>NC_092073.1:16655000-18061250 GCF_039877785.1 Chaetodon trifascialis
TCTCGCATGAGTGCCGGTGGACGCATATCCAATGCGACACACACATACACAAGGAAAGCAATCACAAATACAGATGCATACACACACACACTCGCTCACACAGAGGCTAGGAGGCATAATTCCAGCTCTCCCTGCACACTCCGGGGATTTGAGCCTCAACCAAACATGCTGCCTGCACGGAAAGCAGGTGTCAGACCAGGTGAGCGCTGCACGCTGACGGTTAGCGGCTAGCTCCCAGCTGACCTCACATCAGAACTTGGCCAAACGGAGAGGGCATGAAAATTCCCAGCTAAATGGAATCAGCGAGGCTTATGTCATCAAAATGGACTCAGTTATGTCCCCTGTCAAGCCAGGTTTAGCCAACGTCTATCAAAGACTCAAGACTGGGGCCAGTGCTGCTAAAGTCAGATTACTGAGACCGTTTCCCTTCAGCAGGAATTCAGGTTTTCTGCTCCCAGAGCGGGTTGCCGCGGTCAACATGTTATGTCATTCAGGGGCTGCATCTATAATAAATAACAGCATTAAAATGGAAGAGGAGTGAATGAAAGAGAAAGACATCAGGAAAAGAGACATGAGATGAGAAATTGAGTAATGCACCACAAAGCTAGCGCAGCACAGGGTTGTTTGTCAGATGCATGATCACGTCCGCTGCTACTTAGCTCTCCTTCGTTTATGATTCATGCCGACTGAACAGAATTATAGGAACTAATATCTTTAAAGCAAAATAACTCTCAGTTTAAGATATTACACGTTATTTGTGCATTCAAGGTTACTCAAATCAATGCCTGCTCAAGCTGGAAACAAGACAGCGCTTCACAAATGAGTGTTTTTTCAGGGCAGTTCTGCTATTTGTTTCAAGAATGTTCCCTTTGTTTATTTTAAAGGTCAAACACTGAGTGTGCGCCGAGAGAGCAAATTAAAATGAACACTTTACAGGCTGTTATAGATGGTGATATTATAGGCAGGCTTTCTTGTTTGGACTGAAGAGTACACAGATCAACTAAATGTAATGCTATTCACATCTTTATTTAAAACACGACTAAGTGATTTGCTATTTTTAAAAGCTTTATCTGCCATTCAGCTGGAAGGGAAGAAACTCGGTGGGTTTGTCTAGTGCAAGGTTGAATATTAAATCATTTCACGGAAATGATAACTTCTTCATGCTAATATGATCAGCGTGCTAAAAAGTACATCAAATGAATGTCTTTCCTTCGCCGCTTCAGCACTGTTAAGTGTTGGAATTGGAAACAAAGCATTGAGGGTGTAAAGGTGATTTGCTGTTGAGTGTTTCATGAACGGCCAAATGAACTGTGAAATGTGCCGCTCATTGAGCAAGTTAAATTAGCTTCCCGTTTCATAATTTGCTCAGGTACACACAGATAACGGCCTCCAACTTACTGGTATACTGAGGTGACACACCTTAGCTTAAATAACATTGACTTTCTGAATATTAGATGTTATCAAGGGCAACATTCAACCACGGTCGAGGAGGACTCTCATTTCTGCAACAAAGAAATCTTAAATTAGTCTTTGAAAGGTAGAAAAAAAGGCTTTAAATTTAGTTTGCAAATGTGTTATTATGAATTAATGGACTGGGGAGGCTCGTAGATAAGGAAGTTCTAGCTGAGTGTTTCCCGGCGCTCTATATTAAAACATATTAAGACCTCATTAATACCTTAATCATAAAAACATTCTGAAACACTCAACCTTTTACAGAGCTGCTGAAAGCATGGATGGATTAATCAATGTTTGTGATTACTATCACTTCAATGTCACGTTTAAAGTTATAACATTGGTGTTTTGCACATGCTTCTCTGCGTGCTCTGTGCGTTACGATCACATCAAAGTGTTACGCAACACCGTCACTGCTAGTATCATCCACTGCAACCTATTTATGCCAATCTGTGTTCTCAATAAACCTCTTCTTTGGTTTCCTGCAGTGGGAGAAATGAATCACAACACCTTGCCTCACAGCTCCACAGCTGAACAAATGTGCTGCTTGCACGCTGGCTGCAGTGGATTAGCTCAATCCGGGCTCTGCATTGTAACCTGCGAGTATAGATGACAAGCACCTGTGAGTGATTTCATTGTGCTACGTAACGTCCAGTCAGTTTAGGGTGTTGCTCCAGTCGCCCTCCCTCTCTGTTCCATCCCAAAGCACATTCTTCTTCTCTCCTCCCTCTCTTCCTGACCTACACCTCTTCTCTCTTATCATTCCTCTTCTATCTTTTCCCAACCCAACCTCGGGTGTCCGTTCTGTTCTGCTGCGATTGCCAGTATCAGCGCCATGGCTCTCCTCCCACTGGCCAAGATTTGCCTCATCTGATCGCACCTAATTACACACTCGTTCGCTACCTAATCTCCATAAACACACTCCACAGAAAACCCGCTTGATGCTGGAAACCCAAAATGTTGTTTGCACAGGATAACATCAAGATTTCTGTATTTGAAAAAAACTTAAATTGAAGAGTATTGCTGCACAGCGGGAATTCTGTGATGCAGCCTCAGCTATCAACCTGTTTATCCCGCTGCCTGCCGAATCCTTCCCTGGGATACTGAACACACTGGCTTAAGGTCTGTTTGTAAACCACATTACTTCTTTTCAAATAACCTTCCATGATGACACGAGTCAGTGCAATGATACGTTTTCAAATGGTAAGCTGTGCTCGCTGTAAATCCAGCTTTTTGGCAGTGGCCCCAGGCCTCAGGGTTGGCTCGTCTACCAGAACTGAGCCTGAGAAGGGATCCCAAGCGTGATTATATATTAACCACTCATGGCAATGACGATGCACTATTTCCTTCCTAACTCAGCTGCAGCTGCTGTAATTAAGATGAACACTTTTATTCTGGAAAAAAAAGATCTGTTATTCTGAATTATTTCTGGTAAGTATAAGAGCTCCGCACATTGCACTGCAACAAATCCGTCCTTTGACTACAACACTGACTGACAATATTCCCGATTTGATACAGGTCATGAAAACAGCAGATTCTGTTGCATTAGGCCTTATTCTGAATGCAGCATTTTTAGATTAAGACAAGGGTTATGCTGGTGTTAAATGCATTTTAGGAGCATTCTTTGGACAACACATTTGAAATATGCATCTTAACTGGAGTTTTAACCACAGTTCACCGACACAAGGCTGCTTCCTGTTTGCCATCAGCTCTGTGTGTTGTAAACAAACCAACTAGCCAACAGATTGCAAGGCTGAGGCAGAGATGTATGTATAAGAGAACAAGCACTGTTTAACGTCAAAACTGTTCGGTGACATCTCAGTAATAATGCCTGTGCTCCGATTGCAGTAAAAACTTGGCAAACAGCGTGGTCAGCCCTTACCTCAGTCTGCGCCTCTCATGCATTACCATTACATTTGAGTCACAGCAGATTTTCTGAGGTGATCTTTGAGAAACCCAAGATGCTGTTTAACAGCAACACATTTCAAGGGTCCTTACAGACTCTTCAACCATATGGATGAAAATGAGCCGCCCACACACATACAGTATAAGAAAAAACTCAACTATTTTAATGCTGTATTTTGTACAAAAATACAAAGTATTGTAAAGAAAGATCAATGTATGACATCTGTGGAAACAGTGAATTGTTTGAAGATCACTGGTTGCATGGCAATAGTACTACATAAGAGGCACAGACTGGAGCTAGGTCTGTCCTTTGCATACACTGTGGTTGTGGTGTCGTATACAGCATCCACTAGCAAGTGCAAGTAGTAACACAATGATTATGATGCCAGATTATAATGCTAGTACTGTTTTTATTTGTGTCTTAGACAAAAATAACTCCTCTCCCCTGCCCTCCCTCCTGTTTGTCGTCTGCACAACACTGTTAGAGTGCTTTGACTTAGGCCTGGCACGCTAAACATGTTCAGCACTTTTACTCGCTATTAAGCACTTTTACGCACTTCTTAAACTGTTTATCTCACCACCGCCATCTGCTCTGTCACCAGTTATTATTACAACAGCGGGAAAAAAAAAACATTTCATCCAAACAGCCTCTGCGAAACCTTTTCGTCTCATCTCTGCATCTTTCCGCCATCCCCGTTTTGTCGTTCGCCTCTCTGTCGCTCTGCTCAGCGATTGTGTCTCTTTCTGTCTCATTTCTGCTGCCATCGATGTCAGGCTGTCAGCCTTGAAAGATTTGTTTACAGATGTGTACTAAAAGGTTATAGCTGGTGCACAGAGGGCTGCATTCAAAAGGTAAATGGTGAATTGTGAGTGTGTAGGTAGGGCTTTGTGTTGTGGCTAAAAATATGATCACGGTATCGTTGATCAATATCAATATTTGTCACAATGTATAATTTAATAATGCTGCCAGTTTGAAGGGCATCCTGATAAGATCTGGAGCCTTAAGAAACCAGAGGGTCCATTATTTAAACTTCAGAATACAGTTTATCAACATAAAAAATAGAACAACATAATGTAAACATTTTAAAGGACCAGAGCGTAAGAATGGACAAACCAAACACTGACTCTAAAGAGCGCCATTTGCATTTTTTCACGGCCATCGCAGGTGCTCCACACACTTGGAAATGATAGTAGGCGAGGGGTATTCAGTTGTTTGTAATCTGCAACCTTACCACTAGATGGCACTAAATTCTACACATAGACCCTTTAACTGAGCAAACATGGCTTAGTTTAGGATATAATAAGTGATAAAAGAATATATCGAATAACATCTAAATGTGAACATTTAAGTTTGCGAACATGCTTTATCTACCTTAACAGAGCAATACAAGTTAGCTTGCTTTGAAACTTATTAAACTAATGGTGCGGTTGCTGGGATGGTTTCGACTGATGGCATATTTTGTACACCATCTTAGTGCTTTGTTAAACCACTTCCATATAATTGATGTTGGGTTACCTCTGAAGGATAAAGCTCAACATTTGCATAAAATTTGGCTGTGTAAAACAAACTGCGTGTGGATGGAGAGAGGCAGCAAGTTACTGCAGGCAGAGTGGCCGAAGACCTCACATTTCTGCAGGTTTGTGTTTTGGTTGTTCAACAGGTGTTTAAAGTAAAATATAACATAGCCTCTGCTGTGGGCTCTGCTCTGAGGTTATGCTGCTGTCCACTGTCAGCTCAGCCCTGCACTCGTGCAAACATGCAGCGACACAGCGAGCAGAAGGACAGAGGCAAAAGTCGCTTCTTGCCTTTTGTGCAAGTGTGGAAATTGAAAGCAATCAAAGGCAGCCTTAACAAAGCTGACATTATATGTGTCAAGGCGACTCTTTATGTACTGCTTTACCTCAGCGAAACCATCTTTATAGGCACTCGCTGACCTGTGAATCAATAAAAGCTGCATCCAAAGCTACTTATAGCAGTGCTGAAGGTATTATAATGACCCAGTGGAGAACAAGCATGGAGACAAGTGTAACTCACCTTCTTTATTGTCTCATCTTCGGCATCCTTTCCCTCCTGTGCTTAATTCCAGGCTCCTCCACCTCCGTGCGTGCACATTTTTCCACCTTGAAGTGAATAAAGGCAGAGTCCATGGGTGAGAATACGTCACAACAAATCAAAACACTCCTGTGGTGCCCTGGTGGCTAATGTGCTGGTCCATGTGCCATGTGCTCATGCTGTGCTGTTGCTCCCCGCGCTTTTTCCAGACTCACTTCAGTGTTGCTATTACTGCAGAAATGCTGGGGGATGGTGGACAGCACAGCGCCTCTTTGGAAGAGAAAAAAAAATAAATAAAGAAATAAATATACAAACCCTTCCTGCTTTTAAGTAGACCCCAGAAGAAAATGGAAAACTTTGATCTTCATTGACCAGAGAGGGTGGATTAAAAGACATTAAAATGGCTGTGTGCATAATCAGCTAAGCCCAGTTTTGTTTGGCTGTAAAATCACAGCACCAACATGTTGGTTTTGATCCTAAACCCTGTCTTTTGAGAAGCAACATCTCAGGGAAACGGCACGAAAAGGAGGGAGGGGACATGTGCAGAATTCATTGCCGGCAAGAAGAAAGAGGAGATAAGGGGAGGAAATTCATTTTAAGCCTATTTGAGTGTCTTTAAATCTGGCGTGTTAAGTCCTTGAGGTGTTTTGAGGGAGGGTGAAACCAGTCTTTGTCTCAGGGCAGTGACTCACACTGCTTTACAATAAAGCAGATCACGAGCACTCTGCTCCCACATCTTTAAGCGTATAGCAGCGGCCCGTTATGTTGCTGAGGAGTTTTTCCTCACAGGAAAAAGGCTTACGTATGAAACATGCAGCTCTGAGACACATCTCTTATCATTCTCCCTTCTAGTATCCTATCAGACCAGATTCATTATTGCGCGTTTGAGTCTTTGCGCACCGAAACACTTTGCAAATGAGTTTTCCAGCGAGCATCCATTGCCCGATACCCCAGGAAGGTGATGAAGAGGAGGTGGCAGGTAGTTCAGAGTAGGGGCACGGAACAGATGGTGGTCTGTCCGACACTCGCCAGGTGGGACTTGGCTGGAACAGGTTGCTCACACTCACGTGCACAGGTCAGAGGGAGGGCACTGACTACTCTGGGGGGCTTCAATGACAACGAATACCAATAAAACCGAAGTATTACAATGTAAAGTTTATGCAAAGTTAGTTTTGTTACAATTCTGCAAAGATCCTAATCTGGTGTTTGAAATGCAATGATTTTACTGACAACATGCAAATGTCAGTGAAATCAAGGGTCATTTTTATCTTCTTCAAGCTGATTTTTACCATGAGATATCATGCTAAACAGATAGCTTATAAACTGTCATTATGCTGCTAATGCTAATGCCTGTTAGCAAGAAGTCATGTTAGTATTAGCAACTCAAAGTCACTGTGTTCACTTCAGAGATGACAGCCAAGTCCAAACTTTTAACATTTTAGCGATCTGATGCTAAACTGAGTTCTCAGATGGTTCTGTCAGCAACTCATCTGATCTATAAAACCCCATTTAAAAATGCACTAGGATTTTGATATTTTATACCTGGTGTCTAAGGTGCTTGTTATTTTGCTATCTAGGATGTGAAAACTTTGAAGCTGAATATCTCAAAACCACTCAGACTGCAGGTAGAACCTCATCTTCCAAAGGTCAACCACAATCTAAGAATGTTTATAAAATGCAATTGATCCTTTTGCGACACACAGCAGCCTTCACTTTTATGAATATTGATAGTATGGTGATATGAACATTGTCAAGACTGGGAAAAGCATCTTTAAATGAGCAGCTTCATAGCTTCAAGTGAAGAATGACTTCAGTAAAAGATGTGATTTTACATCTTACGTGTACTCTCCTCTGTCAATCATGTCACATCTGCAAGGGGAGAATTTCAATTTCACACTCTGCTGGGGTGCATAACACACATCACTTGAGCATAGGTACAGAGACAAATGGATGGGGGGGGGTTTGACTTGAAGAAGACTTGTTTGAAGTGCCCATCTCCAGCAAGCTTCCTGTAAGTCAACTGCAGCTCTCAAATTCACTGTATTCGCTATCTGCAATCTGAATAATTCATGAGTGAACAATAAATACTGAAAAAAGGGAAAAAAAAAGAGGTCTGTCAAAAAAGGAAATGACTGCGACCTTCTATGCAGAATAAGTGGAAGTCGAGAGAGCGATGCACAGCGAGAGATATAAGACAGAAGGTATAACACGAGGGTGAGAAGCGCAGAGGAACAGAAACAGAAACAATGAGAGGGAAATAAAACGAGAGCTGTACAAACAAGTGAGAAATTTTCCCTCTTGTAAAAAAAAAAAATCCTCCATATGCTGCAGTGTGATACGGAAATAGGTCCCTCTGTATTCATGAATCTCTTAGAGCACAATCAATGAGGTAAGCGATACATAAAAGATGAGGCCGAGTTTGACCTGTGCACTGAGGGGGAGGGGAAGTGTTCTGCAGAGCCCGGACCGGAGGAGATGGCGATTTAGACTCTGTCAGGGCATCCTTTGAAGTTTTGGCAGATGAGGATGGGCTGTGGATCAGCCTGTGGCCCTGCTGCATTAACCCCCCAAGCCCCAGCTATGCTTGCACTGAGTCAGCAGCAGCAGCAGCAGCAGCAGCAGCAGCAGCAGTGGGCTGCCTGCCTGGCCAGCATCATGCATAATCTCCACACTGGTGTAGCACAGATCCATTATACAGAGCCATTATTCAAACTTAAGCAGTGATTATCTCTATGCTTTATTACATTTCACAGCAGCATGACTTCACACCAGTCAGGTCTGATGTTGATGCGTATTTTGGACAAAGATGGAATTTGTTGAGCGAGAGCTCGTAGCATCAACTCAGAAGTTGCCTTGCGATTCCTTATCTGCCAGCAAACAGCACACACACATACAGACACACACACACAGGCTAGGACCTCTATCAAGTTGAAGATCAAGATCAGAAAAGATTGAAAGTCACACTCAGGCGCATGCACACATACACACACGCGCGCACACAAACGCACTGTTAGCACACTTTTGCCTGATTGTTTGAGGCATGCGGGCACTCTGGTGATAAACAGAGGTGAGTCACGTCAGAAAGAGGATTAGAGGGGCTGTGAAAAAGCAGAGAATTATTGACGGAAAAGAGGAGGATTTAGATTTAGCTCTGCCAGTCCACAACAGCCTCTAACCCCTTCCCTCCCCCAACATACGCACACTAACACATAAACTAGTGATGACTCAGTAAGACTGTCTCAGGTCACTTTGGACTCAGGTAAACTATTAATGCAAGCTGTGGCCCACTCTGACCCGACTTTCTATTAGGCCTAATCCCATCATTGCGAAACCCAGCCAGCTACACACATACAGTAGTATTCCTTGAAAACCTGAGGGCTGGAGCAGCGTAGCACATAACGGCTGAAGGAATGCACGGACACACAGAGTCAGACGTGAACTTGTAGAATCTCATCTATCTGCAGAAAAACACACTGTAATCCGATTCGAAATACTCCCAAATCTCTGTGTGATTAAAATAATTCCAGATTTTGAATAAATCGTGGGTGATTAAACTAACCAGGATACCCATCTGAGGCTGCAATCTCACTCTTGTGCTTTTTCCTGCTCACGAGGATAAAAGTGGCAGAGAGATACTCAGAGAGCATTTCAAGAAGGAGACAGAGAGTACAAAAAAAAATCTCTGGGCCTGAGGGCTAGGCAGGAAAATACGTTTCAACACTGCTGTCCAGTCAGACAGAGGTAGGTTAAACTTTCTGCACTGCGTCTGTGAACTTGAGTGTTTGCCTGTGCATGCATGGTTGTGTGTTGGCCGTTTTTACAAGGACACTGAGATGTGTACAGTATTTGCAATTGAAATGCAGACCGTGATTCAGAGGTGGGGGTTGTTGACGGCACCCCACCTGGCTGGTTAGACTTCCAAAGGGCACACTTAATGAATTCACAGTGCTGTAATGTGAAAAACACACACTGATGACAGGTAGCCATTTATTAAAACGCAGGTGTTTGTGGGTATATACCGTACATACATCTGTGGAGGCAATGAATGCAGTTTTGAGTCAGTTTAAGAGGTGGAGCTGCCAGCATGGTAAAATCAATAATTCAGGGGACACTTTGGTTGTGTCCCTTCAGAAAAACATTAGTTACTACGAATGTACGAACTCTGATGACCTCTCCCGTCAGAGACTAACAAAGTGACAATAAAATGTAAAGTGCAGATCTTAAAGGTTGCTCCGAACAAATAGTGGGCAACATATCACCAGAGTAACCGCTAACTGCTGCTCTATGGCTGTAACTACTAGCTGCCATTAGCTAGTTAGCTCAAATTGCCATACAGCTAGTGGCACTATCAGCTGACTGGAGACAGGAGGCTTTGTGAGGCGAGAGAGGAGCAAGAAGAAGGTCGTAATGGTAATAATAGTAATGCAGTGTGCCGTACAGAGTGTAAACCCCTCTATTTTGGCTATATACAGTACAAACACTTGACCTATGCTCTGGGAAACAGTGGCCTCAACAATACAAAGAATGCAACATAGTACATAGGATTTTTGCCGATACTAATACAACCCATAGAAGCCACATTCTCACTTCTCTGTTAACTAGTTGGCCAACCTTTGCCAGAGAAGCACACTGAAGGTACTAAAAGAGATGTGATACCCTCTGTCACAGTCTTTCTATAAACATTTGTCTTTCTGACATCGTTGTCAGCTTATATTAGAAGAGGATATGGGTTACATCCTAGAATACATACGCACAGCAGCCAAAACAATCAGATATGAGCAGCAAATTTGGCACTCAGCGAGAGGACCTGTGGTGTCAATGTAGTGGAAGAGTAAAGGAGACATATGGCGCATTATGTCTGACTGTGTAAATGTTAGCCCACTGAGTCTGAAATTAAAATGAATACCAATATAGACTTATATTAAGAATCAGAAGAATCACTCTACACAGTTTCTTATCTTGCAGTCTGACTGAACAGATGCTGACAGTTCGGATAAGCCCTCCTTCTGTCTGACTACAGCATTCTGCTTCCTCTCACTCACCCTCAGGGTATCTGTTGCCATTTTCACTGCTAACCAACTAAGACATGCAGTTGACCTCCCTAACAAGCTGTATGATAACGATGGCAAACTTAAAGTTGGACTGAAATGTAAAATCTCCATACTTTTTGTGTAGAGACATAAAATGACACTGCAGCTATTGTGCTTTCCTATAGGGCTACTGACCGGAGCATAGCTTAACAACATTCATACAAGGTGTTTTTTCCCCTTTTAAAACAAGCTAACATGAAACTGTGTGCACCATTAGCGAATTAAGACATGTCCTTTTTCAACATTTAACATTTCGGTGGACCCACTGTGCTATTAAGTTTGTATTTCACTCTGAATGTGGAAGTTAGCATACTAGGCTAACTAGACAACAGTCAGAAGGTCACAGCTAGCTGGCTTGCTAATGTTAGCACTGATTCCCACTCAGTATTACTTTTTGTTCATATCATTTCAACAACTGCTGAGTAATCGGGGGCTCCTGCATACTTGGTCCTGAATTATAGAGAGAACAGGGGTTTAGCTAGTGGTGCGCTGGAATCCAGGTCCCACCGGGTCCAGGTCTTAAATCACAGATGGGACTAGCAGCAACAAGTAATTGTGAGACAGTGCCAAAAATGTTCAGGGTGCTAACACAGCAGGAAATAAAACTTTTAAATGATCTTATTGCCATTTGTGATCTATCTGCGATACTGCTCCTTCACACGCTTTGGATGTAGGATCCTATCACTGCACCGAGGAGCTCAATCAGTGATAGGACGCTACATCCAAAGCGTGTGAAGGAGCCGTATCACAGGTCATCCCTTCCTGCAGCTGTCAGACTATACAACAAAAACTGCTCCAAGTAATCTGCAAATGATCTGTAAATCATCTGTAAATTATCTGTGCAATAATCTGGGCAATAATTGGTGCAATAATCTGTGCAATCCATCCTGTACATAACAGTCCACAAATACAATTTATAATTTAAGACAATGTTAATTTTTATTACACTCTTTTGTATATACTTATTGTTTTTATCTAAACTATCTTTTACTGGTGCTGCTGTAAATTGAATTTCCCCTTGTGGGACTAATAAAGGTAGACTGAATTGAATTGAATTGAATTGAATTGAATTGAATTGAATTGAATTGAATTGAATTGAATTGAATTGAATTGAATTGATATTTTGACCAAATACAAATGCTGATTTCCCGCAAAATTAATTTCAATTCTCATTCGACTTCCGGTAAAATGCTAAATTTGCACATAACTAGTTCCACCCAATATCTTCCTCAATAACATTTCACCCCATGTGCTCCTGTCAGCTTTATTCGTTTGTGTTACATTAAGAAATTGCAAAACCCAGATTGTTTTTCTTACCTACACTGACACTGTTCGCTTAGACCTCACTCCTGTGAGAGACAGGTTTGGCAATGAGAGATTACCTTACCTAGAAATGCCCATCTGCAGCCTGTCAGAGAGCCTAAAATCAAATCCAATCATGTCAGTGACTAGATAGCACATCCGTGATGCATGTACATCCTTACAAACACTTACATATCAACACCTGCCCACGTATTCTGAGAGATGACGAGCCGAGGTTTAATCATAACGTACGTGTCAGTTTCAAATCAACACAAACCCCAACATCGCACACTTCCACGTCAGTTCCACAGAAAATACAATGCGGTCTAATAAACTGAAATCTATGGGGACGCTTGCCTTCAAGGTCTGAGCTTTGAGAGGCGGAAGCAGAGAATGCACTGTTAATAGACAGTCTTGTCACAGCTCCAGTCGTCCACTCTCCATTCATATCTGCTTCCCTTATCTTCTCCCTTCTGCTCCCTTCCCAAGCATATTGCTCCCACAACCTTTATTTGTGATCTTTTTTGCTCTCTTCCACTCTTTTGTTCTCTCTCATGCATAATCTGTGTTCTTTCCTGTCCTCACTTTATTTCCCCCGGAGACAATCTCTCTCTATCTTTCCCCGGCTCCTTCTCTCACTCCATCGCTCTCCACTGCTCAGTCAGAGTAACAGCAGCGATCTATCAGAACATTTTCTGTAACCAGAGGGCAATTTTCTAGACCTGGCAGAGCATCGGCCTTTTGCTATACTGTACAAAGACGCCACTGTAATAATAACATCAAGGAATCTGATTAACGCAGCACAGTGTGCATGCTGCAGCAGCAGAGGCCGCTACGGTTAAGCGGCAACAGCACAGGCCGGTGATTTCATGCAAATTCACGAGATTGCCATGGGCTGTGGATGACTGACACGAGCTGGGGGGGAAGGGTTGGCGCAAACAGTGGTTCAAGAAAAGGGTGCGCACAGTGATTAAGAGGACACACAAGCTACGGGACTCCAATCACGCCAAATCAATGTGAACTAATCCTGTGCCAATTAAGAAACTGTGGTTCAACGGCCAGGACCTAATTCAATTTCTCCCCGAGTTCTCGCTGCGAAAGGATTGATTGAAAGTCCTGGACAGCAGCCAGATGAACGAGAGAATGCAGTTATGAGAGATTTTTTTTTTTAACAGACACAACTCTTGGCGTTCAAGACTACATTGATCGTGGGTCAGACGTAAAGTGTTTCGATGAATCAGCCCCATAGCTCAACCCTATACTTTGAAGGGATGATAAATAGGATCCGGCTGGGAAGAGGAAACGAGGAGGATGCTGATGAGGCAGACGATGGCGGTGTTGATGATACTTTTTCTTCACCCTGATTAGCCTTTGTTTTTATCTCTGCGTCTTTATCCCTCTCTCATTTTCAATGCAATTTTTACACATACTGCATATTAAGAAATGTGCGTTGTATAAGCACAAACCCCTGTCACATGCACACCACCAAATGAACAGCGGACATTATATTCCTGATGGAGGCACAAGCACAAATCTCAGGGTGGATGTTTTGCCCAGAGCGAGAGGCAGATGGTGGAAGAGGAAGGGCTGAGAAATGGATGACAAGTGTATGATAGAACAATTTTCCAAAATATTGGAACAATTTTCCAAACTATGAGCTCTTTCTTTTTGAATAGCCCTCGAACAATTTTGGGCTGTTGAAGGTAGCTGCTGTTGCACTGTGAGATGAGAGGTTGAATATCACAAAGCGGCAATCGCTGTAAGCAGAAAATGTACATTTTCTCTGACAATGTAAGATAACCCTTTATGGCTTCTCACATTCGGAGTGGACATGACATATGACATTTACCATTCATCAGTTAAAATTTGTGCTCTGAAAAAAGCAGCAAGCATCTACAGCCAGTAGGAGTGCAACAAATAAATAATGTAGGGAACTGAGACCAATCACCTGATTAGCTGCCGATGAATTTGATTGTCAATTGAAGGTAGTGACACCGTTTACTGGGGAAGTGAACAATGGAGTGATGGCAACACCTTCATGACCAAAAATCTCAATTCTCAAAAACAATTCAATTTTAATTTGGCCAAAAAGCTGACCTCGCTGACATGGGAGCACATCGGTTATGCTGGAGCATCTGAAGAAGAGGTACATTGGCCTGAATGACGAAGACTCGTCTCAGCAGGTTAGTTAGCTAGAGAGCTAGCTTAATGTTAAAAGCCACTGCATGTTTTCTATTTGGAAATACTGCATATGGGAAAATAATCCCCAACAAATTCACAATTTACTGCTCTTTGATC
The DNA here is from genome assembly GCF_039877785.1 of Chaetodon trifascialis. NCBI lineage: Eukaryota > Metazoa > Chordata > Actinopteri > Chaetodontiformes > Chaetodontidae > Chaetodon > Chaetodon trifascialis. The sequence goes on from NC_092073.1 coordinate 16,669,101, forward strand.
AAAATTTGCTGAAAACTATTCCCAGCTTTTAGAAGTATGTATTGCAAACCCTTTTTTAAACACTTATGTCAACAAATGGGCTCGTGCTTGAGTGCCACAGCAGGCTGAGAATGTGTTAAGGGACTGACTAATTGCTGGTTTTGGTCTTTTCATGGGATTTGTTGACAGTTTCAAAAAATACAGAATATAAACAGTGAATTTTCAATAGATAATGTGACTCTCCACCTCTTTGACATTAGCAGCTGTTAAGACTTTGTATTTTAATACACGAGCAGGAAATTATGCAGACACATTGATTTTAGGGTGTACATTTCCATGTTTTTCCAGTTTGAAAGTCAGAGACAAAGACCAGTGATAGCCCCGTGAGCGCACATCCATCACTCAGGTACGGGATTGATTCATGTTGCTGTCTGAGCGAAGGCGGCAACTGTCAATCGTCTCATGTACAACCTACTTAACACAACATGCGTCTCAGGCTAATGCATTTGTGGCCTTGCCAGACCACAAAGAGCAAAGTGAAAATTAATTGTGGGCTGTCTTTGCCAGGCTGTTATCCACAGGAAAAACAGCAACACACAATCAAACAACAAAATGTGCCTCGTTGCCAGAAGCTGTTTATGTAACTGTGTCAAAGTGTTCTATGCTGGTATTTTTTCCTTTAAACTCCAAACTTAAATTGAGACAGAGTGGTTATTTGGAAAACACTAAATCCTTTGAATTTATAAAAGTGCTTGCATAACGGCAACATCCTCTTGGGGAGCATAATTCATTGATATTTTCTTGACTAGAAGTGGTTTTAAGGTTATGTAACTTAAGGTTTCAGTGGTTTTGCATAAATTAATAGAAATGTATAGAATAAAACACACATGGACAGAGCACAGGAGGACAGACACCTCCAATCTGAAGGAGGCAGATATCCCATTACTGAGCAGTAAGTGTGTTAAGCTCTATCTACAGTGCAGGGCAGCAAGCCGAACGTATGATAACACTCAGCGTTAAACCCTCATATGGAGGGAAGAGGGGCAGACAGAGAGGCAGAGGGAACAACCCTCATGTCATCCACAGCAAGTAAAGTGGGACTGAATGAGCATCCAGACCGCCGCTTGGATGAGTTACAGCTGGGAGACAGATGCATCGTACAGCTCAGAGGACCAACAAAGGAACAAACAGATAAAAAGAGGGAGGGGGGAGACCAGAACATGTTGGAGACAAAATGAGGATTGTGTGAAATTCACAGGAGAGATGTAGTCCAGATTTTTAGAAAACCAGAACTGTCTATAATCTTTAACGGAACTGAAAGAACACGAGACACGCAAAGTAAGCGCCACTTCCTTTTTCAGTGTCATGAGACGGGAAAGGGGAGAATTACCTGAACTAAAGCTCTTACCGTACCCACCTACAATTTGTTTGGCTCAAGTATTCGGTAGCATGTAATCACATTGCTCTGAGACAGCTCTCCTGTTGCTGGCTGCAGTCTAATAAAGCAGAAAATGCCCTGGTGTTACACTCTTCTCAGTGGAGATGGTGGAGCCTTCCTTTGCCTCATCACCCAGAATTTACCTTTACAACTTATCCAGACTTGAATCCTCGGCTATAAGAGCTAAATAACGGCCCCATAAAGCTGACAAAAGCATTCAGTGTTTCTGCTGTTGTCATAAATACATCAGCATCATAAAACACACAACGCTTCCACAATAAACCTTTATCATGGAAGACATTTTGGCTTGTCATACCGTGAAAAGGCACACGTGAAACAAATTTTATTCATGATGGCTCAGTCCCAGGAAGTGTCCCAGCACGCCATGCCAGTGAACCAGCAATTACAGCACCAGGGCTGTGGAACCAGCTGAGGGGAGCTTTATTAATGTTCTTAATTACACTTACCTGCTATAACATCCAAAAATGTCAACTGTGAGATTATGTCACCTGCATCTGCACAGGGTTGGTGCAAGCCCTATTTAAAATTTCTGAGGCATAATCTATGGAGATTGACACTGTGTGATAGATGCGATTTATGTAAATGTAGTTTAAGTACAACCTTGACCAGTGTTGGCAGAGCTGACTGACATAAAGTGGCCCCTTCAGACCCTAAAACTCTAAAACCCAGTGTTCAATGAGGAAAGGGTTTTTTTGTCCAGCTGACACGTAGATATAATAGAGTGCGCTAAATATTAAAAAGTCATAAAATAATCACTTGTGACCTCTTGCACACACATATGAAGGCCTGCTTGCCCCAGTGATTCTTCTTCAGTACTTCTTCAGGTCCATTATATTTATGAACTGCTTTCATCTTCTCATAAAGACAATAATAAAGCAGAGTGAAATACATCAAGGTTGTGCAGCATCTCTGGCTCTTACAGAGCAAAGTGAAGCTGATAATATGAGATTAATCGGGGTGCAGTAATGATGTGACTTGCGGAAGACATTAGCGAGGCGAAGTGTTGTGAATACTGAGCGGGCTGAGGTGGGGAGGCGTGTCACCGGTGATGCTCTCACAGATAAACAGCGAGAATAATGATTTGATGGTAGGATATGTGAACAGGGCCAACAACCCTGCCTGAGACAGAGAAAAGGTTTAGAAGTGCACAGCGCACCGCTGTCAAGTTAGCAGATTAATATAACATTAGGCTCACTGTGATAAACCGTCATTCTTATGCAACCTCGTTTGCATAATTTTGCACTACTCTGCACACGTCCTTGTACAGTAGCTCATTTGGCCTCAGGCGCCGTGTTCATGCTCCTGCTCCATACCGCTCATGTACTGTACACTAACTTGCGTTTCATTCAACTCACATGAACCTTAATGTTATTCTGCTCCAATGCTCCGTTGGACACTTTCCATCGCGGCTGCAACTGTACTGTGTACTGAACAATACTTGAATAAACACACAGAGTCAACATAATGTGCTCTCTTTGGAGACAGGAACACTGTTCGGTGTTTGCAGGTTTATTTTACGCAGGAATAGTTGCACATTTTGGGAAATATGCTTATTTCTTTTCTTGCTGAGAGTTAGATGAGAACACTGATACCACTTTGGAACTCGAGCTGGGAGACGATTAGCTTATCTTAGCAAACTGGAGGCAGGAGGAAACATCTCGGCTGTCTCGAAGGTTCAGAGCCAGGCAAGCTATATTTCCCCCTGCTATCTGTCTTTATGCTAAGCTAAGCTAAGCTAATCACCTCCCAGCTCTAGTTCCACAGCTGAGGTGCAGACATGAGAGTGGTTTAAATTGTCTCATCTAACTCTCAGCAAGAGAGCTAAGGACAAATTTCCCCAAAATGTCAAAGTCTTCTCTTAATTGTGCACTTAGTGAATTAGCTTAGACACTGAATTTAATCTTTGACCGAAGTGAAACACCTGAAGTCCTCACAGACACAATTCAGCTGTCTCTTTTCAACATCTTTCATTATGCGCAGGGCATTAAAAAAACAAATCGATCTCCTGTAATTCCCTTCACCCTGCTGCTTTCCAGCTCTACGACAGTTTGCGGCCTTTGTTTTGATCGTGCCTCTGCATTTGACTCGCGTACTGCGGGGCTGTGAGAAATCTGCAGAGGCTTCAGAAGTCATGGGATGTGCTTGTGTAATTCTGATGTTTCACTCCTGCAGAGCCTCATTAAGCTCACCTCCCCCCCACCCCCACCCCTTGTTGAAATTCAAAGAAGCTATCACTGCCTTGACAGCTCCTGAACATTTGTTGCATCTGACAATTTAACCAGATGAATAAAAGATGTCATCCACACAAACATGAAAGAAGCTATATAAACACCCATTTGCGTGCAGAGACTGAAACACGGACCCTGCACTCACCCCGCCATCTGTCTGACTCTTTGAGGCGGTCCAACAAGGAGCATATAAAGTCATTAAATCTGTGTGTACACACTATATGCTATCTGCCATTGACTTGTCACCTGGTGTGTAATTGTCCACATAGGTCTGCGGGCTACATGTTTAATACAGTGTGGGATGCAGTTACATAAGAAGAGGGACCACTGGAATAAAAGCACGCACCAGAGGGGAACAGTACGGTTAGAATCACATGCGTCAGTGTGTTAGTGAATACAAAGGAGCACAGGATGTAAACATCACCTAACACACCATATGGATCTTATTTTCGGCGCAGATTTTGTGCTGATCTCGCCGGCATATTTCATGAAACTGGTTTTATTATGACGACTCCCCTTTGTGTCGTCCTACATACTGGCGAGAGGAGCTCTCCTTGATCTCTACCTCAGCTAATCTGAAGTGAAGGTAGTCAGGCTATCAGTGGGGAATTTAAGGGGATTACACATGCTGAACAAAATAAGGCTTAGATGGAATACTACACAACCTGGTGCGTGCACACATAAACTTACTGCGTGTGCGCACAAATCGCACACACCTACATGCAATGTAAGTGTAATAGTGTCCATGGAGGGTGATTAATGTCTCCTGCGCTGTTTGACCCAGTGAACCTGTAATTTAACTAAACTGTCTAAATTTCTCACACTGATGTCATTTATCAAGCGTAATGCCTCAGGTTTAATGCTGCGTTCTGAATATTTTTACATTTTGACTTTAGTAGAGAAATAAGGAGAGAGAAGGTGACAATGACACCCAGCTGAATTTAAAACTGTGGACTCTGGATTTGTGCTCTGTGTAGCGCTGCAATGATTAATCTATCAGTCAGTAACAAAAAAACCCAAAACTTGATCATAGATTAATTGTATTGTATTGTATTATTGTATTGTATTGTATTTTTTTGAATAAAATATCAAAACTTTCTTATTGAAGCTTCTCAAATGTTAAAAAATGTGTAGTTTTTGACATTATCGTAAACAATATTTGTACGTTTTGGACTGTTGGTTGGACAGAACAAGACATTTGATGGCACCATCACTTCTAGTAAATCTTGATGAGAATTTTTAATAATTTTCCGATGTTATATCAGTCAGTGATTAACTGATTGATCATGAAAATGATCAGCAGATTGCTCAGTTATGAAAAAAACGATGGTTAGTTGCAAGTTGCATGCACAAAAAGCCCACTGGTGAAATTTGAAAGACTGCATTCGTGCAGGTCTGAAGGATCTTTCTCTAATATCCGAACATAGATGTGCACTTCAGATTTGATGTTTCTATACTGTCCTCTCTCCACACGCCCAGCTGCATCTGAGAGAGCTACGAGAGTCAAGCTGAGTCGAGTGTAGGTTATAGTTGGCAGCGAGTGACGCGGTTACATCATCGGCCAGGACCTACAGTAAGTGTCATCACCTGAGGAGGATGCCTGCAGCCAATGGCACCACACTGACAGCCAGGAGTCACTCCACCCACCACGAGTGCATCGCTTAATGGCACGTCAATCTAAATCAGACACAAAACGTGCCTGTACGCCCACTCCCGATGCATCCAGCGCCATAAATACACATAAACACACCGCCATGTGAGCATATGAGCACAGGATTACTACAAACAGGGCTTACTGCACGTTCATGCGTGTACAGAAACACAGCAGTGCAAATACTTGTACGTGTAAGTGATTAAACATGCATCATAACGCAGACTAAATGAAACACGACCTTTTCAAAACAGACAAGAGGGCAAGCAAATACTGGACCGAACCGATTGTTCACTGAGTCACGAAGGACACAAAGAAAATAAAGAAACTGCTGAGTAAGATGCAGCGTAAGACGGAAGAGCTCTTTTCCTCCAGATCAGCCACAGGGATCATCAGTAACTGCATCTGAGGCAAAGCAGCAGAATGAAAGCCTTGGAACCGATCTGTCTTTACGAGGAAAACTGCTTTAAACACGCTTAAGATATTCATCCCAAATCACCTCAGAGCTTGAAGACGTCACAGTGCAACGCTGAGATTACCCTGAGAGGTAACTCGACGCAGAAACAACAAAGCTTTTGCGGCCCAAACTGTCACATATCTGCCCTCTTTCCTTTACTCATACACGGCAGTCAGTTAATCATTTTTATTGACGTTTGCTTTGGGGCAATCAGAGGATGTTGACGCATCACTACGGTGTGGTCTAGTTTGTATTGGGCCTGTGTATAAATCAATGGACACGCATTGATTGTGAGCTATCCTATTACTCTAGCTGTGTTGCTGCAGGCGGTTTTCACAGGTTGTTCAAAAGAACGTTAGCTATGGTTAATTTTTTGATGAGTACAGTGATTATGCCGTTAGTGTCTTAATCATTAATTAATCATTTTGAGACATGAGTGTTTTCGTTTGCTGGGTAAATGTTCAACTACTTTATTAAATTTCTGTATATCATGAGTATAAAACCATCATAATTAACGTTTGGCAGAGAGCGGAAGCTTAATTAGATGTCTAAATGCCTGGTGTAATTTTTTTACAGGATCCGCTCCAAGAATTTATTGTGTGGCTTGCGACCAAATGCAACATGTTTTTCATCAAACTGTGTAGTGATGATGCCTTAAAATTGTCTGGCATTTGGAAACACGAGAGACTCCAAAAGCTATGCCAACATTTAAAGGGCGAGTACAGACAAAATTACTGAATGAGTGAGCGTAGGCCTGAAGGAAATCTGCCATTTATCACAGCTTGGTGGAAGTTCATTCCAGCGTTTACCAAACTCAGCTGCACAGGAACAGCGCTTCAAAATATCATCTGAAATAAGAGCCATCGTCCCTTTTCTGATCGCTCCGATGACACATCCGCCTCACTTTACCTGTTCAGATCAGCCAAACACAAATGACTAATGGTTTAATGGTGCACACGGAGCAAAAACACTTTGTTTTAATTCAAGCGACAGCGTAAATTGCAACATTACAAGGTATAATGACTCACGCCTCGGTACATTTTGTTTGTTGCAACCTTCATATAAAGCAAATGAGCAGGAGGATTGCATCTGCTACGTGACACCCCTCCCCACCGCACAGGAGCACACAAACACAAACACACACTCCTCTTTTCCCCATACCTCCCCTCCTACACACCAAATCATTATGACAGTGACTGCTCATCCCGCCGGCTGCCTCCTCGTCAACGCTGGCCCAGATTCCATCAGATTATACAAATGACATCATCAAGTGTGTGTGTTTTTGTGCGTGTGCGTGCATGATTGGATTTTGTCAGCACAGGATCTATTGCTCTGTGTACCGTATGTGCGTTTGTGTATACTTCAGGAGCTCTCAAAAAATCCTGACATTATAAAAGCATCATCATATAACAGACAAGGAAAAAGACTGTTGAACGTAACAAACCGTCAGCGTGGTCGAACAGAGAGGGTCCGACTGGGTTTTGTCACGCTAAACAAATGTACATTGACTTTAGACATGCGGCTCGCGTGTCTGTCAACACAGGACGTACATCTGTTGTCCTGCGGGCCACTGAACTTCAGCAGCCATATATACTTACATGCATCTCCGGTGAAGAGTCATCTGGAAGAGAGCAGCCACTTTGACATGCAAAGAATAATCCCACTGCACAGCGGCAAACAGAGGTATCGTGACTCCCTTTGACTTCAGCCGTAATGAAGTAATTTCCCCCCCTGCTGCGGCTATTCACTTCCGAAGGAAAACATTTGATCAGGATTTCTTATTATGTTTTAGTGGGTTGCAGCCGCATGCACGTGGAACAGAGATAACAGTGCCTCTGCGGGACACAGTGCGCTGAATCAGGAGCACTTCTGTTTGGCATTATTTGAAAAAAGGAAGATTTAGTCCGACTGAAAGGTTTTCGAAATCCAAAATCATGTCGACGTGATTTGACAAGTTTATCTATAATTGAAACATCTGTTATTGAAATGCAGAAAAAAAGGTCTTTGGAGATGCATCGGAAAGCTTTGCCCGCTCTGAGTGGGCAGGCTAAGAGTTTGACTGACAGTTGAGCCGGCGGAGGCACAAACTTCTGCAACGAGCAAAGCAGTGACAAAGTGTTTTGTTAGCAGTGGTACTGATGGATAAGGATCACATTGTTTAGCAACGGAACTGATCCTGATATTTACTGTCATACTGCGACAGCTAATTACCTTTGTGGTCTGCAAAACTATGACAGCCCCTTAAATACTGATGCTTGTTTAGTGGCTCACTCAGAAGATAAGGGGCAACACGAGATTTGTGCCCATGTTTGTACACATGAAGGAGGCATTAGCTCATTAGCTAAAGTCTGCAGCGCTTTCTGTGTCATGTTGCAGTCTGCCGTCTGGCTACGTAGACAGATAAACAGTTTTGTTCTTATCTTAATAAGCACAGACAGCAGGTGTTTTCACAAAAACAGAAAAATCAAAACCAAATTTCTCCCTTTAAGGTGCAGTTTTTGCTCAAAAGAGAGCATGCAAGATGTCATTTATAGATGCATATCTATAAACTGTGGCAGCAAAATATGTATACTATAAAGCACTGATTAATGCCTTATTCTGCAGAACCATATTCTACAACCACAGGGCCATTAACTAACTTTTCCCTCTATAACCAGCCAATTACTGCTTATTGATAGTAAGTAAGGTAGTTGTTGCACATGAATAACCTAACGCTAACCTTTTATAACCCTAACACCCAGAAAAAGGCATACACATGTGCTTTATAATGGCTAATAATTGTCAACATGCTATGAATATGCATGCTAATAAGCAACAGTGATTATGTGTACCTGAACATGAAGTGTCACCAAAATACTTCATTTCAGCCGGACTTCGACCTTCTTGCTGCCGCCGCTCTGAAGGCTCCAGCAGGCATCGTACAAACACTACACTCCATCAAACGTATGATAATTATGGCCGATAAAGACCGTGAGAAAAGCGTTTGTTGGCAACATGGCGTCAAGAAGATCTTTTCTCACTTAGCTTACTGGAGCCTGAGAAAATGCCCGGCTTGTCACAGCTATCCAAAGCTATTGGCTAGTGATGACCCTGACTAAGCCATTTTCTGCTGCCTGTGCACTCCTCCCTCTCTTTCTCTCTCTCTCTCTCCCTCTGCCAAAACCGCCAAGGAGATTTGGGTGTCCTCACAGATGCCAGTATTTCATGCTTTCGACACGCAGGCTTTCACTGTCTGTCTGCCTGGCAGTGTGGAAAGCATTTAGGGAACGAAAAAAAAACCCAAACTGCATCCTCTTCTCGACAACTTGCTAATTACACTACAAAGGCTTGCTTGCTGTCTATAATGCATTAGACACATCTCAGTCCAAAAAGGGACAATGCCATTAATTGATTTGCTTTCTGATCTCAAATTAGTGAGTAAAGTAGGTGCCTGTTTGCATTTTCCACTTGCTTTTCTTTTTTATGTGGCAAATACGAAAACAATGCGGGAATTCTGGACAAAGAGGACAGAACTTTTTAAAGCGTAATCCAGGCCAGAACCGCTTCATCCGCACTACAGAGTTCAATGAAATGCCCGTCTGAACAGAGACCGGGAAGTAAGTGAGATGGAAATGAATATTCAATTACAGCGGGGATGCAACACCATCCCCGGATCCTCTCAGTGCTGCCGGGCGGCTGAGAGGTTTGATCATTTACATCTTAGCTAGCTATATCGGACAGAACCAACAAAGGATCTGATGGTGAACATTACATTCACTCAAGCAGGCGTCCTTTCGAACAAACATGCTGCACAAAAACTGCCAGCCAAGATACACTAGAGCTTTAAATGAGACAAACATCCTTTCATATCAAGGGTTGTGAAAGCATCGAGGCTGTGATGCTTCAGATAATACTGACTGCGGGAAACATTATTATTAATTGAATAAACTAGTCTATAGTTTGGCATTCTATTTTTGCACAAATAATGTAATAATAAGGATCAAACAAAACCTTTCTATGGAGGGTTTGTGCTCGTGTTTTCTCCAAACATCTTCCTCTGAAAGCGTCAAAGCCAGCTATGGAAAGAAGCAGATAAAATAACAGGTAATGCTGAATTAAGCTCGGTTCCTTTTGCAGGCTGCAAACTTGTGTTTGCTGAGCTTATCGCGGAAACTTGCTGCTCAGATCTTTGCTGCACTGCCACATTCATTAATCTATAAATGTTTCCTTCGCTTTTCAATGTGTGTGTGTGTGTGTGTGTGTGTGTGTGTGGGAACAGATGGAGCGCAGCGATACAGATAAAAGAGCATTGTGATATGCATGAAGCATGGGGCGCTGTCCGTGGTGCTGAAGTCATCCTGCAAGCTGCACTAACTTGCAGCTTGGAGGACATTCATTCATCTCTCTCTCTCTCTCTCTCTCTCTCTCTCTCTCTCTCTCTCTCTCTCTCTCTCTCTCTCTCTCACTCACACACACACACACACACACACACACACACACACCATCACTTAGTTTCAGCCAAAAAAACATATTTTGATCTCCCTGCAAATCTGCTGCCCTGAATTCAATCCAAAACCACTTTTATTATGTATATCTAGATTATCTATACTAAAAATGGCACGTCCCTGAAAAGGCTCAGCGAGAATGCGGGCGTAAGTGGTGACCTGAAAAAGTGGCGACCAATAACGGGACGAGAAGCCAGCTAATTCGGCGGCGGCGCCATCACTCAGCCCACAGCGCCAGACTGATGCCTGACCTCCAGCTGTCTGTCCATTTTGTGCTCAATTAGCAAAGAACTCTCTCTGTCGCACATGTGCAAAGATCTCGCCGCTTGTGACCTTTTTCTTCCCCGCTAATTAAATTACTAATAAATCTAGACACCAAATTCCTCTGTGACAGAAGAGTGGGAGACGAGCCACCGCGAAGGTGACGGCGACAGAGCGGTCCGCTGATTCGCTCCCCTCTTGGCCCCTCTGCAGGTGGAAAACTGGGAGCAGGGCGATATTCACTGTCACTCAGTTGCCAGGACGATTTGAGCTTATGAAGAGTCACAAGAGGATTAAAAAAAAAGCTACTCGGGCAAAAGTGCAGGCTTCACACTGGGAGTTTACAATTATTAGAAAAGTCTCTGGAGAGAAGACAACACGTGAGCTTCGCCAAGGCCGGCCAGCGAAAGACCAGTTTCCATGGTTGCTTTTAAAGAACAATCATCAGACTCGCATTGGATTCATCTCCGTCTGCATCGACTTTAGATCTGCCCACAGCGATTTCGCTGATTTAAAACCGAAGCACGAAATGGACGTGACCACTTTTGCCTTCTTCCTGTGGGTGTCAAATGACTAACAGTGACCTACTGTGCATGATGCACGCGAAATGACTTACGTCCTGCACGCTGTTATGTAGTTAATTTTCAAGTCTGTATGAAAGTTGTTTTTTTTTTTACATTGTACAAAAATAAATGGAAGAAAATGGCCTGTTGTGAAACTAGAAAATAAACCCTAATATCTCCGACTATGCCAGCTGTAAGAAAAAAAATGAAATGGAGGGGCAATCTGGATGATTGGCCATAAATAGGGCTGAGTCCGTCACTGTCCATCCATGCGGGTTATTAGACTGAGAGGAAGGTTTCTCTCCCTCGTCTTCTCTCTCCCTCCCGCCTCTTCCATGCCTGCCACCTTGGCATCGGCCGTGTTTTGGCTTCGTACCACAGCTTCGGCCCCTCCTTCCTCTGCCTCCGCTCTCCCCTCCTCCTCTCCCTGCAGTCTTCACGCAACACGGTGATTTATGGCTGAACTTAAAAACGCCACACAAGCAGGCGCGTTTATTTCACACCACGCTTCACCGACTTGTTTTATAGACTGGTGTCGCGAAGTCACTTTGTTAGCTGGCTTCTGTAATCCGTATAGACTTCATTTGACAAATGATTGTCTCCATAAACCAAGAGATAATCCAGGAATTAATGCAAACATGACATTTGGTTTATCTCCGTTTGAATTATTGTTTCAAATGATTTCTCACTCAGAAACGGGACTGATTGGAAGTCTTGAATGCAGCTACATTAGATGAAGGCAGATGATACGAACTATGACATGTTGCGGAAAACAATGAATGGATAAAACCACTTTTCACATCAGATGCTAAATATAACCATTGATTCTGTGGTACAAAAACATGGCAATATTGCACCAAGCTGCCAAAAGGGCTGCTAATGAATAATCCTCCAAACTGTAAACAACATTGCTGTCAAAAATAACCGTCCTCATGAATTAAAACTGCAAAAGAGGCCCCGCTGTCCTCAGTATACCAAGCCGAACACCATGTCTGGTCCTTATTTCACTTGTTTCGGTGCAAAAACAACCCCAAGCGCCAGCATCGAGCATTCACTCATTCACACACTGACACACACATACAGTCACCATCTGTCACTCTGTAACCTCCCCAAGCTCGCTTTCCCTCGCCGTCCTGCCGGGACACATGCTCACTAATGATTCCATAACTTTGTTACCACCTCATTATGGCGGTTAGTAAGCGCCATAGCTAGATTTACCACTTCGTAATGGACTAGCAGCGCCGGCTCATCTGCTCGGCTGCCGTATTGATTCACCGCGCCGTGACGAACGGAGCAGTTGAGACTGCGTGGTAGCAATGCTGACCTCCACCTGCTCTCGAGCTGCTGCCGTCATTGCGTCCATCTGCCTCTTCCCCTTCTTTATCTGATCATGCTGCAGCGACAGCTCTGGCGCGACATTTTAGCAAAATATGCTGGAAGTTAAATAAAACATTTCCGTGGACAGTGGAAGGCTGTCACGTACAACTCCACAGCTTTCTGAGTTGAACCGGGTCCAGGTACACTCTGACTGATGTGTTTACACACACGGCTCTATAGTTTCACAACACCTGGGGAAAAAAATATGATCACAGCAAAGTGACTTGCCAGGGGGGGAAAAAAAAAAAGCCAGGATTTGAAGCCTGAAAAGGGAGGAGAATCTGCGGCAAAGTGGCTCCACAGCAGAATCCTCTCAGATGGTGCAGCGTGAGGAGATGATGCCCAAGTGTGCTGCTATTATATAATGCAAATATGCATTGTCTTTATACCATTTCAGGAGCTTACTGGAAGACCTGTGAAAGCAGTCTGTAATGGTTTCAGAGGAAGAAACATTCTCCTGTTGCCAAAGGGTTTCCTTTGACTGCAGCCAGAAACATTTCAGCGTATGGAACTGCTCTGCATGTTTATTTCAACCTACTGGGAAACCTCTCACAGGGAGCGCCATCAAGGAGAAAAGAGCCAATATGGAGCTCGGTAAGGACTGAACTGCTCGTGCAGGCTGGGGTGAGGCGGTAAGCTACTAGAGGTGGAGACGCAATCAGATTAGCGAGGGATAGAGTGTGTATGTTGAAGTCGGGCAGGAGGGGTTAACTAACTTTCAAACTAGCCCAATGACCTTTTGGTTCGGAGATGACCAGTTGCTCTTTGGAGCAGATAATCCCTGGAAAAGCTGGTCTTACCGACTGAACAATGGTCTCCTCCCCCACACAAACAGTCAACACTCGTGCTGCACATACAGCAGCATTTGTGAGGTCCATGATTGTGGGAGTTTGTGGCTGTGCATATGTGCTGCACAAAGCGGCCACAACCATTAACAAAGGTCAGTACAGATGCTACACGTCGTGTAGCATCTTAGCGATGGTACAAAAATGATGGCTCGTAACTGCATAATTCATGCATTTCAAATAATCCACGTTCCTCCGAAAGAAAGGATGACTGCGATGTGACGCAGTCCTTTTGAGATAAACTCATGTGCTCTGTGTGCTTCTTCTGCACAGCGTTGCTTCAGACATCTCCTCCTTGTTCTCCCGCTCGCATTGCCTCCTCATTCATTGGCCCTTGTGCCTGATTTAGCCAGTGCCTTGGGCCTGCAGCAACTGGCGGTGGTATAGAGGGCCATGTAAATGTCACCGTCTCAGAGGCTGTGCTCTGCAGAGCGTGAAATGAAATCTGGCAGAGTTTTAGGGCCTTGCCTTGCCTCACATGGGCATTCCACAGTACATGGGTCCTATATAAAACTCCAGCGTATGTTATGATTACATCTAGATGCCCCTCCGCCTCTTTTCTCTATCAATTATTTAAGCGTCACGTCAAAAGTGGTGCAGTCACTTCCATGCGGGAATAATATTTCCCCAACACGATTATTAGTTCAAAAACAGATTATTGCTGCTGTCATGGGAAATTGGATAGCTTTGCTAATCCAAACTAATCCTATGGACCATGCAACCATATCAAGATTAATGCATGTTGTATGCATGTACTATATGCACATAATAGGACAAGCACACTTCACGTGCACATATCTCACCACTCAAATGTCAATCACATGATTTCTGTTCTGAGAAAACCTAATAGCTGATACTCTCTCACAACGGGAGGAAGTGGAAGAGCTGCGAGCATTGTAGGCTGGCACAGACGGACGATGAGCAGTTCAACATTTCACTGCAGGAAAAGTTCCCCATAGGGTTTCTTCTACCAGGAAGATTGGCAGTACGCTTGAGGGGCTCTCTCTCAATTAAAGTCAAGAACACGAGGGGGCTTTCAATCGGCTCTGACGCCATTTTGAATCCAAAGCAACTGTGTCAAAACTCCCTACTCAGTCAGCTCTGCTCTTCTGGGCTCTTTTTGCCAAAGATGGGATCAAAGTGAGTCCACGCACCGGGCGTGTACGGCTCGAGCGGGGAGAAAAAGCAGCCGTCGATTCATCAGATTTCCTGCTCTGACACTCGGGCCACACAGGCCATCCTTCTAACTATTGCTTTCTCTGAACTGACAGAGCGCTGTCAGTGTCTGGATGAGCTCAATAAAAAGCCCATATTATACTCTATTCAAAAGTGATGAGATCAATTAAAGGCTGTCATCACAAAATATCTACCCTTTAAAATACCCATTGTTGAAATTACCCTCTTTGCTTATCACCTCTATTCATCTCTCAGCCAGGCACTTAATGCCTGGCACTTGCGGACATTTACAAATAGGCTCTTCCACTCCATTTAGAGCTGTACCTTTTGCAGCTTATCTTGTGTAACGAGCTCTTAAATAAATCTCCTTGCTTTAAATAAACAGGAGCTGTGCTCACATAGGCTTTCCTTGATGTTGGGTCACATGACAGGGTGAACCTCCCACGGGGACACATCACATGCTAATGCCAACAACTGGGGAGAGAGTAATAAATAATAGAAAACTACGAGTGGAGACAGAAAACCCGGCCCTGCCGATCAGTAACGTGCGCCAGCTTTGCGGAACCACACTTGCCTATGAGCTTTAAAATGGCCGAATGTAACTGTGATCACACGCTCTCTCGCTGCGTGACAGTGCCCGGCGACTCAGAGAGGACTCAGTGCTGGGGAGATCTTCGTCATGCCCCTGATTCATCGTCATCCTCTTTGCCCTGTCACAGCCACTGAGAGGCAGCCAGGCCAGCTGCTCCGGGGCGCTGCAGAAAGCTGTGGCGTGGAGGGATGCTGGCAGGTCAAGAGAAGCCCCCTCACTCCTCCACGGAGGAAGTCCTCACCAAACTGACAGCGTGAGCAACGAGCTGCCTCATCGTGCAGGGTATGATATGTGGACAAGCTTGACGCAAACTGGAGCAAAAGTGATTTCTGATACCGTTTATGGTCTGCTTTTTTTTTCCTGCAATGCATTTACATTCTGTTTTTATCAATCTTTTTACTATGTCTTCATTGGCAGTGGCGGAGTCCGCCACTGGCATGTGGGATTCGAATTGTTTGCCTTCACGCGAGTGATACACAGGGAACAGCGCAGCATGTAATCCAGCATTACTGTTATTTCCACTGATTGCTACCCGGCTCGCTTTTCGCTGTTTATTTTCCTAACACCGTGTCAGAGCGGCATTAATCGGCTCCTAATGCAAACACAGCGTTTCACAGTGCTGCTGCCTCACGTTAAAAGCATTCAACTCGTGAAGCACGGGGTGGCTTTTAGCTTCAAGGTTAACGCTGCGATCGGTTTTATATATTGCAGGAAGTAATGGAACAAGACGGAGCGGCCACAGTGCCAGCCACAAATGTGGAAATTTAATTAAACAAAAAAAGAGATTTTAATCCCAGTCGGACTTCCACCACCTTAAATAAAGGAGTATAAAGACGCACCTCAGAGGAAAAAGCAATATCTTCACTGTGTTATTTTATAATGTCACTTGTTCAAATGTGAACAATTGTCCATTCATGCTTTTTCTCAGCTCCTCACACACTGTCGCTGAGCGGCTCCACTGGACCAGGCTGTGATGAAAGTCGGGGGCTTGTGATTTAAAAAAGGAAGGTCAAGATCGAAGCAGCAGAGGCTGAAATATCCTCACTTTTGGGTGCTAGTGCAGATATTGCTCCAAAAACACCGCATCCTACGTTTCTCCACAACGCAGCTCGACGGCGCCTTTTATCAGATGCTCTCTGCACACTTCTTTTAAACTCCAATTTATAACACTCAAGGCCACCTTATCCCACCTGCCCCCTCCCAAATGATGGAGGAATCCTGGTGACAAAAACACATCTATGCCGCTCTGGATTGTCTCTCTCTCTTACTTAAAATTGTACTCAAACTGAAATACAACTAGGAGGCTTCTCTTGCATCTGAGCTGGATTGCAAAATTCCTCATCAGTGTCAGGGAACGGTGGAAATGTCACATTCATTTATTATTACAGGATGTGACACCGGTGCTGCGTGGAGGTTAAACAGGTTGACACGGCACTGATTGTGGCCCAGTCCCGTTCCAGCGATCCAGACGGCGAAGGCTTGATGATCGCCATGAAAAACATCACCCCAGATGCAATAATCTATGTAGACGCCTCAGGAATAAGACACCTTTTTAAAATGTTGGGACGATAACAGAAGCTATTATCCTGTCTGGACGATTGTCACACTATAAAAGTCGTGAGTGCCTATCTGTTCAACAGCGAGCAATTTATGTTGTAAAATGTTTTTGTCTGGCACTGTTTGGACAAAAAAAAGGAAAAGGAAAAACATCATTTGGTTTCAAATGGGCTCTGTGTGATTAGTTTACACTGCTCCATGGATACCATAATCTTTAGTGCCAAAACAGTCAGATCCTGTCAGAATCTTCTCAAAAGAGGCCTCCTCATCACTGTCAGTCTCGTCGACAGGCTATCTAGACTTTCCTAAAGTTTCATTCTGCATGCAGATGAGAGTGTGGCTTCACTGTGTACACATGCTAACAGACTGCGGTATAAAGAAATTAGCATACAACTCTGCCACTGGCTTTTGAGATCTTAGATTAGTCTATAAATGATGTTTGGAATTATAGGAGAAAACCCTGTTTAGAAATATGCATGATGTTTGCACAAACATTAGCATATTGCCATTTCAGAGGCACGATTGCTTTATAATGGATATGAGCCTTTCATATATGCTCGGAGAATCTTTCCTAAAAAAGCCATTTGAACAAGAAATATGTCGACTACCCACCCACCCACATTCAGAGCTCCCTCCATTGAGGCGATGAGGGGCTTCACTTAGCGGCAAGGAGCCGTTCACGTACAAAGACTATGAGACTGTGAGTGAGAAGAGCGAACATGAGAACCTTTCATGGAAAATGATTTTAAAAGCTTGACTGTAATTTGACTTTTGATGATATTTGATAAGGTTAGAAAGAGAAGTGGAGGAGCTATGGCCACTGGAGTTCAGCTCAGCAATTCACCTGACTCCTGATCTCAAATTCCAGCTATAGCAAAATGTGCAGTTCGAGTTATAAGATTCTGAGTCTATGCAAACTTTGGAGGATTTAATTCAGAGCTCCTGTATATGGCATTGTTTTCCTTGTCATTTGATCCCATTGTTAGCTGAGTCTCACTGTGTCTTACTTTCATTTTCATTTACTTTCTACACCATGTCCTTTGATAATGTCTACTTCATGATCCTGACAGCAGGTAAAAGTCTACTTGATGTCAGGTGCAAAGCCTTTAAAATGAGTCAGAAAAAACCCTAAAATGCCACAAAAAGAAGAAGAATCATTTGCAAAAAGAGGAGACACCAGTCTACTGCACATATATTAAAACCAGTGCCCTTCATACGCATTACAACGATGAAAAAAGGCTTTTTTAGCTCAATTTGTCTTGCACATATTAACTGTATGCTTGTTAATCTTTCTGTACATTTGGGTTGGCATGCTGAGAGCTACCCCCCAAAAGGCTTAATCTCCTGAGCTGTATGTGCACGCTTATTTAGTCAGTAAACTGAATCTGAATTCTGGAATTAAGTCAACAATTTCTATGTATGTATTAAATAATGGTTTCCATATAATTAACCCCAGGCTTTACGAACCAAGCTGTGCGTTGCAATAAACCTGCGACGGAGAAAACATTCAGTATTGGACAGCAGATAACTGGCTGATTAGGCAGCTGGATGTAGGCAGATCCTCCTACGTGGAGGTACATGCAATATATTTCTTTCCATGATGGGAAACAATGTCTACACTTACGAGATTGAAGCAATCCAATACTGAAGCATGAGTCTGCGTATAATCCAGCGGGAGCCACTGATTGCACTATTAAACCACAAATCTGCTGCTCACAGACACATTATTGCCAGTTAGCCGGTATCAGTTCTGCAGGTGACCGCACACACCAGCATACTTCATTAAAACCATTCAGAAATGGAGAGAGAGTAATCTCGGGGATGACTTCTTCCCAGAGGAGTTATTTGTTTGTCTATATTTCTCCATTCAGCTCCTCGCCGTCTGTGGAGAATATCAGAATACGCTGCCATCAATCAGGCTGTTTGAACGAGCCGGTCAGCTCGCAGGGAGTTTGTGTTTGGAATGGCAACAATAATGGTATGTGTGCACTCACCCCACGCACAAGTTCAGCACCACTTGAAAATTGCTTAGCATTCAGCAGCTGATTCCAGCGCAGAAAGGGATATGCTTCTGTACTCCGAGAGAGAAGGAGAGTGTGCACAGGCAGTCCTCCCCAGCGTCTGGCTGAAGGCCTCCCTGGTGGATTATGTTACCCAACAATGGCAGTGGCCTTTCACAGTCGGAGCATGCTCTAATAGCTGGAAGGCATACAAACATGCCTCTCTTCCCCTTTCCCCTCGCTCTCCCACCAGAATTGACATTGTCCCCTGGCAAATGCAGGTCTACAGTATGTCTTTATATTTACAAATGAGTGCCCCAGTTTCTGGTGAAAGGCGAATATAAAGCAGGCTATCGCACCGAAGCACTTCCACAGAGCACGCTGTGGCATCAATGGTGTCGCACGTGGAACGGGACCCGGTGAGACCGCCGTGGCCATTAGCATCTCCGAGAGAGAGGGCTTGACACAACTGTGGAGAGGTAATATGCGATACGGTGTGTGTTTATAATAGAGAAAACACAGTATGAACAGAGAGAGAGAGAGCCTGAGGCGTAGACTGTAGTAAGTCCTGCAGGCATGAGCAGGCATGAAGGGAAGCTGTAACAGTAAACAACGGTCTTCATCAGACATTCAATAAGTTGAAAGCTGCTGCACACGCAGAAATCCCTCCGTGGAATACTGTGCGTACAGCAGAGCAGCATCCACAGCAAGTGTAATTTCAGCTGCAGCACAACATCACCTCCAAATGTCAATTACGTCAAATCTGTAGGACGGCTAAATGAACACATTATGACGACAGCTGACATTCAAGGGTGTTAAAAGTTATTAAGAATAAATCCTATGAAGCAGAAAGTGATTTTTTTTTCTGGCCTAAAACTCCTCAAAGGGCAGATAATCTCTAAGGAGCAGGATTAGTAAATCTATTCGAGCACTGAGTCTATGTTCATTCAGCGTGAGTAACAATCTGCCCGGGTACAGTGAGGCCTGCTCCGGCGGCTCCCGCACTCCTCCCGAGGACGAACGCAGGCTTCGTAAAAACAACTCCAGCCCTCTCTAAACCTCGCAGTTTGGAGCGAAATAACACACTGCTGGTTTCCCCCGAGGTGGTACGCAGCTTGTTCTCCTCGCTTCTTGAAAGGGGGGGGACGGGGGACGCACAGGAGAAATTAAATTGGCCTGCTGACGGCTCCCGTACGGCCAATCTCAGCAGCTAAGTGCGGCAGGGAGCGCGCAAGCTGAGATTACAGGCCTGGCGCAGGAGTGCTTGAAGAGTCCCCTCAAACCAAACAAGCAAGTCTTACTGGTGAGAGAGAGAGACACCTCGGGAACAGGAGATGTCCTGCTCTCATAATTGAGCCACTGAAGAGCAACAAGACTTAGTGGGACCGGACGGGGCCCCCGCTCAGTACAACAGTGCAGTGTAATTAAAATTCAACAAAGAAGAGAACACAGCCTGAAACTACAGCACGTCAGAGAATACTGCCATAGCTGACTCATCACCGCTGTCATCCACAACCATCATTACGACACGATTGTGACTTCTGGCCTTCCCTAATAAAACCTGAGGGGGACAAGTCATGAGTAACAGCTCTGTCATCGCTGTGCATTGCAAAAAACTTCTTCGCCGTCATCATCCCTTATTTTTATTGTAAACCCTCGAGGTGTTAGAAAGCAATATTTGTGCCACTAGTAGTCTTACCCTCCTTCTGCCCTTCAGGCTGCTCAAATCTGATGGTCCTTTTATAATTTCATTTTAATTTCAGGGTTCCTCGGCTTCAAAGACGAGCTCAAAACAGAGCAGCAGACGCACAAACAAATTTGGCCCTATGACAAATTTACATTCGGGCAGCATTATCTGCATAATTGCACGGCAAAGCGAGACTTGCTGGGTATGGAAGAAATATAGAGAGATTTTAAAATATTCAACAGCCCTTATCTCCCCTCGAATGCGTCCTTAATATTCCACAGGCAGCCTGTGGAAAGCAAGCAGCTGAGGCGGTGTTTACAGGTATTTGTAGCAGAGCAGATCTCATCGTGCTTTAACTAAAGTGGCGCTGCTTAGTTCAACAATAGCACAACACAGGCAGCAGCAGGATAAGGCCTCAGCTAGCTGACATAAAAAAAAAAGAGGTGGTCACATCATAACCTCAAATCTGCAGATTCTTATATCCTCATCATCTGTGAGGCGGTTGTGGAAATGATGCAGGGGGAAGCTGCAGCAGCTGATAAGACAGAAAAAAAAGCTAATGAAGCACAGGCAGGCGCATGCAGGGTGAGAGTTCAACGCGAAGTCCGTCATTATCCGACAGGCGAAGAGGGAAGGCAGCTAATGACCACCCCGACGCTGCAGTCAGTCAAATGGATGAGCGAGATGCAGAGGGTCTCTGATGGGGGGAAGGGGAGCGCACACCGGGGCCTCGCGTATAACGAGGAAAGCATGCACGATTCTGGTTTAAGGAAGTGACACAGGCAGCGAAGGAAGATCAACAGATTGAGGGAGTGCGCGCTGCTTCTTAGAGATAAGAGAAGGCGAAAAATGTCTGCCTTGCAGTGCCTTTCCCTTGGAATTGGCAGGAAAAAGGAGATGAAGGGAGCAGGGAGGGAAATCATTAAATATGCTTCTTATGCTGTAGCACATTACCTCAAATCTGGAGGATCAATCAGTTTGGTCAATATTTTCATTCCTGTTTTACTGAAGTGCTTAATTCATTTTCAGGAGCTTACTCATGGCTTCTTTATACTTGGCTGACCTCGTAGCCTTGATCCCTTCCTATCGTCCTTGAGTCTTGCTGTACCTCAGCTAGAGTCTAAATAGCAACTGCATTTTTTCCCCAGTTGGCTCAGCGCCCCTTCACACACACACACACACACACACACACACACACACACACACACACACACACACACACACAATAATTACAGAGTCTATTCTAATAGCATATAATTTTCATCTACACCAGGAGCCATTAACACAGCTTCATTGTGGTAGACCAACTGGTTCAGACAGATCAGACAAGTGATCCATTCACATCGCAGCTGGAGTTAGTCTTGGAGAGGCATTTACAGATGTAACGTTGCTCGTTCATGCCGGCTACTACTCCTGGCAGTGTTTTAATGACTGGAATAACACATTCAGGCTGGAGCTGTGCAGCCCGTGCACACCACATGCAACACTGTGCCCATTTCCAAGACGACTGGGTGAACCAAAGAGCCTGAATGAACCCTTAGAGCAGATTGACATGGCTACAGGAGCGAGGCATGGTGCCCCAGTGCCCATCAGTGGAGTGTGTGCAGCCTGCAAGGCTTCAGAGCCTATAACAGAAGGAAGATGTGGTGAGATTAACACCTCGAAGCCAAACTGACATGATGGCACATGTTCTGCTGGCCATTACTGTATCCTGGTCCCACAAGTGACAGCAGTCTGTTCAGATTTTCTCTTTGCTTCCAGTGTTAAGAAAAACAAGCTATGTTGAACCTGCAGAAGGAGCGAAATTCTGCATATTAAAATGCCAAAGACGCAGCTGCAGACGCGGCTGTTCCGTCAAGGCGCACGGGTAGGGTGATTGGATATTTTACCCTTGCCTCATTATCACTTACGGCAAGTGGCAGGGACGGCTGTCAACGTGCCACAGGAGGGAAACGCAGTCTGACAACTTTGCCAAAACGAATTACCTAATTCCTCTAAGTGTCCGGCTTTAGAAGAAAGTTATGAAAATGTGTACAATCACTGCAGTCCATCATGCACAGCCCGTCAACATGACGCTCAGGACCGCGCATTCAGGAAAGAAAGTGGCTGACGAAACCCGGTTTGACAAAAGAGACGCGTCTGTTGTAAGTGATGACACATGCAAACAAATTCTCACTGCAGAATGAATGAAAGGAGGAAACAATTTGCGCATTTGGCCCCCCTACCTTGTCAGCGCGGTAGAGTGGATGTCCGAGAGTCGCCCCGAGAGTAATCCTCTGATTATCGCTGAAATCGCGCCTTTGCCTTGCGAAGCCACCAAATCGGGATTGATCATACAGGACGTCACTTGGACGGTAAGGTCCCACACACTGGAGTATCTTCCTGTATCGCTCCGTCTGCGGGCTGCAGAGGCATCACTGGACGTATGAAACAGCGCTTCACATGAACGGAGAGAGGAAAAGCCCGACATGGAGCGCGGATCCGTCGGCGGCGCGCTCAGCCAAGTGCGACACTTTACGCAATCCTGCAAAACAGTTTCCAACAGTCTGCTAGTGGCTCTGAGACCGAAAATGAGTATTACAGTGGTATTAATAATCCCGAGTACTGCTGTTCCTGCTGCTGATAAATCATAACAAAGCAGGTAAACTCTTGTAAAGTGACCCCCATGTGCATTTCATTTAGCAAAAATGAACTCAAAGAAGATGAGGCTAATGGCTACAGGCTAGTATTTCACACGTTTCATTATCCAGCATGACAAAACAATAAAAATGTTACCACATGGCAGACCTGCACTAGTGTGTTTTTATCTGCGTATCTGTTGAATGGAAATACGTATCAAAGCTATACTGTACATGTGATGTGTGTATATATAACACCAGCAATTTTTCAGAGATTAGCTGAGCAAAATCCATCTGCTGAGGAAGAAATCCCTGGAAAAGGGTATTAACAACTGTGTTTATTTCTTTATTTTCGTGATCAAGCCAACATGAGGAGACTTTAAAGGACTCATAAAATAGAAATATGATCATCTCCAAGTATATGACATGACCTTACGTCATCTCATGGGGAAGAAAGTGACATAAGCTTGAAAGTTCCAGCTAACAAAGGAGCGGCTGTTTGGTCAGCTGCTGTTTCCAAGGTTTTGTTTTTCTTTTTGTCATCAACTTAAAAATATATCATTTTCCCCTGCAGCTCATCACACACTATTAAGCGTTGTTTAATTTCATTCCTGACATCTTCATTTGTCTACATATGGGGGTGGATGTTACATTTTAATTACCGTGTCATGTCTTCATAAACAAAATGGGCTGCAAAATAATGCATATAATTGAATGCTGTGACTTGACTTGTGGAGGGCAGAGCACAATCTTTGTACTCAGTCGAGCACGCAAAAAGAAAGACGGTTGTGCAACACAGTGCACACAGGCACATCACACAGCCTCCTCACATCACTCTCTGTCTCTGTCTGGCAGTGATACTGATGAATGACTGGAGGCTACTCTGCTGGGAGAGAGCAAGAACCAGCAAACCAGCCGGGCCTCAGCTCTGTGCCTGCCAGGCAGCTGAGATCTAATAACAAGGTTGCATACTTCAACAGCATAACCCTGGCAACAGGAGCAGCAGCAAAGATTGGAGTTGCTGCAGGCTCCGGGTGCGCGTTAGTCTGGACTTTAAACAAATCAGCTATGCATTTAGAAAAGAGAGCACGGCTCTGATTTGGAAAAAAATGTCTGCATTGAGACATCATCTGGGGATTTACTGTCGCCTGAAGCCTTTTCATCAACCAGCAATCAACAATTTATTGGTGGCAGTCAGTCAATAAAGGCAATCCCTGAAAGCGTCAGTGAAATCAATATTCCCCCCCATGACACATCACACGACCCGCAGAGAGGAGGAGAGAAAAAAGAAGCAGAGGTGTAATGAGTGGCCACACTTGCACTGCATGCAAATAATGAACTATGTTGCCAGTGGAGCATTGTGAACGAACTGTGCTAATTCTGACAGAATCAACAAGTTTTCTCCCTTTGACTTTAAGCTAATGGCGTTATCCCAACTGATCCCAGTGTGATGGCTGATTTTTCCTGAGAGGTAAAAGCTGCACCCATTAAGGCCGACTGCATTAAATCTTTGAGAGCTGTCCTTAAAGAACAACGAGCACTGCTCCCATGAGCGTAAACTGGCAGGTTGTGTGTGTGTTCCAGTGTCTTTGAGATAAGTTGCATTCAAATTCAAGGTTGTTTGTTGTGCGCGGTGTCGTTCAGGGAGCTGGTGCCGGTGCTGCGAGTCCCTCGGGAGGCATGTGTGATCTTGTTTGCGTCACAGCATCTTACAAGTGCAGTGCTCCCATGATGCAAGGCTGCACATCAAAGTGTGTTTAATAGCTTGGCCCTCTCAAAAACAGTCTTGAGGCTGAGAGACAGGAAAATACACAGATGACACGCTTTTTGGAAATAAAATCCTGTGAGCCTATGATGCCTGACGACTCGATTCAACAAGACTGAGATTTCGTTCATGTTTAATCAACAATGTAGCTTAAAAAAAGGATTGAAATCAGCCAGAGCAGCAGCGTTTGAGCACATTTTACTGTTACTGTATCCTGTATTCTGTCAGATCACTTGAATGTCCCTCCTGTGGCTGAATCCAGTCCATGTTTTACCTTTCTCTGAGACTCAACATGCAACAGCCAGCTATTTATCAATAATTCATACTGAAGGAGGTAGTTGCAAACATATGAAAGATGACACAGAGAGTGCAAAGTAACTGTTAGGTTACTTTGTTGTCACAATTATCATTAAATCATACTTTAACAGAGCCTTAAACTGCTCAGCTCTTTCAAAGAACTCCAAGAAGAAGCCATTATACTGCATTTCTTGTTTGTCACATGTGCATCTCTTCAAGCTAATGCATCTATTTGCATTTTGCAGTGTGGTTTACATGTACTGCCTCTATCAACAGAGTAAACATGTGGTTTGTAATTACACTGCAATTTATTTGATTGATCAAATGCATAATGCTGGCAGATGAAGCACGGGCCCTATTAATGTGAATTATTAATCATTCTGCATCATTATAAATCCTGCTGTTGCTGCCACAGCCATGACAGCCTGGTGACAGTGACAAGCCTAATGAGCGTAAAAAATCCACCAAAACATCAAATAACACTTGTTTTGCTTGTAGAGGTGAATGCTGCTCGTGGAATGTTGGATGAATTATGAAAGAAGTGTGAATCGAATAACGCGTGTTTTCATCTGCTGCAGCATATTGACGGCAGCAGCCGTATGCAGCAGATGTCACCCGCAGCTTCAGCTTCACCTTTCCCATCTCTTCCTCTGCTGCCACTCACCCTGCTTCTGCTGCTTCTCTCAGAACAATTTCAGACCTGAGAGGTTAGCAGATCTGCTGCGAGGCGTGGCCGGATGAAATCAGTTTCACTGGATGGGAGACCGTAAGCACACTCCCACCCAGCATTTTCGATCGATGCTCATGAAACGGCCCAGAGGGACGTCTGCAAACCTTTGATGTTCCCTTGAAGACTCTATCACTTTTCGACTTGATTTAATTCAGGCCTCTTTGTCTTGCAGCAAATTAATTCCAGGCTGAAAATTGACATGTAAACATCAGCATCTAATTTCAATCTTGCAGCACGTGTGCACATTTTTAATGTAAAGAGCAGATGGTGTGAGCATGCAAGTCTTAAGATCAGGAACATGTTGCATTTGCTAATTGCTCAATTAATGCTACACATCTTTTAGCCGGAGAAAACCGTAGCTCATTACATGTACTCACGCACATGTCTAACCTTCTTAACCACAGCATTCACATGAAAGAGCCAAGCTAATGAGCAGAGCTGTATGAAGGGATTATAAAACATATATGTTGTTTACTGTATACTTCAGATTCTTCTGCAGCCATCCAAACACCAAGACTAGAAATGGCATTGAAGCTGAATAATTCAGACGAAGGGGGTGGAATACACAATGAGTTTTTCCATGAGGCCTTAAAAAAAAGAGAGAGAAATACTGATATTACAACAACATATTGTCCTCTCTGAAGAGTTGGTGTGTGGACACATTCATTTGTTAAGTGTGTGTGTGTGTGTGTGTGTGTGTGTGTGTGTGTGTGTGTGTGTGTACATAGCCTGGTCTTAAAAGGGCCAAGGGACACTTTACACAAGGATGAACTAATCACATCACAGTCCTCCATGGATCGAGTTCATTCAAACGCACTTAGTGGATTCATTGCTGAATAACTGGTGAGTGATGAAGTCTCAGGAATTACTCACATATAGTCATCCACGAGTCTTCAAGGACCGCTGCATATTTGCTTCACAGATTGTACAGTTAAAAGTATTTTAATGTGAGCTGTGTGGACCCTGCAGAAGCCACTCTATTCACCCGCTGGGGTTTTGAAAATCCCCCATTCACACAGTTGCCCTTCTTCATCACTCCTTCGCCGCCCATTTCCCTCTTTGGGAGTTGTGCTTTTCACACTTCCCTAAACTTTACAAAAGAAACTCATAGCGAATTATTAAATATTGAACAGGCGGCCTGCAGTATAGTGGACAAGCAAGATGGAACAAGACTTGTGGATAAAAGCGAAAGTCAGAGTCCTGAACCAGCCGCAGCTAATGTAAGGATTCGTACATGCATCAGTGCTACATGATGTGTGCATGCTCCACAGATCATCTGATTTTCTTGCTGTAACTGTAAAAATAGTGAAAAAAAGAAATGTCATCACAAGGTCCTGGAGCCCAAGGCGAAGTCTTCACATGGTCTGTTTGGTCTGACCAATTAGTCTTAAATCCAAAAATATTCAGTTTGAAGAGACAGAAAACAGAGAAAAGCTGCACAGTCTCACATCTGTGAAGCTGGAAACAGCAAATGTTTGCTATTTGTGCTTGATGCTGTAAATAAATTAAATAATCAATAATAAAATTTGTTGTAGATACATTTTCTGTTTATTGAAGACATATTTTGTGATTTTGGGAAACTTTTACTTTTATTTGTCTTCTTGCCCAGAGTCAGAGGAGAAGATAGATACCTCCAAATATGAAGCTACAGCCAGGAGCTGGTTAGCTTAGTTTAGCATAAAAACTGTTAGCGGCGGGGAAACAACCAGCCAGGCTCTGGATATGTGCTGGAATATCGCAAAGAATACATAATCTGTTAATTAGTGAGCTTTAGAGGTAGCGGTGGGCAGAGCTTCTTACTTTTTGGAGAAAGTTTCCAGTCTTTATGCTAATCCAAGCTAACAGGCTCCTGGCTGTAGCTTTATGTGTAATATGCAAATATGCTAAAAAAGAAAGCAAAACACATTTTTCCACAAAAATTCATAATATTCATTCATTTTGAAAAACACTCCGCCAAGCATTTCTGTTGTTTAGCAGTGACTGTACATGAACACAGAGCTGCTGCACAAATTGAAGCGTTGACCCTTCATTTACTTGGAGACGCTCTCTCAATGTGCAACCTTGATGAAGCATGCTTTATTCATTCCTGCAGGCTTTCACTGCACCAGAGCCTTGAGTTTCTGCGGGAGAACCCCCGCCCCTGGGAAAGAGCCGCTTATATTGGCGCCGTAGCATTGTGTTGTTACTTTCTGCCACCGTGTTGTCATTCTGTAGCTGCCATGTCCTTTTGGTAGAGACAGGCGGGAGCAATACCTGCTTGAACTGTTCCCTGACAGGTAGAAGGTGCTGAGAGAACCAAACAGTGACTACATTATCTTTGCTTGACTGCACGGCTTTCTCTGCGCGCGTCTTGTTCTTTGCACTCTCTATTGCTCTTTTCTCTGACTTTCCTTTTCTCTGGACCCCTAATTTACTATGCCCCTAGTGAAGTGACAGGTGTCAGAAGGGCTCCTCTCATATTGACTAAAGACTGTCACCTTGAAAAGGAGTCAGCCCATGTCACACTCATCATGACATATCTCCACTCTCCACACCAGTAAAAGAAAAAGAAGAAAACCAAAAACGGGAGTCATTACAATTTTGCTGCAAGTGCACCTCTTAAACCGTGTAGGCTTCAAATTGGAGGTGAAATAGATTGTACATTTTGTCACAGCTTCAAGTTTATAATAAAGTAATGAAGTAATTCGCTTACAAAAGGCTGTAAAACTGTTCTAGCTGCCAGCCAGTGTCAATTACTTTCAATCAAGCGTAATAAATTAAAGAAACCTCAGTTTTTTATTCTAATTAAAGTCACCTTCACAGACAGTCGCTTCAATAGACCATAATGCACTGCAGCTGCATGATATGTGCTTGAAAAGGCACTAACTCTCTGTCTTTCCTCTGGAAACAATTGGCTTCTTATTTCCACCATTGTTGTTGTTATTTCTCTTCACGGCGACCAGATGCAACAAATGCAGCCACGTGTCTGCTGGATGTCACAATGGATGCTGGGAAATGTGATGAATGTGGTAGAATTAAACGCTTAAAGGGTTATTAGGACATGTCATTACACAATAAATTGATGATGCAATAGAAGGAGACCTGAGAATGGAATTTTCCTAAAGGTGGTTTCAGGTCTTTGTGAGGATCACAACCATGCAAACCTGCCCCGCAATCAAGCAATTCCACATTTGAGGCTCTCTAACAATGCCACTAAACCACCATGTATTGTGCTGCTGGGAGTTTATAGCTCTGACACTACTGGATTCGGAGATGAAAGAGCGGGGGTGGGGGTGGGGGATATGACAGTAAATCATGGGGGATGGAACAGAAAGAAAGCTGAATGAGAGACAAGCCGCTGCGGGCAGACGTGCTTTTAAATGTTAGTTTGCAGAAGGAAAGCTTTGTGGCTGGGATGTCAGGGAGGGATCATTACTTTATACCCACCACCAGCACTAACCACAGTTACAGTATGTGTACCATAATGAGATACATCTTCTCCTAATAGTATAATTAATCATTTGCAGAGGGGCCAAGATGCCGCAAGGCACAGTCTTATTTCTCTTTACATCAGTCCATCTGCAGCCACTGCTTGACATACACTTGTCACATTTGTGAAGCCGCCATTTTGTCTCCTGCATATTAAACGTTCAATTTACCTCCATTTAACTTTTTTGTTTGGTTCAATTTTTGCATTATTTGTAGTGCAGGCTGGGTAATTTGAGGAGATACGGTTTGTGCTCTCCATACCAAGCTGGACATGATGGATGTTGCCGTGCGAGTTTAAAATCGACAGCGTGTGGGATCTAAGAGAGGTGCTGCATGACAGGAATGGTATTTATAGGAAAACAGCAGTTGTTGAGAGTTATTTAGGCGGGAACATAGGCACAATGATGCTTGTGGCTAAATGCTAACATGAGCATGCTAACACACTTAGTTGTATAATGACAATCGGAATTTCAAGAACAAAAACCACAGCATCTGTACAGTATGAAGGTAATTTTATTTGCTAGGACTTGAGGGCTATCATCACGTTCAGTGGGGTCGGGGGGGGGTGAAAAGAGGGTAGTGTAGTGTGTCAGTATGCTAGCATTTATTAATTTGTATTAAACACTAGCCTAATAGACATTTCATATTCCAAAACCCTGACTCTTACAAACCACATCCATCCTGGATGGATAGCACGGAAGTAAAAGCATGAGTGGAGGAAAGTAAAGATTAGAGCAAAGTCTGAAAAAAATGCTGCAGAAGTATGTTTTTTTTCTACTTTCCTCTCACATCGCCTCGCAGCCCCTCAGGCTTATCTTGTGGTGTTCCCAGGTCCCAACCACTGGTCTAGCACATCAACAACATCCCCCATCGGTGTTCAATTTGTCCAAGAGCCAAACACGTAATTTTCCATCTCATCAAACCATTCAGTGACCCCTGTATGCAAGCATCTGCATTCATTATGTTTTTCACTTAATTCTCAGCTGTCTTGACTCTGATTACACCAGAAATAATTAAAAAAAAAAAAAAAAAGTCTCCTTGAACCTTCAAAGGCAACTGATTCATCTTCCTGTGGTCCCCCACCTCAATCCAGAATTCACACTTCACTACCAGCACCCCGGGTTCGAGTGACAGGGAAGCTGTAGCACTGAGAAAGGTTGTACAGTCAATACTGTAAAAACATCTTGACTTCTAACAAAGAAAAGAGTCCTATGTGTTGTGTCTACACTGGATGTTCAGTGATAATCCGGCACAGCGGTAGACAGCCGTGGTAACCAGGGTCCTTTGGAGCAATGAAAATATTATTTTGACAGCCTCTTACGGACCAAAGTGGTTTCATATGTGGAGATTTATCTCTTGTGATGGCTTGTCTGAGACGAAGAGGTGGGGACACCAGGGAGTAAGATTGGATGTGATCCCTGTGAAACTTCATCAAATGTGAAAATATGGTGTCTACTGCTGGTCGAAAGAGACGATTTTTACCAACAAAACCCTGCTGCTGTGGCGTAACATGCTATGTTTGTTCAGTAGTGCTTGAGCAAGAACATTTTTGGAGCTTAAGAAGTATTTTATCCTGAGAAATTAACATGTAGTATCTTTAAATGTTGGTTTTCTGCAGACAGAACACTTTCAACACTTCCCTATTAACGTCTAAATTATAGTTCTGGGACTCAGAGGACGTCTTGATTGCATTTGGAGGCTAATATCCTCCACTCTCACCTTTGTTGTCCTTTGCCATTCCTCATTTGTAATCTAGTTGGCACAGCCACCACTATTGGTCACGGCAGTTTAATTGTGACATTAGGAGGTAACTTGGTTCTAGAGGGATCCGCAAATGTCGTCCACAAATACAGCGTGAAAGTCACATAGCCCGAGCTGTGAGGAGATAAACTCTCCAAATACACAGAGCTTGTTAGTCATGGTCCCTAATTACCAAACGGTTCATGTAGGAATGTCCCAATTGTCCAATCTAGTCTGCACAGAAATGATGCCAGGGAAGCTGTTGGCATACATAACTATTTGAATTTAAGATCTTTTCAAATCAAGATTTCCAGCCGCACACTGTTTTCTGTTTATCTGGATCCCTGTCAGTTCAAGGTAATTGCTTTTCTCACCAGCGTCCCGACAAAAAAAATGTTGACAATATCTGAATATTTAACAGCGTTTGGATGTAATCGCTGCGTGATGCAGGAAGTCTATGAGAACTCACTGTTGCCAAGACCTGCATGAGTCATAAAGTGAATCATAATTTATCACCAAAGTGACAGTGATCCTTTATAATACCCATCACACACATATCTCTCATAATGTAAGCGATCAAAGATGGCGGGCGTGTAATTGGATATGATTTCATTCATTATATGATGAGCAGCCGACAAATTGGGCCTTGTCCTCTGCCAGCAGCTCGGGTCACAGCGATCAGTCAGTCAAGTTGAGAGAGTCGTCCAGACACAGTGCGGGACTTCAACATCAGAAATAAAGCCAAATACTGCTCTGAACGTCTCTGTGAAGTCAATAGTAATGTTAAGTGTTCTCTTGGTAAATTTAGCCTGGTACAAAGGGAAGAGCTCGTTGACTTGATGGTCATGAAGAACTTGTAGTGCTCATAAGCACCAATCCAGAGCTTTCATTTTCTCCCACATGTATGAGGCGTTGTGACACAACCTACGATGTGTGTGTGCTTTTTGAGTGTGAAAGTGAGTCTGTACCTGTGTATATGACTGCATCTTTGAGCCCATACAACCTTTAATGGAAGCTCTCCTGGTGGAGCTCTGGATTAATAATTGCAGAGCGTTGAGTACAATACACCACGAGGCAACATCTGGTGCCGGGTGAGGAAACTGGCAGGGGAGGTTTCCTGGGTCGAGCGCTTCCTTTGGAAAGGTTGAACCCCAGCTGTGCTGCAGTTGCACGGCCCGCCTGCCCACACTGCTTTCATGTGACTTATGTGTGTGATATCATTTTGTCCCTGCAATTGTTGAAATTCATCTAGTATGAGATTCTGAATGCCAGTATTTGCTTTGTACTATTACCCTCATTGAATTGCTCAACGTGTGATGCTGAAACTCTCCATTAAAGTCATAACCTTTAAGATTTTAGACCCATTTTTGATACTTTTCATGGTCTGCATTTCCTCTGAAAAGGCCACTCAGTGGATTGACATTCTGTAATTCTTTTCATTTGGTGGCACGGTGGAAAACACTGTCGCCTCACAGCTAGAAGATCCCGGTTCGATTCCCGCTGTGGGCGCTGGTGGCGTGTCCTCCACCATGCCTTCAGTGCCTGCTGCTCGAGGAAAAAGGGCCTTTCTGTGTGGAGTTTGCATGTTCTCCCTGTGTTCACCTGGGGTATCCTCCATAAAAATACCCCCACTAAAAACATGCAAGAAGATCACCACCTGACCAATGGTGACGACAAAGGAACTGGTCCCCGGGTGCCGGTCGGCTGGCAGCCCACCGCTCCTGGTCTGCCGCGGAGGAAGGACTGACCATGGATGGGTTAAAAACGGAGAAAAAATTCACATATGCATGGCGTGTGCAGTTTCCCGACCTAACTCTGCATGTTGTGTTCATTGTGGCAAATAAAGGATGTTTCTTCTTCTTCTTCTCATAATAATTTTCACTGTTGGCGGCAGGGTCCGCCATCTTTGTCCTGGACTTCACAAGAAACAACACATGCATGTAGTTGAGCATTACTCTTTATAATTTTATTGGTGTGAGCCTCTCTGTTTACTGCTCACTGCCCATATCAGACGTGCAATAGTATGTCATGAAGCTCTTTGATGTTTACAGCTCCATAAAATATGGAAGGCTTCTCCAGCAATGGCAGAGACACGCTGGGGGCAAATTGCAACTTAAAACAATTAAACAGTATTGAACAATCAATGAAAGAGGTCAAATTTTGACTTTTGTCAGGGAGGAAACTGTCATATTGGAGGTGGAACAGACTTGCTGAATAAAGATTTGACCTTAGTTTGAATGCAGGAGGATCTTAAAGTTATACTTGTAGACAGCAGTGAAAGAAGTACTCATGCCTTTTGAGTAAAAGTAGCAAACCCACATTGTAGAAACTCTCTGTTACAAGTAAAAGCCATGCAATATTTATATACTTTGTGCCAAAAGTAAAAGCAAGATTACCATAAAATTGTACCTCAGTACAGTACTTGAATAAATGTACTTAGTTACTTTGTAGCAAAAGTGTTTATAAGCAGATAAAAAGCTCCATGTAATTCAGTTTTTTCATTTCATGCTGCCTTTCCATGTGAATTAAAAGTATGCTGAGCTGAAAGGACACACTTTCAGTGCCACACTATCATGCAATGGTGCCACTGTGTGGAAAAAGGCTGCACGCACAGCGACTTTCTATAATGACAGGCGAACCACTATAAATCAGCAGAAAATCAACAAGGTTTCAGTACTTCCACCCTGTAATGCAAACATATCTTGATAATTCTATTAACCTAGAGCTTTAAAATGCCTCTTTAATAGCAATAAATCAACATGTAAATCATTACAATTACTGCAGCTCAGGTTGATTTGGAGAAAAATGTGAAGAAGTTATCCTCATGACAAATTACATTACATATTACGACTTGATACTGCAAAATTAAGTAATGACTTCTAGTTCACCCAATGCCACAGCTTCATTAGTCTTGATTTAATCTGGCGCTGCATTCATTAAACAATGATCATATTACATCATATCAATGAAATAGATCTGCAGAGAGTTGTGGCCTGGTCGGTCTGAGCTCTCGCCTCCCTCGCACTCCATTAGCTCTGACTTAACGCCAGCAAGGAGGGGAAAGTTTCGGTTATAGGCAAGTGCATCTATGTCTTAGGCGTAGCTGGGATTATCCAGGCCACCCTGCTGGTTTGAGATATTTCGATCCAAAGCTCTCACACCCTTCTGATTATGTTCTCCTTTCCTTTTCACACACTGGTCTTTACTCTTTACCCTGCTTCTAACAGCAGTTTGTTTATGACAGGGGAAGATAACAGATGCTCAGAGCAGGACTATAAAAAGAGATGACACAATGCACATTATGTCATGCCAAGACAGGTTATTGGTCGATGTACTGTCATGCCCTAAATCAGACCTGCAGTCTACGCTGGACTACGCTTGTTGCGGAAGAACCAGAAAGAGTGAGAAGGTGCAGGTGCAGATATGTGAAGAGGTGGGTTTCACTATACGTACATATATTTTTATGCTTTGAGAAAATAATTAATATGCGTCGTGCTCATGTTTGTGGCCTTCATTATGCCTTTTTAATGGCGATCACATTCAACTTCCTGTCGGCATTCGGGGCCAAATCAGGTGAGCATTTGTCAGATAGATCAAATCGCTTGAAGGTTTTGTGACGTTATGAACTGTGCTTATCTCAACACAGGTGTTTTCAAGTACTCCACAGAGGACGTGATCCTCAAGTACACAACACCCATCACTCCTGCTCAGTGGGCTCTGTTTGTCTGGGATTTCATATATTTTTGGGTTTTTGCTATGTTTCTATACTTTTTGGCAGCACTCTGCAGAAGGTAGTCTTCTGCCCCATTTGTCATATTCTCATACATAATTTAGAAAAGATGCTAATGCTTAATAGCTGCATCCCACAGCATAACTGTGTCTATTCCTTAATGCTTTTATCTCATCCTCTCGCATTATTACATGCAGAAAATCACTCCACCTGGTCCAGAGGCAATTTGGTCTTCCTCTGTGAAGTCGTTTTCTCTTTACATGTTCAAGATTGCTCTGACGGTGTGATTATTTCCCCACAGGCACAATTTGTTTGCTGTGGTGTATTTTCTCTCCCGAATCTAACAATATTATCCTCTCTCCCCGCAGGAACGCTTATGACTGGATGTACACCACGCCTGCAGTGCTACCCTATGGATTTCATGTCTCTTTTATCACCAATATTTGTTTGAATATCACGTGGCAGTTTCTGTTTGACAGGGAGTAAGTGTGCCAGTTCAGGTTGGCCGGGCAAACATGGTTCTGTCTTTATAAAACGCAGACGAACAGCTGTGTTTCTTGACATTTTAAATGTCAAGAAACGTCTTCTCTGTGGTTTCCAGGTTGTTGCTGCCAGGGCTGATAATCTCAGCACTGATGTTGCTCACTGACTACATGATCCTTTTTTTCTCCTGTCATGGATTGAAGATCTACGGAGCCTGGTTGAACAAATATGGCAAGACAGACCTCTGGCTCATCAGAATATTGGTAATATTCCTGGATGGAATATTTTTTAGATCTCTGCTTTGCTTCAAAGGGAATGACATTTATAAAGAGAGCAGTGTTTGATTTACAGAGAGTTTCAGTGAAAGGCTTGTAAATATAGTAATAACACACATTCAGCAAACAGAGGTGCTCTTTGAACTGAAGGGCTGCACATAACCAAAAAGACAGAAACCCAAGGTACTCTGAGACTGAGTAAATACTGAAATGCCATTTTATGCAGGACTGTTACACCTACACAGGACATGTTTTACCAGTGGCTTTCATTCAGCTACATTTTAATCTTTACTATACTTGAACGCTGCCTTTCATGCTTTTCTTGTTCTTTTTATATGGTGTGTTGGAAATCATAATTTTTATGTGCAAGCATAAAAAACTCTCAATAGGATGGATGCTGGTGAGCAACTTTCTTAGAAAGTTGCAACTGTGGACTTAAATAGCCAAATGCCGCCCATCATATATACATATGCATATTCCTTTATGAGTTGAGAAATGCTGGCTACTTATTAAGATAGATGAATTATTTATAAACTCATGGGATTATCTGAAAAATGCACCATCAGAGATTAAAAAAGTGTTATTTTTCTCACTCGTTAAAGAACTGCACCGATTTCACACATGAAAGTCGAGTAATTCTGCATGTGTGAAAAGGTTGTGTAAAGCCTTTTGTGGCTTTGTGAGAGCTGAGTGACGTCTAATAAAGTGCCTCAAGTGATGTCACTTAAGGCAACGTTGGTTGAGGCTGAAGACTAAAAGTTTGAAAATGAAAAAAAATCCAAATGTGATCCTACAACAACCCTCCTAAACTCTGCTAGAGGTCACCAGCTGGAGGCCACGTCAGCTGCTGCTAACAGAACACATTACAATGCACTGAACTTGTGTGTGTCCGAGTTGCATTGTGGGTAATGTAGGCACCATTTGACAAGGAAGAAGAATGCATGAAAAATGATGATATCTGTAAGAATATATAGCTTTATTATTGTAGAGTTTCTACAGACTGTCTCCTCATTCCACTTTGACCAACATGGTGTAAAAGCAGCACATTAGCTTAGCTTAGCATAAATACTGGAAGCAAGGAGAAACTGCTAGCCTGGCTGTGTCCAACAACAATTCGTCTAACAACAAAACAAAATCTGCCTACCAGCACCTCTTAACCTCACTAATTGACATAATGTGACGTTGTAATACTTTGGCTTTGGTTCCGATTAAACAAAAAGTGTTCATTAGTGAGCTTTAGAGGTGCTAGTGAGTTGATTTTTTTACCTTTGGACAAAGCCAGGCTAACTTTTTCCGCCTGTTTCCAGTCTTTATGCTAAGCTAAGCTAACTGGCTGCTGGCTGTCTTCATATTTACCGTAGACATGAGAGATGAGATGATTCTCTCATCTAACTCCGGTCAAACAGCGAATAAAAGGTCAAACTATGACATTAGAGAGACATTTTGTCATTCAGTAGCATTCCATTTGTGATGTCCCACTGCACACTGCTGACACATTATACGGTAAAAGCAGCCATCCACTGGTCCCCGTGCTGCTGGCTGCTCCATCACCCATATCTAAAGAGTGAATCCTCACCAAAATGCACAGCCCTAGTGGCTCTGCAAAGTCTGTGCACAGAGCGACTGAGATAAGGAGGTTAAAAGCAGCCGAGTCAGGCCATAGCAAAAACCTTGAGACTGGTTTCAGTCCCTCTTTGCCTTGCACTGGACATTAAAGGAGAAGTGCTAGATGAGGTCATGTGACAGACCAGCACAGAATCTGTCCTCAGGATTAGGATATTAAGTGCTGCCTTTGAGGCTGGTCAGACATTACAGACAATGATTCAGACCAAGCTAAAAAAAAATGATACTTTTATGAGTTTACAACCTGGCTTCAGGCATTGCTCATCATTCAAGCGTCTTTTATTGTTTCTGATCAGGTGCAAAATGGAGTAGCAGTATATGCAACATGGGGGACTCTCTTCACTCTGCTGAACCTGATGATATACGCGCAGCATCAGGCAGGAGTATCTAGATATGACTGTGCAACACTGTCACTGCTGCTGCTTCTGATGAAGCTGTTAGTCTGGTGAGTGGGACTCCCTGCTGCGTTCTGTCGTTTAGCTCTTGGTGTTTTTTCTTCCCCGGAGAGACGATATGTGTGCAAAGGAGCTCCAATCTTCTGTCTGTGTCTCCCTTTGCTCCCAGGTTTCTGTTAGAGAACTTCTACCTTGATGAGCACGTGCGTTACGTTGTGACCATCTACCCCGTGGTAATGCTGTGGCTGACGGGCGCGCTGAGCAATTCTGTCTCTCCTGAAAGTCACGTTTACATCTTTGAAGGTACCGTTTGACGCCGCACAGCTTTTCCAGTAATGAATCTGGCCATTGATTCATATGGATGTTTAATCTCCTTCCTCTGCAGCTTTCATCCTGGCTCTTTCCAGCATCATGTTTGTGGCACGCCTTGGCCTGGTCACATGGAGGCATCACAAACGGCCGCTTTACAACGACAGTGGACCCAGTCTGTCACCAGTAGAAATAGCCTTGACACAGAGAAAACTCTGTCTATGAGCGCTAGCTGAAAGTTTTACTCACTCCCATTTTTTTGGTCTATTTTTTAGCAGTATCTTACTGAATCTCAGTCGATTTGAAATTTACAATGGATGTGTGACGATAAATAATATTAATTAATGAATGTGTAAATACTGGAAAAAATATAAAAACCGCAACAATTATGCATTACACAGTTCTCATAAAATGTTTTTTTTATACAAATAAAAGAGAAAATGGACAGAAAAAGGAAGTCGTGAATTTTGTGTTTTGTGAAATCTGTTCCTTAATTTCAAATCATTACGTGTTTTTCATGTGTTAAAGCAAATAAATAGCAAATTAAATGAACATAACATTTGATAAAAATTGCCCTCTTGTTTGACTAAGCTAAACATAATCTACATGATAATTTGGTTGGTCCATAAAATGTCAAAAAGCTTCATATTGGAGCAGCTTTGCTTAATAAATGACTTATTATTAATCAGTTTTCAGAGTTGCTTTTTAATCATGTTTGTGACATAAGTGACATAAACTTAAACCTGTGTTAAGTCGCCCTGTGTATCAGCTGACAACCATTGCACGGGTCTAATCAATGACCATAAAGTTGCACAGCACATGTAGCAGTCCAATGTCCAAGATATTTGCTTATGGTGACAAATGTTGTCCCTCACAGTCTTCTGAGCTGCACTCAGACACTATGGCGAGCTTCCAGATGTCTCTCCACGCAGGAAAAAGCAGCAGCCATGTAGTGATACATGCCGGGAGCGTTGGCCTGGCTGTTATTACTCAGATCATCTCAGACGTCATCTTCACTCTGGCAAAGGACAGCTGCGTGCCCAATGGTGAGCGACTCCACATCTTCTGAACGCAGCAGAGGGTCGAAAATGTGAGAATTTAATGGTTTTAATGAGCCTGACTTGTGCTCATGGTGATATGTTATTATTAAAGGGTGATGTCACTGAGGTGTCTGATTTAATACATTAAGATGTTAGCATTGAAACAAAGTGTGATCACTTTAAGAGCATGTTTTAAACTTAGTCTACTCTGAGCATTGGAGGGTAAAGGCCATATAAGAGCAGGACCAGCTGGAGTAAAACCATATATGATGTGTTTGTAGGGGCCCCTTAGACGAGGGTCCTAGACAGACCTGTCAAATTAATCAACTTGTATAAGTAAAGACAGCTAAGACAATGACATATATGTGCAAAAACATCTGTGATTGGCTGAAGTGTGTAGCAGAT
Source organism: Chaetodon trifascialis (assembly GCF_039877785.1). Taxonomy (NCBI): domain Eukaryota; kingdom Metazoa; phylum Chordata; class Actinopteri; order Chaetodontiformes; family Chaetodontidae; genus Chaetodon; species Chaetodon trifascialis. The sequence continues at coordinate 16,708,295 of NC_092073.1, forward strand.
GTCATCTACATATTGAGGGATCAAGGACAGAAGGATCCTACCAATTCGACCCAGGCTCTCCATCAGACTACCGGCGTCTGATCCAATACTAAGCTTGCTAATAAAAGTTCTCTTTAACATAAGCTTGTATCAGCAGAGTTCTTTCTACACCATCATCACACCCTTGCTTGTTTCGACGAGGACCTGAAATAAACTTCATCACATACTTCGGTTGACCAATCAGGAGCGTTTAACTTCTGATAAATAATACTTAACTTTGATTGTTGCATATTTGATCAAGAATATAGAATAATAGAAGGGAATACTTGAGATCCGAAGCCACATTTTCAGGGGCTTTAAGTCAAATATACATGTCAGACTCATAGCTGCACAAACATGGATGTTTTACTGTGAACACTCACTGAAAGAACTTTGTCCTGACAATCATTTAATGCCATTTTTGCAAGCTGTTGACTTGGATGGAAGCCAGTGAGGCAAACTAGACATCATAAAAACACAGATAATCACACACGCTGACACCTCGCAATTGAGATTGATAGTTTGTAACGTAAAAATAGGATTTTTTACAGTGTATTTAGGAGACTGGATATTTGAAAAAAGCAAATTAACATACTGATTAAAGATGAGTTATCCCATGACTGCCCCAGCTAATGTGTCACTGTCTGGATTTTTTTTCTTTCCTGGCATTCAGCTCTGTTTCAGACCTCATCCAGGAACGTGTCTGAGACCTTCCCCCTGGAGGTGACAATGGACTGGTGGTCAGGAAGTTTCTGGATTATGATTGATTTATGGTCAAAGGCATGGCTCCTGAATGCAGTGATCAGCCTTTTTAAAAGGTAGCATGATCTGTGTCTGTCCAAAAATGAAGTTAAAATGGAATTATAACTTGAAGGTGCTGTATCATTGTTAAAACTGCTGTTGCTCCCCCTGTAGAAATGTCCTCGGCCCTGAGTCCTGCAACCCAGAAATCCACCCTCCAGTATTTTTCCTGATGTGGACCATAATAAACATTACAAGAGTGTGCAGCATGCTGATGTGGGACAGACAGTAAGTTGTTTATACTGTAGCACACACAGCTACAGCAACGCTGCAAAGAAATGTATGTGCATAAGCAATCAAAGCTGCTGTTGCTTTCTGCAGTGATATACTTGGAGCCGTCACACTCGAGTGGCTTCTTCCAGTCCTCAGCTCCTACATGCTCTACATGTCCTACTCCAACCTCCACAAGTTCAAAGCCTGGCTAGCCATCAACAACAGTAGTGTCATGTTGTGGACATGTTACCTGGTGAGGGGGCTCCAGTACCAAATTTTATTGGTTTTCTGTAATATTCAAAAATGACAGCCATATTAAAGTCCTCTGAATTTGATTTCACTATTTGGTCAAATTTTTCATTTTGACATCATCAACTGTGTGATTTGAAGGTGTCTCCACATAAATGCATTTGATATATAATTTATGGCAGACTCAGAATGGCCTGGCAGTGTTTGCCGGGTGGTCTCTCATGAATGCTTCGGTGGGTCTTGGTGTCGTGTTCAAGTACAAAGCTGGTGTGCCGGACCCACTGATCAGCACCATCGTCCTCACCATCGTTTTCTTGTGCACTGTAACCTGGTAAGGACAAAAGCACAAGAGATTTAAACATTTGATTTCGCCTTTTGTTTGTGAAGCAAAACTACGGACAGATTTTAAATTTAAAGAAACAGCTGAAAATGTTGCTCCCCTCAGGTGCATCCTCCAGAGCTTCCTGTTCACCAAGTACTTGCGCCACACATTCAGCGTTTACGCCATTCTCATTCTGGGCCTCGGTGCGATGTTCACCAGGAGCTATTGTGTCCGCGACCTGGCTGCCAACACGGTCTACTGTGGTAAAATGTCACCTTAGAGTGCAGATGCACATTTTGAATCAAATGTGTGGTAACACTTTATGTTAAGGTGCACATTCACCATAGCTGCTTATTCAAATGCACAGTAGTAGCATATTAGCTCTTCATTAGTCATTCTAAAGCACTTATTAATGCCTTATTCTGCTAGTTTTCTCTCAACAACCTCCTAATTGCTGCTTATTGATAGCAAGTAAGGAAGTTGTTGTACATGGATGACAATGTTTTCCCTAATCCTTAACAACACTAACCCCCAGAATAAAGCATGAGAAAGTGCTTCATGTTGAGAAATAAAAAGCCAATACGCTGCTAATATTCATGCTAATAAGCAGCTAATTAACAGTGAATATGTGCACCTCATGTAAAATGTGATCAGCTAACCCAGTGTCTCTCATCTTTAGGCTTCCTCATGCTCCTGATGACCGTCATGAACACGGCCCATTTGATCTCTGGGTGTTTGAGCTTGGAGAAGCCAAGCAAGCCTCTTGCCATGGAGCCCTGTGTGACGTTTGTGGGCTGTGAGACAGTGTGCGCACCTGAAGGCAACATCAAGCACAAACTTCAGAAGTGAAGGCATCAAGAGAGCTTTCTGCAAAATTTGATTATTAAACAATAAAACCCCGCAATAAAATAACCTTCGCTTCACACAGCAGTGATCATTTGCACGTGTGCACCTTACATCAATCACCAAAAGGGGGCAGCATATGCCCACTTCACCCTGAGAACGTGCTCTGACCAGCAGAGCTGTGTTGTACCAGAAGATGGCACAATGGTTCAAGCTTTAACAGGGGAAATCTCTCTATATTGGGCTTGTGATTCAAAACTGAATCTAATCAATACACAAAGTCCAAAGCATTGAAACCAAATATAAAGAATATTCTGCAGTGTGGCTCCTCATAGTGATCTGTCTCCAAAAAACCCCAAACCCCTAATTCAGTCTTAATCTAATCTGAACCAGGGTGAAGTTACTGGAAACCTGATGATGAAAATTTCCAGTTTGCCGAACAAACAAAGTTCATTAAAAACATCCAAACCCTCACCCACTCAAGCCCCCTTTGCATCTCTCACTGTGTCTGTGACGTAGGACCCCAGAGATAATCACACTCGCTCAAGTTTTTAAGTGCCCTCCTTCTTGATGCGGCTTAAAGGATGGAATATCAAACACGCCTGTTGGCTGTGGGGAAGAGCAGCACGACCTTTGATGAGGACACTGGGCTGAATAGAACCGAACGTCACATGAAAGCAGCAGGGGAAAAAAGACAATAGGGACACAATCAATGTGTCCATGGATGGACATGCTGACTGCACAGCTGAGCAAATCGGCCTCATGGTTTTGTTGAGTGGGAAAAATAAAGGAATGAAACGTTCTTTTCCCCCTTATATCCACAATGGTTTGGAGTAATTGATATACTGCAAACTACATGGAAGCCATAATGTTGCTTTTCCTCTACAGACAGATATTGAAAAAGTGCCTTCTGTTGTGGGTGGGTGTCTGTGACCCCGATCATAAACTCACGTCAGCAGTTTATTTGACTGCCTCATTTGGAGAAAATCCTGCAGAATGTTATTATCTCTGGATTCATGCTGCAGAACTGATTTGCTTTCAGGGTCTCTGCTGAAAAAAAGCAGAGTTGGAGCACACAGGATTGGAAAATGACTTATTAGAAATCACATCAGTGAAATTCAGTTTTGCGTATGTTTTTCAGTGAGCAATTTCGCTCCCAGAAACATCGATTTGGATGGAATATTACGGTCTGCTACGTTTGGAAACACAAGAATTATACAGAGTCGCCTGCAGTGGTGATGTGGCTTAATCAGGAGGATTTTCCATTTGAGCTGAGTGAAAACCTTTGCCATCATACGGACATCTGCCGGGAAGGTTTGAGCTGAAATGGTTAGGCGATGATCAACAGGAAATTAATCTGCAACTGCTGTTAATGAATTAAGCATTTCATTTTAATGCAAAAAATGGCAGATTTGAATATGTCACCTTGGGCTCTGGTAACTCATGTTTTTGGGCATGTTTGCCATTTTCTGGCATTTTATTGTAAGTGACCAATGTATCAATAAAATAATTGTTAGTTGTGGGGAGGAATGAGGAATTATGGTCACCGGGGATGAATCGGAAGCGTGCACTCACACTCAAATGATTACACTCGAAATGCATTTGCCCTCCTGTGAAATATAATAACTGTTATTCAGAGTAAAGTTCAAAGGATTTTTTCTAACCTTCCTGTAATAAGTAACTTCCAGTTGAGTAGTCACCCCTGGCAACATAATACATCAGCTTAGTTGATTTAAAATAGCTATGGCTTAATACCACAATGCAGCATTGAAAAATTCTCAGGCGAGAGCAGAAAATTAGATTCCGCCCGTACCATTTACCGGCCAGTATCAGATTAAACAGGTCCAATCAAATTTCCTTCAGAACTTAATTCCAACTATTCCCTCCCTGGAAAAACAGTCTTTATAAATACCAACAAGTGCTCAAAGTAATTCAAAGATGTCAGGAGATAATGTGTGTTAAAGGTAGCTGCAAAGTCCATTAAATTGCTTCATGGATGTTACTCCTGCACATATTGCACTCTGGTGTTATCACAGTTTTCCTCCAGAGTACTGAGGCCAAATCCTCCCCGGAGTAAAACACTGAGGGGAAAAGGCAGGCGAGAAGGAAGAAATGGAGGTGTTTCACTGTCTGGCGGGATTGTAATTGTTTCTATACTCTCCAAAGGCCTTTTTCCCCATAAGAGAAATAACCTAGATATGCAAATGTGCATTCCCAATTAATTTAATTCATATAATTATGCAGAGGAAAGAGATTGGGTTGAAAAAGAAGTCTTACCTAGTGCCAAGTTGTCCTCCCACTCAAGCCCCCTCACTCACTCTGCAGGGTACAGCTAAATTAGCTTGGAATATTGAAGCATGCTCGGCTACACAGATGAGCATCAATTATCTCTGACATTTTAATGAGTGGTCTTCAGACTTTTGGATTCCAAAAACAGTGAGTTGGTGGTAGTAATCTACTAATACAAGTAGAGTTTTAAACTTGGTGACTAAATGCATAAGCATGACCTTATGACCCACTTTTCGGTGCATTTTAATGCTTTAATTTAGAACACAGCTTTACTCCTGCCTTTATGTTGGAGCAAATTTCACCGTTCTCCTCTGTGAGACCTGGCCGTGTTTGAAGTCTCCCTGAGCACAATTTACGCTTCATCAGCTTCACTGAAGGGCTGTTTAATTAAAAGCTCTTTTGAAAAATAATTTATTGACCTTAAAGTATGCACGGATTGTCGGTTACTGTTTGTTTTCCGGTGCCATGTTGGTGCTGGATGTGTGCTGTCTAGCACCTGGTCGCTACCTTTATATAAAGACCCGACCTCACCTGAGGTGAGCTGTTATTGGCTGGAGGCTACACACCAAATGCCCAAAGGTTGCAGCTCAGAAGCATCCGGAATAAGATAATAGAGACAGAGGGCAGGGTCTCTGCAGATCAGAAAAACAACTGTACAGGTCGAGTTTTCAAGTAGGTTGTTACAACCCATGTTTATGTTTATTGTTGCGACCTCTAGTAGTTTTGGTGTCTAATCTTCCACGAATCATTTCGCAACGTCAACAACAGGAGGACAAAGGTCCATTGAAGGTCCACCTACTGTAAGTATGTCTTCATCCTACCAGCTTGTCATTGGTACTGTCCAGTGATGAAATGTGTCATTGTCAGAGTCATTGAGAATTAATTCAGTCTTTATTCAGACATGAGGGTGTGTTGAGATGAATACACTGTCTGACACTTCTAGTGGGTCATAAGTGACGATTGAGAGGGATTACTCATGTATGAGCGCTGGTCTTCAGGAGAATCCTGCGTCATATAGCTTTAACCTACAAGACAAGTATTTGTTCTTAATACCTGAAATACTACAACAACAAAAAAATAAGAAGTTTTTTTTCCATTTATTCATGTTTGGGAAGTCTTATAATACCAGATGATTATGGGTTTTCTTTGGTTCATTCTACTACTGTACATTTTCTGATGAGAGCCGTTGTTTTATATTCATGGGAATATGGAGGGGAATTCAAACATGGCTATTGGATGAAAATTATAAATTGGCTGAAAATAATATCAAAATGTCACGAGTCCCAGTCTGCAGGATTTGTTTAGAAAATGACAAAAAAAAAGAGGAAGTCATTAAAAAGATCAAAGTATTTTGAAAATCTGAAGAGCTACCAGAAAGATTGAAAATTTTAGCCATCTTTGGTTTATATGATTCATTTCTTATGAAAGTATCAGATTAATTTAATCCCCTCCCTCAAGAGACTTTCTTTCCAAAACAAACTGGAAACACACAGTGATAATGAAAACTTCCAAATGTCTTTCATGACTGAAAATGACTCCTTCAGTAGCTGAATAAATTTGTTAATTTCTCAGCAGTATCGTGGGTTCAGGAGTCTTTGAATGCAAAAATAACACAACAACAACTGTTATACAGCCAGTCGACTACTTTCATTACAGTAAAGTACAGTATACAACGTCTTGTACCTGAGGCAAGACCTTGATAATGAGTTTTGAACAAATGTATTTCCATTCATTCACAGGGTTTAACATGGAGTGTGAATTTCAACAAGCTGGTAGGGCAACAACAACATGCCGAAGGTTGACATATTGGCTTTTGCTGGAAGCAAACAAACTTCAACAATCCTCAGAATGTAACTGTGGCACAGTGATGCCAATTAGCTTGGTAAGACAATTAGAATATATGTAAATGCTTTGAATTGATTAATCCCATGACACAGTTACACTAATTAGCTGGTAATCCCTGACTCCTACTGCTCCATATTTAAGACAAACCCACTCAGTCCAGACATGGGGACAACAGACACCAAAGAGTGAAATTCGTATAATTAGTACTTTAAATTGATAATTTTTTTTAAAACAAGATCTGACTAATTAGTGGTGGTGCTTTTCTGCCAGTGCAGACGAGCATTGATGGATGTAGTCTTCTAGGACATAGGCAAACCAACAAGGAACTTGTTGATGTTAATCAAAAGATATAGATTTTAATTTACAGTTGTAATTAAGAGAGTGATAATTATATGGAACATGGTTCTCTGGTGGTCTGTAAATGACTTTAAAAGATAGAAATGTAATTCAGCGCCACATGTTTAGAACCAGTCTGAAGAGCTGATGAAGTGTTCATACTCTAATAAAGAAACTGTCTATGTCTGCAGATGTTTGCTGCATCTGTGATTTTGCACTAGCAGATAACTCTTTGACTACGCTTCCTGTTAATTTGTGTGCACAAAGTTTGTCACTCCCTCATTGTATAACTGTCTTGTAATGCGTCAACACAGATTAGCGAAGCGTGTTTCACTTTGCTGCCTCTGCTGAACAAAGTGATTCTGATTCTGAAACGTAAGATTTGAGAAAGAACACACACAGCCGGGGGTCTCTGACGACCGTGTCAACAACATGCATAAAGAAAAGTGCCGGCAGAAAAAAAAGGATTGCCTGTGCTTGAAATGCTGCTTCATAAAATAACACAGGGAGCCTTTTGAGTGCAGCCTAGTTTCATAGCTGATTCTGAAATATTGAATTGATGTCAAAATACAAGGACTCTTCATGCGCGACTGTTTTCACTGTTTAATCAGCATCACCTTGACTTGATTTCAGCGAGACAGCAACAAACAGACGTAAATTCACAAATAAGCTGCCGTGATGATTGAATGCCAATTTGAAAGATGATCTCGACTGCTTCTTAAAGAGTCTGACAATGTGTGTGTTGCTGTGTCGAGCTGAGAAACAACCCTGCAAATAACCTCCAATAGAATCACAGTTTGTCACACACACAGACTCAAAAGACTCAAAAAGAGATAAATGTGAGAAATGGTGAGCTTAAGAGCCGGTAGTTGATGGATTAAATCACTTTTCTTGGAGCAAAACACCCCTTTTAATGAAACATTATGGTGATGAGCAGATGACCATCAGGATGTGTTACTGTGTATGAGCCACAAATCAGGCACTGCGCATTTCAGATGTAATTATGAAATAAAGAGCAGTAAAGAAAGCTGTCACATAAACCCATTGCTTTGAGATGAAATATTTCTCAGATTCATGGCTGAACAAGATTCATAAATGTTAGTTTCCATTGAGAAGCCAATAATTGTCAAAATGGGCAGTGAGCGTAATGCAATCATGTTTAAATCCCTCAAGTCAATAGATGATATAAAAGACCAAAGCTTGCAGTGAGCCTGTAGACAACCGCTCAAAACAAAGACAGTAAGCAAGAGGGAAATAAATTCTGCAAAGAAAACGTAAAACACTCTGACATGAATATTCATATTTCACCACTTTGCGAAACAACAGCGTAAAAGCATCATAATTCACATGCCGAACATCAACTGAAGAAAAGAACCTCAGCAAAAACAAATAAAGTACTTTTTTCAATGCAAACACTGCACGTAGGTGGAGGGCAGCAGAATGACGAGAAATTACCTAAAAATTAGCAGCCAGCACAGTACAACATGTAGACCACAAACAAATCCAATTTAACAGCCTGTAACATAATATTTGTCTTACAAGCCCTGACTAAACAATGCTGAAAGGACAGGAAGCAAGTTAGCATAAACAGTTAGCACTTACCCTAGAACGTGGTGTTAGCGTCTCAGCGGTACCAAACTGCCACAGCTAGCAGGGACAAAAAAACTAAATTAAGGCCGATTAAGGCAAGAAACAGGACACCACGCCTGAGTTCCTCCATAAATCCATCTTGAATCAACACAATTGGACCGTTAGCATTTATGCAGGCCTGTAAAAAGCTACATTAGCAGCAATAGCAGCAAATGTTGGTAGCAGTTTGACAGTTTAGCAGTAGCAGTCTAGCAAAAGACAATGGTGGGAAGGAAAGTGGCAGCTTAAAGCTGCTCTTAACAATATTTTTTATTCAACAATGGATCATTTCTGTGGGTATTTTTAGCATCTTTCCCATAACTCAACATAACTTGTTTCCAGCAGCATTAGCAAAAAATAATAATAAGCCCCACTGTATGATACCTGCCCAGCACCAGCTGGATACAAAGCTAGGATTTAGCAGCTAAAGCGACACATATCAGAAGTTGGCAGAGACCAAAACAGAACTAAAAAGATACTGGACTTACATTCCCACGGTGGACAGAAATATGATATGAATGCTAATGTTGCTCCATCTTTGCCAGCAGCTTGTTGCTAACATGTTGAAAATAACCACCTCATAAAATGGTAATGTTTTGCTTGTTTCTGCAGCCCTCAGATGGCTCATAAAGAAGTTAATTGACCATATTTTTTTGTTGGTGCAATGGATATGCATTACAGCAACAGGATGGTGTCACATCTGAAAATAGCAACGCAACTCAAGTCATTTGCCTGAACTACCTCATGATGTACCTCACAGTGATGTTCTCACTGGTGTTCTTATATGTCGACACCATTATGACTCTTTGGTGAGTTGGTGTTTGTCCAGCGTGGTTGGTTTCTGATTGGGCAGGAAAACCTGCAAAGTTAACTTTATTTATTAAATAATGCTTATAATGTTTCTGACTGAACTGAATTTGTATTTCCAACTGTAAGCAAAACGCGCTCGGACTAATACTCAATATGTTTTTACATATTAAATATGAATTTTAATGTCAAGGGAAATATTACTAGGGCTGGAGGGAAGTGGAATCTGTTTATGAGTGGAAGAATGATGTAAACAGCACTTTTTATGAGCAAATGTTATTTTGAAATAGTACTCCAAGCCGTGTCACTGTGGCATGCTGGATAATTTAAAATTCTATGTTAAGTTAGATCAAATGAGGATAACAATAAAGGCAAGACTGGGATGATGAAACTATAGACTTCCAGTCATTTTCAGGATCAAAACCTCAGCTCCTGTCCACAAGTTAGACTGAATTAGATGTGTCACCACGGGCTTCACGTTAAGCTTACCAACAGGGCAAAGCAAGGAGCTCAGATACAGAAAATAGAGCTGTGTATCCTCATTGTTTGATGTCTGGCAAGAGATCAATTTCAAGTATCTGACTCACTGCACCCCAAAGGTCCGGGGTCTCTGATTGCAGCAAATTACAGATTAAAGGGCCCTTCATACTGTTACACAAGTGCTCCCGATACACTGGCTTGTGTCTGAGATGACATGTGATGTGGGATGTGGAGTGTGTAAAAATGTGTGTGTGTTGTCGGGCGGCAGGCTCTATTGCTTCCCTGTGCTGTTTATTTTTAACTGAGTGAGGTGTGAGGAGGACTGGATGACAGCAGCCAAGGTGCCAGACTCATGAAAAGGGGGGAAATCAAAATGTCCAGGCAGCAAATTGCACATGCTCGTGTCTCCGCTACTGAGTGTAAAGATATTAACAGGTTTGAAAAGATGAAACAACCTCATGGTGTGCATTGAAAGGGCTCCCTGGTTGCAGTAGAGTCAACATTAGATGAGCTATTGTAATTCTAAGCCACACTTCTTCTTCATTGCTGCATTTGAAAATGCTAATGTCATTTTAAAGAAATATGAAGCCTCAGCCTGTTTTACCTTGGCCGGTCCCTTGGAGTAGTAGATGGATGGCTCCTCTCAGAATTTCCTGGCACATGACCTTGAGTGCTTTATTAATTTTCTTATTTTTTTAGGGCAATACCTCGGGCTATTCACCTAAAAGATGAGTCAGGGGATCACTGGAGGCATAAGATCTGAAATTAGACAATTTCCAGTTAAAAAGACTTCAACAGTTCATTAGCTATTTCAATTAAAAATTCTTGTTGAAGAATAATTAAATTAAAATGATCAAATTAGCTTTTGTATTATCTGTAAGCTACTCTTTTCAATTATTCAAAGGGCAGTAATTACTTAAGGTATTTAGTGACAGGAGTCTGGTTAATATCCAACTGTGTCAGAGTTGTTTCAACTTCAAAAACGGCATGAGCCACATCCACGCTGCTCGATATGTGCTTAAATTTTATGCCAAGCACTTTAAAAAGTTAAATGCAGAAGAGATTATCATGCAGAATAATCCCATGCTGAAGTTGAGATGCTTTGCCCCAACTGGCATTTTAAACCACTTGAACTAAACCCTGTGTTCAAGAAGATAATAAACTCATGTGGAACAATTAGACTCGTCCTGGAGAGAGTGATTTAGGAAGTGGGTTCATTTTTAGGACTCATATTTTGACAGACATCTAAAACGACCAAAGATTCACAATTAATGCACTGACTCATTGTGTTTTTGAAATGCAATGCACTCAATGTGTCATCTCTGGAGAGGTGTGAATAAGACTGAATATATTATCTGCATTGCGGTCATCCAAAATGAAAGTAAAGGCCAGAAAATCCTCTCCTCGCTGATTTACAGTATATGTATTTATTCGATCTTGTCTTTGTGAATCCAAATATGAATTGACAGATATCAGTAGCAACCACGAGGGAAAGCAGCAATTTAAAGCCGTATTTAATCCCCAGAAAATCCATTTTAAAGAGTATCTCTGGGTCAGATCCAGTCAGTCTGCGTGTGTGAGAAGTCATAAATAAATAAGCAATGAAAGACGAAGTGTCAACACTGTTGGTGATGTTGACAGCAACATATCGAATAGCTTTGCTCTAACAATCTGACCACTCTTGTTCTGTTACTCAAAAAAGTGTATTTGGAAAAAAGAACACAAGAGCCCCGTTCTGTCATTTACAGAAGCTTGAAATTCTTGTAACACAGCAGGCTGTTAAAGTATTTCCAGTCATGGGGAGTTCACAGCGCCACACAGGGTCAGAGCAATTTATCAAGATGATTGCTGTACAGGACACCTCTGTCACTCATATTGTGTGCTACGCCTAACAACCAAAAACCAGCTAAATGCTTCAGGGCCGAGGCCTCTGGAGTGGAATAAAACACTGTGTGAGTGAGTAACAACTTAAGAGAGGAAATAAAGAAGAGCACTATTGACTGAGAGGGGTGTTATTGGTAAAAATCACAACTAGCCATTAAAAGAAAAGGTGTGTGAAAGCAATGTTTTTGTGTGTTTGTTTGAGTCCTGATTAGCTGCTGTGTCGAAGCCACCATTCCTCCTGGGGTCTTAATAAAAATACACATGGTGGCAGTACAGAGTGACATCATTTACACACAATTAGATGATAACAGAGAGAACACAGCAGCTGCACGTGCATAGACATTAACATACATTCAATGGGTACAACGCAAAAAGACACCTCTGAGGAAATAAGAACTATAATAATGATTATAATAATAATGACAATGAATGAAAGGCAAAATGGAGTCATCCTGTCTGAAGTCTCTTGAGAAGATGCCTTTTCAATGACATTTTAAAACTAGACACAATTTTCTCGTGTAATCTGTCGAAGGAGTCAATCCATTCATACGTGTTCGATATATGACAGTACAGGGTGGAGTTTGTCCTAGTTTGAGGCAACATAACCCATCTCTCTGCTGCTATCAGGTAAAATTACAGTATATGCGAATACAAAAAAATATCACTTTTTGTACATTGTATATTGAGCCTTTGTCACTGTGATATTGTGAATAACATGATTAAGGGAGTACACAGCCGTGCTCGCAGCTCTGTAAGCGTGTACTTAGACACTGTGGCTTTGAGCAAAATGCTAACATTAGCATGCTAACATGCTTACAATAGTAATGTTAACATGCTGAATTTTTGAACTGATGATGGCAAAATATGGAAAGTTAATGAATCACCAAAGTGATTGGACTTCTGATGGGAACAAACTTTATGGCAATCCAAATAAAAATGTCAACCTCATGGTGGCGCTAGAAGAAAAGTCAGGGAGTCACCAAAATCAGCTGGATTCATCCGCTGTGGATGCTGAAAACAAGATAATGAATACTGACTGTGTTATTAACATAAAGCCAGGAGTCACTTTCATGCAAAGCTGCAGCTTTTGATCTTATAATCCATTAACATTTCTCCAGAATAAACCATATCCAAATGCAAGCAATCCAAATGTGATAAAACTTTACCTGTATCTTCTGTAGTGTTGAGCACCTCTTGATTACAGCAAGACCAATTTTCATTTCATTGGAAACATACAAATGCAAAGCTGCAATTCAGAGTGCTTATTTCTACTTTTACAGTTTCAGCATGTGTGTTAATTTAAGACAAAATGCAAAATTAAACAAGTTTCTCCTTGATAAATAAACATTTATGCAGGGGAATATGTTTACAAGGGAAAAAATGCAGAAACACCTAATCCAATAGAACAACACCATTGCACGCCAGCCTCAGTAATTACCGCAAGCATGCATAACCACCTCTCTGAATCACAAAAAAGATATTTTTTTTCTTAACTTACAGCCTTAAATGTCATTATATCCTCAGGTGTTCCTATTACTTTGCCCACAGCTGTATATGCTGCATAGAGAATGGTGCATATGCAGGTAAGTAAACATGCTGCTGAGGTAAAATTGTTTGCTGCAGTCTCTGGCATGCACACTCTACCTGAGGTCATTATCACATTCAGTCAACCTTGAAAAATATTTTTTGAGCATAAAGCACAAGTTGGAAGCATCGTTCATGTGCAAGTATTTCTGCTCCCTGTGTGCTCTGCCAGCAGACAGTCAAAGAGGACCTCCACACCTCCATCTTCACACATGTATTGAATGACTTCTTCTTCTTTTCCTTCATGTGCTGGGTCAGTGCTGCTTGCCTCAGCACATCACAGCCCAACATCTTGCCTGTCTGAACATCCTCCTGCCTCACCAGCTACTGACACACACTGACGCTGTAATTAGGTGAGGGTGGCACAGTGGAGTCGGATATCATTGACTTTCAGGGACGAACGAGAGTAGAGCCTGACAATATCATCATTGTCAGCAAAATAGAGGAAGAATTTGCGATTCAAGTTCAAAAGGTTTAGCCTTTTATCTTCTGCGGCACATTTAGCCGTCACTTTAATTGCAAATACCTTAAAAAGGGTTGTTGCTTGGATAAGATCCAAATGAAAAGTGACACATGGGCTTTAATGCTGCACCAAGTACTTTAGAAAAATTGCATGTGAAGTTAATAAATGTGAAAGTGTGTAAAAATACTGATTGGAAGCAATGAACAGCTCAACCTCACAAGTCCCGAGGGGAGGGTGGAGCTCTATTTTCATTATATTCGACACAAATTAGTCAATTAACTCTCTTAAACACCCAATAAATCATGACACAGTTTCACCAGGGCAGTTTAGGATTTCTACTGTTAACACACATGTAATGCGTAGCTGAGATGACGAGGCTTAAGCAGACACAACCATATGTTGATTGTAATAGTTTTGTATATTCAGACAGCCTTTGTAGTGCTCACACTTACAGATATGGATATCATAGAAGAGTGGACTACTGGCCATGGTGGAGGTCTGCTCCCTCTGAGTGCCCTTCTAGCTCTGCGTGTATCACATTCGATCAGTCATTGCACAATTACTGCAGCCAAGACACACAGGCACACCACTGAATTTATGTGGCAGGTTTACCAGCAAAGTTCCTGATCCAAGACCACAGAACATTTTTCTCTCTGGTCGTTTTCCAGGACTGACAACGTGAAGTGCTGACGGTGTAAAATTCTCGTGGTAATAGAAATAATTGAACACTGGCTATCGATCTATCGGGATGCAACCAATCTGTTGGGACAAGGTCAGAAATATGATTTACAGTATTGCGCCCAGAGACAGAGAGAAATAAAACACCTTTTCACCTCAGACGAGGGACCGGAGCAGAGGGAGTTTGAGTGAGATGAATCACAGCTGCTCAGGTCGGACACAGTGTGATCTTTCCGGTGACACAGAGTGAAATGTTAGGCTTGATTAGGGCTCACGCTTTTTCTTTTGTGGAAAAACAAGTCTACGCTGCATGGTACGAGCCCTTCCAGTGTTTTCATGTAAGCCTGCTGCCACGTATTTTCATCAAGTCTGGAGCCTAAACGGCCGGATGTGCAAGTATGTCATTTGTTTAAATAAGGGCCACTTTGCACTGACATTTTAAGTGGGTTGCATTAATGCCTTCATAGTCCTATAATTAGCCAGGCATAATTTCACAAAGCAGGTTATTCAGCAATGACTGCACAAGCAACTGCTACTGATTTGATTTTGTGTATCAGCATCACCTGTATGAGGGAATGATGGAGGGAAGGAGGAGGGAAAGGGTGCCTGAGCTACTCAAATGTTTTCCTTGAGGAGGGGATGATGTGATAAACGCCAAGTGTGCCCATACGTGTGTGCAGCTGCATATTTCATGCTTAGTTACCGCAGCACACTCACCCACTGTGAGAAGATGTCTCAAACAAATCCCATGGATTAGAAGGAAGTAACTGTTAGCACAAGCAACAATTAAATAAACACTCATCGTACCCTCCAAGGTTTGCTGAAGTAAAGGAAGTAGAATATGACATTTACACTGCAGCCGCAGCTGTGGAGCCAAAGCACGTGCAGCGTTTCAACAGTCGACTTAATGCAGGTTGCGCTGTCACAAACAGGAGCTTTTTTTCTTTGATGGTCATGAACAAGCCTCCCATGGTGCTGGCTATGGTCTGAAACCACAACTTTTAGATGGGTTCTCATTTAGTATCAGTTACTATAGAGATGCATGGTGTGTCTGTCATACTAAGCAGTCAGTGCACAGTCAAGGCGTTGCTCTGTGCTGTTGCTGTATTAAAGGACAGCTGGGTGTCAGTTACCTTCACAGTAGCAGCCTGACATTATAAAATCTGATCGGATTCATAGCCTCCCTTATATCCAGAGGTGGACTCAGGCTGCCTGAGGAGAGGGGAACGAAAAATAAAAAGGGCACCAGCTGCATGTGATGGGTCACCAGCGCACACAAAGAGAGGCATTCAGAGGCACATAGAGACTAATTCTTTAGCATATTCATTGCATTTTGTCCATTTTAAGGCCGCCCATCAATGCACTTCAACATATTTTCTCCACTGGCAGAGCACCCTGGAGCACACTGCAACACATTTTCTCCATTGTAAGGGCACCCATCAATGCACTGCGTCATAGTTTCTCCACTGAAACGGCAGCCTAGAGGACACTGCATGACATTTTCTTTAAGAGCCCCCACTGGTGCACTGCATCATATTTTCTCCACATGAAAGGCACCCTTGAGGGACAGCATCATGTTTTCTTGCACACTGGGCCACCATAGATGTCACTTTACCTTGTTCTATCTACCACAAGGGCATCCAAGAGGACACCTTTGCTGCAATTGACCTGTGTGTCTGCTGCTGGTGAACGTTTGTTTACAGAATGAACACATCTTAAAAACAGGTTCTTAATGGGTGATTGATTTCCAAAAACAGTCAATGTAAGCAGACTGTCACTGAAGGAGGCAACCAGTGCAATGATGATTTAATTCAATTAATCATCCTGGGACATTTTCACGGGACAACGCAAGTGTCCCACTGGATATTCCACGTGGAGCTCAATCGGAGAAACTTGGAGCTGTGCAGGGCTACGTTCCTGCCAGCAAATGAGATTTGAATGACTTTTTTTCTTCAATACGGATTAATCACGTCTGCAGGAGGTGGGAGAAACACCAGGGGAGCTTAACTGGAGATCGCATGGAAGTGTCATCCATCATAAAGCGGCAGGATCGCTGTCTCCTCCAGCAGCCTCCGATCACTGCAGAAACAGACTAATTAGACAGAGGGAATGTTTTCTGAGCAGCTTCAGTGTGACACCACTGATGCGTCCTCGTCTTCCACAGCGCGTGCCTCTGTAAAGACAGCGTTTGCTCACGTGAGTGCACGCAAAAAAAAAACCAAAAAAACACACGCACCCAAGTCCCCCACATGCCCAGAACACCAAGTGCTCGCCGTCTCAGCTGGACTCAGTTCCCCCTTCCGACCACTGCGTGGTTCATTCCAGCGCCTCTGTATCCTCAGTGCGAGGTGTGTTTGTGCTGTCACCAGCTCTGAGCCCGGCGGCTCCATCAGTCCGCTGACAGGACCAGCAAAGTGCATTTCGATGGACCGAATGAACCCGAGCAGGGAGCTTCTCGTGCGGGACTGCTTTATGCTCAGCTGTTAACGGGGTGAGTGTCCGGATGTGAATGAATCCTTTTTTCTTTTCTGCGAGAAAAACCCCGTTTTTGGTTTTTGATTAGGATGCAAAAGTGAGGCTGTGTTGTTGCGATGATGTGTAACAAGTGTCTCCGTTGATTTTCATCTATAACCAGAGTCGAGTGCAGACAGGGAGCCTCGTGGGACGTGAGCTCCAGAGGGAATATTCAACACACTTCTCTTAAATGGTAAAGTTATTACTCTGCAGAGTTACTCTGTTTTGAAACCTCTTCCTCCACATGTGTATGTTCGACACATTGCATTGGTTTGGAAACCATGCTTCACACATCCGAAGTTTAATTTTTTCATTTTTAATATCACCCAAGCCAGAGGAGGCATGCACATACCTGTCCTCATTTCAGCTGCAAATGCCAGCCCCTGAAGCCTCAGACAGATTCTCATTGGCGAAGATTGTGCAGCAAATGAGCGTCCAACCGCTTCACGTGGAAGAGCTTTTCTCAAAGAGGACGCTCCTCATGATGTTGGTGTTTTTATGGCGAGGTTGTGACAGTGTGCTCAAACATTTAGATGATATAAGATTAAGATACTTTACACCTGATTCTGCTGGCAGCCTTCAGTGCTTTGTTGGATTTTTCTCTTTGTGATCAGCAGGCAGCTGATTGCATAGATGGGACAAAAGGATTCATAACTTAAAAAACAGAAGAATGAAACGGGCAAAATATGCTCTATTCTTTTGCTGAGGAAATTATTTTTATGGTCTAGAAATAATTGCAGCAAAGAAAAAAAACATACAAAACAGATTAATCTAAGTTTGTGTTCAGTGTCTTGGATGGCGCAGCAGTGTGGCTTTCTCACAGAGCTCAGAACGGATTTTAGTTACTGATTAATTTGCTCATTTCCAAATTATAATGAAATATGCACAGCTTGGAAATATCATCCTGCTGCAGCTCTGTCAGGAACATGAAAATTCTTCAACTTCACCTCTGTTCTCCGACTGGCATCAAAAAGTAAAAGCACACAGAGCTCATAGGTAATGAGATGCTAATCACCCTCTGTCCCTGTTTAATTTCTCTCAGTTAACCAAAATCCCCCCAAGGCTCTCGAGCAAATATGCCCAGAGAGCCAGCGGACACTTGTAGGTCTCAAGACAGTGACTGACCTGAAAAGACACTTTACCCACACGGCTGCCGGAAAAACACTCTGAAATATAGACTTAAATGCACTCAAGTGTTATCCTGTGACATTTTGTCTATCAATGCCTCTCACACATGTACATTTGCATGTGTTTTGCTGCCTTGTGTGTGTGTGTGTGCTTCAGAGTGAGTGACAGCCACTCTTTGAGGGAGGGAACATGGCATTGATTGCCTGTTCCCTTCATAAAGGTTGTCCAATTTCATGGCTATTAGGCTTGTTAATAGGAGCGGGGAGAAGAGAGAGCAGAGGGCCTATCGGTGTACTTGGTTGGACCCTTTGATTAGAGGGCATGGTGTGTGATGCTAAGACACAGTGTCACATGTCACATAAATACAGCGGCTGACAGGGACATGGCTCGTACTGATGTTACCCATCAGGCCTTGTTTGTGGTCACTCTGGCACGACCCACTGAGTGTAAAAACCTAAATGAATACAGCGTTTCACAAAGAACCGCACGCCTTCGTGTCCTCGGACATTGGAGGAACCTTTGTTTGATTTATTCATCAGATTAACGCTTCAGTAATACAGCCAAAAGTAATGTCATTACAGGCCACGCAACAACAAGAATATGATCCTATTGATTAAATCGTGCAATTTAAATCAAACTCAATTAGAGCCATTCATTTCAACTGAATTATATGCATTAGCTGCACTCATTACGGACACCGCCACTGCACCCAAGTCATCCAGATCCCCTCATTACAATACCACAAGAGGAAAGATGTAAAATGAGTGATTATGTTCAATATTCAAGATTACGAGTGAAGCTCCACTTTAAAGACACTGGTGCAGTGCGGGGTCATGGGAAAAAACGGAGATGTGGATTTTTTTAAGTTGTTAGAAGCAGGTGTAGTCTGTAGGGATAGGTGAAAGGAGGAGGAGCAGTTTAACTTGAGCATTTAGAAATAAGAAATTATGGTTGATTAAAATTAACATCTTATGAGATTGTTTAATCAGGCGCATCTGAATATGTTTTCCAAAACATGAGGCATGAAATCACTGTTGCCCCCAGTGATGCTGCTAAAACGGTGAGTCAGATGCGTTATCATAATGTATTCTGAACAAAAAGATTTCTAATGATAGATATTCTTCTGTGTATTTTTCATTTTCAGTTTGAAGTCAAAACTGAAATCACTTAAGAGCTGATTTACTTATGTACATGTAAATACGTTCGTCTTGTTCGTTCAAAGTGGATATAGAAGTTGTGAAGAGCAAACTTGACAACATCCAGACAGCAGAAGGTTGGTGATTGGTGATTCTTTGTTTCTGCACTGTTGAACACTGAATGGCGTAGACTTTGCAACTTGCTGAGCTTCTCCTGTGAATGTATTGATAGAGCTGGCATGTCAAATCTTTTCTTTTCTGAATCTGATACAAAGACAGTCCAATGTTAATGCAGAAAATCTCCAACAGATGCAACCCATTGCGAGTGAAACAGACACCGCTCTCTGCAACCACTTAAAATATATAACTCCACAATGTTTGACGGAGGGAGCTCTCTATTGGATACTAAATTCCTGAATGAGTTTACAACAAAGACTCAACTTAAAACTGTTCATTTCGCAACAGAGGCCTGACTTTGATGCAAATCAAAGGACAGCAGTGGGATGATGAAACTGAATATTTATGGTCTTTTCAGACCCAGAGATGTCCCAGAGTACTTTTGAGCCTTTTTAACAGCAGATGAAATTGCACTTGAAAGTTGTAGGCAGGTTGCTTGACAGCTATGAGAAACTCAAGTGCTTTTTACTATTGTGAGCAAATCACTGAAGTACCTCTCTTGTGAATGACACAGTGATGTACAGTAGTGCATTTACGCAACAGTGCAGAGCCTGCAGTAGAAGCTGCGTCTTTTTAGTCTAATTTGCTGCTCTTCTCTCTCCCCGCTGCAGAATGCACCAGCTGTCTGCACAAACTGTCTCTGAATCGTCTTGGCCCTTGGCTGCGGGGCCGTGAGCAGCTACCATGACGTATCCCAACACCAGCACACTGCCAGCCAACTTCAGTGGACCTTTGGACGGCCATGACTCGGGGGGAAACATCTACAGGCCCTTCTCTGTTTTCAGCGTGCTCACCCTTACATTACTGGCAATGCTGGTGGTGGCCACCTTCGTGTGGAACTTGCTGGTGCTTGTGACCATCCTGAGGGTGAGGACGTTCCACCGGGTGCCCCACAACCTTGTGGCTTCCATGGCTATCTCTGACGTGATGGTGGCCGCCCTGGTCATGCCGCTCAGCCTCGTCCACGAGCTGAACGGCAGGCTGTGGAAACTGGGCCGCGTGCTGTGCCAGGTGTGGATCTCCTTCGACGTGCTCTGCTGCACAGCCAGCATCTGGAACGTGACGGCCATCGCGCTGGACCGCTACTGGTCCATCACCAGGCACCTGCAGTACACGCTCAAGACGCGTAAAAAGATCTCCAATGTGATGATCGCCCTCACCTGGCTGCTGTCCTCCATCATTTCCCTGTCGCCTCTCTTCGGCTGGGGGGAGACTTACTCAGAGGGGATGAAGTGCCAGGTGAGCCAGGAGCCGTCCTACACGATCTTCTCAACCTTCGGAGCGTTTTACCTTCCTCTTTGCGTGGTCCTGTTCGTTTATTGGAAGATCTACAAGGCTGCCAAGTTTCGGATTGGATCCCGCAAGACCAACACAATCACACCCATGGCTGAGGTGATTATTCATTTTCCTTTTTCAGATCAATTTTCTCAAAATAACCCCTTTTCCTTATAATTCACAGCATCATTATCTTCCCTGTAGTCAAGGTACTGGGGTTTAGATGGAATAGCTAGCTACATTAACCCTGTACAAGAGTTTGATGCTGATGTCGAGATGCTGCTGTGGTGTTAAGAAACCACATGATCTGAGTAGAAATAAATTGTGTCAGCCGGAAGTTTACTTGACGTCACCTGAGGCTATGGCGAAGTTCAGCCCGCCGGAAAACTTCAACATTGAACAGCCTGAACAGAGAGATTTACCCAGGTGCAAAGTTGGGAAACAAGATGAGGATGAAGTTAGCACACTTATTTACACAATAGACTATGAAGCCAAAAACATTTTCAAATCATTTACGTTTGGAAGAGGACGACTGCGACACAGTGCTCGCTAAATTCGCTTAATTCTTCACAACAGAGAAAAACACAACACATGAGACAGCCACTAGCAGAAGCTGGAGGAAAAGTCCTTCATGTGAGTACTCCGTCTATGACTCAACATATCAGAGACAGACCGGTTGTCATCCATGACAAAGAGCTCTCCAGGCGACTCCAGGTCAGGTCCGACCTCACATTTGAAACTGCAGTGCAGATGGTACAGCCAGCAGAGGATGTAGCACAGCAGATAAGCCAGCAGGAACAACAAGCAGCATTCATCGTGCAGGTGGTGATACACAGGCAGCCATCGAAGAGAGGTGGGAGGCAGCCAGCTCAGGAGAGAATTGATGGATAGGAGAAAGCCCACTCAGGGGACTATAGGTGCTGGCGTCGCAGGAGAAGCATAATACCTCAGGCAAACGTCCAGCGTTAGAATCAGAGTGTAGCAGAATGTGTGAAAAGGGCCATAAGGAGGAAAAATGTTTCTCCAAGTCAGCAAGAGAAGTCACTATGACCCCATTTACACCTGGTATTAAAATGCAATCTATATTTGGCCATGTTATACAGATAAGGAGAAATGCATGTCAGTGCACGGTATGAATGTGTCCACATCTGTAAACACAATCCATACAACCTGCTGGCATTCACACACAACATAACAGATACAGATGTTTGTTTTCATCTAACATAAAAGAGACACATCCCGAATTAACTGATTATTCAGAGATACAGAGTGATGAATAACTGTGTGTGTGACACAGTATTTAGACAAAGAAAAGGACAAGTTCATTCATTGCATTTGCCAAATTTACAATAGGGGACAAATAATTAAGAATTTGTTCTAAACAGTGTTTAACAAAGTTTCTTAAGTTTCTCCTGACTCACAATATGTTTTTTAAAGGAGTCTGGTCCTGATTTATTGCCACCTAAAGCTACTCACATGCAAGTTTTGTTCTGGCAGACAGAGATCTGATCTCAATGAGGTTAACAAGATCGCATTTTAACACCAGGTGTAAATGGGATGTACTAGTCAGACGTTTACCTCGGAGCAGAAAGGAAAGAAACCAGGACAGTGCAGAGCAATGACAGAACAAATAAATACAGCATACACTTCAGTGAGGTTCAGAATTGATGACTGAGCTGATGTGAACTTGAAAACATTCAGAGAACTTAGGCCACAGAGAAAGCTGCTTTTATCTAACAGACCCTGAGACATCCAGGAGGGACACTCCATAAAGAGAGGAAGTGCAGCTTAACGTACACATAGAAAGAGGGTCATCTGTCATCAGTCTGTTAGGTAGGGAGACAGCAGTGAAGGGGGCTGGTAAAGAGAGTAGAGAAGGTTAGTGCAGCTCGTAGCCAGCAGGGGACATTTAATACAGACTCAGCCAAAATCTACTGTTAAAGCTGTCAGGTCTTCACATCTCAGTTTCCGGCAGATAGCATTGTATGACATGAGTAGCATCCTCACAACGTTTATCATGTCTTTGGGAAGTGCTTTTTCAAGCATTTGCACTGGGCATGATGAGCAAATACATACCGACTTGTCAACTGTAGCAGGTCCCCTGTATGATCTCCTGAAAGCAAAAACATGGACATGGGATCACTTCACCTGTTCTGACTCACCGTGACCCACAGAGGCAGCAGGCAGGCGGTTACATGATAGCAGGCTTTATTCTACAGATGCACTAATAGCTGGAAGTCAGTTGCATGTTGTTGCAGGAGAGTGACAGATGCAGAAAGCCAGGTATGTGCAAATTGAGAATGCATAGCAGGAGTATTGAAAAACACTGGTCATTGCTGAGGCACTGTCACACAGGCCATTAAAGGACAGAGACAACAGCACCAAAACAGACGTTGCTTGC
Source organism: Chaetodon trifascialis (assembly GCF_039877785.1). NCBI lineage: Eukaryota > Metazoa > Chordata > Actinopteri > Chaetodontiformes > Chaetodontidae > Chaetodon > Chaetodon trifascialis. The sequence continues at coordinate 16,731,367 of NC_092073.1, forward strand.
ATATAAAAGCTGTCACTCACAGTTAGCTAACGCCACAACACAACCTGGACATGATAAAGTCTACTATGCAGAGGGATGGGCAACTGTAGACGGTCCTGGACGAACAAGTGAGTGGCATCACACCCAGTGCAGGAGACTCACTCTAGGCTGTTATATTGTAATTCCACAGTCAATGAGACAGAAAATATCAGAGCGCATGCATGGCAGCCATCAAGAGAACGAGCAAAGGAAACGGCTTGCTGGCCTGAAATATCTGCTGATATGAAATGCATAGTGAAAACCTGCCACTTCTGCCAGGAAAACAAGCGTGCACAGCACAAAGAGCCATTACAACCTCCACCTCTGCCTGAACCACCCCGGCAACAGATACACACAGGCAAGCTCTGCACTGTGATAGAGCGTTTACTCACGTTGCTTGGAAATTTTGCACCTGCCTTCACCGCGAGGTTGTTAAATTGCTGAAATTCTCTCTCGCAAGATTTGCCATTCCCAGGCAGATAATTAGCGATAATGATCCACGGTACACAAATGAGACCTGGAAAGACTTTTTCAGACAGCATGACATTGTGCGTGTCACGTCCAGTCCTCCCACCTCCTCTGCGCAGGAAGTGGACATGCAAAGCGTGCTGTTCAAACAGCAACAAGGTGACCCGCTGTTAGCATCAATGGGCCCAGTGGAAGTGCTCATGACATGAAGTAGGATAAGGACAAGGCTTGGAAGGGACCAGCATCCATCACCCAGAGCTGCAGATGGGAACAGAGGATATGAAATCAAGCTCAGAGCTAGTAGGAACTGAAACACAATGTGGACTGACAGCAGAAGGTCTGCTAGAGCTTGTAAACGGGAAACCCGACATATTATTGAATACAATGTAGAATTCAGCGAAGGAGGGAAATTCTAATACACTTTGAATGAATAGAAGGAAGAGAGAAGAGAAATGGAGTGTTATTGCTTATTTTGACAGACGAGTGTTAAGCTGTGCAAAATATGAAACCTAACCAAGGTGAAATATCGTAAATCAAGGTAATAGATGCTTGCTTTTTTTCCAACAGGATGTATCGTCTTACCAGGGAGTTTTTATGTCAGAGCATTTCACTCGTTTCAGGCTTTTGTTCCTTAATTATCATATTGAGATATTGTATCTTATTACGGAGATTACTGGTTCCGAGTAACTTAGCGCTTGAAACTTTTCCAGATTTTCCAGAATTATAAGTACAAAACTGCCTTGAATCTAGACAAATGTGCTTGTTTATAGTCTGGCAACGCTACTTTTAAGATAACTGTGGGCTCTTTGCGACCCAATCTTATAGCTTTCTCTTGTTTTTTAGAGTTTTGTGTTTTTTTATTTTTGCACTGTTGATGAGTAGACTGTCAGTTTACTTCATGTTTATGATACATTCAGGTATCAGTGCTAAGATAATCCAGTAATAGCCGGTCATTACTCTGAAGTAAAACAATTCTTATTGTCTGTGTGGAACTGTGTGACCCGGATGAGCAGGAGGAGATGTCGAGGTATTGAGTCACACATGTAGTGTCCTTGAAATCAACCGGAGAGGAAGAATAAGAGGCGATGCTGTGACGAGCTGTATGTGAGGGAGGGAGGTTATTGACGGGAGGTTGTGGAATTAATAAAGCACATGTTCTGAGCAGAGATAACCGATGTCAGCCAGCGGTTTATGTGACACCCCTCCTGTATCATATGATGAAAACGTCCCCTCCTGCAACTGGCTGTTGCCCCCTGGCCCCCAAATATGGGTTGCTGTGCAATTATTTATTATTTTGCCTGACGAGCTATTCAGCAGTAATCAGGGAAACACAAGTATCCGATGTATGAGCATACGGACAAATAATTGAAGCAATCCTGCTCATCACCGCCAGCTTGTTAATGTGCGTCGGCAGAAGGTAGAAGGCTATAAATACCACCTCCAGCATCTTTAATGGGCCACTGCACCTTCCTGGCTGTGACGTTTCTCTAATCAGCAGACACAAAGGTCTAGATCTATGCCGCAAGCATTAGAAAACATTTAATCAGACAAATTTTCCCTGTGAAAATTGAGCCGGCGCCCACTTTTCACCTGCCCTTATGGTGGGAAAATGCTATTTTTTAGATGTCTTAGAGCAGACACCTTTTTCTTTCACCTATGAAAGTCTGTTTATGAAAATCACTCAGCATGTGAACATTCTGAGAAATTGTCCACAGAAAGGAGGAATGCTTGACAGAAAATACACAGTGAGGGTGTTTTTCTTTTCATTTATTTCATGCATTTTGAAATTTAACCCCAAATCCTCCCCCAAAGACATCAGCTGGCACTAAATTAGGACCTCGTGGTCAAGAAGGACCAATCGTCGAATGAATTAGCCTCGTCTTTTCTTGCTTTTTGATAGACTGACTTTTATGCTGTAGCTATAGCATAAACAGAATATGTTTTATTAATAATTCTGCTTTCCACAGACAAACTCGCAGATTATGGTCATATTCTACGTGTCTCATTACCCAGCCAAAGTCTATTCTCATCATTTCCCTTCTTACATCACGGAGTGAAGGCACAGTGCCCTGCATGGAGATGCGATGTCAGCGATGGCATCAACATCCAAGATAATAAACCTTGTGCACTCATCCATCAACAACACCCACTCAAAGACATTAAGACGTACACACATTGACATGCCACCAGAAATAGAGTGTATTGATTAATGAGGTGCACAGATTCTTGGACTACATGCACAAATAGCTCAACACTACAGTGCCAAAAGCCATAAAATGTGCATTTTCAGAAAATGCTTAACATCACTGCAAATGTGAAAAATGAGTGATGCTGAAACACTGATAAATTAACTTCTATCTCCACATTTTAGATTCCATCCATTCCAAACACTCTGTCTTCCTGACTGAATTACCTGACCTTCAGCACATAAGTACTCTCGTCTGTCTTTCTGGAACACGTTTACCCTTATAACACATGAAAGCAGGTGAAAAATTCTTAACAGGACAAAAAACCATCCATATCTGCAGATGGGAGACTGTCCTTCATCAGAGAAAAGACAGCATCAGTCACAAAGTGTGTGACATTGTACACTCGATCTCACTGGAGAACGTGGTTCACGTCACCTCTGCTCACCGTCATTGTTAAATTCGAGCCTTGAGATGATTAGCTTAGCATAAAGAGTGGGATCAACGAGGAAACAGCCTGTCTGTCTCTGTCAAAGCTAAAAAAAATCACACTTCAGCATGCCTACGGATTAAACAAATGGAGTATAACCTGCTAACTAGTAAGGTTTGGGGGCTTTGGACAGAGCCAGGCAGATTTATGCTATGGTAGGCTAAGCAGCTAACTTGCTTTAGCTTCATGTACAGGCACGAGAGTAGCAATCCTCTCATCTGACTCTCTGCAAACCTGAAAAAATATTTGTTTAACCTTGACCCATCTTTTAACCAAACAGTTGTACTTGCTCAAAACTGTTGTGTGGACTAGGTCTGAGGATTAATGGTAACCCCATAATGTATGTCACAATTATACGGGTGCTGGAATTTACTATGAGAGACTAGAATTACCACCTTGTGGTATCAGTTTACATCCACATCTGTCCAGACTCATGTAGTAGAGACTTTTAGTTATCACAATATTGACATGTATGATTACAGAGAATAATGTCCAGTGAAGCATGCTGTCTTCACTTAGACACTTTACTCTCAGGTTGCTGGGAAAGACAAGATCTCAATATATTTATTAAGGGGAAACTAGATTTTGATTTGAAGTGAGCCATTTAAAGTGAGTCTCACAATTTGGAAACACACCATCACCTCATCACTGGTCCGCTGTGTGAAGGAGGATCTGCAGTTAAGTGCACATTTCAGTCACTGCACCATCTAGCATCTAATGTTGAAGCATCTAAAAGCATCCACTGAATATGCAGGCTCCTTCCCAACAGCCCTATGCTTTTAACCTCTGGCCTCTGCAGCAAATGGATTTGCTTCATCCATCTTATCAGTTATTGGTCCCTCTGACCCTTATTGATTCAACTAAATTTACCTCAGAGCAGCCGAGTTTCTCCATCCGTGTGCAGGTTCTGGTTTAAACCGAATGCAACAGTTTAGAGTGTTACTTCTGGCGCATTAAGAGGGATGGCTGGTCTCTGTGAAAGCTGTGCGGCTGCTGAATGACCTGGGCGACCTCAACTGATAAACTAAAAATGAAGTCAGCCTTGAGCTGTGTCAGGCGACAAAGTGAGTGTGGAGAAAGGCAGCAGATTAATGCTGACATTTTCTTTTTCCTCTCCCCAGCTCTGCAGTATGTTTGTTAAATGGCACAATATGGGCTGCAGGAAAATGCAGATTAAGACACAGCTCTGGCTTTACGCTCTGTGTCATGTGTGTGTGTGTGTGTGTGTGTGTGTGTGTGTGTGTGTGTGTGTGTGTGTGTGTGTGTGTGTGTGTGTGAATAAGCTTCAGCTTGTTTATCCACCTGTTGATTCACATTTCTGTTCAGCAGCCTGTAATCCATCTTTTGTGGAGCAGCCACAACATTTTCACTTCAGCAATTGCTTTCCTTTGGCCTATTTTGTTAGTCACATTCCTTTTCTTATTCCAATGCTAACCAGCTGTGTCTGTTTATTTAATGAAAAGATGGAGTAACTAATACACTGCCTGATCGGCCACCTTGCAGGTAAAGGAGGAAACACAGCAGCCCCAGATGGTGTTTACTGTGCGCCACGCCACCGTGACCTTCCAGACGGACGGGGACACATGGCGCGAGCAGAAGGAGAAAAAGGCGGCGCTGATGGTAGGCATTCTGATTGGCGTGTTTGTACTTTGCTGGATTCCCTTCTTCATCACCGAGCTCATTGTCCCGCTGTGCTCCTGCGACATCCCGCCCATCTGGAAGAGCATCTTCCTGTGGCTGGGATACTCCAACTCCTTCTTTAATCCGCTCATATACACCGCCTTTAATAAGAACTACAACAACGCCCTGAGGAACCTCTTCTCCCGGCAGCGCTGAGCCACTCTGCACCATCAGCAGACACACTACACCAGCATGCACTCCGCAGTGTTACTCCTCCAGACAGGAAGGGACTAACCTTTCTGTATCCGTCACTCTGTCATCCTTCAGCTGGATGATAACCAGAAACTACGCCTGGAAAACTGTCTTTAAAAATGTGTCATTTTTATTTATGTTTTGTTTTGTTTATTGCCATGCAGAGGTAACCTCACAGCTTGACAGAGACGGGTGTCTGCGCTACAGAATCTACAAAGAGAGGAATAAATTGGTTGTGTTGTGGCAGAAGCAGATACAGAGTTGTCTACATGTTGGTTTCTCTCTGCCATTTCAGGCTTATTAGGGAGAAAGGCATGTTAACTCCCTCATAAACAGTTTCATCATCATATGGGAGACTGCTGGGAATAATTTCAAAGTAGAGCTGGAAGAAAAGTCTTTTAGAACTGAACAAAAAGAACCACATAAATAATAAACCAAGAACAAACTGTGCATTCGTTATTAAGCTAGTCAACAAAATGCTCATCGCTGTAGACGTCAAGCTAAAAAATTAATTAAACGATAGAAAAGAAGGACTGCAGGACCTGAAGGTCCTCCAGTGAAGCAATAAAGTGAGCAATCTCCACCTTATAGTAACCTCCACATGGACTCCCTGGAGTTTGTTGATGCGTACATAATTATATATAAATGTACAATTTCTCCTCTAATGCTGGTCAGCTATACACCAGCTATTCATGCTCATACACCCGCACACTCCTACGCCTTTTTATGAAAGCAGGAAAATATCAGAACGTGTTATCATTTCCATCGTCATTCAAAAGACACGCCGTTGTTTTTGCTGATAAACTGCAGCCACGGATGATCATATCTCACAGCAGATATATAAAGCACCTACGGCACACAGAAGACACGTGGACAAAGCATTATCCTGACAGATTCTGTAGTGGGAGAAGTGAGACATGTTTTAAAGTATGAATTGTGGCCATTTACTACGGGCTTTGTGGAAGTAAGAGAAGCTAATATTAACTGATACAAATGTCACTAATGAGCGCAGCAAACAAAACTTATGCGTCAGTCTCTCTAATGTTTTTCAATTGTGGGTCTTGATCAGTTTTTTATATTACTGCCCTGTTTTCTGCACAAATTGCCACTTTCTACTGAAAGTGTTCAACACTGTAGACTCAGTAAGTGAACCTTCATATTGTTGTGTAATCTGCTGTCACGCGAGGAACCAAGCATGAGACAGTGATCCTCAGCAAACACTTGTGCTGTATGTAAGCAACATCAAAGTTTTCCCGCCCAAAATTCCATTAAATGTTATGTTATTTTAGATGGAAGATTAAATGCATTTGTTCAAAGTATCTGACGTCAAAGTCCACTGAAAACCACGTACCTCTACATCTGGTGATATTGATTTCTTAAACTGAAGGATTGTGTGTTAAATGTAATTTACAGCCACGCTTGCTCTGAGACTGTGAGCTGAATGCTTGTGGTGTTATATGTAAAGTCAGGGGACTGTCAAAGTCATAAGGATTCATCAACTTGGCTCCAGAAATATCACACCAAATGTTTTGGCAATCTGTCCAATTGTTATTGAGATATTTCAGTGTGGAACAAAGCTGAGCGATCAGCTGACATTGCCACAGAGCCGCCATGTTAGCATGACTAAAAAACACGCTGGATTATATGAAAATAATGCTGAAAAAGTGTATTTTAGCTCATGAGAAGTTGATGTTTGAGAGAAAAATAGTTTTCATTGGACAGCAGGGCTATATGGCTTAAATACTGTAAAGAATACTTAAAAAAAAAAAAAATACAATAAAAGAATCATGATTTTTCTACACAAATTTTTGTACACAAACTTGCACAGCGATCTGTACCACAACTGTTATGTTAAGTGTGGATTTTTCAATTCAGGCTTAATCAAAAAGTCTGTATAAAGTCTCCAGCCTTTTACATTTACTTGTACTTTTATGTTATATTTTGATGTACCCATGTTTAAAAAAAAAACTTAAAATGAGATTGTTTATGAGAAAGAATGTGATTTACAATTTGCCATGTGTATAAGAGATAGCATCAACATAAAAAAAAGATAAATCATTTAGGTATAATTATAAAGTTAAACAAGTAATATAACACGATGAAGAATCATAAATACATGTGAAAAGAGAATTATCCCACTAACTGTAGTTGTGGTTCCAGTGCTAAGAATATTCTGTGGTAAAAAATGAAATGCATGGAATATCGACAGCGGCAGATGGGGTAAAATAAACAACAGTACTGGTGAAACTGGTCCGTTCTTTCTTCGCACGTCCTTCGTGCATTAATTGCATGACTTGCTGGTGGACCTGAGCCAGTGGTGTACTGCAGGATTCAGTAAGTGAAATGATCAAACTGCTCGGTGATGGCTGATTATTCGCCCTTTGCAGCTCTTAGCTCTCGCTCTGTGTGATGACCCTGCTCAGGAAATGCAAAGTGCTTCAGATATGTGTCTACCATCTATCTCTGTTGCCATTTTTGATGTTTTTAATGTTTAGAGGCACGTGTTGGACATTCATACTTGTATTCACACATAGAAAATAGTGGAATTATGAATGGTGTATGATGTTTTACTGTCAGTGTTTTTTCAGTGTGTGCATGTTTTCTTCCACAGAAGCCTTGGATGATAAAACTGACAATAAACAAGCTGTTAATTTGTGATACACAGCGTGCTTGGCACTTTGACAAAAAGCTTAACAGCTACACAGGTTGAGCCACGAGGCACACTGCTAGCTATTTGCTAACAGTTGGCGACGCACACACACACATCTGCATAGTCTAACAGAAAGAGGACGGGGAAAAGCAAGCATGACGGGGAGAAAGAATTCAGTGTTTTAGTTTCAGTTTTTTATGAGGATCATTACCCACAACTGGAGGTCAGTTTCTGAACAAGGATTGGTGTGTTTTCTCTCTCGATACATGAGACTGCCAGCAAGCACATTTCAGAGCCAGGAGTGAGCCTGCTGCTGTTCAGAGGAGCACGTCCATCCATGTTTTCAGGCAAGACAGCATGCATGAAAATGTGGCTTAGCTAAACTGACTTAGGATTAGAACCAAATGCCCCTGGCAAGGCAAACCTGTGCTTTAGCTCCTGGGTTTTATAGAAAAAGATGCAACAAGCAGCCTCACGCATGTACTATACATTGATAGGATGTGCTCCGTCGCCACATGAGTGAGGGGGAAAAAACAAATGGAATATGTGGCCAAATGCAGCGAGGATTACTTTTTTAATCCATTAATACTGTAAGCAGCACCTGCTGTATGCATATGTGCTATCTTTCTGCACCTGCATGTAATATGTAATACCCCAGCCAGTCTGTATGTAAACAAGAGATCCCTAGTATGCCAACACAAGCCACCAGCAACAATAAAACAGGTTTAATGCAACGGGTGAAGTTCATGTGGTGGAGACTTGTCATGTAGATTGACCAGACAGGCCCAGATTCCCTTCACTGCCTCTTCTCTCTTATCTCCACAACAAAGTGGGCTCAGTCTCTGACTGTCTGAGGCCACGTCGACTGTGTGACTCTGTTGTTGTTCCACTTGTTATTCTGCAACAGCTCAGTTTTTATCCAAATAGAAACTGCACAGCAGGACTGTGGAGAAGAGGATCCTGGCGAGTATGTATATGTGATCTGAATGAGCGCAGAACTCTCACTTTCTCACCCTCTGCCCAGCTCCTTGCTTGCTTTTAATTCAGGTTCTGGGGGCAAAACAGAGGTGATTGTGGGAGAACAGAAAATTGGAAATTCTAAAATACTCCAGAGGAGATACAAGCTGATAAACCTTTCTTTGCCTCGGGACAGAACTGGGATGGACAGTGCTTACTGGATTTTTAATGTTTCATCTTTCATATTTTAATACATGAGGTCTGCTGATGTGCTGGGTTGAAGTTGTAGGTTAACACAGAAAAGCAGAAATGTACCGAGGGATGTTTTCTGCAACCAATTAAGCTTTTCTCTGAATACTGCTATATCAGCTATCCGAAACTGGACTCAAAACATTGCACCGACAGACATGAATGATCGTGAATTTGCACAAAAGCTGAGAAAACAAAACAAAACATGACAATGCACAAAAGTAGAGGCAACACTAAGGTTACACCTTCACACAGCAGTGCTTTGAGGTAAGTGCTAACAGCAACATGTTAACATGCTCAAAATGACAACGCTAACGTGGATGTTTGGCATAATGTTCTCCATGTTCACCGTCTTAGTTTAGCATGTTAGCATGCAAACACTTGCTAATTAGCACTAAACACAAAGCACAGCTGAGGCTGATGTAAATATCATAGTTTTGTATGTAGAACATTTCATGGTAATCCATCCAACAGTTGTTGAAATATTTTGATCTGAGCCAGGTTCAAATCTTTTCTCAATGCGCCGGTGAAGAGGGATTATATTCATGAAAGCACAAATAACAAGAACAATTCAACTATCACAAACAAACAGTATTTTTCTCCCCGTGTTTTCTAGAGATATAAAAGAAAGCAAAACAAGAGTAAACTGCACCTATAATTTAAACAGCTCTTCAGTCCATAATAAAACTCTTCATGACTCCAGGTCTCAAGCATGTGGCATGTGAGTATAACAAACTACTTTAATAAACTTTCTTTTTAGCCTCGAAAGGAAAAACAAGACAGAGTTTAAAACCTGAGGCTATCATCTAAATTCCTCAGCATTGCTAACCGTCATCAGTCTTTCCGTGGAGTTTGTAAGTAATGTCATCTGCTCGCTCTGAACGCTGATCTATGTTCTCCCGTTTTTTGTGCTTCCTCTGTCTTCTGACCCCGGCGCCGTCATTCACTATAGTAACTCACTCTGCTAGGCCATGAATAGTTAATACAATGTATGTGGGAAGCATCTCAAACAGATTCAGCAGACGCCATGGCGCTACAGTCCCACTGATGCATTAAGATAAGCCTATGACATTTTCAATGGAAGCACTCCTGTGTACCTCTATCAGCTTATAAAGCCTTTTAAAGAGTAATGCATCCTCTTGTGATAACATGATGCAGCATGTGTCTCCTCTCCATGCATCCTAACAGCAAAAATATATTTTTATTGGGTTGCGGTGGAGTGGGGAAAAAAAACAAACAGTGTCATCTTTGTGTTGTCTGGCTGTTTGCATTTCAGTTTTACACCCCAGTGGCCTCAGTAAAACCAATGCAGACATGAAGAGAGAGCAGAGAGACCTTCAAGAGCAGTTTAAAGACAGACGTCGTGCAGACAGAAGAGTCTAAGAGGGCTGGTTCCCGGTGAGATCAGGCAGGTGGTGTTGTAATTTCCAGATTGCAGGAAATCACAAGCAAACTAATTCAGGAGGTGATTGCTCAGACTGGGTAAATGGTAAGCTGTGGGAAGTCTCACCATGTGGTCAGACAGACACGTGTGCACACAAACACAGATAAGACCCAGAGTCATACAGAAACACAAAGACAAAGAGGTTACAGCATTGATGTTCAGTCATTCGACTGCCGGGGAGTCAGAGCCGAAACAGGTGATTCCCCTGGTCCTCAGCGCTTCCTTCAGTACTGTAAAGATAAATCAGTGCAGCCTGATGCTCTGTTGCTATGGCACCAAGACAGTGAAGGAAAGACTCTGTACATGTCTGTGAAGATTCAGACACCCAGGATATATAGGATGCCTACAAGTCCTAAGTTAAAGAAACCAAGTGCAGATCTGATTTGCTCTTCCTCCAAGAGCCCTGAAACAGATTCAACAAGTCTACGCACATTTAACTCAACACTCATCATTCTCAGGAATCAGAGAGGAGAAAGACTGTGACACACTCCCTGTTTAAAACTGGCTGCATGACCAGACTTGCGCACACCTCAACCCTCGCGAACAGGTGCTTTGTGCAGTCTGCTCAGGTTTGAAATGCTTGGCACAGTTTGCGTACGAGACGTCCAGCAAAGTTCACAGAAACCGCAACGTTACGCCTGAGTGACAGGACAACTCTTGGCAGGCGAGCGAGCCTGAGGGGAGGATGGAGACGGGGTTGATGATCATTTTTGGCAGAGCTGTGTGGTACTTTGGTAAGGAACAGCTTGTATGCATTGTCATTCTTTCTGTTCATTTTTTTCAGCTGATTTTGTCCCTGATAATGCCCTCTGCTTCAGTCGGGCCGGAAGATGTTTCCACGCACCACTTTGATGTCTGAGGATGTGCACGGCGGCACCGCTTTATCATTGCTCACATTATACACTGCCAGTGCGAGAGCCGCTGGTTTGAATTCCCTTGAAGACACATTACAATATGAATGAGATCTACTGCACAGGAACAAAATGTGTTTGATTACCCTGCCCGATGATCAGAAAGACAATGAAAACAGCGTGACCATGTTGCTCTCTTGTGCCTGCAGGATTTTATAGTAAACCCCCTGCCGGTTGTGTTCCCTAACAAAGATTTAGAGTTGCCTCAGAATTCATGTTGACCCAACCTCTGCAACTGGAACAAGAGCCTGCATTACAGCTCATGGTAGCACCACAACAAGTCTCAGGGGAAAACAGCCTTTGATTTGCATTCCATTGTTGTGGTGCATTCATATTCAGGAGATGCTTATGGTACACTGGTAGGCACTAAACCAACGACATGGCCCTAAACACCCCATTACTTCATTTCAGACAGTGAAAACACGACTGTTTTGGTGTTTCCCCAAGATGAGCATTGTTGGAAAATGGCAACATTTTGTCTAGCTTGTTGCCATGGTATTTTGTTGAATCTGTTCAGGCTTAACTTGTTCCTTTTCTATTATGCAAGCTGCATTAACATCAGCAAATCCCCGTTTTGAATCAAATCTAAATATGATGCCATGCTCATCAAACTTCTAGCTTTGGTGTGTTTCTCTCAATTAGATAAAGGACAGTTTTATTTCCATTTGATCCATCAGGCACATCGGTATCCGCACCAGAGCTGAAAGTATCAACCAGATGCAGAAACATCTTTATGTGTCACTGTAGCATTTTCATTAGGGTCTTTGACAAATTGTGCATCGCTGAAATGCCTGCAGTGGTAACCTTTATTGGCCAGTTGATTGCCTGTTAGTTTCCACTTCTGCCGTAGCTGGTTTTGAGAGGTTCAAACTGCAGGAGGAAATGTTGAATTAGCATATAAGTGCTGTGTGGTAAGAAGCACATAACAAATAACAACTGTGAAATCTCAGTTGCTGCAGATAAGTGACAGCTCAGTAAATACTCAAAAACAATCTTCATAAATCAAGCCCAAAAATCTCATTACAGTGCATGTGCATCATATTCATTGATAATGTAACCACCACAATCATGACTGGGATACATAAACAACATCTTCTTTTGATAGTGGAAAAGTGCATGACAGTTTCTTGGAAATATTTAACTGCTGGCAAACTACAAGGCACTTTGTATTTATTGCTACATTGTCTACCCCTACCTTGGCTTTTTATAGACACAGTTGGTCCACGCCAACTCCACTCCACACAGCCCACTTCTCACTTAAAATGTCCTCTTGGGCTGCAGCACTTAGCAACATGTTCTCTCTGCCAGCCCAGGAAGACTTGATACCACCTAAATTATAGAAGAGATGAGCGCTGAACCCAAAATCAGCTGCGAATTCTCCGCAGGACACATTAAGTCAACGCACTGTTTCAGTTACAGCACTGTATTAACGTAATGGAGAACATTACCCCTTAAAAGGTTTGATCATTTTTACACCCAGAGGGCCTTAAATATGAATAATTTGGAGTAAAAAGTGGAATTAAAAGTGAGATAACATAAGAGGAAATGAATGAGACTGAATGACTCCATAATGAACCATAATCAAGAAGAGTATTATCATGATATAGTTAGGACATTAACTCTGGTTGAGCAATCACCATCCACATAGCTTTGTGTATTCACTCACACATGAGTATATTGTTTTAGCTGCTTCCAAACACAGCCTGCAGTGTTCATTCGATTATTGATTAATCAATTAGGCAGATTGCAGTATGCTGAGTGGGCAGATTCAAGAGTGAGCTGTCCCATTAGCTAAAGCCTGTTAACTCCAATCATGGGAATAAGTGTTGTGTGGGTGAGTATAGCTACGATCAGTGTGAATAGTATCAAAATAAGCAGAGAGGAAAATGTACAGTTAAGCATCTAATGTGTTGGAAAATAAACATCTATGATAGAAAATGTCACCAACATCAACATATTGATGCAGTGAATTATTTTACCAAATTACTTACAGCTGTAAATTAGCTAACAGCCAGCTATCTTACTGTTCCCACGCCAAGCTTTGCATTTTCGCATAACAAATATAATTTAATAAAGCAATGACTCCTTGGTTTCACATAAAAGCAGGCTTCCCATTTCAAGTCCGTAACTTCGCTTTATCAGATGAACTATCAGCTGTAGCTAGGTAATTAAGCTAACGTTAGCACGTTAGTTTCCAGCTTGCTTGTTTTAAATCAAGAATCTTTGTTAAAGTCTCTTAAAAATCTGTGACAGCTACATAGATTATATGTTAAATGGCTGGTATTTCTGAGTTCTAGTAATGTAAATGTGATAAGGAAAGCTGTAGTATCACACTGTTAAGCTGTTTAGCTTAGCCTACATATGTGACCGTATTTTTCAATCATATGTTTTCGTTTTTAATGTTACAAGAAAAGAGGCTATTCAGATGAGAACTTGTGCATGTGCTTGGCAAATGTAACAGTATCAGGTAACCCCTAACCCTAAACTTCTCTGACAGAGCCGCTAACGTTAGCCTAAACTCTGACAGCATCCAGGACAGACTTCCACAAAATGCTCGTCATGAACAGGGCTTTATATAAACTTATGTAACGCCATAAGCTAATGTAGTTAGTAAACAATGTGCACCTTGGCTTTGGCACGTGGTCACAGCTAAAGGTAGTATGCTTGTAAGCTTGTTAGCACAGACATGCTAACGATAGCAGTTTAACTGTTAAATCCATCCCTTACACATTTTGCTTTGTTAGAAATCCAGAGTTTGACAGGCATGTTGTGGCTAGTTAAGGTTCCTAAGCTATGATTGGACAATAGCTGCTCAAGGGAGGTGTTTAAGAAATGGCTAATAAAACATACAATTAAAAAAGAATTGCGAATACTAACAAAAACGCTTGATCACAATGAATGCAAACATTAAAGAAGCCAACATTTAATTGCTCAACTAAAATTGAAAAATTACAGATTGACTGACTGTGGAGGCCATTTTTGTGTCTGTGTGTGTTTGTTTCAGTAGCCAGGTGTGTGTAGATGCATGTGAGTCATTTGTCATCATCAAGGCAGGAAGGAGCTGCCAGACGGAGGCCAATCAAACCTTCATCACAGCCCTCTGATTCACAGGAAATGTATGCACGAGGCACCAAAGCATAGACAAGCACATGATAATGTTCAGGTCAGAGTGATCATCGTCAGTCTGTGCTCGCATTGACAACAGTGTGTGATACCAGTGCAATTACTCCAGGGAGATACACGCTAAACCTCCTGGCATGCATTATTGCTTTAGCACAGTATCAGCCTCTGGTGCCTTTGAATATAATTTGGGTATAAAATAAACCTCACTGATGAACTAGACACTCATACTCTCTCGCAAATGTATTGCCATGACTCTCTTCAAATATTCATCTCTCATACATAATGCTAAATAGATAGAAATAATTAGGATGCTGTCTTGACCATTACAAGCCTAATTACCATTAATGCTCATGCAGATTCTTTTTTCCTGCCATGCATTTATGTTTCTGAGCCCTGTTTGACGGCATTGTCCTTTGACAGTGTTCACAGTGGTAAAAATAATCCACATCCTCCTTTTTCTTCCCCCATTAATAAGCTTGTCAGCGTGTCGAACATTTGAGAGGAATTCCCAGTGATGTCCACACTTCATATGTGTTGCTGCAATGCAGCTATCTTCATGACAACATCAACATAAAGGCAAGAATCTTGAAATGCTCCTTCCCCCAACACGCTATCGCACACCTTCCACTGGGAAACATTTCACCTCACTGACCAATTGCTGTTAATGTGTCATTGCAAAAGTGTAGCTTTCTCAGGCGTCGTGCGTCTGCCAATCCCTCTGCTACTCCCAGAAAAGTTCCAAAAAGTGCAACTTGATGTGCTGCATGACTAAAAAAACCCCAGCTGTGCAGCTTAATTGAGATTCACGATGTAATTTAGAGCACCGTATGTGGATTCATGTGTGTGTCTCTAGAGTCTGCGGCATTATCAGTCACGGTCATCTGGGTGTATTTGTGTCTGTGTAATTGTAAGACTCATCATTATGTATCAGTATTGATTTAGAGCCTTAAACAGATCCATATTTCTTTAATGTGGCAGGACAATTCTCCGCTGAGCGCTGTGGGATGTTAAAACCAAGAGAGCAGGTGATATCAGGTCAAGAAAACAGTTTTCTGTTTGATGAATTGATGCAGTTTCTAATAGATAGATAGATAGATAGATAGATAGATAGATAGATAGATAGATAGATAGATAGATAGATAGATAGATAATGTGCGTATCCACAGACATCATTCACAAGGTGAGGCGAGGTGAACTGGCATGTCACTGACACCATTTGCTGAATCGCTGTTCCATCTCACTTCCCTTAGACATAATGGTCCCCACGTTGCTGCCTTCTCCATAGCCAGCAATCTTAATTAGCATACTAGTGCTAAGGCCATTAAATTCCACTTAAATCCAGTGCTCTATCTCATCTGTTACAATTTTTTTTTACACCTCATGACGAGGTCTGCGTCATGTGAGAATGTTTTAGTCTGAAATGCAAAATGAGTGTTTTATGCTCTTTAATATATGCCTAGTTTTGATTCAGAGGTTCAATACATGACTGTAATGAAATGCAATCATCTGAAATATTGACTTTGTGATTTATCGGATTCCAGTTAAATCTACAACAGTGCAATTTATTGTGTGAGCTGTGAGCTCCTGGATACAAAAATGTGCAAGTCACATCATTTTAATATTACTTAAATCTGTATGATTATATGAACAATGGGTCAGATCTTGTGTAAGGTGTCATGAGAAGTGTTGAACCCACAGAGAATTACCACTTGACCTCATTTAAGCATCTTTACTATGTTGGTTCAGTCTAAAAACCCACTCTATACCACCTGTCCAGCATTAAACAGCATAATACATTCAAAATCAGGACTGAAAGGAGAGTGAATATCGGACTTAGATGTGTTTGGCGGACACAAACACAACTCTAAAATTAATGCTAATGTATCTGTTGGATGTGTAAATAGGCAACCGCTTGCTAATAAGCTCACCATATCAGCTTCAAGGGTTATAATGTTTTGTGTTTCGAGCTGGTTGCACTGCCCCAAGTGGCCAAAATCTCAATTCATGCTGCCTTGAAAATCATACAGTCAGCAGATTTTTGTTTCATATTCAATGTGTTCAAATTTATAGTCCCCTCATATGTCAGTTCTAGTTGTTTAGTTAATGCGAACATTTAGTTAATGTTGCAGTTTCCCTTAATTGGCCTTGTTTGATGGTAACGTGTGTTATTTAAATAAGAGTGATGGAATGAATGCCCCAAACACAGGAACATATCAGTGTGTCTAAAATTAAAATGGGAAAATATAAATTTAAACACAAAGAAAATTAAGCAAAAATGTATTTGACCATATAATTTTTAGCAGAGCTGATGCTGGATGTGATTCAGAGAGTAGAAGGAGACGTGGAGTCAAGTGATGTGAGTCACATTTTTAAAAATAAATCCTTTTGTGCAGGGCCAAACAAACAAACTGTGGAGAAATTGAATTCCCCTCATTCATTTTATATATGTGTAAAGAAATAAACCAATAAATATTTTATGACACAATCTGAAATGCTTTCACAGTGCTCTGGTTAACATCTGGTACTGTCCAGTCATTTCATATTGGAATTTGTTAAAAAATATAGAAATCACAGACCCTGAACGCAGCAGAAAGTCTCCCTTCTGCATTCACAGGAACAAAGATAAAAGGATTCATAGTGAGTGCTTTCTGCCTCTGCTCACGAAATAAGTCTTTCATTTGGCCTGTCAAAGGAGCTTTTTGGCTCAGTGCAAATGGCCGAAGCATAGTGAGCAGAGCAACATGAGAACAGAGGAAATATTTGAAGATGGAACGACAGGATACTTCTGACAACTCCGCTATTGGATACTGCTACTGTCAACTGTTGCCCAATATATACAAATATTTGTCAGAGACATTTCCTTGGCACTTAACAAAATGAGGATGCGGAGAGACTGGAGATGCAAAAAGATTTACTTAAAGCAAAGCCAATACCTGCATCAGCCCTAATGAGGCCGTTTGATGTGATTAACTGCAGGGCAATTATTGATCTTCACCAGAAGCTGGAAATAATAATGATATGGCAGACTCACATCTATGATGAAGGGTTGGTTGTATTTTGGATTTTATTCCTTTTTATTATCACAAAAGCTTTTTTTTAGGTCTTGACTCCGCAAGTAAAAGAAAAGCAGTCAGGTTGGAGTGTTTCTGCAGAATACATCATTACACATGAGACTGGTAGAATAAAGCTTTACATTTGCTGACATAGTAACTGGGCAGGATGTGTTTTAAATTGTTATTCAGTGTTAAGCGGTGTTCTGTAGACTCTGGAGGCACTGAGGATAGAAATCCCATCTGTATGGCAGTGTGACTTCTGTGCTTTCTGACTCAGGGGCACAAACATAAACATCACGCACACACACATGCGCACACACACTTTGCCACTGCCACCAGCACAAATACAAAACCCACAAAAAGCAGCGCCCAGCTCAGTGCCTCCTCTTACCGCTCTGGCTCTGTTTGGTCCCGGCCGCTTCTTCGCGTCTCCGAAAATCGAAGTCGTAATCCAACTGTTTGTTTGCTTCGCACTCGATTCAGGTGCCAAAAAGGACACAATCTGGTCTTTTTGTGAGAGCGAATTCAAGAACACCGGGAGACGTTTTCACCTCTGTTCCTGCCCCTTGGTCACCACGGTCATTACAAACATATTGATTGATATATATTTGCAGGCTTCATTGACTCACAAATTCTGTGATTCAGGGAAATCTGTAAATTATTCATAACGTTTTGCAAACAACTATCATTTGAGCATAACTGTTGAGTGGAGAACAGTAGCAATACCAGATGCCGATTGGCTTACAGCGCCACCTCATCTAATGTTGTGAATGGAGCCAAACGTGTTCAGTTATGAGGAGAGGGTTGCCAACACCTTTACATTTACCCACTAACGCAGCCACAAGTGCGCACATGAATGGCTATTTTCCCTTCCCACAATACATTTCTTTGCATGAAACAGTGTAGGTGTACTCCTCTTGCTGCGCCTGTCTGCTCTCCACCACAGTCATCTGAAAACACAAGAAAAACCACGCAATAGATGGACTAAAATAGATGGATTCCACAGTGAAGCAGCAAATGAATCAAAGGCAGTGAGCCTGAGATAATCATAGCAAGACACTCTGTGGAGAGATCAAAAGTAGAACGTTTCTGCACCTGCCAGTGTCTGTTCGGTGTGTCAGGGTTGGCTGGCTCACCATGGGAAACAGGACTACACCTCCTATCCTGAGGGGACCCTAACACAAACACCAGATGACTGATGCCTGCGTGCACACGACAAGACCAATTTCTCAGGCCTGGCTTGTAAGCATCTTGTTTTCGAGGTTTAGGGTGATGTGAGACGCAGTGGGCAACATACGGGAATGAAAACTGGTATTATTAGCTGAGGTGATGTGTTGAGGTGTTTCATCCGAGCAGCGCGGCGTCTTACATTCTGAGCGCACAATCATGCCGGTGCAAATGTAGGAAGGTGATCCCTCGCATGAACTCTGACATCGGAACCTGGTTTTGCCATTTGGGAGTTACTGACATGAATGAGGAAATATTGACTTATCTCAGGGTTCAGCCTTTTGCCCTGGAGTGTTACTGCTCCTGTTGTCTTATCCTCTAAAGTAAAACCATGATTTGTTTATCCAAAAACATACTAAATTAAAAATGCTGGTCTTTTGACATGTTTAACAGCAACACAAACCAAATGACCCATTCAATTCAAACACACCTTTGTCCCCCTCCACACACACAGGTGTTTTCAGTCTAGTCCAATCAGAGGAGCACAGGTGTATTTGATGACATCAGTGATGGCTACGTTCAACTCAGGCTACATTTACACTTAGGGAAAACGCATATGTTTTCATGTGGTTTGGCCTCTCGTTTACACGCAAACAGAGTTTTCTTCACGGAAAACAATAATTTTTAAAAACTCCGGCCAAAGTGGAGATTTCTGAAAACGCTGATTATGCGTTGGTGTGTTAACAGGGTTAAACAGCGTTTTAGGTTCCGAAACGTCGCGCCCATAGGTTTGGCATAGTTATGATGATGCTCGATGGCGTATTTATCCGGGTTCATGTAAACAACAACATTTTTGAAAACGATGTTGTGTGCACGATGTTATTTTTGAAAACGGAGGGGCTAAAATATCCGTTTTCCAAAATACCCTGCTACGTGTAAACTTAGGCTTAGAGGAGTTCCCGGTGTTGTGTGTGCTGTCTCACTGGAATAAAAAAATGGAAATTACAGAGCATTCTGGGTCGGTGCCGCTACTTTTGGAGGGAAGTGTACAGACTGTCATTAACTGTCACTGTCACCAATCATTTGTCATCTGTCGCCTGTCAATCGTTCATCATCAGAAATCTATAAACTACACGCCAAAGACGAATGCCCATAGATAGAGAAGCTCTCCACAGAGGCAAAGCATATGTTACAAACTGAAGTTAGTTAATGATAGGGCTAGCTAATGTTATGCTAATTGAGCGCTAACAAAATGTTGGCTAATCATGCATAATTAATCTTGCAGTATCTGGTCAAATTAAAACAACATTAGCCCACCTTTGTGTCTGACTGTACGCTGCAACATTTCATGTTTCAGCAGCTATTTTTAACACCTATACTCAACAGCCAGCAGATAACAACAATATTAATAATACGTTTCATTTGTATAGAGCCTTTCATACAAGACAGGCAGCTCAAAGTGCTTTGCAACAAAGAAATCACATGCACCAAGTGCTTCACATAAAAAAAGATGTAGAGTGTATATAAAAGCAGGGATTAATGTGAAATAAGACGGAGAATAAAACTACTGAATAATAGTGCTTAAAAGATAAAAATAGAGTACATATATACATTAAATATTGTACAGAGTGATAGAGGCATAAGCATTAAATTGAGACCATTCTATAAAACCTCCTTGTAGTAGGTTTAATGGAACCAATCCATCATAATTACACTTCCTGCGATGTCAAAAATTTGTCTGCTGAGAAAAAGGTCAACTTTTCAGAATAAATGCAAAGACTTGTGCTGTGTCCAAAATCATCCCCCTGTTCAACACATTTCTCCATGGTGAGCAGTAAACTAAGATTTCCGACACTTATGAATCAGCATCATTTTGTGTCATTACTGACAGGTGGGTGTAGCGTCCCATGGCTGCCGTTTCCCCATCTAACAATTCAACATGTATTTTTGGATTGTTAGCAGGAACTAGGACGTCGCTTATTTTCTTGGATTTTTTTCAGGACACTCTAGTAAAATGGCTTAAATGATGCAAATTGTAAGGAGGCAAAAACAAAATGACAGGAAGCAGCTCATTGAGGCTGTTTAGATCATGTCACGAGGCTAACAGTGGGTTGGTGCATGTGTGAACTCTGGCAGGTCAGAAAAACTGGAAGGTTTCCCCGTTCCTCCCACTCTGTCGCCATTGAATGCAGCATCACTCCCGCTGATTAGACCTCCGCTACGCTGGGAATTACATGATGCCACCAAACACTATGAACTAACACTGGAAACGACGTAAAATCTGCAGCTCCAATCATTGCAACAAAGCCTGAAAGTGCGGCAGTGGTACCTGTGCTCAGCCTTGAGGGGAGGTCTAATTAGCCACCATATGTGAAAACACCTGTGTGGGTGTACAGCGAGGGTGCAGGGGCTTTAATGTAGCCCAGGACAGCCTATCATGAAGACTTGTGTATTGCCACATTCAGGTCAGGCTGAACAGACCCTTTTCATTTCACACATATCCACACATGGTGGGGAAGCACAGTTGTAATTAATGACAAGAGTAATTGCTGCATTCCAGTCAGGTGTCGCTCGCTATAATACCAAAACACTCAGAGGGAACAGAGCCATGCTTCTCTTGCAAAAGATGCTGTCATTCCTTGTGTGTTCAGTGCAGTGAAAAGCTGTCAAGCACACTGAGGAAGATTTCACTACACGATACAGCATCAGTTTTATTCAGTAGTGGAAGAAGTATTCAGATCCTTTACGTAAGAAAAATGACAGCTACTGCACTCTGGAAGCACTCCACTACAAGTCAAAGTCCTGCATTAAAGCCTTGTAGAAGTAAATGTAAAAGTAAAATGGTCCCTGTCAGTGTTTTACTATTATATATGATGTCTGCTTTTTGCATTTTCCCGCTCCAGATGTTTATGGCTGAGTTAATTTTAATGGCTGTGTATACTGCTGGATGGTTTAGTCTGCAGCAATGCATCATAATCTATAAAATCAACATATGTTTGCAGCACCGCTGTCCTGTGAGAACCATGTATCTCTTTGTAGTAAACTTTTCATGAGCTCAGGGAAACAGGTGATGCATTCTCCAGATTATCCAAGAGGGTGTTTAAATAGATTATTTAGATTAAGAAGTGGAAGAATGTCTCAATCTCACAGTACTTGAAAATGTGCTTAGTTACATTCCACCAAGTGCACATGCACATTAAACAGGTTTGCATGTAATGTAAATAGCATCTGAGCAGACTTGCTTGTGACATCTCTGCTGAGCAAACTGACCTTTCCTCATTAATCAGACGTTCTGTGAAAAGCACGTAGCAACTCATTTTATCTGAAACAATCATAAAGCTGCAGCACAGGATGTGTGTTTACATCCTGCCGGAGCTGACCTCCTTGGCACTGATGCACATTCAACTTTCACAACGGCGGTGAGCTCACTTTGAGGCAACACAATTGAAATGTGGAAAGAAATATGCCGGCTAATTGCAAAGCATTGTTGTCAAACCTCTGAGTGAAAGGCTCCAGTTTTAATTAGAAGAGTATTAGAATCCTGCCCAACTTTATTTTCAATTTTCCAATGGCTGTTCTTCAACACGTTTAATTTCCATGATCGTTTAATAACCTCTACGTTGATTAAAGAGCATAATCAGCTTTACTCCTTTTTAATCTATTAAAGCAGTATCAGTCATTTCCTCAAGCCTTCTTCTGTGTCAAAGACTTTAATAGTATGGGCTCCCATATGTTGCACTGATGACATTTCTTAGCTCATTTTTCCTCCTGTTTGCTCAGGATCATTAACGAGACTGCGCGCACACACCTAATGTAACTACCCTGTGAGCCTGTTCCCCGCATGTACATTCAGATGCCTCAAGTGAGTGTCAAACGTAACACATCAGCGTCTCCATTTGACTTGCTGGATTGAGATTCCACCTTCAGGGCCTTATGAACCAAAAGAGATTCTCTTCGGCTCGACTCACAAGCACTCAGGCGTTGATGAAAGTCGTGCCCCTTTCAGAGTCTCGCTGCAGAGTGGCACGGTGCGACTTATCAATGAAACATAAAGAAAAATGTGAGGCTGATGTGCTTCATCTCTGCCCAGCGTGAAAATGTAAATGAGTTTCTGTAGGTGTCGTGTGAGGATTTCTGTACAAAACACCTCGCATTTACTCGCAGGTGATATTCCCTTGATCAGCGTTAGCAGCCCAGTCCTGTGGAGATGGGATGTGTCCCTGCTCAAAGTGTGGTGACGTCAAGCAGACCCACTTGACAGTCAAAGTAGGGTTTTTGATATGTATATTCGCTGAAATTATCATCGTTGTCTCACTATCTCGTGATTTCATTATCTGCAATTAGATGAAAAGAGAACTTTGGTAATAATTGCCTGCAATTATTGGCTAGCCGGCGCCAATTAGCATTTTGCTTGTTTCAGGATTTAAAAGTGCCCTGTAAACCGGCAACTGTAATAAACCTACGAGGAACAATTAGCTTTAAGGGGATGGTAATGACAGACTAAGTAGAAAACAATTTACCTGCAACAACAGCGTGGCCGCATAGCTTCAAGAGCAGAAATGGACACATCTTATTTCCCAGTGTGGCACATGGAGTAAATTCTACAAAACAGCTCTCATGCGACTGAAAACTTGTATTAGAACAATATGTAAGAACGGAAGGAAGGTGAGACTTTAACAAGAACCGTAGACCATGTGCATCTTTGAAACATGTTATCCCTGTCAAGTGAAATTCATTCACAGGTAATATGCACTCTGGAGGCGGCAGTGGAATGGAGAGTCACTTTTCTCTGACCCCTCAGGCCACCAGACGGGCTGTTATCGACAAATACGTCTGTCGCCTCGGTGGACCCTGCTGGAATCTTTAAAATGAGCTGAGGGAGATTTCGGCTGGAAATTGAAAATGTCTGCTTCCACTTACACTGAGAAAACAACTTAAGGACAATGTCCCTAAGTGACATTCTTTGCTTCTCTAATTTCCAATTTATGGTACAGCAGCGAGCATATAAATGTTTAATTAGTTTGTGCATTAAAAGTCTGTGAGCCTCGGAAAGTTTGCAGCGTGGTGTCAAATTCAAATTAATGTCAGGGACTTTAAGTTTCTTTCATAAACGTCACAGAGAAACTGCAGCTGAAGGACGTATGTTTTTGCTCTGGTGCCATAGCAACAGTCTTGCATTTACTGAGGAAATGATGTGAAGGACGTACATCACCTGACTTCATTCTCCTGTGGGACTAGCAGCTGAATCGGTGAGAAAATGATGAACTGCCCCACTTTGAAACAGGTGTAAACATGTGCTCTCACAGTCTAAAAATGGATCATGCAGCGGGAAGAACACTAAAAGCATGCAAGAATGAAAAGAGGGAAAATCCAGGTTAAAATCATCCCTTTTTCACTGTTATGTGGGTGCCATCTGCTGGTTATTCTTATGCAAAAACATAACTGTGCTATACTCAATTGTACCACTAGGAGGACACTGAAACAGCAGAGAAAAAGCACCATAAAATGTCACATCCTGCAGTGCTTGCAACTATTTTTCCGCAGATTAAGTCTTGTCTTGCCACACATGCTGCAGCACTATCGCTATTCTAACTTATCAGAGATAACAGATCAGCCTTACAGGCCGCCTCCCTCTGTCCAGTAATAACCCTGTAATATGTGCTGCCTTTTACCAGTCATCAAAAAGTGCAATAATGACATGTACCTAATAAATTTGTAATAAAATCTCTGAGTACATCCGTTCAATGGCTGATTGAGCTATTCAAGCTACACTTATTCAGCTCTTTCTGTCCAAACAGAATGCTGATCCACAACCAGAAACCAGCACTACTGGTTTGTCAACGGTGTTCGCAGAGAATATCTGTCAAGCTTTGTGATAAACCTTAAAATACAGTCACTTCAGAATCCCCCCAGTGTGGACAGGCGGTGCAGTGATGCAAGGCTGAAGAAACGATTTAAAACAAAAGAAAATCACATGCTGAGAACGCATCAAGGCTTCATCTGTGACAAGTGCAGGGCAGGCCAACAAGGACAATGGTAGGACAGTTGTGCGGGACACACTGTTCAAATCTCCAGCAAATCCTGTGACTTCCATAATCACATGATGTCAGCGAGTCTGAAGCTGTTCGACACAATCAAACCACATCTAACAGCCAATCAAGTTTAGGGCTGTGAGGCTTGAATTCATCTACTGGAATTCTTTCAGCTGACTTTTGCCTCGAGAACAGCTGTCAGAGAAGGCAAATTTACCCAAATATGTCACCTAAATCATGTAACACAGACTGGAAATAACTTGCTTGCAGGGTTGACTAACTATCAAATTTGCCTTTATATGTACGAGATTGCTAATTATGAAAAAATTGGATGGATTAAAGAGAAATATTAGGATTTTTTTTGAAGAGGTGATTGACTTTTCTTTTGCTATTATCTCCCTTTTGTAATATGGTGTTGTATCCTCTTAGTGCTGCTATCTAAACATATTCCTTTTTTTCAGTTTTTTGGCTTTATACTACATTAATGTGATTTATCGTCCTGCATGGGACATCCATCTGTTGTTGTTGTCACAGAATGTGATTGGGCATGTCATTTGTTTGTATTTATTTGTGGTGTTGCTGTAGGTTGATGGCACTGGGATGTAGCAGAGGTGTGTTTTTGTGGTGTTAATTGGTTCACTATGGAAATGATAATAAAATATTTATTATGTTTTATGAAAAGAAAAAATCATTCTTGAAAAAATGTTGCAAAATCTCTTTGTTGTTGGACTATTTTGTATTCATCATCCACCTTCACAAGTCTTATTTTGTTACACGTTCAGTTCAAATACTAAAAACTTCCAAAACAACATCTCTCGCCTCCTGAAAAGTATGTCACAGCTTATCCCAGCAGCGTAGGAATGATGTTAGGTTTTCTGCAAGTAACAGGGTCAAGTGGAAATCGTCTGAGAACAGTAAACAAGGCAAGTTTACTTTTTAACTTTTACGTTTTATTCCCACACCGGTCCTCTTTGGCAATAGGGTGTTCAGCGCTTGGCCTGACATGGGGCCACTATGTTAAATATTAAACTATGCTCAGAGGCAGGTCAGGAAGAGGTTGCCTCAGGTTAAGGTGGTGTGCTCAGATGGTCTCCAAAAGGCCTCACAGCTTCAGCAGGAGACTTGTTCATTATAAAACTGTTAATGAAGGGGAAGCTAAGCCTCGGAGTTGTGCCATCGTGTTCATTTTGGAAAGATAAAGGAACAGTTTCACATTTTGTGAAGCTTGTTTATTTGAAATTAGATGAGACTACCTTCTAAATTTGAAGGTACGGCCACTTAGCTTAGCTTAGTTTAAAACGGAGGCTGGCTCAGTCCAAAAACAACAAAAAACACCTACTAGCTCCTTTAAAGCTCACTAAGTAACATGTTTATCTTGTTTGTTTAACCCATACAAAAACTGAAGTATGTAATTAACCGTGATACTCGTTCAATAAACATTTAGCGAGCGCCAGCAGCAGCTTGCTTAGCTTTTTATGTTTATGTAACAATATATAACATGATAAACACCACGCTATAGAGGTCCTCGCCCTGTTTCCAGTCTTTATGCTAAACTAAGCTAACCGGCTGCTTGCTGTAGTTTCATATTTAGCCAGAGTGATATTGTTCTCCTCATCAAACTCTTTGCAAGAAAGCAGCTAAGCCAAAATGTTGAACTATTCTTTTAGACTCAATGTATTCAAACGATGCTATTGTATTAACTTCATTGGACAGAAAAGTCTGTCGACAGAATTCATGTGGCTTGATTCAGTGATGACTATCGGTGACCTTTTCTGGAGTTAATGACTGACAGATTTTTTGTTGTAGACATTTCCACCCGATTGAGTTTTATTAGCTAACAGTCATGTGTCCAAATCCCAGTAAAGACACTGTGAAGGGGTGCTGTCATAGTGAGCTGTCTGATTATTCACTGTCTGTGAAGCAGCTCCAGGATTTGTCCATGCATTATGTCGTCATTAAACTGTCTCATTGCTGTTTACTCGGGAAGACACTTGTTCAGATTTACGAAATTAAACACCCCTGAGCAAAACTGCAGACAAAAACACACAAGGTGTATTTTCACAGTGCTGTCCAACATTAAACAAACACCCTCTCTGCTCTCACTATCTCTCTTAGAGTCTCTCGCACAAATGTACCCAGCGAGGGAGTGGCTGTGATTGGTCGGGAATGACACCTGAGCAGACAGCCGGGGATAATTTAGAAAGCTGATTGGCTCTCTGAACCTTGCCGCTCATGGGCTCTTCTAGTGCAGCTGACTTGAATGGAGCTTTTGTGTAAATATGCCACATGTACAGGCTGGCAGGAACAGCATCATGAGCAGGGTGCTGTAGTCTAAATACAGCTGCCCTGCAACAAAGTGGCACCTTTACAGAGCTTCAAATTCTGTGAGATTATTAGAGGTTTTATTTGTGTTAAGTTTTGAGTTTGTGGTGTTGACTCCTGTTGACTAGACGGCACATAAATCATAAAGCGATTAAAAATACAGTCCAGCACCAGCCCCACTGTAGATACAGTACTTATCTCCTTGGTGCAATCAAAGGACGATAACTCGAGTGTTTTCCTCTAAAGAGAAGCAGTCATTAAAAGGTCAACAGCAGCAATAAGCTTAGCAGAGGGAAGTTCACAGATGATAAGAGCAGCAGGCAGTTTATCGCGACAGACACACAGTGAGGACTGTCTATCAACTTAAAGGAATATTTCCATATTTTGGGGAAGGCAGTTGCTTTTTTTTTTTTTTTTTTTTTTTGCAGTGAGTTAGAACAGAAGATCGATACCGCTCTCAAGTCTGTCCATTAAATATGAGGCTACAGTCAGCAGCCAGTTAGCTTAACATAAAAACTGGAAACAGGGCAGCAAAATCCACCTGCTGAAATGCACATACTCAATTATATTTGCCAACATGTGAGCTTTAGAGGTGCTGATAGCCACATTTTGTTCCCTCTGGACAGAGCAAAGCTAACAGTTTGCCCCTGTTTCCAGTCTTTATGCTGTGCTAAGCTAACCAGCAGCCAACTAAAGCTACATATTTACCGTTCAGACACAACAATGGTATTGATCTTCTCATTAAACTCCCAGCAAGAAAAGTTAATGAGCAGATTTCCCAAAGTGTTGAACTCCTTTCAACAGCCACATTGAATGCAAGTCACTGTGCCTGAGATAGCAACCTTTTATTTACTGAATAGCAGAGTTTGTTTGGCTTGTGGTTTTGATTCAGAATATGTTTATCATCCCTGAAGCCCAGCATGTTGTTTCTGTTGTGGTGTAATACACAGAAAATAAGCGTGCCGCGCAGGAGTAAGTGCAGGATCTGGCTATGAAAGAAGGTGAGCCTCTCTGAAACAATTTCGGAGCTGAACAGTAAAGAACAAAGGGGCTGGGAGATCGCATCCTGGTGCCACGCCCTCGGGCTGTAGAGTCAGGGCCTTTATGGCACCCTTTGTTAAGCAGCTTGATACACTCTATACCCCAGAATTCCCTTTCATCTTTCATGGCACAGGGAGAGAGAGAGCTCCTGAAAAGGTTGTGTGTATCCAGAGTACCCAGAATGCATTGAAGCGGTGGTGTTGGAAAAAGAAAGGCGATAAGGTTGGAGGATTCTGAGCAAACTACATTATTAACCGAGTCATAAAAAGGCAGTGATGCTGCAATTACCTGTGATGCATTTACATGAAAATACCATCTTTTTAATGTGTCTAAATGTGCGGTGTTTTAGCACTTAGACAGGAATAAACACAATGATTTTGACACCTGAGCGAGAAGGGATAAACAGCATGAAGCTGAAGCCGTTTCTGTCGTAATCAACTATCCGAGAGGTTGGATTAGGATGTTTCCCTTCATAATTTCACACAGGACTGAGGAAAGAAATTGTCAAGCTCCAGTTTGATAGATCAATTTACCAGCTGCTCCAGCAGGCTTTTCCTTTAGCTATAATTCAATCCCTCCCAGTCTAACAGCATAATCTATGACACGCTTGATCTGCTATTCATTTGAAGTGTCGTAGCATCCTGCTTTATCTTCTGATGTGGCTGAGACCTCCTCGGCGCCAGTGCCAGCTCTGCCGGTTGCTAGGAGCTATTTGCCATATGTAATTGTCATGGTTATTATGGCCCCGCATTAGCCAACATAAGACTTGTGATTTCAGCATCCACATTAATGCACATGTTACTGTCAGTAGAGGCACTAGAAGCTAAATTAAGACTCTAAAATCCTGCAGGATCTCTCTATTTTTCACTATTAAACGTATTTCCCTTCTTTCTAATATAAGATATTTAGTGTGTCTTCTCGTGTGGAAGTCATCTCAGGTCACCTATCCAACAGTGCACTTTTTCTTGGCAGATTAACACATACACACTCAAGCAAAAACAGAGCGCACACACACACTCACTGCTGTAGGCTTTTATCCTCAGGCACCTGGATTGCCAAGAATTACATAGAGAGAAACTTATTCATTTGGGGAACGTACACACACTCCTTCCCAGAGACAAGCCTTCAACATACTCATTTTGTCCTGAGGCGGAGAAGAATACTATTGCTGGATTACTGGGGCGTTGTAGTAGTCTGGGGCCTTGGGGAGCTCCCCGTAGGTGCACCCTTCTCATTTTGACCTCCTTTCCCCTTTTGTGAAACATGGAGGCTCTGGCGATTTATCTGTGTTGGCCACATGGCCCACTGAAATTAGGAGAGAGTAAATATGACTGATGTCATTATCTATGCATTGCAGCAAAGTGAATGTGTCTGAATGTTGGCTTAGGACCACAACAGCGCGTTTGTAAAGAGGTCATCAGTGAAGTGTATGCCATTATATCAAAGTGTGCTTTAAAAATAGATATGAAATGAGTGAGGAAGAAAAGGAAACCTGCTCAGATGGTTAAAAAGCCGAGTTTCCTCTTTGACAGTCTTCTCATCCAATAAGATATGCTGTATTTGTTCAAGCCTTCTGCAGACACCAACATGACTCTAAGCACTCAGAAATGAGACGTGGGACAAATGCAAACTTTTCAACCCTCAATATACTTTCATGCTTGACTTGTTTGGTACAAAGTCGTGAAACAGCTCCAGTGGAGTGCAGCTGTGACATTTATATTTAACCATTCAGTTATCGCTGCCATTTTAGAAATGGAATTTTCTCATTCTATTCAAGTGGAACCAATTCAAACACAGTCAATTTGAATGTGCCGTCTGGAAGCTGTAATACCTATAAGATGACTTGTATATCCATACGTGATACTAACATTAAAAAACTCATTTTGAAACTGCTCTGGTGAGACTAAGAAAGCTCCTTTATCTTTTAAAGTGTGTGATGACATGGTTAGTAACTCGGGCTTTAGAAGAAAGGAGCTTCCCTTCCCCTCCGCATGCCATCACTGTTAAGTCTACGCCATGCTAGCTGCTCTCTTAGACTGCACTTAGACACAACATGTTTTTAACTAAATGTTAGCATCAGTGTGCTAAAGTGCTCACAATGACAATGCTAACATGCCGATGCAAAGCAGGCATAATGTTTACTGCTATCACCATCTTAGAATGGCATATGAGCATGTTAACAATTGCTCATTTAGCACTAAACACAAAGTATAGTACAGTAGAGTGCATGAATGTATGCGCCACAATTCATAGACGTGTGATATGGAAACACGTCTGGACTATCTTCTCCTTGATTAATAAAAGAAAAAACTCAATGAGAACAATGTGAGTAACTGTTGGTCAATATCGTTTCTCACTCAATATTATCAGACAAATCTGGAACAGCTCCAAGGTCCCAGCTTATCGATAACTACAGACAGCAGAGTCTCCCAACATAAGGTGTGCAAAAGCATCTGAGGCCTCACAGGTTAACTCCCAAGTCAATGCATAAATCAAACACTCCTTCGTATCCACAAATTACCGGTGCAACATTTCACTCAAAACCGCAAATGTGAACCTCACGGTGGTGCTGAAGGAGAAGCTCACTTGTTCCTCATCAGGTTATGTCATGTAGGAATCAGGAAAGTCTGTGCAGAATTTAGTGCCAATCCATTCAGTAGAAGATGAGATTCAGACAGGTGACAAATGAAAGGCAAAAACACATGAGAGGAGAAACATAACGAATGCAGATGCTTCAAAACAGGTGCACTGCATGGTACAATTAAGCAGTTAACATCCAGTCATGCTCTGTGGCATGTAGAAAAATGCTGAGCAGGCCCAGCTGATTCTGATTTTGTATCAAGATGAAAAGAGGAAAAGATTTAAGTGATCTGAAAGAGGGTTAATTGCAGAGGTACAGATGGCAGGAGCTTCAGTCACTGAAGCTCAGACTGCTCAACTGGCTCGTGTTTCAATAGGAACAGTGGCTGAAGTGGCATCTGCATTTAGACCTATAGTTGTTCAATATGTAAGGAAAACAGAAGAGCAACAATTCTTCAGGTGACTGAGGATGTCAGTGCAGGTCCATCAACAACTGCGCAGAGAGTGATATTATAGCACAGCTGCAGAGCATAAACACATCATTACAGAGATGAATGCACATTTGAGAGTTCAGTGGTGCAAAGATCATCTGCACTGGTCTACAAACACATGGAAAAAAAAGAGATGTTCAGATGAGTCATCCTTCACTATAGGCTTGACAAGTCAGTGAGTGCATGTGTGGCACGCAGCAAGAAAGCAGTACAGGCCTGAATGCTTGGCCCCAAGTGGGGGATCTGGTGGTTCTGTTATACTGTGGGGGGCATTTTGCTGGCATGGTTTGGGTCCCCTTGTCTGCTTAGAGGGAAGGGTCACTGCAAATCAATACAAAGCTGCTCTGAGTGATCACTGAATGGTATGACGAGTCTGAAAATGATGTGTTGTTGCAGTCACCAGAACCCAATTGAACACCTATGGGAGATTTTGAACTGATGTGTGACATCGCTCTCCACCACCATCATCAAAACACCTACAGAGGGAATATCTTATGGAAGAATGGCACTTGAAGAAGAGTCAGGGGGATCGCCAAAGTCATTAGGGTTCATCATCTGGAGAACATGAAAGTCTGGCAATCCATCTAACAGGACCAACAGACTGACACCGCAATTCCTAGAGCCATGCCGCAGCCATGCCATGGCTAAAAGTCTCCAGTGTGCCTGCAGTGTTTCCATGTGTATTTTCATAAATATAGTTATTGGTGTTTTTATTTATTTATTTTTTTTAACTCTCAGTAATTGGGGCATTGTTTCCTCCACATGGCACATCAAATCAGCCATAAAAACAAGAGATAAATTCAGCAGTTGGGTTTCAGGCTCTGAAGCTGAACAGTTGGTGACAACCAGAAAGCAGTCCCCACACTGCACCAATACCCTGAGACATCAGCGCCACAGATAATTACACCAAAAAAAGGTTTTTAATTAAACTTAATTGAAAAGAAATGGTATCAGATTGATATGCTCTCTGTTTTTGTTTACCAAATTCGCTGTTGGTCATGAAGCATCGCTTTGTTCTGCAAGCCAATTTGCATGGAAAAGATGATTCATCCATGGTATTACTTTCTGCAAATTGCCAACAGCTGAAATTGAGTAAATTTGGCTTGGGACTTTTTGACAGTTAAATATCAATAACTATAAATTTTCATGAATCTCACTGGAGTAACAATGTGGTGTCGTCTCATAAAAATGTTTTCGCAATTCTGTGTTCCCTTATGCATGTCCTCAGACACGGTGAAAAACAAAACATGCACCTACAGATGTTTTTCACTGCACGTATGCAGTGGGTGGAGGTTTGTTATCGTACTGCCCTATATACACCGGGCTGGGCTACATAGGCTCTTGCAAAACATGTTTCCATGTTTTTGTCGGGCCTTGAAATACTATGTCATCCGGTGACTGAACCTTATCCATTCACATTATCTCTGACTGACGTGCAAAGGCCCTACATGTCTCCCTTGCACACTCCTCTTCGCAAGCCATAGATCCTCTAACCTGACACAAAGTTCAACAAACTCTAAGATGAGGAAAAGGCTGTGCCACTAATCCAGTTTCCCAAGGGCTGCTTATATAAAGGTACCTGTGCAGGAGATTGGAACTAGTTTGTGGAGGTGCAGCCTGCTGGAGTAGCTAGCACGTTGAGGAGCAACTTTTAAGCTCTGCTTTCAGTCTGGTACTGAACACATACTTCCTTTTCTTTCTTTCCTTTCCACTGTGTATCTCTAATGCAGCTGTGGATTTCAGTTTATCCTGGGCTACTTTTATTATATTTTGCACCACTACATCTTTATGTTTGCTCCTCTGATAACTCATTTAATTCATGAAATCTACTGGATCCCTGCTTTTGCCTCTAACTCCTCGGATTCTCTTTAAAGTTACATGTGTTTTGCAGCCTTTTAAAGTAGTTTCCACTTTCACTTCAGCTCTCCAGCCTCCTGCTTTACGCGTCTGTTCCGGACGAGGGGGCGGTGGGGTGGCGACACGTCATATCAGCCGCCGCGCTCTGATTGGCTGCCGATTCTCACCCGACACAGCTGTGATTGTTTTCTGCAGAGGAAGCTCTTGCCCCCGGTATGAGCTCTGTGCTGTGGAATGGAGCAGCACTGCGTTTTTTGTGCCCCCTCTCTCTCAGTGTGTTTGTGTGTGAGTGTGTGTGTCTGCTAACGATGATGTGAACAAAACAACGTGATTGCAGCTCTTGTTGTAACGAGAAGGAAAACAAGGAAGCGATCCCCGTTGAGACCCGGAGGCGCGAATGAACAGGACTGGAGGTTTCTCATTGGAGCAGACACTGAAGACGTCTGGAGATCAAGGTAAGGATTAAGGATCACAGTCTTTTGTTATTATAACGTCATTTAACTATGCGTCTCCCCACTTGTGAGCCAAGTGTATATATTCTGTCACGAACATGCCTCTCATTTTACCCCTCGTCCCCTCTTCTGCAGCCCTAAAGTGCCAAATGCCCAGACTAGAGGACCACTGCTGGAGCTGCTCCTGTGCACCAAGGGTTGAGACCAAGCATCCATCTGGAGCGAAGTGGTTTGCATCCAAAGCTGAAGAAATGATGTCCATCATCACCTCAGTGCTCAGCAATGCGTACGGCTCTCTGCACGACGTCCGGACGGCCAACCTGATCCGCCGGGGTCTCGTCCTCTTCACCGTCGGAGCGTTTCTCGCCCTGGTGCTCAACTTGCTACAGATACAAAGAAATGTCACACTGTTTCCCGAAGAGGTGATGACAACTTTGTTTTCGTCCGCCTGGTGGATCCCACCATGCTGCGGCACAGGAGCCGGTGAGTGGACCCCACGCCGGTCGAAAAATGTTAATTAGTGCGTTATAAATAGTTGTGGAGGGCAGTTTGACCTCGGTTATCAGTAGTTTGCTGCTAAGTTTGGGACAAAGGAATGCAGAGAGGGGAGGGGTTACAGTACAGAAGACTTTTCCATATGATAAAGACTAAAATGAAGCCAGAAAATTCAATTTTCCTATCATTTATGGCCGCTAAAAGTCTGGAAATCATCGATGTGAGGTTATGCACATCACCCACCATACTGTGCTGTACAGTAGTACAATTTTAAACTATTTAAGACACAAAAAACTCAACACTTCTGTTTTGGCACTGCTAGCAACTACTGTATGATCAGGTGATAGTGAATCATTATTCGGCTTTGTTTTTGTAACCTATTATACAAGCCTTCCTCTCTCAGGCTATATTAGTCTTGATGGTTTTGTCTGGCAGTCGGTTATGAAAAAACAATTGACTCAGTACAGATGGTAGCGATTCTCGACCTCTGATTGGCCGCAACAGCCGGACACGAGGTGAGCTGCGCACTGATTGGCTCGTGTCATAACGGGTGAGCTAAGGGGGAGGTGCTAAGGCCAGGAACCAGGAAGCGGGGAAAGATAAAAAAAAAAACAGCATACATACTCAGCTCCTCCTCCCATGTGCTGCAGGGCAGAAAACAAATGAAAGAAGAGGAGTAGCAACACGTCTGAGCGATCTGTTGACATTAGTTTGTGCCTGTCAGTGTCTCCCAGGGTCATGTAGGAGCTTTTTTTTACGATCTTCATTGTTTAATCCAGGTGCTTGTAGTACAAAGCACCAAGTTTACAGGAAACTTTTTGTCTCTTTCTGTCTCCTGTATTCTCAATTATTGCTGCACCTCACATTTATTTTCTTTCTGTTGGTCTATCAGTTATTTTTTTTTCTATAAACACATAAATTGTCTAGCTTCTAAAATGTTAGAGAGTAATTTAAAAGGTCTTTCGCTTGTCCCCACAGTGCAAGAGGATGTGCACAAATTGCTTGTCTTATCCCAGCTGCTGTCTGAGACCCAAAGATAAAATGACGATACCTAATTCCAGCTTGTAAAGTGTGGGGATTTGCTGCTTGTCTTTGTCTTATGTGATGGTGAACTAAATATCTTTTGGGTTTTGGTGCGATGCTGGCACAAAACAAGCATTTTGAAGACATTGCCATGGGCTTTTTATGCTTGATTGGCAATAAGAGTAGAGAGTATAAAAGAAAAAGGGAGCTCAACATTACACAAAACCAAGGATCACATCAAAAGAACAGCCAAAGATAAAAGAGAAGTTTAAGAGGCAGAATTAAAAACAAAACTGAATTCATTTTTCAGCCGTTTTAAGTGTATGCAGGTGTCTAAATCAGTCACTAATTATGGAAGCGCGTGTTCAGCAAATAGAATAATCCCACACAGCAGCTCCATGACAGGATTTGCCTGCTGGCGTTTCACAGAATTTCTGCTTATCTCATGTAATTCGGGTCTGTTTGTTCCTTTTCACAGCTGTTGTCGGCCTGCTGTATCCCTGCCTCGACAGCCATTTGGGAGAGCCGCACAAGTTCAAGAGGGAGTGGGCCAGCGTCATGAGGTGCATCGCGGTGTTCGTCGGGATCAACCACGCCAGTGTTGTATCCTCTCATAAAGATCTCACCTTGTAGATTTCTAAATGTTTTTTGTTTAATTTTTATAGAACAGGGTGCCCGCCCTGCCTCACCCATAAGAAGTGATGTAGCTTGGTGCCTGCGGCTCATCCAAATATTTGAGTAAGAGCTAATGTCACGCTAGCGTCAACCTGTTTGAATTTGTCCCTAACTGCCCCATAACACAGAAACTAGACTTCGACAACAACGTACAGCTCTCCCTAACGCTCGCGGCCCTGTCCTTGGGCCTGTGGTGGACATTCGACCGGTCCAGGAGTGGCTTTGGCTTGGGCATCACCACTGCCTTCCTGGCTACTGTGTTCACACAGCTGCTGGTCTACAATGGAGTCTACCAGTAAGTTAGCCAGTAACTCTCATCCTCTGTAATAAAACTGCGTTTAAGTACAAGGGGAGTAATACGTAGTCTTTTGTCATCATTAATTACTGGTTCGTATCGCACCACAATAAAAACCACATTGCTTAGCTTAACTGTTGATTATACAACAGTGAGGTAAACCCTGCCCTGGTTTCAATGAAATAGATAAAATACCTGTAAGTGCGATTAAATCGAAAAAGATGTGACAGATAACGCTTGAGGAGTTATATTTCGGGAAGCCCCCTCGTCTCTGGGAGCCCAATTAACGGGCTCTCCTAACGGCTTCAGTGGCACATCATCAAAACTACACGGCTGAGAAAAGGGATAGTTGTTCACGGTAAGAAGTTCAAAAGGCAGCTGCAGCTTCTGCTGACTTTACGAGGAAGAAACAGAGAGGGGAAAAATGAAGGGAGGTAATTATGATTTCAAACATGACTTGTTTTGTGTGTTTTCTCAGAGATCTGTCTTCGGGGGCTGTCTCTTAGAGTTGATGTGTTTCTTACTCTGTGGCATCTTGCAACATCTTATTTAGCTTTTGAAGGGCTTGTTGTGTTTTTTGACCTCCTCTGAAGAGGTCAGAGGTCGGGATCAGCCACAGAACAGTGTCACTAAACCTGCTCTGCATTATGAAGAAGGATCAAATGAGATGATTTCTGTCTTGCAGGTATACGTCTCCGGACTTCTTGTATGTACGCTCCTGGCTCCCATGCATATTCTTCTCAGGCGGTGTGACTGTGGGAAACATTGGACGGCAGCTTGCTATGGTAAAGTCTGCAGCCATTTCTAATATGTAATCCTGTAATTTAAGCCTCGGAGATTTAAAATATAACAGATGATTCCATTATTTTAAATGAAATTCAGGTATCTGATCAGTGGTGATAGCCTCACTCTGTATTAAAGCAATGAAATTCTGTTAATCTATAATAGAAATAAATCAGCGCAAAGTGTCGATAAGTTATGAAAAAGCATATGTGTTCATGGGAAAAACTAATATCAGCATTTATGTCGTCCGACTGTTGGATCTCTCAGTGGGAAATGTGAGCAGAGTGAATGAATTAATCCAAACAACTCAATGCTGCACAATCATTGTGTTTTAAAGCAGAGTTTAGGTCCCAAAGTTTGGCATTCATGTTTCAATCTGCAAGGTTTTTTTTATATATTTGTAGCTTGAAGTAACGTATGTGTAATATCTAAAAACTGAACAAGGAGACACATTTTGCCATCTTCTCTTTTAACTTTTGGGTGAACTGCTTCTTTTAAAGAGCCACCAACCAGCTGCAGTTTTCAGTGGAAAGTGGAACAATTCGCTAAGATTATAGCTCAGCCATAAACACCTGTGACTCCATGTGAGCCTTTCATATTGGCGAAACATTATCCCTCCACCTTTAATCAGTATCTGCCTTCAAACATTCGTCTTAAGTGTGGAACAGAAAAAGGTGACTTCAAAAGACTCTATACGTGCCTTATTCGCAATTATTCATCTGAACCACGACAGCCAATAACATTGTCAGATGGTTTGTAGTTGTGCAAAGTGCACTGGACGCCCCCCTTCCTTCATAATTATCCCATCCAGGCAGCTTTGATGTCTTCATTAAGCTTGTGCCCGGAAGCCTCACCTCATTCTGTCTGTAAAGTAAGAGTCCCGTCACTCCCTCAGTTTGACTCAGTGAAAGCGTGAAAGCAGATTAAGGGCTGTTGTTTTTCACAGTCGTGGCGAGACACAGAGCCAGTCAGGACTCGGCTGACCAGAGGGTCATTTGCTACTTGTTGTTTTTGTTTGTGATGAGGCCTGAGGAATGTTGGCACAAGTCTGCACTCGTGTTTTTGTTCTCTGTTTTTCTCTCTCTCGCTTCAGTGAGTCATTTATGAGAAGGATCAGGAGGAACATGAGACTCTTTTTTTTTTTTTTTTTAAATTAAGGATTAAAGATTGTAACAATCTGTTCGGCACATTAGCCATGCAGAATAAAAGCTCTTGTACTTATTAGATTTGCTTTAAAGCTGAATGGCTAATAATTTTACCGGCTTATTTGAGGTTACAGTCAGGTGTGTCGCTTAAAAGATCGTACAGTTCAGCACACAAACTGTTCACATTGTGTCTGAATACATTTCAACGGTTTTTGATGGCTAAAATGAGCAATGGGAAAAGCAGAGTGCAGTTTCCTCCTGCTGAGCAAGCACTACTTTCTTCCTCTATGGTACAAATGTTCAGTTTCCATTTGAGGAAAAAAGGGAACTGAAACTAAAATGTTTCTTTTCTTAAAGGTGTAACGTGTTATGTCAGAGATATCCACTGAAGTTAGCATGCTAACCAGCTAGCTCCAGCCTGCTTTGTACCTCAGGAGGCGAAAGTCTGGTAGCGTAGCTCCTGTAGTTTCAGCTGTTGGTCTCTTGTTCTGTTGTCCGCAGCGTGAACATTAACAATCCCCCGCTGCTCCGACGTCTCTGTCAGGACAGATTCCAGTCAGCTGAGAGGGCCACTAGCTGCACGGCCGACTGAGCTAACTAGCTAGCTACAGCCAAAGCTAGCTACAGCAAAGAGTATAGTGAGCAGCAGTTAGCGGTAACTGAGGATATGCTCCTATTTGTCTAGAACAACCTTCGACAGTCAAACTGTATCTTTTAAAACTTATCTTGAAACTTAAAGTTGTCCTGATTTGTTCTTAGAGCAGTAACAGTTCCACATTTACAGGAAAATCTGGAAATTGTTGACAGAGTTTGGTTCAAGCTAGTTCAGTTTGGAGCCAACTGGAAACTCAAACTAATGTGTTTGTGTGTGTCTTGCAAATGAGTCACCTGAGGGCGTTACAAGGCAGAACATAACAACAGTTTGAGTGATCTACGTCTGTGCTCGCATCGGAGCCACTATCAGGATGCAGTAAAGAAGCTACTCTGATGTTCTAACTGTTTTTCTAATTGTTGCGTCACTCATTGATTGATCAATTTGCCATTAACACCGGGCTACCTCTCTATCTCCCCCTCAGGGTGGTGTCGAGAAACCCCACATGGACTGAACGGCGGAAACGCAGACAGCCAGGTGAAGGACGGCCGATGTAAAAATGGACAAGTTATGTGAAGAACGAGACGAATAACAGGAGAAAGAGACTCATTGTTTTGACGTCATCCTTTGTTCTCGTAACAGTGCGGGTCAGAAAAGCCCCTCATCTAACGTGCCATGTCCTCCACACCTCCTTGTGGCCAAACCACCTCCCCCTCCGACCTCTGTTGTACTCCATTAGCATTAAGGCTTCCTTCACGCTAGACAGGAAGATGGTGTTTGCCTTTTTTTCGTTGTTTTGAAGTGAACTGTTGATTGGTTTTATTTTCATGCTGGAAGTACGTGTCTTTCAGCAGTTTATGGAGTGGAAGCGTGCGTGTGTGTGCTTTAGTGTGGCTGTAACCTGGTCTTAGCAGAGAAGTCACGAGGGGGCTGCTATAATGTCTTTTTTTTTTAAGCCTGAATTTAATATGATCATAAAAGGGAAATCTAGTATGAGTGGGCAAAAAAAATGTCTTCACTCTCACGTAGAAATGTATTCAGCGGCCTCGGTTGCGTCACTGAGGCACAGGACAGATGTATGTTCCCATTTAAACCAAATTAAGTATTTATTTTATCATTTTTGAATGACCCGTAACCAAATATTTGATAATGAATGATGCTTCAAGTGCTGAAAGGAATAGGTTGACATTTTCTGAAATGTTTGGGAAATTGCTTCCTTGCGGAGAGTTAGATGAGAAGATTGACACCACTGTCATACGTGTACGGTAAATATGTAGCTAAAGATAGCAGCTGGTTAGCTTAGCTTTGTACAAAGGCTGGAAACAGGGAAACAGCGAGCCTGGCTATGCTAAAGGTAACAAAAGCCACCCACCTGCATCTTGAAGCTCGCTAATTAGCGTGTTATAGGTTCCTAATTAAATTCAAACTTAAAATGCTATGCTAAGTGGCTACCAGCACTAGCTACATATTTACCATTCAGACATGAGTGGTGTCTATCATCTAATTTTAGTTGAACTACATCTTTAAAGTGACTATAGAATAGAAGATTGATACCACTACCATACTGTATTTGTACTGTAAACTCGTAGCTAAAGACAGAAGCCAGTTAGCTTAGCCTAGCTCAGCACAAAGACTGGAAACAGGGGGAAATGGCTAGCCTGGCTCTGCTGAAGTTAACAAAATCTGCCCACCAGCATTTCTAAAGCTTACTAATTAACACATTATGTCTAGTTTGTTTAATTCAAACTTAAGCTAAGCTAACTGCTTGCTGCTGGTGCTTGCTACATGTTTACCGTACAGACACGAGTGTTATCAGTGTTCTCCTTAGGTTTCCAAGAAATATGTACAGGAGTGCCAACTACCACTTTGTCCTAGCTGATATTCACTTGTATATATGATGATTCACTTCAAGTGTTAAGAAATTTGGAGCAGAAAATGCAAACTGTTTAGGTCCCTCAGTGGGAATTAGTCGTATTTACCTGTGAGTGGTGTCATATTGGGAGCTTTCCGTCAGCACAAAATCACATTGTAGCCTACTTGTTGGAAAACTGCGCAGACGTTCAGTGTGTTGTTTCGTCTGTTTCTGACACGTTTCAGACAGACAGACAAAGGATTGTTTCGTAAAGAGGAGAAGACGTCAAAGCATTAGCCTGGACTGAAAGACATGCACTTTTTTATTTTATTTTTTTAAATCACCAGAGTGATGAAAAGCCACCATGGTGGTCCGTGTTTTGAAAGAATGTACCCGGAGTTTACTACAACAACTTTTGCCAGCATTAGTGGTTCATGTCAAACCAGTTTCTACCACTTTCCACTGATGATTTTTCCTTTATGACCAGGTGTTAAATGTCTTGTACAACAGACCTGTGATTCCCATCAAACGTTTTACTGTGCTATCGTACACATTTCCCACTTTAAATTGTATCTTCAAGCTCGTGCTAACAGTTTGGGAACATACAGCGGTTGAAGGAGAGGGCAGGACATTA
The DNA here is from genome assembly GCF_039877785.1 of Chaetodon trifascialis. Lineage (NCBI taxonomy): Eukaryota > Metazoa > Chordata > Actinopteri > Chaetodontiformes > Chaetodontidae > Chaetodon > Chaetodon trifascialis. Next base: position 16,772,224 of record NC_092073.1, read on the forward strand.
TTACTTAAGATTTGCAATCTGTGATTGCCTGTGTATTATAGAATGTAGTGCTTTTGTCACTATAACAGTTTAGTTTTATCATTTGTACAAACATAATGACATTATTGCTTGTATGTATAATGGCTTGCCTATGTAATCAGACAGGTATTATTACCATACTAGACCAACAGTATGTTAGTTAGTGTTTGGGGGTCTAGAGGATTAAGTGCAATCAGAGTATACATGAGCCGATTATTCTTCCTTATTTATTATTATTTCTGACAATGGCTAAAAAAAATTATAACTTGTAAGTATATGCAGTGTGGATACTTCAAAAAAAAGCAATAACATCTTTGTTTTTTGTGAACAAGATTTTGTTTGTCAGAGATTACATGCCTTTTAGAGTCAATACCAATGACTCTCACCAGAGAGAAAACATAAAAAATCTATTGTGTCAAACTGTTGTAAAAAATCTCATTTAGTAGCATTATGGAAGGAAACCTGATTTATTTTTTTAAATACTTTCTTGTGGCAGATCACTTCAGGTTGAATCTGCTGACATTCAGGTGTGCTAAACTGAAGAGGAAGCTTTATTTTTTTGAGGTGGTGAAGCACCTTCTGTTTCGATGTTTCAGAGTTTCTGTGTGTGTCTGATATTTCAGCTGTGTATCGTTTTTGCTACCATGGATTTAAGTGAAAAATAAAAACACCCGACAAGGATGTCTGCCTATGGTCGTAACTCGCATGTGGGACTTGAAGGGATTCAAAAGGAGTTTTTTTTTATAGGAGGTGGATGAGACTCGTGTGTCTGGTGCTCACGCGTTCATTCTATTTCAATCAGAGAGAAAAGCAGGAACTAAACCCTCTCTTTGGTCATTCTGCCTCTGATTACCAGACACCAGCCTGGTTACACGTCTCAACAGCTTCCATGAAACAATAGCCCTCTGATTTTTATTTTATTTTATTTGGGGTGGGGGGTTCACTGCAGCTCCAGCTCAATCGCACCGGAGCTTTCTGGGGTGCTGACGACGGCATTTTGTTGTGTCTGCTGTCACAGCCAAGTTGAATAGATGAGGACACTCTTTTGTCCGGGGTCTCTGTCAGTCTCCAGAGCCATTATAATGTCTTCGGCTGCATCTTCCCTCTCTCCCTCCTCTCCCCTCCTCTGTAAGACCCCTCCCTATCCCCCCCAAAAACCCCTGAAACTACCCCTCCACCCCCTCTGTGTCACTGGGATCATGAGGAACTGCCCTCCTCCCCCTCCTCTGTCTACCCCCTCTCTCTGAACACGCCTTTCTGGAGGGCAGACTTCTATTTATACCTAGCGGGGGACTGACAGTTAACCTTTTGCACTGGGGGAAATTTCTGGGAGTGGGGCCAATATCTGTGGGTTATTCTGAATGAACCCCTCGTTCTGGGAGCCTCTCTATACATCTATGTATCTGCTCTCTATCTATCTATCCATCCATCTATCTATCTATCTATCTATCTATCTATCTGAAAGGCCAAGGATCCAGCGCCACACGCCACTTCTTCTTCTTTCTCCCTCCTCTTTCAGTCTCCTCCTCTTCTCAGGCAGAATAATTGGCCAGGCTTCAACCTCCTTTCATTTCCAGCCACAGCAAACTGAAAGACTCCATTAGAGCGCCTCCTTATTGCCAAAAGAACCCCCTCTCTTTCTCTCCCTTCCTCTTACCCTCCCTGTCCTTCCTTCAAGGCGAGGAGACAGGCCTTGGCCTGTCTGATCTATTGATTTGAGCCATCTATAGGCTCTGCTCTTCAATTTCATCTCCTCGCAGCACCTTTGTGTTTTGATTACGTCTGTTATTGAGCCCCTAATTTGCTGCAGCGGGTCAACTGCCACTAAACATGAAGACAATGATGTTAGCAACTCTCAAATTATAACAGGCTACACAGCGCTTACCCTCTGTGAAAGTCACTTAAAGATAACAAGCAGAGGCCCATCAGGGGCTCAGTCAGCACAAACACATGCTGTGCAGCCAAACATAGTACAGATCCACAGCAGTTTATTTTAAAAACTCGTAGAGATCCCGGAGTTCCCAAAGATACCAGATATGTCAGGATGCATTTTGGGGAAATGTGTATAAAATGATGCACGAGGCATCTGGAATATTTGTAAGGCTTTGAAAGCCACACAGCTTTAATGAAGGGATTGAACAGGCTGATAGAGAGAGGTGTGTACCTGTTACCTGAGGGGAATTTTTAAATAAGTGGAAAAGTTTGTGTTTTTGCTGGATTAATGCAGCTTTTCCCAAAAGATTATGTTTGAGACTTGTGGCGATATCTCAGAAACAGAGGATCTCTAAACTTACTGTACGTTAGTACCACACAAAGACAGAAAATTATGAGAAACTGAGAAAACATCTTCATATTTAGCAGGAGACTAAGATACTTTTTTCTCTGATTTAAATGTTTTATTACATCTTCCTTATGGTTTCACACGCATTTACAACTTGACTTGAGAAAATCAGATCGTCACTGCAAAATCAGTATTCCTAAACCATTATTTTGGATAAAATTAAGTAAATCAATAAAAAATGTCTTTAGATTTCATAGAAAGAAAGAGAGATTCCAACACAAAAACATATATACACATTCAACCATGTCCATTCATATTAATGCCATAAAATTCCTGCTTTAACACTTTTCAGCCCAGCTAACAAACATCCATATGAGCAGCTGTCTGTAATCCACTTTAAATGACTTTTTCAGACTTTTGCACAGTAATCTGTACTCACCTTGGGGCCCCTCAGCAGCTTCTCACTCACACTCCCTCTGTTGTGAACTCCTCATCTGCCTGTCACACACATTTAAAAGTCTCTCCGCTGCTTTTACAGACGTCCTGACAAGTGTTTGGTCCTCCTGGAAATAAATCTAAACAGCTTGTTTTAGAAATGCAGGCGGCACAAAGACACGTTGAAGAGCAGAGAGAATGGAGAGACATTAAGAGGCACAGGAGAAGTAAACCATGCAGAATAACACGAGATTACTGTGCTGTCTATTCAACAGTGATTGCTTTTGTTACCACCAGATGACAGTATTTATCCTCTCAGCTTGTCTGGACATTATTACCATGACATCGGTGGACCCCTGGTGGAGGGACAGGGGACAGCAATTTCTTGCAAGCCCTGATCTTACAATGCAAAAAGGTTTAACCTAATCATCCAAATACTTTTATGAAGACTAAATTTAGGGAACATAAATCTCCTTAAGACTTCAGACAGAATACAGATCGAGCATTTAAACATCTGAGATAACAAGCTCTGGAAATGCATGTTCAAGTCTGCAAATGTTGCCCAGAAAGAGGGAAACTTCAGAAAATCCTCTCAGCAAAGACGAAAAAAAATACAGATTTTCCTTAAAGCCTCTCGCAGCCACTGATGAACACAAAAATTCAGATTCAAAAAGATAATTTATTAAACAGTGGCAGGGATATTATTCTTGGAATATTTATCTCACACTGCAGTGAGCGGGCAGAGTCACATGCATGATAGAAAAGGTCAATGAAATGGATTTAGTGTGGAGAAAATCATTGCACACTCTTATTTCTCTGCCAAGAGGTCTTCAGTGGCATTAATGTCCTGCTCTCTGCGATATATAATGAAAGATTCTGTGTGTGTGAGAGTGTGTGTGTGTGTGTGTGTGTGTGTGTGTGGGTCGTTTAGGTCTACTGAGTCTTCATTACACCAGAGCTGGGTCCACTCCTGTCCTCTGCCCTCGCTCATTGCCTCTCTCAGTGCCGGCCAGGAATAATGAATTACAGTGGATGCCATGGGGGGGCTGAGTGAGTGGCTCAGAAGTGGACTCCATTTTAGCTCAAATTACCTCTCAGATCTCATTCAAATGGCAGTCTCAGGCTGCTCTCTGCCTTCTCTCTGTGTTCCTGTCTGGGTTGAAATTATCCGCTCACACCTTTTCTTCATTTACTCGTTTAAGAGGCTGTGATTCCAGCTTCTTTCTGTGGTCACCCCTCCAGTGATTAGGCGCAATCCCGGCTAAATCAAAGGGACACGAGCAAAACACCTGCACAAAAACACAGGGAACAGGCTGCAGATACAGCATCATCTTTAACAGTGTAAACAACAGTTCACGTCTCGCTGGGATTTATCAGTTCAGTCAGCATGCTCAGCCTTGTGAGCTGCTGATTCCTCTTCTTCCTCCGCAGGACAATAATAAAAATGACAGCATAAACCTCAGGTGATGGCACATTATGCATGGCAACCAAACAAATCCTTCCCAGTGTAAATTAAACACACCCAGTGCATCTTACAGCCCAGATCAGACTCTGTAAATCGAGCCGGGTAATATGAATAACTGAATAAAAGGTAATGGAATAAATCAAGGTGAGCATTTCCATTGCATGATGTATCCTGAGAGGCAGACAACAAAAAAGTCTGCATGTTGTGGAAACTCAGATAGCATGTACGCCACTCGTCAATCATGCTCAATCTTAAGTTTTCTATAAATCATTAAAGAATTAAACATGAGGAGATGCCTGCAAATGGGCTTTAATTGTGCACGTATTTATCAGAATATCAAATATGAAAAACACAATCCCTAAAATCAAAAGCCCAGACACCTGTTGTGTGGACTCACACACATCTACACCAAACGTAAACAAAATAAGCCGTTCATGGACACACACATCCAAGAAATATGTCCAGTGTCAACTGCTTGAATATTGTCAATAGAATGCTTCATTTGCATAATCCAAATCATGCTTGCGGCCCTGTTTAGGATGCACTAAAGGTCGATGTTTGTCATGTTTTAATTAGTCTTCATTAGTAGGCGTAAGAGGCATTTCTGGGAAGCAACAGGCATGCAGCCTATTCATCTCGCTGCTGAGAGATGCACAAAGTTGGCAGGCTAAATCCATCTGGGAAAGTTATTGCGCCTAAAATGGCCTTTGACAGCGCGCCCCCTGATAAGTGACAAATTCACAACATGCCCGCGACTGGGGGGTAAAAACAACTCAGGTGCACAAGGGGGTGAAAGGGACTCCACGCACATGGCGCTTTCAGGGGAGTCCAGCACTATTTTGGCGAGTTGAACGGCGCAGGGCGCGATGCCACACAGGGAGAGGGGTCGAATAACCGCTTATGACTGACCTCTTTCCACTATAATTAAAGTTGCAAGCTGGACTCAGAGACATAACAGAGATTGTTGCTCCCATTTAGAGGGAAACAGAAATAAACGAGAGGAAAAAACTGGATGGCATGCTGGATTTTTTTTTCTTTTTCCTACCTTTCATTAAATGCGTAACTTTGTGCGGCTGTATGATCAGATCTGGCTTTAGACAGGCTACAGGTTGTAAGGCTGCAGGTTGGGTCTACTGTAAGACTTAATTACACTGAAGAAGATTTAGACATTTTTATTTAGCACTATAACATGCATTTGAGACCAAAAAAAAGCACCTTGCAGGGATGCATTGAACGCAAACAGTACTTCCGCCTCAGATTTGCGGGATATTTGCATGGGAACGGAAATAAAAGCGTAAACATCACGCATTCAAGTGGTAACATATTTTTACTGCCCTGCCCGCGTGCTTTAACCTGCTCTCAACCTACAAATAAGAGTTTACTCTGCAGCAAGTGCTTTCCACCTGTCTCCCTCCACACTTGTCCCTCCCTCCTCATAAACGCAGGAGCTCGGGACAGGTGCACGAGGAATCTGGACCATCCAAGACCCGTGAAGCATCCTGGGTGCCCCGCACAGGAGCACCGAGGAGCAAAAACTTCAGGGGCCACCACTCATAGATGCCTCCTCACCACCCAAAGCCCATGTTGCACGGTAACATATTTATTCTGCGACTGAGAATTTAAACCTGTTCTCCTCACGGAAACGGTTGCAAAGGGTAGTTGATCCTGCGCTGTCACGAGCAGGACAGTGTGAAACGTCCTGCCGAGCAGCTGGAAAAGTGCACAACAGTGATGTACCTGCAGCAGGCGGAGGTGGGAACTTTGAGGCTTTAACGGCGTTTGTGAGGAAATTGTGACGAAAATAAAACTCGTGCATGACTTTTACACGTTTATTTTGAAAATAATAGTGAGAAACTAGTTTTAAAGTTAAAAAGAGGAAACTGGGGATGGACGTAATGAAAGGCCCTCCACTTTGAGCTGTTTTTTTTTTTTTTTTTTAATCTTTTCTTTTCTTTCTCTTGAGGCAATAATTTACACCTTTCTACTCTACCTTTAAATAATTTCAAAATAAAACAATCAGGTGGACATTGATTTTCAATTTAAAGCACGCCTGTAAGGACTGGCTTACTGGTGTGGAGAGCTACCATGTTTGTTTCATTGTCTTCCCACCTGCTCCTTTGTGTTGGGCTTACTGGTGTAACTTTGATTTCTGTTTGAGCAGCTTATATAGCATTTTTAGTCTTATTTTTAAAAGCCTCATCCCCATGAAGTTCGACTTAAGCTTCCTCGTTTCGCAATAAAAGACTGAGAAATTGAACAAACTGACTCCTCATGTTCTTCATCTAGTTTTATGTTACTCTCACTGAGACCAGCTTGGGCTCGTAATAATCCTATTTAGCATCACTGACTTTGTTAAAACTGTATTTTCCAGTGCGACGCTTGGGCCAGACGACAATTCAAAGTTAAATTTATTAAACTTTGCACAGTAAAAATGATTATTTTTCTTTATATCGGTCCAGCTTACCAGTTTCCGAGGCTACATCTAACACAACTCAATTAACCATCGCAAAAGAAAGTTTTTCTCTTTTTAAAAAATAGTTTATTTGTTTGTTTTTTTTCCCTTTTCCAATAGGATGTAAATTCAGAGAGAAGTGTGGCTGCTTTGTCTGGAAGAAAGTTCACTTTTTTTGACATTTTAAGAAATATGTATTCCTTAAAAACGTGGTGGAAAAAAGTAACTTCCCACTGAATGTTTTTCTCTTATTAGTGATGCGTTCAAGTGTTTGCTGATGGGAACTCAGCTGCATTCAATTAGTCTCCATCTAATTTCGCCGAGGCCTTAATTGCGCTCAGGGTGGTGCAGTTGTTTGTGCTAAGCTCTGTTTGAGACTTCTGCGGAGAAATGCGAGCCGCTCCTTAAGAACAATCCCAATTCAAATGAGACTTATCTACGCCAGAGCGATCAGACGGATTAAGAGTTATTAAAACCTATAAAGGGCTGAAACCAGAAGATTCAGCAGCCCCAAAGTCCGCTGCGTGGCGACTCCAGAGGATTTCTCTGTAAACACATTCACACCACGGGAAAATTTATATAGACATCATCTACATACAGTGATGTATGATGAATAAATAGTGGAGTAAAGGGTGTTATCTAGAGGGCGAATCAGCAACAGAAACAAGCATAAATTAATTAGACAACCAGACTTTTGAGAAGCGCCATGTTGCTGCATGTTTTCCCTAAAAACAAAAATCCAAACTGGAGTTTTATATCACGCCATGACTTTTAGAAGAATAAGTAGGAGATTAGGAGTTAACCCAAATAAACTTTCCGTACAGGCCACCGTATTTCTGCGAGATTTGACCTGTAAAACGAGGCAGGAGTAGTTTATGAAGCAGGAAGAGCTTCGAGCAGGCTACGCTGGAAAAATGTCTGTATCTTTGCGCAAGTGGATAAAATGCACCAATGCGATCAAGTAATACATTTGTTTGTCATCCAAATCCACTTTTTCCCACAAGTTCCTTGTGATGTGCCCATTTCTCTCATAGTCAACACAATGCACTCTCTGGAAAATTCCTGGGAAACAATGGGGCACTGGACACAGCCGGGACTCCCTTACCAAATCCCAATATTTCTCTTAAATACATTTTATTTCCAAACTGCTTGACTTTTTGCAGTGTAGACCAGACGCAATTAGGCCCGTTTCTAATCTTTGCTAATTCGGCCGCCATGCTTTTGGCTGACCCGGGAGGGAAAAACAGGAGGGCAGCGAGCTTCCAGGCCCACAAAAGCGCAACAAAAAAAATCATACAGGATCATCAAATAGGAGAGACGTGCTTTCAGGTTTTGAAAGGCACAGGAAGCTGGAGGATTTGGTCCGACCCCTGCACGGTGACAGAGCTGATATCTTAGAGACCCCCATTCATCTGGAGGGAAGGATGGTGACCGGGGGGGAGGGAGGGGTGCTGGGGTATGTGGTGGGGTGGAGGGGGCTCAGGGTGCATCTGCAGAGGTCCCACCGCCCTCTGATCTGTGAGCTGGCACACATCACGGCGTCCATTCACAAATCCTCCTTCCGCGCGTCACCTTTTGTAGTACTCCATAGTACTGAGCGCTGGTGACGTGTAAGACAATCCTACCAAGGAAAATAGAGAGGAAAAAAAATAGGTTATAGGAACTCAAGGACAGGGCACATGCGCACAATGCATGCGATTTATTATAGTAGTAGTAGGAGGGGTGTGTGTGTGTGTGTGTGTGTGTGTGTGTGTGTGTGTGTGTGTGTGTGAGGAGGAAGAGGATGGGGGGGGGGGGGGGGGGGGGCAGAGCTATAAGTGAATATGAAATAGACCCGGTTGCTGGATTTATAGGCTGCATAGAAACAACGCCAGACGTTCAAACTGTGCGCTAGCAGCCTTGAATTAGTCTAAAACCAGAAGATATTAACCCTTCAGTGCAAAGCGAGAGAGACCCTGCTCTGCTTTTTGGAGCCAACAAGAAGAAAAAAAAACAGAAGCATGCACTTGTTTAGTGGAACCTGACAGACATGACGTACGATAATCAATATTTCCTGCTTCCCCGAACAAGAACAGAATGTATTCGTGGAGAACAATAATTTCATCCAGCCTATGCTTTAAGCTCATGGCGGCACTCTCCATCCACTCTTCTGAAAGAGTCAAAATAACGCCTTAGTGACAAGGTGGTCGCACGTGGGCAAATCACCAATAATCATCAAAAGAATTCTCCAAAACTTCATAATATCGATCAGTGGTCTGACGCTGACCTGCTGGCGGCTGTTTGGACGTTACGCGACAGGCTGCTATGGAGCAAAGGTTAACAAATAACGCTTGAATATGAAAAGTGCGCATTTGTGTTCCACGTGCGATGGGGTGGCGGGCCAGGCTTCGATTTCTGCACATATTTGAGTAGCAAATTCATGTTTTATATCATTCAGGTTTGTCTCAAAGCGCAACACTGGACTGTGATCAAAATGTGAAAACGCAGCACGTGCGCAGGTTGTAAAGTCACCTTAGATAAAAACTGCACGCGCGCATAATACAAGCGACTGAGGCCTGTTTGGTAAGCGCATGCATGCGCGTTATAAAAGCTGTATTACAGGCTGGTTTTGATAGTTTTAAGCATGTTACAAGCAAGAAAAATAAAATATTCTAGTGGATTCGTACATCCATTTAGCAGTGCGTGTGGACAGCCCAGGTCCAGATACAATATACATAAAAACAATTGTGTTGAAGAGTGAGGGGCCATCATAAAAGCTTTTTTAAAACTGCCCTTTGCGCTTTGTATTAATATTTTAATAAACAGCAAACATCCCAAAGACAGAATATGGAGGGGCTTCACCATCTAAAGCAATCTGATAGTCGATAAAGAGCAAGACAATAAAACTACAAAGCAAGCATGGCACCAAAAACAACCAAACATAAGCATAAGGCTCATGAAACAGACTAACTGATGGCTCCATGTGAGTCGATTAATGACTGCCTTTAGGTGGGAATAAAAATAAATAACAACAATATCATAATATGCAAATTAACTGAACGTTACTGCGTTATTTTAACCCTTAATCAACCAGGACGAACTGTCCTACAATGCATTTTCATCCACAAGCACAAAAGTAAAAGCCAGAAAAGTCAGGGTTATACACAAATCTTCAACCAGTAAAGAAAGTAAACACAGCGGTGGTGAGGATGATAGCCCGGCCGTCTCTCTGCCAAAACAGGACATGTTTAGTTTTATTTTTTAGCCACCACAAACCAACACAAGCCAGTCAAAAGTGAACACTGGTGGGGTTATGTGCTTGTGAGTATACACTGCAAAAAACACACATATAATCAAGTTTTGACTGTTCAAATCTTATTTTCCTGCTGTAACCTGCAGTGGAGTGAGATGACTTCTGCACACATGCTGTTTCACCTTATTTCAGGTCCTGTGCGTAAAAATCACTGTTCCCGATCAGCTACCATCATCACTCTTCATTTTTTTTGTCTTAAAACGCCGCTTCAAAATGGGAACAAGTGGAACAAGTGCCAGGTATGTCAATTATGAAAGAAAAATAAGATTCCAGGGCTTACAGCAGGCTGGCCTGTTAAAAATGCGTATTTTTTTTGGCACTGCACTCAGGCTCTGATTATAATTCAGAGCTTGAAATGGTGTCATTTCCTCCAGACATCCCTGTTTTTGCTGTGAGGTTAGAGGCCAAGCCCGGGCGGTAGCGGCCTGTCTGTGCCTCCATTGTCTGCTGCTTATTTAGCGCTCAACATTAATCTGCGCTTCCCCTCACAAGTGAGAAACAATCGCAGCATGAGAGTGGCCTGTCTAATTACATCTTTCACTCCCAACTTTCACTTCAGCAGCCCGACGTGAGAGCTCGGATGGGCCCTTTGTGGTGGGGACATGGAGGACAGGAGCAGGGGGTATTGTTCAGGTAGATTTTGGCATGAGATTTATTTTTATCTTTATTTTTTAATGCAGCGGTATCAGAAAGCAGGCGCTCATTTTTAGTCGAAAAATAGTATTCAAAGATCAGCTTGAAGCTTGAGAATCTGTGCATGTGAGCTGCAAATGTGCGCTTAAACAGACTGAGCGCAAACAAATATTTAGCCAATGAGACTTCAGTCTAATTGCTTTACACAAAGCCTGTGCTGAGCAAGTCGAGAAGTCAAGGATGGGATGTTCGCTGCAGGACAGTCCCTGCCTTAGACTCGAGCTTACATTGCAGGCTCTAACGTGCCACAAATACAAATGAAAACAACTGTTCTGGGCAGCGGGTTATTGATGCATCCAAAAAGCAGCCCAAGCATTTTTTTTATGCCAAAAGTCGCCACAGCTCGGATAAATGTGAACAATCTATTCATATCAGGACGACTGCGCGGCCTATGAAGCACAAATAATCACAACAAAGTATGCGCCTGCGTTCATTTCCGAAATTTGAATAGAAGTTACCCCCAAACCCCCAAAAAACTACAAGAACAGACAAAGCATGCTTGTAATAATAAAAGGAAGGCAGCTGACTGACTTTCTAACTCAATTGTTCAACGGCTCCTCACTTTAGCTCAGTCTTGCTGCTCCTCTGGTCCTCCTCGATGCCCCCTTTTTTACGCGCAGCCCCGGTTCAAACGCAAGCGGAGAGCCGGCTGAGCCATCCCCGCCAGCCCGCTGGTGTCCTGGGAGGAGGAATACAAACTTAGTGCTGGTCAGCAAAGTTACTCAAAGTTTTGTCTTTGGCGCGACTCGGTACCCTGAGCACCGTGCACAAAACAGTTTGTTTGCATCACTGATTTCTTTTAAAGGGATATGGACCCAGTTCTTGGTCGACCGCAGCGTCACGACAGGCGAACATGAGAACATCAAAAACACTTAACACACATCCCTGCGCGTTTGAAATCAAGACAGGGAAAGACTCTTGGGCTGTCACGTTTCAGTTTTGATGCGTTTTGGTGCCAATTATGGAGCGACTGGAAGCAACATGTCGCGTTAGACCATCCTGCAAACCAGGGTGGTAAAATTACATGAAGAATGTGTTGATGCTGCCGTGGGTTAAAAAAAATGAGATAAATGTTATCATTTAATTCAATTTTCAAGAAAATCCAAACACCCCACCCTCGGATCAGCATACAGAAATGCAGCAATTCTGCGTTCCGCATTTAACCTTGTCCTGGACAAACTGGCTTTAAGTTACTGAGTCCAATTCTCTGTACAGGTGCTATAACAACATTTCATACAGATATATTGTGAGATATTTCCAACAGATAACAGTGTTTGCACTCCTGTCTCAATGCGTATTATCACATAATATTTAAGCACATGTTGCCTCAAAGATTTCCATGTCACGGATCTCCAAATGCATCCCAATGTGTAATTTTACCCTATTTTGATTGGATTTTGTCTCGTTTGCTTTCATATGAGCAGATTTTCTGTTATTGCTTTAAATTTAAACCACATTGAACAGAAGGGAACTAAAAGTGTCGAGAATGAAACTTTTTTTTACGCCTAATATATGTTAGAGTGCATTAACAGATAGTAAAAATCTATTATTCCTCATTTTGTGGGAATCCCTCCCTGCCCTGCAAGCAAGGAACCCCGGGGGTCCCCAAGCCCACTTTGACAAGCGATGCTTCCATCTCTCATTGTTTTAATAAACACAAACAGAGTGTCGTGCGTTTTGTTTTCCTTTGCGAACTAAAAAAAAATGAAGTTGCAGGTTCATAAACACAGATGAATTATTGGGAGTATCTGGAAGCATGCACTGGATTTAAATTAGGCTTCTTCTCCGTCAGTCCAGGACTCTTTCCCTTTACTAAGGCGAGGATGGGCGTTTGTGGACTGCTCTGGAGTCTGCGTCACGTGGCCTGGTTTCTGCCACCCTATTGGTCTAAGGCACGTGTCTGGGAGGACGGTGGGAAAACGTCACTCGGGGGGCTCGTATTGAAAATAAGAACAAAACTCCAGAGTGAGAGTATTAGAGCATCAGTTTAGGAGCCTCTTTATTTACCCTTAGTTTAGTTTAGGCGTAGGCAGAACTGGGCACACTGAAATCGGATAACAATAAATTAGAAGGTGCGCAAATGGCACATGTTTTAGCTCTACGATACCAATTGTAACCCGAGATTGAGGGAATATATGTCAAAAAAGTATGCTTTTCTCAGAGGACACTACCGCAAGGCTTTGCATGGTGTCCAAGGCACTCACTAGAATTTGAGTTTTATTTTTTTTATTTATTTTACGCGTGCATTTTTTTTTATTTTTATTTTTTTACAATTTAATTTCCCCGAAGTTCTTTGCCAATTTTATTGCAGCAGAGAGAGCGATAAAGGGGTTAAAGAGAGTAAAGCGGGGAAAGTGAATCAGTATGGAAGAAAATGATCACGGCAACAGAGACGTGGTGGAGCGGCAGGAGTCGGCGGATGAATCAAACAGAGCCATCCTTCCCCTCTTACAGGCGCCGGGGAACCTGCAGATCCCTCACCGGGTCACCAATTTCTTCATCGACAACATCCTGCGGCCGGATTTCGGACGGAAAAAGGACGGGGGCGCAAACCGCGAGGAGAACAGCCTGGCATCGCGGGAGAGCCGCAGCAGCCCCGCCGCCCCTCAGACCGAACCGGTGGGGAGCACGGTGCCGGCGGAGGGGACCTCCACTCCGCACACGGTTACCGGGACCAAGAAGCCCGCTATAGCCGCCGAGGAGCCCGTGAAACCCCGCGGGGAGAATGGAGACCAGTGCCTAAGCTCAGACTCTGACAGTTCCCAAGCCAGCTCAAACCAACCCTCGTCTCAGCCCATGCTGTGGCCAGCCTGGGTGTACTGCACCAGATACTCGGACAGGCCTTCTTCAGGTTGGTGGCACCGTGCATGCGTTTTACTCTGTACCGTATTCTCGGTAACCTGAAATACCCCGTAACACTGACCCCGGATGCCTTGACCGACTTCTCCCGAGTAGAGCAGAGCGAAGCGTGCTGTGCAGCGCAAACAGACAATCTATCATATATAAATCCATGCAGATTTTTTAGAAACATTATTCACCGCAAAACACAAATCCCACGGTAGACTACACGAACACGTCGTTGCAGAATGTCGGAAAAATACGCCAAAAAAAAAAAAAAGCAAACATAAAAAACAGCTTTTCGGGTGAGAGTGGGCCTATTTTAAAATGCAAGCGAGAGAGAAATCCTTTAAACCTTCAAACTTTCCTTAAATCTTGCTATTTTAACTTCTCACCAAAATACATGAACACATTTTAAAAAGCAGGCATTTTTTTGCGCTATTATGCACAGATTTTTTCTTCACTAAAATGTTTCCATTCAGGCAAATTTCCTCGGGTTATGAATATGATAATAGTGGGGTCCAGCATATACTGAACTGAAGCGCGCTGACAGGCTGCACATCTAAGAGCATCTGCAGGACTGTAAAATAATATCTGGTGCTCCTGTCGTGGCTGTTTTTGCTCCTTAGATGCGTTAGGCGAGTTGTGTTTGGCATGGATTAAATATGCAGCTGTATTCACAATGGAAGCTCCCACAGCCCGTGTTTGTGCTGGCCATTTTTTTTTGCATTGTTTCTTATCGTTATTCAAAAGAAAGCACGAGCTGCAACTTCTGAGCCTGCACTAAGGTTAATATGTAGTGTATTTCTCTTAGTGTCTATCAAAAGTGGAGTACAGCTTGTTCTCATGCATTATGTAACGCTGTATGGAGTGGCGTAGGCGACTACTACGAGTTGTAGAGCTGCACAGTTTTGATATACACACGTACACACACGTACACACACACACGCGCGAGCTGATTCATCAATATAGAGGTTCGGTCTATGTTATGTCCTTTCATTAATGTTTTGAACTCTGTTCGGAGGAAGGAACCAAACACTCGGTCCAAAGGTCCACCAAATAGGCCTCCGTCCAGATGGAAAATTAATGTGCATCCAGTGTGCGCTGCTCAAATTCTATTCACGTTTGCCCATTGAGGAGCTTTTCAAGTGGCCCACAAAAACAAAAAACAAAAAAATGCAAAGTAGCTGCACTGAAATGAATCCCGCATTTCAGCTCACCTGCAAAACAGCGAGCGAGATGCGTCAGCGATGTTTTTCCAGTGTTGTCCTATTGGTTACTAATGCCTTATTACTATAGACTGCCAGTGTGTGTGTGTGTGTGTGTGTGTGTGTGTGTGTGTGTGTGTGTGTGTGTGTGTGTGTGTGTGTGTACGTATGTGTGTGTGTAAGCGAGGAAGAGGGATAGAAACAGGGAGGGAGGGGAGGTTTTGCTTCTCGGGTGTTTTCTTCAGTGGAAGTGTCAACATTTTACAATCATTCCTGCTCTTTTTTCTTTACAAGTTTGCCAAAAAAAAAAAAAAAAAAAAGCTTTAGGGAACCAAGAAAACGCATTTTTGTGATTTTTTTTTTAAAATAGAAAAAGCTTGTAAAGTAACCTAATGTCAACAGATGTCTGAACAGCTATTTGTTGACTAATACTTCCATTTTGGAGACTGAAATTAGTTTAAAAACCTTAATTTTCTTCTAAAACAGTCTTTACGCACGTGTTTTAGATACATTTTCAGCCTCTATCCTACATGCAAACTAATAGAATAATATACTAGTTAAACGGGAGATGAGCATTTTAATGAGAAAACGTAAAAAATAATATTTTTTATGTTGAAGTTGCATATAAAGGCATTTGTCCGGTTATCGCCATATTCATGACCATGTTTTGATACTGACAAACCGTGTCTCTGTGCCCCCACCATCCCACCCCACACATCACCCACACTGCAGGGCCAAGATCTCGCAAACCAAAGAAGAAAACGACCAGCAAAGAGGACAAGCGACCACGGACGGCCTTCACAGCAGAACAGCTGCAAAGACTAAAATCGGAGTTTCAGACAAATCGGTATCTGACCGAGCAGAGGCGGCAGAACCTGGCGCAGGAGCTGGGCCTGAACGAGTCCCAGATCAAGATCTGGTTCCAGAACAAGAGGGCCAAAATCAAGAAGGCCAGCGGCGCTAAGAACTCTCTGGCCTTGCACCTGATGGCACAGGGACTGTACAATCACGCCACCATCACGTCGAAAGACGAAAAATCAGACAGCGACTGATTTTCAGAGAAGTCAAGCAGCCTCCTGACGAAAAAGACCCTATAGTAATCCTATGATAGATTTTTACAGAGATATCACTGCGAAACTCTACCTACAGGAATATTTAAAGATACCACAGCAGATTAAAATACCACAAAGTTCTATTACTATCACTATACCCACTCCAGATATACCACAGGTCCAGGACACACAGGAAATTAAAAAAATAAAATACTACAAAGGAACAAAAAGGTCACTGGACTGCAGAGAGTCCCTACAGGAATATTTAATGACACCATAAGTCTCTATAGGTTCCTATGGGAATATTATAGTGATTTTTCGTTATATGGGAGGTTTTGTCAAGCCTACAATGCAATAATTTCATCAAATAAAGGGCCAGTGTGTAGAGTATACCAGCATAAATTGTTTAAAAAAATAGAGATATTTCTGCAATATCACGTCTATAAAAGATGTTGTATAAAGGTATGTTTTCATTGTTTGTCGCCCCCAGCCCCCCCACCCCACCCCCCACAGGAGGTAGCTACAAATGCTTACACTCTTCTTTTTTATATAGGCCTACTGCTATCCATGATGGTCATCATTTCACATTGAAACGAACTGGCACTTGACGTTTCCATCTGTCAGTGAAGTGAACACACTGAAGTCCAAAGAGTATTTTTCTGCTGCATCCAGGCTACTGTGAATTTAAATAAATGCTAACACGAGTTTTATTTCCACGCTTTGTTGGCTTTCCTTGGTTGTGTTTGATGTAAAAACGGACAGAGGAAGGTGTTTGTGGAGTGGCAGTTGCAGACTTAATTGGGCAGACTATGAATTTTGGTACGTTTTTTAAAAAATAAATAAATAATAAAAATAAAAAAACAGGAACATATTATTGTAAGGGACTGAGAGGGGTAGCATTTCTTTTTCTTCCTAACACGCCACTTGACTAAAATGCTAAGCTAGGCCTTGCTTATGTGGTCGTCTCATAGCCTTTAAACAAACATTATGTGCGTACTCCCTTCGTTATACCAATGCATCAGTGCAGCTATTATAGTTTTTAAATAGCAATATGAATCATTTTTTTGTAGCTAAATGAATTGAAGGCTATAATGCTGCCTATAAAGTCACAGAAACAACTCTGTAGCATAAAGACAATGACAACCATTTTGCGCACTCTTGAGTATAGACTATAAAAGCAGGTTGGATGTTCTTGTTAAATCTTTCTCTATATACAGTTTTATTACATATCCATATATCATAAAAAGAAGGCAAATCCGTCAGTGACTGTATTACAAATGTTGGAAATCTCTTATCGTTGTTGAAAGGACTTCATATGTGTATTTATATAGATTATATTGAGAAAAAAATCTATCCAATGACCAGTGTTGCTTTAGAGTAGATATCTGAGGTGTTTACACTGCTTGTTTATCTTGCAATAACTTCTTTTTGTTTGTTTTTGTTTTGTTTTTTTGTTTTTTTTTGTGAATGATATATAGTTTATGGGGCCTTTGCATGAAAGCTGCAATTTGATGTACTTGGGCAAATAACTGTGTTTATAAACTTTGGTCTTTATCGACGGGAGTATGATCGAGCTAAGTTTTCGACTGTATCCATACCAAATTGTGGACTTTTTGCCTTTCAAAGTGTTTTTGTTGTGTATCTGCAAAAAGTGTGTGTGAATTAAAATCCACCAAACAGAAACACACTTTGCCTTAAAGTTCAAGTGTGAACTTTTTATGAAACAGAACTGTGCCGAATCAGAGAAGCAGTATTACTTCAAATGCAGACTATTCAAGTTTAATGCCTTTATGAAAACTGCTGGTACGACATTATGAATTTACTCATCAGCGTATATCTATCTATATATGAACATGTTTAAATAAAATTACAACACAGAGTTGTAGAATACAATGCTATTTTTTATTTTATGTTGGAAGTATTCTTTGGTATAAATGTACATAATTTGTATCATGTATTAATTGTGTAATTAACTGCCTCCTGAAAACTGCAAAAGAAGAGTAAATAAACCTTGAAGATTATACACAAATGAGTTTTCCAGCATCTTTGTGTGCAGAGATGAGTTCATAGATTTCCATAAATACATAGAAAAAATAAGTGAGGTCTGGCTGAAGCAGAAACTGACCTTCAGTCACTGCTGAGCTACTGCAGGCACCAAAATGTAGAAACAACAAATGCATTAGTGACTAAAACAGTCCAGAAAAGATAATATGCACAATGATAGTTTTAAATAGATGTTGCCAAGATGTCAAATATGCACAAATGTGAGCACAAACATTAATAATTTGCATAGCATGACAATCCCTTCCATGCAAACGCCCACTCGTTCTACGGGCGGTTCAGGATCACATTCATGGAGGATCAAATTCATGAGGTTTCAGATTAAAACATTCGCAAAAGCATCCAAACATTATGCAAGGGAAAGCCTTGAACAATTCCCAGGCATGTTTCCTCAACAATGCCTTATCTGCATTTCCATACTTGCACCGCTAGTCTTTGAACGGCATGTCTAACGGCCGGTGACTAGCATTAGAGCAGATAGGGCTGCTCCCAGCGCTGTCTTCACGACGGTCAGTCTTCCTCGCTGCTTCTGAAAGGAGCCTGCGCTTCTATCACGAGGCAGGAATGGGAGTCGAAAAGAGGGGAGAGAGAGAGGGAAGGAGGGAGGGAGGGAAAGAGGGAGACACACTGGAGAGAGAGAGAGAGCAATGAAGGTCAAAGCCTGTCATGGCTGCAGGTGGCTGGTTTCCCCCCCTCCCGCCCCTCAGTAACCCATTCTCCACACACAGCTTTCTCACTCCCTAACTCCTACTCTCCCTCTCTCTCACACACACACACACACACACACACACACACACACACACACACACACACACACACACACACACACACACACACACACACACACACACACACACACACACACACACACATCTTACTATCACTTTTATTTTATTCCTGCCTGGCACGCACACATCTCCACACACTTCATTCATTTCTTGTTCCTCCTCACATGCACACATACCCCTGTTGTTTTGGTCCTTCATTCGGCGCATCAGTAGGAACCTTCGTCAAAATATTCACAGGCGGGGAAGCTCCCTGAAGTTCAGATAGGGACACCGATGCATGAACAATAGCTGAAGCTGTAAGGCTGCTCGGGCACATTCTCCTGGAACAGAAGCTGTTATCGGAGAATGATCAGTCTCATCTCTCGGAGTGAGATTCAGGTGGTCGAGTGACCAGAAGCGGTCTTTGTTTGGGCCTCTGGCTGCTTCACGCAACAGGAAAGTCCAGCATTGCTGGTGAAACCCTAACATATGGCCTGAAACATTGGTAATCTGGGTAAGATAAGGCTGAGAAATAAGCATCTCTTGTGGGACGGGATGCAGAAATCGGCCTGGAATGAAAGTTCTTTCCTGGAGAATCGCTGAAAGTTCTCATGCTGTAAAAAAAAAAAAGGAAAAAATGGAAGTGAGCACAGGATACATCAGGAAAGTATCAATGTCTACCTCTAAACACAAAAGGGCCCCATCCTGCTATGACCTCTCCCTACCATCCTCCCCCCTCCCCTACTGTGTCATTTACCCACAGTTTCTAAATGTTTCCTACGGCCAGAGTGGAATCTACTCAGAGGTGCCTGGGCTTTGTGGCGGAAACATAATTAAAGTGGTGAAAGATGTAAAAGGTGAAGAATGGGGATGACATCAGGCCAATTTCACACTTGGCACTCGAATGGCTAGGTCCAAGCCAGGACTCTTGCCTCGCAACACAGATCAAAGCCCACTGTCACCGCACCAGCGCAGGAAAAAAAAAGAGGCAAAAGGACACCTAACTATGCTAATCCCCAGGACGAATATATTTTAATCTTGTTAGAATACAAGTTAATGCCGTGGCTCAGTGACTGAACTTTTTGGCAAGAATGAGAGGTGGACTGAATTACTTTTACCTTTTCTACATGAGGTGCCTCTGTCTGGCACCGGATAAACAGCCAGAGTCTGAACAAACTTTCTTTCGGGCAAACTCAGCATATGATCAGGCTGCGTACTGTACAGGCAGCAGATAGCGGTCGCAAGCCGCTGAAAAGGCGAGCAACAGTTTTCATTAAGAACAACAGAAGAGGGGGGAAAAAACCCCAGTGGCTGTGTCAGTGACCCCGTCTGAATCCCCACTAGGGCACCTAACACGCAAAGGAAATGAGTATTTTGTGGACTGGTTTGTCCCCTCTCACATTGAGCCCTCCTTTCTCAAAAGCACCTTGGTAACCCTTGATCTCTCATGTATGGAAGTCAGGGCGCTGGGGCCTGCAGAAGTTGACTAGGCAGACAATAGCAAGCGGATGCTTTCTGGAGAAGTCACACCCAGGCAACTCTCATTTCACACACCGTGTCTGAGCGACCCTTGAAAAAAAAAAAAAAGAGAGAGATGCAAGAGTTTTCAGTGAGGATTCGTTTTGTTCACTTGACCAAATTCAGAATAAAAACAAATCTCCATGAACACCACGTCTGGCTTCCCGAGTGCACGTCTCCTGCTTTGGGGAGTGAACTCAAACAAAAATCATCTTAAATTTAAATTTCACAAAGTTGTTTGTGACGATGAGCAGTTCGTCTGGTCCTCGCCGGCTGAACGGACGCGTCACAAAAAGATAAGCCCTTTTATTTTCGGGGTCAAAACGTGGAAAGCGTGCTGAGAGAAGACTGAAAAAAATGACTGTTCATAAAGAGCCGATGTTAAAAAGTCCGTATTTGTTCAGAGGAAATCACTGCAGGTGATGCAGACTGTATCAATTGTTTGAGTTCAATCAGTTGTTTTTGATATCACTTTGCTGTTGCAACGAACTCTGAGACCATATCACAACAAACACTCCTGAAAGTCCAAAAACTGACTTTCAGCACAATGTGCTGATGATATCTTTTTACCAAATGAAGCAGACGTTCCTCCCTGAACCAAACATTAATAATTTTAACCCATGAAGCATCGACAGATTTTATTTCTAACTTTACCTTTACTCCGAACACAACAAGGGCTGCAACTGGCCATTATTTTCAACGTCGGTTAGTTTGTTGTTGTTTACATTTTTCATCCGCCATCGATTAATCATTCAGTCTCAGAAATAACAAATATGAATTTTCCAGAGCATGAGGCGGCATCTTCAGATTGCTTGTTTTGTCCAGCAAACACACAAAAACCCAAAGATATTTAATTTATGATGACATAAAACAGAGAAAAGCAGCAAGTCTTCACAGTTTAGAAGGTGGAGCCGCTGAAAGTTTTGCCTTTTTTCTTGATCGATGACTTTAACTTATCGATTATCAGAATTGCTGGTTTATCAGCTAATTGTTTCAGCACAAAATGAGACGATAATACCAGTAAGAACTTCACGTTCTTTTCCCAAATATTCTGAGTAATATGGCAAAAATAAAAAAATGAGGTGACTAACGAATGAATACAACTGACATTATACTGAAATCCACAATTTCTTTCACAAATTTCTTAATTATTCGAAGCTTTCATTCAGCACTACTAGCCTTTTATTTTAACAAGCAAAGGTCAGGCGTGGACAACACTTTCAATCTGTGAAGTTAGATCACCTTCAAGTACTGTAAGGTTTTAGTTAATTTGCTGTTTGGCCATGTATCACACACAGGATATATCCTAATGACGGTTTTCTCAGATTCTCAAGTTATAAACTCGAAGTATATCTTCCTGCTTCCCTAAACTCAGAAAGTGTGCCAACTTAAAATATGAGCAAAAACAGGTATGCAACAAAAACTTCCTAATAAACAAGCTTAAAACGCAAGACACAGAAATGATACATAACATGATATATATATAAAATGATACATAATGATATATAACACCTTTTATCAAAGTCTTAACATGTGTTCAGCATGGCATCTGTAATGCACTGAAGTAAACAACATTGAATCTCTACCAGAATTCAGAAGCAGGCTCATGTTAGAGACAGACTCTTAACAACATCACAGGGCTGAGAGTGAAACATTCAGTAAAATGCACGCCAGGGGTCCAAAGGTATCATCTGAATGTGATATGCTGCATTATAATTTCATAATTTATAAGTTGAGGGAGTATATCCAATGAAAACGAGATCTCTTGCACAGGCTGCTTGTGTCTCTTATATTCCTCTACATACTAAATTAAGATGTACAATGTACAGTCAAGCCATTTCTGGCCTTTGTTACTGAGTTTGTGTTGCTTGCTGACACAGCTAGACAGGGTCAAGGATACATCTGACTCACCTCAGGCCCCCTGCTCTCCCCGGGGACTGGCCTGTCACTCACTTTGTGGTTACGCATCATAGGCTGACAGAGGCACAAAGTGAGAGCTCGATGCTGCATCAACAGCAGCAACATCATCACCAAAACCCATCCTTAGCATGACATCTTCCTACTAGTCCACCACCAGCTCTCAACACTGTGGAAGGAAGGGGGGAAAAAACATATTCACACCAAGAGCCAATAATAAAATGTCATTCAGAGTGAGGAGGGAGACCTAAAAATAGAAGATTTGGACTTTTACCTTAAAATTCTTCACACTGCAGTTTGGAGGTGGGGTGCTTGCAATTGAGTCGTTACGAAGTGGGAAACCTGCAAAGGTTTAAAACGACTGGGTGGAAATGCTTCATTTTCGAAGGTTTATTGAGACCAGATACACACATCTACGCCCTGTGATCCATTCTAAATGGGGCTCGGGCTCATTGAAACAGCAATGGGTTGGCGTAGCGTATAGCCTTTAATTGGTATTAGTTGGATGACATAATAAGCACACGCATAGAGCTGTTTGAGTAAGAGCAAAGGGTTTCAATGATCACTGATCACAGCACTTTGTTCTTTCTGCATTAAAAATGAATACAGTCACTGAAATACTGTACTGCACCACTTCAGAATACAAATGACGCTGTGGCCAATGCTGACAAGCCAAACTTAGACCTGTTACAACTAAGACACATACAGTATAGGAATAAAGTAGCTTGTTTTTACATTTGAGATGCTACGGAGCAGAAAATCTGGTGATGCTCAGCAAGCGCCTGTTCCCACTGAGCCAGGCTGCAACCGGTAATATGGAGAATAAAATGGCAGCCCGCCAAAGACCTGCATGAGGAGTTCAAAAAAAGGGTCACACCGGATCCAAAAAAATCATATTTAGCATAAATGCTTTCAATTTAGCTGCATTTAGGCTACGAAAATAGTGTAGTCACGGTTTCGCTAATTACGTTTGAATGAATTCTGAGATTAAATAATTTCAAAAGGAGAAAATCCGGCGACATTTCCTTCTATATGTGCACAAATGTGGCTGGGAAAAGAGCCTTGTCGTGAACTACTGATTTTGGATAAAGCAGTGACAAAAGAGGTTAACCCTTCACTGATTTCACCACCATCTACCTGTCCAGGCTTCTTTAGATTCTACATTGTATCAGACGGCCGAATACACCAAAAATAATGATCTCAGTTTGAGTTGGCGTTCAAGGCGAGCTGCAGCTCAGTCGACCGTGCCTTAGCTCGCAGGAGTGGGCGTCTCTCTCTTTCTCCCTCTCACTCATTTTGCTGCATGCTGCCATTTTAACTGTTCCTGAGTGGCAGGCGAGAGGGCGGGGTTGGAAGCGGCGGCCATGATGGTGGAAACGCTACACCCACTCCTGAGGAACAGCCTCAACATCAAAGCCAAGCCGCACATTGGGCTATGTTGTGGTTCAGGCCAAAAGCAGGGACTGTAGGTACAGGATGACGCATGACGTGATAAATAATACCAACAACTCGGTGCATGCACGACCAAACATTTGCATTAGAGAATAAACATACTATTTACATTATTCTGACTATTTGAAACAATTTCACGAAATTCATCCTGGTTACTTGCAAAAAAAGAAAATTCTACTCATCTGATTTGCAAAATTTGCACGTGTTCAAACACAAAATACTCCCAGTATTTCAATACTGTACATCAGTGTTACATTTATAATGTTTTCAAATCTTTTTCATTAAATCATCTATGTATTACTCCTCGCTTTAAGTACAAATTAAAAGGAAATTGCATGCTGAGAGGTGCTGCACATGTGCTGCACATTACTTTCATCTATTGAAATATAAAACCAGAATTTCATAGAGATAAAACAGAATAAAACTGAATGCAAGTAGATAACTTTGGCTCAACAAGGCACCGCATAAAAACAGCTCAAGGAGACGAGTATTACTCAGCAATGTTGCAAAATACTGAGTCAGTGTAAGAATATTTTTCTGTTTCATCTACAAGCTGCCTGCTGAATATCATATTTCACCAGATAAAACAGATGTATCAAATTCAGAGATTACTTACTGCGCATGAGAGACAAAATGTCCAAAAACGCATCAATCTCAGAAAACAACCATGAACCAAGAAGCAGCAGGACTTCCTTGGTGTCTGAAATTAAAAAAGCGAAGGCAGTTCTCCTTCCAGGGATGTCATCGTGGGCTCAGATCAACTAAAGCAAACAAACATGAAATTCTCAACAAAGTAACGCTGCTGCTTCAGAGCTGATGCTGTTCTCTGCCTCTCGCGTGTCCTGACGTCCTGTAACATCAGTGAAATTATTAAAATAAAAAAAGGGAAGTTTTGCCAATAAATTCATGCCTGTGGTCCCTCAAAGCAGATTGTGTATTATGTGGGTCACATCCATACCCCCGCCTCATTTCCCCACCCCCATCTCTGAAAATTAAAAAAAAAAAAAAAAGTCTTCCTTGGATAACCACTGTGGCTCCTAACCAACTACATTTGAGGTCAAAGTTCATTATGTCCCCTTGACAACACCAGGGCAACAAGCAACGGTGTCTAGACAGGTCATGGTATCCCCCCCCCACCCCACCCCGTGCCCACACCAACCCACCACCCCCTGGCTCCTTCCGGAAGGAGGTGTCAGCAGCAGCCAAGTGCAGGGTAAACAGGGCAGGGGTGGGGGTGGCCTTTGGCCCTCGTGAGGTCGGATCAGCACCTCCACCCTCCACTGATCAAAGATGAGGATCCTCCATACCAGGGCCTTGGTCAAAGGGGGCAGGGTCGGGAGATGAACTCTGCGTTTCTGTAATCTAGACGTGTCCAGACCCGATTGTCTTCTTTCACAGCCCAAAATGGACCCTTCCGGTGCTGCTGATTACATTAGGGAGGACAGCCTCTTTTCACAGGGGCGCCCGGACAAAAGAGGCGCTTCCGTGCCCCTCGCCATCTGGTCCCAAAATAACAGAAAAGGTCCCAGGAAAAAAAAAAAAAAAAAAAGCCCAGGCAGCACACAGCCTTAAATGAAAGGAACGCTGTTTGAATAGATGGGATGGCTGGACAGATAAGCAAACATACAGTAAAGCCTCACACATTTACGCAGAGATTGGAAGCCAATCTAAATCAGCAAATAAAGCCGTGTACATGGGCTCTGATGAGCAGGTCTGCAAATCACTGGCGGATTTACGCAGAAATGGAATTCTGCTGTGCACCATAGAGAGAATAGAGAACTGTGCCACACATACATCATCATTACCGCAAACTATCCATGCCCAGAGGCTCTTCATCAGGTTAAACTAATCTACGCTGCACCACCGTGGACCACGCGGGTAGATGTGTGATATGTGATAGTTTTTGAGTTTTTAAGTCGATGAAAGGTGCAAATAAATCAAGATGCACCTAAAAAAAGTTGAAGTATATTGTAGCTCAAAGGATTTTTAACTTTAAATTCAGTAAATCACCATCATTGATTGACAATTAGCAGTATGTGCAAGCTCCTAGTGTGCGCGCTGCATGTCTGTCATATCCCTGTTGGTTCGATTCACCTTGTGTCCGGTCCACTTTGTCAAAGCTGTGCGTCTGTGTTTGGAGCGAGGCCTCATGAATTTTGACCGTTCATTTCACATACCAAATAATTTTTTTTTTTTTTTTTTACACTGATGCAGCTGCTGTTTGGGCACAGATTATTTGGCCTAATTGCAGCTCATGATGCCTTGAAAACTCCCAGAAATCCAAGTGCTGATTACTAGGCCTCTATTATAGCTGGAAATGCTGCTAACTGCCATTCCACACAGTATCACCAGCGTTTGGAGCATTGTTTGCGATTGTGTTGAAGTTACTTCAGAGCTCAGATTCTTTTTCGTGATGTGTTTAAGGCTGTTTTTGTGCACTGACAGACTAACAGCCCACTATAAGCATAATCACATGAGGACGTTACTGTTAAAGTTGTCAGTCCTCTGGACGTCTTTGCTGTCAAAGCTGTGGTATTTTGACATAATCGTGTGGGTTTTTGAAAGGGTAATGCTAATCACAGGGAAAGACCAATCCAGATGTATTTGTTTATTTTTGCAGATTATGTCTGATTTTAAATCCAGTTTGTCCAGATTATAACGTGTTCACCTCAGCAGCCTCTTTGAAATGTTCACATGTTTAACACACAGGTACTTCAGGTAAGCTACAAGGTGTTACACTGTCACAAAATGTATAACTTGGGGCTTTTGGAGCTCTGTTTTGCTAACACTGATTATATGCTCTGCTATGCATGGCTTGTTTTTCCCCTCACAGTCCACAAGGAAATTTGGTAAATAAACAACCTCATTAGTGGCAAAGGTGATGCTGCCCTTGATCTTGAGCGGTTTTGTCAGGAGAAAGGTGAATGTGCAGCATTGAGAAGTAAAGTTGGATTGAGGAGCTTGCCCACGTGGGACCACCAGCTTTGTTATGAAAACTGATTTCATAACAACACTAAAAATCTAAATTCAGCTCTTGACTGGCACAAGCCAAGCAACGATGAAAGACGCATTGTGTGCCAGCACAAAACATTCATTTTTTATACGTCCAACAGCCACAAATCGCAGCCTAAATATGATATTAAAGGATTGTCTTGTGTCCCTCCGTCCACCGGTCATGACAGGAAAGCTACGAACCAACTCCCTGCCATCTCTTTAAACTCTGTCTACACCTGCAGGATTACAGTAAATACAATCAGCTACAGCACAGAATTCAGTTTTACATGAATGTACGTATTCAAGGGTTCAGATAGACCTGTCATCCTAACTTTGAATGTAGAAACTGTACGGGGGATTTATGAAATCCAAATTAACAGCATTGCCAGAACAAATTGATGTTTTAATGAATCATGAGATATATGCATATTAGTGGCAGAGCGAGGGCATGCAAAGCATCCAAGGTAAAACTCCAAAAGACGATTTTTGATAAAGATTCCCTTATTAGCTTTAAACTCCAGAGAAATTATGTAAAGCTGATTTTAAGTACTGCAATTTCATGTAATTTTAACATCGTCTTAAATTTTGATTAGTGTTAAACATACAGTGTCCCTGGTCTGACATAGCACAAGTTTTTTATGTAAAGTATTACATAAAACAGCAATCCGGTGAACCGTTTACCTTCTACATTCTCCACAGGTCCTCATTTTCCACCTTTTCTCTTCCTGCTTTCTTGCTTCATTTTTCATCATAAACCACATACAGGACCATAAACTTCAGATCTGCTGTGTTTAATCCACATTTAAGTAAGTTAAAATGAAAAACAAATGCATTAAAATGCAAAGATGCGCATCTAAGTTGCCGAAAATGGTCAGATGGCACAGATAAATAAGCCGATTCTTAAAAATGAACTGAAAGCGAATGACACTCTACTGGTGTGATTTTTGACAGCTATATCCTGAGAAGAGTGGAATTTACTGTAGACTTCAATGTCTTAAAAGACCTACTTGAAACGTGACAACAAGCTCTTCTCATCCCTCCTGTGATGCAGCAACATCCTGCAAGTATTTTACATCTGATATTTTTTTTTCATCTGTGCCATTTCTGGGAGAAGCAGTTAATAGAAAAACAATATGGAGAGAATAAGCTGCAGCAGGTGAGGTGCTGTGATCAGTGTGTTGTCCTCGTGATAAAGCTCAAGAGGAAGATAAGAGGCTTTTTTTTCCAGTACCAAATAAAAGTTCCAAACTCCAGAGATGAGGCGTGTAACTGCTCTATGATGCTGAGAACTTGCTGTATTGACTTGCACTCAAACAAGGATCTGCCTTGCATAAACATGGCTTGTCATTCTGGTTGTCCTTTCTAATGATGCTGCACGTTTGCACCTGCTTTGGTTCCCCTTCAGCACTGAAAGTCAAACCAAAAACACACAAACTGGCATGGCTCATGTTGCTTTTCTTTGTTCTTTGTTTGCTCAAGAAGTACTTTTTGGCCTTGCAATTATTGATACAAAAAACAGTCGGGGAGAAAAAGGCCTGTCGACCAGAGGAGAATATAAAATGCAAGTTAAGGCCAAAGTGCTTGTGGAGTGTTGCTGAAGTGAAAATGCCGCAAGATGACATTTCACTGGTAAACTGTGCTAAAGTAAATGTGTGGGAATCAGATACACACTAGATATCAGCCGATTATTACTTGTAAGGCTGAATGTTATGACAATTTTAGGAATTCGCTTAATTTATTTGAACTTGCTATACCAGCGTGACGCCGGCAGAAATGTTAAAACTTTCTATGAGCTCAGACAATCATATGCAGAAGTTTTACAAACAGAAAACTGTAATATTCATGAACTACTTTGCCACTTTTTCAAGCAGGTAGTGTGGAGGAAAAAAAAATAACGCAGAGCAACAAGATTCACAGCCAGAAGTGAAGCGAGCTCCTCCTGCAGTGCTGCGTCTGATCATACACCATGTTCCTGCCCTGCCTAAGTGTCTATTCCCAAAGCTCCTTAGAAACAGGTTTTAGACAAAATGCAGGAGAACCAAAGCGCTTCCACCAGCAGGTCAAGCCACAACATCTGACAAATACAGTCCGGTGAAATGCAGCATTTCCAGAACTTCCTCTCTGATGCTCTGACTTCAGCTTACTGTCTCAGAGAAGACAGCAGCACTGAGGGGAGCTCTCCTCCTGCTGCTGCCACTGAATCCTCCTTCCACCAAAACTCTAAATCCTGCATGCCATGTGCTTTAAATTCTTTGTTTACGGGTAAATAAAATCTAAATAACAACAGGCACTATCAAGTCCAGCCCACTACTGATGCATTGTGCACATGTCTGCTGGGGGTTGCACATAACTGGCAGACACCAGCTCGCTTTCACAACTGTGGGGTAAGTGAAGTGAGTGTGACATATAGAGGGCAGGTGGTGCCAGTCAAGTGAAGTACACAAGCGTAGTCCCAATCTGTAGTTCCTTGGCTCCGTAATTAGTTATTTTTCCATATCAATCTCCAAATTATGTCATCAGGCATTACAGAGTACTCATTATTCACTGCAACAAACAAGCTGGAAATAACACTCAATCCTATGGAGACCTGAGAACTGCGTTCCAGGGAGGGACTCGAGTCGCTGTGTGAAACCAACAAGAACCAACACGACACCTGGCATTTTCCAGCTAAAGTGGGCTGTTGCACACTGCTGAGCACCATGGCGAGACGTGCTTCTTAATTGTGTAGGTTTGAGAGCACAGAGGGACAAGAAAAAGCACACATATGGTTGTCCACATAAAGGCTTGAAATCTGCTTTTTTTCTATAAGCATGCATTTATTAATATACAAAAAAATGCATGTGATTGATGTTTGGACAGCTTAAGGGGAGCAAACCAAAAGTTACAGTGTCACTTCAATCTGTCCAATATGTGAACCATGATCTAGTCATGTCACTCAATCCAGACAACGCCCCACAGGATTCAACGGTGTGGAAATATTTCAAAACACAAGAGAAAATCAAATCACAAACCAGGAGAAAGGGGAGAATATCAGATGCCACGATGAAAAAAGTTCCTTTTCAATTTTATATATATTTTTCATTATTATTTTGCCATAACCGCCTCTACAACTGGCCTTGCTGTAATCTTGGCAGTAAGGGAAGGGGAAGCGGTAATCAACAACATTTCGCTGATCAGCACTCAATTTGCAGGGTGTCAGGCATTCGCTGTTTGTGTGATTCATTCATCCACTGTGTGAATGAATGAAAAAAAAAAAACCTGTTGAAGATATGCTGCAGGTTGGAACTGTCTCTCAGTATCAAGTTAATCTCAACTTAATGTTGAATGACAAGGTTTTCTTTATCAAAGTAAAAGTCGTCTTCATGCACTAAAAAAAACATTAGCATACACAAGACTGTAAAGATCAATCAAACTGATCACAGGATCAATCTCCCACAGAGCCTCATTGTGTTCACACAAATAACTGAACAAGCTTACTCTTAATTCCTGATAAAACCTTCATATTGTTCCATCTTCATGTTTCTGTGTAACTGGTTTGAGCTAATTAGCTCGTGAAAGGTTCGTTTTATGAAGTATTTCGAAATATCCTGAATTAGTATTTATTTATGTTTTGCATTATTCAGTCAATCACTCACGGCTCAGCCTGAATTCAGTTTCAGGCATTTCATGGCAACGGAATTTATTAAAATTAATAAAGTTGCTTTTGACTCTGAGCAAAGTGGCAAATATTCGCAAATGCCTGCCACAGTGTAAATTTAAAACAAAGCCGACGCGAAAATAATGGAAAACTGCGCTGATGCTCCAACATGAAGGGGGTCTAACAGGGTTTAGAGAAGTGTGAATGAAACCTCACGAATAACAGGGCAGCTATAAGAAGCAATGCAAAGGTTTGAATAGTGTCTAGTGTTGACCTGTAAACGCTGATAATTAATATAAATTGTTAATTCAGTGTTACTGGATGATAGCGTTTGCAGGGTGACGATCAGAGAATGTAAACAAATATTTTTTAAAGATGTCACAATGATAAGGGGAACTGGGACAACACCTGCACTCATGCAGTGTCTGCACTTTCAGAAAAGTGACATGAGCCCTGACTTAAAGTCGGTGCAAACACTTTAAAGACGGTAATTAGTTAACAGTTAAAAGCAGTAATCGCCCAGTGATGAAGATGAAAGGACTCAAAGGAAAACAAACTGGAAATGGGCTGGTACCATTCACATCACAGTCGGATTCTAGAGGTCATCTGCTAAGTCCTGTTAAGAGCCTCAAAGGGCAAACGCTCCACATTGAGCACTTTTGTGTGAGTGTTTGGAAACGGGCAGATTTTAAGCACACAAACATGAAAAATATCAATTTCACATTTGGTTTAACGCTTTCACACTTTGTGTCACTGACACCCAGAGAGGAGGGCTGTGGAAGACAAAACACAGCTCCTGGATAAGGATCATGTTAATGCCTATCAATTAGGATCAAAAAGGGATTAACTGGCATGGTTGCAGCGGTAGGATGGGGGCCCATGCAAAGTCACTGAATACTAGGGGTCACACCCCCGACTTCATTAGGCCTGACCTTTCCACGCCATTGTGTGACAGGAAAGAGACCCTGCAGTCTGTTTCCCCTTCGCCCATCTTAGATGGCTTATGGAGAGTCAAATATGAGACATGCAGAAAAGCTGTTAGAGATCAGTGGAATATGAAATATTCACTTTCAAAGTCCAGGGAGACTTATTAGGTTACTGCAACTTGGTGCAGGTGGGTATTTACTCATCAACCCCCAACTTCCCTGCAAAGGAAATCATTTTTTTCACCTTAGAGAGGAGTGAGATTTACTAATTAGTCATGGTGCAGCCTCCCCTCGCTATGATGTACCGCGGGGTTGACGAGCTCTAAGTCTGCCTTGCCGTCTTAATTCACAAAAGGTCAAACGGCAAAGTGAAAGCAGGTATTCCAGGTGTGTTAAAATAAGCCCCAATTAGGGAAAAATGCAAGCACACCCTCAAGTCTCACATATCCAACTTGGAAGGAAACTTTGAGTAAAGCTCCTGAACTGGAGAAATGTTAATGCTGTGGCATGTCAGAGTGGTTTTTTTTTTCCACACATTCATTACATAAATACAGAGAAATGAGAATGTTTTCAGCGTTTACACAAGTCCACAACTGTATGTACATTACTCACTGCTAAACAGGGTTAAACATAGTGGCTGCAGTATTGTTTTTACACCCGAGGGTCAATCAGATGAAACATCCAGAAAACATGTTTACGCTTTTGTTCAAGCATCTTTAGGGTTGAAAAGAGCAAAATTTATAGCTGAGTGAACTAGAAATGAACACAAACTGTGTTATTACTCATTCGGCCTGGTTCTCAGAGAACCACGTTACAGTCTGACCAGATGTTTGCAGTCACCCTGGTCAGAAATATTATTTTATCCTTCTACTGTACCATCCTGTCGATAACCGGATTGGATTGATCCTGGATTAAAATGTGTACGAAGCAAACAAATATCTGCTGATTTGTCATATCAGATTGTTTTTTGTTCGTCTGAATATCGCTGTCAGATTGTTAAATCCAGTATTGGTCAGGCTCTGTAGTGACTGTGTTGCAAGGACACTATGTACCTTATGTTCAGCCTCTCATACCAAAGCTGAACAGTCTGGCCTGCATTAAAAAACCCAGATGAGAGCAAAGTAGACCTGTGTTAGATAACTGATCCACTCTCATCAATAGCAGCCAGCTTTTTCCATCAACGTTTTGCATAAAAGGGTAAAAAAATATCTTAGTTGGCAATTAAGTCCAAACATACACACCACTATAGACGCTGAGCCTGCTATTCTAATCTCCATGAAGCATTGTGCCGTATGTTAAAAGCTTATACTGTATGTAACCATTAGTCTCTTTTGTTGGTAACTTAGACTGGACTTCTCTTCATTTGCAAGGCCTCAGCCCAGCGGCATGTGTGAAGAACTCAGTGAAAGTTAAGAGCTGAGTAAAAAAGCAGAAGTTCATCTCAGGCCAAGAGTTTCCTTCCAGAAAGTGCTTGTTCAGGCTGCTGTTCAGTTTAAGCAGGCGTGCAGCCTTGCACTGCAGTCAAACAGTGGTCACCCAGGCCGACAGCGCTCTTTGTACCGTTTATGAAGGTGTTATAGATGAGCACACTCCATTTAAAAGCCAGTGGTGGATTTGCACTCAAATTAAAACAGGAAGTATTGCTGAAGCTGTAACGCAGCTGAGTGGGAACGGACATGCTGCATGTGCACATCTTAAGACCGGCCGGGTCAGAGAAAACAAATGCAGGCAAACATCCACACAACACTGCAGTCAGAGAAATCAGGTTATTTACTTACCTTTCACAAAGCCCCCCAAAAAGGCTGTTTTAACAACTGACATCACTGCACAATTTCAGGCAGGTAGCCTTCTGCTAATGAGGATTTAATATTCATGTGACATTGATATTGATGTTGTGGCTGCACCTGAAATTCAAATCCTCTGCTCAGTCAGCGAGTGGTGTGTTGTGGTTGTGTTAACGATAAACAAAAGGTCTGCTATCTCCAGGCAAAGATCTTACTGTTGACCCAAGATCAATTTCATACCTCAGAAATTGTGTTTGAGCAGCAGGGAACAGGATAGTTTGCAAAACCTGCCCAATAAACAAGTCACTCATGTTGTTATTCTAATGTTAGGGCATCATGAGTGCAGTAATAAAGGAAACATGCTCAACTGTAACTGATCCGCAGATATATTAGATCTAAACAGCAAAAACTAAATATAGCATGCTATCAAAAGTGGGTGCACTAATGAAAGGAATGACTATTCATACAATCATCATGTCTAAGTGGGAAAACAGCTGAAATAGTTTAGTTTGAGTGTGCATGATTACAACTGGAAAATGTCCACGCTGGCTGTTTGGTGAAGCAGACTTCAGTTGTTTTGGATCATCTGCAAAAGGTCAACAGGTCTCAGTGTGCAAAAAATAAATTAGATTAAAAAAAAAAAGAAAAAAGCACTTTGTGATTCCGATCTGCCTCCTTCCCCTCATGAAACCACAGCACATGCATAGACCCAGAGTGCCTTTCCTCTCTCTATCTTCATGGACACAGAGCAGAGGCCCAGCTTAATATGTTACTGACAGCCACTGTTGTGCTACGTGGCATCAGAACACAGCCTGGCTTTCACACGAGCTCTTAACAGTGCACGAAAACAAAGTATTCAAGAGGGTAAAGGTCACCTAAACCTTTCAGTTCTACATCACAACATACAGTACTTTTAAATAAATGTTGCAATGGGCGGATTTTAAAATTTAAATAGCATTTAAATCCTGTGCAACTTCATTACAAAAGGCATAAAGACCACTTTTAAGACGAAGAATTTTCAGTTCATGCAATATAATTATATCGCATTATATATCGCTTTAATTGCGTTAATTATCAGCATATTACATACAGTAAAATGTTTTCTGACGTTAATTAGATTTTAGAAGTAGAATATATATGTGTATATAATTAACTTTTTGCAAGAAAAAAATGGTATCGTCCATAAATTAACAGTATTTGCAAAATGAAGTAAGTTCAAAATATTTGCATGACATGATGCCACAAATCTGGCAAAATAGCTACCTGATGTTTTGTCCTTAATTTGCCCTTAATTACTCGAGCGAAACCCGCAAAAAATATTTAGTCTTAAATAATGTTTATAATGCCCGACTCTCTTTTTTATTTAATGCGTATATATATTACAGTTTGTTTTCTATAAATACGGTTTATTATTAATTTAACAACGCTGACAAGTAATTACA
The DNA here is from genome assembly GCF_039877785.1 of Chaetodon trifascialis. Classification (NCBI taxonomy): domain Eukaryota; kingdom Metazoa; phylum Chordata; class Actinopteri; order Chaetodontiformes; family Chaetodontidae; genus Chaetodon; species Chaetodon trifascialis. The sequence goes on from NC_092073.1 coordinate 16,806,456, forward strand.
CCTCTAATATTCACCTGATCAAATCTAAAAATGATCTTTTCATTGCTGCTGAAAATATCTTTTTTTGCATGACTTACTGGTGTTTTTGATGCACTTGTAGCTCGGATCATTTTTGCAATGAAAAATGTTAAACAGCATAAACTGTGCATCGCACACACGACAAATAATTCCACTTTATACTTTTAATATTATGTTACAACGGTGTACTAATACACGCGTGGAATTTAAATACTGTTTCGACATTTATATAAATCTTTATCGATGTGCACTTTCAGTAAATCATATTAAATATTCTGTCCAAAGCGTCTGAACGATGGTTTAAAATGTATGAAAATAAAATCAGAAAAATGCTCGTCGTCCCAATAAAAACTAACCGCGCTGCACTTGACAAAAAGTTAAACTATAAATCATAAAATTTAGTGCACGTATTTTTCACATGTGCCGAGTCATTTTTCAAACCTGTTCCTCTGAAAAGTTTGTTTACTCCACAGAACTCGTGACGTCCTCTAACAGGATTTATGCTGTGCGCTCAGATTTCATTTTCTTCAAGCTACACTACGGTTCATCTCTTTCGCCACTGCCTAAACCTAAAATGGACGCTGCTGGCTTTGAGTTATCGATGGCTAGTACCAGCGAAGGGTCACAGCTGTGCAGTTGTGCTCTTCGGAAGGGAACAGGCAAATGGATCCATGTTTTGGCAGTCTGCCAGGAGACTCCTTAAAATACAGTGAAGGCCTTGATTTAAAATATGCCCCACCAATGTCAAAAACTGCGTCATTACGCAGCAGAGGCTGCTGAGATAAACAACCCACCGTTTACAACAGACAATGGCAGGTGCTGCTCTCGTACAGAACAATGCTTTGAAACATGCTCAGATTTTACTCTGTATGTGCACAGAAATAACCCAAGAAATCTTTTCATTATAGCTCAGGCAGCATTAGAGCCTAGATGAAAGCCTGTTTTCTCCAGACATCATCATGATGTTACACCTCGTGACTGCACTGTGGGTGGAGACAACGAGCCAATAGAAAGACGGGATGAAGATTCAGAGCCCTTCTTGCATCAGCATTTTCCGGCTAAGCCTCAAGTGAAAGTTACGAGATCCATATCCATGATTATCTTATGAAGAGATCACAAATCTGTGTTAATAAAAAATGATTGCTCCTGAAGAGTGAATGACAGCACTGAATTTGATTTGCTATTTCCAAGCATCATATCACATAGAATTGGCATTGCAAGCCACAGCTCAACCTCTGTAAACACTGGTCTCTGCAGCCGACTGATATTTCCCCCAGGCAATCGCGTTCACTCACCGCAGCACCTTAAAGCATTCCTAGAATTGCTCTTCTCAACTTTTAGCGTGCCCAAATGTGCTTTAATGAACAGGTCAACACAGATCTTACCATTTGGGTGGACACGCTCCAGCGTCGAAGACATGAAGGCATGACAGGCTGCAAGAAACCATGGATCCCCTGTGAAAAACAACAGAAAGAAAACATCATTAAACAACTGCGGGGCCTCGTAACAGTGAAGCTACACATCATGTAAATAAAGAAAGCTAAAGGACGAGCATTAAATTAAAAAGCTTTTTCATTCTTGTTTCATTTGTAACTTTAGAGATTCGACTTTTTGCACATTCGAGCTAAATGTGCGGTCAGAAAGTTAGATAAATAAACACCATAGCTGAGACGGTTAGAAAGCAAATAACAATTGTAATAATTGTTGTGAAAAATGCATGCGCTGCAGTATTTAAAGATGGAATTCAAGCTGGGAATGTGAACTGTTTTAACGTGTTTAGTGATGCATCAGCTAATCTATAATCTGCATTCAGGAAGCATACAAATCCTCATCCACGCAGAATTATGGTCACAAATGACAAACAATTGAATAAACTGCTGCACTGTATGCATGACTGACAGCTCTGACAGTAATGGAAGCCATATTGTCAAAAAGGGGTCATCTGATAATTCACTGTATATACAGCAGAGCGTCAAAAATGCCCCATTTAGACCAACAATGAGACGCACAAGGCGAACAGAAATTGCAACAAGTCGCCTCAAGAAAAATCCATGATCCTAAAACTCCTAAAACCAGCGTTTTTTCTTACCTTTCTAATTGCAATTCCAATCATTTTTGTCAGACACTGGATCAGGTTTGGGACAGGCCTGCAAAGATACTGCATGATTTAAGTGTGTCTGTGCACTCCAGTGAAAACATAATCAACAAGAACTCAAAAACCATTAAGCAATATGACAAGACGGGACTAAAGGAGCTGTCTGGGGGCAGACGAGTATGCACTAAGTAGGTGATAATGAAGAGATCTGTCCAGGCTGGTCACTGATATGGCAAACAGATAAACATCACAGACTCACTGTGTGAAAGTAACTTGTAATGTCAGAATGAGGCTAGCAGCACTTTCAGAAGCCAGAGTTAATATTGCCTTTACCCTCATTTACTGACAGAGTGGACTGCGAAAACAATCCTGCAGCTGCTTTGGCTTTTTAAAAACACGTCTCGTCGCTTGGTGCGTTATATGACTTTTTAAAGACGTGAACAATGCACAGAAAATCTTTCTGTCACTTTAAAAAAGAGAAGCTTCTGTGAAAGGAGAGGCTGATCTTCTATCATCACATTTAAAGATAGATTGATGCTTTTAAGATAAGTTTCACTGGCCATTATTAAACCACTTAAATGGGTCTAAAGCAACAAAGTCATGAAAAGCGATAATAAAATGCAACCTGTTACATTTTATTATCATTTATTGCTTATTAACTTTCCCTCCTAGCTGATGAGTAACGCAATCTACTGGATTTTACACTTGGTAATTAGTCCAAAATCCACCAAATATGCTTATTTTGCAGTTGCTAATTTCATGATTTCATGATTCATGATTACTCATCTCATATTGCACAAAAAGCCACTTGTATTCACGCTGTTGCCTTCAAAACATGCTTCGCCACATGTTAGGAAATGCTGAGTAATTACAGGTAACAGATTCGATGCGTGCCGGGCAGATACCGTAGTATTCCTCGACATCCTACTATAAGTATGTGTATTTGTAAGATATATTCAACAGATACAGTGGAATATTCAGAGGAAGGTTTTACTCGGGAGCTATAATAATAATATACATATAAAGAACAATTCTAAAAATACAAATACTCAGGAGCCACCGATGACAGAGACAGAGACAGAGACATTATGGCTGCTCACAGCATATTTTGGGATACCCTGGAAGCCTTTGGCACCAACTGGCAGTGATGAATCGGACAAAATGGCTACCAAGCGTCCCAATAACAGACAGATATGCGGCGGTAGAGAAACGAGTAAGGACTAAACTTCCATCAGGTCAAGAATTACAGTACATAATAACACTGGAACCATCCAGTTACCGGGCTGCACTGACCCACGGATGGTGACTAGTGATTAAATAACAATCCAATCGACTGAACACAACAAATTCAGGCCAGAAAAACCCGTTGAAGAGTTAACATTCACTGCCCCTTCTGTGTGCGACGCAGCATGCCAGAGCAGCTGTGGTCTGTGCCACTGAAGAACAATGCATCACCATCTTTCCCATGTTTTCCCTGCTCACATCAACTCAGATACGTCATGGGTAACAACAATGCTATAGCAGCCATCTTGCCCAAAAAGAGCAGACACTGGGAGGGGGGGGGAGAGATTCCCCCAAGTCATATGACTGAAGTGTCTGCAGACAACTGCAGTGACAGAGCAAAAGCGTCTAGACGAGTCTGAGGCAGCACAGACCAGGTACACGAGCACTGTCGCACCGCAACTTACTCTGACTCCCACATTCGCTTTAGTTAAAGCATTTCAGGTTTCAGCCCTTTTCAATTCTGCGCAGTGAGATGTAAAAGCTCATCTATATGGGCAGCAAATAGTACGACAATTAACCTCTTCCAAAGTGTGAACAAGGATGATTCAAACTGAATTCGAATGAAGGTCTGGACATTTCAAAATGCACCAAATAGGCCAAGCTCAACCAATGAGAGTGTGTATAACACACACAAAAAAATGGCAATGCTGCCAGATTTATAATTACATTTAATATTTGTGATTTAGCTATAGATTTAAATATAGTGTGAAAGAAAGATGCATATACTTTATGCGACAGCAGACAGTGTGGAAAATATTTTACTGTACTTTGAAGCTACTTGGGCGAACTTTAAGGTAAACAATGAAAACACGTAAAGCACAAGTGGCTAAAAATGTTTTCAAAATTGCTGTCATGACCAACGAATAATTGCAATAACCTTATAAAACCTATGCAAGTGAACACATTGCTCCTGTCTCAACCCACAAAGTGTGCAGAAACTCACCTTCCTGAGCTGGTGCAGGCTGCCTTGTGCATGGTGCACTCCTCTTGAACTCCAGGGCTGCCGGCTGATCCCCTGCAGAGCACAAACAAGGACAGGAAGAAAAAAAAGAAAAACATTTCATACAGGATTCATATTACCTCACCCCAGGGTCCCACAGATTAGTTTAGATTAGTGCAATTAGCACCAGTGCCTGAAAAAGGGTATTGTTTGGTGCTTTGTCACATTAAATTGTTAAGGTGGTATAGCTGAAAGGGTTAAAAAAAAAAAAAAAAGACAATTGATGAGTACAGAGAGAGAGAGAGAGTGAGAGAGAGAGAGAGAGAGAGAGAGAGAGAGAGAGAGAGAGAGAGAGAGAAGACAGGTTTCCCCCTCACGTGTCTGCAGAGTAACAGGTAGCTTAAGCGCGCGTGGGGTTAATCAACAACCTCACGTCAGCAAAGGTGCGTCACCTGCGCATCCTCCTGAAGTAGTGTGAATGAGGTCAAGCCTCCAAAACAATATAGCTACTGCGAGGAATTCATAAGAAATGAGAAAACACACATTAAACGACTTATTTTAGCGACGAATAAATATTGGGGCTACTTACGTTAGAAGAGGATAATTCAAATTATACTCCAGGAAACCGTTTCTCAAACAAAAACGCACAGCTAGCAGTCTGAAATAAAGATTTTTTTTTTGGCTAATGTGTAACGCTGCAGTATCCTCTGCGTGTAGGCAACTTGCACTCTGGCGCCTGCCTTACCTGCCTCTGTGTAAAGAGCTGTCTGCTGACAGACTGCAGGAGAAAAAACTTTCACAGCGTTTATCTAAAAAAAAATATTTTGGCTGAGCGTGGCGACTCGTGGGCGAAGGCGTTTGAGGAGGAGAGCGAAAAAATCCCGTTTCCGTCAGGCGGCTTCCCGGTAAATGCGCAAAGAGATGTAAAAAAAAAAAACTCCATCTCCAATTTTATCAATTTCAGACAGACTCCAGACAGTCTCCAAGCGGTTACGTGCCTGCTTGTCTTGCGCGTGCACGCCGAATGGCGCGGGAAGCGGCGATAACAGATGCGGAGTGACGGCGCGAGCAGCCAATGGCGGAGAGGAGCCGGATCCCGCGTCCAATCGCGATGGGCGATAAGTATAAACCCCCGCCTCTGCTTCTCCTCACCCGTCTGTTGACAGTGCACTGAATAAAACAACAGTCTGAGTTAAGCAGTTCATTGCACTGAGATGTGGGTCACTGACTGCAGCCTATATTCACTATGGGAATATTGCAGAGGGATGGTGTTATTCATTACAGGGACATATTATTACCTCAGACATGCACATAAATCATACAATTAATTGTACATCACATGGCCTGGATGCAACTTACTAAGTGAATCACAATCAGCCTTTTCCTTATGCTATTTGAATATATACCATATTACATAGAATATAAAAACAAATAAATGTGACTTCAATTTATACAGCAGGGTAGACTGGTGCCATTTTTTTTTAAATCTGAGACACCAATTACAACTGCCAGTGATATCTGCTGCAGCCATTGTGTAAATACATGCAATACTCTGTTGCACATGACTACAGTTGAAATTCCTGCAGTGGACATGGCATTTAAGTAGGCTTCATGAATATCAAGACGCCCCCTCTGATATGTGTGACTAGTAGAAAACAATATATATACTTTAAACATAGATAGATAAGATAGATTACATGCAATTCAGATAATACTTTACCCTGTAGATATACTGTACAGCAAGATGTAGGATTGTCTTCAGATATTGATATAGATTAGCTGGATTTTCTGCATAGAAGATGCTCAGAATTGATGCTTAAATGTCCAGTGCAAAATATGGGATTCAAACCTGTGTCTCATATGTGGGACTGAAACAGACATCCACAAATCACAAATGTTGGAGCTGCAGCTAAACACAATACATAATGATTTTTTGAAAAATTAAGTGATTGCATTTCTTCCATTTCCAAAATAATATATTGCCGGCCCATACGATCCCACTCCGCAGCTCCAGTATCACTTTCTCAAGGCAGTTGCTGATCCTTGTGAACTGACAGCAAAAACTTATTGTCTCGCACAAAACAACTTCCAAGTTGGATTTAAATTCTGTCAAAGAATACACAAGGCGTACAGACAAGTTTGTTGTAAAGAACCTCTGTCCTTTGGATGGAATATAACAAGTCTTGTCTCCTTCGGCTTTGCACCCTTTAATTTGCATTGTTATGGAAAACCGCTGGATTTGGATAGGGCACAGAATCATTGAGGTCACCATAATAGAGTGTGACAGCTCCTCTTTTCACATCTATTTGGAAGTAAAATCAAAATTCCTGGGAAAGTGAATCCAGGGAGCATAGAAATATCTCATACAGCTTTGGAAACAGCTGTTAAGAGTGAATATTCAGTAAGGGGGTGGAATACATATTGATATGAACTGCACCTGCAGTCATTTCAGGGAGAAAAACTGGACACATGAGTTTGTGCATGTACATACAAGATGTGTTTGGGAGGCTGAAACATCAGGCTTGTAGAAAGTGTAAAAAGCTCATTATAAAAGAGCAGCAGCATTGGGACACTGCCATTTTTTTAAACTTGTACACTATTACAAATATTGGCCTGACTACTTCGATTGCAGTAGTAACAGCATATGACATACAAGGAAGTGTCTTAGAGCTTGTGAGACTGTGGATAAATTGCATTTCATATTACTTTGAAAGAGAGAGCGAAAACATTTGCCAACTCAACATCTTGTCTGTACAATCCCCAGTCTATTAGGATTCACAGACTGTCTTTCACTGGGAAAGCCCCTTTACGCTTTCCCAAATTAAAAATCTCACGGCTGATCCCCTCCATCGCCCTGGCTTTCAGATATTGACCTTGTGGTGCTACAAAATAGCTTCTTCCTCACTGCGGGACCCCATAATGAGCCAATACAATGAGGCTTCAGTTCACTGCTCACCTCTCTTTGGTGTCTCTTGGGGTCTTTGTTGACGTTTGTCAGCCCAGGAGGAATTTGGGGGTTAGAATTCTGCTGTAGTCTCGCTGTAGACAACAACTTTGACTCCCAGACTTAAGCACGAAAGAGGAAAAAACTTGGTCAGAGATAAAAAGGCTTTGACCTTACAGGGAAGAAAAATCAAAGGAGTGACCTGAATAAAGATTAAGCACCATTTTGAATTTCAGCCAAATTGGCTAAGATTTGGAAAGGACAAGCATTCATACATCTGGCATATCTGCAGTAGCGCTGAAATTGGAAACCAAGATTGGTTATATTTTTAAACTCTGACCAATTTTCAGGCTCTGATGCATGCAAAGATCTGCTGTGTAAACCTGCCTCCACTGGTAAAGAAAAGTGGAAATGATTAGAGTTACTTCAATTTTGTAAATACAAATGTGTCAAACTCATCAGACAACTATGAACCCTGACTTGAGTCAGTTACACCTGCATGATGATGATCCCAGCTGAATACTGTACAGTGTTGATTGATGCAGAGCGAGTCATATCAGTTATAATGTGTCCATATAAGATGAAAATGTCACTGCTAATTTGTGTGTAAAGCATGCACCTAAAACTCAGGTCATAACACTTACAGAGTCAGTGTTTTATCTGCATGGTGTTTCATTCATATGGCCACCCTTCTCAGTTTGAATACCTTATGTTTCTGAGACAGGAACTGCACATTTTATACTTACTGTTAAATACATGAAAGGATGTGCCCTGGAAGCTCCATCGTGCTATTGTTGTGCCCCAGTGTTCGTGTGGCCTAATTAGATTTCATATCTCCTGAAAGCAAAGAGAAGAAAAGCGTAACATGATATTGCAGTTTCAATCTGTTCTAGAGAATTTCCATCATAATAAATCACAGAGAGAATATAAATACATTTTCACATATAGTTCTCATCAGGAGGCCACGACTACACACATTGCTACAATTATTTATGAATAATTAGCACAGAGAAAAATATCTGAATATGCAAATGTAATAATAATGGTATGATCTTTGTTATAATCATTTTGTATGAAGCCACTGACTGTACCCATAATTACAACAAGGGCCACGCCAAACTTGAGCCCAAGGTATTTACTGCATGTGTTGAAAGATATTGTGTTCCCAATTCAGCCAAGAAAGGGTGAGAAAAAGACTCATGAGGACATATATTCATAGCCTTCCTATAGGTCTATCAGAATTTCTGTTTAAAATACTTATCTATAAATGAAATCATCTCAAGATGCCAGATTCTTAATGAATTCAGCGTATTAATGAGGTGCGTGTTTATTGAAGCAATACTGAATCAATTGTACAGCCTATCCAAAAGTTGAACAAACGTATTTTCGTCAACAAGCACTTATGATGGACTGCATGCAGTAGAGGAGGCCAGACACAAGTCAGATTCACAATGGTGAGCCGCTGTGTTTACCTGAGCTGGCAGACAGCTCGCTTTGTGCAGCAAACCGATCGAGGGAGCTGCTGCTTCCCACCCACAATGCATCATCGCAGCAAACACTGCTCTGCCATGTTTGTACTCCGTGGATGGGAGTAATTGCCGCATAGAAGCTGTTCCTTTACCAGTTTCAAGTGTCATACCGTCATAATGGTGAAATATTGATGATTAAATGCAATTTCCAGTTTTATAGACTCTAAGCGGGACGCACCTTGCACCATGTCAGCCAACGCACAGGGTGAGTAAAGTCAGCGGCTTTTGTCGACAGTGCTGTTAGCTATGTAGCTAAGGTAGCTAACATGGCTAGTAGTCAGCGATTTCAAATACGGGTACATTTACTGTAGGCCACATAGTGGTCTTCAGCTGTGTTTAGCTAAAATAGCTTTGCCTTGACAATAAGTGACCACCAATGTTTGACGTTGTTTATTGTAAACGGATATAAGTTAAGCGTTACGCGAACGCTGGTGGTAGCTTAGCAGCTAACTTAAGTTAATAACGTAGTATAGCGTTGCCTGATTTGCGATATTAATTAGAGTTTATATTCGCTGAATAATATTAGCCACAAGCTAAGCAAATGACTTCAGTGCCAAGTCGTGGGCTAACGCAAGCTTTTAATGCTTTAGTCGATACTTTCGGCCTCAGGCCGCTAGCAGCTGCGCAATTAAGCTAGCTAGCTAGCTAGCTAGGTAGCTTGTACCTAAGTGCAATGGTGTAAATATGTGTCCTACTTTGTGTCAACTGGTCGACGGTAACGTTAATGATGGTGTTCCGTTTCCATGTTAAAGTTATTCTTGAAATGTTAACGTTGTTAACATAATGTTTGAAAGTGAATGTTGGCTCCATAACCGTTTTCATATGGTATTTGGAGAAGAGTCGACTTGGGTGTTTGGGCTCAAATTCAAGTGAACGTACGCAAGGTTGCTAATAGGAGCTATTGTTGTGAAGAAATAACAAGCTGTCCCTTGGTCACTTTAGCTTACCTGCGGACAGTGTTGGGTTTTATCGTCAGGCCTTGTGGCCAGGCTTTGGAGTGAACTCACGACTGCACGTGTGTCTAAGTGCGCCTGTATGTGACACAGTTAAGCGGTGTCTTTTATTTTTTATTATTTCGATTAGCATCGGGCTGCAGTGGCCACCGGAAGATACCTGGCACGTCAGAAATAGTAGAGTTTAACGTTACACTGGTCACTTAAGGTGGTGAAAAATATGCCAGTAAACACATTAGCGCACCAAAAGTGGGTGTAAGGTTATAAGTTCACTGAAGCTGGACCTGATCCCGCATAGGATGTGGCTTATGAAGGGAGGTCTATCAGAGGACCTGAAGGCCAGACAACGCCTTCGCCTCATCCCTTAATAAGAAAATCTCACAGAGTTAGCCTCTTATGGTGTAGGCCTACATGTGTTTTGGGAATAACCTGCTGCACAATATAGGTTAATTATCTCAGAGTTTGATAAGGGGTAACATTAGGTATCTCATCGGCTTTTTTTTGGGGGGGGGGGGGGTAGAAAACCCTAAGCATATTATGTAAGTACAATTGTCAGTGTACCACGGGGCATGTCTGTCAAGTACACTTACGTACAGTATGGCAGCAACAGACTCACATACAAACACAGCATGCAGCAGAGGGGGCTTTTGAGAACCAGCTGAGCTTGTGTTGCAGTGTCAAGTATGAAGATAATGTTAGGTCTGGCCATGTGAGACTACACAAAAAACAAGGTGAAAAAACAGTTTCCCACATCCAAACTACTACACTGGTTATTTAACTGACTTAAAATGAGGCCTAATGTTCACACAGTACTCCCAATACTCCCAATAGCACGTGGGTGTAAAATACATGCTATTAGTCACATCAGCCACAGAGCGCACTCAAAACAAATTCAACAGGCTAACCAGCAAAATAAGCAGTAAAGCAACACCATATGGCAAAACCTACAGGTTCTAAGTTTGAAGTCATTCTTGATTGATCCTTGAGCTTCAGTTTTGAAGTGAATCCTGTTCTTTATTGGCTCTCAAGGCATTCAAAAGTAAAATGATTAGCACACACATAGTCGAAGAGTCTTTCAGTTGTTGAGTTGATGATAAAGTTAATCCACTCGGTCTTCACTTCCTCAGTTGGTGGGAGTTCATGAAGACGTTTGTGTTGGTTCTCACAGCCAGCAACAGAGAAATTGATATGTATTGGTGGTAATGTTACCGTGGACATCTTTGTGTTATCAGAATCAGCGTTATGAGGAAAATAGTACTTATTGGATGTAATTCCAGTGCTATGAGTACACGCTTAGCCACAGTAAAGCACATTGTTTTTAATATGCTAAAACATTTGTCACAGTAATGATGGTATTGCTAAATCCATGTTGTGGCAGAAGATTACACCGGCAAGCATGACAGAACTGGTATACCGCCCACTCCTGCTGTGGCATCAGTGTTCTGTTATTCCTGCCTTTCTTTTCTAGATGATGTGTGACTTTGAGAGACTCATGAGTTGCCCTTTGCTGGATCTGTTTCCTCACAGTGTCTACGCTCCCCTTGGTAGAGCCAGTGTGCCAAATGTTATGTTGTTGGAAGGTTTGGAAAACCTATTAAAACTGAGTCCATGGGGCACATGAGGTTTGTTTTTGATCTGAACCATTTGGTGATCAAACAGCAGCAGGAGGCGTGGCAGGTGCTCTGATACCAAATTTTTACTGAGGATTAGGTCAATAACTGGATAAATATCTGGTAAGACAACATTTTAAACACCAAAACCTATACAACTATACTGTAACAAGGGCAAATTTAAGTTTCATGTTTGGACAGCTTTTAAACATTTGACAAAATGGTACAGTGCCTTTCTATTTGGATTCAGCAAAAGCAAGCCATGAGCAAGATGTGTTTACTGCCTCTACTGTGGACCGTGCTAATGGTACACATCACATTTGTGTACTTGCTGCACAAGTTGTTGATTCAGATTGGCATGAGCGGTATGTGCAGTCAGTGTGCTTTTCATCTGTGTACTTTTCAAATTGCGCAGGCCGGTAGGACGTTCTGATGTTAAGCAGTGAGGATGGTGCATGTTACTGGCATAGTCCATAGCTTTGATGGGACCGAATCTGTAAGCAAAATTGCTTTTCTGTTGCAGATTATGACTTCGATGAGTACGACAAACCTGGTGCTGAGCGGTCACGCAGGAGGAGAGGTGAAGATGATGATCTAGAGAGGTAATAATTTTATCATGTTCTCATGTCTCTACAGGAAGAGGCCTGTAGCCTATGTAATTCACAACCTGCTTAAAAACAAGACAGGCTGAATGCAGCCTAATTGTCCTCCTATAAAAAAAAAGGTCACCGTCCTCTGAAAAACACGCATCAGCAAAACACCAACTTTTCATAGCTTTGTTTTCAGCTTTGTGGTGATGTATTTTTCAGGTAGTTCAATGGGTGGAATAGTGTGTTTTATCTTAAGAAGTAGAATATTTTGTTTATTCCATAAACACTAAATCCTTCAGTTTATCCGTTCAATCATTTGCAAATAGAGATAACACTCTGCACTATTATCTGACTCAGCTAAACTATTATTGTTTGTCTTTTCTCCTTAATAGTGATTTGGAAGAGGATTTGTTGGAGGAGGATTGGCTGTCAGTTAAAAAGGTAAGATAAATAACATCTTGCTCAGTCACGCTGCTTTGTTTACTTTGATTTTATATGTGGCATTAAAAAACACCCAGTATGGGATCTGTGCTCACAAACAGGAAAGTGGGTGTTCGTGTTGGTAGAAGATCTAGAAAATAGAAGTGAACAGTTGACTTGTAGCAGGTGGCTCCTCCACAGGGGGAAGTGTTGATGTGAAACAGGAGGAAGTACAGTGGACAAAAGAGAACTGGGTTGACCTGCCCAGATTGCCTTCACCACATGGGAATAGAGCATCCTTTGGGGGTGGAGGTGGTCCCCTGCCCCCGCAACTCACACACAGACAAACAGCTGAGGAAGAGTAGAATGCAGTGCAGAGCAAAGAGCTTAATGTTCCTCCATTTTTGTTTCAGAATCCCTCAGAAGTGTCAGATGAAGAGCTGAATGATGACCTTCTACAAAGTGATGATGAAGATGTAAATATGAGGTACACCAATTACATAAGCGTCATTCAAGTTTTTAACGTTTTTAGTAATGATGCTGACAAATTGAAGCTCCAAATTTTGCATATTTTACCATCATGCATCATTTCAGTTTTCTGCAAAGTGCCACTGTTTTGTTTGTTTTCAGCGGCCAGGATGTGAGCCTCAATGCCACATACAGCTTGGGCGCAACCTATGACCAGCAGGACAACTTGCAGGAAGCAGACTACACAGATGACGTCGTGAACCTGGGCGCAAAGGGCTGTGAAGAGGGGGATGTAGAGGAGGAGGGGTACCAGCAAGAGGGGGAAGAGGAGTACACAGAGGGATACGGTCAGGACGCCAGCGCAGAGATGCCTGAACACCAAATGGATTACACTGGAGAGGACGCTGAGGGTGACGATGGTTACCAGGATGAAGTGCTAGACATCCAAATCAATGAGCCAATAGATGGTGAATTTCAAGTGAGTTCTCACGTTTGCTTACTCACATTTAAAAGCCTTCATATGCGCACACACACACACACACACACACACACACACACACACACACACACACACACACACACACACACACACACACACACACACACACACACACACGCACACACACACACACACACACACACACGCACACACACACACACACACATCCTACTCCCCTTTCTGTCTCACTCTATTGTATCTAAGAGATAATGTCAGTTTTCTTGTCTCTGTGAGGGGACAGTCCGGATTGAAAATCTATTCAGGAGAAGGAGATGTCGGTTGGCGTTTTTGGGCAGGGGAGGATTAGATTCATTATCACTTCCTGCCAGTTAATTTCTCCATCTTGCTGACAAAGTTTGTGTTGACAGCTTGTTTGGCATGAGGTAATGCTCTGCTGTCGCCTCCAAAGCCCCGTGCCTTTGTGACCTTGGGGCCTGTATCTTTGGGGGAGTAAGAAGCTGCTTTGTGTCGGGGAGATGTGCTGCCAATTGGTGGAGGTTAATGTGGGGGGCTTTTATCTCGGGCTTTAGACTGGATCTGATAAAGTCTCATGCAGGTGAAAAGATTATTGACCTTCCTGAGGACACCCCATACAGTTTTCTAATGATTGATGCGAGTTTCCCTTTTATTCGTTTCCCTTCCCTCTTAGCCAGGACTAAGAGGATCAAAGATAAGCGCAGATCCATGTGCAAATGTACGTTATGGTCCATTTACCAAGGTGTGATGGTGTTTGGCACCTGACAGAGATATATTAGCCTACCTCCTTTCTCCAAACACAGATAAGATGTTGACCTTCTTACTGAGGCTGTGCAGCACAAGTGGATGCCTATTTTGGATTTTGGGAAAATGTCTGCAGGTGTGGATGTGTATAATGTGTAATAACTGTTTACAAGGTCAATAAAGTGCCTGGCCTTGACATTTTGCTCGTCATGGTATTCATTGAGTACTATGTGGAACAGTTTAAAGGATTAAGCTGTTGTGTTCCCTTGGGGCAGCCTGTCCATCCATCTGGTTTGCTGGGAGTGTGTTTTTTTTTTTCCTTTCTGCATTAATATGTGCTGCTGTTTGGCAGGTTAATGGAGCGCAACACCAAACACCATAGTGTGACCTACAGTCTGACCTTATTTAGCAGTGAGTTTTGTTAGAGGGTGTTATGCAGATAGGATGTTTGAATTGCAAGCAACACCAATAGGAGTTTGCTGGTTTGGTGAAATATGTATGTTTGGGATTATATGAAATGATTGCATCATGAGTTGAACAGATTTTTTTTTTTTTTCCCCATAAAACTGATTTGTCACCTCCCAGAATGTTTACGTCGGTGTGATGTTTTTGGCACGGAGTCGTGAACCTACAGCGCAGCCAATAACGGAGTGATTTGCGAGGAGTCATTCAATGATATTTTCACCATCACTGAACTGGGGAGGAGTGTTTTTATCTGTGCCTGCATTTCTGTATATCATGTCAAACATTTACATCTCATTGAATTTCAAATGCTGTCAGGAATAGTAATGAAGCCTGGCTCCCACTGTTATGGTAATTTGGGTTGGGGGGGGGGGTTGTTGCAGGGAGGTACATGGTGTCTCCCCAAAATCCTCTCCATGACATTTTAATGTTTGCCTTTATGCTCTGTATGAGTTTTGTATTTTTTCTTAAAAAAGGTGAAATGTCTTTCTGTCTTAATTGCATAAGCATTTCCCCATCAAGCCCATGAGATAAAAATGTACAACCATGTTCATGTGCATCCATATTTTATAAAATTTGCTTGTGGATGTCAGCTCAAATCATCCATGTATCTCCTGTTCTTACATATATATTTTGCTGTACATCATAGCAGCATTACTTAGCTTAAATAGATACACCAAGAGACTGTGTTCCAGCATTGGCTCAGTTGCAGTCGGTCATTGCTGATGTGTATTGAAGTGTTGTTTCCACTTAAAGTAATCAATATGTATAATCTATGTGATCTTTAAGGATGATGAATTTCAAACCTCCTATGATGATCAGCGTCTTGATGAACATGGAGTCCAACAGGAAGAGGCCCCTGAGGAGGAGGAGGAGGAGGAGGTAGGGGGGGAAGAGCAGCAGGAAGAAGAGGAGGAAGACACAGCCGAGGGATCTCAGGTCTTTGACACAGAGGAGGTATGCTCAGACCCCTCATACGACACCTTCGATTTTTTTCTGCTATTGAAGCCCAGCATAGAGGATGAAGATAATTAATAACTGATTTCTTTTTTAACTTTTTATCATAATATGTATGAATATATGAGTTTGCTGTTATCCGGTGCTTTAATAGCAATGTAGTTTCATGTATGAAGTCAGTTTAAAGTTTCAAAGAATAATCTAAAATTTTTTAATTTGAGGTTTGCAGTATTGATCCTCAGTGTTAAATGTGGAGTACTATAACAATTCTTTTCACAATTGCTTAAAATACCATTTCTTGGTTAATTCTTTTGTCCATAAAACTTTAAAAAGTCTGTTGCATTTTCCTTAAACTCAAGACTCGCAGTCCAGAACAAGATCAGTTTAATAATGTAAAATGCAAGACTAAGAAAACCAGTGAATAGTCACATTTTAGACGTTGGAGCCGGATAATTTTTGACATTTAACTAACTATATATTGAGTATGAAAATTGTGGCATATTAAAAGTATTTTAATCAATTAATGGATTAATTGACTAATTGTTCAAGATCTAGACAACAGTGCAGGACAGGAGATTTTGTCATGCCCTGCAGACCATCAGGAAGTCAAACAGAAGTGAAGCGTGTCGTTACTGACCCACTTTTTCATGTAGTTGTGCTCACTGTGTAAATGGTGAAAAATGGTGTGTTAGAATGTTTGTCCTTAACCTGAAAATGTCCTCAGGTTGAAAATGAAGCTGTGCCTGAAGAAGAGACAAAGGAGGAATCCGATGAGGAGGATGAGGAAGATGAGGAGTCTGGTCGCATACGGTTCAAGTCTGAGAGAAAGGATGGCGTTGTTGTGCGGTTGGCTGACGCGGGCAGTAAAAGCAGGAACATCCCTGAAACATTAGGTACATTTTATTCCTGTTGGGCATAATTTACCCTTCATCCAGTCACAGTCAGAGTCTCTCCTCTGTAATCAGGCTGACGTTATTTTGGACTTGAACCTGTATTTTTCCCAAGTTTAAGTTTTCCAGACGCTTAATTTGTGCTGTTTTCCTGCTCCTCCTATCATCAGAACTGTCTGAGAAGGCCAAGCAAGATCTGATGGCGTTTGAGGAACAAGAACGGCAAAAGAGGCAAAACCGCTACGGAGGCCGAGGCAGAGGAGGCGGGCGAGGAGGCAGAGGAAGAGGAGGCTTCCCATCTTTTGGAATGTCAGATTTTAGAGGAGGAAACAGAGGAAGAATGAATGACCATAGGATCCCCCTGATGGGAAACATGGGCATGCAGGTAAACTGTTGTACATTCATCTGTTGGGCTACACTCACTCGCTGCTGAATCGCTCCTCTTAAGGAGCAGCTAAAGAGAGCGTAAGGGCTTCACTGGATAAGATAATTTGAAATGCTTCCACTTCTTACCTGCTTGTATTCGTCACCGTTACAACATGCGTTTTGTCTCTTTTTACTATCCAAGACCTCCAAAGCCATGGTCGTTTACGCATGACAGAAGTACAACCACTCTGCTCCCCGGTATCAGTGTTGATATATGGATTATAGCGAATGATTTGGCAGAAGTCCATTCAGACAGTATTATACAGAATTAAATTTGTTCTTTGCCCAGGATTTAGTTTCTTGTGGGCTTTTATTATTAGATATCACTCCAAGCATTTAATCCTTTGATTTACATGGCTCATCAGTTCATACAACACCTTTTGAAGGTCTAGTGGAAAAAGTCACTTCGTACATGTCCCGAAATCAAAAGAACCAGTGGCAATGATCTTCAGCTGCACGGCGGAAGGTTATTGGATTTCGGAGCTGGGCCAGGACTAGTCTGTAACATAATCACTTCCTGTTAATCATGGTGTTAAAAGATAACCACATTTTCATTTTTCGTGTTATTTTCTGATTTGATGACTCAAAGGAACTACATCGTTACCAAGGCTACATTGTGTACATGTGCTCAAAAACAGAAGTATTTTACATAGATGATAAAAATAACAATATACTGTTGTGTGTGACATTTCACTCCATTATTTATTTTTATTTTTTTCAAATTAATGATAATCGGCTGTAAAATTCAGAACATTGAAATGAAAATTTAATGACAGATGGACAAACAACATGGCAACCCCACAAACATTCTGCTGACTGCTGTTAATGAGATTGTACTTTTTACAGCATACTGTATGTTTAACCACCTGACTAATTTGGTTACTGGCATGTTTGTTTGTTTGTTTGTTTGTTTGGTAGCTTAAACAGTGGACTGGCCAATTATCAAGGAGCCATCTGAGACATCACTTGACGATATAATTATTGTTCATTTATCAGTTCATGCATGCCTCGTTCATGTATTCCAGTTCTAGCAGACGGTTAGTTTTTGTTTCTTTCTCTTAATAAAAACATATATTATGATCCCACCTCAGCTTCATGTCCCTTATATTTAGTCTCCAGAACACATGTACTTAAAATCTTCAGGAGAGCCTTGCATTAAAGTACCGCCATCTTCAATCTTGCTGGTGAATTGACTTGTTGGTGTGTCATCGCATGGCTGCAAGCAGTGATATCAGAATCTTCCCAGAAAGAAATATGTTTTGACAGGTTGTTTTGGTTTTTCCCTCCTCTCCGTTTCCCCATCTCTTTCCAATTAGCAGCCATCCTCCCGAATGCCTCCTCCTCATCAGCTTCATCAGCAGCAACTGCAGTCCCAGCAGCACCACCCTTCGCGTCCAAGAGGACCTCCTCCCTTCCAAGAGCATGGGCGCCCGCTGGCCCAGCAGCCCCTTCAGCCCCTCATCCCCCCGCACATGGCTCACCGCTCCCCGCCGCTGCGGCCCCAGATGGAGCCGCCACCACGAATGATGAGCTCCCCGCCACCCAACTTCCCCCAGCATCACCAGCAGCAGCCTCCACAGCCCAAAAACATCCACATTAACCCTCATTTCAGAGGGCCTGCATCATCCTCTGTACAAGGTAGGTTAATGCACAATCACTCAACACACTTTTTTTTATTTAACTTTGATGGCTTTAAAATATTTCCCCACAGTTTACAGTTTCTCTGGATTTATTACAGCGCTCCATGACTAATACTATTCAAATTATTTATATTTGCGATCTCATCCATTCATTCATTCAAATGACGACAGCTCTGACACCGATGCATTAGCAAGGAGATGTGAATCGTCAAGCCAAGCTCTCCTAATTATACACAATCTGCCTCAACCAAGTCACAAGACTGCGTTTAAAGCACACGAGGAACTGTGGAAAGGCAAAATGTGAGAGACATTAGAGACCATAAACTGTGTGGAATTTGTTGGAATTACTTTTGTATTAAAATAGTTAATAATAGAAATATTTGTGAATGAGTGCAATTAAAATCCAGAGATTTTAGTCTTTTATTGGTTCTTTATTGTTGATTTGATGATCCCCTACCAGGCACGAAACGTTCTATCTGCGTGAAGACAAATTAAAATGCAATGAATATTGTTATTTTAAAAAAAAATCTCAGATTTATAATTGAAATTCTAAGTATCAAAGTCATAATTTTCATTTTATCCAAAACTGTGCAGACTCATTTAATCAGCAAGATGCTCAGTTGAGGTGCACGATGCCATAATGGCTGGCAGTTATCCTTCCACTGTCCCGAAAGGTGTCTGGATTAGAATGTCATTTTGTTGTTTGGTTGAATGACAAGTGAATAGCTCTCTCAGCCAGTAATGGGTTTATCCTCCATTTTTCTTCTGGCGGCATCACCATTTCATTCCCTGAGAAGGGTTTATCTGGCCTGTCTGTCCAGGCCAAGATTGAAATTTTGTTAGCAAAGCATGTTAGCATGTGTGTGTGTGTGTGTGTGTGTGTGTGTGTGTGTGTGTGTGTGTGTGTGTGTGTGTGTGTGTGTGTGTGTGTGTGTGTGTGTGTGTGTGTGTGTGTGTGTGTGTGTGTGTGTGTGTGTGTGTGTGTGTATGTATGTGTCACTGTGTGCAAGTGTGCATGGGGTTTGGGTTTTGCTCCCGAGAGGAGGATGTGTTGTGGAAAATCAGGGATTGCCTGTGGTTATGATTAAATGTGTGTGTGTGTGTTTGTGTATATTTATTTGTTTATATATTTATTTTAGTGAAGGATTCCAATTGAATGTTTTCCAGTTGTAGATGCTGACATACAATTAGAGTTTCCCTTGTTTTGAAGCACTACGCCATCAATACGACTGTGCCAAATGTCAAAACACAAATGTCTGACTCATTTTTATTTGTTGAATTTGGCAAATTATCCTCATGTATTTAATGTTTCTTTGAGCACCCTGGTCCGTGCCCAGCTGTGGAAAGATGTGAGGAGTAACTCTGAAATAGATTTTAACATGTGTGTCTGTGGAACAGCCTTTAGCATGGAGATGTCTAATGGGCTCCTCCCTTTCTACTATCACCACCCTCTCTCTGCCTACTGCCCCTCATTTTCATTTTTCTCCCCCTCCCTCCTCCCCTCTTTCTCCTGCTCTCTCTTTCTCCCCCCCTCTATCTCATTGCAGTGCCCTTGATGCCTCCTGCTCAGAGCCAGCCCAGACCTGCTGTGGGTCCTCAGAGGTTCCCTGTGAGTAGCAGCTGCTCCTCTCCCTCCCTTTTGCCTCACTTTCTCTCCCTCTCCACACGGTTAGCGTCCCTTTTTGTGAGGGCAATATCATTACGGCAATTAGACCGCCTGCCCTGGCCAAATACTGTTAAAGCAAATCTGTAAACACTGATATGAGTCTGGCTGCACAACTGGAAATGCATGATAGAGGCTTTAGGCGGTAGACTTTTGGAGGTCGGGGCGGCAGTGGCGGGACTTAGTTAGCAACTCTTCATGGATGGGCTGGGGCTCAGACTGGCCAGCTTGGCACATAATGGAATTGTGAAACCAGGATATACTGCCAGTTAAAATTCACTTTCCACAAGTTTGTGTCCCAAAGGCACGGAGACCTTTTTTGAACGGTATTTGAATTAATGAAACATAGTGGTTTGATGGGGCTGCGGCGAGCTTCTTGCACCACATATTCCAAAGGCTGAATTTCACGTCAGAGAAAAGGGGTCTTAAGTCAGTGATTTCCTGTAAGAAAAGGTCCTTTATTTCACTCACAAAGAACCCGTCCAAGAGATGACGGAAATGCCTTTAAAGTAATTGCTGTGTTGAGGGAAATGGCTCGCCAGCAAGTCAGCCCAAAGTGCTTTAAGTTCCTCAGTCCTTCTAGTTAATGATGTCCAGGCATCAGGTGGTGCTGCTACTGACTGACATCTTCCTGGGAAGTGCATTTTGTATGGATTTATGCAAATTAGCCTTTGGAAAATAGCTGCATCCAATTGCATTCATGTGGATTTACAACCCTGCTGCCAAATGAGCCAGGCTTTCACATAGGAGTCAGTCCTTGTCCAAAAAACAGTGTTTTTATTTACCTCCTCTCCAAACTTCAATGTCAGTATTGTGCAGTTCCTGTTCCCTGAGGTCTGTGATTGTGCTAGATATTGATAGCACAGTTGCAGGAAGTTGTTTTGCCCCTTATCAGACTGAAGAAGGTGGGGTTGGAAGGGTATGCTGATGATGGCGGGCTGATGAACAGCATAGTGTTGGATTCCCCAGCTGTCAATCCCGTTTAGGCTGCTGTTGCCAAGGACACAATTTGAAATGCAGGTGACATACCAGCCGGCAACATTCCATTTACCAGTGGGCACCTGATTACTCATGATTATCATACATTATCATCCCATCAAATTTAATTGTTAAAAGACCTGGCGAATGGGGGGTCATAGCCTCTAGTATTACTGCATTAAATTTTTGCTGGTGGAGACTGGTTTTGAAATATTAATCTCGGCGCCAATTAACGTTATGAGAATATTTCATCCGTTTCAGATAATGACATTCAGTCTGACCATGAAATAAAGATGCCACCAACTACACTATTTGAAA
Organism: Chaetodon trifascialis; assembly: GCF_039877785.1. Classification (NCBI taxonomy): domain Eukaryota; kingdom Metazoa; phylum Chordata; class Actinopteri; order Chaetodontiformes; family Chaetodontidae; genus Chaetodon; species Chaetodon trifascialis. The sequence continues at coordinate 16,827,860 of NC_092073.1, forward strand.
ACATTGTCTGTAAAGTGCTGTGATTTGTAGTACTCCATGCCCTTTTGAAGCCTTTTATTTCTTGCTGTGTGTTTTGATAATTAGATGGTTCCTTCGTGGTAGTTGGTAGCAACTTCTTCAGCTCTTTCATGAACACTATGATATCCCGAAAACAAAGACTATGCTTCTGTATTGGTATTAGCTTTAAGAAGTTAACACGAAACCCAGAAACAAAACATCTCTCTACACTTAAATTTCCACTCTTCATTAAATACTTTGACATTTGCCCCCTCTCCATTATATATGTCTTGGTTATCCCCTCACTGCAAAGGCCTATCCTCGAATCAGTTACATATTGAGCAGCCCGCAGCCTGTTTATCAAGGATTAAAAGCAAGAGGATGAGGTGTTATTTCAGACGTATTATATGGACACCAGAGTCCTCATTGTGCAAACCTGCCTGCCTGACCTTTTAGAACAGTATGATTGTGTCCCCATTGTGATCCCCTGTCTTCGTAAGCCCCTTTGATTAACTTTCTGTTAAGCAAGTTTTTGGGACTCTGGCCTTCTAGCTTTCTAACACCTCTCCTCTCTAAATACCGCCACGCAGCAGTGGAATAAAGATGGATTAAGCCTTGATAGCATCTTAAGTAATTTACAATAGGCTTGGAGGAGACAAGAAGCCCATTTGTGGAAGTGCCACGTGCTGAATAGCAGGTTAAATTTTCAACAGAGATGGATGTTTAAAAGAATAAAGGAGACAGTTATGAGGGGGATTCGAATTCCAAGGAGGGATTAAAGGGTTGTTATCTAGTTTTCCTTGGAAGATAGATAGGGAGTAACATGCATGCAATGAGTGGAAAGCTGTTGAACATACGAAGTGGTTGAAACAAAGGTGAGGGCACTTATCCCCCCCTGAAATACCCTTTCCTTGTTAGAAACAGGCTTTTAGAAGGTTTATCAACAAAGCCCCAAGCAGAATTAATGCAGGTTGGCTCACAAATTCAGGCTGAAGGGTTTCTTTAATATTGGCATGCATATTGATGTTTACAACTCAAGACTCTGCGTCTTTTTAATGACCCAAGCCCTTCAATTACAAGTGCTCCATGCCCGATGCAGTACTCCACAACAAATTCCCATTTTTCATTAGTTGAATTTGTGTGTGATTATTGAGTTCCCAGTATGGCCTATAATTCATGAGTTTTGTGTTTTTCAAGGGGCCGGGAGACTACCAGCAGCACATGTCTGGTAATTTTGGTCAGCCCCAGCGGCCCCCTCATCACATGGAGCCCTTTAGGAACCAGCCACCTCAAGGCCCCCAAGACAGAGAGCCCCTCTTTATGGGAGGTGAGTTCCACACCCAGCCTTCACCAGAGTTACAAAGCTCTCTTAGCATATTTAATCCTATCCGACATCACCTCTGGCAGTATACCTACAGGGTACGCTGCTAGCTTGCTGGTGCTGCTCTATGAGCAGCACTCATGTTAAATGCATGTGTATATATATACATCTGAATGAGCCTTGGAAACTGCATTAAACATCTATATTTCTGATTTTTCATTCACAGTGTTGATGCAGAATTATATACAACCCACTTGGTTGCTTACTCTTTCACCTTGATAGAGTTGTCTGTTTTCTTTTCCCTCACCTGAAAACTATGCATCTGGAGAGGGAGTTACTGATGTATTGAAATTGGCTCACAAGGTAAAAAACTGACATCTCTGTTGTTGTTTGGTCTTCCTTGTGTGGGCACAGAGCGCGCAGAGTCAACACGGTTTCCAGGGCAGCACATGTTTGATCACCAGGGCCCCAGCCCTCTGATGAACAACAGCCACAACCTCCACCAGCAGCAGCAGCTGCCCGGCCAGGGCCACGTGGGCTTTGGCCCACCAGGACCAGCCTTCAACCAGCCCGGCCAGGGTCCGCTTGGACTTTTTCCGAGAGAACCCCCAAGACCCAACCTCCCTCCCCACCAAGGTCACCAGGGGATGATCGGCATGAATCAACACGGCGCCCCTCCCAACCAGCCCCGACCCTTCATGGGGCCTCGTCAGCCGTTTGGCCAGCAGGGGAACCTTTTCCCTCCTCCACAAGTCCAGTTCGGGATGCAGGTACGATTGAGAGTAAGTGATTTTTTTTTTAAATAACCAGTAGATTTCAGTATTTATGTCTGTAGGTTGTGCAACAGTATGTGTGCTGTTTCCAGTTCTTCTCCAACTGTTTGATGTTTTTGTGAGCATCCTCTTACCTGTGGCAATTCTTGTGAAGGAGCCAGGCTCTTCCATGAATGAATGTATAAGTTTTTGTCAGCATTGCTCTAGATTATTAAAGTTGCTGTGGCAAGAGCAATGACTAGACGAGAGCACTGTACACATGAATAAACTTATCATATTCACTGCTACTGAGCCGGTATGGAAAAAGACTCATGTCTGTTTGGCACCTCGGCATTCTGTCAAGAGACAGAGACAAGAGCTCCCTCTAGTGATTCAATTGTTATTGTTGTACTACTGTGTCCATACTTGAGAACACCAGTTAGAGGTTAATTATATGCAAGAATTGCCTGATTTAGTGTTGAGATGAGATTTCATAGCAAGTGATACGATTGCTGATGTAAAAATGAAATAAAAAGGACATGTACTTTTTGCATTTTCTGAAACATTAAGTTCTGGTTTTGCTGGTTTGCTCATGTTGTGGTCTGTCTTCTTTCTCTGACATTTCAGGGCTTAATGCACGGCCCCCCTGTCTCCCAGCTTCCGCACCACGACCCCATACCATCCCATCAGCCCATGCACCAGCAACACCATAGACAGGACTTGCCCCATCATCATCAGCAGCAGCTAAATGTCAATGAGCCTCGCCCCATGATGCACCATGGCCAGAATCCCTTCAACCATCAGCAGGCGCATGGTAGCCCCAGGCAGATGACTCCCCGCCCTCAGAATCCACAACAGCGAAACATGTCCAGCAGGCAGAGGATGGTGAGAGATTGATATACTGTTTTAGTTCAACTATTTTCTGAAAGGCAGCAAATTTGTCTGTCATAATAATTACTGTACATTGTGTCAACATCTTTCCTCTGTGAACAAAAAAATACCACATCGAAAAATGATGAAATAAAATACGTATCAAGATCAGATTGATTGTAAACATGGATAGTAAATTTATATTTTGCCATTTCTCCAGAACACACCTATCTCCAAGCAAATGCAGCAGCGCAACAGCAACCTACGGGAGCTCCCCGTAGCACCTGGCAACACAAACATGCACAGTGCCTGCTCCGCCGCCAGCGTTAGGCCTGTTGCCAAGGCAACGCAGGGGGTGCGTCCCGGGCAGAACACTCAGCTGGTGTCTGCCAGTGGCAGAGGAAGAGGCCAAGTTGCTGCCAAGACTGAATCACAGCCTGGGGGAGAGGGCAGGACAGTGGTTCGCAAGGAAATCCCAAGCACAGTGTCCAGCACGGCACCACAGGTCAGCTTGTTAGCACTCATGTAGGGGAAAAAAAATAGGAAAAGAGTCAATTTGCTGGCTTATTGGACAAAAACATTCAGATAATTGTGTATTTTTTATATTTTTCCGAAATGGTCCTGTAAATGAAGAATTTGTTTCCTGGTAAATTCAGTGACCCAGAAATTTTAAGCTCAGCTAAGCTTATTAGTGTGCAGAGAAGGACTCCCATTTATTAAAAGCCCAATCATAAGCCTGTTAATGACAGCAGTCTCATTCCATTGGAAAGAACAGATCAATACTATTGCATTTTTTTCTCTTGGGTTTTGCCTTTGATTACATCTGAGTGTTAAACCAAGTAATATAGGACACGGTGCTCCATGGCTCCCCTTCCAGTGAGTGCAGACAGGGACTCATATTGTCCGTTTGTGTTTTGTGCCACAGAACCCAGATGAGGATGAGGAGACACGGCAGTACCGTCTGAAGATTGAAGAGCAGAAGCGCCTGAGAGAGGAGATCCTGAAGAGGAAGGAGATGCGACGGCAGATGCAGGCTGGCGTCAGAAAGAAGGAGCTGCTGGACAGACTCAATTCCCAGACAAACACACTCAGCCAAAACCCAGCTCCTCCACAGATTCAGCCCTCACAACAAAATCGGCAAACGCCCCATCCTGTACAACAACAACAGCAACCACCACCACCACAGCAGCAGGAACCAAAACAGCCACCTCAACAACTACAACCACATCCGCAGAGACAGTTTCCTCAGAGAACACCACAATCATTAAATCAATCACTAAAGAATCCCAATCAAAGCACCCCCATCCCCCCCAACGGCAGCGCTCAGACCCCTACACCACGTCCCAATGTCAAGGCACGCCTCCAGATGGTGAAAGGTGGCACCCAGCAGCAACAGACCCCCGGGCCTAGTCCAGACCAGCAGTGGAAGCAGCCCCAACAAAATCAGCAGCAGCTGCCACAGCAGCGGAGGAACAATGCTGTGCAGAACGTGAACAGGCCTGGTGCTCAGATCCAGCCCAGTCAGGTCCCCCAAAAGAACACACCAGTAACTCCCTCTGTGGGCCCCGGCCAAGCTCAGACCCAGGCTCAGCCTCAAGGACCTAAACCTGGGGCTAAAAGAACTGTGATGCAGCGGGCCAAGAACGCTAGTTTCGAAGGCCAGCAGGTGCCGCAAAAAGTCAGAGTTGTCAAACTTTCGGTGAGCATGCGATTTCATTTTCATCCAACGTCTTTTGTGTTTGGGTCCGACATTTATGTGATCCTCCCCAGCACACAGGGGAAACTGCAGTTTTGAACGGAAATGCCACTGATTGCCCTCACACTGTCTATTTTGTAATCTAAAAGATATCTAACCTATGGGAATGACAAGGTGATGTCTGTGTCATTTTGGCAAAATTGATCTGTTAAGAGTTTCCTCTCTCAAGCTTTGGGAAATGGTATTTAAGTCACAGTGTCTTTACGCGCATTTTACCTTTCGAACACAGAAAGGCTGTGGGCTTTAAAGAGAGCAGTATGACATTTATCTGTGCAGTTGAGGACACCTCATCACTGCTCTTAAAGGTTGATATCCTCTTTTAAGGGCAGAAGAGTATTCTTTTAAAGATAGAGGCCTTGGAGAGGGTAAAACAAGAATGACAGTAACACCAACAAAGTCCAGAATTACCACTGCCGGCTATTTTATGCTGGCTTGATAAGTTACTGCTGTGGCCTTAATTACACATTAATCTTTATTGAAAAACCACAAAGGCATGCATGTTAAACATTCATACTTGTCACTGATGAGACATGTTGGTGGGATGTGATAGTATTTGAAATAAGCCGCTTTCCGACTCCATCCCAGAGGATCAAGCCACAGAGCCAAAATCGCAGGCTGGCTGCAGATGAAGATAACTGGGTGTCAGTGCGTTAATGGAAACCTGCGCAGAGCTATCTGATGTACCGCATCTTGGAGGAAAAAAAAGGGGAGTGGGATGTGAGGTGGAGAAAGAGAGATGGAAACAGAAAGAAAGAAACAGCTAAGGCCTATAGCTGTGGTGAAAAGAAGATTGTCTAGATGCTCCCTCTTCCACATTGTTCTGCTGTCATCAACGGGCACTTGACAATGTTATCTCCTCTCCTCTCTTCTTTTCTTGCTCTCTCTCTCTTCCTCTCTGTCATCCCTCGGTTGCTTCTTTCCATCAACCCATCTCTCAGGTGCGAGGCAACAAAAGAATGCCAATCCAAGACCCTTGTAATTAATCTTTCTTGCTTGAACGGGAGGTGGGGGTTCGCAACATAATACCTGTGTAAGAAAGTTGCCACTTTTGAGGATTTGGATTTGTATGGCTTAGGCACACAGATAAGAGGCAAATTATATTTTCATCAGGGATAATACAAAGCAGCGCAAGACACAAAAGCTGTGGAGGAGGGGGGTGTAAGGGGGATGGGGTACACATCGAGCTGCTGTCGTTCCAGTGTAATGCAGCTTAGCATTTGATGGGTGCAATCAGGAGCTGTGATTTCTATAGGAGGGATTAATCCATTTACTCTCAACTGGGGACAGGTCAGAGATATCGCCTCTTTTCTTCTCCTGTATTGATCTGTCACATCTCTCTGCAGAGTCGGGGAAGAGACGACCTTCAATTCCTCCCCGCATGTCAACAGAGTTGAGCTGTGACTTTATTTGATAATGAGACCATCACCTTGTTGGGTTGATCTTTATTCCCCACAGCATGTCTGATAGGGATCCAGCTCCGGTGTTGGCACATTTTCCGTTTGCTTTGTAGATGCATTTTTGCCTGTTGTCCATAAACACTTTGCCTAAATGCTTAATGTGAACAGGAGTTTTTTTGATGCCTGCAAATGGAGATAAACGCTGGGATTTTGTGTGAGGTGTTGAATAAGTGTTGTCCGTCATCACTCCCATCCAGACTGGAAAGGGGCCCGTGGCCACTGACAGCACCGCGCAGCAACAAGGCACCTGTTCGGCAACCCCGATCAACAAGGCCGTCCAGAGGAAGGTCACCATGACAGGGCAGCAGCAACAGGGAGGAGGCGGAACACTGCAGGCTAGCCGAGGGGGCATGGGCAACCCACAGCAAAACAGGGTATGTCATCAATGAACACTCGCCTTCCTCTGTTCTTTGGACACCACTAACCATTTCACCTAAAACACACGTACTAATAGTGCAGACTGTGGGGTAATGGCAGCTCTTAAGTAGAAGAAGCTGAAATGTCTCCTAAAGTTGTCCTGTGCCGCTGGCGCTACCCTGGCATTCAGCAGACATACCAATCGAGCAGTAGTGGTAATAAGACAGGACAGTATGCCAGGTGCAGGAGTATTGACAAGCTGGAAGCAGTGTAACACGGGGGGCTACATAAGGTCCCCTGGCCTCTCTGCACGCCTGTCACCACCAGGCTGCTGTCACAGTTACCATACTCACTGACGCTGACAGGGTAAGGCAGTCACCATAACGCTTGCATGGCTCCCTTTCCCTTTATGCTCCCCCGCCCCCAACACACACACACACACACACACACACACACACACACACACACACACACACACCTCCTCTTCTCTCTTTTTGGGATCTCTCCCTCCTCCGCCTCCTCTTCCTCTGCAGCTGAAGAAACATAGCTCTCACTCTGGAGCTCAAATGAAGATATGCCATGCTGCTACATGCATCACGTTCTGACGTTGATGTTCTATGTAGAAATATGATAAGTCAATCATGTGAACGCTTGGCGTGTCTGAGAGGTGCGAGATGAAAACACGCAGCGTTTTTAAATTTTCCTTTGTTCCGAGGAACAGTATAGCTCCTCTCCACACAGTTGAATGCAGGATTAAAACATCAACATGCCTGTGTAAGCACTGAAAGGTTCACCCTGTGTTTTCGCCGTCACTCCCTCAAAACTTCCCTGTATTTTATTTTTACCTCATGTGGGCAATTTTTCTCACACCTGCCGTCGGTGTAGGTTGTCGTGTCGGGCCGGGGCCGAGGTAGAGGGGGTGGTCAGATGGGTCGAGGTCGTCCGGTGTCCACCAGACAAAACCAAAGAGGTGCAGAGAAGGAGCGCTGCACTGTGTCCATAGAGGGCCTCTCCTCATCCACAACCGACGCTCAGCTGAAGAATCTGCTCAGGTCCATCGGCCCCATAGAGGTAGGCACACTTGATTTAACGTTTATATAAAGAGCAACAAAATTCTCATCAGTCAGTCAGAAGTTAAAGCTGTAACTCATGCCAAAGTACTTGTATGTCATTTTTATATTGAAGCTACATACCTCATTATAGAAACTCTAAACATAGATATTTACTTCTTCCCACCAGAGTGGTAGTCAGGAATCCTTCACAGTGTGATCCCATAGCGCCCTCTGTCGTGGTGATTAGGTAGTTAGAGAAAGTGAATGAATTAATCAATTTCCCTCCACCACCCTCACTCCCTCTTGTGGATGAGGGGAGAACCTTGTTACACTCAGTTTGTACTTTTCTCTCTCTGTGCATCACAGATGTTTAAAATGATGCCCCAGCAGAGGAAAGCAGTCGCCAAATTTTCCAGCGCCGAGCATGCAGCCAGTTTCCAAATGAGCTTCCACAGGTAATCAATATTCCTTCCTTCACCTGTGTAGCGATAACAGTTAAGTGGTGACATACTGTGGTTGGTCGCCTTTGCATGTTGTGATGGTCTTGGATGTTTAGCTGTGCAGATTGTACACAGCGCAGCACAAGTTGTTCATTAGTGTCTTTGCCCCTGAGACAACAGCTCAAACGTCATTATCACAATTGCTACACAGGCACATGATAGATTTGTCCCACATTGATGTGTCGCTGATTGATGGATGAGGAGCCCAATAAGAGCGAGGGAGTCCTGTCACAAGACGTCACTTCCTCCCAGCGTGGGAGCCTCTCACGCACCTGGCATAGGAATATTTCTTCAGCCTTTCGGAGGTCGCACACAGTCGACGTCTCTGCACAGAAGCATCATTCATCTGCTGTCAACTTTGAACAGTGGACATAAAGACCTTTGGCTGCGAGCATGACCTTGTTTAACCTTATCTACCGATTGTCCATTGTTGTAAAATGGCACTGGAGTGACACTGTTAATTGACAGTTAATCCTATTTTTATGTAGATTGTGAAGAATGTTTTGCGCATCTTACATGGACACTTAAGTAGACGTTGTCACGGGATAATGGTTGCTCCCCTCGTCACTTAGATTCAGTGCTGAGAGAACAAGAACACACATTTTTGTAATTCTCATCTGACCACTCTATAGTAGTTTTTTATTATTTGTGGCTCGCTGTTTGGATCGAACGCAGGACGTGGTGGTGGCGGCGGCGGCAGACCGTGGCCGGCCTATTCACACACAGTAGCAGTACTTCTTCCCCCTGTAGATGGCAGTATTTCATCACTAATGGTGCTTCATTTTTTCCAACTCCAGTCCGCTTTCAGGTAGTCTCCATCAGTTTTCTGGTGAATGGCACTGCCTAGTGGAGAACTGGCAAACAGGCATAGATGAGGTGGATGATTTTAACATTTAACATGTGGATTGGGACCAAATTGGCACATCATGTGACATTAATGTGGTTTTTGGGAGTTGTACAAGTCGTGACTCGTGTGGTGCTTTTCAGTTTCAGTGCTGCTTCAGGGACAGATTGTTCAGATCAGCTCTCATTTAGGTTATTTTGGTCATCTGGCTCTTGTTCTAAACGTTATTAGGTCTTTTAGCTGTTACCTGGAGTCCTTCAGGCCTTTTGGGTGTCTATTTTAGTTGTATGTTCGATTATGGAGCACATAGATCTCGGTTAGTAAATGTGCTTTGAGGGAATGTGCATGCATATTTCTTCTTCTTTCTTTTTTTTTTGTTTTAGATTTTTAATGCTTACAACTTACACGCACATTGTTTGGGAGTTAAAAGCCGTCACAGATTTGGTAGGTCCTAGAGAATTGCTACACACACACATTATGAACATTTTGGCTCGGTTATACATCAGGGGTACTCTGGTTCAATGGATCTGAGTCTGTGTGACTGTCACGGAGCTGCACGGCGTACCTGGAAGAGCACTGTGAGCAGTTTGACTCTCTCTGAGCTGATAATGTAGATGTTTGGCAAAATAAATTCACCATAATATTTAGCCCCATGAGTCAAATTCCCCTCACTATAATTAAAACATCTGACGTAAAGATGCGTTTCTTCAGATGTGTGAGAAATTGTTATAAGTCTCTAATGCATCAGTTTATTTTAATCGTCTCGGAGCACGTACCCCTGTTTGGGGAGCGTTACCACGTCACTGAAAACTTTAAATTCTCTAAATACTTAATTTTTATGTGTGGCTCTTTGATTTCACAGTGACTTTATTCAAGTAAATGCATCAAGCTATCCTCAAGCAGTGTTTCCATAACCCATAATCATTTCTTCATCACACAGCATTTTTGTCTATTCAGGCTTTAAAGCTATTGAATGGAAAGCAGTTGTAAATATTAACGGTTACCCATGTTTACTAATGATGAATTCAGACGTGAGCGTCGTGTACATAACTGGCAGGAATGTGACGCAGGGAGCCGAGGGGGCAACGATTATCGACGTGGTGATCATGTACATAAGAAGAACGTTCTCTCAATATTCATCCTGTTCAGGTTTTTCTTTTTTTTTTGAGTTGTTCTTTACCTCTGTTGTATTAAGTAAAACATTTTTATATGTAAGGATATACTGATGTGTCCAGACAGAATTCATTTTACAAGTGTTTTGTTTCTAATTTGGAGCCAAAATGAAGAATGACTGGACCACATTTCTGTTTATAAGACATTTGACAAGAAGTTTAAGGGAAAATAAGAAAATAAAAACATGGCCAATATACCGTGAGCATGCAGGTATGTGAAGCCGGTTCAACTTTAGCCCAAAGATGTGTGGTTGTGTGTGATGTCCATGTGTCTGGTGCCTTTACGATGAATCATCGTATTTGTGCTGCATTTTATTCGTTTATACATATTCTGTAAGTTCCTGGGATTTCAACTTGCAACATATCAACATATACTTTCAAATACATTTTAACACTTCGTATGGCAAGAAATACCATCTCCTATAGATTCAGGGGGACACCACTGAATTTGGGCATTGAGATGTTTTGATTCATAACCAGAAACACAAGAGTTTCTGTCCTGCCCGTTCAACTGTGATGTCATGCTAATGTTCAGCCCCAAACAGCCCTGACATGCTAGAAGTAAAGCAATAGGCAAAGCAAGCAGCATTTTAAATGATTTTATGTATTTATTTGGGTTGAAATAAGCCATAATGCGAGGATAATTTGGAGGGTCGCCATCAGACGTTCAGCCTCTTTAGTTCCTGTTCGTAAACCAGCTGTGCATCTGGATGACATCACAGGTTAAGTTCTTGGTTCTCTGGTTTTTAAAGACTCGGCAAAGAGTTCTTCACATTCACAAGTACTCATTGGCGTCCGTCTTTGACTGCATGTGTGCCTCAAATTGATCAATTTAGTGGTATTTCACTTAAATTAGCTTTTACTTCAAAACCAACAAAGGTTTAGAATAAGCTGCACGTGCCTGATTCTTGCCAGCGAAGGTCACTGACTTCTCAACATGCTTCAAGCATCAAAAGCATTGAGCCGAATGGGGTTTCTGGAAATGTCTTAACTCCCAAAATTCCTTCTTACTTCTTGTAAAACTTGAGGTTTCGTGGTTTCAAGTCTTTTTCTGTGTTCGTACAGTTGTTCTAAACTGACTTCTTTATGTTTTTTTTCCTTTTGTTGTTAGTTGAACTGATGTAGAGGTTTTTGTTCCCTAACATTGTGTATTTTTTTATGTCTTTCATGTTGTGCGTTACACTTGATTTTTAGTGCTGTGGTAAATCCTGTGGATTTGACAAAGTATCGGCAATGCCGGTGATGGTATATTGGTATAAGACATCTGGTCTTGTAATGACAGAACAGATTCATATTGAATCTATTTGTACCTTAGTTTTAAGAGTTAAGTACATACTTGTACATTGAACTTTTAGGTATGATGTTTCACCTCTTAAAGTAATTTCCTTGAGGAAAATTGTTGACCGTAAGCTGTGTAATTAAGTTTTCCAATCACATCACCTCCTGGTTACTGGAGCATATTTGGATATTTGATTAAGCTCATATGTGACACATCTATGGGGTTCTATCGTTCTTTAAAAAGAGACCTTCATCATCGCTGCTAATGACTAGTATCCAAATGTTTAGTCAAGCTTCAGGTTCATTCGCAAACACTAACCTAAAACTTTTTTCCAGCAGGTCTGTCTGGTGATCATAGCTGCTGAGGTTTTGCAGACCGGCTGAAATAACCATTTCATTCCTTCCCTTTCTTCAGGTCAGATCACTTCAGCCTCAAACTGTCGTCAGTGTGGTTGCTGGCCACCAAAGCAAAGTTAACGGACCATCCCAAGGGTTTAGCTTGCTTTAGCCAGCAACAAATTGGGTTATAGTTACACAACAAATTCTGCAGTACTCTCCAACTTCAAGGCTGTTTGAAAATCAGCTTGCTTACGATTGGTCGTCCATCACTCTGAACTATGGTTGGCTTTATTTTTGTCAAAGTTCTGTTATGTTTGCATGATAAAGCAGTTGATATTTTTGGTGCCCTGTTGACGTGTTTAGGTTCTTATGCAAGGGGATTTGAGTTGGGTAGTTTGTAGTTTGTCCCTCTGATGTAACCCCAGTCGGTCATTTGAAGCCACTTAAAGATAATTTCCACTTTCTGAAAAGCTCTGCTGCCCTGCTGGTATGAAAAATGATTCATCTTCAGCCTGATGTATACAACACATCACCGAACTGAACGTTTTAATCAGCTTTATTTATTCCTCAACAACCAACAAGACACTGTGTGTCATCCACAGTTTTTGTCTTTGGTTGAATTAATAGCTGCACCCTGTTTGTTTAAGTTGACTGCACACATGGAGTATTTTTTGTACCAGCAAAAAGCAGCGTTATGTGTTGTCACATGGCCTAAATTTGTAAAACTTTTAGGAAACCAGTAGCTTAAATCTGAGACTTCAATGTAATTGTCTTAAAACTGGATGTATTGATTACATGAGAGGTACAAACAGGTTGAGCGAAAGCATCCCAAACCACTGGCATGGTCCAACGCTTGCGGTGCTCCTGGTTCAAACACACTGGGCAGTTTGATATTGCAGCTGCACACATGTTTCGTTCTCGATCGTTCTTATGAAAACACACCTGATGTGACCACCGGTCACGACAGGTGTCGCCACAACAGAATGACCTCTGCTGTTATTAACGGTGAATTTTTCAACAGTGAGCTGGTGAAAGGAGCCGTTGACCAGCTTTAGCCATGATGCCGCTCTGTCACTTTTCCTGCCTTAACTCACTCACTTAACGCCTGAGGTTCTTTTCCAGCCGTGCCGTGTCCAGCCTTGGGGTGAAGATCTCACTTGAGCTTACTTCCCTCACTAAATAGATGTTGCTGCGTGCAGAGTATTGGGCCTCCTACATTTCCTTCCTACTTTTCCTGCCATCGCTTTTCTTCCAACTTGCATACATTTGACTCATCTTTTCCTTGATGCTGCCGTTGTTGAATGAACTTAAGACTTCTGTATCAAGCAGGGGGGCCCACCTGGATTACCATTGTTTGTTAGCCCAGTGGATGGAGGTTTCCATCTCTGTGACGACCGCCGGGCTCACAGAGCAGACTCGTAACTCTAAAGCCGCTTTATGGCTTTCACTGCACCAAAGGTCCATCCAGCTTCTTGACATGAATTGTTTGGTTGGATTTTGAGAAAGACACTTCAGTGGTTTCTTCATCTCCAACAGTACGGTGCACAAGACAGTGTCTGAAAATCCAGCGTTGGGTTTTGACTGAAACTGTTGACAATCCATCCTGTCGTGTGTCCACACTGTGATGTTTAACATGAAGTAATCATGTTTTGTGTTGGAAAACTCTGAAATCACTGTGAAATGTGTTCTCATGCTGTAAATGATGTGATTTTCAAAAGAGACTGTATGTTTTTTAAGAGAAACTAATTCGTAAAGAGATGCGATGTGTTAAATTTGATACCAGAAACTGGAGAAAAATAAACTTTTTCACATACACAGCAGTGGCATTGAGCTTGTTTTTATTGTGAAGTCTGAAGATTTCCAAACCACTTTGTTTCAAATCAAAACCACTGAGGTCCTTTAGTCAGAGGCAAAAGCCTGGACAGGAAGTGAATGTCATCCGAAGCTGTGGTTCTTAACCTTTTTCCACTGGTGATCCTTTAAATGCATATGTTTCTGCTTGCGATCCTTCATCACAAGCTCAATACATTTTTGCTTGAGAGCAACCAAAAAGTGAGTAAACCTCTGAGGCTGCTGGTTTGACCTTGTCAGGCTTCTGTCTAGTGTTGTACATTAAAAAGCAAAGATAAGTCAGGGAGAAAAGGACATTTGAGCAGTAGAACTATCAACAGTCTTTCCCATCCCACTTATTATGTTGTTACCTCTCCGATTAATCTGGCGACCTGTGTAAGGGGTCCCAATCCCCTCGTTGGAAACAGCTTGTCATCAAAAAACCAAAGAAACTGCGTTTTCCTTCATATTCTCAAACCAGGACTGACTGCATTAATGTTGCACTTGGTTTAGTTGGATTCATGTTGTCTTCACATGAAGCTGGGGACCAACATCGAGACAGAATTTAAAAAAAAAAAAAAAAAGGACCAAAATGTTGAGCTCTTGACTGTGATTAAATGCTGTGTTTTAATACAATTTAAAAACAGCGCTGCGGTTGAAGAAATTTGAGACCGTGAACACTTGACCTCCTGCAAACGTCTTCAAAGACAGCACCAACAGGGACGGTCGAGAACTCACTGGAGTAACATTAACTGCATCAAATCGAAGGGTTTTAATGGTCATACTGTTACATCTGACAACGCTGATTGAATTTCTTTAAAAATGTAAATTGTGTAGAGCATTTCTGAAGATCTGTCCGTCTTCTGTTTTATCTATCCAACTTTTTGATCATGAGCTTATTCGCATTTTGTCTTAAATAGTTGTGGTTCAGTTTATTGACAGTAGAGGAGGAGGCAGTAGTAAAGGTGTGCGACAATGTTTAAGACCAAGTCCTTGAAAAATCACTTTACCCTCTAACTTACCGCTCAGGTCTTGAGCTCTCGGCCGGTTGCTGCCACAGACGAGTGAATGGGAGAAGGGAGCGCTGCCATTTGCAGAACTCTCTTAGAAACGGGGAGTTTTGTTTTCCAGAATGCCAGACTGTTCATGTTTGCAAATGTCAACATTTGTAAAAGCCGTTGTTGAGCTCCAGCAGACTGAGGGCCCCCAGAGGGATTAGAGGAGGCTCTGTTTACCTGCTCTGAGGAATGCTGCCCTGCACGGACGCTTTTGTATCTGTCAGGGACCCAGGGTCACAGCGCCGGGAGAGATGGGCCGCTTTGTCCCTCTCTAAAGTTTCCACCTCACAGTATCAACAAGGAAACACAATGTGGGCGACCCGGGAGGAGGAAATGGAATTCCTGCTCATGTCGCTACAGTGTTCAGAAACTCAGGTTCAGTGGCCTCGTTTACCTTTGATAAGCCTGGTGAAGGATGGGATCAGTTCTGTGATTCTGATTGGAAAAACATGGTAGATATTGTAAAGTTTCCACATTATTCGCCTGTACTTTGGTCATTCATTTGCACTTCTGCTTCTTAATACTTCTCATCAACACCCCACAGATGTACCCAAATTAGCTTAAATGGTAGTTAACCTGTGAATAGCTTCAGCTTCCTGTCTGTGAGTGCAGTCAGTTTTCGTGTTATTTCCACCTTGCTAGCCAGCACTACCGGTGCCTCACCACATGGTGTCGCCCTTGCACAACTTAATACAGTCAGAATCCGATGCTGTAATCAATCTCAGAGATATGTAGCCTTCTAATACCTCAGCACACCTCAAGAGGACAAAAAAAATCATCACTAAAACCTCCCTATTAAGTGCTACATGCATACTTTAAGTCCCTGTGAAAATATTGGAGGATTATAGCGATTTGTTAAGACTCACAAACGTGTTACAGAGCTGTGATTTCAACAAAGGCTGCGTTTCTTCCTTTGGACCGGACTGTCAGTCACTGATGGAGCAGCCTGACCTCCAGCAGCAGACACCGAGAAGCGTTTAGGGCCAACAAACACGCTTGTGTTTAATTTGTCTGCAAGGTAGAAGTTATTTGCGGAGGGCAAACCTCGTTAAATTCGACATGGGCGCTCAACATTTCGCAAGCACGCAAAAGGTAGTTCAAAGCGCCATATTTTCCCCATTTTGGAAAAGCCAGCAAACAGGGAGAAATTGTTTGCGAGCGCTCCCAGTAGACTCAGCCCGCTCAATTACCTTGTAAAACATTTGTTATATGTTAATTATAAGCAGCCAAAATGAAGACTGTGCTCGTTATAAAGGAAAATTGGGCCAAAGGGGAACTATCACTGCAAGCTGAGCGGATTTGTTAATCAATGAGCTGCTCCAACAGCTGATCTAAGACCTGAAAATGTCTCATAATGTCTCCAAATGATCCTCTTTGTGTTTCCTGTGAAGCTCAGTTCAGACAAAGACATGTAACAACTGCAAGTTTGAAGATTTTCTTTATCTCATTTTGTAATAAACATATAAATAATAAACTCTAGACATTTTTGACGCATCGCCCTGTTATGAAAGTTAACTGGTATGGTATGGCTATATAGACTATCCAAACTTTGCATCTGCCGCAGGTCATTTCTATAAAACTATTTCCCTATTACAAAATATGAAAAGAAAAATACATTTTAGTACATTTACAGGAGTTACTTATTAATTTATTTAACGAAACTGTTTCAGTACTACTTTAACTGTTACTGAATTGTCAGAATCTGCATTTAATATTTTTCTCAGAAGAAAACAGAAAAATAGAAACACAACCAAAAAAAAAAAAAAAGCAGAGAATGCAGACATGAGGCAGAATATCTGTCCCTCTCCGACAACTTAAACGAACAGTTTCCAAAATAATAAAAATCTTAATAAACCAAGCAGTACAAGATTTTCCAATACTTTCCCAACTACTGTATTTAAATTAAAATATATTCTCATATCTTACACTATTTCAAATAACGAAATGTGATTCGGTAGCGATCTGTCAAAATCTAATTTACAATTCTGTGTATAAAAATATAATTTATGGAACCCCGCGAAGTTTGTTCTCCCCAAAATATAACAGTCAGTTGCACATATATGCACATATGAACATTACAACCTGTCAAAGTTAGCTCCTTTCTACATGGTCTCCTTTCTCTTTGCGATATTTTTTTTTTCCTTTTTCATTTTTTCGTCTTTTTTTAACATATTTTTTTTCTCTCTTTTTTTTTTGCATTTGAGATATACAAAAATAGATTATGCACAATTTGCCGCTCACACCGTTTCAGAATCCATTTGTGTGACAGCAGCGAGTTCACATGAGAATAAATTATTCAAAGAGAAACTTTTTAAGGCTCCATTCATTCTTTGAAAGGGGATAACATGGAAAAGTCACTGAAATAAATATCCCAACTCCGCTGGGGCCTTTGTCTTGTTTGTTTGTTCGTTCGTTTTTTAATTATTATTATTATTTTATCTTTTTTTAATCTACTGAATAGTTCGTGTGTCCTACATTTAAGTCTCGTTCTGCTCCTGGAGTTGAGGTTTCAACTTGGGTATACTGACATCCCGAGTGGATGGATCGAGTGGCTGTCCAAGAGCCATGTTCCTAATTGATAAAGGATCTTGGAGTACCAGTGCACTCCGTCGTTCTGTGCACTGACTTGAGGCTGGGAACTGAAAAGCAACGAGGACACCCAGTGGGCGAGCCTGACAGGTGCCAGGGCCCAGTGCGCCAGGACGTGGTCTTCGATCACTGCGTAACAGGACGCAAGGACCTGGTCCACAACGACGGTCCCCTGCACGGTCACCGGCGCAAACGAGCCCTCGTGCTCTTGCGTGTAAATCCGTTTTACGGTCACAGGGACGAGCCGACTTCGCTCGGCGTCAAACACGAACACCTTCTGTCCACGCTGGACTTGGCTGGCGAAGACTGCCGACATCCGCTCCTCTCGCGTGGAGTTGTGGCCGACGAAGAGGAGGTGCGCGGCGGTGAGGGTGATTTTCTGGCCCGAGTCGGTTTCGATCACGTAGAAGAGCCTCCTGGTCGTCGAGTCTTGGTCTATGAACATGATGAAGTCGGTGTAAATCGGGTTTCCATCGTCATCTGCTGCCAGGACCCTGTCGCCGGTTCGGAGGTCTTTGACCGGCTTCTTGGTGCCATCCTGGAGGGTGACAGTGGAGGAGCCTGGGAAGCAGCCGCCTGACTTTGCTGCCACTGAGTTTTCTGTTAAAACAAAAGACCGTGTTGTTAAAATCCGATTTTGTGCCTTCAGAAATGTTTATTAAGAGGCAGAACCCACTGTGGCACTGCAGAATTATTAAAAAAAAAAAAAAACATCCACAAGACACGTCAAATGCGCAAAAGCAGCATTAGCTAAAACTTTTAACCACTGTCAGAAGTTTAAAATAAATAAATCACAGGTGCCTTTGCCACCGCAGTGCGGGACCACCGCCCCATTCAAAAGCCCATTCAGGAGCCTTCCTTCTTTTCTCGTGTTTGTATTTTTCCTGCCGACACACATCATGGTGGGCCATATGCATTTTGCATAATGATGCCTGTCTGCGCCTCCATGCCAAATGCGTATTGGCTTGGCCCACGTTGTCTGAGACGAGAAAAGCGAAAGCCTTGGCTCATCTATTCTTAATTAAAAAAAGAAAGAAAGAAACCAATAAAGAGCAGGCATTGTTATTCTAAATCAGCTTGTGGATCGAGCTACTCTCGGTAAAGAACACTTACGCCGTTCCCAGCTACTCTTCCCATATTTACTCAGGTGCAGAAACCTCCATGTGACAATTCACACAAATAGGCGACTCACAACTACTATTTACCCAGTGGAGCCACTTTTCCAAGCCTCTCGAGTTGTAGATTTGAATTTAAATGAGGGCCCGGACTCTTAAATGCTTTCTGTTGTGCAACATCAATGTCCCCTCTTTCTACCACCTCTCCCTGCTTTGTTGTCAGTCTTGATGACAATAATTTTGGCCTTGGTGGAGCTCTTCACATACCAGTCTCTAGGATCACACTGTCTTGCACACAGAAAAGGGGGTTTCCTACCCAGAATTTGGGGCTTTTAATCTTCTTTTAAGATTCCCGAGCATGAAATAAGGTGACAACTGAAAACCAGATTTAGCCCAACCAATTCAACATTGTTCAGCCAAATCCTTTTGGTAAAGTCGCATGACCCCCAATGACACGTCGGCCTGGCCCATACTCTGATCTCAAAACGTGTGTGTTGAATGATAAGTAAGGGATTTATCAATAAAGTCTGAGCTCAGAAAAAGAGCCACGGTTCATCAATCAGCGAGAAGAAATGTGTTCTGTGCGCCGTAGGTGTCCTTCAGCGTGCGGTGAAAGCCCGAAATGTTATTTTAACCAATAAAAGGAGCTTAAATGAAGCTTGTGTTAAAATTTAAAACTGGATCTCAAAGCTGAGATGAATAAAACGCACCTAAATAGCTTTAACAAGCAAGTTTTTTCGTTTTTCCGCCATATGATAAAATCCAAAATTGTACCAAATTCCCTAAAAACGTCATAATTCCGAGCGTTTCTATTTTGCTGTCCGCCGGTGCGCCAAAACCCAGAGAGGACACAAAAAGCTTTGTTTTTCTAGGTCACACCGAGGAGCCTTGTTAGATTATGATCGTGGTTCCCACCAGGAGACAGTGTGGGGCGATGTAAGATCAAGAAATAAGCTGCATGGGGAAAAGCTGGGATGTGGCCATACGTCAGTCATAGAGACAGACTTCACCGCGTCAACACTCCAACGCCTGGTCTGCGCGCTCGATTACCTCATCAGACAGACACAGTGTCCACTACAAGTTCTTGTGATTAATCACTGATTGACAATTTAGACATTATTGATGATAAAGAAATGTATAGTTTTGAGATAGAAATGAATCTACTGTCGCGGTTTGTTTGTTTGTTTGTTTGTTGGAGCTCTTAAATGTTGATTGGTGACTGAAATCCGTTTTTTGGACTCTGTCATGAGATGACGCATGAAAGGCATCACCTTCATTTCTCTCTGACACCTGCATGACCTCTGATTTACTTTTCCCTCACAAACAGCTGCACAAACTCTGATTTTGGAAGTCTTCTAGAAGGTGAAGCAGGACAGGAGCTTCCCTGCGCTGCACCTGCTCTTTGGATGATTGCATTCGCACCTGACGGGAAACGCGCACTGGTCTTATCTGGTTATTTTCTCCGCCACAGTGCGCATGACCGCTTTTCTCTGGGCACATTATGATGGGTTTTCCTCTCATCTCGCAGCCATACCTGCTTTCACAGAGCAGTGGATGTGTGCTTTGGATTCATAATAGACCCAGTCGAATCCGGCTTCCACCGCCAGCCTGGACAGAGTGCCGTATTTGCTCTTGTCTCTGTCCGAGGTGGTGATGTCCACGGCCCTGCCCTCGTAGTGGAGCGACTCCTCGAAGTGGTGTCCGTCCTCGTCCCAGCCCTCGGTGACCCTCAGCTTCACCCCTGGCCACTGATTCATCACTGAGATGGCCAGAGAGTTCAGCTTGTCTTTACACCTCTGCGGGAAGGAGAAATGGACCAATTAGTCACCTGTTGTGTGTCATGGCTTGCAGATATAAGCTGTCCGTGGATAAAATGCGGAAAAAGTCTGAATCTAGAACAGCAGTTTCCACCAAAGCATTTCTTTTATTGGCACAATTTTCTGTTGCCAAGAGTAGCAGGTGCTCACAACTGACTAAAAATATATCTTTTGGTCAGAGAAATAAAGCTTTAGACCGCATGCGCCACACATGGAAGTTTGTCTCCCCCCAGAAATAGCTGCAGAGATATCTGCTTTGCTGGCTTGATGTCTGCTGTCCAGTATAGCGATACCGATTAAAAACCACACCTCTCCATCCCCACCTGACGCCCCTGATTCCTCCCAGCTGAGGTGAAACACTGGCACTGAGCTGCATCCCTGGTGCTGAATGTGAGCTTACATTTCTCAGTGTGAGCAGCAGCGTCAGAGGGCACATCTCGGATAGGAAAGCTGCCGATGAAATATTGATAAGGCACCGCATTCGCTTCACTGGCCTATAACATATGGGTCTTTTGGTCTTGGAAAGGTGCGAGCAGCGTCCCTTTCTCTCTGAAAGTGTCGCATTGGGCACAACATGCATCATTACGAATTCATGAGCTTGTATTAGGCCATGGAATGAGCGAGTCCTTTGTTGGTTGCAACTTGTTTGTTTTCTTTAAATCAATAATTGATATGCAGATGATATGAAGATGATCTTCAAGAGCAGCTGCTGCCTTAAAATATCTGGAGTTTGTCCTATGAATAAATCGTCGCGCCCCAGCCTCTCCGCGCGCTCAATGAAGATGCTTGGCCTTCTCCAAGACAACTATTCTCGACACTCAACCAATATGTCAAATAAAACATCACAAAGAGTCTTTTCACTCCAACCGCGGAGGGAAACTTTCATTATTCCTCTCCTGCAAAGTCTTGGGAAACGTGACATGCCTCCTTAAGTCGGTGTGTTTTGGCTGCTGACTGACAGACTTGTGAAATATCCAGGGGTGGTACGGGGCGCACAGAGGAGCGTCTGTGTGTGTCCTCTTCCCTTATGGACAGCCTGAGTGTCCTGAACCAGGAATGTTCACACAGACCCCAAAAACTCGTGTAACAAAAAAAGAAAGAAAAAAGGAGCTTCCACATATATCAGTGGGTGTTTTATGAGGATATCGCACTTGTAGAATGTGTTGAATAAAAAACCGGCCCCCGAAAAACCTCCCACATTCTGAGGAGGATTGTCGGAGTCAAGAGCCGTAAAGCTTAACCTATTTATTAATTCATTAGGTCGTGTGCCGCAAATCAAGCCAAATTCTGCTCAGCCACCGTGAAGCGCAGCAGGGCGCCCTAGACCGGCGCTTTGTGCTCGGGGTAAAGTTGTTCAACAGCCTCCCTCTTAATCTTTTCACAAATGATTTGGTTAGAGGAAACACTTATCAGCTACCTGTCAGTGCAAACAAGCCGCCAGCTCATCTCCTTTCCGACGCGTTTGCACTGTGGGCAGAGACTGCAGCCTCCCAACAATGCTACACTGCAAGAAACACAATAACCCACGTTTAAAAGCCGTTTAATCTGGTGTTGGACCTTTTCTGAAAAGTGCAAAGCAACGTTTGCCGGTGTGGCTGACGTGGTTTCACAGGACAAATCAACTATTTTTTCTACATTTTCTAATTCTGCTTTACAAGTTGTCTTTGAACAATGAAACTTCGTTGGAAACACACTGATTAATTCCAGCAATCTCACTGCTCCACAAGAGAACATTTCCACTCAAACTGAGATAAGTCACATTTTACGACTGAAAATGAAACAATCGTGTGGATTAGGTGAGTAAGATTGATGCCCCTGCTCATCTCAGGCCCCGTCACTCCGGGAAACACTATCTGTAAATGTCTAAAACGCCTCTGCTGGCAGCGTTCCTCGGAGAGAGCTGTGTGTTACCAGTATCACGTATTATAGTCTTAGGCTAGACCTCAGTGAATTGATTGATAAGCACATTTCTTGCACACACCTAAGGGAGTGACTGCAGGCACGTGCCTTGTTTCATGTGCGACTCCAGCATATATTTTCCGAAACGTAAGATAACGAGGAAAGTCTGCTACATTCGTGCGTAAAACTCCGTGCGTAAAACCCACAAGATTCATGCGTAAAGCCGCGGAACAGCGCAAAGACCGTTGGCACAGCGTAAATCCCCATGTGATAATGCTTATGCCCCTGGCAGAGTCGCCTACAAAACAGCTACAGTCTTCCTCTTTTGGATGTAAATGCCAGAATTTGATGGCTTTGTAATGTCACGGACGATAACGACAATCTCACCTGTTTCAACTTACTGTGGCCTCCCGCTAACCAAAGGTCATAAGTTCAAATTGCGTTACAGACTCAGTGAGGGGTGCCTTAAGAGCGCTTTCATGTTCGTGTCACACTTCGAGCCTCTTGTTGTGTTTTCTGTAAACACTCGGATGCTGAATGGAAAGCGGATGATGAACCAGAAGCCACAACTATTGACCCTTTAATAAAATCTATAAAACACAAATCGGCTCTCAAAACATGTTATTATAAGGACCCTAAGTAGACAAACTTCATGCACAGGTGCAATATATAATCATATTTTATCTGAGGCACTCCCTCTTCTATGAATGATTTTCTACAGAGCCGTAAACACAACTGTTTATACAGCAGGTGGGGTGTTTTACTCAGATTGAAACCTTGCAGACACCAATATTCTAAGAAATGAAGAGCACTGAAATCAAACTGGTCTCCTTTTTGCTGGAGACCTCGGAACCTCCTCGAGGATCCGCGGGGGGTTCCCTGAACCCCAGTTTGGGCATCACACCCCCACGCGCCCATAATTTCATGCTCTGTGTGTATGAGAACCTATAGGTGCATCTCAGAGGCGGTGTGGGGAGGGCTGAGAGGGACGCCGAGACCGCACGCACAGTGAATATTTCATCGGAGCTCGTGCTCATGCATGGTGCGAGGCACGGGTTCAGGGACTCCGGCGCGCGCCTGGCTTCATCACCACCAGCACCAGCACCATCACCACCGGCATTTTATTATTACTGAGCCAATATCACCCAAGCGCCTTTAATAATTCACCAGCCTCTGAGTGCTAAAAGTCATGCTGAAGAGACGCGGCATCCTGCAGCCTGGAAAGAAATCAAGGCTGCATCTCTCCGATGTATTGTGAGCCTCGTCTTATCTGCACGGATCGAGCTATGAGCTTTGGTAACTAACTGCCTACATGAGGATGGAGAATTTAAAAAAAAAAAAAAAAAAAAGATGTCATCATCCATTGCAAGCAAGGCACCATCACCCCTGTGCGCCTTGCTCCTATAATTGACCGAGTCCCACCCATTTCTGAAGTCCTGGTAGTGTCCAGAACACTCTCAAAGAAATGTCACTGTTTTCATGCACTGATGCACACCATGCGAAAGGCTAAATTACAGCAGCCTGTGCGAGAAAATGTCTGATTGAGCCACGCCATGCCTGAATAAGCCCGGCTGTTTGAAGCGGTGCGCATCACCAGCTCCCCGTATTCATGGCTGGAATAAAGAAAAGGCGCTTAAAACAAGCTGCAATGTTGAGCTTAAACAGGCATCAAATGCTGAATGTGCTCGCGAAATGTAAGGCAACGCGAATGCGCGCCTGTGAAACAACAAATAGAGCCTCACAAAGATACAAATATAGATATGAGGAGAGGGGCACATTAATATTTTAAATACACTGTCACAATCATGAAGGCCGAGTGTCCTGACTGTCCGCCTGCACATCACTTCTCCAGCTGGATTTCTACATTCGCTTCAAGCCTGCAGCCTTTGAAAACTCCCATGCTGCTGCATAAAGCGCATCTGCTTTTACAGTCAAGTTAAATGGCTCAGTGTGAAGAGTTCAGCAGCGGGTAAAACAGACTTCACTTAAGGTGCGCAATCAGTCTGACAAGGAGGTTGTTGCAGTGCGCAGTGATGGTGCGTTAGGAGACGGGCAGTAGGGGAAAAAGGTTATTCTGTCTCCTTACCTGAGTCATTAGCCTGTCGGCACCGGTGTTCTCCTCATCCTTGAATATGATGTCTGTGTTATAATTGGGAGTCAGTTCTTTAAATCGCTCGGAGTTTCTTGTGATCTTGCCTTCGTATCTGCCGCTTGCCCCGAGGGTCTTCTCCGCCACGTTGGGGATGAACTGCTTGTACGCAAGAGGTGTCAGCTTCTTCGGGTGTCTTCTCCTGCCGTAGCCCCTGCCCGGTCCGCATCCCATCCCAGAGGACACCAAGGACAAGCAGATGAGACCGACCAATACGATTCTGGTCCAGAGCAGCATTTTTGTCCTTTAAGATCTCAAACGAGTCGCCGCTGCTATCTCTACCGTCTGCCTCTCCCGGCTCTCGCAATGTCCTTGTCTCCTCCTCTACTTCGCCTTCGCCTGGTCTCTACTGTGGCAGGTGCGGAAATGAACGCCTTAGACAAATGGTAATAACGGGGCACATCGAAGGAGAGTTTAAAAAAAAAAAAGTAGTGAGGGAATTAAAAGCCACGGGATCTCTAGTCGAGCTGCAGCCGCTTGTGTGAGGCGACCGCTTTTACTGCTTTGTATTATAGCACCGATCTATAGCAGGGGAGGGATTTGATTGGCTCGCCTAGACAAACCCTCCTGATGTTATCCCACAAAAAAATCTTAAAAGATTTCTTCCACCTGAGGGTTAGCCTGTGTTGCGGGGAGGAGGGGCTGTTCCATGGGAAAACATCAATTATAAACCGTCTTTTTTTTCACCCTCCCATTTTCCAGATTTCACAGGAAAGGCAGGACAGACAGGAGCGCTTGCACGGTGCCGGGCTCCAATCTGAAGCGGTGTAGTTAGGTGAAGTGATTTCAGTGTGTGTGTGCGGTGATTGAACTGCGTCTGGGATAACTTTCTGCACAGATTGCATTTCGCAGGAGAATAAACCGGCCCGTGGACGCGCACTGCGCACGCATGTGCTGGATGTTTTTTTCTCTGTGGCCCCGTAGCCACCAAACAAATGAATGAAGAGTTTACTCACTGTGCGAATGATTATTGTAGTGGCTTTGAATCTGAAATACGTTGAAGTTTCTCCGCATGCCAGCGTGACTACACGCACGAAAATCGCTTTGGATACGTTTCGCACCACTTGGGTTAATCAGAGTCTAGAGAAATTTGAGGAAACATGACGGAGTTTTGGTTTCACGCCACTCAAACTCAGTCAAACTTAAAAACAAACCTGCACTTATATCTGTACAGTGCGCGCACCGTGCGCCCCTTGTTGCGCCCCCCTCCTTTTTACGCATCAGAACATATTAAATGATGATTTCACCCGATTCATTTAATCTGTGCCTATACTCATCTAATTACAGTATATATTGTCACAACTCGGACTCACATCATGAAGAAGACTCCGTCTGAATGGCAGACTTACAGTTCATTAAGGCTTTAGAGAGTGTATTCCAGGCACGTCCGACTCATCCAAGACTCTTTCTTATTGTAAGCAGCCTGTTTAGTGCGTAAAATGTTCTGCGTGCATCCACTATGGATCACCCATAGGCTCTCCTACACACCGTATCTCTTCCAAAGTCCACCTCATTGACAGATTGAGCCTTGGTAACCACTGCATTTACTGGCCACAGCAGTGTAACTTTCTCTGTACTCTCTCCTTTAAAGGAGCGAGGGGGGGCTTCCTGCTCTCATGACAGCAGTAACACCCAGCACTGATTTCCCACTTGCTGGGGTGTTAAAACAGATTTCATTTCAATCACCAAGCTTCCTGAGTTGGTTTTAGCCCGACACACACTGATAGTTATATACCTGTGATTAGAGCCAATTAAGAAATGTTTAAGTGACGGTGTTGTTGATTAAAGAATGCATCACCATCACACATAAAACACGACTGTGTCCGCATTCAAAGCGTATCAGACAAAAACAGATTTCCTAATTGTTTCAGGAAGTCAAATTATTTGTATGATAACAAACCAACTGTTAGAGTAATTACAGGAAGAGGGGCTGTTTTGGAGCAACTTTAGCTCTCATCACACTGACAGTGTGGCACAGGTGCTCTGAAGTGAGGACAGATATGCCAGTCTTTGGTGTGGCTTCAGTCTCATTAAACCTCACTCTGGCTGACCTCCAGTCTGGTTCAGTCTGTGCCAGGGTTGTGGCAGTGCAACCAGGGCAGGTGAGACTACCTGCCGCTCGCCGAGACCGTGAACATCAAGTCTCGGCCAAGAGATGGCTTGGGCACTTGGCTCACTGCTGGGCAACCCCGACCAAGATATTCCACTACCAGTGATGGCTGTAGGTCTGAATATCACTGAATTCCCTCTGTTTTTGCTAAGTGTCATAGAGATTCTCAAGATGTCTTTCTGCAGAGGTGCTGTTCAAACACAGAGCTGACAGCAGTGGTGGTGCCCTGAGGGACACCGGAGGCGCTGTTTGGCCCCAGGTCAGAGTCTTGGTTCAGGTGTCACAGCTCTGAGATAAAACTTGGCATGCCACACAAACGCCTCAAAAACGCAGAGACGGGGGGAGGTGAGGCAGCGAGAGTCCATAGAGGCCTCAGTCCTCACATCCAAAGAAGGATGAGAGTGTAATAAAAATGATAATAAGGATTATTAGTGTTATAGAGACTTTAAAGGGTTCTCTGTAAATGAACCAAGTGACAAAATGTGATGCTAAGTGACATGAATAATGCAGAGATTGTGATGAATAATGCAGCCTAAAGAGCAAGGTGTGCTGATGTGAGAGACTGGATTTGAACTTGAGTTTCTCCCACAGAGGAAAGCAGCCATCTCTCAACCCGGCCTGGGGCAAATAGTATTTGCAAACATTACACTTCATTGTTTGGTTTTGACCTCCTTCAGTGCCAGATGGGTGGAGTTTGCGACAATATGCAATGAAAATCACAGCAGACAGTTTAGACAATTAAACAAAGTATCTCAGGTCATTGTAGTATATGAACTTCTGTTTGAGAACTCACCTTGATACTGTCTAAAAAATGCCCTGACAGCTTAAAACAAACACTTCAAATACTTGCAATACCTCCTTATTCCAGTTCTGGACTATAACAGGGTCACGCCTGCTCAGGGTGCATGCATGCTGGGATGTAAACAACCTGAACGGGTCAGCAGATATTCGTAGGGTTAACACACACACAAGAATAATATATTCAACCGCCTATGGATAATTTAGAGTTTGCACTTCAACTTCAAAATAGACATTTTCAGTTTGCCAAGGTGGGTTTGATAGGATTTTATAAGCCCGAGAGCTAAACCACAAAGGAGCTCATAATCCAGCAATTTAAGTTAGAACGAGCAAACTGAAAGTTTTCACCTGACAGCAACGTTATCCAAGTTTTTTGGAAGCTCTGTTGTAAAAGCTATTTGATCATCACAAAGCATAAACAAAGGCCTTTACTAGAGAAAACGCTTCCAAAATCCTGTATGTGTGCTACTATGTGACGTCCCTTTACTCTTTCACGTGCACTGAGCTTGGTTTTGCATATGGAGGTGACACAGCAAAACAGAGGCCGATTTTATGAAACAATTCTGCAGGGATTGAGGGCATTACACAATTCATATTAAGAAGCCGATTGCATGTGATGGCTAATCCAGCATGAG
Source organism: Chaetodon trifascialis (assembly GCF_039877785.1). Lineage (NCBI taxonomy): Eukaryota > Metazoa > Chordata > Actinopteri > Chaetodontiformes > Chaetodontidae > Chaetodon > Chaetodon trifascialis. The sequence continues at coordinate 16,855,555 of NC_092073.1, forward strand.
GCGTGAAAACGACCAATGAGTCATCAGTTTTTGGCTCCTTCTGTGTCACATAACAACCTGTAACCCCCCGCCCCCCCAACCTGAAATGCACAGACCTCCCATAAGCCTCTATCCAGTCGGAGGCATCTACATCTGCTCGGTTACTCTTTCTTTAAAAAGCTCCCTCTTCAGCCTGACATTCAAGGGAATTAAGAGATATGCTTCGAATCAGACTAAATCCACACCCATGTTTGATTTCTTGTGCCACAGTCTCGATCAAGCACGAGCGAGATGCAACTAGAAGTGGTTGAGCGGAGTTTTACCAGTTTAAGTCCCCCCAATTACTGCTTTAAAGCCTCCTCCTGTCTGAATGTTTTGTAACATTGTTAGACGGATTAAAACTACAGAATAATCACGCACAAACATATAAGTAGTGTCAGGCTTTCTGTGTTGTTTTCCTTTGCTGCAAATAGGGTTTCCTTTCTTGCAGGCAAACAGAAAGCCAGCCATACCACAACTCATTGTGGTTTTCTGTTGCAGGTGGGGTCCGCATTCAAACCTTTATCCTGTTCTGAACTTTTGACAAACAGTTTATAGCACGGACATGCTGTCGTCTATCCCGTGAACATGTGTACTCTTTTGTCAGCGTAATAAAGTTTGAATAATCTTCCTCTAAATGGTTTATCTAAGCCGCACGCATCGAGCATTATGAAGAGGTAAAGAGACAGAATTCATCTGAGCAGATTCAGGTGCCCTGAGGCTACTCTGTCAAGCACAATGGAAATTTCACAATACAGTATCTGGAATCACAGCCCTCAGCGTGCCCCGGAGTCTGTAAAGGCATTTTATTTGCACTCTCCAGCCGCTCCCAATACTTAAACATTAAACGCCAAGGCTAGACAGGCAAAACCACTTTGAACTGCAGTGCAGGGTGAACTCAGTGGGAGGGGAAGGAGGTGAGTGAGTGGTGAGCGGGGGGCTGTGGTGTGTGTGTGTGTGTGTGTGTGTGTGTGTGTGTGTGTGTGTGTGTGTGTGTGTGTGTGTGCGATACTCCACCAGGTGAGTCAGCGCTGGCCGCCGTGCAACACCATCACAATCTTAAGCAACGGTGACGGAGAAGGGAAGGGCTCGTTCTCACTGATATGTACATGCGACTGTTTACTTTCTGACGTAACCGAGTGAAAGAATTTACATCTAAACAAGTTGTTTTGTCTGTCGAGTGCTAGAAATTTCTTTCTTTTATTTCTAAGAAAACAAGGGGGATTATGCCGCTTTTTTCTAAAATGACTCAAGTTGTTCTATCGTTCTATCCGTAACTGTTCAGAAACACAGTAAATAATCATCTTAAAGGAATAGTTTGACATTTTGGGAAATACCTTCATTCACGTTCTTGCCCAGAGTCAGCTGAGAAGATTGATACCACTCTTGTGTCGGTATGCTAAATATGAACCTACGGTTAGCTTAGCATAAAAACTGGAAACAGGGTGAAACAGCTCTTCTGGCTCTGTCTTGCTGTCAGCGTGAAGTTGCCAGACCACCAGTGGAGACTCCAGAAAGTCACAGCTTCAGGCAGTAGTAGTGCAGCGCATAATCCTCCCAAAAAAACCACAACCTGGCTTCTTTGCACCTCAGTCATGGTACAAATCAGATACACAGGATTTTAATGTTATAATTAGTGAGCTTTCACACAAAGTCAGGCTAGCTGTTTCCCCCAGTCTTTACGCTAAGCTAAGATAGGCTAAGATAAGATAAGCTAAGCTATTCATTTCCTGGCTCCAGTTCTATATTTAATGTACAGATGAATGAGCGGTGTCCAACTTGTCATCTTCATGTGGCTGATTTCAGGTCATTTTTGTCCATAAACGTCCTGACAGTTTCTGAGGAGAAACAAATAGGTGTGTGTGTCTTCAGATTCAAGCTGATTTGTCTCTTATTCGAGCCCCAGAATGATATTACCTGAATGGATATGAAGTTGGAGGACTCACAAGAGACAGATGGTGAAGAATGACTGACACCATCTTTGTTTTTTTTGTTGTTTTTTTTTAATCCAGAAGTGACCATATTTGGGCTAGAGGGTAGAGCCGGGGAGGATATGCGTCGCTCCACTTCTATCCTGATTTGATCTGAGTAGGACTGAACATCGTGCTGTAGTGGAGATGACTTGAAACTATCGATTGAGACCACAAACTAATTAGGAAAATGTTTACTGAGGCAACAAATCAAGTTATAAGTAGGGTCATTTTCTCATAAGCTTCCATACGATCACACTTCTTCTTCGCCCCCTGCTGGCCATTAAAAGAATGCAGTTTTAAGGCACTTCCTCTTTGGCTTCACTTTTCAGACCTGGAAGTTCTGTCCACTTGTTATACTATCTATAGTACAGAGACATGTTCCAAAAGTCCTACACTTCCCACAGTGCACCTCTCTAGCATCTTTTCTTACACATTCCCGCCTGGTAAATGCCCACTACTTTCAATCATTTCTAGAAAGTCTGTGCAGGAACTAAATGATCTCACCCTACTGGCAGAATTAAAGGCTGAATGTGGGCTCCGATGCCTCAATAATGTAATAATTTGCATGTCTGTTGTTACGCTGTTAAGTACGACTTGGAAGAATGTGTTGATCAGCAAGGTAAGAGGAAACAGCCTCAATCAAAACATCACCGGTGACTCCAAGACATGAAGTTGTGAAACAGCCTACAACTGACTGACGTTCCGATTTAATCACACCGGTGTTAGAGTATCGGCAATGCAAATATACTTCTTAGTGATGAGCACTCTGCTTCAACATGATCTCCTCAGCATTCGCTTTCATTAAAGCAGGGACACTGATTCTATCTCTCTAATGAGCCCTGAGTGCTTTGAGTGTGTGCCATTTCGCCCTGGGCTATGAAAATGGAGGTTATAATTCCCTCCTGACTAAAATGAGGCGTAGGAACACAACAAACAGCAGGAAAACTTAATCACACCCCGTTAGCAGGCTACTACGCTACCCATGCCAACCACAGTAACCACCTGTGTGTCTGATAGTCAATTATGATATGCCAACATGCTGCTCAGGCATTCCTCTCCTCAATCAGCTCTTTCTCATCTGTCTGAATCATATCTGCAAAACAATGTGTCTGTCATCAAATGACACTCACTTATTTTTGTTAGCTTGGCTGGTTAAAAGGAGATTTCTTGCATATTTCACATTTCCTCAGTATAACCCTGTTTGGCATTGCGGAAACGTCATTTCCTCTGCTCAGGCCTTGTAATTTTTCCCCTTTAACATAAGCCGATGTAACATTGATATTGTTGCATGTATCCCCATTTAAAAAGAGGAAGTGCTGGCACGTTGTGTTAAATCAAAGTCGATAACAATCATTTCCACAGCAACTTATATCCTTCCCGCTCTGTGCGTTCATTCAAACTTTCCTAATCCAGGAAATTGCTGCCACCGATCAAAGTTATTGCCTGGAAGGAACAAGGAAGCCGGGCAAAAGTGACACAGCCTCATATCCTATTATGAGATGTGGTTTTGGATGGACACAGATCTTTGTCAGCTGGATATTTGTTGGCGTTCTGCGCAATGATCAGTGCTCTTCTTCGCCAACAGAAATGGTAGAGATGAGAAACCCAATCATACAAATATTTCCCTCTGGCATACATGTTGAGATGTGTTGATTATTCCCATCCAGGTACGTGTAAACAAACGGTTTACTGTAAATGCACCTGGTTTGGCTGATTAATCACATACAAAAACAACTCAGTCTGAGCAAGCAGCTTCGATCGATCAGCGTGTTTCACGTTTTTAAAAAGCAATGCCCACTACATCTCAAAGTAATGTCGCACCATTGAAATGGTACAGTTCAGTGGGAGGTTTAGCTGTGTTAAGCTAGTAGCGGCTAATGTAGCCTAGAGCGCTACCCTCAAGCACAGAGGAGGAACGCTCCGAGTCTGTTTTTGACCTATGATGATCTGCACAGAGCAGATTGAGCCAGACAGGAAGTCAGACACAGGCGTAGAGTCTGATCAATTTTCAAAATAAAACATCCTGTGCAGACTCCCGATCACACTTTTTTTTTCAAATCACCCTGACTCATGTGACATCACTTGAGGTAATGTTTCTCCTTCTGGAGCTACAAAAGTCTTTATGCACCTTTTTTTTTAATTTGTTGTTGTTGTGTGGAGAAACAGTGCACTTCCCCTTTAAGATGTTTTTTTACACAGCCACCAAATTGCAGAATGACAGTTGAATTAGCCAATGCCAAACAAACTGATGCATCCTGTTTGCTGAACAATCTGGCCATTCTTTGTTTTTGAGCTGTCAGTGTTACACGTTTACATTTTTTTATATTATATTATTGTATCACTTTATTGTTGGTCTGCTTTCTGCTCAGGTGCAGAATGAAGCGAAGGTGGGAGCTGCTGTAGGATAGTGACAAATGACATGCTCTCAGCAGAGATCTTCCCCTCTCTCCCAAACAATTTTGGCTACCCTCTAACAAGAAGAAAAAAAACACTTCCCCATTTTCTGAACTGCCCTTCCCCCTTGTAATTTTTCTACTGTTCCTTATCAGCGTGAGAGTGAAAAGTGATGTGTCTATTGAGCTTCAGTCCAAACAGACAGCGAAAAAGTACACACTTATGCTGTCAGCACGCTCCGAAATCAATTCATCTGATCAGAGGGTAACTGACAGAAAGTGAATCCTGCAGCTGTAGTAATTCACACAAGCAGCAAAACGTCAAAACATGTCAGAATGTGCAAACTGACAAACACTCCTGCGAGTGGGAATCTTCGACTCAGTGGATGTACATGAGTGTGCATATGCGAGGGCACGTGCGTGTTCGACTATAGCAGTGGGAATAACAGCCCAACAGGAGTTAATGAGGCGAGTGACTGACGGAGCAGCCTGCCTGTGTCAACAGAGTAGGAAAGGCAGTCTGGTTGGGAGCTAAGCGTCTGAGAGAGCCCAGGTGAGGAGGGAGAGCGAGTCAGGGAGCCGGCGTTGATGGGAAATGTCAAACGCCGCTCCGGAGGACGAGTCTGATTAGCACCCAGACTGCACTGCACCTTGGCGATGACCCCTGCCTCTCACACTGATTCCCTCCACCGACACCCTGACTAACAAAATCCACCTCGAGACATCTTCATTCGTTTTTTTTGTTTTAACAAGCAGGAACTCCTCGAGAAACTTCAAATAAATCAGGGAAGGACCAAATCCCTTTATGGCAGCTTCATAAAAAGCTGCCAAACAATCAGCCACCGGGCTCCTATACCAATTTTTATGATTTGTTTAGCCGGCGTGGTTGTGTGGGCTCTGGGTTAATTATCTTACGTGGCAGAGGCTTCTGTTTGTGTCCCCTGAGAGAAAATGTGGGGCATTGACCTGCATTAAAAACTCCTTTGATGTCTGATCAGCAACAGGCAGATTAAACTGACAGACAGACAGACAGACAGACAGACAGATAGATAGATAGATAGATAGATAGATAGATAGATAGATAGATAGATAGATAGATAGATAGATAGATAGATAGATAGATAGATAGATAGATAGATAGATAGATCATAACAGACTTGTGCCATCACTGTTGGGTGTGTCTATTTACAAAACAGACACCTCTTACCACACGGCTTATTTTAACCACATGAAAGGGGGATCTGTCTATCTCTCCTTGAGTTGGGCAATATGACAATATATTGTCATGATAGATGTTGGTTGTATTTATCTGTTGATTTGACATATTTAGGAGATGCCTGGAGATGTTGAGCTGTTGCGCGATAAGAAGATTAGGATTAATTGTTTTATTGTTTATTTTATAGCTGGAAACCGGAGCTCGAGGGACAAACAGGGACATCGTCACATTGAAATTGCGACATACACGGCCAGGTTGTTAGTTTGCATGCACATTAGGTCAAGTCCTCTTCATTCAATAGCAAAATACATTGTCCGCACCCTCTAGCACAACACAGACGCGCCCATCAGACATAATTTGTCTGTGTCTTCCAAAACAATTTGAAATTGTATTTGAAAAAAACAGAATTTGGTTTAGGTTTGGTTAGGCTTACGCATTAATAAGACTTTGTGGGATGAAGTATTTGTTGAAAAACATCATAGAGAACGTCACGATGTGGGTAAAGATGACTGCTTCATTAAAGTTAGGGGAGCTTGGTCGTCATGGTTACAATCCTAAACATGTGGGGTAAGGTTAGGGAACAATCATGATCAAAAGATATTGGCTGTTGGTTGGAAACAGGAAAGGAAAATCAACCTGCTGGTATTGTGTTGCTCATTCATTCACCTCCGCCTCCTCCCAACATGGACTTTAACACTGGATGATCCCGTCATGCTACTTCCTCCTATGGCGGCCAGATGCCTTTGTAACCTGAACAAAAACATTTTGGGGCTCTTGCTTCAGTGGCTTCTGTTTTGACATGTTGTCAGATTTTCCAATAACAATATTTAGAAAAAGTCTGAAATACCTCGATTTGCGTACATCTTCCTGCTCGTTTCTGTATTTGCTTGTGTCTTCATTGAGTTTCTGTACGGCAGGCGAATGCTTACCTTAGTTTGCTTGCATTGTACTTTCCTCCATTTGGAGTTGGTGGCCAGTCTTCTTTTAGCTCCGTTTTGGTCTCTACCAGCTCCTGAGGGAAATGTCCGGCTCTTCAGCTGCTGAACGCCTGTCTAGCTCCACCAGCTAGTCGCTAGCTTTGTCTGTCTGCCATCTGTTGCTGGCAGGTATCATGCGATGGGTTTGTGAGAGCTTTTCCTCTTCATCCAGCCGGCGAGACTGAACCAAAACAGGAAACTAGTGTGCTGTAAAACCAAAACAATGATGCTTAAAAAGCTCTAAATAGCTGAGGGGAACCGCAGAGTCGGGTGATCATTTTCGATGGGTTTGTCACTCAAGCGATCCCTTTCATATTGCATGTTAATTCATTTTTAAGCTTCAAGTCGCGGTGCGTTGAGCTCTCTCGGCCACCGTAATATCTGTTCATATTGAAGCCGGTTACATTCTTCCAGCAGGGTTCACACAGTCTAAAGACGTGTCTCTGTACAGCTTGGTAAGCCGGGACTAATCCCATCCTGCCGCTGCAAATTAAACCCCAAGAACTAAATATGTTTCAACAATACAAACAAGGAACTGGGACGTTGCTCTTGGTGGGATACATGGAGAAGACGGGGCTGCATGGGCATGTCAGCACGAGTCCCAAACATCATATTTCTTTGCGTTATCAGAGAGGGTGAGACTTTATCATGAGCCAAACAGTTGTTGGATGTTGCCTTCTGAATCATACAGGATAACGTCTACGAGGTGAAAGTACAACCACGTTTGTCTGGCAGCCCTGGCTGCTAGTGAACTTCTCCACTTCCTATCTGCAGGTGGGAAACTCCTCATCCTTTATCTTTACTGCCTCGGAGCATGGCTGCCCCGTCAGGAGCGCAGGGGAGGAGTTTACGGGCTGAAGGTTTTTTTCGACTGTGCCTCTGCAGGGTGGAGAGGTTTATAAAAGGCTTAGATCACAGGTGAGGGGATCACAGAGGAGACTGTGCAGGTGTTTGAGCAGCGCACTGAAGGCTGTTTTAGTACCGTGTACATATGAACATAATATCACGTCGTACATTATCTTTCAGCTTTGTGAAGACGTGTTCTCTGTGCAGATCAAAAGCACAGGAAACGGACTTGCTCAGAGTGGGGATGATGGTTACACCTTGCAGTGCAGCCAATCTCACAGAGATTATCTCACTCAAGGCTCTTATTATTTAATAGTAGCACAGATTGATTATTGTTTAGTGCTGCTCAAATTGATGTTTATGCTCTGTTCTTGCACAAAAGGTGTTTTCCCACCTTAGGTCCTCTTTTGTTTCTCGAATAACCTCACCTCACACCATTTCTCATAAGAAAATTCCACATTTTTTGATGTATTATAGCATATTTTTCAGCAGCTACGTGGATTTGCTGCTGTTTTGCCTCTTTCCGGCTGTTTTTGTTCAGTTTAGACCCTCTTTTGTTTCTCTATAATCTCACCAAACTATCAGAGGCCGTCTTCCACCGCAGAGTTTTTGGGAAGGTCGGGGCCGGTGTGAGACTTCACCACATCCTCTGCTTGCGTAGCTCCCTGAAAACTGACAGGGCAGTGTGTAAAAGCTCACCCACTCGCTACATTGTCGAGTAAGCTGCCGAAAAGACTGAAGCTCGGCGCTCAAAAATGTGTTGAATTTACTGCCATGAAGGCTTTTTCTTCAAATACAGAAAGTCAGAGACACAGAGAGAAGCCTTATTGTCCAGACTTTGACTTGAAGGAGGTTTGAATGTGAAAACCCAGTGATCGCATGTCATAATCTAGTTTATGTAAATCTGCAGGAGGCAAGAAAGTCCAAAAATCATGAGAACAATTACAAGACCTGCATAAAAGGAGGAAAGACTCATTTGTATTCAGCTTGTCCGCTGGTCTTGTCCCTGTCTGGCTGGATGTCTGGGTCAGGGTTGAAACAACGTGCGGTGTGACGCATAGCAGGCAGATAAATGAAGCAACACTGCAGATAGGCTGATCGGAGGTGTCTTGAGCTATCTGGCCTCATGGCATTAGTCATGACCTGCTGGAGCTCTGTGGTCCTTTGATGTGGAACGAGAAGCGCCTCAACGGAGTCCAAAAATCCCATTAAAATGACAGTTTTGGTCTTAAATCTGATGGTAGATTCTGCTGCAGAAACTATAAAATGTACATGTCACTGTCTTCCATCAAATTATGTCAGTAATTTAACAGGAATAATCACATTCACACAACAAATAATGAAATTACATTTTGCATTCACATTCAATGAAAATAATCTCCAAAATGTGAACTTTTTAGGAAATAGGAAATCATGTTTGTGTCTGAATACCTGAAATGCACTTTCATCTAGTTGATTTTTTTTTTTAAAGTTTCATAAGTACACAGGGTCATCAAAGTAATCAAAGTCAAAAAGTAACAGTCAAAACTTAAGAATCAACTAAACTGGAGTTGTAAGACTTTCACACGTCTGCAATGAATAATAATAATGTGAAGATCAGTGCTGCTCTGATCCCTAAACTATGTTAAGAGCCTTATTTTGCATTGAAAAGACATTTAAGGCACTAATATAAAAGTAGGGAGTGAATAAAAGCGGAGGTAATGGAGGTGGATCGATCTGCGGAAGAAGTTTGCATAAAATCATCTACTGATAGTCCTGACATTGTTGAAAAGGTGGTTGTTAACAGCTCAGAGACAGACTTTTAGAGAGGCGACTGCCGCGGTGCTTAAAGCACTTAAAGAGCAGCGAGTGCATCAAGGAAAAAAAATAAGAGTGAAAAAGGAGAAAGTGAACAACTTTAATGACGGTATGATCAGTGTGCAGCCGCCGTTCTTGTCGCGTAGTGAGCGAGGAAGCTGGCAGGGCTTGAATATGGACTTCTCCCCTGCTGCCGCCATAATTTCCTCCCATCAGAGCACCTTACCTCACGTCTACACCTATATATCACTGCACCTGAATAAAGGCAGAAAGAAAGTGGAGGCAAGAAGAAAAGACACTAAAAAAGAGAAGACGTAGGGAGCGGATGATAAGAATACATCAAAGAATTTTCTTTCTTAGTTTGTCTTCTATAGCAATGCTAAATGTCTGTATGTTATGGTGACCATTCAATCAGAATTTCCACAGTTTCTCACAGTGAAGTCCTGTTTTTCCTCATGCATGTGGAGGATCAGTGTGTGTGAGAGGATCAACAGATGATTTGGGGGCCAATAGGGGGCACTGGGGGCCTAATCCACAAGTTTGGGAGCAAGCAGAAGCTCAAGTAGCACACACATGGCTTTCCCTCTCCTTCCCCACTATTACGCCGAACCTGCTTTGAACTGGCAAACTGAGAAAGATGAAAACTTCATGACTCCTGTGTCATTTGTGGAGATTAATCTGGGGCGAGGCGGCCTCGTGCAATCAATCTTCTGCGCTCGGTGAGACCGCGGACACGGCTGCCGCTGTCTGAACCGTCATCAACGAGTCAGTGATGTCTAATCAGGGCTTGATTGGCACCCTGGGTAGAAACGGCCTGTAAATCAATCAGATGTGAAGTGCAGTTTCAAGGGCTCAGTCGGCTCTCCATAAGCATAAATGCCGCTTCTGTCAGGAATTGCATGCATTTCACATAGTGCAGCTTTAACGTTTAAAGGAAATCTGCTCACTGCATTCAACCTATTCAGCAACTTTGAGAAGCCTTCCCACTAATTATAACTCTGCTCTGCCTCTGTGATGTAGTTGCCGTAGTGAATTATGATAAAGCACATTGTTGTCACCAATTATCCCGCACAGAGAGACTGACCTGCTCTCCTTCTCTGTCTCATGAGCTGTGGTTACCAATGGAAACAGTGCAAGGCTAACATTTACCCTCACTCTTTTGTGTGATGTATTGCAGTAAAAAAAAAAAAAAAAAAGAAGGATGAACAAAGCACAGTCGCATACTGCGTGTGTGAGAGAGAGATGGAGACAAGGCTCTGCAGAAACTAAACTTTCCCAACTAATGTACTTTGCGAGTCTGGCGGTGACAAAGATAAATTAGCCAAAGAAAGAGCAGGGGACGCTTCAACAGCAACCGACCCTCCGACACCAATTAGCAGATTGATTACGCGCCTGAGAGAAGCGGACGCTTGTCAATCAGCGCCACACAAGGGGAGCGACAGGAAGGAGCTGGCGTGGATGTACCTGGAATGTTAAAGGAACAAGAGGCTGCTCCAGGGGAGCTATACAGAGGCACTGATCCATAGGACTATGTAGCGCTCAACACTAACACACTGAAACAGCACAAGGTGCAAATACCACTATGCCACATGGAAGCCCAAATACCTTCACAGGCTGCAGACTCAAATACCTGTATAACTGGAGGCACACAGGCCTGTTGTGATGGCTTGTCATGCACCCTGCTTCCTGTACTCTATGATCTGAGTGGATTAGTGCAAACAATAATTGTGCAGAAGGACTGTGTGCACGTGCATAGATTATTTGCATCTATGTTCTTGTTATGTCCACACACACGCACGCACACGCACACACGCATACATCCTCACATTATCCATCAACTCCCGAGGGGCCGGGCAATGCTGTCCTCTGGATGGTGACAGTCCTGTTCGCCTTCATTTAGCAAGGACACACCAGCAAGGACATAAAGTAAATAAACGCCAGCCGCTAAATTTAGTGCTGCCTGACAGATGCAAAAAGCCCAAAGAAGAAGAGAGAGTTCTTTTTAATTCAGACACGAGAAGGCTGCAACTGCTGCCGTTTGAGGAGATTCAAACCTGCATACCCGCAGGCTCAATCTGATATATAACTTCACAAGTGTAAAGACACACACAGGCAAGTCAACAGTTAAAGTCCAGGCGGCTCAATCCTCTTCAATAAGGCAGTTAAACTTGGAGAAGATAAGGGCACAATTAGATTTGGCTGAAGGAGGAAAGACCATTAGGTCCTGATTCTCTGCCTCCCCCTCAGAATATATGGTCCACAGTAACTCTTAAAAGGATGAGACGATGACATCACCTCCATATTCAGAATACCAACTGCATGAAAGAATGAAAAAAAGGAGAGGAAACAGAAACCAATTTGTTAGATTAAACATTTCTCATGCAGCCACATGATTTAGAAGGTCTGCTGACCGCAGTCGCACAAGGTTTTACCTCCCCTAAGACACAGCATTCTGTCAATCTGGCCCAGCCAGAATTTCTAATTATAGGCTGCAGACGCAAGAAGGTCAAAAGCTTATTAAAAGTCAAGATTAAAATTCCCAATGCATATTATAAGCTACCTCCTCCCCTGACTAGCAATTATTTGCTAACTCATGGCAGCACAGTGAGCAATATTTCTCAGGAGGAGCAGGTTACGTGTGAGGTGAATGTGTGTGTGTCTGGGGGGGGGTGATAGTGCTGTAAATTATAGTTGCTGACATCTGGTCACACCTTTGTGCCTCCTAATCTCTGCCGGTCAGAAAAATTACAGTACGGGTTAAAGAAATTATTTAGCCATTTTCTTGCTTTGCAAGGTTTGTCCTGCTCAAGCTACAGATGAACTTTCCCTCTTATACAGCGAATCATTCGCCTGCTCCTGTGTTGTAATACGTGAGGTTTGCATGGCTCATTCTCTGCAGGGCAGTATATGAATGATGAAAAAATGTAAAAATAGCTCAAGCCGAGATTTGTTTGGTATTCAAGCTGAAAAATATAATCTTATCCATTTTTTTTCACGATTTTATTGGCAAGTAAATAAGCAACAGTCAAATTTAAAGTTCATAGAAAAGCACAGGAAGCTTCATTAGAGCCGTGCGGGCGTGCTTTGATTCGCTGATGGCGACGTAACCAACTTTCAACGCATTTTGATTCAAATGTTGCTAAAATCTGATTCGTGGAGAGAAATGCATGACATCACCTTTTCCCAACTAAGCCCCGCCTACTTCAAACCAACAAGAAGGCAAAAACAAAAACATATATCTGTATATCTGTGCTGTGAAATGACCAAAACTGTTCAGAGTTAGACAAAAACACTATTACTCATGTTGGATCCCATCACGCTCAGCGAGAAGACGATTGAGAAAATACATATGAGGGCCTTTAAAGTGTGATTCTGGTTTATATATCTTATTAACATGGTAGGTAAAACGTTATTACAATTAACAGAAATGCCATCAAAGTTGTAATGTACCAAAAGAAGAAAGCCTGTGTACAGCAGTGAAGAGGAAGCACCTAACTGGCTTTAAGAATGCTAAAAAATGCATTTTAGATGTATTTTGTACTTGCCAAACGGTTCTCAGGGGGAGTATTTATAGATATACTCAGTGGAAAGGTTGTTTCGCACAACAAAACTTGGAGCGAGAAGCATTTTGATTCAAGGCAAAATGGCGTTGATGAAGGAAAATCACATGAAGACCCTCCTCTGTGAATCCAAATGAAGATATGGGTGGAAAAAATCAGGTGGTCTGCTTCATGGGCCTGTTAATATAGTTTCAGAGGTCTTTGCTTGCAGACTGTCTGAAAGTGTAGCCCTGGAGTAGCATGTTTTTGCAGCATGGAGGCAGCCTCAAAGTGTCAAGCAGGGTCATCACAATAAACATCTTTTTCTCCTTCTTTCTCGGAGCGACTCCTTTACTCACCGTCTTTAAAGAACACCCCCAAAAGATGTGCAGACAGACGCTTCAGTGGACCAGCTAAGCTGTTGCTAGCAGACATGGTCTGTTATGAACCAAGGCCGTTTCAGTCAACAGGATCGATCTAACAGAAAAAAAGGCCTCTCCCTCTTTTTTTTCTTCTCTCGAAAGCTTCCAGGAACGTCTAATCACCTCGCTGCTCCGCTATAGATCCGACTTCACCTTCCATCCCATTATACAGCCTGAATCATAATTGAAAAATTGATTACAGAGTAATGACATGACACTTGTTTAATCAACTCACTCCAAGCCAAGCAAATAAACTTTCACATGCGCATGCACACACTTTCTGGTGTGCGGATAATGAAAGCTGCAAGGTGAAAAGCACTTTATCAAATGAATGGCTGAAGCACTGCAGACCATAGTTATTATCAGTCCAGGCTGGAGGCTGAGACTCCTGTGAAGATCGGGATGCAGCTGAGAGTAATCTCTAACTGGATTTAATTGCTAGGTGGAGAGCGGGTGTGGGGAGGGGGGATGATTGGGGGGGATTGCCATATTTATGAAAGTAAACGCGATACCTCGCTTCCATGCTGCCTCCTCACATGTGGTTTCCCAATCTCAGGTCATCTTCCCTGCATCTGCTCCTCATGAAGGCAACTGCTGGGGAATAAAGTATTAATTATGGCTGTGTGGTTGAATGGTGTCTGGGGGTATCAGCGTGGCAGCACATTTTAAGTTTTGCCCTTCATAATTCCTGTATGTTTTAGCTCAGACGCAGGACCGGGCATGCTTACCGTCTGCGCTCATGCATTCAGGGTCTTAAGAAAACCCTGCAGAAAGCCATACATCTGTATTCATGTATTCACAATACAACAATGACCCTCTCTGTGGCTCCAAAAGGGAATAACACGAGCTATGTGACATCCACACGGTGATCAATTTACTCCGCCAGACAGACATGTTGTTGCTGACCCCCCCCCCCTTCTCTCTGATGTTTTGGTTTGGGTGACTGGCACTGCACAACAGGCATCTCTGAATCCTGTATTGGTCGTGCATTGTGATAAAAAGGTCACTTGATATTTTGTGGTTGTCCACATTGCATCATTTACGACACCTGCAGAACTCTGGGAAAAAAACCCCGCAGTTTGGTATATTTCCACTATGGTAATTTTCAAGTCTCGGTTTTTGTCTTGAATTTCCGGATAGAGCTTATCATCTGCAGACTTAACCATACATTGGATCACCTTGTTTTTAGTTTTAATTTTAATCTCCTTTTGATGTGTTCTTCCACGGAGGAGAGGTAGCTTAATGCACAGGTATCAGTAGGAATTACAGGAGGGCTCCTGCACACTGTCAGCCACACTTTCTTGTGGCTTACTAAGTAGAGCTGGCTGCTGTCGAAGATGAAGGGCCACTGTGAAGTTTTACATAGATGATCATGCCTGATTTTTTTATGTTCTCTGCTCCAACCTTTGAACACAGGATGTGTTTCCAAGTCGAGTAATTAACTCGGGGCACAGCCATTTTCATCCCCAGTCTGTCAGAGCGCTTCGAAGGAAAGTTACCAAATAATGAAAATCAATACTTTGCAATATAACATTCCCGGCTGCATTATTCTAAATGCGTGTGTGTGTGTGTGACTCAGTTGCAGTGATTACTTAAATTGTGTAATGAGGTCATTGAAGCAAACTTAATTCCAGCCAAGTTCTAAAACCGTTTTTTGCTTGGCTCATAATTCAGAAATGCCTCGGTTGAACCCGTTGCTCTGCCTTCGCCAAAGAGGAAAGTATATTAAGGATTATAAATTGCAGAAATAATAAATGACAAAGCACTTTTTGCAATGGAGTAAGTCTGAGTGTGAGACTGTGTGTGTGTGTGTGTGTGTGTGTGTGTGTGTGTGTGTGTGTGTGTGTGTGTGTGTGTGTGTGTGTGTGTGTGTGTGTGTTGTGTGTGACATTTTGTCCTGAGAATCCACTTTTTGTTGTCATTTAATATCTTGTCTGCCTCATCACAGCAGTAAAGTGAGATTTGAGTCAGGGCATTGTGTGCAGAGTTCAGCAGCGCTGGAAGTTTCAGTTTCATAAAAGCACCAATGCCACAATGAGATAACAGAAAGTAAACATCCTGCATTTAAAATCCTAAAAGTACAGCGAAATGTACTTTCAGTATCAAAAAGTACTTAATACTGATGCAACAGCTCATAAGTAGCATTGGGGCCATTCCTGCACATCCACAGATACGCTCCTGTAGCTTTTTACTACTGTAGCTGCTCGAGGTGGATCAAGTTTTAACTACTTAATATACAGTTAGAAGGTTTAGACCAGGGGTCCCTAATAGGGGTCAGGCCCCTTTAGAAGTTCACAAGATAAATCTGAGGGGTTTTGAGATGATTAATGTGACAAGAACAAATAAGTATCTACACATATCTGCTCCTTATCTGCGCACGGTTGGCTAAAACCTCCGTAAAACCCAAGAAGAAATGTCACACCCATAGCTGCATGCACTCTTAACGCAGGAACATAATCCTTTATTCTCTCATGGAACACCTACATACTCAAAACACGTGGAAAACAAATCACTGACACTCTCCAGGCTGGACAGACATCTGAACCGCCGCTGCACAGGCAATAATTATCTCCCAACATGATTGGCTGTTGCCTCATCAGCCAATTGAGGCTGACGAGGGGGGCTTCAGCCGCTAATGTGATTCAGAACAGTCTCTCCTTTTCTGCAGAGACGGAGATGCGGTATCATTTTCCAACCCCGTCTTTCCATCAGCGTTGATCAAAGGCTGCGCTCCACGCCGAGCACTTCACTTAAAAGTAATAAATTTGTCAGGAGGGAAAGCAGACGACATCACAGTCAGTGTCAGTCTATTAGAGCGTGACAGATGAGGTTATGCCTCTGGTGGTGTGAGCTGTCAAGCGAGCTAAAAACTTTGCATTAGCTACAGTTTACCTGCTGCTGGAATATGGACGACATGGTAAATGTGGTTGTCAGTCCCCAACACTGACGGGATGACTGCAGCTAAAATGAAGACAGATGGTTAGCAGGTTGCTTCCCAGCTTGCTGACAACAGATGCTCCCAAAGCTTTAATGGCAAAGCCCCAAAATTCATGTACAATAAAAGAAGGCAAGGTTATACATATTGTTATAATTTAGTATAGAACTGCAACTGTACAGACTGCAGCGTAGGAGACAAATAGGTACATAAAGGTTAAGAAAAGAGGTCAGAGCAGTGACTGAGATACTGTAATCTCTGCATTTAAAAGATGAATCCCTCTCAGATGCTTTTATGGTGTTATGTATTGTCAAAAGAGATGCTTCATGGTGAAGTTTCAAATATTTAGATGTACCATTGCAACAGTTAACAGCACGACGGGAGGTTTTCCAGTCGAGAGAGAGAGAGAGAGAGAGAGAGAGTCGTTTTTGTGTTAGCATCTTCTTTTTCCGCTGTCAGCTACAAAGCCTGCATTTATTGATCATTTAACGCTTCGTGAGTAGTTTCCACCAGTTGAAAATGTTTCAACTTGAGCAACAAATTTGTGTTTATCCACACGCTTCACAAACAACTTCACAAAGGCTCACAGACGAGGGAAAAGGAGCTGTCACACGCTAGCTAGCATACAGCTAACGCCCGAAGAGAAAATTGAGACAAGAAATATGATCGTTCCCAGAATTTTTTTATTTTCTTAACTTAAGGAAGTGCTGCATCCTGAGTCCTGCGTGTGGTTAGGTTCATGCAACAAAAGCACTTTGGTTAAATTTAGGGAAAAAACATCTTGGGTTTGCTTCGAAACATGCTGCTTCTTGTGACTGCAGCCGTTTTCTTTATTAAACCAAGACTTAGCACACTTAGCGCCTAAACGTGACTATAAAAAAGTTGAATAAAGCTGCAGCAGGAAAACAAGTTCAACCTCCTGTCAGGAGCTTTTTGCTGATATGTTCAATATCAACATTTTGCATCTTTTCAAATAAGTTAATGAATGATGTTTCCTTATTACATTGATAAGAAATGTTCTTCAAAGTGCATTTGCTGTTGCACATTATTAGCACAGAAACATGGCGTGCTGTGTAATCGATACGATGCCTCCAGTGTCGGCGCAGCCCTAGCATCTCTGCCTCACTGGCAGCCAGAGGTATCAATGATGTAATGCTCATCCAGAGACAAATACAGATATATGATATTACATCATCGCCACTAAACCTGGGTAGAGAGCACACACACGTGCGCACTGTACACGACCGCACATACACCCACACACACATTTGGGATAATTAAGCTTTTGCTGCTCAGCCTCCATTGTTGACATTCAGCAGCCTTTCAGAACTTTTGAATGTGGTGCTAATTTGGCAACGACGGTGCCTTTTATCATTTAGCAGATGCTTTTCAATCATGTGTGATGCTGTGGGGGAAAATGAGTATCTCAGGATAGTCTAGAGGAGTTTGGTAAGTTGGTGGATTTTGGGGGGAAATGAGGAGGCTTTCAATGTGTCTACACTCAGGGTGGGAATGACAAGACCAGGGTGCAGGAAGAAGCAATTATATCCCCTGAAGAGTTGTTTGACAGTTTTATAGTGCAACATCTATTTTCTCTATCCTCCATATCGACATCTGTCTGGGGAAAAGCGTGCCATTAGTTCCTCTAAAACACATCTCAATAATTAATGTTATGCTTTGGAAAATCACTGAATACGGTGGATAGAAGTGTTGTAGTTCGGCCATTGTTTCCACGCTGGTCTGAGGAAAGTATCAGCCTCTATTTTCATAACACGCTTATGGGTATTAAACGTTCTTGACGTGTTCTTACATGTTTAAAGTGAGGCGCTGACAAGCATAAATGCTGCTTATGACATGTGTAAATCATTTTAAATGCTCTCAGCGCTCAGATGTCAGGGTATGTTTATAATTAGATATCTGACAGTCTGTTATTTTAAAAGTCTGACAACAAACAGATGAAGATCAATAACCGGAGGATAAGATCTCTCTGTGACAACAGAGAATATAGAATATTCACAGTTAAACTGCAAAAACAGCCCAGTTCATACTCTTTTGCTCTCATGTTTTTTACTAAATTCAGAAATGGAGTCATGCAAATTGTGTCCATTCAACGTGTTTCTTCCCTCACATGCAGGCCTGAGTTTCCTTCACGCTTATCTTTTCTGGTCCAGAGCTGCAGAAGGAAATGAAGCACCTCAGCACGGCCATATGTAGTTTGGTTACACAAATGATAAGGATGCATTTCCAGTTATTGGAGTCCAGGACAGCAAATATTTACCTCTCCCTGCCGACGAGCCTGCCAAAGTACAACTGCACTCTGTAACCTCCAAGAAATTGCTTCTAACAATATATAGTGACTCACTGTCTGAGTATCACTAAGCTTAAAAGACGCTCCCAAGAAGATGGGATTAAAATCAATACCAATTTTCCAGCTTCATTTTGAAAAACAATAACAACTGTCTGCATCTAGTATGTATTTATCTTCACTTTTTTCTTATTCTGTCAGTATTTCTGTAGGTGTGCTGAGAAATCCACATGCAAACTTTAAAATATCTAATCCAGCAGGACCAAATGTTGTAGCAAAGGTAATATTTGGCCATAAAATGTGATCTGGAGTCCATTTAAACCTGAGCAGGGAACTGATAACAGTTGACAGACGCAGTAAATTGAGTCATGATATCATCAGTCAGATCAGTGAGTAAGCAGACAGCGTTTCCTCGCACTTTTCGAAGCGCCTCGGGTCACACTCTCTCCGCCAAGTGCCTTCCTCCCCGCTCAACTGTCTGTCGCAGTTAAAATACATTAGACCAATAAATCACAATATATCGCATGACGTGCCTACAGTGTAATCTGAGATGTTATTAATTAGGACATCAGGATTTGGGATCGATAAGACATTCCTGGGAGATTTGTCAGAGCCTGCAGCATAGAGGAGGAAGAAGCTCAGTGCAAACCTGTAGGACAGAATCTGTCCATCACATGCTGGAAAGAGGAAGAGGAGGCTGCATGTGTGTGTCTTCTTAGGACACATTAGAGGTCATTAAGTGGATGTTGCAAGAGATCAGCCATAAACCAGCATTTATAAATGTGTAGTAACGTTCCAGAGAGAAGTGAAAGCTACTCTTGGAAAGACTCTCAGATTGAAGCTGCAACAAGGTCGAGTCCCTCCTCTACCGCCTCTTCCAAATTTAAGTGCTGCATATGAACAGTTTTATGGTATTATAATCTATTTTGACCAACATTAAAATCTTAACAAAGCTCACCTCATGAAGTCCAGCTCACAGGATTTCATTCTGAATTCTAGCGGAGATCCCAGAGGAAGAAGCTGATAAAGAATCAAGAAGTCAAGGGGGATAAAGGAGATACTAGTGTATGTGTTTTAAGAGGTTTTGTACCATTTGGTGCAATAGGTGATAAAAACAAGTCTCTCCCTGTGATAGACATTCATTAAAAAAAAAAAATAAAAATCTTCATGTATGAGTCCAACGCTTAAATGTGCATTCAATCTGGCCTGTAGCAGCCTCTCAAGACTTTTACCATGTTGGCGTCACAGCTACTTTTTAGATATACCTTTGCAATATTGGATGAGACCAACTTTGGCCTCCATGATGTCCTCGTTCCATCATGGATTCCAGAAAGTGTTTAAGGGGAATATTGTCTGTCAGTTCATAACATGCTGTGGAGATGTCACGGTCGAGCAGAATGAAAGCAGAAAATAAACCTTTTTTTTTCCTTGCTGGATTCATCTTGGGACAATGTTTGCTTCAAATGACCCCACAAAGCTGAAAGCTGAAAAAGGGGCGTCTGTGCCCTGACATTTGTTGAATATATTTCCATTTAATCACCTGCAATCACAGTTCACTCACGATCATTAGCAGTGCAACTCCTGCCAGCGCGGCCTACGGCTGCTGCGGCCTTTTGCGTCGCAGTCCGTCGCGCTGCGTGACCTGAAGCGACACATCGCCGAGCTGCTATTGTCCTCAGAGTTCCCATCAGGGAGTTTAATCCAAAGGTCTGCCACTAATTCAAGTCACTGTACTTAAAAATCCCACGGCTGCTGGAGCTGACGTGGCCTGACATCACCAATCGTATCATGTCCAAAGTTGCCTAAATCACACGTCTTGCCCGTTCTCACATTTAGTAAAATAGAAGCTAACTGCTGACTCACTGTCTGCAGGATCAAGCTGTGTGTATAAACAGGAAGACGTAGCTAATAATGTGACCACAGTGTATACATGCAGAAAGGAAGAACCTGTCTGTTGTGACCCCACCTAGTATTTTCCCACAGAACGAATTTCATCCTATATTGTTGTGACGCAAAGACTTCCTTATATAACTAGGCGTCAATGTATTGCGGCTTTTGTAACCAGTGAGAGTTCTTGTTGCCTCTCACAATTACGCGTGAGTGTCATCACTATTTAGCTGAATACCCTGTAATATTATTTCTTCTCACCGTGAATTAGGGACTACGAAAATTACAGGCTGGAGGTCTGCCTCGCAGTTTTATGAACTTTAAGTGCTGATATTGATGGAAGAGTAATGGTAGTCCTCGGCCCTGAGTGTAAATAGTATCTAAGGTGATTACTCTTTTATCACGGGGGGTGGGAAAAGGTGGAGAAGCACTTAAAGATAAAATGTGAGATCCAACACGGAGGGCGTCAGACTGAGAACGCTGGTTTTGTTTCATTTTGATGGTTGGTTCATTGGCTGTGAGTTTTGGTCTAGAGTCAGCTGTAATACAGGCAAAATGTAACATTACAGTATGATGTAAGTGCACCTGAGAACAACTTTGAGGTACCATACTTCATTCTTCTACTCCATCACATTTAAGGGGGAAATATTCCACTTTTAAATCTTCCACAACATTAACATGACAGCCACAGTTAGTATGTTGTTACATTTTACATATAAAACATATGAAAGGTTCATAAAATATGATGCATTATTACAGATTAAGACATCCAGTGGTATATAAAGTCCACCCTGAGCTGCTCCAACAGTTATATGCTGCCTACACTTCAATGCATCAGTAATACTAATCCAATAACATCTAATTTTACAACACCCTCAGGGGGCATTTTACTGCATAATGAGTACTTTTAACACCCTTAGTACTTTAAGTACGCATTGATTTTGAATGCAGAACTATTTTTGCTTTGCTGTGTCGCTACTTTTACTTTCTTAAAGGGTTTGAATACTTCATTGTCTGCAATGATCCATGTCTTAATGTCGCAGCCTTTTTTACTGGTGAAGTGCCGTCGAAGACAAATTTATACCACAGTACAAAGTTTTATTGTATCATGCTTTTTTACATTGGTAGGTTTTCCAGTTTCATGATAATAAGTCTTGTTTATATATCACTTATTATAACCAGAGTGTAGAAGGTGCTTTACAAGGGATACAAGAAAGAGAGAAACACATAATATACATGCTGCTGTGTTTGAATTTCACATAATGTGCCTGACTATAAGTAATTTTTGTTAGACTCTCCATCTTTGCAGCGAGGTCCATTTTAACATTTTGCCAGGGGACTGAAAATAAGTCAATCTTGGCTCATTCTGTCACATTTACATTTTAATTGAATTTTGAATAATTATTATTGTGTGTGTGTGTGTGTGTGTGTGTGTGTGTGTGTGTGTGTGTGTGTGTGTGTGTGTGTGTGTGCGTGTGCGTGTGCGTGTGCGTGCGCGTGTGTGCAGGTAATATTTTGACAAGTGGCTGCAGATGAAAATTTGAAACATTTGCATTTTAAGTTACAATTATTAAACTGTCACTGCAACATCAAATCCAAAAGGAAAAAAAAAAAAAAAAATCCAATATATTTATTTGAGTGTAAGGCAACAAACAGCCTCCACAGTGCAGCTCCTCAAGCTGCTCTGTGGTGTCCTGTATCTCCAGTGAACAGCTGAATATGTGATCTTAAGATCTGGCAGTGGTCCACGATCTGTTCGGCATCGCTCCACAGCTGAGGACTCACCGTCACACAAAAGCAGAGCACAATCTGGAAGTTGTTCTCCTTTGCTACATCTCCAATCAATCTGCCTGGCAGCTCCTCTTGTTCTCGCTTAAGCAGCTGTTAAATTATTTTGGTTAATTCGTATCTGGAGGCTGTCGTTACGCAGAACGCCCTAAAAGGCTCTCTTGACACCCATGTCGAAGGGTTAAGATTTTTGATTTTCATCAGCGAGTCGTGCCCTCCCTCCCCTCCTCCTCCGGCCCCCCTCTTGCATTTGGCCTCCTCTCTCTGGGAAGCCGAACATATAGCTGATATCTTTCAATCAAGAGCTCTCCTGTCCTTGCAATCACAGTGTCATTGTTCGTCTCATGTTGTGGAAAGCTCTTTTGACAGAGCGCTGTGATGAATCACCTGGCTAAGGCTTTTGGAAAAGAAGCCTTCAGATCCCATCGCCCTCTTTCTCACAGAGTTGGGGAAAAAAACAACATTCAATTCATTTCTCCTGCTCTTTCATGTCTCCTGCCGCTCTTTTCGTGTCGTACACACAGTGTTTTAAAACTTATTCACTGCAAACCCTCCTCTTTTCTTCTCGCTGGGCTTCGCAAAGCAAATATCTGGCGGGTTTAGTTCATAAAGGAAGCGCTTTTACTTGCTTAAGGTGCTGACGGCAAGGCACACTCTGTTATGTTGGAGGCTTAGAAAAACAAAACTTCGCAGGGTAAGTCTCAGCCGCCAAATTAAGTGGCAGAGGCTTCTAATTCTTCCCCCCGCTCGCCCCGTGGAAAAACCAATCCCCTCACTCTTTTGTCCAGTAAGCTGTAGCAATGTGGAGAAACTTGTGCCCTTTTTCAAGTTTGTCATGAAATTCTGCAGTCCCCCCCCCCCCCCCCCCCCCTCTTATATCAACTCCTAAAAGTGAAAAGAGGGACAAATATAAACTTGCAGGAGCAGCATGTGCGCACATGATCGGGTCCGGGGTGAGTGTTTTTCAAAAGGCTGAACACATCATAGAAGAGACCGACTGTGGGAGAAGTGCAAATGACACTCCCTCGAACCAGGCAAAGAGAGTGATTTAGAGCACCTGTGATTTCACTACACCAGAGCACAATGTGCTTTCAAAGCCTGTCAATGATCACTCATTCGCTGCAATCGGCTGATTATAAATGCTGTTACACTCGTGCAGCATATATCAGTATTTAAATGACGGCAAGCGATGGATTAGCATTTTCCTGTGATCGCAAAGCATCTGGTTACCTTTGTTACCTGTAGGAGCAGCTCTGTCGGGGGGGGGGGGGGCTGGGTAAAGGCGAGGGATGTGAAGCATGGCAGCCAAAGGAAATTTATAGATCCAGACGTATTGTATCTGCCAGCTGTGCAGAAGATCACTCCGCCCAATCCTCCAAATGCAGACATAACAAGCTTCTTGAGTGATGGGATACAAACTGTTGGACTGGCCTCTAAAAGCTTACCCTTAACCAAACACTGCGAACTTCAATGACACACAGATCAAACCATATAAATACTGATATATTTATGCACCAAGAAATTCCTGACCACACCAAACACTGAGGTGATGTGCCAAACACCTCGGGGCATGGCTTCTGCTGAACAATTAAAACACCTTATTGAAGCTGTATACAATGAAGGAAACTTATAATGTCTTCTTGATTAACGTTGTTTGTTGAAAACGGGAGTGCAGCGCCTACAAGTATTGCCTGCGCAATGCAAAACAGGATATCAGACAAATGTCAGTTCGTGAGAGTTTAAAGGTCGGAAGTTTTCTTAAGACCACATTCAAAAACACTACTTTCAAAGGTGTTTTCAAAGAGTCTCTTCCTATTTCTTGCAGCCTGAAATGTCTTGAATACAGGGCATGTTTCAACATTTCAACAAGGGCCACTGTTATTTTGTCACGATCATTTTTTTACGTTCTTTCACGGCGATATTGAATGAAGCGATCTGTACAATTAAGGCAACAGACGCTTCAGCAATGTGAAGTTCGGAGACCTGGACAAACCCTTTGCTGTCTGCAGCGGGAGGCCTGACACCTGGGCAAACACTGCAGCCCAATGATCTGTCATCAGCTATGGAAACCAGCACCAACCTGGTCGCTTTTGTCAGCACACAAAAGAAAATGCCTCAAATTAATTTAGCACTCGGCATTCATCTTCTGTTGAGGCTTAAGACCTCATCTAAGCTTGCGAAACAGCAAGGGGCTCATGGGGCTTCGTGTAAGAATTTTGGCTCATAGGTGAAGCCAAACGCTGTTAAGACGTGACATGTTGACTGTTTAGTGAAGTATGTGTATCCTGTTAATTCAGACAGTTGGTAATACCTGGGATCTACGAAGCCCTCAGATGTACTTCTGTGTGTACCCTCCCTCTCTGATCTCTTTTACTCAGCCTTTCCTCCACAATACCAGACCTCTTGAGGACATACAAGATAATTGTCCCTCAGCCTTCCCTCTCCCACAGACAACTTCAAACAGGGCATTGCCAGTTCAAGATTATGTTGAGTATTGCTGTGATGACTTCTAAGGCCCTTGGTGATGACATGTTGAGTTTCGTGGTGGCCGTCCTGGTGACGCATTGCTCAGGCCTGAAGGAAATATTCACACCGTCTGGAATGCGAATGATTAACATCGTACGAGCTTTCCACGTGGCCGTGTGTCACAGCTGATCGTTCAGCTCTGGAAAATGAACGTAACAAGAAGTTAAATGGTTGATTCGCCCAATTGACAAAACAAACATGTTGCTGTGAAATATTTTCATTCATGATTCGTTCATTTTTTTTTAGATTTAGTCCGATTTTTATAATGAAAAACAAATACATGCAATATACAATGTTTTACATCATCACATCACATTTACACATCACTTTCTCCATACATTTAGCTCATTTAGCTTCACCAGTATTTGGAAGATAAGAAAAAACTTTATCGATCCAACGCCATGGAAATTACATTGATACAGACAGCAATGATACAGGAATAAAAAGGTAGAAAAAGAACAAACAGATGATGAAAAGGGATACAAAATAAAATCAAATATATAGAATATATATAAATACATACACATTATATATATATATATATACAAAAGAGTATCAACATAACTAAAGCTGTTAGATTGTAATTAACATTAACACACACTAATAAAAAAAACAAATGCTGAATGTTTAGTAAGTATAATTACATTTTTTTAACCCAAAACCCTGATTACAAAAACGTTGTGATGCTGATTAGAACACAAGTAAAACAGACACTCAATTGAAAACAGCACAAAGACAATACATTTAATGTTTTATCTCATCAGCGTCATTGATTTTTCGAAATATCTGCTTATTCTGAATTTGATACAGCAGCATGTTTCAAACACGTTGGGACAGGAGCGACTAAAGACTGGGACAGATGTGGAACGCTCCAAAAACACCTGTTTGGATCATTCCACAGGTTGATTGGAAACAGGTGATTGGGTCATAAAGGGGCATCCTGGAAAGGCTCAGTCGTTCACAAGCGAGGAAGGAGCGAGATTCACCACTTTGTGAACACGTGATTGGATAAAAGATATTATTACATGAGCTCAGGAGCACTTTGTAAAACTGTCACTAACATTTTTGGAATCACAGATGTACAAATACAAACTTGATGTCACCGCAGGGGTTTTTCCAATAACATCTTGAGTAACAGAGTACTGTATGCCCAGCAAGTATTTTTGGATGAGGTCATTAGCAAAGAACAAACGTCCATCTGCTCAACCCTGACTCCCAGAAATCCCATTTATATATTGCAAGTTATAGAAAGGCAAACTGCACATTGTTTTTCGATAGAAATGTAGTCCTGCGCTCATCATCCACCTCGACCACCTCCATGTGACTTACATGAAGTAGATAAAGGTATATCTGTGAGGCCTACAATCACAGCAAATATTTTATGTATTGAAAGACATTTTTCTGGAGACAAACTGCAGTAAGATACATTCTGTGGAAAGGACTTACTTGCGGCTGAAGGAATAATTCCTATGAAAACTGTTGAGGGTGTATTGGGCGGATTATCCAGAGCAGCAGGGACACTTTTACTGGAAAGAGATGCTGCTGATGATTTTTTTTAAATCTCATTTGTCAATACGATGAGCACCACAAATTCCAAGCAGAAATCTCAGAGGCTGATATGTCAAAACCTCTGCAAATAGAGCCAAAACTATCAGCATGGCTCCATACCTCCAGAGGTAAAGTGTGTTTTTCAGGTGAGCTGGCGATAAACCGCGTCAGGCTGAGTCCATCAGTAAGCGTGCTGCATTCACTGTTTTCATGCTTTAAGTATTTAACTGCACATTAACTGCAGCTATGAATACATACATTTCCTGCAGGTATGACGGCTATAGATTGCCACAAAGCATAGCACAAAAGGAGTAACCTGAGTGCCATTTCCATGGTAACACCATGTGGCTTGGCTGCAATCAGTGCAGCGTAGCTACGGCTGTCACACAAAGCCATTCAGACAGTCAAATGACGAGAGACCTTGAGAGTAAGACGGAAGGCGAGCTGGTGTGACAGGGCCTTTTCTTCTGAGCGGTGCATTATGAGGCACACTGCTCAGACTTGATCACACACCAGAGGAACTCATCTTAAGCTCTTTAAACTAGCCAGTAATCCGCCAATATGTGCAATGTGACATGAATCTTTTGGCTGGAAAGGAGGGCATGCTACTGCATCGCATTCAGGTCACCTAATTCCTTGTCAGTATTATCCATCCCACATCCATGTTATTATTCTTAACAATACTTGCTTTCAGATCAAGCACTTAAAAGGGAGTTAGTGTATCATCTGGATTTACTTGAATGGCAGGAGAATTTGGCAAACACATCAACATGCAATGCCAGATGTAAATCCAAAAATATTTTTGCCATGACATATTTTTCTTAATTTTGCCATTCGTTGCATAATTTACTGCTGCTACTGAACTTAAAGATTAAATGTTAAGTCAGATATGTCAGCCAGTGATCCACGGCCACTTTGGACACTTTGGCCATTCTTTGGAGAAGAATCAGGCTGCCTAATGCGAAGTACCCCCATATTTGTACCTGAACGCACGTTAACTAATATAGAGCGGATTCTGATCCACAGCTAAACATGAAGTCCGAAACGGTGACTATGTGTGGTTCACAGTATCTGCATATTAAATGGAAATGTTACTGATTGAAGCTGGGAAACTAAATGAACTTCAATTTAGGATTAAGGGTTAGGTTTGGCAGCTGAATAACATGCTTATAGTTAGATAAAGGCCTGACTGAAGGCTAGAGTTTCAATCCTCTTTGAGAGAAGTGAAAAAATGTTCACATTATACGGTATATGGTCCATTGACTGATTAAAGTATGTTCAAGGTTTCCACATCTGTGTGAAACAAAACAGAAGCAAACCGAAAGAATTGCGCAGTATCTTAAAACGGCCATATATTATAAACTTCAGCTACAGAATGTCTCCTTCCTTTGAAATGTCCAAAACAGCACAAACTGCAATGAATTGCTTTCAGAAAAGTATCGACTAAAATCTGCAAACAGTACAAGTAAAAGACAGTAAAAGAAGTTCAATCCTGAAAATCCAAAATCCAAAAAAGTTGTCATTGTTCACAGACAGCAGTGTTACTGAGCCCATGTAGTAATATCTTGTATTCAGTCATGTGTTCACAAAGTGGTGAACCTCGCTTCATCCTCACTTGTGATCGGCTGAGCCTTTCCAGGATGCCCCTTTCATACCCAATCATGATGCTATCACCTGTTCCCAATGAACCTGTTTACCTGTGGAATGTTCCAAACAGGTGTTTTTGGAGCGTTCCACGTCTTTCCCAGTCTTTCGTTGCTCCTGTCCCAACGTGTAGCTGCATCAAATTCAGAATAAGCAGATATTTACAAAATTCAGTGAAGCTAATGAGATGAAACACTAAATGTATCGTCTTTGTGCTGTTTTCAATTGAGTATATGTCAAAAAGGATTAAGACATTCTGTCACATTCTGTTTTACTTCTGTTCTACACAGAGTTGTGGGTTCAAAAAATGTAATTATACTTACTAAACATTCAGCATTTGTTTTTTTAGAAGCATGCGTTAATGTTAATTGCAGTCTAACAGCCATCGTGCTGCTAAATTTCATTTGTAAAAGTCTCTGATAAAAAGCTCAAAAACTATTAAGTGATTTATGAGAATCTAATTGAGTATTTTATAATTCAGTCGCCGGTTTACAAATCCTTCCCAGGTTTCCTGCAATGCAGCCAGAGGATGAACAATATACTTTGTCAGCCCACCAGTCTCATGGCCGGCTTCCCTGCAGGTTTCTTTTCAGTGACAGGTTAGCCACCAGGGCAGATTAAGCCTTCTCCCCTCCCCAATCATCCAGTAAAACCAGCAGGCTGTATAAAGCCCATGTTGGGGTTTGCCTGTTGAATGGTGGCTTATGGCAGCTAAAGACCTCTAGAGGGGGAATCCTGAGGGGATTACTCTCACGTTCTCCATGAAGTGGGAAATCAAAACAGTCCTGAGCGTCTGGGGATGATCTCAAACATCCAGCATTCCCCAGCATGCACGCACACACCCGAACTAACCACACACACATGCATCCACGCTCATTTGCAAACATGCACAATTACACAGTTGCACACACGCACATCTAAACTTTAGGCATATTGGACACTCCCATCCCTCTTACCCATTGACACCCAGGGTTTTTTGATACCCAAGTATAGACATCTAACAAGGGCCAACTCCACTCTGAGAGGATTAGTGTAAGTCGGACTGATAATGAAATCATGGGCTGAGTAGCTCTTGGGAGGATTTTATACAAAAGAGGCCTGAATTACTTTGTCTTTTCTTTTTCAAATCCTTTATTCTCTACGGTGAGAACATTAAGAACAGTATGAATTCTGCAACACATGTCACCCTGTGGCCCCCCGTCCCTCTGTGCAGGGAACCCAAACATTTCCACCGGCCATAAAGAAACTGCTCAGCCTGCTCTCATCAGCAGCGTAACACATCGTCATGGCATTAATCTGCTGTAAGGCCCGCATCCTCTTTCACCGCAAGAAATTCAACTGGGATTACACAGACGATCGGCGTTCTCTCGCATAAATAGATTATTGCACAAACTAGGTACAAAAAGTAGGCTGCGCTATGGTGAATAGTCAAGTGTCATCATGAATTTCTAAATCATCGCAGGAACGTAATAATCCAGTCTGCACTTCCTGTTCAGCTCTTCAGGAGAGTTATCGCTCAGTGGCTTTATGATCGTTACATGTTGTGTATTATATGAACTGTGAAAACACATTTGTTACACAAGAAGAATTATGTCTTTAGCAATTCATCCTCCGTACTGTAAAATAAGAATGGTTTGTCCTGCCATTATAAGTATATTAGTTTTTTGAAGCACTGCACTGCTTCAGGGCTTCATTTAATGTTTCCCAGAATACATCACGCCCTGCAGTGATTGTGTTTTTGTAAGCTATAAAACTATTCACAACAATGTGGTGTAGTTGTCTGGATTAAGTGAATCTCACAGGAATGAGATCATATAAATAACAACCATACAGAAAAAAGACAGTTTTATTTTCATGCGTTTTCTTGTGTCAAGCTTGACCTTTGCTACCACGCGCACTTTGAACACGAAAGAAGGTGTATTCAAAGATCTGAGCTTATGCCACAGAGTCTTGAATGCGCACTGTTTTGTTTCTTGAGCATTTATGTTACTATGTTGTGTCATGTCATACCACAGTTTATGTTGTGTCACATCATACTGCATGAGGTTATGTCATGCTGCATTGTGTGTTGTCATGTCATAACGGCGTAAATGTTACATATGCTGTGTTACAGTCTGTGTCACGTAGTATTTCACGGTACTTCATGTCATGTTATTTCATGTCTTGGCATGTTATGTCATGTAATGGAATGCCAAGGGACACTATGTCTTTGCATGGAATGCATGTCATATTATGTCATGGAATGACTTTCTATGTCTTGAATGTTGTGCCACATCGTCATGTCATGGCGTGTTATGATCAGTATGTCATGTCATGGATGGTCATGTCACACTTTGTCATGTCATGGACTGTTATACAGTTTGATGTAACTTCATGTCACGTCATGGGATGTTGCGTTACATCATGTGATGCCATGGAGTGACGTGTCATCTCATGGAATATGATGTCATAGAATGTCATGTCACATTATGACATGTTGCGTTATATCATGTGATGCCATGGAGCGTAATGTCATGTCATGTCACATCATTTCATGTTATGGAACATTATGCTTCACCACAGTACATTTTATTATGTCTTGTTATGTTGTTTTTTTATATGTTGTGTCACGTTATGTGATGTTATGTTATACACTTTCAGCCTGTGATGTGTTATGCACAGCATTTGAAAGAACATATTTATTCAGACACTTAATCAAAAGCCTTCATACAGTGAAACACCATTCAAGGACCTGTCCACCCACACCATCATGTCACTAAAGGAGGATTTTCAGTGTTAGGAAGTTATCTTTTAGCATTTACAATTGCAGTGAGTCATGCACAAACGCCCTCTCAATTCGCTTTGAGGCAACACAACCATAAACAGCTGCTACTTCAGAATAGAAGGTAACATATTTGTTTGGCAAATACTGTGAGACATCTGTCATTGATGTGAGCTTCTTTAGTTCTGGTCAAAGAATAAAGATTTCCTTCAAGTGTGGAGTCACAATCCCAGTGAAACTGACCTGTAGCTTATGCACAAAAAGCTTGGGGAGAAATGTAGGTCAAAAGCTAATTATGTGGTCTGGCAAGTGGGGCTTATATCAAGATATTTCACAAGGACTACCACAGATCTGCCTGCACATGCTTGCTCAAGACATGTACCATGTGATCACTGAGACTATTATTTGTTTGGGTATGGAATACAGTCAAGGCTTCACCTCGTGAACTTAAAGGTCTTCAAAAGCCAGAGTCCAAATGTCAGCGCAAGCTGTCACGATGCTTTTGTTGACTGCAATCAAAGAGAGAATACAACAACCACAATCATATTTGTCAAACCCATCCCACTTGGAGGGTCTCACGGAGGAGCGGTAATTTAGGGATCAGGGAGGGAGAGCCACCCGTTGAAAGACAGAGGGTAAAAGGTATCTTACAGGCCTTCCCAGCATGCCTCTGTTCACAGCCAGGAAGTACAGTTTCAAGACTTAACGTTGGATTCCACAAGTCACCTCGACTGTGATCTCACAGGAATGCTGCTCTCAAAGTGTGTGAGATTAATATTTAACACAACATTGGTTGAAATGCTGAACAGAGCCTGTGGTTTGTATGGCTGTGTTTTCTTAAGAGCTCCGCTGCCCCCGTTATCAGGGTCTCGTTCATAACAAAGTATTTATGGGTTGTCTCAAGTGATTGATGCACAGGTGGGTGTGTTGTTGTTGTCCCAGAGTACATGCCGACTTTTAAGGGCGCAGGCAGCAGTTTGTGACGCGTACTCACTGTGTTTCTATCCGCAGCCTGGAAAATAACAATAAGATAAAGTAGCCATCACACAATCAAAATGGACATAGCAAAGAAACCATTTTTATTAATTCACTGCTTTAACAAAAAGCACAAAAAAGAATATACACATACTATTAATATTATCCATATCACCGCATAGATTCAATTTATATCCACTATCATATTTAACATGCAGTTTATAACTTAAAACTCATCTTTACCAAGATCCAAGTTGGCCAGTGAAGAGAACACACAGATTCGTACCTTGAAGCTGTCAGTTTCACATCCCCTCTGTATGATTTAAGTATGTTTGTCTCCCTGAAATCAATCGTTTTTGCATATGTCAACACTTCCTATTCCATCTACCGTCCTCCATAAAGACACTGTTTAAGACATCCAGCACAAGGTGCCATTTACTTAAAGCAGGAGCAACCCGGGCCCTTGTCTGATCCACATACGTATTGCTATAGCAACAACAGCCTGGCCATTGAGATATGAACAATGTGACGGGGCAAATGGAGCAGGCTGAGGCTGGAGACGCAGGAGAGATGGGAAACTTCAGCTATAATGAAGACGTATGAGGTGTCTCCTCCAGTTCTGCTGTAGATCATTCAGAACGACATCCTTTGGCCAAAGTTAGCGTGGAGTCCAAATTCAGAGGGAATTGTTGCTTAATTAAACCGAAAGCATCTTTTACAAAATGATAACTGTTATTTACCCAATGCAAAATGTGATAATATAGCAAGTTAGATAAGATAATTTAATGAATTTGATTGATAGTATAACCACCAAAAAAAGATCCTGATTTTTCTATAATAAACTGCGTCAAACATTGATGCTGTTAACCTGTACTATAGATTATGTAGAGTGTATTATTATTTCATGCAAACTGACTGTGTCCTGCCAGGGTTTCCAGATGTGATGTCTATCCTCTTCATCTCTTTGCATTGATTATTTTGATTATTTAACAAACACAGCATATCATTACATCCTCTGCTTGATTCCTGTTCAATATTTATGAGTAACAAAAACACACCTTTGGCAGGAAGCAGTAAGAGCTGCACGGTAAAATTAGAGTAGACATCCTGCTGTTTGTACTTCGGTTCATTGCATTTTCATACAAAACGGACATGAAAATGATCGATGAAAACATACATGTTAAGTTGAAAAAGGAAAGGAAACCAGAAAGTAGCTTGTAGGTAAAGAATGTGGAGAGTCTCAAGAAACAGGAAAAAAAAAATGTTGGTCAAACATAACTCCCTCGGAGCGATCATTGCACTGATTGGGTGACAAAGATGAAAAAGGCCTTTTCAATAACTCAGACTAATGTTGTGCCTTTGCTCAGACCGGCTGTTGCCCTGGGTGCGTGTGAAATGCTTGGCGTGGACAAAGTAAACCACGGCCGGTGCCCATGCTCCATTGTCCTCAAAGCCTCCTAAAGAGGTCTCTTCACAGGTCCAGCAAACACACTCTCCAGACTCTTGGCATATCTCTGAAGATCCTCCTTTTGTGTGAGGAAACACATTACTCTCTCAAGGAGAGGAACAGGGGAAACAAGGCAGCACTAGTGAAAAGGCTTAAGTATCTCACCCCCCACCCCAGACCACCTCTTCTCCTTGCCAGATGATAATTGGGACTGAAACACTTTTTTTTGGTCCGAGCCTAATTCAGTGAGTAAATTGCAACATGGGAAAAACATGAATGGGGCCCAAGCTGCGTGGTGACTCAGCCACAGAGACGCTAAGAGTCGCTCTTTGTGGTCGTCTACAAAAGGGAAATGTTCTGTTAATCAGCATTGTTATATAAGTAAGTGTGCTTTCGTTCAGAACTATGTGATTGAATGCTCCCTCTGAGGGGGTGAATGAAAAATATTGATAGTGAGGGAAGAGTATGAGCAAATATTACATGAGCGTGGTGTTGGGAAAGTAAACTCACAGTTGTAATATCTGTCTCTCCGGTTCATCCCTTCGTTTTCTGTTCAGACAAAAGGTAAACAGAAAGTTATGAGCGTGCAGTGTGACTGCATCAAATGACCATTTCTCACAGCAGTTTAATTCCTTGCAGTTGGCATGGAAAACAACCCACAATGCTGACCTGACCAGCTTATACTGAATTGTTTCCCTCTGCTCGTATGAAAAAAAAAAGAAAAAGCAAAGCAAAGCAGATTAAAATTCAACAAGGAATGTAAAAAATGCCTCTCTGCAAGGATCAGCAACACTCTCGACTATGCTACACGCATGTTTACTTCACTGACACACAGAGAGGGTCCACTAATAATGGATGCACCTCAGAAAAAGGACTGCTAATTTACAAAGCAGCTGCACAAGTAGGTCATGTTGAGCTGGATGCTAGGTTGCAGTATTAATTTTAGTGGTAAAAGGTGTGCAAGACACAAAACTGCGAAACTGCTTACATCCAAAACATAAAAAAGACATAACCTTGTAGAAAAAGCACGAGACATGGAGCCCTGTAAAGAAAACATACTCATACAAGACATTTTACATTTTAAGTCTATTTGGACTGTTCGTCTTAAACTGAAAATATCTATCTTAAATATCTCTTGAGAATTAACATGACTGAGAATCTACGCAGGTAGAGGTGTTTTTTTGCTCAGGACAGCCCAAGAAAGCAAACAGTAAATGATGTTCCTGTTGTCCAAGATGATATTGTCCCTATAAAAGCATGCTGCTAAATACATTTTATGGATCAGGATGGCGTCTAATGCTTTCCACGGCTTCCCCGGTCAGAACTAAACATCAATGAACCTTCATCGCGCACGGATTCAGAGACTTCATCATCATCTTCGGCCCCTTAGACTTAAAGTTTGGCTCCCCTTCGCTCTCACTCTAAGAGGTCGAGATGCGGGGTTGCTAAGCATATAAACAGCAAAACATCACATCACGTAAAGCTGGAAAGTTTAGTAAAACAACTATTAAAAGCAATAGTAATATACAGTAATTGCTCATTTGAGGCAGATGTCACTGCGCAACAAATGCCAAGCTGTGCAAATCTGCACGAGGAACGCTGTTTCTGCTCAGGAAATGTTTGAATTTGTTTGATATGGTATGTTTTAAAAGTCACCTATAGAAAGGTAAGTGAAAACTGTGTGTGTGTGTGTGTGTGTGTGTGTGTGTGTGTGTGTGTGTGTGTGTGTGTGCGTGTGCGTGTGCGTGTGTGTGCAGTGCGCCACTGTAAAATGAAGCAAAATAAACATTATGCACAGGAAATTATGAATGAAACAGCCTCCCCACAGTAGCTACTAACCCCCTAAAACATTGGGCAGGTCCCACTTATACCAGGAAATAGGTTGAAAATAAGAACAAGAATATACAAAAGTATAGCTTCAGGCGATCTCAAGTGATAATTTTCCAAATTGCTAGTCTCCTCTTTCTACTGTCTCACCATACAAGTTCAAATCCCTCCTCAGACAGACGACTCTCTCATTACCGCTCACTCTATACATATGATGTGAACAGGTAAACAGCAGCAGCAGCACAGTAGCTGAATGTGCATCCAAACTCAGCTGCTGTATGTAATAATAATCACAAAAGAGGTGGGCTTGCAGCACGAGGTGAATTCACGCTATTTGTTTGGACAGGCTATTGTCAGATAGGGCGGGTATGTGTGAAACATCACTTCAAATCAGCAATTCAGCCAAACCAAAATGTACATTTTCAGATTAGAATCTTACCCCGAGCACTTAACCATACATTAGATTGCATAATTTTGTGTTTATGTTTTGTAACTTTTATGTAACCGAGTACATTAGCAGAACACGGTGTTCTTGCTGCTCCAGTGCAAGGATCCTGGGAATGTGCTCCGCATTTCCTGCTGTATTCTGCATATGCACCGCCTGCAATGGGTGGCAAACCAAGGGACATAAAGGATGATAATCTCCTTGGAATTCCACTGCATTTTCTTATAGAGACGAGGGGAGTGATGGACAGTGGGGTTGAAAGGTCAACGGGACCAGTTTGCTGAGGCCCATCTGTCGGCTCCTGCTCTGTTTACGCACCATCTCAGGAGTGAAAGGCGAGCGTCTCAAGAGCTATCCTGTTCTCATAACACCACGGTGCTTCATATTGGTGGAGGAGACGCAGAGGGGAGCATGTGGTGGTCTGCGCCCAGCTACCGGCAGCGTTCCCCCTCCTATTCATCATCTGCTCGTCCGACAAGACCTGCAGACAAAACCTAATAAGCGCCAGAGAAGGCCTGGACTCAAGAGGG
The DNA here is from genome assembly GCF_039877785.1 of Chaetodon trifascialis. Classification (NCBI taxonomy): domain Eukaryota; kingdom Metazoa; phylum Chordata; class Actinopteri; order Chaetodontiformes; family Chaetodontidae; genus Chaetodon; species Chaetodon trifascialis. The sequence continues at coordinate 16,891,354 of NC_092073.1, forward strand.
ACTTCACTTTAGAGATTCAGCGCATTTGGCTTTGATGCTGAAGATTTCAAGACAATTTTAGCAGATGAGGGCTAGAAATACATAAAAGGTTATTTTAAGCCAAATCATGTCAAAACAGGGGTATTTATAGACCAGTTTAGGTAACAGATTTGACACATCTATAGAAACAGAGATAAAAATAAAGATAAAACAACACAAACGCCCAGAAACAGGAAGTGTGTGTGCGTGTCGGCACATTTGCTACGTGTCCTTTTCAAAGGCGTACAATATAATTACAAATATCACCATCAAAATGGGATTAACACTGTCAGATATGATGTAGTTTTTGCAATTAGAGAGCAGGCTTTCCATTAGCTTCATATCAACTTATTTATGTGTGTGTTTCTGCTTTCTTTGCACCATATCAAAGTGTTCGCAGTCCAAGTCAGAAAGACACGATTTCATGCCTTTAAAATGACACATTCACACCTGGAGGCTTGCTGGGTCTGAAATACTCTAAGTGAGTGCTTCATACCTGCCATTTTGACTCGACAGTGAGTCGTTTCATTCACAAAATCTATGATTATACGTTTTAATAACACCGTGCCACTGGATGAGAGAAAGGATGGCTGACTGAATATCAAATGGTGATATATACAAAATGAGATGGTTATCCCAGCCATTTGAAACTATGATACTGTATTTAGAGTGCATTTTGCCTTAACTTGTAAAAATTACAGCCCTGGCTATGTATTTAAGAGGAGCTGACTACAGTCGGAAGGCAATATATGAACAGCCCATGACCACATTAAACAGCACTTTAATATTTGACTTCAAAGTGGCAGAGAAAGAGCACCAGGAGCAACCACCAACAGCAAAAACAATAATTTCATACATCATTCTAAATATTAGTTAAAATTCAAATCTACTTTTCAGTGGGATTTTATTGTGTTTACCTTGTGTAATGAGAGGTTTGGATGATGAATCTGTGAGAAAATGTGCGGCCGTTTCTCAGAAGAGTTCAGATAGAAATGAAGCCTTTTTCATATGTCAAATGTAAGACACAGCTTGAGTTCATTTTGCGCCAAAATATCGTGTTCATTTAACAACAAACATTCAGAAACCTAAAATATTTTGTTGTTTTAGTTCAGAACCTGAGTTTGGTTGATTGTAGGGTGTCAAAAGGCACATTTTTCACAGGCGAGGCGATAAACATGTTCATTTTTGTCACTTGTAAAGACTGAATTGAAAGATCGAAAGTGTTTTTATTCAGTCACTTATTTGTAAAATTAGGCTTACATGAGCCATACCGCAAGTCTGCTGTATTATCTTTTAATATGAAAGGAGATGTAATTAGAAAACAGCCCTGTGAGCAATGTTCATTACATTAATCACAGGAGATTAAGCTGAGGTAACATCAGTTAAACAGCTCAGTGGCGTGAACCCTCCAAAAAGGAAACAATGAGGCGAAATCTTTACAGATAACTTCACTTTGTGTTCGAGTTGTAAAAACAGGGGAAATTCCTATTGTTGGCAGATGTACCAGCAGGCCTAAAAAGTCCTTTAGGCATCAACCGTGCAAGTCTTGGCTACACGAGACACAGCCTGAGGAGCTCAGACGAAATATTCAAGCCCCAAATACAAAAAGAAGTCATCACACAGGTGAGAGGAGAGACATAAATTGTCTTGTCAACTCATTACACACATGAAAAAAAAAGCACAATTATGTCACCTTAATTTTATGCCATTCACTAAGTAGCTAGTATGAAATAATGATGTGACAAATAGGAACATCAAAGTTCTTGTGAAACATTTCGACTTGCTTTGTGTAGGCAGACCTGAGCGTGTCCGGACACGCCAGCGTGAACATTTAATAAATCTTACATTGAAGGAGGAAACCCTTAACAGATTGATTAACTGCTGACAGCTTTATGACAAAATTACTATTGTTGCACTCTGAGCACTCATCATTAGTTAAATCAATGGTAAGGCATGATCATTTATACTATACCGCACTTCTAGCGTCTCTGTCAACCCTTTCATTTGGTCCTGGTCTATCACCAGTCCCCAGCAGTACAACACACATGCTCTCCTAATAACCAGTAGTTGTGACAGTAGCTGTTGTGTTACACCTAACATCCTTTAACGTGTATCTCAGCAAAGTTGGAATTAAATTAGCCAGATGTTTCGCTTAATAAAACAAGCTTACATTTTGTGGCTTATTCTATTGTTTGTAAGCTATAAAATATTTCATTTAGCTGAAGCCAAACCTGAGAACCAGCACTTATAGTGACTCACACTTTGGCTAATATGCCTTAAAAATGTTGAATTTTAGTGTTTCCTATGAAGTAGTTGAGATTTCTGCCTTTACTTACTCCTCTTGGTGGGCGTTTGTGCTGTCTTGATATAAAAACTGGAGCCTAATGACAACCAGCCAGGTGGAAATTCACTGTGCTCTTTGCTGTCTTCGTACTGAAACTTTAGCACACGTGTCTGAAGTATACCAACAGTGTTTGATGCAAACGAAGTGGAAAAACACCCCAAACAATGCCAACTTGTCTGAGTGAAATGATTAGGCTAAATCACATTTGTTTGGCTAAAGCAGCTTAGAGAAAGGAGCATGCATCGCCAACCGCATAATAACACAGTGACTGGTGAGGGGCTTAAGAAATACCAAAAGTCTGACAAAATAACAAACAGTTTGGGTCTTACAGCCTCATTCTGTCGGTGTTTGGGTTCAAGTTCATTACAATTCATGCAAAGATTAAATGTAAATGTTCAGCACATATATATTGATAGTGGTTGGACTCTATTTGTACACCCAAAGGAGCACATTTATGCACCTGTGCATCAGTGCAGATCTCCTCCGAGACATGAGCGTCTCACTTTATCAGAATGTGATGCTAATGAGATTTTCCATAATGGCATTCAGGATGGCATTTTTCACCACTGTTGTGAAGCCAGAGGGCACAGACGATAACTGTTTGTCAGGAACTGCAATTTTACTGCCACTGATGGAAGTCTTATTGCTGGTGTTTCCTGAGTTTTCACTACTTCTAGTAAGTGCTCGCTGCAACTTTGAATCTCACTCGACACGTAGCCCTGTCAAGACGGGGCAATCTAATATGCCCTTAGCCTCAGGTCAGCCCCTTCCTTCAGCAACAGCACAGCTCCAGCAGTTAGTAACTTCATCTCATTCACATCATCTTTCACAAAAGGTGTGTCTGTTTACAAAACCCCAGCAAACGCGACACTTACCACGTCGGCGGGTACAAAGCCCCAGTCGAGTGATCTGAGCCTGGACATGAAAGATGAAAGCTCAGACTGAGGCTGAAGCTCACGCGTCTGGATGATGCTCTCATCGGCCCGCAGACGGACAGGTGTAGGAGATGGAGCGCAAAGACGGCCAAGAGATGAGGACAAGGAGGACGGGGGGTTAGGCCCCGGCCAAGGCTGAGCTAACCTCATTCCTGTTTGATACACTTTGATATGTGCACTCCACCTGAGCCCAGACTGTGAGTGTGAGGGGCGATGAGCAGGGACTTGTCAGACGCTTTATGGGATGCGGCGTTTGTTTATTAATCACTAGGTTCTGTGATGTGTCTCTCATCACCCCAACAGGTATAATTAAGCTTTAAAGGGCATGGGAGGCTTGATGTGTCTGCAATTCATTTTGTTTTATCTCCTTGTTCCTTTTGAAGTCACTGCTGCGTGGGCAAGGTGTGAGTGTACACTGTGGAGTGTGTGTGCGTGTGCGTGTGCGTGCATGTACAGTAGGTGAGTGTGTGTAAATCTCTGTATGGTCAGAGAGCTTCTTAAAGAATTCGTCTGTGGTTCCCGTGTTGCATGACCTTCAAAATGTCTGCTTACACGCCAGTTTGTTTAGCCTGACACGTCTTGTTTAGCCTCGGCGGATTCAGTCGTTTTGAGGAGTGACAGTTCAAAGGTTGTCAGCTTCTGATGGCCAGGTATTGTGCTGCTTGTATGACATCTTGGGTTCCCAGCAGGCAGCTGCAGCAGCCTGCTTTTCAGCACGAGTATTTGACAGCTGTTGAGGGGGAAATAAACACAAAGCCGTCTCATCGTGACTGACGTTGCGCTATTGACCCTATCGCAAGGTCAAGCGAATTGGAATATACATCAGAGAAATGTTTGAATTTCATGAGTTCCTCCCCACTTCATCTCTCCTAAAATTGATCTGTGGTGTCAAATGAGATATGTTGAGTGGGACTATATGCAGGAATGTAAACAAGGCGAGCCTTGATCTTCCATTTCAGCTCTCGTCTAGCCAGAAAGATCCTCACATCTATCCTGATGATCCAGCCAATGAGAGCTGCTGCAACTACAGGAGCTCCTTTCCCATATTCCAAGCAAAATTGCACAGAGCAGAAGTTTTAGCTGAAATATCCAGTTTGATGAAGCAACTTTGGCTATCAAAACACCTTTGCTCCCTGTAAGTAGGCCAAGCTATTGTCCGTACCTCCTTTTTGATTCTGTTCCATGTGATTCTCTGTCAGGAGCAGGCGGAGGTGTGAAAAGATGAGAAGCTCACCTGTTTACTTTGGCAGTGGAGACTGAGCAGGCAAACAGCCAGTAGCCTGTCACTTCTCCCGCTGGATCCTCCACTGGTGTCCCCTCACATGCCAGTGAATCGATGCAACTCATGCGGAAATGTTACCTGGCATTGCACTTAACATGACGAGCACGGGTCAGGGGAGCCTTTCTGGATCAGTCCCGCTTGGAGGAGCTTATGTAAATTAAAGGCTTTGACATAAATCACATGCATGTGGAAAAACTGATTGTGTCACTGAGAAAGGACATTATTTTGGCTTTTGAAGAGCGGAACAGGTGAATCTATGCTGTAGATGCAGAATGGCATTATTTCTAGACATATTACTCAGATTTTGATATTGTTTTGCTTGTCTATATTTGCTCCAGCGCTTCCTTATTTAACTACATCTCCAATCTTAGTTTTTCCAGTCTCCAATTTTCCCATCAGCCACCAGTTTTACAATCTGTTGCTCAAACTCCTCTGTACTCACCTGAATGCACCATGGGAAATGCAATTAAGCCGTGACAGTCAAACATCACATCAGCAACTTACAAGTTACAAATTCATTCTGCGCCGCAGGAGAAACCCTCACATTTACTGTAACTTCTCATTACTGGAAGGAAATCTTGATAATAGGCAAATAGGTGGTTAGTTATTTTAGGTATGGGGTTTAGGTCATTAGTATGGAGTTATCTGATGTTTTCTTTCAAACGCTGGCACTAAAGCTGAGATTCGTAAATAAACATTCAGCAGATGATCAGAGGAATAGATTCGATGGAACAGATAATGGAAACAAAAACATCTGTGGCTGCACCTTTGGCACATTGAGTAACGAGTAAATAAGTGTTGCTGCCTTACCTTTCATCACGCACTGAAATTACAACAAGGAACCAAGAGACTGCGCTTGTTTGGCAGACTCTCAACAAGCTTTGAAGTGCGCGAGCGATGCTGAATGACTTGCCCTCTGAACGGTGAAGCAACATGTGTCGTTTAGACGGCCGAGATTTGATGTTTTTTTAATGATTGGCGATCAGATTGTTCGGGGTTGTTTTACTAGAGCAGATGCTTGACAGCTTCATACTGAACGCTGAGCTGGGAATGAGACATGATCCGTGCCAAACGAGATGTAGTATGTAGAGAAAGACTACAGTAAACAAAGGTTTAAACCAATGATGCATCCTAAACCCATAACCAATCAGGATGCCCCGGTGCTTTCTTACTGATTTTTAATTTTCCTTATTAGAAAAAAAATTATAATATTCTCATGAATTTCCTCCATTTCTGGTTTTGGTCTTGAATGACACCGTTCACACTAACACCTTCCACCACCTGGCTTGCTTTGGCTAAACCAATCAGAGTCCAGTACTGTGATGGAGCTGCCTCTCCCAAGTTTATACTACAGAACATACCAACACTATTCAGTATGTACAATCAAGAGGAACAGCTTTGGCAGAAGAATTCATACCAATTGCCAAAGCATCCATAAATACATTACCTTGTTGAGCTCTGCATGTTTAGATGTGACTGTATGCACAGCTACATGTAAGAATATGTGGGTGTTTATTAGGGGTGGGAGATTATGATGATATATACCATGAGACTGTATGATTTGTTCAGTGCCAGAGTTTTTCCCATATCATTTATAGTGCAGTATTTATCCATTTATATCTCTGGGTGTGTTGGGCCATTATGGGCAATGCTGCAAATCAATGAACAGGAGTGCTTTATGGCATCATTTGGTTTTTATATGATTTTTCATCAATATAATGATGTAACTTTATTTGTCAGGTATTTAAGTCACTGGATTGGCCAAAAACAGATATTCCTGGCTGGTTATATTACATATATTATGTATCACTTACTGAGGATTTATGTACATGTGCAGGCTGTGAAAACAAATTTGCCCTTGTAAAACTTTTTTATTTTTAAATTTTTTTATTTATTTATTTATTTTTTTTAACAAAGGTTTAATTATTTATGTTTGTTTTTTCTGAGACGGTCCTGGAGCTGTGGCACCACTGTTCACAACACTTTTACACCATCAATACACACACTTCTGTCGTGTATTGTGAAATATCACACTCAAAAATCAAGCAAATTTAAAAATCCATACCGACATCCTCCAATATACTTTTTTTTTTTTTTTTAATGTTTTCCATTGTTTATGCAGAAACCCTCTTACTGTAGAATTAGTATATAGTGTGGATCACAATATCAAGCACACACCTCTTTCACACCATGCTTAAAAATAATATTCAATATGTAAAAAAAACAAAAACTAGAAAATGTAAAATGAACCCTGTGGACCCTTTTATGTGGCTCACTTGCTTGTTTTTGTCCCTTTTTTTTTTTTTTTTTTACTGTTGTCTTGAAGCAGTCTTAAATTGCTTAAATTGTGCAGGTTGATGAGCTAAATATGGCTCTTCCCACCATGTTCCCGCCCCTCTTCACCTAAATATGGACTCATCCGTTGTAGTGCATGTAGGGTAGGAGGTGGAGACAGCGGGGTCCTGTGCAGACGCGGAAAGTCCCCAATTATGTGGTAATTCTAGAGAGTGGTTGTGATATTTATTCTTATTGCCCAAAGAACTTGGCATTTATGAGACTCACCACAAACACATTCCCCACAGCACAGGCAAACTTCAGCCTCTTTGCACTCGCTCAATCAGATGAAATAGCGGCTGGTGCTGATTTATGGTGGAGTTTGGAAGGAGGTCTCGAGTGGCCCTGCTTATTTAATTCAGGTGCTCCTTTAAAAAAATGAAATAAGTTAATTACGTTTACAGTAGCTCCTCTTTGAGAGGGTTAATGGGTAAGTGTGTAATTCTCCATAGCCATGAGAAACAATGCTCTGTATTTCCTAATTTTATACTTTTTAATGAGCTGATCTTAGAAATATAATCAAAAAGCGCTAACATGGAACTGATGGATCTGAAAATCAGACAAATCTCAAGTTTTCAATCGAGCATCTGTTATTTAGCACAATCACTGCGGCACATTGTGCCTACAACACACTGCAAAGGTCAATCGACTGCACTCTGCACTGACTGTGCTTAAAAGGTATGATTTGACGCGGGTGGATGTGCATTGTATGTAATCAGCATGGAGTCAAAATGTAAGGATGAAAGGGAATGTGTAGAAGTTGCACTGCCTCTCAGACGCAGCGGGGGTGGCTGGATTTTCAGTGCTCATGCCTTCGCAGGGCACAATTTATGGCCATTATGGTGGGCTATTTCTAGCTATAGTGATGGATTCTGCTCAATTATTGTCCATTATGGAGAAAGATGGCCGCACCACCATGCCAGAAGTTATTGGTTCCCACTGCAGTGACATTACATTGAAATCACAGCTGCACATTCAGCTCAGCCAAAAGTAACCTAAACTGAAATTCTGTTGTTCTGACAGATTAATGCCATAGTTCCAAACCTTTTTAGCGTATTATCCCTTAATACATAGCATTGTGGCTCCTTATAACAGGTTGCATATTGTGAGCATGTTAGCAGTTCTCCTTCTCCAATTCTTCAATTCGTAGAGACCTTAAGGACTTATTATAGTATATTTGTAGTAAAAAAGCAAAGATTAGAGAAAAATCCAAAATAAAATATGTAAGTTGAAGGTAGCCTTGTTTTTACTTTTTTTTTACTGATAACATGGTGACATTAGTCTCAGAAGCCCTTGTGGGGTTGCAGATTTAGCAGGACAGGCTAGCTAGTAGCTTACTTTAGTAGCCGGATCTAGCGTGTAATGTTAGACATTTGACAATAAAGCATGAATCTAAGCTCTTGTATTTGTGATGGTCTGGAAAACTTGGGTTTTCCTGCGTGCTGTGGAGAGGTGTGGGGATGTTTCCTGTGTATCCTTTTTTGGCAGAGGCTGGGCGTGGTTCTCCAGGTGGCTGATAGCTGGCCGCCACACAGCTGGGACTCATCACGATCAGGCTCAGTATAAAGGCAGTGGACCGCTGAAGACTTGTTGCCAGATTGTTTCTGCTGCTTTGTGGTATTGTTGGCCATTTACCAGTGTTATGAGTTGTAGTTATTATCTAGTTTTGTGTTCTTTTGAGTTTATCCCCTGGGCCTGATCTCCTGTGTCATTTTTTCCTTTATTTGATTGGTGCTTGTGAACTCCAGCCCCATGCTGCCCTGCCTCAAGCCCTCAACCCTCACACCACTTGAGTGCTCCAGTGTACCTATGAACTGTTCCCCATCTCAGTACTTGGTGCCTCACCTGCTGTTCTCAGGACTTTCAAGCTACGAGTTTCCTCGAGTCACCACTCGTTGCTCATTCAATAACTTCCTATTTTTACCATAACTCCCTGTCTGTGTGTCTGCTATTGAGTCCTAATCCCACCAATACACAACAGTATTTCTTGTCCAAACATGGAGGCTAAGCTAATAGCCAAAGAGGTTTATCTGAGTATGAAATAATACTCAATTTGGAAATTGCGTTTTTCCAGTAAATAGATTCCAGTAAACAGTAGCTTAATTCGCTAGCTTGTACAGATAACTAGGTACAGCAACATTTCAGCCAGCAAAGTCGACAGCCGCCGGCCAGAAATGAGGAGTCTGCTTCCATCTGCCTCTGTTTTAAATAAAGGACTCATTGTTTCACAAATTCTATGAAATTTCAAGTGTTAAATCTGCCACCGTCATCTATAAATTGCATTTTATGTGGTGTGACAACAGAGGGTTTGTGTAGCAACAGTAGCTAAAGGAGGGCTGGTTTATTAAATGTCTCGCCTTTTATCTGAATTATTTTCTCAACTGAAAATGCATCTCAAAAAATCTGACTTTGGTTTTGGACCATATGCTGTCCACACAACATTGCTAATTAGCCTATCTAACAATTTTCCAACACTGGTCCTGACACATACACTACACTATATCCAATAAGCAAACCCTGCACGGCCATTCTCCTGCTCTCAATATGTTTATGTCTAAATAATGGAGAAGAATTGGGAAATAGAGGGTGAGTTCCTATTATTCCTGGCATCGGGATGCTGCAGTGGCTGTCGTCTCGCCAGGGCTCAGGCTGGCAGTCAGCACAAACTGGAGGTAATTGAGAGGGAGAAGTCCCAGCCAGTTGCACACGGGGGCCTCCATGGGCCTCTGAATGCCACCGTAGCCCCCAGCGGACATTAATCAAAATGCCCGATCAATAACTTCTCAAGTGCTAATAAGCACTGGCACATTTCGTGATATGTGAGCCCCTTCATCATTTCAACTACCCGGAGATTTATAGGAAATCCATTGTTAGGTCCAAAGTATGAGGTAATGTAGCACTTAGTAAATGAAGTAAAACCAAAAGCCTGAGGTGATTTGTATTTCATTTACAAAGGACATGTCTAATCATTAGGAGCTCCATCTCTCTGAAAAGAAATGGCTGTAATGATGGCTGTGTTCTTTTATAGCTTACTTACTCAGCAATGATGCAGGAGATAACAGCAAATAGTGAAGCCTCGCCATCCTCCACTCCTGACTGGTTCACTCTCAGATAGCCATGGGGGACTATCCACCATGGAGTGATTAAAGTCATGTTAGGGAAGCATTATGGGTCAAGTCATAAAATAATTTGATTTCTGTCCCCCTCCACTGTCTCCTATCAAAGTGATTGGTCTCCTGGTCATCTCACTGGCTGACATAATTGTTAATTAACCATTATGGGCTGCCCTCTCTCATCTATATCTCACAGCAATTACTCATTTGACAACAATGCAATATATCAGAGCGTATGATGTATGGACACAGACCCGTTTTATGTGCATGAACTGACTCAGTATCATGAAAGTGTTGACTCATGGCTGGATGCTTTATTTACTCAAGTATTGATTACCGTCATTTTCGCTTCACATGATATTTTCTACAGGTGTCTGAGATTAATCAAAGTGGCAGCTCTATCTCAGCACCATAGCAATATGCATGAGCACTGCAGAACAGACAGATTATATTCCTTTTCAACCTGTTGTTGGTGCGAATTTGCAAAGCACTTCCTGCACACAGATTTTTCCCCCCTCCTTTTTTTAACCGTTCGCTTAAGTCATCAGCTCTTTGCACGTCAAGGTGAGTTGTCTTTTCAAAAATACCACAGATCAGGTAAAGAGGTCCGGGAGGAAGAAAGTCAAATAAAAAGCTCTTTAAAATGGTATTCATAAAGAAAAAGACAAACAATGTACTTGTTGAAAATAAAAGCGCACGCTGAAATCCATTCTGATGACAGTTGAGAATGCAGGCTTTAGGGGGGACTTGAGCCCCATCTTTGCCATATCTTTTAAGCATGATTATTTACTTTAAAACAACAAACCAAAGCCCCAAGTCTGCCATTGTGGACGACAGGCCTTTGATTGAGCTCTGAGCTTGAATTCTTAACTAATAAATTGTTCCACGCCTTTGTCTGGGGCATTAACAGCAGTGGTCTGCGTTTTTCTTGCCCTAATCTCAAGAATGCAGCAGCCTCTTGAGAAGCTCAGGGGTTTCCTCCTCTCCCAGAGCCAGGTCTTCACTTTGTTTTCTTAGAGGGCTCCCTAGATTGACAGGCCTCACCGTTAGCCCTCTCCTCGGCCATCTGTTTTCACCAATTCTGACTGAACACATCAAAGTCAATCAAGGCTGCAAAGCATTTTAAAAGTCACACACCCCCACGCCGTGTGTGAGAAATAAAGCAAACTTTTCATCAGGCTCACAAAAAGAGACGGTTTGGACTGTTTGTGTGTATGGTTTTCCATATGAGGGTGACCTGGGAGGGATCCCTTAGCTCACAGCACAGGTATGAGCAGCTTAGCTTTGTTCAGTGCCTACTCTGACGACAGCTCGGTGAGTCACCGAGACACATGGACTAACCTCCTTTGGTCAGGTTCCAACTATTCACTGACAACTCCCTGACAATAAAATAATCATTAGTGAGATTGAGACACAGCACATAGTTTTCAAAGAGCAAAATTGTCTTTGTATGGTGATAGAAGGTGATAGACATAGAAAACTTTGAGCAGTGGTGGAAGAAGTATTCAGATCTTTTATTTCAGTGAAAAAAGAATAGCTGTACAACAGTATAGAAATACAAGTAAAAGATAACACAGACATGGCCTGCCATTCGCTGAACCAAGTTACTCTGCTGTTCTTGTTGGGACTAGTGCCTCAAGAAATAGCCTGAATCTGACCCCGGAACAGCAGGGTTAAAATAAAAGTTTCATCAATACATGTGTTCACATATCAATGGTAAAAGAATGAATTATGCAACAGAATGGTATTTGATTATTATTACTAATGTGTGAAGGTGTAAGCAGCATTTAAATGAAATTCTAACATTTCTGAATATTGTTGGGTATTAAATCTACAACTGTTTGTAATATCTCATCAGATGGAAGTACTAAAGTAAGTACAAATACCTCAAACCTGTTCTGAGGAGGGATGCAGTCATGCTTTTTTCCTCTTTGATTGTGAGTTTTAGTTCACTTGAGTAGGTTATGTAAGATATCACTCATTTGTTTTCTCTGTGGCTTATACCCCTTGTAACCCCATTCTAACATATTTTGTTTTTTCATATGTGAATAAATATAAACATACTTCAACATACTTCAAACATAATTTAAAACACAGACGAACTTTGAAACGCAAATAGGAGTTTTGACGTATTACGCCATTAATTGATTTTTCATACAATTGAATGTATGCTGTTTTTAAATTGGAAACAATAACCAATCAGCTAAACCAAAGGTCTCAGCTCAGCCAATCAGATGCACCGATGAGGCATGCGTAGGGAGGAGGCGGGACATGGACTGGTTACCTGGTAACTGCTCAAACACTGTGGTGATAGGATGGCAATGCGTAAGGTTTGGATTTTAGCTGCTGTTCACCCCGTTTTGTTAAGTTGTTGATTAATTAAATGTGCTAATTTGAAAAGCTGTGGTAGATAAATCTTGGGAGTTTCGCCTTACACGTACATTTACCCTTTATTCTTTGTTATAGGGGGCTTGAAACGTCGTTAGTAGGACGAAGTTAAGTTGTTACGTTGCCTGTTAGGCACCTGCTAGCTTAATGAGATAGTTAGCAAACACCTGTGTGAACCGAGCTCCGTTTCGGTTCAGTTTACATTGAAAACGACCGGAGGATATAGTGTTGCCCAGCACTTTGTGTCGGTTTTAAAAAGTAGTTTCTTTCACACACTCGTTGCTGCATTAGTGAATTATCTTTGGCAATTATAACATTTTCCATTTGGCCATGCAGTGATTTGTTCCTGCTTTTCGCTATTATTTGGTCTAGACAGCGTTTGTCAGAATGCATTTACGTGTATTTATTGCTTATCCCGTTATAAATATAAAGTCTACATTTCCTACTTTGCCAGGGTTATAAAGTTTTGCCATGCAACACTTAATATAAGTGCAGTGATGAGCATTTATGTCATATTTTTACAGGGCTTGACATCTAAAGCTTGCAACAAGTTGGTGATCACCTCAGTTGCCTTTCAGGACCACATCACACGCAGCCTGCTGCACCCTGACTTCTCACTTTCTGACCCTTTGCTGAGATGCAAAAGAAGAGCACCCAAAAATCCTCAAACAAGAGGAAGACAGGAAGAAAGGGGTCTGCAAAGACAAGATCAGCAAGAGGAGAGAGAATATGTGCTTGACTCTGCTCCACGGCCTTTATCTTTAGGTAAAGCGAACGCTCTGGGAAGAGACTTTATGTGACTGGTGAATATTTAACCAGCATTTTTTCTTATTTCTTTTAGCTCAGAAGTTGGGTTTAGTGGCCTCCCCTGCAGGAAGACTGACAGAGGACGAATGGACACACGTCAAGGCGAGGTCTGTTCAGCAGGGGGAATCAGCTCAGCCCTGTGCAATATGCAGGGAGGAGTTTCTCCTTCAGCCTCAGGTATTCCCCCAACACAGTAGCTACTGTTAATACTCTGTGAGAGAGCGCCTGCTTTCCTTTTTTTCACGTTTCCAATGTTCTGTCTGTCCTCGGTGATACCTGTGTTTCCATATACACACGTGGGCGCACGCACACATACACACGAAGCCCCCCTCTCAGTTCCTGTATGTTCTAATCTGTGTAGACAACTGTACAAATTTACCCATACTGCCTTGGAACTCAACTGTGACGTGATGATGTAGCAATCAGTGTGTTACTGTGAGGGTCATTCAGTCTTTTACACCTTTCCGATCCCCTTTTAAGATGCCAATCTCCTCAAGAATGCGGGACTAGAATGGGCGGCCTCACAAAGCACAGTTGCCATAGATGCACGTGTAAATATTAGTTTGACTCAGGGGGGAAAAAAAGAAAAAAGTTAATTAGAGCCTGCTAACAAGGGAAAGTGACAAGAGGAAATCTTTGTTGATTTGGCATTTTCCTGCAAGCCTTCATATTGTAACAATGCATTTGTGTTCCACATTCTTGTGTTGCCTTGAAGCATTAATATGACAATTAAAAATGCTTACAGCAGCGGTTGTTCTGAAATATTTGCTTCTCTTTTAATACCAGTGAGGGAATTTAAAAAGAAAAGGTTTCTTTTCTTTCCATTAAATTTTTATCCCATTTCTGTATTGTGTGTCTGTCCACAAACTCCAGCTTGTAGCCTTGAAGCACTGTGAGAAGGGAAATTTCTCTGTGGTCTAATGGCTTGTCGAGCTCCTGGAAATTGTACACTGCAGGGGGCCCTTTCACTGGTGATGGAGTGTGTTGGTCAGGCCAAAAACAATGGGAAATCAATATGCCTCCCCCCTGCCCTCTAGAGATCTGAGTAAACTGGTTTGTGTGCCAAGCCCCATAGCTGTGGCTGTGTCCTTTCAGACGATAAAAGAGTCCCTCTCACAGGTAGAAGAGGCTATAGTCCAGGTCTCAGTAGGCCCACGGGGGGTCATGCTGACTCCCTCTATCCTCTCAGCAAATAACACTTAAAAGCAGATACGCACATTCACATACGTGCATGAGGACACACAGATTTAGCATGGCTTAAGGCTCAGACACACACACCACATGTGCACAGACTGCGTGCTGTATGAGAGCTTTCCTGAGCACTTAAAGAAAACCTGAAAACCAATACAGCAGCATCCCCTGGAAACAACCCAAGAAACCTGTGAAATCCAAACTCTTAAAATCGGTGTAGCTGTATGATACAGTTTTTATTTCACATATACTAAGCAGACTATGTCACTGTTTGTTTTCAGGTCCTGCTCTCTTGTTCTCATGTTTTCCACAAAGCATGTTTGCAGGCCTTTGAGAGGTTTTCTGGGAGGAAGTGCTGCCCAATGTGCAGAAAGGAGCAGTATGAGACACGGGTGATCCACGATGCAGCTCGCCTCTTCAGACACCAGTGTGCCACCAGGTGCTGAGCCAGAAATAATAATAATAAAAAAAGAAATGTATGAAATACTTACATAGTGCTGAAGAAAAAAACATCCTCAAACGCTGAAATATGTTTTATGTATGAAATATTTGTTTTTAACGTGTGGTGTAAGTGAAGCAGTTGTTCAGCCAATACAAGACTTTCAAACTACATGATCAGCATACAGCTGTTCAAGTTTAGATGAGGTTTTACATGATATCATCTCATTTTCAGTAGTTAGCCTTACCAAGAAGCTAATCAAGAAATAGTGTGTTCTTCTTCAAATCTGCAGAACAATTGACTCTTGGCTTTCGAAGAGTTTGGAGAGCATCCTCTCAGGTGATGTGATGATTATTTCTTTGTTCTCTTTGAATGCGTGTAGAATTCAAGCATGCTGGCGAGGCTATGCTGCTCGAAAAAGGTACAGAACACTGAGAAAATCCATCTGCCCAAAAGACAAACGGCTACGACGCAAATTCTTTGAAGCAAGGGTGAGTTTGGACTTAAAATCTGTTGTGATTCATCAGGAGATTGTACAGATTCACTGAACATGCACAAAGTCACATTGCCTATCATCTGTCTCCTCACGTCTCTTTTTTCCCGACACTTCACCCTCATATTTTCAGACGGTTTAGTCGAAGCCTATGGCAAAGATCACATCTTGAGGATTGATACTTGGGTTTCAGGGACTCGCTGACCCCACTGCTTACCTAGATACACACACACACACACACACACACACACACACACACACACACACACACACACACACACACACACACACACACACACACACACACACACACACCTCTTCACCCGCTCTCACCCTCTCAAGCTCCTTTGATGCTTTGTGAATCATACACTGTTTGTCCACTGATGTGGAGAGAGTTTGTGTTTTAGTCAAACAGTCTGGACATTCCAGGGTCAACACAATGATGTCTCCTGTGCATGTTTGGGTCTGCTATTCATTCATCTATCTATGTATGTTTGGTGTGTGTAGCTCCGTTACTGGGTTGGATGGGAAAGGGTGAAGAGGTGAGGTTGACCGGACTCTTTGAATACCTGACGCGGGTTGTCATTTCAGACTTTGTTCTCTCGTCCCATTTGAAAGTTATAAATCATGCAGCGACTGGACTTGATGGACGGATTATTGAAGTGGCCTCAGGAGCAGCCAGCGGATGGGGTTGTTTGACTCTGAAGCTGTGTTGCCTTCATGTTGGTTCTCAGGAAAAGGGAACATTGCCACCTAGTGAACCTCCCCCAACTGAGGCCTTGGATGACCAAACACGACACTGGTCACCACAACAGAGTAATTTCTCATTCAAATTCATGTGATGACCCTGCTTTAAAATAGTCATAGCTCCAACACGTGTAGTGAACGTCCCAAGTCTTTAAGAACAGGCTCTGTTTATTTCTGTGTGCAGTGTTGTAATCATGCAGAGTGCTCCCGCACTTCAAAGAGGCTGATTAAGCAAAAGTGACAAACGCATGAGGGCCACACTCATAATGGGTTGCAAGGGTCGGAGTGTCCTACCCATCCCCCTGTCAGTCTCTATCATCTCCCCTATAAACCGTGCCTTTAACATGTCACGTAAACAAAGACATAGCATTTACTGAGCCAGTTAACTGTGTTCTAACACATTAGGCCATGTCCGGGTCCACACGCCCTCCCTTAGGATGGAGTCATAGACGCTGTCAGCCACTTTACATTCAAGTTGTGTGAATCAGTGGTTGTGGGTGGTCATGAGATTGTCTCGTGTCTTTTGTCACACTGAGGATGATCTTCAAGAGCTTTGAGCTGCGCAGCACAGCGCTGACAGGTCTGATTGACTTGATTTTCAAGGGGAAGACTTATTTGCTTAGCTGACTGTAATGCAAACAGGCATGTTAGTGCTGGGCTGGAACCTGTGTGAGACGGAGAAACGTATTCTTTCAGTTTTCCTCCTGATAGCAGGAGGCAATAAAGCATCTTTGTACCATGAAGCTACAGGTGCTCGCCGGAGAAAAATACCCTCCACGTATCAGATCAGTTTCAGAAATCTTATCAGCTGATCCTGATGCCCAGCTTTCAATTTTTATTCACTTCGGAGGTCCGACCCTGAGTCAACACATTAAGGGGGACACTACCGACATTTAGATGGATTGCTGTGAGATAACGCCTCTGTCCTCCACCTCCTCCTCTTCCCCCTGTGCGTCCTCTCCCGTCTGCATCTCCTGTGGAGCAAGGCAAAGTTCACCAGAGGCTGTACTGTTTGCCTTGACTGTTGAAAAGTCAGCCAGGCTCATAAAACCCTCCATCCGAATGGTCAACAGTTGTTTAATTAGTGATAAAAGCCTAGCTGTAAAGCAATTCTGATGTCACTGTGACAGGCCAAGGGATGGGGTTTGTATTTGTGTGTGTGTGTGTGTGTGTGTGTGTAGGTGAGTAACAGGCAGAGAAAACATGCACATGTGTGCAAGCAGGTGCTGAGGTTAATGCTACTCTTCGTGACATGTTGCAGTAATTACAGCACTTTTCCCAGATGTGGCGCAACACATTAATGTAGAGATTAGTCTAATGACAGGGAATTTTGCTAATCAATTAACTGAAGTAACGTCTCAAACGGTCCCTGGTTTAAGCTTTTCAGCTGGGAGGTTTTTACATCTTCTCTCTGTCTTATGAGACGGTGAACTGAATATCTTTGGTCAGACAAAACTCGAAAAAATCTTATCACAAGGCTCAGTTTGCTTGGTTAATTTTTCCAGACCTTTCACCCACATCTCATGGTCTTCCATCGGTGGATGCAGCTTGCTCAGCTGTGATGGGGATGCTTGTCTGTCGTCGTTTAATTGTGAAGATGTTTCTTTGTTCTGTGCAGTAATGCATGTTAATTGGTCAAATGGATAGTGCTGCTGAAACTTACGCATATAAATATCTTATTCGCTGACGACCGAGCATGTGTTGGATATAAACATGCATATGCAGGCATTAATTGTTGCTTAGCAACAGCTGCTGTAAATGGGAGGAGACAGATGAGTTCTAGGAGGACAGACACTGAAAGAAGTCTGGTGAAATCGGTCAGTTTGAATGGAGGAGGTGAGCGGGCAGATGCATGAAATTTACATCTTAGAAACAGAAAGACAAGCAGGCACAAACCCGAATGTCCGATACCAGCCCGCCTCAGAAAGAATACCAAAGCCAGACTGTTTTTAAAATGTCAGAGGTGTTTGTTTTTATTATGTTTTATTCATTCAGTTAGCTGTTCAGTTGT
Source organism: Chaetodon trifascialis (assembly GCF_039877785.1). Taxonomy (NCBI): domain Eukaryota; kingdom Metazoa; phylum Chordata; class Actinopteri; order Chaetodontiformes; family Chaetodontidae; genus Chaetodon; species Chaetodon trifascialis. Next base: position 16,909,456 of record NC_092073.1, read on the forward strand.
ATTTTCTGTAAATGCTGTTTGAAAGCCTTCTTCGCTCTGCTGGGATGGCATCCCGGTGTGGAAATGCTTCATTTAATGCTCTAAAAGAAATCAAATTTGAATATCCTTCATCTTAAAATGACCAATTTATAAAATACCCAGACAGAGAAAGTGTCAGGGATGCGTGTGTTTCCCAGCACTATCTTCCTCTTTTTACTGGTTTCCATTAATCCTCCATGCTAGTTGGAGACGTGACTGTATTGATCTGGCTGTTTAACAACTGCGCCCTGTCAGCATGCCTCAGCCATTACAATACACACACACAATTAGCCTTCGCCGACAACACGACTCTATTGTGTATCTGAATGAAACATGCCTCCTTTGTGCCACTAAAATGGTTTTTCTAATTAGTTGCAGGAGTTGAATGACAGCTTTGTCCGATACTGTCACACCGACACGGAGGCTTTTCTGAGTGATATCAACCGCTCGCTGTCAGCAAGCAGACGAGTGTTCCAGCAGCTGGAGAGAAAGCACGTCTCCGAACCTCGGCAGAACGACTGGGACCGAATACAGAGGCAGGTCAGGAGCGAGAAGCTCGACCCGAAGCCGCTTCTGTCCTCTAGCAAGCCCCCGTGAAAATATCTAACCCTAGTCTGATTCTTCCTCTCCCTGCCTTGCCTTTCTCTTGACATGTTAACACTTGCATGGGGACGACAGCATCACAGCTGCTGGATAGAAAGTACACATCTCTCCAGAGGTGATCATTCACTTTACTAAGTGAATGGCAGCGGGTAGGCTAATAATCCTCCGTGTTTACAAAAAACATGAGCCAGTCTGATAATGCACGGCAGGCTTTTCATCGCCTGGACTGCTGCGGAGGAATTGAAAAGACATTAAGATTTGCTGTTCCATAAGGCTCCATTGTTGGCTTTCATCGCAACCGGGACCGTTTTCCATGGGGGGGTGGGGTGCGGTGTGTGCAAAGAAGATGTCTTTTTTTCTTCTTCTTCTTCTTCTTTATCTGGTGTGAAAAGGTTGAGCACAAGGCAGGAGTGGCTCAGCCTTGACATGGAGTATCAAGCAGTGAATGTGCTTTCAACACATACCTTGCACCTTTTTCACGGGTGCAAACTCTATAAAGCAGAGTGCAGCTCGTTATGAAACATTTAACGGCGGGGCAGGTCGGCCCCTAAATACAGGAAGCCGTCTCAGGTTAATCATTGGCAGAGCTGTGCGTGTGTTGCTTTGTTTTCATAAGGATCACTGATAAACATGTTATCACCTTTTGTCCGATCAAACCTGTCAGCCAGTTGCCAACAGATTAGGTTCTTTATGATGAAATGGCAGCAGCAGGAATAAAGTCACTGATATTAGTCAACATGCAACAGTTTCCTCCCACTATACATTGGTTGGTGTAAATTCATAAGTTAGTCAAAGGACTTATGCTGTTTTCTCCACCGGCAGGTTATCCAGAGAGGAGCCTGGGACTGCCCCATCTGCCTGACTGCACTGCACAGCCCGAGCCCTCCAACAGCAGCAGATCCACCGAGCCATGGACAACACAGGCGCACTGTGCTTCTGTCCTGCTCCCACCTCTTCCACCAGCTCTGCCTGGAGGCCTTTGAGGCCTTTACAGTAGAGGGCAGACCATCCTGTCCCCTCTGCAGATCTGTCTACCACAAAAAACTCATCTAAGCAGGTACAAGTACCCTGTATTGTAAGCGAAATGATTATCTTTCAGTCAGTGATGAGGTTAAAGGAATAGTTTGGGAGGCACGCTTATTCACTTTGTTGCAGAGTTAGAAGATGTCATGTCTGTGTGTTAAAGGGATACTTTGGGTTTTTTGAAGTGGGGTTGTGTAAGGTACTGAAGCAGTCAGTGTATTACCGACAGTAGATGGTGGTCGCTGTGACCCATTTTGGAGAGGCAGTGGTATTACTGGTACCAACATGTGCATCCTTTTGGGGCGGCTGTAGCTCAGGAGGTAGAGCGGTCGTCCACCGATCAGGAGGTCGGTGGTTTGATCCCTGGCCTCAGCAGTCCACATGCCGAAGCATCCTTGGGCAAGATACTGAACCCCAAAAACTCCCCCTGATGCTGTGCAATCAGTGTGTGAATTCATTTGTACGTTGCTTTGGATACTAGATAATTGGATTTGTATATTTATAATATTTTCAGGACTTTACCTTGACTTTACATCTGTGTCTTTAACTGTGTCACGCAGCAGGGTCAGACTTTCAGCAGTTTGTGGAAGAGACAACAAATACAAGAAAATGAAAATGAGTGATTATGACCGCGAAGACAAAATGCTGTTCACTGTGGAGACAAGAGGAAACCTTTATAAAGCAGAGTTTACAGAAGAAGGACTTTTGTAGATGGAGAGAGAGAGAGAGAGAGAGAGAGAGAGAGAGAGAGAGAGAGAGAGAGAGAGAGAGAGAGAGAGAGAGAGAGAGAGAGAGAGAGAGAGAGAGAGAGAGAGATCGTTTCTTTTATTTGTACATTTTTAGTGCTATATCACCTGATGTTTGAGCACAGCAGTGCTCCTCATCAAGGATCTACCTGGCCTATTTAGCAGTGGTCTGGACCAGTGTGTGGAGGGTGGTTTGCTGTTGAGAAAATGTCGTGCTGAAGGAAAAGGACGTCTGATGGCAAGGTGAAGCTATTCAAAATGTAGCATGCACTTAAACTGATACTGATTATTTTTGGTGGATAACATTTGGCTGCTGACCCTGTCCACTGCGGTACGTTACTTAGCTTCTGTGCTTGGGGATGCTAACTGCCATCTACTGTAGATAACACACTGACTGACCCAACCTCAAAACTGTGCCTTTAAATATGAAGCTGGAGTCAGGTGCTGATTATTTTAGCTTAGCATTAAGATGGGAAGCAGAGCTAAAAAACTAGCTTGTCTCTCTCCAAAGTTCAAAAATCTGCCAACAACCCCCTGAAGCTCACTCGTGAATAACAGATTATATTTCGTTGGATTAATCCATAAAGAAACAAACATGTAAACATGACAGTTTTTGGTTTTATGGGGAGTTGTGCTGTACCTATTTCCTGGAAAACTGCAACCAAGAGAACTTCCTGCAGTCACTGTCAGGTTGCCAGGCAACCAGTGGAGACTCTAGGAAGTCACCGCATCATACCTTTGGTCACCTAGAAATAGTTACAGTGTGTGTTTCTCTGTCAAATCACAAACTGTTCATTCTACATGACTGTTTGTGTGTGGATCGACCAAGAAAGATATGTGTGGGTGGATTTTTCAGCTTTGGAGCCAGAGAAGCTGTTTACCCCTGCTTACAGTCCTAATGCTAAGCTAATAGGCTCCTGGCTAGCTCCATACTCCACACATGCACAGACATGAGTGGTACTAATCCTTTCTTCAAACTCTTGGCAAGAAATTGAAAAAGCATATTTCCCAAAATGCCGCACGGCTCCTTCAGCTCGTGCGTCAGTCGGTGCTGATGTGCAGGATGTCACACTGACAAATGGAAACATGTTCACGAAGCATTTTTCTAGTTTTATTTGCAAACACACAAACATCAAAAATAACAAAACGTACGTTTAGCAAACTGAGAAATTGTAAAAAAATACATTCACAAAACATGTACCAAAAATGACATGCAGAGACCGACTGACAGACGGACAGAAAAAAAAGCTGCTTCACTTACTGTAAAGGCCAACTCTCACCTTTTGAAACCCCCACACAACACAGAGATGTACTGTAAAGGCAACCAGAAAAGCTTGCTTGAATAGAAAGTGGCCCTTCGGATTCTGACCTCAGAAGCTCACGTGAGGAGCATGATGGTGATGTTTTATTAGAGGTGAGACTCTTCCCTGCTCCGCATCGCAGAGCCCGGTGTTACCACAGTCTGCAGCTGAGTGGACGTATGCACAGCTATGATGGAGCTGGAGGGAAAAGTCCACCTCAAGCCATTAGAGTTAATGTAGTTCACACAGTAAAGCCATAAATTTTACTTTCAATAATTCACCCAGCAGTTAAAATTCTCTCGTCAATATACAGTATCATACTTTTTACTTTGCCAAATCAGTTTGGGCTGTATTTGATTCTTGATAACGCCAATAAAAGCTGCAGACACGCACTAAACAAATGAAATGGCACCCAGCGTACCAGAAAATGTACCAGATGTTTCTGCTGGTAAGAATTGGGATAAACCTGCACGCTTTAAATTCCATCTTTCAGAATCACACTTTGGGTTTGGGATGTGAGAGCCGTTTTTTTTATATATATATATATATATATATATATATGTAGGTCATCCTTTACAAAACATTCTCAGGTCCAGTTTGCTCATGTGAGAAGATGGCTTCAGCATGAGTTTTGTGATTGAGAGTTGCAAAGTGTTCTTTAAATCCAGTCTTTGTAATGTAGCATCAACCAATGGCAGACAGCTTTGATGTAAAACATTCCCTGCTCTAAGAAAGACACGTTTCAAATGCATAAAGTAAAATTTCCTTCATTCCTTTTGTCGTCATCATGAAAACGCACGACATCTATAACCCCATAAAAACAACCTAATTCAATCAATCAGCCCTATCCTGGCAAGTGCTCAAGTTTCATGGGTAATGAATGAATCTCAAAATGGAGCCTGTCACTACATAAGAGCTACTGTGACAACATTCATAGCAAAAGCAACGTGTATGATCTATCCGGCTGGCTTCAGACTAGAAACTCGGTGGCGTATAGGGGATCACAGTGGAACTGTCTAGACAATGTACATGTACACACATGTACATGCATATAAACAAACAACACAGAACAAGAAACAACCTTAACATTGAGCCTGCGAGACGCTTGTCGTTTAAGGCATTTAAGGTGGTTCTGGAGACAAAGAACATCACAGTTCAGAAGATTATGCAGCAATACAACAACATGTAAATGGGGCCTGAGTCACCAAGTCTTTCTACTGGCTGCAAAGTTGCACATTTTTCACTCATGCATTCTGTACGTGAAGACTGTTACAGGTTTGCATTAGATTTAGGTGTTTGTAAAAAAAAAAATATATGTACAACAAAATACAGGTAGCTTAGTGAGTCAGACCCTCCATGAGCTCAATGAGAGCTCAATATTTACATCCAAATAATGCAAAAGAGGTATGAAACACAATATAATATGTACATGTAAATACAACATTTACAAAAATGTCAAAAGAAAACTGACAAATCTTCCTGTGTGCCCTGTGAATTTAAAGTAGATCCTTTTTTTTTTTTTTTTTTTTTGGTGGGGGGGTAAGCAAAAATGTGATGACATTTTCTAACCATGTGCATAATAAAATTTCAGGAAATTCAACCACAGGATCAGCCCCAAATGCACGGAAGCACCCTGCTCAGCGGAGCTGAAGCGGATACAACTCCCATATAATTTCCCATTTGTAGAGGAGCTCAAATCTAGAGCACCTAAAAAAAAAAAAAGTTCTTACCCTACTTCATTCAAACGAATGACATCATCAATAAAGTTAAAGCGCACTTGAGTAAAGCCAAATAAAAAGGGAAATGACAGCAGGAGTGCTAAAATCTGAGGCCCATCAGTGACGACAGCGCCGCTGCATATCATGTGACTTGTGCCGCCGTGCTCTTTCATGTACTGGCTGTGATGAGTGTGAATAAATGACTTCTTTCATGCTTCACAAAGGTTTTGTTATTTTCACATTTTGACCTTTAAACAAATCAAAAATGACAAATGGACACCTTATCATGCCTGTTTCAGTTCACATTACAATCAAAGACCAATGATTAGAGACCAGAAACTGCAAATGCACCATGTATCACTGACACCGATTACCGCGTACTGACACTGAAAATGACTGAGTCTAACTGGGTTTTTTTTTGTTTTTTTGTTTTTTTTTGGGGGGGGGGGGGGGGTCTATTTACTACACTGAGTACAGAGGAACCCACTACCTTTTAGTTTGATGTAAGACAAGGTGCATTGTTTCACCTGCTGTACTCTCTTGCTTTTGTCTAGTGCAGCAGTGAGGAGGCTGTAGTAGGAAAACTAGTAGCGATGCTGGGGGGAGGAAGAGTGCCCCTGAAGCAAGAAATGGGTGGTTTAAAGTCACAGTCGCGGTTGAGGTCAACATCAAGGTCACTGCAGTGATGCCAGTCTATTTCACTCCTCGGTCTCATCCCTGGCTCCGTCCCAGCTTCCATCCGAGACGCAGAGGATGGAATGTCACGAAGCTAAATTGCTCTCAGCCTCCATTTGCAGCATCCGTCAGACACTGCCTGGGTTTATTAAGTCCCTTCCAATCCCTTTCACCTTTCAGCAGTCAGGCCGGACTGTCGAAATCTCCCTTTGGCTGTGCTAAGGTGTGTGTATGTACGTGTGTGTGTATGCGTGTGTGTATGTGTGTGTGTTGATCTATCGTCCCTTTCACAGAGTTTTCTGATGCCCGTTGGCCGAGAGCTTCCCAGATTCAGGGTCTGTTGGGCTGTTTGACAGTTGCAATTTATCCAGACCTGGGCAGGGGGAGATAAGGGAGAGAAATCTCATTAAAAAGCCTCAGACTTTCACTTAGACAGAGGTATTGATGTGCTTTTTTCCCCCTCAGTGCCTCTGCTGACATTTTCTAACCCTATCCCACCCTGTGTATCAAACATCCAGGGCCTGTCACCACAAGCCTTTGAGACTAGCCCCATCCTCTGTCACATGTCAGTCCCGCAGCACATTGGATCTCGCTGCAATTTCTTCCATTTTGTCACTGCAGGTCGTGCCGCCTGAGAGAAATAAACACTATCTCCCTCCAAAGCCGCAGAGCAGGGTGGTGCTGTCACTGTTAAGACCAAACCTTTTGCAGAGTTGGAATGAAATTGAGTAGTCAAAGTTTTATTATGAAAGAGATTGCTTTATATTCTACAGCACGTCCAGCGCAGCACCGGCAGGACGCTGATTTTGTTGTTGTGTATTCACAGCTGCTGTTAGAAACCCTCAGGATACATAAAAATAAATAGATAAATTTACCTAAGGCCTTCAGAAGCTCCTCCCGCACTGCTGAGGTGAATTTTCGCACAAGACAGAGCGTCGTCACGACCGCAAACAGCAGATTGTATGAAAGGACGATGTAAAAGTTTCCCAGCCAATTAAACCTCCCGAAGTCTCCCAAGAGATCGAACCTGGTGATGCCTGTGAAGGGCAGAGATACAAGTCAAATAACTGGGTTAGAAAGCAAGTTGACACTCACACAACACAATTGCTATTTCGGTTTGACATTCTGTCTGCAGTTAAGGCTCTTTGGACAGTGTCTCTCTCCAGTGGTTCTTCCATAGCATCACCTGTACCTGTCCACCTGAGAGCCACTGAGCTAACAACGTATCTAATTCAAACTATAAACAAGCGCAAACTTGCAAGTTGCACAATTCCAACTCAAGAACAGAGATACTCCTGAAAGAAACATGCACTTGTTTTCAGTGTCTTTACCTTTTAGCCTTAACATAAATACGCCGTCATGCAACACCGTCATCAAAACGCGACACATTTCTGCATGTTATTGGATGGAGACTAAAACAAATCCACAAACAAACACTGATCCACTGCACTGCAAAGTTTCTGCTTGTTTTCATCACTTGACTGTGTCTTGGTTTGCGGCATTGTAAGGACCGTTCCCTGTGGAATATGAAAGGATGGCTGACTAAGTATAGCAGCAAAGGTGGTATGCAGGTGGATTTCATCTCTCTCCCAGGACCTTCAGACAGAGATAAAGGAGTGGTTTCTCCTGCAGGCTCCTCTTAGCTCCACACTGCTACACCATTTTCAAACCATCTGTCACTGATGGTTGCAGCGAGCTGATTGCAAGCTGCCTGGAAAGCCATCAACACCCTATTGTTCTCCTGCTTAGCCAATCCGGGTGTTCCTACTCTCTAGGACGGGCTGCCTGGGCCATCCAGTATCGGGACATAATTAAGCTTTCACTAATCTGATGTGTACAATTGTATATAATGTTACTAAGTGTATTTGGCTTTTTTCAGATGTTAATTTTGCACACAGCACTGACCACAGAAATGACTGCGTCAATATGTTAAATCTGTGCCCCACAATCATTTTCTATTTCAGTATGCAGAAATGATATTCAGATGTGGCAGCGCGGAGATGCACAAGTCTATATACATTCTACTTCTCCTGTAACATCTTCACAACCTCTGTCGTCAATTAGACCGGGCAATCGATTCAGTGTCTGGAGAGATGTATTTACAGCCACAGTAAGCAGTTTGCAAGCATCAAGGACCTTTAACAAAATTGCCTGTGAAGAGACAGGGAGAGAGATGATGGAGACCCCAGTCAATAGAGCTTGCCACTGTGGTCTGGCTACATCTGTTTCTAATGCCAAAGGTTTTGATCTTGGTTTGGTAATTTGAGAAAATCTAATTGGGGGTAAAAAGATGCTTGGCATTTGAAATGTCAGGGGTACGGTAGCACAGTTGGACACATTAGCATGCAGCCGGTCATACATCCAAGACGCATTATGCCAGATTCATCACTGTCGTGTGACAGTGGGATCATTTTCCATGTGTGTGAGCAACACTTAATATGTGAGGCGTCTGGTGTTAAAGGTAAAAGGCACATCTCTGAGAGTGGCTCTCAAAAAGGAGCAACGAGCCATCTTACTGGATTTTGCTGTCAGGTGGGGGCTGAGGTGATTTAAGAGATTTAAGAATCTGTGTTTTATTAAATTCTGTTACTTTCTGTTTCTACAGACCTGCTCATTTACACATCCAGCAGGTACATGTGGAGTCGTGTTTCTGCCCACCTGATAAATCTAACTTCACTCTGTTTTAGCTCCATTTTTGGTCTCTACCAATTTCTGAGGGGAACATCTGACTCGAGCTGCTAAACGCTCCACTCTGTCCTCTGGCATATTTTTTCATTGTGGTACACTTCCCCACTCTCTCGTACGGTGCATGTTTCCCACACCGACGCACAAAAAACACCTCATGTCAACACACAAAACCCTGTCTTGTCTCTTAACATCTCACTTTGTCACACTCGACTCTCCGCGTCTTTTTCTTTTGCTGGGAGGCCTTTTCTCTTCAACTCTGTCTCATGCATTTATTCCTTTTTATCTATTCAGCGTCACAAAGCAGAACCTGTTGATATTTTGTAAAGCTCCCAATGAGTCACTGTATGCTCACTCCGTCCCATTTTCCCACTCTGTTGGTCTCTCTCACACACACTCAAACACACACACAGAGTAGTGCTATTTGAACAGCTGTGCTCTGCACTCTGCATGTTTATTAGTGCCATTGTGATGCTGCTACTCCTGTCATTTTTACCCCTTCACCCCGCACTCCTTTCGAATGTCACTATGGGAAACTATAGGAGAATTCAACTCGCTAACCTTAACGGTCTGCCGTTGGTGGCGGCACTGTAAACTTTTGTGGGAGAGGGTCATTTATGCTTTCTGTTTGTTCAACCTACACTTCTCTTTGTTTGACATTATGGGAAATACCCTTATTCTCTTTCTTGCTGAGAGTTAGGTGAGAAGTTTGACTCTGTGCGCTAAATGTCAAGCTACAGCCAACAGCTGGTTAGATTAGCTTAGCAGAACGACTTGAAACGGGGGAAAACAGCTGGCTCTGTCCAAAGGCTGCAAAATGGATTAACCAGCACCACTAAAGCTGCTACATGCTACGTCTTACTTGTTTAATCCACAGAAAACCCTAAGTGTAAAAATTATATGTTGCTGTGTTATTGAAATTATTTTTAAAGTAACTAGCTTCACATTTAACGCAGAGATCGAGTGTGGAAAGAGAATATGCCGATTTCCCAAAATGTCCAACTGTTGCTTTAAATACTTAACCTGTACGCAGGCTAGGTGTGCCCACACTCACTAACCAACAGGCAAACACGCACACCTGTACTCACCTAGAGTTCTGGACATCACTGGCAGGGCAGAACTCAGGACCAGGATGGACACACAGCAACCAATGATCTACAAATTAGAACAGAGGATCAAACTTCACATCTCTCAAGCACATATATGACAGTGAGGGGACGGACGGACGGACTCTGAGACGTGTTGAGGAAAAAAAAGCAACCATTGCAAACATTTTCAGCCATGATGTGCCCACACATATGCACACACCACTTGATGTTAAATTGGTTCCACTTATTGTACAATTTGTACCTCTGAAGTTGCTCATTACCAGGTTCCCTCTGTTGTCCTTTCAAGCCCTTTCACTGAGCGTCATGGCTAGTTAACAAGCCTCACCACTCCCAAACTCATTACCAAGTGAATGGGTGCCACTATGGGCCAAACAGAGCACACATCCTCCACCCCCCACCCCCCGAAGAAAAACCCCACTCTCCCTCTGATGTACAAGAAAGGAGCTTGCACTTTGCCAGTGTTTGCGCAACCCACAAACAAATATTGGACAGATCAACTAAAGCCACCGAGGGGCCATGAGGAAAACATTAGTGAGCAGTAGGAGTTCGGGGTGGAGAGGAAGGCGTGAGAGAGGAAGGGGACAAAAACAGGAAATAGATGAAACGCAGGGGGTCTCAAACACATCAGGAGCAATCTCAGCACCCTTGCCCCCACTTCACCCCACACCCAACCTTCCCATCCCATCCCATCTTTACCGTTGTCATGGTTGTGTCATCCTTCCTGGGAGTGAGAACCTCAAAGACTCGCAGGCTGTAGAAGCCAACGACAGAGGACACCATCAAATAGCTGTGCAGCGATCAATCAAGGACCAAATGCAAAACAGCTTCATTGAGTCATTTTTTTCCAAGTATCCCAAGTCTGTACCTTTTCAGCTACAATAAAAGGTGACGAAGCAGCACAACAGGTCATCCGGAAGATGTCCGGCTGAACTATGTCCTGAGTAAACAAAGCTGGCTTGACAGTGTTGCTCTTGGCCACGGAGCATGCTACTTCAGCCACAGACAAAAGGGAAGGTGTGCGTGGCGGGGGTGTCACTGAAAGGATACAACATGAGGATGATCTCCAGCGCCGCCTGAGCCACGCCAAACGTGGACAGAGAGGTGTTCCCGATGCCTCGGTCCTGAAAGGTGGAAGACACAGACAGAACTGGGTTATTCAATGTCATCACACACCGATCTTATATAAACACATCACAAATAAAAAAAGAAAATGGGAAACGACGGCACTGCAGGCAGTTGCACACACATGCAATTACAGAAATCCTGCAAAGTAAGTACGCAGTGCATGAAGAATTTCCCCACTTGAGAAAGACAGAATCAAATTGGCTAAGTAATGAATGGAACAAGATGAAAGAGGCTCTTTTCAAATCACTGTCGATCATACAATATGTGAACAGGTGTTCAAACAAAAACGGCACATTGCTTACGGTAAGAAGAGTGTACAGGCTGAAAGCACGCCAAAAACATAAAAACAACAAAACAAATACTTCAGCAAACACACAAGGCGTACCCCTCCACCCCCCCTCCAACCCCTAAACCTCTAAGGCCTTTTGAAACTGGAGCAGGAAAAAGACATACATCGACATGCGCTGCACATACCAAACATCTGTGTTGTCAAATGATAAATATTTGCTTTTGTCGGACTTGGCACCAGGCTTGATCCTCCAAAGGATCAGCGTATTGTGTGGGGCACCTACAGTACTATACATTATGTCCACAAGAGGTGACCATAGATTGCTCACTTTAAACTAGTCATGCATTAGAAAAAATACTTATTTACAGGTCTAAGTTGCTTTAAAACGGCCTAAAGCTACATATTCAGATAACTGTACGCAGATGCATGAAGTATATGCTTACAACTGCACAGTATATTCCCAATCACTGTACAGTAAACAATACTCCTGTCATGCTGGATATACTGAATGTACAGTTTATTTGTAAAGCAATTCAAATATAGCACCTATCCACACCAATGCATGATATCTACAGTGTGCACTGTGCATATATATTCTTGCCATGGCAATAAATGTTACCAATGCACACTATAGAGTATGGTCCTAGTTTTAAGTGTACCGTTTATTTCTTTTACTGTATTTTATTTCTTTCGGATCCAACTTCAGTGTCCTTGGCTCGATTTGTTTTGTAAAAAAGCCTGAAGAAAAAAGGAAAGCCTGGCAGGTTGTTTCATGCCTTTTTATGCAACTGTCATCCCTGGGAGCTTACTGCAGAGCCATGGTGCAGTGCTCTTTCTCTCTTACACGGGGAATTAGCAGACAGCATCTGATGTAATTTATTAATGGAGGGAGGGCGGGCATGCATTAAGATTGTGTGTGTGTGTGTGTGTGTGTGTGTGTGCGCGCACTCGCTATATGCGTGTATGTGCGCGCTCAGGACAGCTAGCTTTCACAGTACGCCTCCTTTCAACTCTTACTTCTTTTCATTTCAGTAGCAGGAAGGGTGATGGAGTGTGTGTTTGTGTGTGTCAAAGAGAGGGAGGGGTCGGCGGGGGGGGCGGGCTGGTAGATTCGTCTGTGCTGCCTGCCATGGCTCTTTCAGCAGAGACGTTGCATACGTTGCTTGTGAGATTAACACCTCGCAATACCTGTGCGCTGGCAAGGTCATCAGCACTGTACGAACACGCACAACTGTGCCTCATGTCCTGAACATTTGACCCCAGGTGGGTTTCCTCGGTAATGCTACCATATTTTAAAAACCTAATTTATTTAAACATAGAAAAAGAAGGCAACCAACAGACATCCTTTACATAGTTAGAACTATTTCACACTACCTCGCCCACCTAACCCTTATCCAGATAATTCCCCCGGCTATCACATTTCTAACGAGTAGGAGAAAGAAGCAGCCATAAAAACACAGTAAATGTAATATATAGAGGTGCTATGAACGTAAGGTACACAGTTCTGGAAATGCTAGGATGTCTGAGTGGGAACCACCACTTACTTTACACTGTTCTTTCAGATGGAGGCTCTGGTTTTGACCAACAGACTACCCCCCCCCCCCCCCCCCCCCCACACACACACACCAAAATGTTCTGCGCCTACAGTATATTGAAAGCTTTGTCTTACAAAGACAAACCTGCGACACTGACGCCATGAATGTATCACAGAAACTGGCGAGCACGTTCCAAGATGGCGCTCCATCGCTACGTTTTGTCACAGCCCATAGAGGATACGAACTGAAGTCTTTATGACTCCCTCTGGCTGTAGTAGATCAAATTGTACAAACAGTTATTCTGAGGTGTTTGTGAAGTAAAATCTTTGTTTCACAGCTGTTCCTTTTCTAATGACTGTGTAACGGAAAAGATCTACCCAAACCTCCCCATAGCCCGCCGCTGGCCCTGTGGGCACTGATGACGACCCGTATTGCGACAAATCAACAACAGACCCAATTTTAAAGAGGCAACAAACGCAAAGATCATCCTACAGACGGCTATAATTCAAACTGACATCAGTGCACGTGTCAGTCAAGAACAACGGCAGGTTTATCTTCTACATGGTTCAAAGACTGCCAAGGGTTTCTAATCAGTTTCTGGAAACCCTGGAGAATAACAATGAAGTCCAAATTAATTTAGTATTTACTGTTGCTGTAAATGTAGAGGGCGGTAGTGTTGTTACAGATACATTAATCTATTCCTTAATACATTTCCTTCTGGATGTTAAATCAGAAGTGGGAGAGACTCCAAAAGCACATTTGGGCGTACTGTTTGCTCTGAAACCACCCATATTGTGACTGTATCTTTAATCATTAAGCAATTAAAGCGATGAGTTGTGCTAGCCATTCTTTCTGGCCATATTAGTTTCATGTATTTAATTCCACTTGCCACTTTCCTCTTGCCATAAAAACGTCAACATCATTTATCCAGTTTTTTTTTTAAGTAGAGCTCCTGACAATAATTGGCAAAGAGTGGAATAACGGTATTCCCACTGGTGCATTCACTCTCACTGTTAAGACCATCTTGTCAAATTGTTCCTTATTTCAGGAAATCAGTTTCCCATAATTGCTTTTAAATAATAACTGAGAGGTGCGATGGCGGTGCTGAGATATCTCAACCAATTTTCTCCCATTAAAGTTCACATTCGCTTACGGACAAAAGTTTAAAGTTCACAGCCAAGTGTGCGTGTGAGGGGAAGCTGGAAGGCGCTGTTGTGTAGCTCTGTGTGTGTGTTTAGAGAAGGGAAACTTTAGTGGGGTGAGGATTGCGGCCCAGTTGCAGCTAATTGTCCATTTTACAAAATACAGTGTCAAGTGTGGTTGCTACCAAAGAGAAGGGCCTGCAGTAACAATTTTATTGGTCCCTCTTAGTGCATGTTCATCAAGCTGTAAAACACTGTGTCCTTTGACAGAGGCAGCTCCAGTTCCCCTCCTCCTCCTCCTCCCTCTCCCTTGTTGTTTCTACTGTATCTCCTCCTCTCCATCCACCTGCTTCTCCTTCCTGCTCTTTCTCTTCCTCTTTACTTGCTCCTCATCATCCCTGCCCGTCCTCTGCTCTGTAAAGGCGATCGGGGCACTGCTCAGTATGCTAAGGACTACGGCGGGATGCTTAGCAGGAAAGGAAGACAAACATTGACAAGGCACTTCCATTGTGCCCCCCCCCTCCCAACAATCAGCGCATCGGGGCCTCATTTGACTTTCCCACAGTCTGAGTCTCTTTGCTCCGGCTGTACCTCCTCCAGACCTCAGACCAGCCGCTTTCTACTTCACTTTCTCTCCTCTGCGCTTATCTCCTTCCAGACTGTGTACAGGTTAACTGCGGGGGAATTTCTGCACTACGGGGGCAGAGAGTTTGAGAGCTGGAGGGTAAGGTTAACGGGGTGGATAGATGGATATCATATCAGTATCGATTGTTTTGGAGGACGAGACCTCCCCCCTTCCCTCGCAGTGCTGTGAGATCAGAGGTGTGGCATCCATCCAGCTTAAGAAACGCGTAAACCATTTAGTGGGGCCACGCTGTCAGGGAGGACAGCTTCAAGCTGCATGACAAGTGTAATTTGGGGGATTTTCTGGGATGCGTCATGCCAAGGAAAACATCTCTGCTCAATAAAATAATTGGAATGTCGAGGGCAGCTCTGTCAGTTGCCCGCGAGACGCAAAATGAAATGAGGGAGTAATAGGATACATTATGTTGCCCCCTCTCAGACAAGAATGCAACCACAAACGCACACGCATGCACGCACGCACATGCACCTCTGTCACTGCAGATGAGATGAGATGAGATAAGGAGTGCTTAAAACACATTGCACGTTAGGCGGAGATGAGAATCTCTGAGAGCCGTTCTGCACTCTGTTCGCCTGCCTCACAGTAAGAGCCCTTCACCTGGCCCTGTGTGCCTTTGGGAGGAAAAGCAGCTTATTCACACACCGTGGACTTGAGACACGCAGTGAGTTCACTGAATCTGCACGCTGCTGTGAAATGACTTTCAATGAGCTTCCAAAACAAAACCAGAGGCTCAAGGCTGGAGCCTGATTAACATCTGGCCGGGCCTTTTCTTCCACCGTGCATCTGAGCATGTCCGGAATTTGATTTATGTCTCCGACAGGAACATGGCAGGTCTGATAGGCAAGCTGTTCTGCAGTTTACATTCTGGGCGTGTACTGGTGTGTGTGTGTGTGTGTGTCGATGGTAGGCTTACCGTGGATCCCTTGGGCATGGCAGTCTCATCCACTAGAAGGTAAAGGATATTCAATGCCACCATAAGAACTGAGATTGTCTGCAGACGGAGAGGAAGATAAAGATTTGTTTACACACGGTATATTTAGAAAAAGATTGATCAAATCCTCAAAGTATCCGGCATCATGATATAATTGAATTGTGGGGGGCCTTGCTGATCCGTAAGTATGGTAAAGCATAATAACCATCTTGTGATTGTAAACTGTTCCAACATTAAGCTTCTCAAAGCCTGAACAATGTGGGGGTTGTTTGATGCACGTGCCATGCCTCTCACATGGCCTTTCTTGCCTTATCCAACAATATCAGACGGCATAAATAGTATTCCCACACTATAATCTGTTGAAAATCACAGTTATTGCAGGTGGCTATTCAGCATTGTCTTAAACAGCTATTAAACAAAAGTAGTTTCCACACCCAGACTGTGTGGGGAAACTGTGAGAGGACGGGGTTTGAGGTACAGGGTGTTAGTCCCAGTGGCCACCAGCCAGGCTGTGTACGCCATGAGTAAACAGTTTGGGCTTAATGATAGGTCAGTCCCAGCACTCACCGTTCCTGTAAGCAGGATCAGCATCACTATGGGATACAACAAGTTCTTCTCCCAACCTGATGCCTTCTTTCTTCGCTCTGAGAGGAAATGACAGCGAGACAAAACGTGAGGTTATTAGTCTTAAGAAATATATGTATAAGCAACTCTTTAATAAGAGCATTCAGAGATGAGCTGAACCCCTCCATGACAAACCACTTTCCACCACTGGTTAATTAATACGTTCATCAAAGACGAGCACTGAAACCTCAAGCCCTCTGGCTTTATTTCCAGGGTTTGCACAGCTCGGTTTGGTAAAACATATCGTGTGTGTGTGTGTGTGTGTGTGTGTGTGTGTGTGTGTGTGTGTGTGTATCAAACACTATCTCACATCTCACAGTAACCACCTCCCTCCAGGTAATATACATTTCATAAATTATAAATTGTGCTCTTCCTCTTTAATTAGCCACACTCATCATTGCCTTAATTAGTGGAAACGACAATAAATCCTGGATAAAAAGAAAAACAATATTAATTCTGTGATTTATATTTTGGTCAGAAGGTGTGTGTGTGTGCGCGTGTGGTGAGCAACTAATGTGCCTCGGTCTTCCATGCCAGATGAAACATTTCAAGTTTGTATCCTCCGTCTTCGTCTTATTTCAACAGCTCATCAGTCATGTTTGTAGACACTGTTGACAGCCCGCAGACCACATGGCACGATGTCGTCTGTTATGGACATCCACTGTCCCCTCACAATGTGCATCTGACTGCCCTCTAGTCCTTGCCATATTGACTTTCTTTCTGCATTTCCAACCTTGTTAGTCCTCCTTATTCTCAAAGTGCACCCACCCTGCCTGCCCGAGAAGTTTGCCAAGTGCACTTTATATGCACCATCCTTCTAAATTAATGACATCACTAAAAGGCTTGCTACAATATAAAGTTTGCATCTTGTCCAATATCCTAAGTGCCTTTGTGCTCTCCTCCCCCCAACCTGCTCCCCAAAAGGCTCAGGCCTCATTTATAATATCCTAAAATGGATGGAAAATTATCAGGCAGTTCTGGTCCAAGTCCAAATTAAGAAATTAAGGCAGACGGGGAGAACGCAGCTGCCTGTCAGCAATATGTAAAAAGCTAACTTCTTGGCATGTATTTCCATGGCAATTCAAGGTCTTAAGACAAAATATATCAGCCCTGTCGCACAATACAAATACTTACCCAATTTATTCCTCTGATTTCTAATATTGTCCAGTTCTTTGTTGAGCTGGTGAGTAAAGCTTCCTCGAGTGTAAGTGTGTGTGGACGATCCTGCGGAAAGAGAAACCAGTGAAATTAATGAAATCTGATGCACGATCAGATGTCGTCTGGGCTGCAACTGATGATCATTTTCACTATCGATAAATCTGCAGGTACATTTTTCAAAGAATGGATTAATCATTTGGTCTACGACATGTCAAAAATGTTCAGAGAGTCTTGTTTTGTCTGTCTGACATGTGCAATGACCAAAGTTATTCGATGGAAAATGATGGAAAGAAAAGGAGAAAACTGTCATATCTGAGAAGCTTGAACCAGAAAATGCTTGACTTGTTTGTTTGATCAATTAAAAAAAAAAAAATCATTTTTTGTCAATTAAATAATAGTTTCAGCTCTGAGGTCATTTAAACAAAAAACAACTGAAGCCCCACCTTTTTGACATGTGATGTGTGCATCTTAAGAAACTCTTCACTCAGTTGGAAACAGTGTTTTCAGACCTTTCTCATACACCAAACGCATCAAATCAGAAAAAATACAAGGTGAAGTGCTAATTAAGAGGATGTTAACTTCTCGCCGTGCTTGTCTTGCCTCAGCATATGGTATTTGACTTATCCTTATTAAGAAATCCCATCAAAACAAGTAATCCTTCTCAGAACATAACAATGTGATCTCAAACAAGTAAAAATAATCTCTTGTGTCAGGAGCTGTCTCGCACATGCCACAACTGGTTGAGCGGGCTGGAGAAGACAGCAAGGGATTCTCCAGGAAAACCACAAGGCCAGCTCATTTAAGGCTAATTTATCTATTTTACTCTGTTTTCCTTCCAGCTTCACGCACTAGTGTAGAGGCCCCTTGGAGCCAAAGTGGAAGAGTATCCATTTGCATCCCCTGGGGTGATTGGCAGATCAAGACCAATTAGTTCAGTGTTACACCGTTACTAGCGTGCAATAAAAATACCATCTTTCATCTTTGTTACAGGAGTGAAGGACCAATCACTTTGATCAAACCTTTTTCTTCCCTCTGTTATTACGACACGCCCTGTCTGGATGGGTTTAAGTAGGTAAGAGAGGTGAGATAGACGGGGAGAGAGAGAGAGTTAACACTGTTGTCTGTGCCCTCGCAGATACCTGTCCCAGGATCTAAGCAGGGGGAAGTTTGAACCCTCCGAGCAAATGCAGTCACAACACAACAGGAAATGTCAGGGACAGTTCAACAGCTCTTTTTCTCCAGAGACGAACTAGAAAACCCTGCCTCAGGGTAGCCAAATCTGCTCAGCCGCAAGTGAACTAATCTATCACCTTTGCGCATAACATATCCAAACACGGCCTTACCCGTCACTCGAGGAAGATAAATCATTGATCAAATGAATAGCAGGTCCTTAACAGCCATGAAAAACAGCAGATCTAACCAAAGACAAAGACACTATCATCACTTGTTCTGGGCTGGAGAGGAAAACGGTGAGAATTTCAGTTGCAGTATCCTCAATGACATCACTCCAAACCGAAGTTAAATATATCCCTCTTCTCCTTCTGCTGGCAGCATCAAGTAAAAGGCTGAGTTACAGCGAGGCAGAGATGCTGAGTGAGGCTTCTGGCAGCCAGGAAGGCCCGGAGTAATTCAATGTATCCTCTCCAACCTTCACCACAGTCGAAAAATTACGTCATCCACACATATGCTAAACACCATGCTGAGACAACAGAGGCACCGGCAAGGTCATTGTGCCGCATAGCATCTGGACAGGCGCTCTGCTGCTCTGCTATCAGCACATCAGGGTCTTGAGAGGGCAGTGTGGACAAGTGTGTGCGCCACACTGCCTGTGCTGCAGTATATTTGTGTACTCCAGTTACCAGATTGTACTTTTTGCAATAAGTTCTAAGCTAATAACCTGTTGAAATCACAAACACAGCGGTTCTTTGATTGGGCACAATTGGCAGGAATTAAGTAGAAGCCCCTTTTGCCCCTACAGCCTGAGCTCTTTGCAAACTATTGCATGATTCATAAGCACCACTGTGTATTTCCTTTTGTCATTTCTGCTTTATTGGAACAAGCAAATTTGAGCATATTTTGCTTGAAAAATAACTTATAAAATCACCTCTTTTATCTGGGATCTGTAGCTTTTGCAAAATTAAGGCTAAATATATTCAAAAGCAGTAAAGAAAGAATGTACGTGCACATCATTGTGCAAAAAAATAGTTTCTCGTAAGTGTTAGAAGCTTATCTGACATTTCACATTGCCATCATCATGCTCATCATACCCCTGACAAGGAAAACAGACACCCATGTCCAATCAGCCAATTTCAGCCATACCGCCTGATCTGCAAGATTTAAGACATCAACAATGCCATTACAAATGGGCAATTACATGTAGAGGAAGGACAACAAAGGGCCAGATGTGTAAATAAACACTGATGCATCAAGTGAAGTGGCTCAACAGTCCACATCTACAAACACAAACTGGGTAAGAGCATAATCTGTTAGAGGAGCTGGATGCGGAGCGGACGCAGGTGAAGCAAGAAGACAACATTGCTCGCCTCTGGAGTGTGTCCTGTGAACTGTTCCTGAACTGCCGTCTGCTCGGCGCTCGCTGCAGATCAAAGGAACGCAACTCCGGCCCGAGCGTGAACGTTGAGTGTGCGCACATACATACATTACGTGCATAAAAACGTTCACGTAAACATCCTCCGTCGCCTCTAATTCCCACCTTTTTAACAGGTAAAAGTGGGTTGCAGCTCGCCCTCTGTGCACACATTAACCACGGGGGTTTTTTTTGCCTCACAGAGGAGACCTGTAAAGATCAAACATGGTTGGAGATGATAAGGAACAGATTACAATTATTCTATCAGTTACTTCAAAGCAGGGCAGCGTGGAATGAGCCTTAAGGAACCATACGCATTGGTGGCAGTCTATGGAGGAGGTCGGCGTAGCATTCAAAAACATGCGCTATCAGGGAGCGATCTCCCTTACCTCCCTGGTTTGAAAGGACGCTCATCCTCTTCACTTACTCGCATCTGTACACTTGGTTGCGTGCTTGAGTTAATATTAAAGTAGGTTTTGGAGTTTGGCCCAAATACATCCTGCTTTTTGAGATCATTCAACGTCAAAGAAGGAATTTGGGAACACAGGGGGCTGGAACGTGAAAAGGAAATGCAGGCTGTGAAAAAATAACATCGTCGCCATCCTGAAACTCTTCAAACTTTTGCTTTGAGTCCAGAACAGCACCAGGCTCCTAGTGTCCTTTCAGAAGTCACCAAAAAGTCGCTTAGCCGAAAGTTCTTGCGAAAGATTTCATTTCCATCCCATTACCCAGGCTGCCATTCTAGGCCTGACATTAAATGAGGCAATCATTTCGCCAGCAGTGACAGAAGCACTGGAGTGTCTTAAATGGATCCTTAAAAACTTCCTAAACATAAAATATGGCCCTTGCCATTGTGGCTGCTTTGCCCTTTAGCAGAAAGTTATGAGAGTAGGACAGCGGTGGGGAAAGGCCAGTGTCGAGTGTGTGTGTGTGTGTGTGTGTGTGTGTGTGTGTGTGTGTGTGTGTGTGTGGATTTTTTGCCTCTGTCTGTGGGTATGAGAGTGTGTGCGTACGCCTGGCTGAATATTCAATGCTAATTGATTCCAGTGTGGCGCGCTCCATCACACCCAATAGGGCAGTCAACCCCTCCCCTCCCCTCCCCTATAATGTGCCAACACGTCTCCCACAGACATACCGTTTAATCTCCTCTGAAGGGCTTCCTCCTGCAAATGGATGCAGTAAATCTGCTCATCCAGGTCCTCCAGGATCTGAAGGGGAGGGAGCAGAGGAGGAAGAGATGAAATGGGTTATAATTAGGCCCAAAGTGGGACTGGAGAGATGGCAGATGGGAGGATGAGTTGGTGATGTATTTGTAGTCCTCTGTCGCTGTTGTAAATGGCCGACTGAGACAGACATCTTTCAGAACGGAGAAGCGAAGTGGCTTCAGATCTGAGTGGAACTGTGCAAGTTCAGTCTTTCAGAGAAAACTCCTAGCTTTAGATTTCTACTCACCAAACCATTTACAGAACAACCATAAGTAGAGATTACTTACTGTTGGCTTCACTAGTAACTGGCCCATGACAGTGAACATCCTGGACAAGCCCACAGGAGTGCACACTACATACGAGACAGAGAGCAGCGTGATCAGCGTGACTGTTTGACCACAACAAGGTGCCCGAATCCAGCAATGTTAGATTGATGCTACTCGAACACCACATCAGCAATGACATTTTGATTTTTCAGTGTGCATGTGAAAAAGTTAAATGGCTTACTGAGTAAAAGCAGTCCTCCCATCAGAGATATACAGGAGTAGAGGTATGGCAGGTAAAATTCCCAAAGATCTACAGAAAAAGCACACTCATTTCACGAAATGTAGACTTAAAAAGTTTAACGTTTTAGAAAATACACAAGAAACAGCTTAAGTATGCAACTCTGAGTAAAAATACTATTTATTTTTTTACATTTTGATTGTGGAGGGATTAAGATATATTGTGTTAATTTGAGTCACCCACGCTGTTACCCCGATTCCAGTTTTCATGCTAAGCTAAGCTAATCAAGCTTCATAGTTATTGCACAGACGAGAGCGGTATCAATCTTCTCATCTATTCTTTATAAATACAAGACATTTATAAAGTCTGAATGAGACAGAATCCTTTAAAAACGTACCGTAGAGTGACTCCATACTGGCTGCGTCATTGTCAATGAGCGCTGATGCCACCCACACAATGCCCAGGATGAGCAGAGCCAACAGGAAGAGCATCACAAAGGTCTCCAGAATACGCGCCTTAATGCCCTGACAGGAAAAGTACACAAGGAAGAAAGAAGTCTAATTAGAGATTGTTAACATGGTTGGAATCAGTATCATAATAAACATAAGGAATTTCTATCCACATACATCAAAAACACATTAACCAAAGTGATCTTCATTGCACTGAGCTGGGAGGTGATATTTCCCACATTTCATATGAGATTTTAGAACGCACATTCATTTTACAAGACATCTCCTTCCTGCCGCGCTCATATTAAACACCATCATTTCCATTCACAGCACACAAACATGACATAAACGCTCCCACGGACTCCTGTGTAAAACAGCTCTTTTATACACACATATTGCGGTCTATAAAGTGGGTCTAACGGGGGCTGGTGGTTGCAGAGGTGAAATTAAAAAGAGTAGGGAGGGTGGGGGGGTGCTGCTGTAAGGAGCATGAAGCCTGGCTGGGTCAGCTACTGTCTGCGATCAAGAGCAGGCCTCCCATCTGGGGCCGATTAGGAGCTCCCTTAGCACCACGGTCGTGTCCCAGGCCGCGCAGACGAGAGGGTTTTGGGGTAATTTGGGTTTTCCGGGTCACAAACTGCTGAGTGGTTAATAAAGTCCTCCTCTACCTGTTCACACAGTTTCCATCCCCCCACCCCTGCTGGAGAGCCGAGCTGTCTAGCACTGTAAGATAGATAGGCGTTCTCATACACAAGTCAGGTAGGCTACCAGGCATGGGATAACAAGGGCTCTCTGCTTTTGGAGCACTGCTTAAATTGGGTACATGTGAGCAATTTGTTACCAGCTAACATAATGGCTGTGCGGTTGCTGTTCAGTATTTGCCAACAGGTACATGACGGGGGTCTCTCTTTGAAAGTTCCCCCTGCTAATCAAGTCGCTTTATAGAATGGAAATGGTTTCAATTCTGCAGATTAGATCCGACAAGGCGTAAGTTTTTTCCCCAACACAGTTCATGATTGTCATCCAAACCACCTGTCCTTCAGCATTTCCACAGTGAACTCACTCTTCAGCTCTTTTACTCACACTTTCCTTGCATGTAAGCATTCATGGGTCACAGGTATATTTGGCAAAATGTCTACACGTTGTCACCGACCCACTCAGCCAATACTTTCGTTAGCGTTACAGAAATTTAAGCTCAATCTTATGTTCCACTCATTATCAGTGGTCAAAGTCCCCTGAAGCATCCTTTCGCTATCACTGAGCAGTCACTTGCCTCTCGCCTCCTGTTCTGCTCATATTCTGGTGAAGCCTCAGTGAGCGAGTGCAGAATTTTCTAGCACAACAGGGAGGACAGTGGGCAGGGTCTGGAGTGCCCCAGTGTGGCCAAGGTAGACACTGCAGCCACTCGACAGGTAATGTCAGAGGGGGTGAGTGGACCTTACTGAGTCTTTAGTTAGCAGGAGCCAACCTTAAAAGATCATAGTGGAATATTGTGAAGAAATATATAACATTAATAGATACATCACAGTGATG
The DNA here is from genome assembly GCF_039877785.1 of Chaetodon trifascialis. Classification (NCBI taxonomy): domain Eukaryota; kingdom Metazoa; phylum Chordata; class Actinopteri; order Chaetodontiformes; family Chaetodontidae; genus Chaetodon; species Chaetodon trifascialis. Next base: position 16,933,059 of record NC_092073.1, read on the forward strand.
ACAAACCTTAAGGGAATCATGTACACATATGTGACGTGCCGTTAACAACATTCACCCCTCAATGCAGATCAATACACTAAAAATATAGCCACAAATCTGACGTGGACGTTCAGTTCTGCTGACTGCCTCACACACTCTGAGCTCACTAGATGGAAGCTGCAATCAAGCAAGTCACAGCCCAGCTCAACGGGGCAGCGGGGAAAACTCTCAACACCGCCAAAATTAAAAAAAGAAAGAGAGAGACAGGAAGAGATGGAGAGCGATAGAGAGAAATAAAGAGAACAACAGGGAGAGGGAGAGAGAGAGAGAGAGAGAGAGAGAGAGAGAGAGAGAGTGGTGGAGGAGAGGAGTCAACGTCTGAGCGCATCTCATTCCCCAGAGGTAAGAGAGGTGAGAGAGGAATGCTTTCAGGGACTTCAGCCACGTCCCACACGCGCTCTCTTAAGGATGCATCAGGACAAGCAGAAGCCATGCAGGACGTGCGTCCGCTCAAGCGCACCAGTCCACCTTAACAAGCTGCCCATGCCATGCTGAAGGTGTATTCCCTTCAGATAGGTCTCTCAATCATTTATAAGGCTCAAATCATTACCCATTCAGATCATTTAGGGCAAAGGCAATGCTTGTCACCTCCCTTACTATCATTCCTGCCTCGCTGGAGGAACAATCCACCGTGTCAGACATGATTTGAGTGTGCAAGAGAAAGAGGACGCTGAGCTGTGAGCGCAAATTAGTTTCACTGATCCATCCACATGCATGACATTGCACAGTGAAAGTTACGTCTAGCGTTAGCAAGTCTTGCAAGGGCAGAACTAAGTCCTTTGTTCTTCGTCGCAAAGGTAAGGAAGGGCAAATGTGTACAAAAAACATGGTACAAAAATAGGAAAATCCAACTACGCTATCATCACTGATCAAAGATAAAACTGTCAACTGGTGAAGGAAGGGAGGAAAAAAAAAAGACCTGCGCCTTGGCATCCAGAGCGCCCGCTGAAAGTTTCTATTCTTGCCATTCTAAATGTGTAACTACCTCTAAATATAGCAGCTCTGAAATATTCAGCATCCCCTGATCCTCACACCGACATCGAGTGAGGGGCTGGTTAACTGCAGCTATGCTCGAACAAGACTGGAGAGACTTCCAAGAAATGCGTGTAGTGGCCAGAGAGGAAAGTAACCGCTTCATATGCAGTCGCAAACAAACATGCATCACTTCACGTACACACAGACAGACACACGCGCATGACCAGCCAAGTAAATCAACCTCCAAATCCACCCAATTACACACGACCGCAGAGGGCCTGGAAACAGTTCACAAGCTTTTTTTTTTTTTTTGCCTAGCTCGTGCTGCAGAGGAACGAAACCACAATCTGCCACTGTTTTTGATGTAATGGTTCAGGCTGACAAATCCAGCGGAGAGTTCACCTCTGGAAGTTGAATGCCACTGTGCAATGCTGGACAAGTGTGAGAGATGATACTGGGGAAGGTGCAGGGCTGTGCTGGATGTTGGAGGTGGGGGTGAGAGCGTGAAAGGAATCAGACAAAGGAAGAGAGTTCGGTGGCGCAGGAGCTTCCTAGTTGCCACCATCAATCCTTAGCAGGTCAGCAGGCGGTGGCAGAGATCATCCCGCAGACCATCCTTCTGCTCACTGTCAGGGGCGTGTGGAACAAGGGCCAAGAGTGTAATAAGTGAGGAGGGGGCAGGGTCCCTTTTTCTTTGCTCCCCAGCAAAAGGACTGCCCTCTTTGCTAAAGATATGCCAGATGCCCAGGGACCTTATTAGTGTATCCTTCAACCAGCCGGCCGCAGCGCAGTGACCGTGTCAGAGACAGAAAGCAGAGGAGGGACACTCCCCTGTAAAGCTGCACAATGAACTTCTAAAGACTCTCAATGAGACTTCTTAATAAATGACACGAGAGCATGGAAAATGATCAGCGTCACATCGTATTGTTCAAACCGCGGAGGGAGGCGGGGGGGGGTGGTTGGCAAGGAAAAGAAAACATTGCCAAAGTTCAGTATCTTGGTTTTTCAGGAAGTGTCTTAAAACTCCCGTTTCCCCGCTGGTTTCATGGCTTATTCACCAAAAGAGTCAGAAAACAGAAGAATTTAAATGGAGGAAGCAGCTTCAGTACTTTCTGATGTTTGCCAACTTTTATTTGACATCCTACAGTGACGGCAGCTTGTTCTGATTACAGAGAGGTGTCAGACTGATGAGTCTTCAAAGACGAAATGACTGTATCCTGCGTTTAACGTCAAGCAAGACGTTAGGCCCAAGTGCACCTCGTAGCCTACCAACGTATACTCTGCCCTCCTTAAAGCTACACAAACGAGCTGACATCTTGCTTTAAAAGAGCAAAAACTGCTAAAAATCTGCCGGAGAAATCAGAAAAGCTTCAGAACTTATCGCCTAGTCCAGACAAACTGAGTCACGAGAGGAAAGGGGAAGAAAAAAAAAAAAAAAAAAATCCCGACCAACTCGCTTGTTCTTTTTTAAATTCCCAGCTCGAACTAATATGTTGCCATGGTAACGAACATTGTAACAGGCAGCTTTGGGGAGACATCGTGACCTTAAAGGAAGGTATGTAAACACCACTTTATATTCTCCGGCTGGCCCTGCCCGTAAGAAGGCCTGGGAAAAATGTCTGCATGTGCAGGAGATTTGAAATAAATATCCAAGCCCCCATTGTGGAGCTCCAACAAAGAGGAGTATCTTAGTAACACCACGCGGGTTTGCTCGGCGAGACGCCCCCCCCGTCCCCTCCGCTCCTCTCCCTCCACAATAAACACACTTCTCATCATTGGCGGGTTAGGGCTTAGGATGAGATTGATGAGGAGTTTCTTTAACTACCAGATGAAACCTGTTGGCCCTTTGCTGGGTCAGTCAGGGGGTCAGACTCGTTCCAACTCGTTTCAGGATCAAACAAATCTCAATACTGTGGGGAAGCCCAAAAGACTATTCACTGCAACGCACACTCCACACAATTACATATCATTTCTTGATGCAAACACCTAAAATACTCAAAACTTTTCATTATACTAAATGCACAATAATTGTTAGTACAGGGTGCCGCACTGAATGCACATTTTCTAGCATGTGAGCTAAGAAAGTAAGATTAGACCACGCTTGAAATAGACCAGGAAGTTGTAATTGTCAAGACTTTTTTTTCTTTTCTTTACTTTTCTCCAGTTGCTTTTGAGTAAATATATCTTCCAGATATCATACTCTTCATGTGTAACTGTTAAGCCGTCTTGATATAAATAGAAGTCTGAACAAAGGCTGGTGCTGATGTCTTCACAGCCTTTGTCAGAACACGCTGATCATCTCAATAAGGACGATAAGGACGGCTGCCATCATTATAATGCCATCTACTGGTGGCGTGGAGACAACTAGAAGAGATAAGTGAGAGAAATGCTATTTTTAGCTTTGTAAAGCCTGGATTTTTACCTTTCCCAATGCACTAAAAACACACAAATAATACATAGCACTAGTGTACTTCTTTGTATGCACAAATACACCATAGTATAGGTTTCTAAAACGTGATCAGAACCAAACCTGAACTACACAACGACCTTTAACGGCCTCAGTGATGCAGCTCTTATGCAAAGATTTGAGAGCACAGCAGTAAAGTGGGAGACATTTTACAGCAGCAAATAAAAGCTAGATCATAACATCTGACATCAAGACCCTAAGTCGCTCTGATTCATCCACAATTTGGACAATTTGTTAAACTATTAATCACTCAGGTGACAGAGCCTCTGAAGAGCTGAACAGTTAACATTCAAAAAAAAAAAAAAACCCCATCCACATTTCCATCTTTATTCTGGTGGCGTCTTTTAGTACATCGTCAAACGTAAACACAGCCACATGAAAAGGCTGACTTACAACGTTAGTAGTGAAATTCATCATTCACTTCATTTCCGCAGTCAAAAGGACCTCGCAGTGCCACAACATTAGCCCAGGAGGTTAAAATGCCACATAAAACCTTATGACATTGTGGTCTAATGCTGTTATTGGGGAAAGGGATAATATCACATTATAAAAGCTGGGATCTGTGTTTTACATTCCTCTCGCTGTTGCCCGCATGATCGACTCTGCAGGCAGGTTTTTTTTTTTTTGTTTTTTTTTCGCTTTTGGTTAATTTTTTCTTTTATAGGTGAAGCGGTGAGTGTCACCTCCACCCCTTCCATAGCGCACACACAATACAGACCTGGAAGTGCAGCTCAACACTGAACAGTGCTTCCTCTGAGCAAATTTATGGATGATCAGTAGCAAGAAACAGTCTTGCTGAAATGAAAAAAAGAACAAAAAGGAGGAACGTGAAAGAGGCCCTCGTCCTGCTTCCTACACATCGGGGCCTGCCCTCTGCCGAAGAAATCCAACCGAAACAAATTAGTGGGCTGAGGAAGAAAAGAACTGGCTATACACTACAGTACAGACTAATTTTTATGTGCTTTTGCCAGGAGGGACATAAACCAGAGAGGTTTCAAACTGTGACACAGGATAGAGGTGTATTAAAAGTAAATCTTTCCCCCTCCATTTTGCGAGGCTCTATTGTGCTGTCATGTTGCTGCGACTTTATGGACTTTTGGAACACGAGCCCCCAGCCTCTTTTTTTGGGGGGGTAATCAATTAAACGAGGAAGTTCGCTGAGCCTTACAACTCGATTATTAGCCTGTCCTTTTGAAGTTTTATTTTAGGGGGCTGGGGAGGGGGTGACAAGGAATCAGGCTTTAAATCAGTGGGGCCGATGCAGCAGTGTTGAAGCGTTTGCAGCCTATGGCCTTATTGGAAGGGTTTGTCAGGATGTGGCGCTGGGCAAAGTCCAGATTCGGACTTTCATGGTTAATGAGCTTTCCGCGGTGGCGGTTACAGTCAGTGGCGTGAGTCACGGAGAGGGCAAGGACTAGGCACCTGCTGCTGCTTTGGCTGTTAAGAGGGAACCCCTTGCATGGACGGCAAAGCATACAAATACATCAACACAAGAGAGAGGAAATGTACAGGGTTCCACCTTTTCCAGTTCAAAGTAGTTTTCACCTGTGACTCATGACTGATAAATCATTCAAGTATCAGTGACACTAAACTGAATTTCCAGACTTTTGAGAATTATTCTCAGGATTTTTCAAGTTCAAACGCCCAGTAAAGCATCAGATTCATTTTCCTCATTCTGACGCAGCCATCTTTTTTGATGAAAGCCAGTATCCTAACGTAGCACATGAATAAAATAAAGGAAAATGAAAACAGTGCATATAAATTCTACGACAAACATTTAGGGCAATGTACCTTTTTCGACCCCGCAAATCCCTCAGACTCCAGGAAGAAATAAGCGAAGGGCATCAGGACAAAGAGGCAGAGGTTGGAGAAGAGTGACACCAGGTTCCACAGACCTGCAGAAACCAAACATATCTGTGTACACTTATGCTTGTATGAAAAACGATGTTAGAAATCAACAGCCAGTCGTATCTTTAATGTGACTCTTTGTCATTCTCCACAAACAGGTTTCTCCAGAATTTTGAGAGATTTTTGTCCCTTAATATTAAGTATTAGTTGTGAGGCGGGCTGCCAGCACAGGGTTTTATCTGGCCAGTGTCTCACTGTGGTCTCTTTGTCATGGACTCTAATGCCCCCTGGTGGCTGTTGCTGCACCCAACAGCCTGATCAACACTGACTGTGGAGTGTCCTCATGCCTGACATAAATTGATCTGATATACAGACTTTATCTCAAATAGTTTGATTGTAAGTGAAGTAAAAGAAACGGGTGTATTCCCTCAATCTGCAGCTGCCACTCATTGTTTACACATTAAAGATCTTCACAAACCTACAGTGAAATAATATTCCTTAAATACAAAAACGACATTTTCAACAGTTTTGTGGCAGAATAGTTTGTCCTCAGAGAAACAAGTCTGGCCCAAAAACGTCTCGATGAAGCTCTTAACACTGTTATAAGCAACGTTTCTTTTTTAAAGTTTGATCATTAACAGTGGGGACAGCAACAAAGAGAGGATCATGCTGGAAACCTCAATAGATGGTGTCAGTTCTTAAAAATAAGGATAAAAATGCTGCATTCAACCAAGAATTAAACAAGATGAGACACTTTAAACTGACATCCAGTCAGTTTAAAGTGTCCGCAGTTTGCACACCCCAGTCTATTAATACATCCCTTTAATCCAGTTTGTGCTTTAAGTAGTTTTTAAGTAAAACCAAAAGCTCTAAACCGCAACATGCCTTTATGCTCCTTTTTTAGGAATGACTCTACTCATTATTTAGTTTAGATTTTCTTTCTTGTCGTAGCTGTTAAAGACCAAAACAAAATCTTACACTGAATTAGGAGCACACATGCTAATTTCTGAATAAATAGAAAGTTGTGACAACATTGGAAAAACGTTGTCAAATGTTACCAAAAAATAAACAGAATGTACAAGAATTCCTATATGTTTCAGTTTCAATGCAACATTTATCGAGGAGTTCAAACTGTTTGAAAAAATGCTTTTAATTAAAACTCAACAATAATATTCCTTGAAGGATTCATTTTTATTTGATCACTTTTTAAAATAAATGATCAAATCTAACGGTTATTGGCAACCCACTGCAATCTGCACAGCACGTTAACCAACACATCCCATCCCAAATATGTTAGAGGATATTTACTTTGAAGAGCAGACAGAGAGAGAAACATAGATGATTTAATACAAACACACGTGATTTGTGGGATCTACTGACCGTGAATGAGGGAGCCATTGAGCCACTGAATGTAATAGTTTTTGGGGAAGGAGAGGAGGATCTCGTTACTAATGATTGAGAAAGGCAGTAGGAAGACGGCACCACCCGACACTGCCAGGGTGAAGGTGCACAAGTACAATCTGCAAATGGAATCAAACACACACACACACACACACACACACACACACACACACACACACACACACACACACACACACACACACACACACACACACACACACACACACACACACACACACACACCAGTGTTAGGTCTAATCTAGATAAAAACAAACGCGTGCAGAAGACAGCAAGGTAATAACACATTTCTGTTTCAGGTCAGATTATATGTGACATGCAATTACTTGGTTACTGGAAGATTCATTTTAGATTACATGTTATATCATAAGCGTCACTTGGTTTACAGTGTTACAAGAATCAGTGAGTAAAAGCGAGTGAGCAATTCACTTATTTAGAGAAAGCGACCACTTGTCAGTCTGCGCTCGCCATCATCCTTCTGCTCCTCAGTTTAATCCAACCCTAGAACAAAAGACACGGGCCGGCCGTGCTTCTGCAGCCTGCTATTTGTCGAGATTCAGAGGCTGCGGGTCTCCAGATTGGACCCAGGGGAGGGACCATATGCTCAGTGGTCCTCAGTAGGCCGGCAAAAGTCCCCACTTCACCATATCACTGAAGGATCTCATTAACTGAAATGCTTTCCATTATTTATGCTGGACCCTTAGGTACCATTTTGCTTAGCTGGACTTAAACATGCAGGATGCGTGTGGCAACAGCAGACACCCTGGAGTGTGATGTGTGCTGTAACTCTAAACTGGGTGATACGTGAGACTCGCCACCACAGCTCTAGCTAATGACACAACAAGAGTGGTAGAAGGTAAATTAGTACAATGCTTCGTTAAATTTAGGTAATTAGTTATTAGTAGTAGGGCTGCGACTAATGGTTACTTTCATTATTGATTTATTTGCTAGTTTAAGACAGGTATTGTTGTTGCCCAAGATGACTTCAAATATCTTTTTGTTTTTGTCCAACCAACACTCAAAAGCCCAAAGACAATTACCTCACTGTGATACAAATTTGTCATCTTTGCTGCAAAACCTGACTTACACGATTTATTGATTATAAAATAGCAGTCTTTTGATCACCCAATCATTTTAGCTGTGAGCTCCTCAAATAGCAGACTAACTTTCATTGTCTGTATTAGCTCACTTTCATCCATTCTAATAAGAAAAGGTTGGATTACTAGTTCCTCATTGGCTAATAAATAACTAGTTAGCCTTAAAAGTAACTTCACTCTACACTGCTTGTCACAATTTCTAAAATAAATTGTTCTAAAGAAGTAGGATTAACTGAAATCAGCTTTACTCACGATATTCTATTGACAACAGCATCTTCATCCTCATGGTCATCTATAAAGGAAACCAAAGCACTTCAGTCACAAGGTGGCTCGAGTGTGACCTTTTCAGCTGTGCAAGGTCCACATTTCATACATCACATCTTACTTCAACCAGTACCGAGAAGAACACAGCCTGGCTACTTTTTTTTTTTTTTAAATCCAGGACATACTGATGTTGAAGTCATGTCAGATATTTTCCCACCCATATCGACTGATACCAACATGAATTACTGTAAGAGTGTTAGTGCAAAACAGGAGCAAAACAGTCTCAGTAGGTCGACATTCCAATGTTGAGGGGACTTTAAGGCTGATTATTTATTTCCATGCATCCATACATGCTCCAAAAACAACGTAAACCATGCTACTTTCATTCCACTGTGAGTAAAAATAATAGGCTGTCAAACCTCGAGGCGTGAGGAAAAGAGCAGCCTAGATTTCTACTGTACAAAACTCCAGAAGGGATTTCTGGTGCAAAGTGGTCTACTTTCAGAATGAGACAAGGGAAGCCTGGATGACCTGGACATACTAAATTTGTCCCGGAAAAATGGGATACAGTTCATAATGTCTGCCTGTGCCTTTCGTCTCCGTTCTCTCCTTTATAACTCGGTCAGATTCTGACATCTTCAGTCACGTCTGCCTGCTGTGGCTCAAATGCTGCGTCAGAGATGAACTAAACATATCCCTCTGTTTAAAGAGGGATGAAATTCAGACTTTCCTTGAGCCTTCTCTGTTTGAATATCATTCGACAGGACAGGTTATGTCACTAACCTGTCCTCGTTACTGGCAGCTTATAATGTGGCCAATTGTATTCATTCTGCCACTGCCCTAAAAGCAATTTGGGGTGGATACAGTTTACACGGAGCTGACAGTGGCAGATTACTCTACAGGGTGTGGTCTCTCAAGCACCTAAAACCTTCCCGGCCAAGACTTCCTTTCAGTCGGAACACAATGAAGGCCTCTGTTTGTGAGCAAACACAGCATAACCAGAAGGACAGACTAGCTTCTACTGTTTGCTGTGAAAATGGGTCCATCACGGGCACATTTCTCCTGCGTAAGTGTTACGGATGCTTTAAAAGCAGTCGCATGCTGATTTCTGCTCTCACGGAGTGAGCGTTCACATTTGACACAAACGCTTACCAGTCTTCCTCTTGTATCTTGTTATGATGAAGTAGGACACAATGTAGAGGACTGCAAACAGGAGGAAGCAAATCTGAAATGACAACATAAGAGTCTTAGCGAAGGATCTACTATGACTGTAGATGAATCAGCACATTATAGCCGCGTCAAGCAGCTATCGACAGTACACCCAGCAGACTTCTAACTTACATCATTTCCTGTTACTCTGTGTCCCATACTAGACTATGGGATTAAACTTTACTGAATATTTTTTAATCCCGACAATATAACCCATCCATTGTCTATGCCCAACTATCCCTTTCGGGGTTGCGGGTGGGTTGGAGCCTATCCCAGCTGTCATTGGGCAAGAGGCTGGGTACCGGTCCGACAATATAATACTACACATAAAATGTAGTAAGATTAAATATTAAAGGCTGAAAGACGTCAGTGTAGCCTCAGTAATTACCCATGATCAGCAGAAATGAACGGTAATCCACAGGATTTCTTAAATGTCGTAGATTAAATATCTGATTATTTAGTACTTGTACAGTTTGCAACTATAAATGTTTACTGCGCAAAAATAGCTGTGCATTTGGTTTAGGCCTGTTAAAGTCTGCAGAATAAGGAAATAAAATAATTCCTACCCTACTATTACACAAATCATTAGCTCCTAAGCGGCATAGATGAACATGACCCAGTTAAAAATAAGCAATGCATCACTGTTTTCCAATGTCTGACAATACTAATTAGGCCAATGCTGAATGCAAAGTGGTCCAGAAATTACCAACGCATTGAATTTATAAGGTAACCGTGACCTCAAAACAAGCTGGATGATCTTACAGAAAGATCACATTCCACATTCCCCCTTCTACTGTGACAGTGGCCGGGACGTAACTAATGTTAGAAGCTCCCACTTCAGCACTTTGCACCCTGTCAACATTGCACAACTCATCATGGCCTAGCTGGGATTATGAGATGAGTCAGCCAGACACCAGGCAGACCGTGCTCATTTCAGACAGACAAACTGATGTAGAAAAAAAATCCAACACCCCCGCAGTCAATCTGGGGGGTACACGGTGTTATTTGACAGCTGGAGCAAAAACTTGTTTTTCTTATCAACTGTAGTCTCCTTCCAAGTGAAAGACAGCTGATATATTTACAAGCTGCAAAACTCTGTGGTGACAGCGGCTCAAGCAAAACCATGTCCACAAAGGGGATCACCCAGAATAACACAGAACCAGGTGCACAGAGCTGATAAACTGGCACAGACCCTAAGACACAACAGTTTGGGAAGAGATAACGACAAGCCGACCAGTTAACTCCACTGCCACCAGCAAAGTTGCCATTCTGTTTTGCCTCAAAATATACGGTCTAACACTGTAAGCAATGGGAAAGGAGCAGGTAATTACAAATCAAGTTTCTCAAAGGCACTTAGCAAGCATCACCAACCAAGTCAGGAACAGTATTTCACACCTCCATATGAACTCAAGCTGCAGGTGAGGGACAGTAATTGTAATATTTCTCCCAGAGGATCCTGCCATTCCTTCGAGTGGATGAGCTGATCAGCATGTCTTATGCACTGCAGTAATGTTATTATTGGTGGTGGATTGGCGGTTTCAAACTGGTGAACAAGCAACATGGGTTCATACAGTATACGGCATTATATGTACTTAAAGAAAAGAAAGTATAAGAAAACATGAATGAAACTGTGGATAAGATGATTAACATGATGTTATAAAGTCTGTTGTTCAGGCCGCCACATGAAAGCCTGATAATGATGTTAGAGCCACTTGGTGGTGACAGTGGAAAATGTAATTACTGACCAAAGCGCATGTACATTAGTGACACATTATCCTGTGTTAGACTGATTGCTCAGGGTAACAGGATTTTCTGTGCATTCTTCAATAATTATTTACAGTAGTAGGGAATTGCGGAAGAAACCGTTTCCCACACTCAGGGTCTGATAAGAGCGTACCACCACGTCAACGTGTCATGTTTATGAAGGTGAAACTTAGCCCAGAGTAACCTTGGCTGCAAAATAAGTACGCACAACAATAAATATCATCTGACGCCTGTAGATATCCACCCATTAGCTGACTCTCTACGGACATTAAGGTTAAATGATATATTACATAATCGTGCAAAGGGATCTTAGGTGCAGAATGTTGATATGGGACACTGAGAAGACACTTTGGACAAAATGCAAAAGCTAAAGCCAGCTAAGACATGAATGCTAAGACATTCATCTTGCCTGCCGGTGAGACATTTGATAGTTTCTATATTTTCGAAGTGTCTATCAGGGATTATCAAGAAGACCAACTGCAGACAAAGTGTCCCCTCTTGAACTCTCTAAAGAAGTCTGGCTAGACATCAAGGCACTTTAAAAAACAACGTGATTCAGGCAAAGGATGATCATGAGCAACATCAATTTTCACGGCATCAACAAGAGTCAGCTTTGTTTATTTTTTTATGTCATGCTCTTCCAAAAAGTCAGCCCACGAGGACTTACTGTGTAAGACACCAAAAGTAAGCAGTGAAGCTGGGAAACAAGACAAAAAAAAAAAAAATTTCATACGTGTAATATCTCGTGCTAACAAAAAACATTGTCTCCTGTCACAAGCTGTCATAAAACAGGGTTCCCTTCCTAAAACTCAAGTTTTACAATCATCCAACCAGAAAAACCCATGAGAAATTACGGACATTTTACTAAAAAGCATAAACCTTAAATGACAATAAGACATGAGACATTATGATCTTAAATTAGTTCTGCACCAAACATAAACATACCATCCTTCCTTACGCGAATGAAATTATTTCCGCTGAGCATCACAAATATTACAAACCACCTTAACGTGTTTTGGAAGATATAAGATAAGACAACATAAAAACAAAGACTTCATCTCACTAATTCAAAGATATTGAATTAGTAATGTGTCCTAGTCCTAAATTAAGAGGGACACTGAATTAGTAAGGGCTGGGACATTTTGTCCATGGCCCAGTTAAAGATCTTCCTCGTGAACCACAGTCATGTTTAACACAGTTCCGTACCAATATCACCGATCAATGTCCTGGCTAAGTCATACCACTGTTATCAACAACCGTTAGTTATCGTTAGCTAACGTTAACATAAGCTAACTTTGATTAGCACGTTCACTCACTGTTTTAAAATTAAACAAGGATAAGCAATAACTATACAGGACATGAAATAAGATATTTTTCGGCTGCTCCTTAAACTGAACTATTGTTATGGATCTTAATAAATTCTGCCATGTCAAAATGACAGATGAAGCTAACGTTAGCTACCGTTAACGTCACTGTGCAGTAGAGGACGTTGTTAGCCTGCTAGCCTGGACTAGCCGCTCCGTACGTTACTTACGATGTACTCTCGAACTTGGCTGTGGAAATTCTGCTCTCTGATAGTAACATCGTCTTCTTCCATTCTTCATATTGCAAATACAAAAAAAAGCTACAGACTCACTACATGCTAGCTCGTACAACTGGCAACTACAGGATCAACTCTTGCGACTTTCCTCCTCTGCAAATACAGCCCAGTCTGGTTAAAAGACAGTTTACATCGAAGGAAAAGCGCTCTGTGCTATTAAAAAAAAAAAAAAAAAAGGGGAAAAAAAAAAAAGAAAGCCGCCCCAAAATAAAGTACGTCATCACTACGCGACAGCTCCTCGGTCTGCCCCGGAAGGGAATGGTCACGTGCTGCTTATGGGTCGTAGCAACAATATTGTCCTCATGGAGAAACATGTGCAAGTTTAAGGTATTTATGGGTTTAAAATTGGCGAAAGTTTTTATCCCGTGCTTTACGGTTGACGGTTCTTTTAAATGACGTTCACGTTAGCTTGTTAGCTAAGCTGAGGATTCTGACAGAAGGGTAGCTAGATGAAGTTGTCGTTATCCAGCTCATAGGGAAATATCTGAAGTTTAATTTGTAGAGATGAAGGGGAAATGGAAGCAGAAGAGCAAAAAGAAGAAGGGAAATGCAGTGTTACAGAAGTACATGGTGGCAGTGGACGAGTTTATTAAGAGCAAAAGTGGCACTGAAGAAGTGGAGGACGACCATGGCTTGAGATTTGTAAAAAAGAAAAGCAGAAAGGAGCTGCGCAAAGAGAAGCGAAAAATGAAAAAAGCCAGAATGAAAAGTCATTATGAGGGAAAGAAGACCCTCGGTGAAACACCGGCTGATAAACAGCAGCCGCAGAAGAAGAAGAAGAAAATGGAGAAGGCAAAGAAAGAAGAGTCCAAAGCGCATTCAGGAGAGTCTGGTCGTGCTCCTGCGGAGAAATCAGACGACCCCAAAACACCCTCATCTTCCAAGAAAGGCAAGAAAATCAGTAAGCTTCAAGAATCCAGAAAAATGGCACTTCTGGAGGCAAACCAAGACGAGGACAGAGAGATAAAGAAATTAGAGCGGCGCCTGGGATTAAACAAGAGAAAAAACAAGAAAAGTCTCCCTCAGTCCTTCGTGGCCGATGGACTTGATTATGTCCTCGGCGTGCTTGACTCCAGCTCGTCAGCCGCGGGGATGTTTGATGATGGTGATGATGACATGGACGTGGCCAAGGAGAACTTTGAAAAGCTCGATGAGGACGACTCTCAGCTGTCAGATGAGGACGAAGAACCTGAAGATGAGATGGCGAGTGAGGGCAGTGATGGAGACATTGGTGCATTTGATGATGATGATGATGATGATGATGATGATGATGACGATGATGATGATGATGATGATGATGATGATATGGTTGATGAGGAGGAGGAAGCAGAGGAGGAAATGGAGGATGAGCAGGATGAGAGTGATGCAGCTGGCTCAGATGATGAAAGTGAAGAGGAAGTAGAGGAAGAGGCAGAAACTCTCGACACAAACACATCAGAAAGTGTGAGTTCACACATCTTTCTTATTATTATTATCATATTGTTGACATCTTATTTGCTGTGTAACGGATCTAATTGTGATCTTCTGATGTCCAGGTCAGCTCTGCAGCGTTGGGTAAGTATGTGCCGCCTCACTTGCGTGGCGCTGGAGACGATAAACGGAAAGCGGAGCTCGAAAAGCTGAAGAGGAACGTGAAAGGCCTGCTGAACAGGTAACGCTCACAGAATAAAACACATTCCCCCTCTTACACTGAGGATGTGAGGATTTTCTATATATTCTTCAGTGTTTGTTGAAAAATGATCGTTCATCCGTTTTCTTCTTCAGGCTGAGTGAGCCCAACATGGTGTCCATCAGTGGTCAGCTGGAGGAGCTGTACATGAGCTGCAGCAGGAAGGACATGAACGACACCCTGACGGAGGTGCTGCTCGCAGCCTGCGTCACCCCGGCCCTGATGCCCGACAGGCTGCTGATGGAGCACGTCCTGCTTGTCAGCATCCTCCATCACACCGTCGGGTTAGAGGTAAACACACCCCCTTTTGTCCCTGCTTTTGACTCAAGAAACCTGTGATAGATGCAAAATGGATCTCAGTTAAACAGCTTTTACCTTCTGGAGGCATTTTCATTTTCCTTCAGTTCACTGCCTCCTCCATTGATAAGAAGCGTGAGGTTTTCCCAGCCTGCGTGAGAGCGCCCACTCACCCGAGAACTGACATCAGATCTTGGATTATTCATTGGAGGCTTTGAAAAAAATCAAAGGGATTAGCCGCGTTAGCACATCTCCACTGTAAGCTAATGCTCTTTTAATGAATTGGAAAGTGATATCTAACACCTTGGTTTCCTTTGCTTAAGGTGTAATAGGATTGTTATCTCTGGGTTGTATTGACTCTCCAGCCTGTGAATGGCCTGAGACGGGATCATTATCAGTGTGGCAGCCTGTGTGGCAATCTGATTGTAACACCAGTCACAAGCCTGGAATATTCCCTTTTGATCATTTCCCAGGTGGGGGCCCACTTTCTGGAGACGGTCGTGCGAAAGTTCGACGAGGTGTACAAGAACCCATCCGAAGGCAAGGAGTGCGACAACCTGGTCGCCATTGTCGGTCACCTCTACAACTTCCAGGTGGTGCATTCTGCCCTCATCTTCGACATCCTGCAGCTTTTCATTGGAGCCTTTACAGAGAAGGACGTCGAGCTGGTTTTGTTTGTGCTGAGGAATGTCGGCTTTGGCCTGAGAAAGGACGACGCTCTGGCCCTGAAGGAGCTCATCTCTGAAGGCCAGCGCAAGGCCAGCGACATGGGGTCAAAGTTCAAGGATCAGACCAGGGTAAACAGAATCACTCATTTACTCCACATTGAATTTTCAGTTATGTATCCGTTTGGACACGAGCATCAGTGTATGTGTTGTTCTCAGGTGCGTTTCATGTTGGAAACCATGCTGGCTTTGAAGAACAATGACATGCGGAAGATCCCAGGCTACGATCCGGAGCCTGTGGAGAGACTGAGGAAGCTGCAGAGGACTCTGGTGGGTGATTTTCGCAACATGACCCTACTTTGTTTGAAATATCATTTCCCTACATTAGTGAAAGCAAATCTTTAACATCTAGCGTACTATTCATCATCCTGAGTATGAACATTGTTTTCTTTCAGGATGTTATTTTTATTGTAGCTCCCACATGTACCACCAGGTGGTGCCAGAGTACCACCTTTAGAGCTGGATGCTTTCAGGATCATCACTGTGACTGTTTTAACAGTTGTCCACTTCAGGATTGCTAATTTGGAGTCGTACTTTAATATCTTGCACCTGGTGTTTGCCTCCTACGTGCGCTCGTGTCTAATTCCGGGTCAATGTGGCACTCAGGTCCACCGGAGCGCTGCAGGCAGCGACATGAAACTGAGGGTCTCTCTGGACAACCTCCTGGCAGCAGAGCAAGTGGGCCGCTGGTGGATCGTCGGCTCCTCGTGGCGTGGGGCGCCCATGATCCGCGAACAAGGGATCACGACGTCCAAGCCAAGCACTGCTGAAGGACAGGTAGTGCACGTGTGCATCATGCCCCGCTGTGTAGCTGTTGTAGTATTTATAGTATTTGCAGGATTGTGTTGATTTGACTTTTGAATTGAGTCATTTCTAATCTTTTAATTGCATTAAAAAACAATTTGATAGTAATTATTTTGCCACTTGGTATCAGTCATCCCTAATCTGACTTACATTTGTTTGTACAGTATCAGCAGGCTACATTATATTTTATATTATATATATTATATTTTAATGCTTTAGAGGGAGACCACCATTATTGGTCAATACAAATTAGTCAGATTTTCTTCTGGGTATCAAGCACCAACTGAAGTGTGTCCTGTATGTAACACAGTCTAGATCTGTAATCTATTCCTCATTAAGATAGTTCTCACCCAGATTTTGCCAAATTCAATCTATTTTATTTACACCTTCATTAAGTTCTTGTGCTGTTTCTCGTGTTTAACATCCGAGAAGTTCATCTTGTCTTTTGTTAAATGGAAAAAAGGTTTACAGAAAAACCTTTTCATATTTGTCAAAGTACGGTATTGACAACGTGTTGTTTTATTGTTTCATTATGAGTCACTAATGTTAGCACTTTTACGAGTGTCCTCAGCCTCAGCAGCATTTCTCACTGACCTGTTGTCATTGTTTTATTTGTTTCAGTTTAGTGCCAAAGTCCTGGAGCTGGCCAAGAAACAGAGGATGAACACTGAGGTCAGAAGAAACATCTTCTGTGTGATTATGACCAGCGAGGATTACCTGGATGCATTTGAGAAACTGCTCAGGTTTGTCCTTGCGCACGTCTGCAGTGTGTCTCGGTTGACCGAAGGGTTAGCTAGTTTTGCTACGAGGTTGATATTTTCAAGCCTTTTATTTTCTCCGTGTGAAGGATGGGCCTGAAGGACAAGCAGGAGAGAGAGATTGTTCATGTTCTGATGGACTGCTGCCTGCAGGAGAAAACCTTCAACGCCTATTACGCCGTGCTGGGAGAGAAATTCTGCAGCCAAGATCGCCGCTTCCAGGTAAAACCCATCAGTTGATGACTGAGACGCTAGTACAATCCGATTAGTATGTGCAGTATGTGTCTTTTTCCCAGACAGTTGTTTGATGCATAAACACGTAAAATTGTTTTCTTGAGAGCAGTAAAGAGTAAAGAAGTGAGGCTGAAAAAGCACAGAATATTCAAAGATTGTCACTATAAACCTGCTGTTTTAAATGACTGTTGCACGTTCAGTAAATGATCTGGTTCCATTAAAGACACGGAACATGCTGCTCATGGTCCTTAATTGAAAATGGACTCTGAAGGTTGAGAGGAAATTATTCTTCATGCCAGTGAAGGATTGAAAGAGGCCAGTTTACTGTACATTTCATCACGAGAAAATCAGAGGAGTGTCCTGCTGCATGTGTGTGACCACCCAGTCTCTTAAACTGCGTGTGACCTGGCCTGTGGTTCACCTCTGCAGTGTGGGAGCCACTCACACCTCTCACCTCTGAAATGATCTGACTCAAACTGTGACTCCAAACAATGGGGGTGAGAACACACTTCCTACTCCGCTGCCATGTAGGCCACAGGTCCACATCAGAAACTGATGAACCATTGTCCTCATCAAAGAGCTCCAGCCAGAGCTGCTGGGAATGTTTGCTTTTCACATGTAAACTGGATCTGGATGAGGGGATTACCTGTGCAGAGAAGCTGGTTTGTAGTGTGACCAGTGCACCTGTACCATCTTTCAATTTGCTGTCCTGTGTTCTCCAAGATGACTTTCCAGTTCAGCCTATGGGACAAGTTCAAGGAGCTGTCCAACCTTCCCAGCAGCACCTTTAACAACCTGGTCCAGCTGGTTACTCACCTCCTTCAGAGGAAGTGCCTCTCGCTCTCCATACTCAAAGTAAGTGACAAGTCATGTGCAGGTTGAAACCTTCACTATGTAACATTTATGTATCTGATGTTAGAATTTAAATGTCATCTTAAAACATATTCTTGACGGTCTCCTGTGTGTTATTCTGTGAAGGTCATAGAGTTTGGGGAGCTAGATAAGCCCACAGTGCGCTTCTTGCGTCAGGTGCTGATCAAACTGCTACAAGAAACCGAGCCTGAGGATCTCGCCAGCATATTTGGAAGGTGAGCACTTTGTTCTTAGAGGTTTGGAGATTCAAGCACGTAAATGTAAACATAAGACACACTGAAAAATTAAAGTACAGGTCTGCAGTCATCCTAGCAGCTTTGTGAGGCTGTACAGGCACAGCAGTGATTTGAGCTCAATGCTAACGCCAGCATGCCAACAGGCTCGCCAAGATTATTCTAACAAGATGTTTACTGTGTTTGGCGTCTTAGCTTAGAATGTTAGCATGCCAACATTTGCTCATTAGGGACAAACACTAGTAATCAAGTATAGCTGAGTCATTAGATCTGTCTATATTTATATAGTCTTGCAAAAATGAACATTTTGACCCAATGATAGTGCTAGATGAAAAGTAACAGGATAATCAGAATCAGTGGGATTCATCCTCTGGGGACCATGAATGTCTGTACAAAATTTATTTTCAATCCATCAAAAGATTGGTGAGATATTGCAGTTTGGACCAAAATGGAGGGGAGACCAAAATTGCCATCCATGGAGCCACGCTGCTAGCATGGCTAAAAAAGCCTATTGTAACATCAATGTTAGCTTCTACTAGCCAACATCCTTCAAAACCGCTCGTCTTTACTGCTCCGCACGGTGTGAACGTCTGAAATCAATGTCCCTCATTGTTTCCCACCTGCCAGGATTTCAGGCATTCCCAAGCTAGGAATGCTGCGGGAGGGCTTGAAGCTTTTCATCAGCCACTTCCTGCTGAAGAATGCCCAGTCACAGGGACCAGCTGAGCAAGCAGCGCTGCTGTCAGAGCGCGCCCAGGTCGCCACCAAAGCCATGGAGGCCAAAGAGGCCAAGCTCAAACTGTAAAACACACACAACCTCACACACCAGAAACCCGACAGACGCATGTAAGAAAAGTGTGGGACAGAAGACGGCTTGTTCGTGGGAATTGTCTCTTAATACTCAAACCTGCAGCTCTCTGCAAAGAAGAATAAATAGGTTTTTGATTGTAAATGAATGATTTTGCTTTGGGGAGTTATTGTACATATTTTTTACAATGAAGATTTTTAAAATGATACTGAATCCTGTAGAAACACACCAGTCTTAGTGCTCTGTATGTTATTTTAATGCAGTGTGTTTTGGTTCAGCTTTATTTTTCTGCAATAAATAACTACAGGTTTTGCAGAGGACAATTTAATAGTTGGATATTTTCTATATTTCACTTCCCAAATCAGAATATGTAGGCACTGCGTTGTTACTGGACAAAACGTTTTCCTCCTGCTGCTCTCATTTCTTCTTCCTTCGCCATCATGTTTTTTTTCTGATATCGCCCTCATGGCGGCAGTCCACAGCAAGAGTTAATATTGTTGAGTTCAGACACCTGGAGCCATTCTTCTGGGCTTTACTGAGTCTATTTACACTCTCACACGAAATAAAGCACATTATAATAAAGTCTGTCCTGGCCTTAAACGCAGCTGATTGGTGAATATTTGTATGTTGTTCCTTTTCTGTTGATATTTCCACCAAACAAGAGCAGAGTGGGACGCTGGTGTCGTTCATCTGGTGTTTACACGCCCTGATGAAGTGACCCCGCGGCCTCTGGTCTAGCCAGTTCTGTTTGCTCGCTGACACCAGTATCTGCCCGCATGGTTAGCATAGCAGAGTTGTTCTGTTACATTTGATACTTGCTCTTATTAATTAGCTCCATCGGCGCGGCCTGTATCAATCTGAGTGGAGCGTGGCCCGAGGTCAGGAATGGGCCACCAAGGTCAACCAGAGGAAGCATCCATCATGAGTCCACAAAGCACCTCATGCTGAGGGGACTGCAGGGTTGTTTTGATTGCATTTAACATTTAAGATGCTTTTTTTTTTTTTTTTTTTGATGGCAAGGAGAGCATCCCTCCATCGCCACATGGATGAATACACTTCGGGCTCGAGCAGCTGCGTTTTTATGGGGAAATGATGGAGGCAAGCGGGAGAAAAGCTGCAGAATTTGTCAGTTAAAAAGGTGGAGATAGTGGAATCAATAGGCTCACTGTGAAGTCCATACACTGGCCATTGTCTGAAGCCGTGAGCCGGAGAGTTGCCATCGGCTTTACCTGGTGTACTCTGGTTGGGCTTGACCCTCGGCTGAACTTTGATTTGGTCTGCTAAAACTAAAGCAAACAGCTGAAGATAACCACCAGATCCCTCAGTAATCCTGTTACAAATGGCACATTATCAGTCAACCCCTGCTATAGTTTAACGCTGATGGCTGCGGGAACAATGACAAGCAAGTGTGGAGTGTGTTTTCTGTAAAGTAGCTGAAGAGTGGAAAGCCATTTACAGAGGAGTTATTAAACTGGCCTTACAGCTCAGTCACACTGGTAGATTTTAATGAAAAAATGATAAAATAAAAGATTAGGCTGAAAGGAGATCATGCTGGATGTCACCATCATGACACTCCCTAAATGCATGCTTTGCACAGGAAGTCCACTCTTATTTTTCACTATTTAAACACGTTTAATGTTTGTAATTTCACTTTATTAGATTATTTTTTGGTTTAAATCTGCTAGATGGCTCGTGACATTTTGTCTTTCAATCCTCACATCAATAACTTGTCAAAATAAGAGTTTACATAGAGTCTATGCCTGTATCTGTTCAAAAAGGTGTAGCTAGTAATTTTTTTAAGAATATTGCTTAAATTAATTTTTAAAAAGGTATTTAATGAGATTTTCTGTCGGCTAAATGCGTTTAAAATGATTTCTGTGCCGGAGCAGCCCAAGTTGTCGCTCAACAAGCCGTTTAAAGGGTTTATTAATGCGAGCCCATTGCTAGTGTGGTGTGAAATGTTTCCTCCGTCTGACTGCCTACTCGCTGTTTGCTCTCACTGCACGTTTGCACAGATCCGACAGCGCTATTAACAGTAATTCCCATGACCCGACCTGTCAGAGCAAGGGGAAAAACACAAGCCTCCGTCCACATCTGAGCTCAGACACTGTGTAAATCAAGGGACTACTTTTTAAAAAAAAAAAAGACCACAAGACTTGCGCCCAAAAATGCCAACTGAGTTTTATATAAAAACATTTTATTTCACATTGTTTGCACCAAGAGGGACGCTAAACAATAATTTAGCATGCACTGGTATGACCATTTTATAAATACAGTATAGAAAAATAAACATAACATTTTTTTCCAGCGTGATATGAGCCACTGCGGAAGTATAACATGACAAAGAACAAAACGAGGCCAACATGAGAGAAATGACAGCGGACTAGTTACTGTACTGTGAGCTTTGGGATGTTGATTATTGCTGACAAACTAATCATCACAGCAGGGAGAGATCGCAAAGACCTGAGCCAGTTTTCAGCGTTTGCATAGAAACCATGCAATATGTCACAGTGTACCTTTAGCTGAGCGCTGAATGATGCTCCTATTGTATCTGTATTAGAAAACATAAATCCCCTGCTTTATTGCCCGATCGTGACACCGAGATCATCTATTCTTGACCCAATTTTAATTCTTTTCATGACAAAAAAAAATGATGCTCATTAATTCCATGGAGGTGATTTAGAGGTTGGATTACATGCAACTGCATTTTTATAGCGAAAATCCCCCCCACAGTCACAGCCCTCTTCAGCTTCAAGGCTGCGGACTTGTGTCACTGGTGTGATTCCTCTCGTCGTCCGAGGAGCAGTCCGACGAGTTGTACAGGAAATTATCGCCCTCGTCGTCGTCACTGTCCCTGAAGTCTCTTATTCTGCCGTTTTTTGAGTCTGTCTTGCTGTTATAGTCCGTCTGTTCGAGTCCGTCAGATTTCTCCTGGCCGCTCTTGCTGCCTTTCTGCTTCTCGGCCTCCTGGGCGGCCTGCTCTTTGGCCTTCTTACTTCTCTTCCACTTCATGCGTCTGTTCTGGAACCAGATTTTAACCTGCAGGAAGGGAAAATTGTTAGTTTCATTGTTTTAAACATGTCAATTATGAGACTACCTGTGCGTAACTATGCGTAAAGATTGCGTAAAGGTTACCACTTCATCTGACATTGACCTCTGCGACGTTCCAATTATCCCACACTGAAAACATGTCTAAAAAGTGATTTAATCTACTGTATATTTCTTTAAACAGAATACCGGCGGGATGGATGGATGGGATTTTATTTGAGTTAAAGGAAAGCTATTGCTGGACAACATCTAAACCAGTCAGGATGCATCGGGACCATTTTCAGAAAATGAAACCAAGCTAAAAAATGTATATATATAACTTGCTCATCAGTTTCTGTGGATTTTCTAAAAACGCATTTGAAGCCTTTAAAAAATGGACCTAAATGCTTTGAGGCAAATTACCTGAGTTTCTGTCAGCATGAGGGACGTAGCCACTTCAAAGCGCTTCGGTCGTGACAGGTACTTATTCAGTTTGAACTGATGCTCCAGCTCCAGCAGCTGCTGACTTGTGAATGCAGTTCTGGGTCTTCTGCACTTGCCAAGCAAGTTGGACTGCGCCTGAGCTGCAAGAATGAAAACACATAAATTCCTTGCACGTTAAAAATGCAATCTTTAAAACAGTGATTTAATAGCAGTTGTTGTTTTTCATTCATGCAGACATTAATTACATCTAAATTAAGAGATTAGTGTCCAGAACCGACATCCTGTGACTGACAATAAATAACCAAAACCTTCAATATGAGGGAAACTTAAGAATCCAGCCTCAAAATCAGTCCACATTTGTCATCCCTCTGTTGTTATTGTGCGATAAACTAGAATTTTCAACATCTCGGTGCTGCCTTGCTCAAGGTCGTCCACATATGAATATTTCCATAGAGAAGCTATTTCGCCACTCCGTTTTGAACAAATCTGTTAAAACGAGCAGAAACAAAAAGGCAGTATCTGGTGAGCAAATAGCATGTCGACTGTGGGTTTCACACTCCTCTGCGACTTTCCCACTGTCCATTATCTGTCCATTTTAGTTCCTCTCAGAAAAACCATCAGTCTGTGACAGCCCCTTTATTCAGACCATCGTGATGTCTGAGGGACGCTGACTTTATTGAGTAAAATATGAATTTAATGCCTTTTCTACGGTAACACGAGCTGTCTTGAAGCAGCACCACGCAGACTTAATTATTTTTAGAGATATTTATCAATATTTAGTAGCAGAACTGGCAGGCGTAAAGCTTATGACCTCTTAGGCACCATCAAACATTTTTAAATCAGTCCGGGTCGCCGTTCATAAGCAAACGGCTACACAATATATATATATTCCATATGTTTATTTTAAATGGTAGAACAAAATGCCAGCGCGTTCTTTAATGAAACACCTACTTACAGTTAAAGTCAGACATTTTGGGCAGCATCATCCCGGCTGTGGAGACCCGGAGCCAGTGGTCCAGCTGGAAGGTGCTGGCTGACAGTTTGATGGGATCACTGGTGTGGTGGTGATGGGAGCCGTGTGGGTATGAGTAGGACAGGGCAGGGTGTTGGCCTGTGAGGGCGGCTGCCGAGTAGGTGTACATGGGATGGCCGTACAGAGCCTGTGCGGGGATCCCTGCGGTGCTCTGCGGATGTAATCCAACCATGCTGTGCGGACTGTTGAGGAAACCCGGTTTAGGAATCAACCCGCAGGTGGAAATCCTCGGCGGAGACGGCGTCTCGGTGCGTAACGAGTCGGCGCTAGTGGTCAGCTCCGGGGCTGCAACGCTTCCAGACGACGGGATGGAGGAGGAGGAGGAGGAGGACAGGGAAGTCACAAGCGCCAGCGGAGAGGTCTGCACCTTGGGTGTATCGACTGCTAAAAGCGCGTCAATGCGAAAGTTTTTGGATTTCTCCATCGGGCCCCCGGTGCGCGTCCTTGTCGCCTGTGCTGCTGCAAACGAAGGAGAAGTCGGTGCTGTTTTCCCACCTCTCAAAAGTTATGATGTGGTCCGGAGTGTGAGAGAGGAGCTCCGTGTCACACTTAATCCCCGTCAGATGGAGGCGATTGGTGCAGCCGTCGAGCAGGGGGCTGTCCCAGCGCCACAGACCCAACAACGCCTCTCTGCTCTAATCACTGCGAAGCACGATGTTGGCTGCGTTATTGCTTTCATAAAATATTGCTATTATAAGTAAATGACGCACACGTTTGAAATAAAACTGAAGTTTTTGGACCAGTTCTAACTGGATGTTATTTTTGTGCTTGCATAATTCATTAAGAGCGGGTTTATGGAGCAAACGTTTGACTAAAGGACGGATTTATTCGTTTTATGATTATA
The DNA here is from genome assembly GCF_039877785.1 of Chaetodon trifascialis. NCBI lineage: Eukaryota > Metazoa > Chordata > Actinopteri > Chaetodontiformes > Chaetodontidae > Chaetodon > Chaetodon trifascialis. The sequence goes on from NC_092073.1 coordinate 16,957,490, forward strand.
GTAGAGTAAATGTGCTGCTCCTGCTGTATATTTTGGGAACTGGCTTTCTGTATACATCAGCAGTTTGACCAAGGTCACAGGAGCACGTGTAGTAACGTTTTATTAAGCGTCTGCAGCCACCAGCTCTCATAGGCACATTTAATGAATAAATTCAATTTTACAATCTTCATTTTTCTTGACATGGAAAAAAAATCATTGTCTTGAGATAATTTCCCTTCATTATTCATTCTTTCCTTCCGGAATTTCCTTAAATTAAAACAACAGGGATGATCTATCTTAGAATTGCATGCCTCAAAGGAGATGATTAAAAAAACAAAACATGGTGTTAATGACAAAGAGGAAATATAGGAAATATTAAATGACAGCACAGACCAAACCGTGTTGGATGAGTGTTTATCCATCGATGTAAACTCCTAACATGTAAGGCGATGTGAAAGGCTGTTCTGCTTATTTTACTGAATTTTGAGAGTAAATAAATATACATTCCGTTTTTTAGAAAAAGAAGAAGAAATCATGCGCAAAAGTCAACATCTTGAGCTGAATCACCCTGTGAGGCCAACTGGGTAATTCACGTAAAAGCCCTCCTTCTGTCGCTCTCCAAACCTGAAGGTGACAGACGCGCACTGGCCTCCTATAATGGAGCTGTACGACCAAATTGATTAGGTTAGAAGCTCACTGCTGCTTACATGGTGTTATCAGCAAACCGAGTTCTGTCTGGAGACTTTTGCTCATGGAGGTTCGCACATTAAAAACTGATTTATCTCTAAAAATCCTACATTTTCTGCCTCTCTAATACTGAAAATATTGCGATGTTTTTCTTATCCAATCAGAAACATCACAAAGGGCAATCAACTGGATTTTTTTGTACTTCCCAGAGAAGATAAGTGGCTTCAAAATGAGTCCAATCCAGGGCCAAGCTGCGCGCAAAGGAGCCGCAAAAGAATTTTGTAATTGAAAGCCCGAAAGTGTGATGGGCACAGAGATGTGGCTAATAGGCCCGTGGCTCCGGGTGACTTGGGTCTAATAAGCCACTTAAAGTTAATGGAAGAGGAGGTCAGAATGAGAATTATTGACACCCAGTTGCCCTTAACCTGTCTACCAATAAAGCTGATTAGTTTTTGTCGATTCATCAGCTAACCGCGCTCCGGGGACGTTTATTTGCTCGGGGGAAATCAACAAGTCACCGGGTAGTTTCCAAGTAAAGGATCGCCATTTAATTGTGGACCTTGATGATCATGACCAATTACAGAATGATAACTGGGAGATTGATGTGGGTGGGCTGCGGGCCTGCATGGAAACGTGGACAGAAAAAAAAAAAAGACAGAAGACAGAGGAGAGAGTCAAATCACGATTACGCTTTTGGCAGCTTATTTTTGTGAGAAAATGCGGATGATAGCATATATAGTCCGTAAACTGACTATTACAGAGGTCTCTAGTTCTTTTGCTTTGATAAATTGTCCTAAATGTTCCTGAAATTAGCTTTCTTTCTACATAAATCCATTTCTTTTCTTTTCTTGGTTGACCCATACTCTCAAATCTAATGATAAAACATTATAATATCAAATTTAGACTCACCGAAAGCCATGCAAGAGGAAAGAGGCATCTCTCTAAAAATTATTATCTTATTGTGGAGGGCAGGATAAACATCTTAACCTCTGGACGTTAAGCAGAAACGAGTCTGCGGACCGGAAGTCTTGTTTCGCAGGTCTCTCATCAATTAAACATTTTATCCTCCGTCTGTGTGATTATTCTAACAGCCGGACTCTCGGTCGCCTCACGGCCGAGCTGCGCCTCGTCCCCACCGCGGGTTTAATTTCATTAAGGGCCCCGCATGAATATTTCTATTAAAGCAGCGGTGAAATATGGAGCCATTTAGTATTGGCCTTCACCGATCACCCAGATTTATCGCTCCTTTTCATCACATCTAGGGGAGAGAAAATTAATAAGGCGCCTTAAGATGGAACCGAAGCCTAAAACCTTGGTCTTTCCCGAAAGCTGTTAATTTGCTCTGTAATTACTTTCACAATTAACTAAAATACAAATCAAAGTGACAAATCGGGATAGTTTATATATTAATTACCTTTGGTAAATGTATTGAGCATGAAAAGGCAATTTAAAGGGACCTGCACTGTCTCTTTTAATGCAATAAATACGTTCGGTTTAACTGGCACAAATGAAATGCGTGAAACTGCTTTTAGAAACGTTTGCGGCTCATAATCATTTTTTTTTTCTGCCTGAGTTTTCAGCGGCAGATTCATTGAGCTGCATTTTTCTTCTGTCAGAAACAAAAACTTAACATGAGTATCCGCGTCAGTGTGAGATAATTACAGCAGGATTTATTTCTGAGCATCTCAAAGTCTTCGTGAAATTCGATGCTGCTGGTAAATTAGTCTCAGACGTGTTATCAATACACTGTGGACAAAGAGAATACCTGCGTGGCTTCAATATGTTAAGTCCTCAGTATTATATATGGGCCCAATCAGATCTTATTGATCAAACCATTCGCCTGTGTCTCGTGCTCATGCTTTTAAAGCTTTTATTCGTTCAGCCAATAAAAAGCCCGATGATATCCGTCATCAGTTTGTTGACAAAAAAGAGTCCATTAATAATAATAATAACAATAATATATGCATCACATAAATACTTATATATGGCTACAAAATCAGAATCAGTATTGAATATATGAAACAAATTACTTTGAGTATATGGGCTTTAATTCACATGGAAATGAGCCAAAGGCAACTCCAAAAAATAATAATAAAAAAAACATACACAAGTGAATAAGTAAGTAAATAAACATCTGTAAAATATGTAGGCTTGTTACAACACAAATTTATTTTTTTTAATTTCTAAAATGGATATTTTTTCATAGATGCTCGTGCTTGACTTGATTATATTCTCTCTCTCTCTCTCTCTCTCTCTCTCTCTCTCTCTCTCTCTCTCTCTCTCTCTCTCTCTCTCTTTTTATTTTGATTTTGTGCTCTTCTGCTGTTTATGTACTATTTTAGCAAACATGTCACTTTTTAAGTTACTATGAACTTGACAGACATTATTGATTGGGCTTATTCTTGAATCTAGAGAATTAATAAAAGCGGAAGAAGTCAGCAAACACTGTTACACATTGTTGAACTTGTACAGTCAATGCATTTAAACTTTTAATGAACACAGTGCGTCTTTATTCAACAGAAAACACAATTTCATTATGTTATATAGTAAGTTTTTTTGCAGGACAGTTGCATTAGATTCTATTTATTATTCATGTTAACCAAATCTTCTGTTAATCGTTCTTATCACATATACTATCTTCATCTTATATATAGCTTGTGATCTTTGTAAAATGTTTGTGAAATACTTTTCAGAACAAATAAACATGCTTCAAAATTCAAATAGATTATATAAAAACAGATGTAAATGTAAAAAAATTAACAGTAATAAAGAACCATTATACCAGTGATACCTTCATATTATGACATAATAATGTCATTTTCCAGATGCAAAAAACATAAGATAGCAAAACATAGGAGGAAATGTATGAATGTGATGAGGACATTTGAATATGTTTTAAGAATTAAAAAGGCCTGATAGTAATGATAGAGGCTCAGCCATCCAGTGTTGCCCAAGCAGATCTTTTCACTTCATCTGAGACCTCCAGCTGTGTGCAGGTTTATAAGAGATCAAAAGCTCAGAAAGATAACAAGCTAAGATCAATTCTAAAATGAAGATACAACTAGTGAGGATAAGCTTCATGGCTCTACAGTTTAGCCTTTGTTTCAGTTTCAGTCAACACTTGGCACAACTGTGTGTGATCAGCGTAACAATGACGAGAGATGTCATTACCTGGAGGTGGACTGTAATTGGTCCAAGGACTAAGCCTTGAGGCACACCACATATAATTGGAGACTTTAAGGAGATGAATACCTACCACGCATAAGGAATTTTGTACTAGTCAAATAAAATAGTCTGTCCAGTGCCTGGCAAGAACACCAAAATATGAACCACCTCTGACAAGCAGACCATTGCTGTTTGGGCTGCATCTCACTTGTTTTGTTATTGATATTTAGAAAAATAAATCGGCACTAATATGGAAAAGATGCCCCCATGGTCACCTAATGGGTATAGATATCGTTCCCATTCTGGATAAACAGTTTGGATGGACATTGAAATGTGTTTAATCAAAACTCTCATTCTGTATTTGGATTCAGTCTCTCAGACGTCAAGGGAATATAAGTATGTTGAGAGTTTTCTGAGCTCTTCAAACCCTCTTGTCCATACTGACTATAGTTTGATAAATAATTCAAACATACATGTAGTATACGTGTAAGTACTTAACTGTTGGCTGTTTCCAGTGTCAAGAGGAAAGTCCAGCAAAGATGAGAGGTCCTTGAATTTACACTTCTATGACAACTGGGGAAAGTTCATCTTTTCTCTTCTATTTTGTGATTCTGTTTTTTGAAAGCTTGAGAACAACCACTCAGTGGACCTTGTGGTGAGATTGTTTCATCAACTGTGCATATGAGTTTTTTCCTTTTATTTAGTTTTGCATTGTTTATTTATTCATTTACATAGCTCCGCTTTGTTGCAAGGGTCCCATTAAACAGTTTCTTGTCTCCATAAAATATGATTGGCTATACTGTGTCACTGGTGTAAAGAAGCCAATTAAAGATGTCAGATTAAACCCCAGACATTTTCAAAAGGCTCATCAATAAACAGTACACACACTATTCATTTTCTATGCCTTTGCCTGTAACCTTTCAACTTCAATGACATGCATACAAGCTAATTTTGAGCAGCAAAAGTACATTATGTGTGCTGCATTATGTTTTATGAATAATATTCACCTGTATTTCCATAATGAACCAACAGGCATCTGTGTGAGGCCAAATGAAATAAACATATAAAGCAACAGTTTATTGTGGATTTCCTCTTTATGGTGGATATGTAAAAGTACAATAGACTAGAAATACATGTAAGCAGTACACACACGTCACAGAACCTTCTCAATGGCTGTAGCTGAAAGGCGGGTTTAAGCCGCTCGGATATTATTGGCACGCATTTTGTCCAATCAGCTGCTTCATATCGCAGGAACCGGATGCAGTTAAGTTAGCAGTTGCCTGTGTTGTGATGATTTCTAGAGAGAGAGACAGAGAGAGAGAGAAGGAAAAGAAGACTTGACGTTTGGATTAACCTAAACTGCCTTCCCAGTGTTATTGTGTCTGTTTCACTCCTTAATTCAAAAGTCAAAGGTAAACGTTTCAAATTCTCACATGCGTGTCCTGTAATATGAGTCATGTCAAAAAGGACACGCGCATAGGAAAACACTCCACGTAAAGTTAGCCTGTCTGACTGCTTAGCTGCTCTGCTAGCTAGCCGCAGTGCTAACGTCAACACGATCATGTTACTCACAAACGTCCGAATCAATCCTGCGACATGTCTTCAATAAATGGTTTGTGATTTGGTGTCTTCGTTGCTGCTTGGAGTCAGATAACGTCAGCAGCGTGTAGCAACTGAGAGCTGCTGAGTCATTAGCTAGCTAAGTTAACCGGCTAGCTAACTATTGTTGCTACCAAACTGAAGCTGTCAGCCGGATAATTAGCTGCAGATAACTTAACCTTTTGTCTTGTATAACAGTTGTCCACATTGATTTCCACGCTGCTTAATTTGGTCACATAAATTAAAAACAGCAAACAGAGGTGATTGCTGTAATAGTTGAAGTCTCGATTAGCTTAAGTTAATTGTTTATAAGTTGAAGCCAAGTCACGATCCGTCATGTCATTTTCGCTTTCATTTTATCATTTTTCTCAGCGTTTGTCATAACATTAGGAAACGTAATTAGATAAGGACATTGAGTTTGTTTTCCTTTCGCTTTCTCTTTCAGAAATTAGTGGCAAACTCTGAATCGGTCAATGGGAAAAATCTAACAATGTTTAGCTTTGAGGGAGATTTCAAGACAAGACCCAAGGTATCACTTGGAGGAGCAAGTAAAAAGGTAAGTGTCATTTTCACAAGGAGGAAGGAACCAGTGACAACACCGGCTGCTCTTAGTACAGTACATTATCATTTATATATCTCACATATGATCAGCATTCACATTTAAACATGCATCTGTTTAAACTAGCACCCTAAAGGTTATCTTGTGTTGCCTTGCAGGAGGAGAAAGCATCTCTGCTGCACCGCACTCAAGAGGAAAGACGAAAAAGAGAGGTAACTTTGTGCAATTTATCTGAAGAAACCTGTAATGATTTTCCCGTAGAGGCACATTTCAACAGTTAAAAATCGTACTACTAATTCAGTTGAAATGCTTGCAGCCCAACATGTAAACACTTAATATGAAGGTTTTGTGGTCAAAAGGTTTTGGCCTCTTTTGTTTCATCACTTCTAAAATGTGTTCTTTTATTGCTCAGGATGAAAGAAAACGGCTAAAAAATGCCATTATCATTCAGTCCTACATACGTGGCTACCAGGACTTGAAACGACAGGTAAGTCTGCACACACTGAACACCTGTGTTTTTAAGATCTCACATATGACCTTCAGAATCAAATATTAAAATCTGTATCAGGATTGTCAGCTGTGCTATTGGCCTCTGTTTCAGTCAAACATCAGCTTTTGAAATAAGGTGAAAGGAGGAACAAGGGAAAACACAGTCTGTTACTACTGGTTGTGTACTGTAAGTCACTAACATAAGGGGGTTGACTCTTATGAGTATTACAAGCTAAATTTAACACAACATCTGTGAAATATGACCACTTGGTAACTTTCCCTGATGTAACCTGCAGGTGGTTTATGAATGATGCTGCCTGTCTCGTGGTCTGGTAGATACTGTCGTTGCTGACGTAGCCCGCAGTTACAGTCAGCGGGTTTGTGTGTCTAGCTTCAGAAACCTGAATAGGACCTCTGTTATTAGTAGTCAAACTTCATGAAATCAGAGGTCTGATCATGAACAATTGCTCCCTGTGTGGCTGATTGTTTGTCTCATGTGTACAGTTGGCTTGACAGTAGTAATTTGCCAAAAGTGTACGACTAGTTCATGTTGGTGTTATTGTTTTTTACATCTGTAACTGTTTCATCGCTGTAGGAAACAGACTTTGTCGCATTTCATGACCACAGATAGAGCCTTCTTCAAACACAGCATTTGCAATGTGTGACCTTGGAGCTTTTCCTTCCAGTATGCCACCCAGAGGGCCAGTTTTGACGAGTGTGTCAGCCAGACGCTGGCAGTGGGAGCTCAGCATGGATTGGACGGGCCCGTTCTCTGCCTCTTATCCAGACAGCTCATATTTTTCTACCGACAGAGTGTGGATGCACATAGATTGGTAAAGATTTGATACAACTTCAGTTACAAGTTTATTGATTGTTTGACAGAGGCCATTATAGCCAGAGGCCTAATATACATCTAACAAAATGTGTGTTATTTGTTTGTTTGTAAAGATATGGTTGTGCCAGAACCTGGTGAAGCTCAACAGTCAGTTTGTGAAGCTGTTGGTCGGCCCACAGAGACAAACATGTATGTTTCAGATCAAGAGGATCTTAGGCTTCTGCTGCAGGTACAGTACTTCAAAAACAAATGATAAATTCATTTTTTTAGCTGATGGATGCATAAACACACAGTAGGGGGATAACAAAAGAAGCAGGGTTGTGCTCAATGTCATTTTGTCTTTTCTGAAAAAACATTACGAAAGCGTTATGAATGAAGCTTCGAGCTAATCGTTGCAGCCCTCAAAGAACGTTGCAGCTGCTGTCACCATTTCACTTGTCCCTCTTTCTGTCTCCACAGACTCCTGCAGAACTGCAAGGACGACAGTTTAAATGTGGCCGTTCCCATGCGGATGCTAGAAGTCTTCTCCTCAGAGAAAACCTATCTTCCTATTATTCCAGATGCTAACTATGTAGCTTCGTTACTCGAGCAGATTTTGCACTATGTGGTACAGAAAGGTAAGCTCGCAGTGATCTTACTGCAGCGTGCGCTGTAGTACAGACACGTCAAGGGTTGTATAGGGATGTGAATGTGTTAATTGATCTGATGTGTTTGATTAATTTTATCCGGGCATGGGCTGTTCCCGCTCTGACTGGCACCTGAGTATATGCAGCGCTGTGCACAGGTCAAGTACATCTCACAGTGTTGACACTTTCCAAGAGGCGTGACTCATTTTAACAGCAGCTGAAATGATTTTTACTTGTCAACACAAAGCGTGTTGTTTAATTTTCTGCACGTCAACCACAGTCTGATGTCCTGAAGGCTGATTGACCAGCATTCTCAATATAAAGATGTTGTTTTCAAGGGCAAGTTTGCTGTAGCAAGGAGATAAGCTCAGTTTAGTTCCTTTTTTTATGTTAAAGTGCGTAATTATATCAGGAAATGTTTTATAAAATGAGGTAGTGCCTCAGCATCTGTTTTGACTCTTAATCTCTCTTTGTGTCTCTTCTTCAGGATACTACAGGTCCCTTTATATTCTTGTGAATCATAGGCTCCCTTCCAGTCTGGAGTACAGTGACGCTCCTTCTGTCCCTCTAGCAAGCACACTGTTGGAGCACATCCTCAAACCTCTACACTTTACCTACTCCTCCTGCACAACAGGCGCAAGGTACAGCACGAGTGTACAATGCAAAACCAAAATGATTATATATTTTAATAGAAACAGACAGAATCAGAGTCAGTAGTTTCAGAGCGTACCCAGTATTCATTCATTGGTTATCCTTAATTAGTTCTGCAAATTTTATTCTGAGAAGATGAGACTGATTCTGCTAAGTGTCCATATGCAACAGACTTTATATTTGTATTAACAATTAAGCTAGTATTACAAGCAAGTCTGCACATAATACGATGAGAAGGCTTCACTCGTAAAGTCAGTGATGTCTGCAGACCTCCCAAATTTCCCCTTTCTGAGTGCAGAGTGTAGACAGCCGTACGATAGCAGGAAAGGAAAGCCTTTGTCCCCAGTGAATTCTTTGAAAATCATCCATTAAACTGATCAGACAAACTGCAGCAGTTTTTTGTCCCCTCTCGTCGGTGTTGAAGCAGTAATTGCTTCAGAGGCCAATTTACAACAAGCCATAAAAGACCCCCAGACTCGCTCGCTCGCCAGAGTGCAGAATATCAGGCTGTTTGCCCTCATTTTCAGACATTCTTAATAACAAACGACAGGGCCCTTCTTTTCTTCTTTGAAGAAAAGCAAGGCGGGAGTGAGAGAAACTTGTGTACACACGGACTCTTACAGCTAATTATCTGACTTGACCCACCAGATGTGTGTGACTGGGCCACACAAAGCTCTGTTTGGAGACACAATATTGGAGCACTCTCGCCACAGAAAGAGCAGGGCGGTGTTAGAACAAGCTATCGTCTTAGCTAATGTCTTTATGGACATACAGTGTTTTGATTCTGGTTATTTCACACGACATGTTAGCCTGTCCACGCAGTGTGCTAACCTGTCTCATGTCTGTTCGTCATCTTGCAGGCAGTTTGTATTTGCGGCCTTTACTGAGGAGTTTATCTCTGCGCCGTTCACCGAACAGATCTTTCATTTCTTTATCCCGGCGCTGTCCGACGTCCGTCTCTCATTTCCGTTCGAGGCCTTCCTGAGCTCCCTCCAGGCCACCATCAGCTCCTCCTCTGCACCGCAGAGCCAGGCGCCGTGGGTGTTTTACTTTGTCCTCTCTGCAGGGGAGAACTGCTTAAGTAGGTGGCACAGTTCAGGGAGGTGCACACTCCCTCTCTCGCTCACATGAAGCCTGAACTCTGATTTGTAGGGATGAAGATATGATGGTGTGCACAGTAATGGTGATGGTTGTGTGTTGGCAGGCTCACTATCAGAGGAGGGTCTCCTGCTGTACCTTCGGGCTCTGCAGACGCTGCTCCCCCTCCTGCCAGTGTCGGAGAGCAACAGCAGGCCTGAAGTTAGCAGCGACTCGGAGGATGACGATGACACCGGCATCCATCCACCTCCCATGCAGGTACAATACATCCACAGGGACGTATAAGTACACACAAAATTAGTATTCCTTTTGTTCATAAATCAGGCTCATAAATATGTGCACCACATTAGGGATGCACTGATTTGGTTAGGTCTGGCCCCGATACATTTGGAGTCAGATCCGTGCATCCCGTTGTGGCATATGGCACTGTTGACTGCTGATGAGGTTCCACCCCGTCTGCAGCTGCATCAGGATCAGCATTAAAAACTTATGTAATAACAAACATCAGGTGTCTGGTTCATGCTAGTTTTGTTATGTAGATATTAGAGTTGTGCCACTCTTAAGCACACAGCAATGGGAGTACTGCTATCAGTGTGGGTAGATATAACAAAGTATAGTCTGTATGTGTTATAGTAAATAAAATATGTTTTATTATTCAACCTTGCACTTTGCACAATGCAGGCAGAGCAATGGCAGCCTGAATGTAATCAATATAGGCAGAATACATAGCAATTCTCCTCACATCTGTCCCCTCATCCTGTCTGTTTCATCTAAAATGATCATCTAAATAAAAAATAATTAATTAAATAAATGCTTTGAATAACTGAATAAAAGCCTGCTTTGAATAAAAATAGAAATAAGATGGTCTCCTGACCCACACGTGTTTCCTTCTCCGTCAGGATGACAGCAGAATCTCCGTGCAGCTGATCACAGAGGAGTGTGTCCACAAGCTGGACACGAAGCATCAGACTAACGCCCTGCTGAACCTGGTGTGGCGGGACTCAGCCAGTGAGGAGGTGTTCACCATGATGGCATCCATCTGTCACACGCTCATGGTGCAGCATCGCCTCATGGTGCCAAAAGTCAGGTACAAACGCACCAGTCTCATGAGGGTTGTTCATTTAGGCGGAATCTGCAGCCTGAAACTTTATTGCTTTGTCACGTAAACAGCAACCTGATAGTGTAAATGGATTAGAAATAGCAGAGATTGTAGGTTTCCTTTTCTTATTTCAGTAAAATGCTCTTGGTACTCTGAAGCAGGCGTTTCTGAATCAAAACACAACATCTTCATTTTCATTTGATATTATAACATTTTACACGTCTCCCTGCGTTCAGAGAGGCTGTTTACACACCGAGCTGATTGAGGGGAAAACTGTGTCTTTATGTGTTTCCGCGCTGTAAGCAGTAATGTAAATAACGGTGAAGTGAGGCAGGCAGTTATCAGTGGTCCGTACCCGCTGGCATTTACAACCGGCAAAGGAAGCCGGGATGTCAGGGAAGCTGTCAGTTCTGGATGAGGGCAATTACCCCTTCTCAGGCTGATTACATTAGGGCCAGGATGTCAGAGGTGGTGGGTGGGGGGGCTCATGTGGTGCATTGACTGACGGGAGGTGGTCCAGACTGAGCTTCATGGATGGTCAACCTGCTGTAGTTAATTATTAGCTGAGCCACTTGCTGCCAGCTGATATAAACATGTGGTTTGAGATGTTGGTGCATAAAGACTCACATCACGTTTGCATCTGTGTCTTACTGTGCATCTGTTTTTTTTTCTTTTATTAGCCCCAACTTACTCAAAACCATGCGTAAAAGGATGCACATAAATTAGCCTCCTGGGTAATAAAAACACTGGACACAAGCAGCTAGAGTCTGATGGGCAATTAGTAATTTTGCAGCATTGCTTACAAGTGATTGAGCAGAATTTAGAAGAATTTCAGAGCGGATCCCCCCATTCCGCTTAATTTTTTATGGCTTCCTCCTTCTCTGCGCTTTTACCATAAATCCTGCCCTTCGTCTTCCATCATTATTGGATATCTGTACAAAATAATTAGCTCACTGAGAAAGATTAATCACTGCAGGAGTGGACGGGATAGCTTTACAAGAGGCTAAGGGGAGCAAATTGCATCCCGGCCTTGATTTACTGCTGGTAGAAAAAAAGAAGAAGAAGAGAGAGGCGGACCGGTCGTCCGTCCGACCCAGCACGCTGCCTTTTTATTAAATATGTAAAATGTCTCGTGAAATGATTTTTTTTTTTCAGAGGACGACTTAAAAGCTGTGCGAGGATTCGGGAGCAAAATTGATTTTTGATCAGCTTGCTAATTGTACTAAGCTCGGGTTTTTTTCTCGTGCGTGTGCTGTAATTTCTCTTTAATTGTTTAGTGTTGGATGTTTGGTGTAATTTCACTTTGATAGTTTGCTTTCACCCAACATAGCACTCCGCTGCTAACGGGGCTCGCTCTGATGAAAGTGGCCGCAGATGAGCTTTGGTCCTCCACTGACTTTTGAGTGGGTGCTGTTATTTTTGCATTGTCATGAGATAATGACGTTGATCGCGTTGATGCAAAAGTCCGCAAAACAAATTCATATTTAGGCGGAAACCGGCTCGTTCGCTCTTTATGACATCAAATCTGACCCGAGCGCTGCTGTTATTTTTTTCTGCTGAACAGAGATTCTTTCATTACCGCAAAATGAAATGATCCCGGCGTTATTCATCAAGCTGCTTTTCACGCACACATGCACACACAACCCCTTTTGATGTCTTGACTTTGTTTATTAGTGGTTCATTCCATGATTGAAATGGGGGTTTGGGTTCTCTCAGGCCGTAAATCAGCATGTCAGCTGGCATTTAGTGCTTTGTTTCCCATTTCAATCAAACACTTGCATCACTTGTTATGAGCCCACAGCACTACTCCTCTCTTCTCTCCTGAGCCTTGTACCACTGACAGATGGCGTGTGCTCGGCACGCTGTGCACAAACCATTTTTCAAGTCGCGCTAAGGGTCGTGTGACACTCTGCACCTAGTGCTCATTTCCATTTTGGGAGATTTGAACGGGGTTTTTGGTAGATTGAATGGTGGAATGGGAATTTGAGCATTGACATTGAGATGAGAATATTCTGCAAGTGAAGGATTCTCCTCGTCTCGCTCGACTTTCTTCTCTCTTTTTGTCTCCGTTTCTCCGCTGACCTTCCCTCCTCTTCTCCATTGAGAATACATGATGCCGCCCTATTAAACTCAAGCATCCTTATAGGTGTCAGCACTGTCACTCTTAAACAAGGGCCTATTATATGCGGGGCCACTTTATTTTGCCTTTTAGCTTACTTAACACATTATTGTCACCTGTACTTAACCCTTCGTGTGAAAAGCCAAGCAATTTAGGAGTATACACAAACACACAGGCTCCTCCACTTGAACAAAGAGCGGCTTCACACCTTGGTGCCACAGCCCGGTGAGTGCAGAGCGACTATAGCGAGGTATGCGGCCCCTCCGCAGCGTTATCATGTAATTCATCGTGAGTGTGGAAGCATGCTGGCGCTGGGGGGTCACAGCAAGGACCAGGCTTCCCCTCCTCCTCTGTCCTCCATTGTCTTGCTCCCTTGGCCATTAAGTTAAATGGGGCTCCTGCAGGAAGCCAGAGGGCTGTTTATGACCCGAGCTGGGTACCCTCGGCAGCAACTAGTTTACTAATGGAAGGTGCCTCGCCTAAATAAAGCTTAATGGCTCATTTAATCTCTTTTCGGCCCTCACAGGGTATAAAAGGGGAGAGAAAGGCCAAGAAGATTCTACGAGGGAAATGTTGGTTAACAGTGTCATTTATTTTTTCTCCCCTTTTCCCCGTGTCCTCTGGTTAACAGGGCAAAGTTAACAATCTGACACAGCAGACAGATTGACGGAAAGTGATTTTACTGTTCTTCGCACAGATTGTGTCATCTGATTGAAATGGCTCTCTAACGCATGGCGTCTTGCTCATCAGTGCTTTGCAAAATAAATGTTTAAATTCAATATGTCTCTCTGCTTCTGTGATCGCTGCAGGCTTCTGTACAGTTTAGCTTTCAATGCACGTTTCCTGAGGCATCTCTGGCACCTGATAACATCCATGACGACGAAAATGATCACTGGGTGAGCCAAATCAAACCTGATTATTGGCAGTTTGTCTTTGCGTGTGTGCAATCATATTTTCAGCTTTTGCTTGTGGTTTATTTCTGCGCACTTAGTCTCCTCCTGTCCGTCTGCCCCCTCAGCTCCATGGTGCCGCTGCTCCAGCTGATCTCACGAGGGTCCCCCATGTCGTTCGAGGACTCCAACCGCATCATTCCCCTCTTCTATCTCTTCAGCTCCCTCTTCAGCCACTCCCTCATCTCCGTGCACGACAGCGAGTTCTTTGGTCATGAAATGGAAGGTAGAAGATTTTTTCTTCTTTTTTTTATTGGATCCTAAACCCTCGATTCCAAAAAAGTTCTGACATTTTGTACAAATATAACAGAATGGAATAACTTCTTAATCCTTTGTGACATAAACTCAACTGAAAACAGCACAAAGACAATACATTTAATGTTTGAACTCATCAGCTTCATTGATTTTTGTAAATATCTGCTTATTCGTATCAATCAAGTTGGGACAGGAGCAGCTAAAGACTGGGAAAGATGTGGAATGCTCCAAAAACACCTGTTTGGAACATTCCACAGGTAAACAGGTTGATTGGTAACAGGTGAGAGTATCATGATTGGGTATGAAAGGGGCATCCTGGAAAGGCTCAGGAACACTTCATCAAACTGTTGTCAGTAAACACAGCTTGTTTGCAAGTGACTGCATTCTGTTTTTACTTATGTTTTATGCAGCATCACAACTTTTTTGGAACCTTGGTTGTAAGAAGATGTTATGTACTGCCTTTGTTGTGCAAGAGTTTCACATCATGTTCCCTAATCATCATCTGTGCCCTTGGTTGTATCTTCTTTTTGACAAATTAATATCACGTGTGTCTAACTTGAGCTGTCATCCTGTGGACACACTCATCAGTCCTCTCCCATTTCCCTCATTTGCTAGTCTTAGCAAAACAATATATTGTTCTGTTTTCAGCAGTCACACGCCGTCTTGCCGCCGCGCAAATGTGAAATCAATATCTGTAAAAGACAATGAATCCGTTCTCCCTCCCAACAGGGCAGACGCAGTCCTCCATGATGCCCTTCACGCTGTCGGAGCTGGTGACTCTGTCTCGCTGTCTGAGGGACGCGTGCCTGGGAATCATCAAGCTGGCCTACCCCGAGACCAAAACAGAGCACCGCGAGGAGTACATGGCCGCCTTCCGCAGTGTGGGCGTGAAGACGAACACTGAGGTTCAGCAGCGCATCCAGGCTGAGCAGAAACGCTGGGTGCAGCTCTTTAAGGTAAGACCAATAAAGCTGAATGTATGTTTTTTTTTTCAGATTTGTCAAGTAGCTGATGTTTCAGTGTCATGCCTGGCATACAGCTGAATTTGTTTTACTTGAATCCAGCCTTGACATGGACATTAAGTAGAGATAATGTCCTTGAATGCAGATTTTAATTTACCAGAATAAGCATGCAGCAGTAAGCAATGATAAGTAAATTTAAAGTATTTGTTGTATAAAGTTGGTGCTAATATGATGCCCTAAATGTAGCTTAACGTGTCACTGCTGTCTCAACTTGGTGGTCTGCTGTCCTCTTTGCTCTGTCTCTCTTTTTCCCACTGTCTTTAAACACAGCGTGGGAAGTGGAGTGGGAGGGGCCAGGAGGCTACACGGCCACTGTGTGTGCAGACACACTTTGTTAACTCAAACACACACACACATGCACACACACACACAGGTAGTAGATGATTGACCTCAGTCTTATGGCATAATGCTGCTGTTTCATTGCATACAATGCCAAAAATGTGCATGTAGCATTTACAAAGAAGCATCTTGCAGATTGTGCTGCATACAGTGCCGCTAAAGAGTTTGTTGATGTTTTGTAACACTTTATATTAAGGTACACATATTCACCATTCACTAGTTACTTATTAGCCAAAATATTGGAATTAGTTATTATGAAGCACTTAATAATGCCTCACTCTGGAAAACCATTCATTCAGTGGCCTCCAAACTACAGCTTGCTGATATTAAATAAGGAATAAGGCATTATTAAGTGCTTTACAATGAGTAATTAAGAGCCAATGTGCTACTAATGTGCATGTTAATAAGCAAGTAGTTGATGCTCATGTATGTTTTCATATTTAGTGTGACCAGATGTTTGCTTCCATAATGGCAATTTTAACATCAATAAAAACAGACTCCAAATGTATTATTTACATTTGGAGTCTGTTTTTGTCCCAAAGGAAAAATAATTAAATGAGATCATTATTGAACCACAGCTTGACTGATTTGTATTCAGGTGATTTTGTATGATTTAGGTCCAGTTGTGCTAACGGTAAGCTAACTGTGCTTAAAGCATGTTCAAACAGAAAGCACTTAAGTAAGTGTGTAAATAAGAATAAGAATTAAATAAGAATGTGTATTTTTCTGGCCAGAGATGATGATCATCAATATAATCCAGAATTATAGGCTTATTTGATCATTTAGAGCAATATCCATATCTATTTACACATTGTGTGTCATATCTTTTGACACTGACATCACATATCTTAACTGCATATGTTGGCCATTAATTGGTGTCAATGGGAAAAAAATCTTCATGATGATAACTCAAGATCTGTTTCATTCTTTACCATTGATACCTAAGCTCATAAACCACGGTGTGTGACACATTAACAGTAGGGATAATTCTTGTGTAGCCTCTCTGTGCAGTGAAGCACGGCGGCCTAATGCTGTTCGTGGAAATCAAGCATACATGCATGAGCAGGCAAAGACAAGGTGGAGCGCTGCCCTGGAGGTCGTCCATTGGTTGTTTACCCAGAGGAAATGAGGCAGAAAACAGCATTAACTTCATTCTTCTCGGCTCTTTTTCCCATTCCACATCCCTCCGTTCGTTTCGCCTGCTCCCCTCCGTCTGTTCTCCGTAATGAAGCGACTTTGTTCTTGGCTGTTAGTCTTTGACAGACGAAACACTGGAGTTCTGTGAAAGGTGGCAAATACGCGAAGAGCACGTCGGGAATTTTCATAAAAGATCTGCTCAAAGGCCTCTTGTCAGCTAAAACGACCCATTAAAGAAGTGGGGAGCAGGGGAAATGCATTTTCCAAATTGAACGGTGGGATTTACAGTCGGTTTAACGCCGCTGACCCCTAACACGCTAATGTTTGGTTCGTGTCATCAGCCGTCCCTCCCCATCTTTTATCACCTCCATTGTCGAGCTATCTATTTAATTGAAAGAAGTTAATTGAATGAAAATGATCAACTAAGCTTGTATTAATATTGCTAATGGAACTTTCTTCTTGGCCATGTTTGGAGAACGATGTCACGCTGGAGTTTGGGAAAGGCCCATTAAGGCTTGCACTTAACCCGATGGGCTAATTAAGGAATGCTTATTCATTCCCAGAGTCAGGGGGTAGGCCTGCTCCAAACCCATCGCCACGTACCTTTTACAGCATTTTGCACTTGCCATTATTGCGGACTCCGGTTGCCTCACAGTGATTGGCCGAGATTGATTGTCGCTCTATGAAAATGACGTGCTTCAGTAAAGAACATTTCGATTGAAATCATCTAGCTCGGGTATTATATGGAAATGGACTGGCTGTAACTGTTATTGGCAGACGTAACAGCTCCCTTAACGAATGACATGCGTGAGGTTATACAGCGGATGTCTGACGGCGAGCAGCCATAGCAACAGCGGCCTGTAATGTCGCGTTAAAGGAGGCCGCCCAGAAAACGTGCTGCCATAAGGTCTTCAGTCCCAGTCCTGGTCTTTTGACTGAAATCCTGATTGAAATTCATGTTAAATTGTGCAGGTAGATGTTCTTTATAAACACAAGTTGAGGCAGAAGAACGGTGGCCCCTTCAGCGTGCACATTATCAAACCATTATACGCTGGTCATTGTAACTGGGAGCCCTCTGCGGTCCAGTCCTGTGAGCCGATGCTGCTGTGTCTTTCTTTTGCATTCTCCGCCCGATGGCTGATGTCAGCAGACCTCGCCGGTAATTAACAAGGCTGGACATTGAGGGACGGCACAGGTCGTTTTTCTTTTATACTCCCCATAAATGGCTCACTAATGGCTGAATTCTCAAATTGCTTTTTTTCCGCCCCTCTAAGCGAAGGCGCCTCGTCCTGTTGAACAGCATATGCACAGAAAAACCTCTTTTATCAGTGTTGTGTTTTCCACGCACCTGAAATGTATGTTTCTTTGTCTTACCATGCAGTGGGTTAGAGATGTTAATGCGTGGCTCTTCCTGTCTGTGTGCTTGATGTACTACCCAGGTCATCACTAACTTGGTGAAGATGGTGAAAGCTCGCGACATTAGACGACCCTTCTGTCCAGCAGGTCACTGGCTCTCTGAGGAGGTCAACATCCGAGCAGATAAGGTGCTTCGCTGTCATCACACATGTTTTGATTTTCTATTTGTTCGCTGTCAGATGTGGCGTTATGTCCGATTTTAGCTTTATTGTGAAATGAAAACCCGATAATCTGACACTGAGTAAAACCTGATTCATTTCCAAACAATCTGAGTTTACTGACAACAGTTTTACAAAGCGTTCCTGAGCTCATGTACCAATATCCTTTATCCAATCATGTGTTCACAAAGTGGTGAACCTCTCTCCATCCTCACTTGTGGATGACTGAGCCTTTCCAGGATGCCCCTTTCATAGGGAAGTTTTAAAGAAGTCCTAGAGGCTGCAAGTGTTTTCAAGGAGGATATTCTTTGGCTTACCTGCCTCTTTTCTCTCCAGGTCACCCAGCTGTACGTCCCGTCTGCGAGACACGTGTGGAGAACGAGACGGATGGGCCGCATTGGACCGCTTCAGTCCACACTTGATGGTAGTCTAATCTGTCCACTGCTTTACAAAACCACTTCTCATCTGAGAAGGAAGACCTGAATAAACTCATGAGATTGTAGGTCGTTGAGTAGCTTAATGCTATTTGATTGTTTTGTGTTCAGTGTGCAAACAAATCTGAAATTATCTGTGTCTCATGAAACATCTGTGAGCGGCTAGGACCACCTGACTGCCAGAGTGTTGTCCAAAATGCTGCACCGGTGGACAGCACCGAGCCTCTCTGTTGGCAGTCAATGAAAATTTGGAATGGTACACAGTAATGCTGGTGTCAGCTTGATGCATAGCCCAGGAAATCATCCTAATTGCTGCCCAAAGTCACCTTCTCTGTGTTTGCTTTTTATGTTCTGCACAGCTGTGCACAGATATTATTTCCCACAAGAAGTGCGAGGAGTCATCTCCCTGCTTTCTATCTCTCGTACATGGAGGGAAGATTTCTTTTGCGGCACAGCGAAGAAGCCTCCGAGAAGTCACTAACCTTCCTGATAAATCGCCACGTTTTCCCTCCGTTGTCTCAATTAGGCACCGAGAGGAAAACAGACTGACGCAGGCAGCGCTTCATCTGGCTCACTCTGAGCCACCTCTGCTTTCTGTGAAGTTTGGTGTGAAAACAAGCTGATAACTATGTGTGTATGATCTACCTAATCCCACTCAGAGGCTGTATGGGATAAATTCAATTAGTGTGAAAGTACCTGATGAACTCAGCCACATCTGGTCCATGTGTTTGTCTGGCCTTTTCTCATTTCCTTAAATGGACGGGCCCGCGGCTGATGAATGAGCAACGTATTGACCACTCCGAGGCCATATTTCTCCTCAAAGATGGAAACCTGATGGGAAAATGCAGATCAGATTGACTAATTGGGCAGAATAATTGAGCTGCAGTGGACGTGAAGCGTGGAGGGTGAAGAGCAGTTTAGCTATTGGCCTTTTTTTTTTTTTGTAGGCTAAACAGTCTAAACCCAGAGTTTAATACAAAGCAAACATCAGCTTAATGGATAAAGCCCGGCAGGTGGATGGGCAGCTCACAGTTTGGTTAATTAAAAGGGTGTAATTAAAAGAGTGTAGGATGGAAAAGTCTTTAATGGCTGCCCTGTCAACAGTGGACAAGGTCTTACTTGCAGAGTGCAGCAGTGAGGACGGTAATGATGCTGTTAGATGAGTGTCACATGCAGATGACACCTGATGTTGGGGAGTATTCCTTGGCTCAAGTTTCTCTGAGCTCGGCTGTTAATCCCTGTGAGGTTCAGCCCAGTCAGCCTGTAGTTGACTTTGACCTTTGAATCTTCAGACGTGGCTAAAAATGAAGTATGATGAAGACCCAGAAGTCAAGAAAAACATCCTATTCATACACTCATTTTATGATAAGAAATCCTCAGATAACGGCTCAAAGATAACGTAAAAAGAAAGTTACATTTAGCTTATATCGAGTCAGAAAACGAAAGCGAGGAAACGCTCCAACATGTTGAATTCTGTCTCTCTGCAGTTGGTTTAGAGCCTCCGCAGCTGTCTGTGTCTGAAGAGAGACATCTGGCCATCCTCACAGAGCTCCCTTTCGTGGTTCCTTTCGAGGAGCGAGTGAAGGTACTGCACTGCACGCACCCACACATACACACACACAGAATGAGGGCCCTATCTATTACAAGTGCATTATTGCCATTCTGTATATGCAAAATCTATTATTATACTTTGAACATCCTTTTGTTTTGCTCTTCAAAAGCTTTTCAGCATAATGTGACGCCTCACACCAACTGAAACTTAGGTTGTATATCGATAGTAGTGGTCGGAAATATCATTATGTGTTCTATTTATAGATTAGGGAGACCATGGGGGGGTAACAATAATCAGCTCTGACAGGATTAAGCACGGGATGCTGAGTAAACATCCAGGTGTGTGTGCGTCTGTCATGTTATCGCAGCCGTTTAATACGAGCTGTTAGAGCTGACAGATAACATCCCTGCCATTTTGGTTTTCTCTCTGCATTATTATTATCCTTCATTTCACTTCACTTATACCCTTTTTCCACCTTCTTTCTGTCTCTTGTTGCTCTGATCTAAACAAAAGCTTATCAAAGACATAGGCTGAATAATATACCGTCCAATGTGGACTGAGAATGAAACGTTTTACAGCTGTAAGGATTTGTCACTGACCCTGCCACCGGGCTTACACCTGTCCTGTAGATCTTCCAGAGGTTAATCTATGCTGACAAACGGGACGTGCAGGGGGATGGGCCGTTCCCTGACGGCATCAATGTCACCATCAGGCGCAACTACATCTATGAGGATGCCTACGATAAGCTCTCTCCAGAGAACGGTACGGCTCGCGTGGCGCCAGCTTAAATAATTGTTGCTTGTGTTAAACATGTGAGACCGGCACACTTCATGCATCAAATTGTGCCGCATTTATGTCCAAGATGACGCGAGGGAGAGGAGGCACAGCTGATGTTCACTGTTAGTGAGACTCAAGGCTCCCGTTAGCACTAAAGATGAAGGTTAGCTCTCTCCTCGTGAAGAATATTGAATTTCAGTAAAGCATAATTGTGGTTCCGATTATAATAATGGATCACATAAAAGCGGAATCAATTATTTTAAGTCACCTCTTTTGTGTTTAAATTTGAAAGGGCACTTCGGTGGGGCCAATCTGATTAAAAAGAGTAGTAGGCGACCTGGGCTGAAGACATGATCTATATCATTTATGTGTCTATAACTTATAGCTGCCTTGATTTATCCCTGTACATTAATTATTCTGAAAGATGACCTTTTTATAGAATTTGATTTGAATATTCTGCAGGTCAAGAAAATGCTTTCTTGCAAAACACGTTGAGAAAGATCCCATGATGCACCGGATTAAAATGCTACTGGAATTATTTCAATCCATTTTCTCTACGTACACCAAGAAAATGATGGAGGGATCGTACAGACAGGTGGACTGGTGAAATGTTGACCTTGACTGATTTGGAAATGGGCTGCATGAAGGTTAGAAGTCAGGACCAGTTGTGTCCAAATGCCCACTACTTGAAAGTGTCACAAAGGCGAGTTGAAAGAAAGATAAAGCAGCAAAGTTGCTCCACAGGCCGCTTCTTGCTTGCCTTACTTGTGTCATCCTGTTAGGAATACGTCATGGGCTGTAACTCATTGTTTTATGGCATGTTTTAACGGTGGTTTTTGGATTTAATTGTTGGTTTATGTACAGCTGTTTATGAGCTGCCGTCTGGGCCAAAGATAGATTCTCAAACTCAAGTGGTTAAACACAAATATAAACAATGCTGTAATGTTTTTAAAACTACCTCTGTAGAGGTTTCCTGTGAAATTGCAAAAGAGGTGTGTTAAGATGAAATGTTAAGCAAAAGTTTAAAAGGATTTAATTGAAAAATGTAATAAGAATTTTATATAACATGAAAAGTTAGTCAAATGAGATAAAGTGTATGATTACATATACATTTGACTAACAAAGGTTATGCAGCACAGCAGTGTTAGTTAAGCTACGTGGTGCTGAAGTTAAAATATAAAGACATAACATGCAACAAAATGTGTTTTTGTGATGTGATTTCATGTCAGAGACGGTGCCCATTTAATGAGTACCTGCACGGCGTCAAGTGGATCTGATTTATTGTTAAAAAGCAGGAAATGCTTCGCGTCTTTTTGTACCTTCATAAATTCCTCCTTTGTCCTGACATCAGAACCGGACCTGAAGAAACGGATTCGAGTCCATCTGCTGAACGCCCACGGCCTGGACGAGGCGGGCATCGACGGCGGCGGCATCTTCCGCGAGTTCCTCAATGAGCTCCTCAAGTCGGGCTTCAATCCCAACCAGGGCTTCTTCAAGACGACCAACGAGGGCCTGCTGTACCCCAGCCCGGCCGCGGAGATGCTGGTTGGAGACTCCTTCACCAGGCATTACTACTTTCTGGGCAGGATCCTCGGAAAGGTGAGCTTCTGAAGTGAAACCTGATGATGGTATTCGATATTCCATGTGCTTTTTAAAAAACCTCCACATCCCTAAAACAAGGAGGACTGTCTGAATAAAAGCCGCTGGTAAAATCATCAAATTAGCAGTGAGATCGAGTCCCAGACGGCTTTGATTTGATGGTCAATAAGTCAATGAAGATCAATCGCAGACAGTGTCAAGGCTGCACTCGTTCTATATGTAAATTCAGAGGTTGTTTTCGTGTTTGTTCTGGCGGCTGACAACGTTCAGAGAAATTGCCGTCATTTGTTTCTGGAGCAGACTTTAGGGTTGGGGTCAGAACTTGAACCTGGCACTCGTGCAAGCTTCAGTTTTGTTAATCAGCCCTTGGCGTAATCTGTTGACGCCGTTGTTTTTCTGTCCCTTCTTTCCTCTGATGGCACTATTTATTAGAGCCTAATGTTTCTAAATCATCCTTAATGCATGTGCTAGTGATTGTTTATCAAGATGCCTTCCTCACGGCGGTGTGTGTGTGTGGGGGGGCTATCATCTCAACCCGGAGAAGAATTACCTCATGACAAGCGGTCGCCTCTCAATTAGGGCTTCCATTAGCCGATGATTCCTACCTCTTGTTTGTGTAGTGATTGCATTTGGCTGGCACTAAATCAGCGAGCCCACACAGACAGGACATAAATAAGCGCTCAAAGCATGTGGTAATAGCATTTTGATCTGTTTTACAGTCAAGAACATCCGGGTCTCTTCTTTCATGCTCGGCCTGAGATGGTTCGGTCCACTTATCAGAGCGCCGTAACTCCTCCTCTCCCTCCTGCTCTTCCTCTTCTTCTTCTGCTGCTTCTGTATTCTTTGCAAGCCATCAATCAGCAGCTACAAGCTCTCCGCCCCCACTCCCTTCATATTGTGCTCTCAATAGCTAATGGTTCAGGCAATTAGACAGGGGGAAATTAATTTGAATTTGACTTTCAATTAACCCTACCTTAAGTTCCTCTTTCTCCATAAAAATGGACGTTTGAGTGTCCATTTGAGAGGTGTATTGATATTTGTTTAGTGCCGTTATTGCCTGGATAAAAGGCAAGCGTTTATATAGATTGGGATTGCATCACCGCTGCCGCAATGTGCACAGTGCACATTGCGGCTCAAAGGACACAGGAGATTAATATTGTTAATTAATGTCCGAGGCGTGCCATTGTTGTGGAGGTGATGTATTACAGGCAGGAGTGGCTTGTCTGGGGTACTCACTGAAATGGGATTGAACATCAGAATAGGGGCCGGTCATCATCCCTCTTCCTCACCTGTCCACCCAGCTGACAAGCCGAAAGATTTAAGGCACAAATGGTGGAACGGGTTACTTTGCTTTTGTGGTCCCATCCTTCCAGACTTTGGACTAAAAAGTTAATTTAATCCCAATGGGAGTGCTGACAATGGTTTGGTCAAAATCACATTTCTCATTATGTAATACGACCTGCAGGAGGCTCTCTTTGTGCCTCATTCGTCTCTCATTAGTGCAAAACCTCCAACCTCATCAGCAGTGGCCTCTCCGCTCCATAACGGGTGAGGAAAGTTTCATCCCCCTCCTCCTCCTCCTGCCTTACCCACCAGACTCCTGCACAGTCTCCTCACTGATCTCCAGCTACTGATAGTTCCCGTTAGAGGTGTGTGAGGTTGGCGCCCCTGATTGATAGAGATGCGTTTGAAAGGCATTATAATTTTATTGATTCTTAATGTTGTAAATTAAAGAATGTATCTGGCAGCGAACAGAATGCACCTGCAATGTAGCTGGCATTTATTCCACCTGATGGCGCCGCGATCTGCTTTAATTGCGTTGCCACTGCACTCACTTATATTAAAAGGCCTGGGCCATAATAATTAATTCTATCCGGCCCAAGTCATTTTGGCACAATTTCTGGCAATAAACACTCATAAATAAAGTAAGTGGCATTGAAAAAATAAGGCTACAGGTTTTTTTCCATATACTTATTGCTGCCTCTTCCCGGCATAAGTGTTATTGATAGGTTTCAAGGGGCCATGAGGCGCATATGGTCTGAAATGAGCGCCGGCCACGAGAGAAATACTAAGTGGATTATTTTGCATAAAAAATAGACAATGTTTGAAGTTGTGCAATTAACCTGTGTTTAGAAAATAGCTGTGATTTATGCGCGCGTGTGTGTTTAAGATGCATGCATTATGGAAATGCTCTAGATTTATAATCCATTTAGCTGATGCGGTCAGGGTTTTTAGCGCTATCATTTATAAAGACCTGTATATTTTAATGCCTCCAACGGGCTCTTTTTCGGACTATTCCAGTACATTAGCTTTGGGTTTTATGAGCCACCTGCCCGGCTGTGGTTCTTAATGGCATTTCAGGTCAAGGTGAGAATTGACATTTATAAAGTTTGAGGTGGTGGAAACAGAAGCCTGTGTGTTTTAGATAGATTGTGTTCAGTGTTTTGCTCTCAGTCACTCTGATGTGACCAAATCTTATCACTTGATTCTTTGATACAAGAGCAGTAGGCAAATTTAATGTTCTGTAATGTATGTTGTAATCAGATTTTTGCATCTGTACTTAGTAATATTATGCTCGCTACTTGATGCAGGCCGCAGCCCATTTAGTTTCCTTGCTTATCTAATCATCATGTTTTATTCAGTGACACCCAAGCAATAAACAATCTCTGCGTTTAACGCCACCAGCGTTTTCTCATTTGTCCTGATTGACTGATGTTTGTGGGGCAATTTACGAGAAAGAGCTTGTATCCTTGTCCTGCAGTTGTCCTCAACTTAACAGCCGCGTTTCCCTCCAGGCGCTGTACGAGAACATGCTGGTGGAGTTGCCCTTTGCCAGCTTCTTCCTGTCCAAGCTTTTGGGAACCAGCGCGGACGTGGACATCCACCACCTGGCGTCGCTGGACCCGGAGATGTACCGCAACCTTCTCTTCCTCAAGAGCTACGAGGGTGACGTGGAGGAGCTGGGCCTCAACTTCACGGTGGTCAACAACGATCTGGGAGAGGCTCAGGTGACTGGGGTTGTGGACGGGGTGGGATGGAGTCGGATAAATGATTCACATGTTCCTCTTTTTTTTTTTTTTTTCTTTCCGTCTTTGCCTGTACCCTGGCCTGTACCGCTCATTCAGCCATCCCTCCTTCTTCCTGTTTGGTTCCTCTTTGTGGCGTTAATAATTCATTTCCCTCATGATGTGCCACTTTTCAGCTCTGAGAGAGATAAAGCACGTCGCCGCTGTCGCCCTAAGCTCTGCAGCAGCGCAGGGAACACAGCGGCTCTGTTGACCGTTCCACCTGCCTTTCCTTCAGAAATTATCTCAGAACACGCCTGACAGAAGCACCTCACGGCTCTTAAGCACGTCCTCTCCAAAGCTCAAGGCTGCGGAGACGAGCCGCCACCACCACTCTGAGTCACCTGGACCCAGACCTGCACTCTACCCGGAGCCCCTGTTTGCTCAGGGCCTTAACGCGTCTTATTAGCTCTTCTCAAACAACACCTGAAACGGTTGAGTTACAATGTAGCCTCCCTGGTCACAAATAGGGCATCGCAAACACGATAGGGAAAACAATTTGCGAAAGATTAGGCACACACCCGGGAGCAGTCTGCCCTGCATTTGCCCTCGTGAGATAGCCAAAGCAAGCAAGATAAGGACAGTAATTCTCTTACATTAGCACATAATCAGAATCCACTGTGGAGGAGAAAGAAAGGCAGAAAATGATTACCTGTCAGTGAACCACATGCTGTACATAGCATTCAGGGACAAAATAAGACTTTATAGTGCAGTCTAATTCAGTATCGCTGCACTGAATACCTTATCAATCAGTTTTTGTTAAAGACTGCGTCAGAGAGGTGCTGATTCATGTGTCTGTCTTTGTGGCAGTCTGTGTGTCACTCATTGCTGATGCAGTGGTCCTGTTGGGCATATGTCAAAAACTTTCCACCGTGCAGAGTGATGAGCGTCCGCATAGTGTGTTAAAACTCCTAAAACTTCACTGGCAGTTCTTTATCAGGCATGAAATAGTTTTTGGAGTTTTAATCCAGTGTAACGTTGTAGTATTTGCTGCTCAAGCATCAGAAATTCGGGCAACTGTTTAGGCATTTTCCACCCTATAAGCTGCTTAATGTTGCTTTTAAAAAAAAGAAAATTAACACATCAGATTTCCACCTTTCTGTATTGAGATTTTAAGAGGTGGTCAAACTAAAAGATCATGAAAAGAGAAAATGATCAAGTCACTCGATCACAGTTGTAGAAGTCGTTATGTTCTGAAAACCGATGTTAAAAGGAAGGAAAGCTGCGCTGGAAAGAGACGAGCGTTACATTTTGCCCCCCTGTAGCTGCTGATGTCGTCATACGCCGGCTTTATGAACAGAGATGAGCACATCCTATCAAGTGCTAACTGCTCTATAGCTAATGAAAAGAGAACTTGAGGCCAAATTGTATTGGACCAGATGTTCATTGGATGTGCTATATTTAGAACCACTGAAATGCACTTGAACCGTACACACACACTCACTCACTTTGAGCCATACCTTTAATCAGAGTGCCGTTGGAAAACATTTAATTACTTTTCTGTGATTGAATTAAATCCACCTGGCACGTAGATTGTTTGTTGGTCATCTGGCGCCCAAGGTAGCCTCAGTGATATGCATAATGAAGTATGAAGAATGGCTACTTAACAGTAATATTACTCAGCCACTGTCAGAGCGAAGACGTGCAAAAACAAAGTGAAATACTGCAACTGAAAGAGTGGAAAACTTGGAAATGCATCGTGCCTTTTTGACTCAGGTGGTCGAGCTGAAGCTCGGAGGCAAAGACATTCCCGTGACCACGGCAAACCGGATAGCCTACATCCATCTGGTGGCGGACT
This sequence comes from Chaetodon trifascialis, assembly GCF_039877785.1. Lineage (NCBI taxonomy): Eukaryota > Metazoa > Chordata > Actinopteri > Chaetodontiformes > Chaetodontidae > Chaetodon > Chaetodon trifascialis. Next base: position 16,984,898 of record NC_092073.1, read on the forward strand.
ACAGACTGAATAAGCAGATCAGGCCTCACTGCCTGGCCTTCAGACAGGGCCTTGCCAACGTGGTCAACCTGGAGTGGCTGCGCATGTTCGACCAGCAGGAGATCCAGGTACGCTGCTGCACTGACGATGAGCAAAACCGTCCTTCAACCTGCAACATGTTTACAAGTCAGGGTGTTTTTTTTCTCCATTTTCTTGATAGGTGCTGATATCTGGAGCTCATGTGCCAATTTGTCTTGACGACCTGAAAAAGTTCACAAACTACTCAGGTAGGCTGTGGTGCTCAGAGGCTTTTACAGAACCCATCGGCTTTTTATCTGAATTCACTTGAAAATACCTGTTTGTAGAGATTAGCCAAAGTGTCATCCTGAGTTGCTCACACTAACTACAGTGAGCGTGTGTGTCAGTGCAGGTTTGACAACAGAACTCTCTCCATCGTCTCCTTCAGGTGGGTACACGGCCACTCACCCAGTCATCCAGATCTTCTGGGAGGTGGTCGAAAGCTTCACGGACGATGAAAAGCGCAAGCTGCTGAAGTTCGTCACCAGCTGCTCCAGACCTCCTCTGCTGGGCTTCAAGGTGAGGGTGTACCATGCTCGAACGTCCCCCCTCCGCTCCATCTTTTCTTCCCTCCAGACTCACAGACTGCGTACTGCCTGTATCCTCCTTTATCGGCAGCTTTTCCAAGCTCAACAGAAGGGAGTGTTCGCTCTTAATGGGCTTGTAATGAAAATACCCAGACTGATAACGGCCCTCAAAATGATCATTTTCAAATTAGGCGGCGATAAGACTGGTGTGGTGAGGCCTTATCTCCACGTCCGCTGTTGTTTTGTAGTTCATGACCTTCATCTGTTGAAGAACTCCATCTGCAGCCCTGTATGTGAGGGCTTGGTCGGAGATCCTGGATGGACAAATATTGCCATTCAGGACTCGGTAGCAGGTTGAACTTTTGAACGTTTGCCTTCTGTGTGACACGGCAGAAAGCAGCAATTTCCTGTTAAACGAACATACAAGGAAGCTTCATCCCTCTGATGTCTAAACATTGTGTCAGCAGTGCTCAGTCGTTATTGCAAACCTGTTTCTGAAATGATTTCCTAATTGGAGGCCGTTTTACTTTCTCACTGACTTGATTTGTGGGACACTTAGGTAGTTTGAGATGGGGGGCTCGGGCCCATTAGAGAGTTTTTATGTGTCTTATTTCGTCTAACCAGAAGCTGTAATCATCGTATGATTGGTTTTAGTGATCTTTATGGCTGTCATTAGTTAAGAAAATCTAATTGCAGTTCTGCAGTACAGTGAGGAACAAAACTTAAAATCCTTCACTGCACCTTGTCTCGACGTTTGAGATGCCTTCACTCCTTATTCAATCAATTTGACTTTGGCCAGAGTGCGGATGCCCCCCCCCCATACCTCGTCTCTTCTCCGGGCTGGAAAGGGGCGGTAATTCGTGGGGGGAGCGGCCCCTGACCCGGCCCTCAGCCTGAGCCAGCTAAGCCTTAATTAGCTGTCGTGAAACGGCCCAGGATTCATTAGAGGAGAAATAGCTCTGTCAGGAGAAGCCATTTAAAAAAGATGATGGAAACTCTCTTTTTTTCCAAAATGATAGCCGTGGTAATGGCACTTTCTCAATAAGCAACGATAGTTTAATACGGTAATTGTCAGAAAAATGGGGTCATTACGGCTAAGCCCCCGAAGAGCCATTTAATCGGGCGAGTATGGCCGCTGAACCGTATACGCTAACTTTAAATAGCAGGATGAAATCAGGGCGGAGGAGCTTATTCGCCGGCCCGGCCTGTGATGGAAACGGTCAGTGTCACGGTCTGAAGATGAGGTGGCCTCATCGCGAAGGAGGCTTGATTTAAAAAATGCCAGATAGACAACATGAAATGACCATTCCTCCGGTGTCTCATCCAGGGGTCAAACTGTGGGCCAGTTCCCACTCAGTACCTTTCAAGCACCAACCTGATTTCCTAAATTTATACTTCCACTGTATTAGCTTAACGCTTAATGTCTCTCTTTTAACATTTATCCCCTTGTGGAATTTGACATTTATTGCTTAATCGCGATGGCTCCGGACATGGCAATCATCAACAGGACTTGATTCACGTCTCAGTTTTTGTCTCCTCTTTAAGCATCTCTGAATGTTCCAGTATCTCTGCGGCCGCAGCCAATCTGTCAGGCGCTCATTAACAGCTTAATATGCACACAGGAGCTTTACCCGGTCTTCTGCATCCACAACGGCGGCACCGACCTGGAGCGCCTGCCCACCGCCAGCACCTGCATGAACCTTCTCAAGCTCCCGGAGTTCTGCGACCAGAACCTGATGAGGAACAAGCTGCTGTACGCCATCGAGTCCTCCGCTGGGTTCGAGCTGAGCTGAGGAGGGCGAAGGCTTCTCTGTCCCTGCATCCGTGGACTCCACGCCGCACAAAAAGGCTTGGGAGGAAAAGACTTGAGGCATATTAAGGGTTAGAGGAGGGAAAGCAAATGATGCACTGACCTGTCTGATATACTGTGTTTGTGTGCGTGCGTGTGTGTGTGCGTGCGTGTGTGCGTGCCAAGCCGTGGCTTAGGAAATGATCACCCACAGACTGAAGATAAAGGGGTGCAAGGATGAAGCAGGGTAGGGAGCCTTTTTTTTTTAAGAAATCCTTGTTGCTTTTAAGTAATTTAAATGTTGAATCATCTTACAGAAATCTTTAGAACCGTTTAATTTTGCAGGAAATACCAGTCAAGACTAAGAGAGCGAGGGCAGCAGCTGCTCTCCCGAGTGATCTAACGTGAGCGGGCGGTTATTTTTCACCAAAGATGAAGTGGCGTCGTATAAAAAAAAGGCAATATTCAGTAACAGACAGGCGGACGGGGACAGACTGTGGGACTCCAAAGCCACCTTGTGGTGTGCCAAGGGCTGCAGAGGTGGGGGAGCGTTTCTGTACAGCCATCATGTATTTTCACGCCGAGGTCATTGAAACTCCAGTTTTTGTGATTTCTCCAATGATTAGTATTGCTAGTAATAACTGTCATGTCCGATAACCATACCGTAAGTGTGCACACGCCATCTGAAGTGTTGCTTATTGCTGGACTAGATTTGGGGGGAGGGGGGAGTATTCTATGATTATGGATTTGTGAATATGTATATGTTTACAACTACTCTTGTATTATTCAGTTATTCAGTATTTGTACAGGTTTGCTTTTCTTTCCCTTGTGTGATGAACGGAGGCCTCGTGTGCTCACACATGCTCGCTAAGGTGAACAGTCTCTTCCCTGGTCGGCGCCCTGACGTTTGCTCTCCGGGAGCAACAACCGTGTCTCGTTGATAAGGCTTCAAATGTGTTCCAGCAGGGTGAAAAAAAAGATAGTATGGAAATGAATAAACCCACTTTTCTTTTTGCATTTTCCTTCCATAAGTCTCTTTTCTTGTTGCTTGTAATTTACGTTAATGAGCGAGACATAAAACAGTGCTTTGTGGGAAAATCTCCTCCTGAGTTTTATGGCCTCTGACATATAATTAAAGAAACATCCAGTTAAGAAACACTGAGCAGAACTATTCTGGCCTTGGGATGCATTATCGGGCTGAGCACAAATTAAGATTGTGTGCGTTTGTCATAAATCCACCTGCCCTCCCATGCAGTACAGCCCAGGAAGATATCCATCCCCCTTTGGACCGAGTCCATCTCTCCATCCTCTTCTCCCTGCTGAAACAGCCAACTCGCTGCCCCCTCTTCTCCACCCAGAGCCCGAACCCTGCACATCCGCTGGGCCAGGGAACTCAAAGTGATAATTGGGTCTTAAAAACCAGACTTGTCATTGAAATGAGGGATTCATCTCAATTACTATGAGATTTATTTAAGACTATTACCTTGTGATGGATTATAACTGACAAAGTTAATGCAGGATGTTATGAATCATCCTCAGTGTGTAATATACTTTAGCTTGCTCATAGGCCTTTTAAGGGCTAATTGAAGCTTTTAGGCTTGTTTATCTTGCTGCAGAGCAAGGAAACATCAAAAATCACTTCAGGGTGATGGTGGATTGTAGCCTACTTTGCACAAGATTACTCCATCAACTGCATGCCTGGAAAGTGGGCATTAAAGCAGATGTAAGTGGCCAACATGGAGGCATCTGACAAGTTAATCACACCTGATTCAGCCTTCAATGAACAAGCAACAAATCATGAGATAGAGTGACAGTCATAGCTGCAGGTAGTGCATCAAACAGAAAGTCTAGCACGCTGCTCAGGTTGTGTTTTGTTATAACAGAGTGCCATCTGGCGGTCAGTTAGTGGTACTGCACGTGGAACGTCTTGAACATTTATAGGCCTTTCATCTTGTTCATCTGCAGGACAATTCATGTAAAATCAGATGCCTTTTTCTGCCAGTGCCAACTCCTAATAAATGAAACAGGATGAACTACAGCTCATTGTACCGGTGACCCCTGGAAACACTTCAAAGACACATGATTATTACACTTTGGCCGTTTGTTTGCAGCAGAAAAGACAAGAAATTGAGATTGACCGGGCTTCATGACCGTGGATACAGTTTACAATTAAGGCAAAGGGTAGATAATATGGCACGGCAGCACACAAGGACAGTATTATGTGAGATAGTGCAGCGTTATCGGTGCACTTCCTGCCTGTCCAGACATGAACAGGGAGTCGACCAACCTTATTTCTGAGTTTCAAAAGTCTGCGCGTGAGTAGCAGCAGCTACACTATTTGGGCAACTTTACAGCTCACAGTCAAGAATTATCCTTGTCTGTCATTTAACCTTCCACATTTGTCAATGTATGATGTAAACTGCAGCCACAGCAATCAAAGCAAAGCATATGAATGTCAGTATGAACAGAGGAAGCTATTGACTGAATGATAAAAATGACCCGTGCGTGATATCTATTGCTGTGATTCCTCCTGCTCAATGAGTCTAATTAGATACTGACTGCCCATAATGTCCAGTGTAATTAATAGCCATCTGTCATTTTCATTGGGTCTTCCTTAGCTGGCAAGAGCTCCGGCCGGCTTTAACTGCAAGAACGACCTTCATTTTCCATTTAAAATCAATGCGAGTCTGTAATTTCAGGCCCGATTTGGTTCAAAACTGCAATAACCTGCACCGCTTCATTCTGTTTCTTTGGGTTACGATGAGTTCAGCCTGCTGATCCTGCCCAGTTTCTTTTTTCTGTACGCTGAAAATATGGAAGCCCATGTCTGCCAAAGGGGTCAAAATTTAAATCAAGCGGTCTTTTTCATAATTTGGACTTTTTACATGCAAATTGTCCAGTCCTGACTTTGAAGCTTGCCCCCCTTACATCACATAATGCAGGCCTTACCTGCTGTTGGTACATCCACACAGGAGTTTTCACTGGTTAGGTCTCTTCTGTGTGGGCAGGGACATCGTGATGTCTCCCTGTCTCTCCTGACATAATAATATAGTAATATTTATATAGGACTTACCAAAATCAGTGATTACAAAGTGTTTTAAAGACCCAAACATAACACAATTTAAAAAAATTAAGTGGTGAGCAAAAATAAAATGAAGAAAAGGGACTAATAGCAGACTTACATAAATAAAACTAATAAAATACGACATATATGAACAAATTCACATCATAGGGAGTTAGATTATATTTAAAAAGCAATTAAAAGTCAGTTTGCTTTTCTTAGTTTCACGCCTCCTTCACCATGCTGTCCAGTTTTTGATGACCTCATGTAACGCCCATATATCTCAGTATTTAAAGGCTGCACTCAGACCTTCTGCAGACACAGTGTCTGAAAGTTTTAACCAACAGTCACAAATATGAGACAAAGAGCTTTTTAACAGCAGATATCTTGCCTCATCATTGCATGAGAAGCTCAGAAAAGTTTCATATAGCATTAATATTGATGTTTTTCCCCATTTATGTGCCCCAGTGAGCCATGCCAGTCCCCTGAAGGTGGACAAAAAAAGTTGACATTATTACTAATATCTGTGCTTTTCCAGCTTTTATTCATTAAAAGTTCCTCTGTGAGTAAAAGCTCTCTTAAGTAAACTTGACTGTGAATACTTATATTTACATAAGCTTTTCATATTTTTCCTTCCTTTATTGACAGAGTTTTACAGGCAAAGCTGATAATTATAGTAGTCATAGGTCACCTGTTTCCCACACCGCACGACAGATGGCGCAGAAAGCCGTCTGTCAGGTCTTGGTACCTGTATGTTTGCATGACTGAAGATCCGACAGTTCACCCAGTTTCCTCACTTCCTGACTCATGTCTCACCAGATACATCGTGCACATGTGTTCAGGAAAGACTGTCCTCTCTCCTCGGCTTGCTGGGTTGTTGAGTGTCATGTGTGATGAGTGTGTGTGAGCGGGTCAGTGAAACAGCACTACTGTCGACGCTCAAAGGCACGGTGCTTTCAGGTGCCCCTCGTAAATTTTATATATTTTATTATTTGCAGCTATCTTTCATCGGTGCGGTGATGCCATGAAATTATTCACACAACCTTTCCATGAGCCTCATTAACTGTTGCAGTGGCCTCACCAGCCATCAAGGAAGATTCCTTGCAGTTCTTATTGAATACTCTGAATGCAACACCAGCTCTCAGTAGTATTAGTCTTCACAGGTGCCGTAACACTAATAATGTGGTTGCAGCAGCAGCAGATGATGACTGTATGTTCATTTGAAACATGGTGTTATCAATGCTTTTGCTTTTTGTCTGCACTAATGATTCAGTTGCAATAGTGATAATTTTTATGTCCATCCAAGCAGGGCTGGATTTACCTGTTAAATGGCCTTGGGGCAAAAACAAGCGGGGGGGGGGGGGGGCCCTTCTGAGCTTTTCCAATCCATTTTGCCTCAAGATCCGGAAACCAACTGTTTTTCCTGCAATACTGGAATCCAACTTTTAACTGGATTTTCTATTCAGTATGTTAATTTTCTATAACTTGATGAACACAGGTTTGTTTAAGAATATGCACAATGCAAGTACAGTATCAACCAAAAAAATTAATGGTATTAAGAATAGAGTTTGACACAGGGGCCCTCAACATGACAAGGCCACAAAATGAGGTAAACAACAACAACAACAACAACAACAACAACAACAACAACAACAACAACAACAACAACAACAACCAAATTACATCTTAGGATTCTTGTCCAAAGTGCTTAATTATTTGCCTCTCACTTACACAAATTCAAGCAGTGGCAGACTCAGGCGGTAAACAGTCAACTGCGACACAGACAGCAGCCGCTGAGTACTGACTTTGTACGTGAAAATAATAATTTGCACTCCCACCACCGCTCTGCTCTGTCGGGTTTGAAGAGCATTGGAAGCTCTAATTTTTCCGGTAGTACATGAAAGCAGCAGCAGCAGCAGCAGCATAGTGGGCTAGTCGCTATCAGGAGCCACATCACCAGCGAACAGCCACCAACGGCTGTAGTCACAGGGTCTGCACCCAGGCGAAGACGGAGAGAGCAACAACAGAGAGACCGATACGAGTTCCTTCATACAGGTGAGCAGTTCTTTATTTTTTTTTTTTTGTTTTTAGTGAAAATATAAGTAGTACATGTGTTGTATGTGCGGCTTGACTCTGCCGAAAGACCGCTGAATGTGTTTACCGTGTCCTGTCGCATCGGCTCAAGTAACATTAGCTACATGTGGGGATGCTGTGGTGTCGCAACCTGATGTCCCCCGCTGTCGTCGGTGTCATAAATTATACATTACCGTAATTTCACCACAAACGTAAGTCAAGTTAGTTTTCAGTTTGAGGACAGACCGAAGTGCCCGCTAACGCTGAGCTAACGTTAGCCTAAAGAATAACCAATGAGTGGAGCTCCCTCCTTTTGTAGCTATCCTCACCTAAATGACGTTAACTTAGCCGCTGCTAGCTAACTTACAGTGGTACCTAAACAATACCCAAATATGTTAGACTTTATGGTATTTATGCTATGCTAATGCTAAAAACTGCCGCTGTAGCTAGCAGCATGCTGTCACCAACCGTTGCTGGTGAAGGTCTGGCAATACGAGACTATCAGTCCAATATTAAAGTTACGACGCCACTATTTTTAGAGGTGTTTTCACTCCTTATGTAACGTTTTTGAGATTTTATTAATATCCTCATGTCGTGTGTGAGCGCATCTCTATAACAGTTCATTCGGCTGTGAGACTTTCTGGAAGTTTCTGTTAATCTGACTGATCTGCTGTGTTACACAAGTTACAGCAGCATTGTCATGTCTGACTGGCCTTTTTTTAATGGTAGCTTCCAGAAAGTCCACAAACATCAGCTACAGAAGGAAAAAACACATTCAGCCTACATGTTCCTCAATTCAGGCTGCAGTTTGTCGACAGGCCTCGGATAGAGGAAGCATATTTGCAAGTGTGATCAAATACAGAACAATAACTGAAACTAACCTTATTCTGAATATTGCTCCGTATGCTGGCAAACCAACTACAAACATCATTTAATTTATGATATGAAATGTGAATAGAAAGACATCAACAATCAATTAGTCAACTGACACACAGAAATTGCCCCAGATGTTGATAGTTGTGTAATCTTAGGTATTTTTCATATTTCAAGCAAAAATGTCAAACACTTACAGGCTCCAGCTGCAGGATCCTTGCCAATGTGATATTTTTATATCATATTGGGATCTGAAAACTTGTTCCAGACTATTATCTAACATTTTATCAGACAAATGGATTAATTACAAAAATAATCCACACAGAAATTGATGGTGAAAATTATCATTTTTTGCAACCCTGTTAGGTTATAACATATTAAATTTGGTGTATTTAGCTTTTGAGTTACACAAATAGTTGATTGTTACAAAAATTAAAATCTATTCATGTGGATTTAATTTTATTACCTGTTTGGTTATTAGACTAGACTACAACACAACATAATGGAAAGGAAAATGTTCAGGTGAGATGAGGGTGTCTTGTTAGCATTTAACTAAGAGTTTGTCTGGAAATATCCTGTATGCTGTGTAAATACCCATGTTCATAGGTTTGCAGCCATACAAACGTTTGACATGCAGTCATTATATGACAGAAAGGGGCATCTTGGTCTCCTGAGGCTGACCAGTTTGACCGCTTTCATCATATAAGTCAGGTTTGACTTGTGTTAGCGCTGTCTTTGTGAGGTATGAGTAAAGCAGAATAAATTACAATGCTAACAACTATTTGGAGACCCCGTGGTACATGCAGGCTTAACAGGTGCAGGGTTGTTGCTGAAGCAGTAATTGATTTTTCTAAAAGGAGCATATCAGTTTTAATAAGTTTCTCCCCTCCCTCAGGGTTTTATGTCCCACGTATATTTAAATTTGTGAACAGATTCCCTGTCCAAGGAGTTAATGCTCACTGCTGTTTACAGTAAACGAAGTCTTCTTGGGATGATGACCTCTTAGGACATGTTTCCACTAATAGAAAGTAAAGGGGGGAAATCCAGTGAAAACTCAAATGAGCTGCTGATCATGTGCTCACTCTGTCGTGTTTGAATCACAAACACTCCACTCGTTGCTATGTATCATTTCAGGTAAAGCACAAGCTTATTATTGTGTTGTGTGCAGCTGTCATCTGTGTCTCTGTTCTGTCAGCTGCGATTTGTTAGGTGCTGGTTTCTGGGAGCCTGTTTTGTCCGGTGCTCTTGTCAGTGTCAGTTTTTTAGTGGTGTTCGTGAACACTGACAGACCAACTCTTGCTTCCTTTGTTGACTGCAGTCACATTGGATGTGACTAAGTACACAGTGATCAGTTTGTAACACTGAGTTTGCAGGCAGTTACTCTAAAAAATGAAGTCTGTAGGGACGAATTGCACGTCAAACAAAAGAGATCCTGGGAAGTCTAATCAGAGATTTTAATCAAGAGATTAAACCTAGAGTTGCTTTGCAGGTAATTAACTGGGGGAGTTGCTGTGCAGACAGAAATCGTGAAAGCTTTTCCAACAATAATGTACCTTTTATGAGCCCATACCCTGTTAATCCGCTGATACTGACATTATGTTGCTTACAGTTAGGCGTAACTCAGGAAATTCCTGTCATGTGGTTGCCCTCCAATCTTTATCTGTATCCTCTTATACTGAGTTTCCAGTGTGACTTGAATCTGATCTGATATTCATTTCTGGATAATAAATAATATAGCGAATCAGTGCACACTTGGCCTACATTAATATTAATAAAGCTATTGATAGCTTCTGAATAGCTCTGCATTAAGATACCTAACGTGTCACATCTCTTCCTTTAATTATATAGTATATTTTGCATAAGGGACAGTGTTTTATGTTTCTTCCTCAGGAAGGTTTTGACGACTATCAGCAGACTGATTTTTAGCCAATATTGACTTATCCCAAATATATAATGGATGGATGGAAATCTATGTATTTTTGACTGTTATTTTATTTTTTGTAAAGTTTACTTCCTCAGTAAAACATTCATCCATATGATGTGTTGTCACATTGTGCAATATTCTTTGGTCTAATGTGTTTTGAATGTGGGTGAAAACTTGTTCCAGCCTGTTCTCTGAGCCTGGAGTCAGGGAAAGTATTGATGCACCTTAATGGAATTTACTCCGTGATTATCGATTATTTGCACACTTTGACAAAGAGTTGACAAAGTTAAATACTCTAAGTAAAATGTGGCTCCTGCACCCTACAAAAAATGCTCTTAGTAAATAAGTTGGTACGACATAAAACATCTTAATGTCTTTGCCTTCCCGGCTTTGCTCTTGTTTCTTGTGATTTACCATTGCAAAAATTTGACTTTAAGTCTGAGTTATCTACTGTTACACAATATTGGCCCTTCAAGAGAGATCTCATTTGGTACATCATTACTGCACAGCTGGGGGGGAAAAAAAAACTGAACAGATGTTGTTGTAATCTCTCGCTGCTCAACTTGTCTGAATGTGTTTGCTCCAAAATCCTGCATAGATTCCTACAACTAATGTGTCACACTGAGACCAAACCCCTGCTGTTGACTTCTGTTAATTAGCTCTGCCCTGAACCCATGAACACCAGCAAGCCCTTCTTTCTGGCAACCTTCTTTTTTAAATGATTGAGTAATCCTTCATTCATCTATCCATCCATCCATTGATTTTCTCTTGCATCCTCCACCCTTTGCTCCTGAGAATCCCTTACATCAAAGCCAGCTGGGCGATGCAGTCCCTTCAGAGAGTCCTGCCCTGAGGTACGCTTGCAGTCAGTCGTCCTCAGAACACATGTCAAGGTGTAGGTGGTTACCCAAACCACTGTAGCTGCCTGCTGTAAACAGAGAAGCAGTCATTACTGTGGGCTTCACCTGATCACTTCCTGTCAAACACACTCTGTCCTGTATAGAGGTTTCATTTTGGCTGCTCACCATCTATGTGCAGTTGCATTCTTAAAGTGTGAGCTTGAGGTTGGACATCAGGGTCAAACTGAAGATCAACCAGTAAATTTAGAGGGTTACTTTATGAATCACCTCTCTTTCTCAACAGGCTATTGCTTTCATTTACATGATTTTACTACCTTCACTTCAAAATCCATGAGGTACTTTGACTTTAGCCTCTTTTATTTCACCCAGCTCTTAAACCACAATGAAAACTGAAAGAAATCCTTGTAGACAACAGTAATTAATCACTGAAATTTCCTCCTAAAATAGGCTTGAATGGGAAAATTGCTAAATGTTCAAATGTTTATGGGAACAGCTGTTCCCACAGTCAATTTGCTAAAAAATGTATGAAGTCAGTTTGTTAGAGATGGATTAGGGATTCATGCGCAGCACAAATCCGCTGTCAAAATTATGTCAGAATAGGAAAATTGTAGCTTTTCCATCTGTTTTTCTTTGAGTGTGCTTTAATTAACAAGAGTTTAGGCCTCCCATGTCATTGTTAACTTCATTATTTAGTTGAATCCTTGTAATGCTTATTTCAGGATGATTAAAAATTTAATAACTGATTTCCTCTTTCTGTGAACCATCACCTCTGGTTCACTGTGGCATCATGGGATTGTCTGACCCACATCTGTTTGCTCAGTTCACGCTGAGAGGAGCAGGAATCCACCAGATCTGGGTTAGCTGTGCAGTGCTACCACAAGGCATCAATATGCACATACATGCATGGATACACTCCCTGCACAGGACCATGAGTAAACACATCACCGGCAGGCACTAGTGTCCATTAACTCCCAGCTGCTGCAGGGGACTGGTGAGAGGTGAGGGGGTCAGTAATGGCTGAAGTGAGGGGAAAAAAGAAAATACATTTAATATGATAGAAGTCAGAACATTGGTTTGGGGTTTTTTTTAGAAACAGGCACAGGAAGTTGACTTTCTGGGTCATATCTCTGTATGCTGTGGTCTGTCCTGGGATGTAGAAGTACATTATAGCACTTAAATAGATTTTATATCAGCAAATTCAACAGAAAATGAGGGGGCAGATAATGAAGTGTCAGAGGGAGATTTGGACTTACTGCCTGATTCAGGCATCTTAAAGAGAGGAGTTTAGTGCCTGCGCCATGTTCCAACCAGGAGTCACTCACTGGCACTGCCATGTGCCAAACACCCCCAACCCCCCACATGCTCATAACACACACAAACACAATCTAACGGCTAAGGACACAGGTTATAAATAGCAAACAAAAAGGACACAGTGGACTCCCAATGTAAGTAGTGCTCACTGGTTTGTTTAGCATTTTTAGTGCAATAGCTGAGATATCTCTTGATGACAGTCGACTGTGGGTTTGCTTGGCATTCTCCTCCTCTTAGTTGGCCGGTTGCTATCTGATGAGTGATTTTTGCCTGTCTGAGAAAGACACACAAAGCAACTGTCGAGTTGTTGGATCGTTTGTTTAGGTGTTGGAGGGAAAACAGAAGGTCTATTTAAGTGTAGAAACTTTGGGTGATTTATCAGGTTTCGGTTGACATGTGTCACAGATATTTGTCTGAGGTCTGTTGAAGGTGCGTGTAACACTTCTGCATTAAAATGGCAAGAGTATGTTACATGTTTTTTGACTTGTGTGCTACATTATCCCAAATGTTTCCAACAATGTTCAAACCCAGAAAATCCCTAATTTTATTCAAGATAACTGCGTGTGACCCCCCCAGTTACTTTAACTTCCAGGGAAACACCAGATGATGCATCAGAGAAGGGGAGTCCTGAAACTCGATTAAAATTTAATGGGAATTAAACTTTATTACCTCGTTTGTGAACATTTCTGTCTCAGTCACACCGGATGCACAACTCCCAACAAATGCTCCCATGATCCCATGCTACTTCACAACATCATCAAAGTACCTGTTTCGTTGTCATTGTTTTGATTGAGTGGCAGAAGTTACATATGATGCATGCTCTGTTACAGATGTATTATTTTTTGTTTGTTTAAACAAAGTAAAATCAATTATGTGTAGGAGGAAAGTAACTATGTTATTAAGCGTGATGTAGTATGATTTAATATTAAAAAGTGAGGTCGTGTGAGGTTCTCCCTTTTTTAAGTAAAACAAGACTTTCTTAGGCAAAGCATACAGAGATTAATTTTTAAACTATGTAACTTTAATCTGGGAGAAGAAACAGATCTCCTGCTCAGCTCCTCTTCATACGGTCCGCAGAGCAGAGCCTGAAAACCAGCTCTCCTTGTATCAGTGTTGACGGAAAACTTGTGACATATTGTAGTCAAGTCCCACCCACAGTAAAAGTATGTGAGTGGGAAAGTCTTAAACTTTAATTAAACAATTACAAAAACTTGCTGCACACAGAATGTGATTTGCATACATAATCAGTGGATTATGCACAGAATACACTAAGCAACAAAGGGTAAAACTTAGAATATATTGTAAAGGTCATTATTAACGGATATGCATAGCTTAAGGAAACCTTCATGAAGAAGATAGCGGCTAAAGACTGTATTTTGTTATACCGGTCTAGCTTTCCATTCTCGCATGGCATACTTGAAATTTGTATTGTTTTCTGAAACAATGGCTTCTTGATTTCAGACAGTGGTGGACAAAAGCAGCCATAATTTTTGTTAGCTAAAATGACAACCGTCGCTGTCAGATGTTATCAGCTATAGCTAGCTAGCTAATAAACCTTACGTTAAACTCCACGAGACGGTTCAAAACTCAAACCTTGATCAGTCATGTGATATCTCTTCTCTTTGTCTCTCTTGTCTCGTTCTGTGTTCTGCAGAATAGTTTTACACCATGAAGCTCATCCAAACAGTTGGATCTCTGCTGCTTTTAGTCGTTTGATATTTCCTCGTATTTGCGTCCAGATCAAGACTCAGTGTGTTGGCAGCAGATGTTGTTATGTATCTATCCGGCTAGATGCAGAGTGCAGAAAAGATTTTGATTGCATGACTTAAATGACAATATGTTGGTGCAGGTTACCTCCTCTGTGTTGCAGTATTGCAGAAAAATTGGAAATCTGAAACTAAATCTGGACAGCTTGAATATCTTCTGATACCTTTTCATTAGACATGTCCTGTCTTGTTTTTGAGAGCCTAAACTTCATAACTTCAACATTAAGTCATGTTTTAAAAAAATGCTTTATGGTCCTTATCTCCTAATTTCAAAAGTAAATCATAAGTCACGTTTTCTCTGTTCCAGCCTCGGGGTGAGGGATGATCACCCGCTTATTATGTAATTTTGTTGGGCTTGAATTAGCTTAGCTGTCCTCCTCCCTGAATCTCTATTTCAGTGCAGTTGATTACATTGTCGGGTATTGCCACTCTGTTTAAAGCCATTGCCCCTCCCTCCCCTTAACAAATTTACCCCTCAGGTCTGAAAGAGAGGTTTCTCATCCGTCACACATGACTACGCTCGGTCACAGATTGCTGGGCTTTATTTCTCCAAGCTAACATGTCTTAACAGAACTCAACTTTCTTTCCGCAGAGGACACACGGCGGACCGTCACATAGGACAGCAACTACGAACTCACACAGACAGAGCCATGGTGGAATACTACCAGATATTAGGAGTCCAGAAAAATGCAACACAAGAGGACATCAAAAAAGCGTAAGTGCCCCTGAGCGCTTTCTGCTCCGGTTTTTCCCTGGTGGTGGTGGTGTTGTTAAAACTTGGCCACTCAGAGGGGTGTAATAGGTTAATTATATCCCCTCAAGCTGTATAAACCAACATGAGCGGAGTGAGAGAGAGAGAGCAGACTGCAATGCAGAAAGTTTCCACTCTTCTTTCTGTAACCTTGCCGCTGTCAAATATCTTCCCCCTGTGTTCACCCACCAATCACAGTCACCCACTGAACAGACCAGTTACGGTTAATTACCTCCTCGGGTTTCTCGTGAGCGCATTTTGTTTTGATAAGTGAAGAGTTTCCAATGATTTGAAGTTCTGTCCACATCTTAGGGACAGAAATAGCCTGTTTGAAATAGGACATGAGCCCCAGAGGAAACTAAAAGCTGCTGAGGGTATTGCAGTAAACAGTAAAGTAAAATATTGTGTGAGAGGAGGAAACAATTGAATATGACTGATTATTGCTGATCAAATCAACCAGTGTAAGAGTATCTAGTTTGAATCCAGCATAGAAAGATGATGAAGAATGCTGCGTGCCTCCTCTTTCTGTGCACTCAATTGTTGGCAGCCAAAGTCAAAAAGTATCTCAACTAACACCAGTCAATAAATCTAATCTTTATCTTATGACCCCAGCTCTGTCTTATTGATCTGTGATTGATTTGCAATGCTAGCGGTTTGGCTCTAGGGATTGCAGTGTCGGTCATTCAGTTCACCACTGTGCTCCATTGTGTTTTTGAGTGAAAGGTCTCTACAACCATTGAATTATTATGGAATCTGGTGCAGACATGCATGTCCACCCCGGGGTGATCCCTTACCTTTTCATCTCATGCCATCGTTGTCAACAATTTTTTTATTGGTCCAATACTGTTGTTTATGACTGATAACTTGTAAAACTAATGACATTCCCATCAGCCTCAGCTGTACTTTGTGTTTAGTGCTAATTAGCAAATGATTAACATGGGAGTCTTTGCCATCTCTGCAATCCATCCCGTATGACATGAACTCACAGAGCTGCTAGCATGGCTGTAGGCTCTTTATAGTCTTGTTTGTTGATTAAATGTGATTGGTTTGACATTTTCGCCAAGAGAGCAAGAGTTAATACTGTCCTCGGAGACTTTGGAGTATTCAGAGCAAGATAATGGCTGATGGAGCTTTTACTCATGGACATACAGACTTCTGACTACAAACACTGACATTACATTGTTCAACTTAGCCTGGCTGGTTGACCATTGACCAGGCTTTAGACTGCCAGATAATGTCACAGATTACAACAAAGACATAGACTACAAAGACTGTTCAGTATGGATCCATAAGGGGGTCAATCCCTGGATTGTGTGCAGCCTTTTTTTTGCTGGCTGACTCTCAGTCTCATCCACAGCATCTGTGTGTCCACTGCCGGTGCTGCTGCAGAGCTCAGAAACAAACAGCTGATGCAGCGTAAGCTGCTGTGCGAGCCTACGCTGCACGTCAGTGGAGTTCAGGCTGTCTTTGTTATTTCTGCTTGGGTTGGGAGAAGGACAGTGTGTGCATGTATGTATTTGTGTGTGCACATAGAGGGGTGGTTGGTGTCTGTGTGTTTGGTGTAGGCATGGTTGCAACTCTAAAAAAAGACTTGCATATGGATTTGTGTTTCTCATAGGGGGATGTTTGTTATATATACATACAAATTTCCTACCACCCATATTAAGAACTGACTGTTTGCCTTTGCCACATACACAGTGTATGACGACAAGCGTGTGTTTGTCTCTATTTTGATGTCCACGTATTTATATTGACTGTATGGTATTTTGTATCTCAGTTACAGAAAATTGGCATTGAAGTGGCATCCAGACAAGAACCCAGACAACAAGGATGAAGCAGAGAAAAAGTTCAAAGAGCTGTCAGAGGCATATGAAGTACTCTCCGACGGTAAGGCAGAGGGAGAACATCTGTTATATACGGTAGCCAACTTAAATGTCTTGTCACTAGCACCTCGAATTTGAAAGTAGATGTTTGTTGTCACCTCTACCGCACTTCCATTTCTGACCACTAGAGCAGGTCAGTTTCAGAGTTTTGTTGCTAGCAGTTACCAGTATGATGTATTTAGGTTTTTTCCATTTAACAAAAAGAGTTTTAAATGTTAAACGTCATTTAAACGCGTGGCCTTAAAATTGCTTTTCCTGACAACAATACAGTCTAAAATTGACAAAACTATTATCTAAATCAAGAATTTTCTGATAATAAAACATGTAAACAAAGCTATTAACTTGACCAGGCGCCTGATTCCAATTTTCAGTCCTTCAAGGTTTTATGTTACGGACAAATTT
This sequence comes from Chaetodon trifascialis, assembly GCF_039877785.1. Lineage (NCBI taxonomy): Eukaryota > Metazoa > Chordata > Actinopteri > Chaetodontiformes > Chaetodontidae > Chaetodon > Chaetodon trifascialis. Next base: position 17,002,175 of record NC_092073.1, read on the forward strand.
TGACCAGTAAAATTCAGTCATGTTTCTGTTTCTGAAGTGGAGGTCGTTACCAGAGGAATGCTGTAAACATGCGTGTAGAGCACCGGTCTGAGAACAAAGCAGAAGCCTGTACTTTTTCATTTTATTAGTCGCCGTTATGTACCACACACGCCCAGTCACCAGAAGCAGTTAAGGTGCACAATGCCACGATTGTTTATGTTGGCGAGTGGAGCTCTTGTGCAGAGTCCTTGCGGTGGGTTTAGTTTCTGCTTTCTGTTTGTCATTTTATGTCTTGAATGTCAGCATGACCTGTACAGTAAATGTGTTTTTTTTTTACTGTGGAACAGCAGAAACTGATGCATAGTTCCAAGTACTCACAAGTGTACATGCAGGCAGTCGAACTGATGAATTATGTGCATGAAACGCACATCATTTGGATGTGTTTTGGAAATGTTTTTGATTTGGTCACAGTGAAAACAGGCAGCAAAATTGATGCTAATGCTAACGCATACAGTGCAGTGTGAAGACTGCTGGTACGTCTTATCTAAAGAGCTGCTTTTCCCACAACAGAAAACAAGAGGGATATTTATGACCGATACGGCAAAGATGGCCTTTCAGGAGGAGGTGGAGGAGGAGGAGGTAAGGAGAGGACTTTCAAAATGACAAATATTCCTGTCATTGCCATGGAGACGATTATAATGATAGCTGTTTGAAGTCCTGTTTTTGATGAACAGTCCTGTAGTTTGTGAGCTTTATTGTTGTTTGTGTTCACAGGAGGCCATTACAATCACTTTGGCGGCGGCGGCTTCACATTCCGTAATCCCGAGGACGTTTTCAGGGAATTCTTTGGCGGCAGAGATCCGTTTGCAGATTTCTTTGGTAAGTCTGCTGGCACTGATGGAATTTCTTATTTTCAGAGAGGAGGAAGAAACAGGGACGCAAGTGATTCATAGGAGAGGGTTGCAGTTAATGGCTGTAACTTTTATCTGGTCAAAAATGTGCGCTGATTGATCGGGGACGGCTCAAGGTCCCAGTTTCGCGTCAATCATGTAAACCGTTTATATTTCTGTTTCCTAATTGGTTTGCCTGTTAGCTGTTATCTAACAGCTCCTGCCGTGTAGAAATGTGCAAGATGGAGCGTTAGACCCTGGAAACCTTCTGTAAAGCCCGGTGCTAATCCCCCACAGCACTGTAACGTGCATCTCCAATACACTAAGCACAGTTCACCTCAGGAGGTCATCTGCCACTAAATGTCACAGGTTGGAAAACACTGAGTGTCTCTGCTGGATGTTGACCTCAACTTCAGTATGTAGCCTTCATCTATTAACTGTGGTTTAGACCTCTTAATTTACTCCAGCTTCTTCTAAAAAAAAAACTTTGTTAATTATGAATGAAGGGTCATCAATTCGAAAGCAAATGCTTACAGAATAGTTTTTTCCATTAGTGAAAATGAAACTCATAAATACAAATTAAATGAAATTGTAATCAGTAGATTTATTGAGAAGTTAATAGGAAGAATAATTGAGAATAGAAATAATCATCAGCAGCAGTCCTACATCTTTGAATGTTTTTTGTGTTGAACATGCTTTCATTTCTGTCTGTTTTGACATGTTTTTGAAGCCACTTCTTAGTGATTAGCTTGAAAGCCATCACTCTTAATATTCCTAACAGATACTCCTCTCTTTTGTCCACTGCCTTGGTACAAAATGAAGGTAGCTTTTTGGTTTTTATATAATCCTTGAAAGCTTGTGTACTGCTGGCTAAGGTGAAATATTGTTAGCAGTATTAGGTTAGGTTAGTATAAGTGTAGTTATAGGAGTTTAGCTTCTGTCGGCTGTCCTGGGGTGTCTGGGTTCAGCAAAAGGCTGATTGGAAAGCATGTGCAGTTCACCCTGTGTAGCTCTAAATATGGAGTTCAGACGCAGGCAGAGGATGGATTTGAGCGTCTACATCACTCAACTGGAATGCTTTCAAAAATAGCTTCCGTATTAAAACAAAAGCAGATGTAATAACGCCAAGTGTGTGCGCGCCGTGTGTGTCCATGTGTCAGAACACATGTGAAACGTGGCGTTACAACACAAACTCACTGAAAAAAGAGTAACCGAATACACGAGTTTTATTAGAAGTGATGCTTGAATTAGAGCTCGTAGGGAAGGTCAAGTCATTGTCTGCTTTATCAGATTGTTTGTATGAGCTGTCTTCATGACGCTGACGTGGATTAACATGGATAAGATAAAGCGGTGGAGCACAGGAGTTGTTGTTGTTGACCGCTGAAAAAAAGCCAAACCATAAAGCTGCCTGCGGCCGTAGAGCAAAGTTCAAGTGCTATTTTCACAGCCTCTATTATGCTTGATTGGTATGACACCGGATCTGTTTATTCCAGCTCTATATTAAGTGTATTTACTTGGATAGATTTCTGTTAAGAACCATTTTGGTTTTCTTGACTGTCCTTAAGATGGCAGACATAGATAGGAAGAGAGTCCAGATATGTTTTTAACACCCCCCTCCCCTCCCAGTCCCGCATTGTCCAGCAGCTTGCCTCACTGAGCAGCAGCTGGTGGTGTAGATCTGTCACTCACCCACCTCTGAGCGACCAGCAGACTGCCTGTTGAGACAAACGGAGAGTCAAACGATGACGAGGGCTTAGTCGTCTGCCAAGACCAGCACTCGCTCATTCTCAAGTGGATGTGAAGAAGGGGACAAGAAGGAGATATCAACAGACTGTTTTTACATACTTTCTGTGGGACATACTGCAGAAGTATTAAAAATAAAGAAAAAGGTCCGCAGTATCTCCCCGCGCAGCTGCTGTAATTCTAACAATTTGATTTAAACAAAACATTAATAAATCATAACTTGTGTTCCTTTTTTACACTGTGTTGTTCTCAGCTGTTGGACATTATGGTGGACACGCACAATTTGAAAACCCATTTACAGCCATTTTTAATTTCTTCAGTGCTATTACGTCCTGTGCAGTGTTATACGGGCAGAGTCTTCCATAAGCGCCGGCTGTCAGCCAGATGTCCAGACAGTGAAGCACTTCCACTCAGCTACTAGTTTTCAGATGCCTTTTCAGCTTATATGAATATAACCATAATGACAACCGTATGACATCAAACACAAGTCTCAAACGGTCACCTGTGGGTCTCTCTACATTAAAAATCTGTAAACATTACACTAAGGTCTGTTTGGTGGGGGAGACCTTTGCGGATTAATTGAGTATTAAACCAGAATTGCAGTGCTTAAGCAGCCTTTCTCAGACTTTACATCTCCCTCTCTTTCTTCCACCGATGGCCGCCGTCTCGCTGACAGCTTTGCAAGAGCCGAGCTGTCTCCTCTAATGTCTTCTTCCAAGCAAATGGACAGCGGTGCAGTTCCAACAGTGTTCAGGGGACACTTTTATTTTAAGCTTTCTGTCAGAGGGAACAAACAGAGCTTTCTTGTCGCTGCCTCGGTACATTCAAGGTTGAAGGAGGAGTCTTCTTTCAGCAAATGGTGCCAGTGATCCAGCCTTATCCTGCCGGGGTGACCCACATTGGCAGCGCGCAATTAGTAGCATGTCCACAGGGCTTTGGGATGAGAATTAAGTGGTGGGCACTTTGACAGTTTAGGGTTAAGATTGTTCCAGAAATTACAAACTGGTGCTCTGACATCCACCGCAGCTTTTCTATGATCGGGTATCTGTTGGGATCTGGAGTCAGCCTCAAAGCTGCTCTGATCAATGTGAGATTAACAATGGATCAAATAACTTTGTAGTGTAGTGACAAACCCACGGAGAGTTATCACCCAAAGTGTTGAAGCGACTTTCAGCTCATTGGCTTGATCCAGTATTCTAGATAAATGCTAATTTTGCTCCATATATGCGCCATGTGTATATAAAAAAGCAGCTTTTTGCTAACAGATGCGTCAAATGTTTCCCTCCACAGCTGACGACCCCTTCGACGACTTCTTCGGAGGTAGTCACAGTCGCCACAGGGCCGCAAGCCGAGGCAGGATGGGGGGATCACTCTTTGGTTTCGGGGGCTTCCCGGCGTTTGGGCCTGGCTTCTCAGGGTTCGAGTCAGGTGAGTACATCCCAGCAAATCCAGTAACTCCACACGTAGATTTATGATTTCATTCTGACTTCAAATATGTGCTCTTTTACAGGGTTCAGCTCATTTGGAGACATGGGAGGAGGAGGAATCACTTCCTTCTCTTCTTCATCTTTTGGCGGCGGGGGAGGAGGAATGGGCAACTTCAGATCTGTGTCGACCTCCACCAAGTTCATCAACGGCAGAAAAATCACTACGAAACGGTACTTAAATGTCACACACCCCAGCATTTTTAAGGGAATAGCTTTTTGCTTTCTTGTTCAATGAGGAGTTTGATATCGCTGTCATGTCTTTACGGTCATTGTTGAAGCTACAGCCCTCTTAGCTTAGCTTCGCAAAAAGACTGGAAACAGAGGTTTTCCCCTGTCTTTATGCTCAGATAAGCTAACCATCTGCTGGCTGTGCATTCATATTTCCTGTACAGACAAGGGAGTGATGTCAAACTTCTCATGTAACTCTTGGCAAGGAAGGGAAAAACGCATACTTCCCGAAATGTCAGAGCGTTTTTTTGAGGCGCGTTACCAGCCTGACTTCCTTGTCTGCATGTGTGTTTGTCACAGGATCGTTGAGAACGGCCAGGAGCGGGTAGAAGTGGAGGAGGACGGTCAGTTGAAATCCCTAACAGTTAATGGTAAGGAGCAGCTCCTAAGACTGGACAACAAGTAATTATCTCGCCACAACATTTGGCCAACATACAGTTTTCACACCTGGAAGAACTCGCCCAGTGGCTGTGTTTGCTGCCGGCAGTTGGTCTCTTGTCCCTCTGTCCTCCTGCATCTCATTCCCAAAGAACAATTTTCTCATTTTTAGCTTAGGCACAACGGAGGCGAGAGAGATGTTCACAGTATTTGTTTATTTGTATTTATTCCATTATTATGGGGGGACCATCTTGCTGGAATTTGTGTTTTTGTTTACTGCAATAATTGAATTGTGCTTTTTTTTTTTTTTTTTTTAAATTTCTGCTGTATGCACAATGCTGGGTATGTGTTATATTTCTTTTTTTCCTTCTGGGGTTGATGTTGTCTTTCTTACTGTAGCAGGAAAAGAAGATGTACATTTAGACTTACGCATGTCATTTTTTGCTCTTTTCATTTGGCCAACTTTAACAAGTGAATGATTAAAGCTTGACACCTTTGCCCTACTGTCTTTTAACCTGAACTAACCTGTTAGCTGTGTTACCATGTTTGCGTGTGTGTAATACGAATGACTTAGATTATTAATTATTACAATGTTTACTTTTCCATTTGTTTGTGTATTTGAGAATAGGTTGTTTGCAGATGGCGTCACGCCGCTCTTTTGTTGTGCAGATGGAGGGCCGAAAGTGATTTTCTACATAGGAAACTCTATAACACACACTGAAAATGCCTGTTTTGTCTCGTTTACGGTTCCTCAGATCAAACCAAGAAACCACGAGGAGCTTTTATCGAGTACCAAAAGTTGTTGTTCATAAGGGTGAAAAATCATGAATTCATCTAAAATAGCACACTTTCTTCCACCACGTCCGTCGCAGTTTCCACTTCTGGCCCTGTGTCTGAATTTAATGTCACGTGACTGCAAACAACCTATTAAATCCAGGGAAGGCTTAGTTTCAAAGTACAAGAATAAGAGAGAATAACAGTGTGTTTCATGTGTTTCTGCATGACTGCTGATTCCAGGAGGCTGCTTTCGTAGTTTCACTGTAACTCTGTCAGCAACTCAAACCGTGAACTTAGACCACGTAACATCCTCACACCATTTGAAGGACGCGCAGGGGAGTTTTCATTCTTTGTAAAAAGGAAAACCAAAATAAAGAGTTCAGATTTGGTCAATAAACATCAGTTTGTGGAACGTTGTGGAAAGGCGCTGCACTCACCTGGTGTCTCGTGTGTGGTGGTTTCTTTTGGCTTGAGTGGCTTTTTTATCGTCTCACTCCTCCTGGGTGTGTGATGTGTGTGTGCTTGTGCCTGATTACAGTTTGAACCTGCTTCACACAACCGCAATAAAGGAAAGCACAGCGGCTGCCTCTCTTGTACACTCACCCATTGCGCCGCTCACCGTGTGTGCATTATTTTAACCCACTAATGCCTCCGTTTCAACGCAGGTGACTCACATTAGGGCTTGGTCGCTGACACTACAGAAACTGGTAATGTGCTGCCTGCGTGTGACCTCACCGAAATAATCCTGTTCATTATTTGTCTAAAAGATCAAGATGGTCATGATCACACGCTGGTGTGTATCTTTCCTTTACCTTTACGGACCAGGTGAGAAAGAAGCGACACCCACTCCTTGGACTCATGTGGCCTTCATCATGTTTCAGGTTCACCCCTCCCATGCAGACATTTTTCTGGGCTTGTAAAAGTGCTGATGGTGCACCTCCTTTGAATACGCCCTCAAACACAACCTGAGCTGTGCAGACACACCGAGCCAAACAAAGGACTCAAAATTTATCCGCCAAACCAGAAGTCTCATCTGCCAGCCGGGAAAGTCCGATCAGTGTTAAAACTTAAGGTGTGCTGACTGGGTGCTCTTTTAAACATTAGGCATGAAGTTCAAGTGCGTGGTGTGTGTGAACGCAGCTGGCTCAGAGGTCACTGTGTACATAAAAGACTGTGTGTGTTTCTTGAGGAATGTGCTCGAGGCTAGTTTATTTACACAAGCCTCGCTGCATATTTTTGAGAGAGACAAGTCAGGAGGGAAGAGAGAGAGAGAGAGAGAGAAGGGCAGGGTGAGGCCTTCAGCTCAGACTCAAGGCTTCAACAACACGACTGAAACGGGCTACAGCTGGGACATTTAATGCAACATCTGGGAATATGTTGCGTGTGTTGATGCCGCAAGGCCACGTCTTCCATTATCTAGCCTGTGTATGTTTTTGTCTTTAAATCTCCTTTTCTCCAGCGCTGATTGGAGCGGCGCTTGCGCAGTCCTGTTGCTAGGTGACACTGCAGCCCTGCGCCAATCTCCATGGCTTACATAGCCTGTACGCCCCCCCCCCCCCCCCCACCCCAGGTGTGTGCTTCTACGTGTGCGTGTATACGTTTGATGAGCACTATAGAAATGGATGCTGTAGATCAGGATGATGACGCTAGAAATAAATCATTAACAGCAATATCTTACCGCAGCTAATAATCTTAGGATCTGCACAAATATGGCAGCATGATGTATCTTCACGTTGGCATATTTAACTTCCTGGAGGCTGGAAAATAAAGAGAAAAGTCAATATTTACATGATTAAATTATTCTAAAGAGATCATAGTGTGGAGGACAAGCGGCTGAGGAGGCGTTGCAGGAGCAGGTATTATATTTATGGTGCCATAGCGCCCTCTGCTGGATCAATAGAGGTGTGATTTTTGTGCTCGGATTAGAAGTTATAATTAATTTTATTACATATTATTTGTCTTACATTTATTTGTTGGATAATCAGGCTCTAATTTTTGGTTCTACACTTCCCATAATTTAGGGGCTATAAACAGGAAGTTAATTGCCGTGGAGGCAGTGGGTTAGCTGTGGGATACATAAACTCTGCTCTGCTTGTTTTTTTGTTTTTTATTTTTATTTTGTGAAATTAGCACCTTTTAAAGTATGCCGAATTAGCTGTGATCAGTTTCTATTGGTAATGTACCTGTGAACGTGCCGACAACGGTCACTGAATTACTTTGATATTGAAGAAAACTTTAAAACGTGTTAATTGTCAGGCGAGTTCAAGGAGCGTCTATTTATCTGTGATTTCTAAGCGGATTTGCGCACACTTGTTCACGATGGACATCCGAGATAATGACGTCCTCCGGAAGTGTAAGTCACACTGAATCTTAAAATATGTGTATCACGTCTGCCTGTTTAGATTAAACTAAGATACGAGTCCATGAAGGAGAATGATGTTTGGCGCAAGCAGCTGCTGACCCCATTGATAAAGGGACCAAACTCCCAGATTGGGCACCACTGTTTAGATGACATGTTCAATTAAAGATGTACTGTAAAATAATAAGTGGAAGGAAAATGAAAACCTTTCGTCCTTAGTTCAGTCTGAGATGTCCCTGAAAAAAAAAAAAAAAAAAGCTGCCTTTTACCAGACATTTGAATTTGAAGGTGGACCCTCGTGCGTCCACTAGATGTCGCTGTTTGTATACAAAAGACAACATGACTTCACTTGAATGACCATTTCCACAACAGGGAATGAGAAATATTGATGGGCAGGACGACTGCAGCAACACGTGACACACTTCCAGTATAAGCATGTTTGTTTAATTGATTTTTAATGTAAAAACTTTAATTTCCTCAATGTATTCATCAATAATTCATATTTGAGCGTCAGTATACTTTTTATTAGTTTTGATTTAATCAAAAAAATCTGCGTATTTCTTGTTGGATATAACGTCTTGCAGCCTCTCCTCCTGCATCCATCCATCCCAATACGACACACAATACTGTCATTTCCTGTCCGCCAGTTTCCCCATATATGAAAGATGGCTTCCTGTTGGCAGAAAGCAGCATCCGGTCTTAACCCCCACGCCCACCCACCCACCTCGTCTGCTTGACAGCTTAGCATGAAACATGAAATCGGCCCAGAGCTGCTGGCCACTTTATGAACGATGGCAAAGATAAGCTGCCAGTCTCATTTCGACTGTGCCTGGACAAGGACACAGACTGTATCTCTCTGTGCTCAGCAGCGGCCTCACATCAGCACCACACCACACGTCTTGAACTGGAGGAAGGTGGACTGTTGAAAATAATCTAGTCCACAGTTGTAGTTGTCATGTAGCGTTAGCCTCCTCCTGAACAGTGATGTATTTTTGGCTTTAGGCTCCAGCCTGCTGCAAGTGAGGCTGCTTTTGTCTGTCACGAACAGATTTTTGTGTTTGTGTGTGTTTAGGCGTTAACCCGGGTGTTTGCGCCTGTGTGCACGCTCCTGTTGCAGTCTGGACAGTGTGTATCAAACAGCTTTTACAGATACACACAGCACTGCAGACAAATGACAGGCTCTCCCGAGACAATAGCTGCAAATGAAAGCATCCAGGAACTCGACTGCTTTTCAAATTAAGACCAGAAAATAAAAGGCTGCCTTTACGAGCACTAAAAGATCTAATTATCATCACTGCTCTTTGATATTGTTTTTGTTGAAATTAATTAACTGATGATGGATTATGCGACTTGATAGCGGAAGGAATCTTATCGTCCAGGCCCATAATAGATGCAAATATTGATCCTCAGGAGGGAGGGAGGGCTGGAACAAAGCACACAAGCTCCCAGTCCCATTCGCGTTGGCTTAATCCAGCTGTCTAACTTCACTTGATAGGATCACCAGACAAATGCAGGTTGGGATTAGCTGTTTTTCCAAAGCTGGATAGAGAACAAGTAGCAGCAACCTTGAGAGTAAAGCCACCAATTGTCCTGTTTCTGTTGCTCCACCGGGTGCCGGTCTCTCCTCACAGGGGTCAGCTCTGTGTTTTTAAAAGTGTGTTCGATTTAAAAAGCTGATTTGCAAACTCTTTGCAATCCACGGCCAAAGCAACATAAATCACCTTTAAAGTTTAGGTGTTTTCAGCAAGAAACTACCCAATTTCGACCTTAACTCACTCGAAAAGGGTTTGTGACAAAGAAACAGTCTTGGGTCAAAATGGGGGTCCTGCAGTAATAAGATTCCTATTCAGAGAGAATTGAAATCCAGTGATGTCTTTGTCTCTGTTAAGACCTGAACACACACAGCCTCAGATCCCTTGAGCTCCACCTGAAAGAGGTGCATCTGCCTCCAAAATGTCACATAAAGCAGAGAAAAATAACACTGAGGCCAGTGTCGCAGCACACAATCTCCCATGTACATTAATGATTAAAATGACAATGTGTTTACGTTGGGGGGGCTCGCGCTCCCACAGGTATGTCAGACAAAGCTGCCAGGTCTCTGATGACTCCTGATGTCTTTAAGGCTGCGCTGTTACGCGCCGTGCCGGGGATTTTGAAACGCTGGTGCAGATCTCCTCTAAATGGGACCAGGTTCAGCACGGCGAGCATCTGGCCCCCTTTCTTCTCCTCTCCACTGCCTTAATTACACAACACAATGGCGATGAGATCTGCCTGTAATCTCGCAGCATAATAAGTCTCCCCCCACTCCAGCCCCCCCTCCCATACCCTGCCTGCCACTAATTCAATATAAATGTAAATTACCTAGAGAAAAGAATAACCAAATCTCATTTTATTTACATGACTAATCACAATGAAGTCAGGCAGATGAAATATGAATGAAATATATGGTTGAAAGGAGGGAGGGGTCTATATGGCCTCAGGGGCTCTTTGAACTTCTTGTTTTATATCATCTTTGTTGTTTCATGTTGGTTACATCAATATGCCTTTTTGCACTTGTGCTCAACTTGCTGTAATAGATGTGTGTTTTTTCTCCTGTCTGATTGTACTCACACTGCCAAGGGCACCGCAAGGTAATATGTTTTCCTTTCAGCTGACTCTTTTTTTTTTTTTCACACCGCACATCTCGTGTCAGAAGGCTGAAATTCAAAGACGCTACACAGGGAAAGAAAAAATAAAAAAAATACAGATTTAATGTTGGTTGGAACACCTCAGGCCATCCATCCAGACAGCGAGGAGAGAGGGTTTAGGTGTGATTCATTCCCCGCTCTGCTCTGCTCTGCTCTCTCCACACCCACAGACGTTTCAGCCGAAGACCCCTTGGAGGAAGAGTTTCGTCGCCGCAGACAGAACGCACTTCCTGGCCTCGGCCTGCACCAGCGCTACCTGAGGAGCTCTGCCCAAAACCCCTCAGAGGAAGAGGAGGAGCACGGCCTACAGAGCCTGGGACTAACGAGAGGTCCGCCCACCCGCCACAGCAGGGCTGATTAATTACCAGCACACAAGCTCTCCTTTAAAGAGCAGAGCCTTAATAAGCGCAGCTAATTGTCTGCTTTTGTGTCTGATGGCCACACAAAGGACGATGACGAAGAGTGGCGTGTCTGATTGGCAGATGTAAACACCGAGGACAGAGGTGTTCATTAGGCGGCTCTGTTCTATGCTGCAGTAACGACCAGAGGTCAGAGGTCGCCCTCTGTTTTCCCTCGCGGGGTCAGGAAGTCACACACAAAAGCTGAGCAATTATCTGCAACACGCAGCGGCTGAAGGTTTTAGAAGAGCAGTTTCGCTAGTTAAGGGGGGAACCTTTAATTTAAGCGTGCATGTCTCCTGCTGGGGTGCAAATAAAAGCCCTAATTCTTTTTCTGAGATAATGACACAAACTACTCAAATATGGGCCCTCAGAGAGCGCGTTTTTAAATACTGCTGCCGGCTGAAACTAAAAGTTTTAAATGTGAGAATAATCTGCGCCACTTTCTAATAAGTCACTCTTTATGAAGTGTTTAGACACTGGAACTGATGGCTTCATCAGAGGTTGAAATATAATGTACTAACACTTTATAGTTTTTTTTTGACAGACAGCAGACGGCGTGTGTGGTATACATTCAGTGCAATTTGTACACTGAAATAACACAAACAAGCCAAACAAAAGAAAACAACTGGGAGAAATTATGTTAGAAAATGCATTTTATTAGGATTCTGAAGGTGTCAAACGCTGCATGATGGTTCATTTCACAGCAGTAATCCGACTGTGAAATGTTTGTTGAAACTGACAGCAGCTATGGACTCACAACTGCCTCATAAATAATAAATAAAACAGGGGAGAACTGCGAATGGGCAACAACAAACGTTTACTCAGAGTACATTTTATGTGGGTTTTGCTCAGGTGAAATCAGGTGACACCTTTCTGACTGCACTTAGATTGATGGTCAACACTTGAAAAAATTGTTTATGAAAGCGTCACAACCAATAAATCCCACAGTGAAATGAATGTGAAATCATTTCAGCCAACCACGGACGCTCAGACATTACAAACAGACGACACATAACTTGTTGGAAAATGACGAACTCTTGGTTTGACATTATGAAAGGAAAGGTTTGACATTTTGGGAAGTCTCTTCCTGAGAGTTAGACGAGAAGATTGATGCCACTCTGATGTTTGTCCGGTAAACACGAAGCTACAGCGCCAGCAGCTGGTTAGCGTAGCTTAGCATCAAATGGGAAACCTGGAAACAGCTAGATGACAAAATCCACCGACTGGCACCTCAAAAGCTCGTGTTAGAGCTTTTTTGTTTCATCAGTGCAAAAATCAAAGAGCGAAAATTTGTTTCCACAAGGTTCATGTCACCGACTATTTCTTGGCCAGGTGCAGTAATGACCTGGAAGTTACAGCACCTGGCCAGGAAATAGTCTGTGACATGTCGTTTTTACTCTTTCACAGATTAAACAAACAAGATAAAACATCTTAATTACTGCTTTAGAGCTTTAAGGATGCTGGTAGGGGAATTTTAGCTGTTTCCCCTGTTTCCACTCATGATGCTAAGCTAATGTAAGCTAACCGGCTGCTGGCTGCAGCTTCATATTTCATGAGAGTGGGATCGATCTCCCAAGATAACTCTCAGCAAGAAAGTGAATAAGTGTATTTCTAAAAATAGAAAAAATGTTGTTCAGTCACAACCTGGCAACCCACAAGATCTACAAAGCATTCATAAGTGATTAATTAAGCCATTAGGTAAAGCTAATAAACTCTAAATAAAAGTGTGATTTAGACTTATTAGAAAGTTTTAATGATCGTGTTGCTTTTATTTTGCAGGACACACAGACACCAAGAGGAAGAAACTGTGGCTAAAGGAGGCGGAGTCCAAAAAGAAAAGAGCTCCTCGACTCTTCCCTCGGTTCGGTGGACTCGGCGCCTTTTTTTAAACAGCCTCAACCAAACACTTAGACGCACGCCCACGTATGTGTTTGTTGGCAGAGGTGCCATCAATCATGCGTGGCAGTAGTTCATCGTTGCTATGTATCGCAGGCCCGACGTCCCCACTGCTGCGCCGTATCTCCCCTCCAGCTGCATAACTGCTTCCATCAGCCTGCAGAGACCTCACGTCAATGTTTTGTTTTGTCCATTTTTAGTAGTTCAGCTCTAGCTGTTGCTGTATTTATTGTGGGTGGGCCCTGTGGATGTACAGTGAGCGTTCAGACCCCTAATTAAACCCCTGTGATTGGATTTTTTACAGTGTTTCAGAGAGTGTGTTTGAAAGAGTTCAGGTGGACGGAGAATTGCAGCTGCAGCCTTGTTTGTGATGAGCATGAAAATGATTGCCGTAATATTGTATAGCGTGTGAGAACAGGCGGAGGTCAAGCTACTTTTTTTCTGCGGAGATGAGGAGGGAAAAGGCTATCTAGACAGCGTGAGAGTAGAGCAGAATGGAAGCACTGAAGAGTGAGTTTTATGACAGACAGAGATGAACATGTTCTCCTCACTCCATCATACATGAAAAGTGACTATTAGCACTGCAGCGGTAACATTATCCACTCTTTCACAACTACTCCCGCAGGGTGAAAAATGGCTCTTAACCCCTCTCAAAGTCATTATTTTCTTCAGAGTGGATTCAGCAACATGTTAACCTTCCACAGGTGTTTTTGTAAAAGATTTCAGAAACTGAAACTCCCTCATCAGAGCTGTCCTTGACACGTTCTCGTGATTACTGCAAGTGGAAATGTCTCAGAAATGTCCATTTTCTATGGACTCCTAATAAATGCTTAAAGAAAAACATGTCCTGGTGGGCGGTCAATCTTCTATTGTATTCCATAGTATCCTGTCGTATCCTATGATGAATATAAATGTTAATAGCTACATTTAAGAAGAAGAAGAAGAAGAAGAATCCTTTATTGATCACAGTACAACATGCATAGTTACAGGGAACTGTATCCCATCCTGGTCCGTCTGTCCTCCGCGGCAGACCAGGAGCGGTGGGCTGCCAGCTGACAGCGGCACCCGGGGACCCAGTTCCTTTTTGTCACCATTGGTCAGGTGGTGATCTTCTTGCATGTTTTTAGTGGGGGTATTTTTATGGAGGATACCCCAGGTGAACACAGGGAGAAAGGCCCCTTTCCTTGAGCAACAGGCACCGATGGCATGGTGGGGGACACGCCCCCGGTGCCCACAGCGCCCCAGACGGGAATCAAACCCAGGACCTTCTAGCTGTGAGGCCACAGTGTTACCACTGTCCCAACGTGCCACCCAATATAATAATTTATATATATACATCCATCCGTCTATACCCGACTATCCCTTCTTGGGGTTGCGGGGGGGGGGGGGGGGGGGGGGGGGGGCTGGAGCCTATCCCAGCTGTCAACAGGCGAGAGGTGGGGTACACCCTGAACTGGTTGTATATATATACATTCATCCATTTACACACACACACACACACACACACACACACACACACACACACACACACACACTGACTGTGCTTCGTCCTGGCCTGACCCTCAGGATCAGTTCGGGGTTCAGTGTCTTGTGCCACACATGCTCTGAGATTACATTAGTGTAGTTCAGGAACACCTCTGGCCACTAGATTAAAAAACAATGTAATACAATTGATCCATGAATAAAGAAAAAGCTGATCATACCTTAAATCAACTAAAAATCACGCCATAAAATACAAGTGATAGCTAATAAACGTCGCTCGCAGGTTTCACAGCTGTAAATTGCTCCACGGAGCCTCTGGACATCAGCACATTTTTCAGATTAGTAAAAATGCCAAACAGATCTTTAAACTGAAGAATGGTTCAAACTTCTGGTTCTTTTCCCCCGAAAACCTTTTCTAAAGGATCAGGAGTCAGTTGTTAATCCTGTTCCTATCATTGGCAGTAATGCTGTTACCCCAACACACACAGTGCAGGCACGTAAACCAAAGCGCTGACCACAAAAGTCTGACAGTAAACATTTCAAACTTTTCTTCTCACCCTGAAGGACTTCCTGCCTGAGGAACAATAATCTGTACTGAGCTCTAAAAACAGCCATGTATTTCAACCTCATCATAAAGCATAAACAGTACCGCAGACGTTGAAACCTGCGCTCTTTTGTTGTCACTTGGGGGCAGCGTAACAAGTGTAAACCACGTCTCAAGTGGCCACTTGAGGAACTGCAGCTTTTGGCATTTCCACATTGTCATTCAGTCAACCAGCTCTCAACATATTAGCTTTGATTTGGCATCATGTTTCTGATTTGTCACTGTGGCCGACCCATTTCAAATTACACACAGTCATTTGATCCTTTGTTAACTGAAAAATATTGAATAGGGCAGCTTTAATTAAATTACTCCAAAGCTACATCAACAACACTTCTTATGCAGACTTTAAACACCAAACAAATATATTTCATCAAGTGAAAAATAAGCATCAGCCAACTCTTCATCAAGTCATATTTGTTCTTTGTCTCCACTGTGAAGTGACCTGAGCTGCAGTGCTGGACAGACAGACTCAAAGCAGTCTGGATGTTCCTGTCACAGAGTCGTGGAAGCAGCAGTATTCTCAGATTATTTTGAATGAGACTGCAGTGTTTTGTATTATTCATGTGGCAGAACGCATGCACATGACCCAGCAACTCATTTGGCCCTTGTTTCCATGCAGCCAGTAGTCTCTGAGGGTTTAATTAAACAGTTTCGAGGCAGTGGCCCATCTCCCTCCATTGCCTTGCTTTTTACAGCCCTCCTCCTCCAAAAGTCATTACACAACTGTTTCTGACTGGGTGTAAAAAAAAAAATATTAAAAAAAGAAGTGAAATCCTCCTATTGACTTCCACTCTGAGGACATCTACCTCCTGAGGAGTGAAGAGCGGAGCGACAGCTCACTGTCAAGCTCCCTGTCAGCCACAGTCTGCCTCCTTTCAAAAGAAAAATCACCCACTTTCACCCGAGTGAAGCAGAGCACCGACCGACACCCACCACCACCACACGGAGAGGAATGATGTTAAATGTAAGTATGTACACTCAATACAGTAGAACGAGACAGACAGACAGAAGGTATAAAACGAAACAAGATAAATGGCAGCTGTTCTGTATAAAACAATTGTTCTGTATAAACACATGAATGAAGGTTGGTCTAAATATTTTTTTTTTTTGGTGGTTGAACTTTATCTCTCTAGAGAGCATCCACCTTAACAGAAAGCAGAACAGTATAAAGTGAAGTAAAATGTGTTAAAATGAATGTAAATGTGTCATAAAAGGTGACAGTGGCACATTGGAAATAGGTCATTTTGTTATGTTTGCCATTACTTTGTTGAATTTTTGCCATGTGGTTGCTATGGAAACGATCATTCCATCCTTAAGGTTAACACTGGAGTGTGCCACCTTAAATTCTTTGCACACGCTAGTTATAAATGGCAAAGTGAGTTGTACCAATCAATCGTGTTTTATTACTGTGAGATCCAGATTTTGGCTGTTTGAGACAAAAGCTGCCAATCATGAGCGAAGCGCGGTGAACTCTTTGGTCGTCAGTCACACTGTGAGACACATCCAAAAAGGGTCCGTTTGAAGTTTCTGGCAAGCAAAAAAACAGCCCGTGGCAAAATTCAGACAAAAATCAAGAAAAATTCCGAAATTTAAGACCGATTTCTCTCAATGTGTCTGCTGCTGTGACCCTCGTCTACAAGCCAGCCAATCAGAGCAAGACATGAAGTGGCAGACTACACTGGCTGGCCTGACGTTTTGTACGCACCGCTTTTGAATAAAGTTTGGGGAAAAATACATGCACGCACACACACAAACCAAAACACTGGAAACATGTTGCTCTCATTGTCCTGGTTTTGATGTTTGTTTTGTGTCAGCGCTAAAGCTAAAGCTAAAGCCTGTTTATCGAACGGCGCAGATTGATGACACGAGCAGACGATGTGTCTCTGCTCTCATATACTGTATTCCATTTAAACTGTCGCACTACGATTTGTCACACATGCACTAAACTGACATGATCGTTGTTTTTGCACAGCCTGAAGGTGAAACCTCATGTTCGGCCCCCTCCCAAGCCCATTCATTTACATACAGCCCCTTACTATAACTGACTTCCTCAGTGGTCGTAGCTAGCTTGCCATCAATGGATAAACACAGAGGTCTGCACTCGAGTCAGACTCCAGTCACAAATATAGTTATTCAAGAGGAGCGCCATGAGATCAGTTCATGTCCCCAGTTAACGCTGTTCATTCTCAGCAAGCCGGCACTTCGTTCCCCAGAAGCACTTTGTCTGAACCAGTTCAGCAGCATCCAGTCAAGCTTCAGGAGAGAAAAACGAGCAACTAACAGGAAATAACTGAGCTCCACTTGGAAAAAACGACAGCAAAGATAATTCTGTTTGTGTACAAAAACTTTGTGCAGATTGAAAACTAAAGAAGGAGATGTTTCACATTTGAAGCTGCCCAAGAAGCGGTAAATCGAGGCTCTTGTTAAAATGGCATTATATCTGGTGAAGAGTGCATAATGACTTGTTTAGGGCTCAAAACTCGACTTACAAAAGAATGACTTCGTCCCACCTTTGGTTAGACAGTCAGATACAAAAACAGATAGACTTCAAAGGACAAAAGAGATTTTGAAATCAGACGCAGACGAAGAAATAAAGTGTAACAATAGTCATAATTGCAGAAAATTAAAGTATTCATCAATCCTAAAAAAGAGGATCAGTTAAATCGGGTAACTGCACGATACTTGTACACAATTAAAATTCTACACAATGAGCAAAAAGCCGCAATCAAACCAGTGTCCCAGAACGTGATGAAACATATCAAATATGTATTATGTGTACACAAAAAAAACCAACATAAAATGCACCAGATAAAACAATGTGGGCTGTTCTGAGGCGACTGTTGGATTAAAGCACAAAATTTGTCATCTGCCGTGTCACAAATTGCATCATACATGTTTTATTCATATTATGCAAAAAGCAGAGAAGTGGGTACAGTTCAGCCAGATCAACGCTTTGTTATTATAATAAAACGAGCTGCAGCCGTTCAAACAGGAGGTCCTGACCGCAACAAATGTATAGTGCTGTTGAAATTAATAAATGTAATTGCATTTGTAACTGCTCATGAGATTGAATCAACATTAAACCAAACAAGCCCTAAAACACAGATGTTTTGTCTCTTTTCAACGATCAGCGCCTGATTGGTTTGGTGCAGAAATTGCTCATAAATCTGTTGTATATCAAACAAGCTTCGAGAGAGACTTTGTTACTCATCTGCATGTCGAAGGCTTTTGTTGCGCTCAAGGACTTAAGACTTTCAGTGGATAAAAAAAAGAAAACGCTAGGGTCAAAGAAGCTTGAAGCAAGAAGATTTTAAAACTATTTTAGAGAAGGATTCGGCTACCTGACGGCATTGAAAGGAGGCAGGAAGAGGACACACAAAGTGAAACAAAAAGCCACCTGGGTGTGCTTTATTTTGGAACAGCTGTCAGACAGGGATTTAGGTGGAGCTAAATTGGAGTGAGATTTTTCCAAGGGTGCACTCAGCAGATTAGGAGAGAGGAAACATCATAGCAAGTGTCCTTTCAGTAAACTGGTGACGGGAGCGGAGAGATTTACACGTCCGCCTACAATAACGGCTTTCCACAAAATGCTATGAGACACTTTCTCTAAATGTCAAATGAAACATAATTTAGCATCAATCTGCAGACATATGGGGAGATTCTGTTTCTTTTTGGAGTACATTTTGCCAAGTAGCTTGTTCTTGACTCTCATCCAGCTGCAACACAATAAATCTCCAGATTCTTCGGCGGCTGATTGTTCGTGCCTTGTTTGTGTATTTGCTTGTGCTGCTTATGATTGCATTAGAGGTATTAATGCTGCTTTGTCTTGGGAATGGAGGGTGGATTTATGTGAGTCTGGACAAAAGCCTCAAGTTTTGCGTTTGTGTACCAGCTGGATCACGAGTGCAGTAGCAGCAGATCCAGCACGGTGAAGGCGGTTGTGCGACCGCAGTGCGCCAAACGGCAGCCTGTGGGAAGTCTGACTCTGTGACAGTGGAGTGAGTGAAGTCTTCGTCTGACTCAGGTGGTTGTTTTCTGACAGGGATAGAAATCTGTCTGGACAGTCTGAGTGTCCCTTAATCCCGGGATCGAGGGGCTCAGCGTGAGCAGGGTGTACTGTATGTAGGGTAGGTGGGTCAAAGCTTGGAGGAGACACAGGAAAAAAAAGATGCACTCAGGGACAATACCAAGAGTCCATGCTAGCTGAATGCTAACATGGGATGCTATCATGCTGGCAGTTACAATGTTAATATGCTCTTTCTGGGAAATAAGAACAACACAAGCGCACTGACTGAAGTGCAGTATTTAAGTAGAGCTTTCGGTATTTCTTTTATGCTTTATACATGTTTAGAAAATGCATTGTATTGGCATCGATTGAACAACTTAGTGGCATATAAAGTATTTAAAAATAGGCCTTTTGATTTAAGTATATTTATCTGATCATACTTTGACACTTTTACTTCAGCAGAATGTTGAATAAATGTTATACTGGTACTAGTTTTTCCACCATTGAACATGCTGATGTTTATCAGGTGAACATACTTAATTTAGCCAGTTGGCAGGGTAACGTTTGCTAATTAGCCCTAAACACAAATTAGGTGTGAATTTTATTAGTTTTCATTAGCAGGACTTTGTCAACCTCATGGTGGCGCTAGAGGAAAAGTCTGAGGATCACCAAAGTCAGTAGGATACATCCACAGGGGGACGAGAACGTTGGCACAAAATTTCATGCCAATCCGTTCAGTAAGTTTCGAGATATTTCAGTCTGAATCAAAAAAGGTCTTAGAGCAAAGGTCAGGGTTCAGCATTAGGATTCGTCATCTGGGGACCGTGAATGTCCAAATGTTGTGCAAGTAGATGTCTGACTGATCATTTAATAAGTGAAGGCTCTGACCTACTGGTGGGGCTGCACAAAATTTTTTGCTGTTTGTTGCTGTAAATACTGTTTATATATTTAGTTATATTGTATTTTTATTATATGATATGATATTATATAATATGTATTATATATTATAATACATATTATATAATTACATTTAGCTTTACTGAGTTATATTTTTATTTTTATTCCAGTTTATATTTTTTGTTACTTTTTCTAAATAATTGTGTGTACATCCTGTGTTTGCTGTATGTATAATTGCTACTACAACAAAATAATTTCCCAAATTGGGATCAATAAAGAAACTGTCTAAGTCTAAGTCCAAGTCATAACATGTCAGAGGTTCATCAAAGACATTAGGATGCATCCTCTGGGGACCATGAATTTATGGCCGGCTAGTGTGGCTAAAAAAGTCTGATCAGTAAATTCAATTATTGCTCATCGCATGCAGAGTGTGTCCTTCAGCTTTCTGCTTGTGTTTTCATGTTCAGTGTTTCTTCTCCAGCTTGTCTTGGATGTATCTACCTCTGTTTCCCCAGGCGCTTGATGATAGCATCTGTTTGGTGATGACATTGCTTGGTCTCTTCCTCGTATGTGACCCCCCCGAGCCATCTCTACCCCCTCTTCTCCTTTAGCTCCACGTCTATCAGTTCGTGTTTGATGGATTTCCACAAACGTTTCACTCAAGGCCATCACAAGAGGAGAAGTGTGGCGGCTTAAAATGAAATCCTACGGCTGAAGGTGTGAGGAAATACAGTCAAACGCTTACATGAAATGCAGCCGGTGAGGCTTTTACTTTCATGCCAGCAAAGAGTCACTTTTCTCAAACGTGGATGTTATTTTGGGAAGAAACGGTCTGGGATGTGTCTCGCAGAAGACAATCTACAAGTGAAACAACAGTCTGCTGATTGAGCCGAGCCCTCTGCCAAAAAAGTGTAGATTCAAACTGTGAGACCAAACATAGAGGAATAATCTACAGGCGACTTTAATGATAAAAACGGCCCTCCCCCGCTGTGTGCAATCAGCACGCACTTGTAAGAAACATACATGCAGTGAGATGAAGAAATGAGGGGAAAACAATGTGTAAATCAGTTTTAGTTGACTCTCAAACAAGCATCACATTTACACACCATATGTGGAAGCTCTTGTTAAGAGTTACTGTGCTGTAAACTTCTTCAGGAACGGTGCAACAAACGGATCCAACATGGAGAAATCACCACACACACAGACTAAAGAGCACTACAGGGCTTCAATCATAGATGTGAAACTGTATAACAACGCCAGACTCCCTCATTGCATCTGTGTGAATAGTAAGTAGCAGTGAACATTAAGAGTATATAATGTTGATTTGTGTTACTGCAACTCTTTTTACATTAATCTCAGTTCAGTACATTTTTAGTCCTGAAGGTTTCCATGAAAAGCTGCATTAATACTTCTGCTGGAGTACTGTGTTCGACCAAAGAAATAATGGCCATGAAAACATGAAAACCCCCACAAACAACGATCCACCCACATCCACTGTGCTGGAGATGAAAAATGCTCAGACTGATGCCTCAAACCTGCACGAATAAAACCAAAACTACCTGCATGGCCAAATACAACTAGAGGTAAGTGACAATTTGTTGTTTTTTTGGAATTTGGATGAAGTCACCCTTTAAGCTGCTGAGCTGAGCCCATTCATTCCAAGTGAAGTCCGTACAAAGTGCTCTCAGGTATGTACTTTCATCTTTACAGGTGAAGAAGTGAGTAATAAAACTGCAGAGTACAAGCAAACATGACTCAGATGGGAGGAGAGAGGGCATTTGTCGGGGACTATTTTCAGCTGTGGATTAATACAGTATTATTGTAGTAGGTTGGTGTATGCGGGGGTCGACTCAGAAAGAGCTCATGTTCGTCATAACTCATTGTTGGTCCTGGTCTTTTCACAGGATTCATAGACAACAAGGAAAATGTAACACATCACCAGCCTGAAGGAGTAATATCTGACGACCCTTTCCACTGAACCGAGCATGATTTCAAAACAACTGCTGGCGTTAAAAGGAAACACTTTGCTGCTACTTGCATAATAGATTAGTCATCTTTAAGGGTTCGTGCTTTGAATCCTCCACTGATTGCATGTTAGAATAAATACGTTCAGGAAGCTTCTGGTTTTACCCGATAGACAGAATTATGCTCCGTTTCCATCCACGGTCTGACTCTGCATCAGCTCCATTTCCTGGTGGTCGTGGTGGGGGGGTCGGTTTTCCTAACCAATCACGAGAGACCAACAAAGTCATCACAATGCTATCATACTGCTTTTGCCAGGGTTTTAAAAGCGACCTAAAGTAAAAAAAACAGCTTGACAATACTTAGTGCAGTGCACTTAGTCCCGCCTGTGGTGCTGATTGGCTAATCGTGTCTCCCCTGCGTCGCTCATTGGATCGATTGCTTTATCAGCCGTGAAACTGCTGTTTCATGTCATGATGGCGCACGAATCATCAGCTCAGTGGATTCAAAGGTCTGGAAACAGGCACCTTCTGGTTGCAAAGGTTTATAAAATAAATCTTAAGTGCTCGGGGATCAAGCGGTTGATATCTGGGTTTTAGGGCTGCTGGACAAAAGACAAAGAGGCGATTCTTTGTGCAACCCTTCAGTCAGCCGCTCCAGGCCTGAATGACATGTGAAACTGTGTACTGCATCTGAAGGTTTTCTGGTTGCGCAGGCAGATGGGAACCCTGCCTCTCGACACTGCACAGTGGAAAGAGCAAGATTACTCTGAAGTGGAGAGAGAGACGTCTGTGTGATGCATTATCACACTGAACATTATCACACCATTTGGACCAGCGCACAGCATATCCCTTTGAAGTGAAGATCAGGCCTATCTGACATCAGATGATGGCCGAAGCTTTCTTTGGATAATGATGTATGATTACGGTGCGGCAGGTGAACAAACATCCCGCACTTTTGGATCATTTACATGTGAGAGGAGTGCATGCTGTAAATCAACACGATCATCATTATGCAGCATTTAGGCTGCTGAGGAGACGCTCACAATGAAGGACGGAAGAAGTGCAGAAAGTCTAGCCTGAGAAATGTGAGAAATTTAGTTACAGAGCATGAATTTTCCTCGTGAAGCTACATTGTTGGAGTACATCAGAGAATGCAATATAATGCAGTTCCAGATCTAATTAAATTTTTACTCATAATCTGAGCATATAAAGAGCATAAACAGGCAGCGTAGTGAGGGCCGAGATGTGCATGCATGTTGGTTAAAACCCTCTGGAGTCCATCTATTAATCTGTGAACGCACTGAGCATGTTTTATTCACATTAACAGTAGTTTCATTGATATGTCCTGCAGAGACAAGCTGAGAAAACCAGTTGAAAGTGCTGATGTGGGGCTTTCCCATACCATCACATTTGCTCTTTGAAAGAATATTGAATACATATTTTCAGTCATTTACAGGCATACATAGCCTTTGAAATGAGCTGAAATAAAGTCATTTTACATACAAATCAACAGCATTTTAAGCTTATTTCTTGCATTGTCCTGCTGTATTTCTATATACAGTGAAACAACTGTAATCATGACTAAAGATTTGTATATTTTTATCTATGTCATTTTTCATGTATTTTTGGCTCTAAACTGGTTAAACTGACAAAAGGAGAAGTCACACTTGCTGTAGCTGTATAAGGATAACATGCATGTGGACGAGGTGAGGACACTTTAAAGGTGTTAAAAACAAAACTTAATCCATAGAAAGTTGGCAAAATGATCAAAATCTGGACTCCAATGCAGAAATTAATGAATCATGTCAAATTGACCTCTATAACAGACAGCAAAAATGTTTCTAAAACACTGTTTGGTAATCATTAAATTCATTAAAAAATGCACAGACCACACAAATGATTATTAGATTTCCACACAGACACACAGAGCCCTGAACACACCCTCAGTCAGCAGCCAACAGCATGAGGAAACGCATCATCACGCTTCCCGCGTGTCCTCCCCTCTTCATTGGCTAAATTTTGATCAGGCATCAAAGTTTCTGATAGGCTGCCGCGGCGGCGGAGAGTTGTTGCTGTTGCTAGGATCCTGTTGCTAGGACGGTTGCCATCTCAGAGGCTCAGCAGGAAACATGTAATGAATCATGGATGGTTGATTTTTCTCTAAGCACCCTAATCTGTGATGCAGATGAGCCCAAAGCTCGCCTCCCCCGTCTCCACCCTCCTCCTCCTCCCAAAGGCAACCCACCCACCCCCCGTCTCTGGATGGGTTCATTAGAAAAAAAAAAAAAAAATCAAGTTTGGATTTCGAGGGCTGGCATTTCAAATGGTCCTGAGGTTACGACGAGGGGGGTGTAGAATACTGATATCAATTCTCATGCAAAAACAGGGAGGTCAAAGGTCATTATCAGTTATTTGTTGAGGGAGAGCCAGAGGGAGAGCAGCGACGACCCCTCCTGACCCCTGAGATTATTCTTAATGCTGTGACTTGTGAAGTTTGGACAGCTTCACACCTCCTGAGAGGGAGGAAACGTGCAGCTGATATTCAAGCTACCATTGACAGATTCCACTCAACAGCGCTTTTAAGAGGAACTTAATCGTTTTAATTGTTGCTGGGAAAGAGGAAAAAAATGAAGCTGATATCTGTGTGTGCAACTACATGCTGCACAGAAAACTGTGATTTAATTTCAGTAGCATTTAACTGTGCAGACTTTTCACACAGCTGCTATTATCCTACATGCTACAGTACGTTTTGCTTTTGAAAGTCATGAAAAAGCCTCATTAGGATTCACAAAAGGTCATCCATCGTGGTGCAAATGTGGCGCCGTGACTTAACAATCGCTGTGGGCATTTTTAATATCATGCTATTATACTGTGCAGAGGGTATCCAGGCCTGTGTTTAGTGGAGAACACGGGGAGGGCATTTCAACCCCCAATTGAACCAGTGTGCATGACTTATTTATTCCTGTCCTGTAAAAACAGTGCAGCTGTTTCATATAAAGTGGCAAACAGTCAAACTATTCACATGAAACACTTCTCGTATAGACGCTGAACATTATCCACAGAGGGTAAGACAGTGTAAAAAGTGGTAATTACCGACAACAGATGACAGACAATATGGGCCTGCTGCTTTAATGGTACACAGCAGAAATACTGAAAGGAGCAGCTACAGTGACTCTGCTGTATGTAAACATCTTGTGTTGTTCACCACTGTGGGTTTTCCTTCTACTGGAGCAATATTTTCTTTGATGTAATTATATGTTATATATCAGTTTGGATCCTCATCCTGCGTCCTGCTGCGAGACGGAAGTCCTTTGAGTGCTTTTGTCGTTATTTCACATTTTTGTCAGTATTTGTGTGCTTTTTTTTTCAGTTTTGTCATCTTTTTGACAGACACCCGTAATCTCAATGGGGCTTCATGGTCAAACAATGATTTTAAACTACCTAAAAAATGCCACACTCCTCTATATTTTCCATCCATAGCCCTTTAATTAACCCCTTCCCTTCATGCAAAAGTGCATCCCTTGACAGTGCTGCTCTTCTCTTCCCACCCTTTGCCCTCATCTTTCCTCCTCGCACGCCACTAAATGCATCCTTTAGAATCTAGTTGTATACGTGACGCTAATACCTTCTGACACATTTGTTCAGTGTCTCTTTATCATTAATAATTATGCAAAGGAGGCGCCTTCTTAGTCGAGCAAAAGAAAGCAATCTTAGTATGCAAATGGTTAAGGTCCCTGCGGAGTGTGGCGATTAGATGTGTGTTGATAAACTCACTTATGATGAGTGACAGTAAGCAGGATTGAAGTCGTGCTGGTCAGCACCGCCGCAGACACTCATGACAACGCCGCCGCCAAATGCCAGGGTATCCCCAGATGCATGATGGGACAGGGATGAAACGGTGTAAAATGTCATTGTGGCTGTTGCGCGGCCATTAATAACCGGAGAGGAGGAAGCAAGGGGGGTGGCTAACGAGAGGAGATTTGCTTCTTGATTGAAGGCTTTGATTTTCTGCTCAGCCAGATGTTGGCCCTCGCTGCAACTTCTCACCTTCACCTGCTAACATGCTAAAACCTTTCACCGAACCACGTCACCGATCATGACTGGACCATAAATCCAGTGAAGGATCCAGCACCCAAGTTTACATCTGGGCCTGTAGTCCCACACCTGGAGCTGGCTGCAGTTTGTGTGGTCATAGCAACATGCACATCTTTAGCAAATACGAGCTAGCTTCAAGCTAACTGACTGTTAGTAATGTGTAAGTCTGCTGGTGGCATATCAGAGCTGCAGTTTAGCTTCCAAAAATAATCTTTTTATGAGGCTAAAATATATATTAAACTTAACAGCCAAACCTTTGTAAATGTAGGTTTGATCTGCTGTAGTCATGCATGAAAACGTGCCTGTAGAAGTCAGCAGCCATGCAGTCATGAGAGAGAGGGGTTAAGCTAACTTAAGCTAACGTGACTAACCAACAGTTTTGGTAATTTAGTCTAAATATCGTGTAATTTCACCGACATTGTGTTGTTTGAAATGTTATTCAAAGTTGTTCCGGTTTAAATCCTGATTAAACAACGTTTTGATCAAGTGTCAGGTTAGATATTCCATCTTACCTTTAAACAGGTGATATTAGCAAGCTACCGTTAGCTCTGCCAGTTTAACCAGTTCAGTTAGCTAACAGTTACAACTTCCATTTACTGGACGAAAACATTTACTAACACCTCTCTCTACATTTCTATGTAGGAACGGGTTGTGCAGTGCAACCCATTTTAATTTAGTAATCTCCACTGATCTTAGAAATCAGCTAAGTTCAAACTCAATGAACAGTTGGTGCAACAAGCCTCTGAGGATAAATGATGTCAGGAATCAGACGTGGAATCCCTCTTTTGTTAAAACTGTTTCAGTGAAGTTTTAATCTTTGTTTGATCCTTTATGAACAAATGTTACTTGGAAAGGCAAATTCGGATGCTTGAAACATTGTTTGTAGCTGATTAAAACGGTTTTGTTTGTGGGCTCAGTAGTTTGTTCAAAGATAAGAAAGAAAAACACAAGCTTTCGCAAACATTTATCCCAAAGCTACACGCTGTTGTGCTGCGTTAAGATGTGGCAAAACCACATCAGTTTTTATCTTAGCTAAGCTTGCTCCACATTTTAAACCAAAATCATGGCACAAGCACGAGTCTGCGTAACTATTCAGGCAAGATCAATTTTCTCAGGATCAGCGTTTTTCACGAACAGAAGAAGAGGAGAGATACTAGCCGGGAGTGCCAAGTTTAAAAGCTTGTTTGTTTCTTAAGAAGATCAAAGGTATCAAGGCCTTGGACAGACATGAGAGGCACAGCCTCTACAATCTGCTCTCCATTCACTCCCAACAACATCAGCAAAGAAAAACAAGGCTTTTCTCTTTGGGAAATCCTGGAAAGCATCCCAGACAGTTTTCCAACAAGCAAACACTCTAGGATCCCCCAAACCTCTCCATGGGGAAATGACATGTTTGTCAGCATGTTGTGTGGCATCATCCACAAGTTTAATGATCCACAGGTGGGTTTTTTTTTCCTCCCAGAGCAAAAAGCCAAAGCACCTCTCGGACTTGGCTCCCAAACCCAAACGTGACTTGAAAAGTTAAGCAGCTGCGTTTTTTAATGCACTCAGCAATTACTTTTTAAGCAACCAAGTAGATCTGATTAAAGCTACAAGTTCTCTCCCATAATTCAACGGGACGTGGTTTAATGAGCAAAATCAATTATTTTTGTTGACTTGTCCACAATATCTTTAGGGGATATTTCACCCATGAGGCTGTTGGACCAAATACTAATAACAGCATTTCACAGCAAGTCAACTCAAGTATGTCTAATGCAGTGGTTATGAAACCTTTTTTTTTCCCAATGTACCCCCACTGCCCTTTGAGATTGGCACAAGCAAACCACTCCTTCATTGTAACCCTTCAATGGCTTCATGAAATTGTAGAAGAAAACACACTCCATGCCCATCATAAACCACATATCCGTTCAGGATGATTAGTCTCTTTTGTTTATTTGTTTTTTTTTCAGTACATTTGGCCAAGTTTGCTGTCGTACCACTCATTCATCACCTTAAAATACCCATTTCAACGTTTCAGCTAGCTTGCTAATTGCAAAAGTTGTTACTTTAATCCTGTACGTCACCTTTGATGAAAAATTCTTATCTTACAATCGCCTTTTACACAGCAGGTATGGATTAGTGTTCATTGGAAATTGTGTTTTTGGTCCAATATTCCCTCCCTTTGAGCTCTAGCTTTGGTCTCCACCATCTCCTTTAGCTGCTAAATGCTCCACCATGTTCACCAGCTAGTCACTAACTTTGCCTGCCTGCTGTTTGGTGCTGAGCAGGTGGTGCACAGTCGCCTGTCACATGTGGAAATGATGGTTCTTTTCATAACGCCTGTGCTCGACCAGCATCTGAGTGCATTAAGCTGAGGATTTTGAAAGGTGATTTGGTGTGAATGTCTCAAAAATTTAGTCAAGTTTGTAATTATGAACATCATACTTTTACTAAAGATCAGCATCGGACCATTTCCTGCATATTTCTTGCCATCTTGAACACAAATAAGCCAAATTTCCTCTTATATATGAAACATATGTATATGTTAATTTTCTTATCAACATTCTTTTTTAATTATCTCTCTATCCCACATAGTGATAACTGCCACCCTGGTGTACAAGGACCCCTGGTTGCCAATCACTACTCTAATGAAAGAACGAGTTATGCATAGAGGAACTTCTGGCTGGTTGATGCGTTTCCTATTAAGACTGCATGAATTTACAAGTGTGTCGGAAGGACTGAGAGCCAACAGTGATTACAATAAACCATAGAGAGATCATCAAAGAGTGGGCAGGAGCTGTAAGCCTCACTGAGGTCCATGGCTGAAAAGGCCCACTCGACGTTCTTGGCGGTGTGGAGGCCCCTCTGAGGAACCTGCACTGTGTGTTTTAATCTGCTTGTTTCAGGACTGAATGATTCATCGGCTTTGAGATGGCTTCCCTTCAAAAACTCTCTCTTCTAAGATGTGTTTCCTCATTTCATGCATGTGACTTTTCACTTTTGTGTTGCTCCTGCGTTTCCCCTGATTTTACAGCTTTTCTGTGTGGTGGCGTCCACCACAGCAGGCCGGTTTGTGAGCATTTTCATTACACAGGTCTACTTTACAGTCACGTATATCCCTGTGATATGCCAGCTCTCCTTAACAACAGCGAGATATGCTGATTTTGACGGATCTCACTCCAAAGACTTTACCAGAGCTTAAGCAGTAATTTAGAAATCACTAAATTAAAAATCACTTTGAGTTAAACCAAGCATCCAAAGAGTCAATACACAGTATCTAATTTTGTGACTTTTTCCAGAGCGCATTAATCCTCCAAAATGGGAGCTGACAGGATATCACATGGTATTGTAGCACACCAGATACCTCAGGAAGCAATTACCATGAATACATTTTCTAATAAACTTGTACCCATCAGATGATAAGCAATTAAACATGCGTAATTATGGTTTCCATACAGTAATTTCTAAGCTGATTAGGTTTGTGTGCTTTACAACCTGAATGGGAGAATATTAATAGGGCTTTGGTTTGGCGTTGCTGGTTAGCAGTGGCAGCTCATCAGCAAATCATATGCAAATGAGGCCTCAGGAAGTGCATGAAGCCTCATTCCCAGCTATTAGAAGTGTCAGGGGAGGGAGGGACATGTCAACGGGCAGCACACACACACAAATGCAAGTTCACACATGAAACACACACGCTGTAGGAAATTACATATTCTCTATACGTACTTCATGTGTTTATGTGCTTGCACTTCTGTATTCTCCGCTAACACTCCTTATCATACTCAGATTTTGGGCGGCTGTGGCTCAGAGGGTAGAGCGGTCATTCACTTATCAGAAGGTCGGCGGTTCGATCCCTGACCTTGGTGGTATATATGTTGAACAATCCTTGGTGAAGATACTGAACCCCAGATTGCTCCCAATGCTGTGCCATCGGTGTGTGAGTGTGTGTGAATGGATGATGCCCGCAATGAGCAGGTGGCTTAGCCGCCATATGAATGGGTGAATGCAGACTTGTGTTGTAAAAGCACTTTGAGAGGTCGTCAGGCTAAAACATTTTCCCTTCAGTTCAGGGATGCTCCATATTGAAAGTTTTACTGATGATCAGCTTGTGACCAACACACAGTTTAAGCTGATATATGGTGAAAAAAGGACTCTTTAATTGTAATGTTTATTTTGTTAACACTTTCTAATGAGGCGCCCTTTAAAAGGTTGTAAGTAATGGCTTTATTAGTGGTTAATTAATCATTTAAAAATGCTTTATAGATCAGCTCCACACAATTAATAAGAACAACATTTATTCGCCTTTGGCTGTTGTTTATCCTCTTTAGCATCACACTTGAGCTTGATGACACAACACGAGTCGATGGCTTATTACGGAGACTCAATACTCTTTTTTATCAATACGAATACTCATGTTTGTAATGCTGTTAAAAGTATTTTTCACAACTACCACTTATTTTAATGCCTTGTAACTCATCAATGCAGCATCAATAAATGGTTTATTAACTATTAATGGAACCATTAGTTGGATTTACAAACTTAATAAAACGTATACTTTTAGTTTTAACCAGAGATTCTTTTGAAATACATGCAAGTCAAAACAGTAACATATATATGTACACATACTACCTTCCCCTGTGTGTTTACCTGTGAAACCATAAAGACAGCTGTATTATTGCCTGTACTGATAACATGTTTCCAATCGTGAAGAAGACGACCATAAACTCACTTAAACATAGAAGATTTCTTATCGTAAACTAAAACTTCATACTTACAATGTGTGGTAAGAAAATAAACTATGACAAGTACCCAAGTGTTAACACTGAGCGGATTATCCTGGTGGCATAAAGCATATGTAATTGATTAGATTAGTAATTCCATCCCCTGAGGAAGCTCATGAGATGTGGTGAAAGCTCAGCTGACCCCGTGTTGAGGATTCTTTGCCATTTCCAAACACTGTTCAGTGATCATTTAATGATGCTGACTGTCACAATTTGGGGCGTGAAAACCAATTTTTGTCAATATAAAAACTGGAGAAATCTGCTCCTTTCAATCATCATCAAAATGGGGTGAAATGAATGCAAATGCACACTTATGCAGATGTCATTATGGAACAGCAAGCGCATAGTTTTAAGCTATTTTCTAAAAACATGAAGCATGTAACATCTGCACAAGAAGCGGCAGACAAACCACTAAATCAAGTGGTAATAAAAAAACGATACTAAAACAAAGAAAAACAATACTAAAATAAGCAATTACTCTCCAACACCTACATCCTTCAGTAAATATTGATAAAATTGGACTTGTAGAGCGACCGAGGCACCTCTGCTCTGTAATATTGCGAAAGGACCTTGGTGGCTGAAATACATGAGTGATTTCATTTCAAATCCCAGCCACTTTCTCCAGTGACAGAGCTGCTGAACCAAACATTTCATCTGTACAAACCTGCGAGTCTCTCCCAGACACAAACCCTCAGGGAGCGTGATACATCTTTTCTTTGTGACTTTACTAAGGCAACCATTCAATCAAATGCCATTCGCTGTAAGAGCGGCCTCCTGTTTGTGTGTGTGTGTGTGTGTGTGTGTGAGAGAGAGAGAAACAGCATTAAACACCAGACACCAATCAAGTATAATCTGTTCTGATTTATTATCAACCTGAATGTTACTTTTCACACAAAATAAATAGTTCTCATTGAGGCTCTCAGTATACATTTCAGATAGCACTATATAGGGATTCATAAAGTCATTCATTGTCTCTACAATACATAGAGGGAATAATCTGTCATGTTGCACAAAATATCACAATATACCAGTGATGGAGGGACAAATAATAACAGAAGTTCTGCTTAAATATATCATATTGTTACTATCGATATATAGGAACTATCTCAGTTGGTATGTTTCTATTACATTTAATATTAACAGAGATGTTCATGTAACAAACAATTGATGGTGTAAAATGTAAGATCAATGCAATGAGGGATTAAAAAAAACCACCTGATATGTTGCAGGAATCATGAGGCTTTGTAAGAATCTGTGGTTTACAGCAGTGAGATGCCTGAATACAACAATACACACACACACTTCAACATGTGATGCTGAGTATATAGTGTTTGATTCAGATCACAGAGGAGAAGGAACATGTGAGGAGTTTTATTTCCAAAAAGCTATCCAATACATCAGCTCATCGAGAGGGATATAATCTGCACAACGCTCGGATGTTTACAGGCGAACACCTTAATGTACTTAACATATTATTATTCTTAAAGTACTACAGTTGAGAGCCGCAACGATTAGTCAAACTGCAAAAAAATTAACTGGCAACCGTCCTGATTTATTGTTTCGGCCATTTTTCAAGCAGAAAAGCCAAACAGTCTCTGGCTCCAGCTTCTCAAATGTGACAGTAAGCTGTTTTTCTTCGTCATGTGTGATAGTGAACTGAATATTTTCACTGCTAATCAGAAAAATAAGCAGATTGAAGACACTGCTGTGGCCATTTTTCACTATGTTTTTCACATTTCAACTGATAAAATAATCAGCACATTAATAAAATAATCCTCAGTTGCAGCTCAACTATAGTTTGCTTTAAATTTGCCAATAGTCATGATTAAAGCGTCTGTATTTTTGTATTTTTGACGGCAGATAGCTG
Organism: Chaetodon trifascialis; assembly: GCF_039877785.1. Lineage (NCBI taxonomy): Eukaryota > Metazoa > Chordata > Actinopteri > Chaetodontiformes > Chaetodontidae > Chaetodon > Chaetodon trifascialis. Next base: position 17,034,675 of record NC_092073.1, read on the forward strand.
ATTTTGGAACGAAAATCTTCACTTGACATCACGTAAACAGCTCGTCAGTGGCACTAAAACGGTATGTTCAGGAACAACATCACAGTTATAGAGGACCAGGGTTCATATTGACAAAAGGTCTCACAGTAGGAGGGCTGATCTAAGGTCCCACATCAGATCAGATCAGGCCCCACTGGTCCGCACTCTCTGCTGCATCGCTAAAAACGACACAGATCCCAGATCAACAGTCGTACTCTGAGGCAAAAATCTGCGAATACGGATCCAGGTGAGATATCTGGCACGACATTCATAAGTATACAGTATATATAGAGGTGAAGAGGAGGCAGAGACAGAAGAGAGAAACAGAGCGAGGAGAAGGAAGGGCAGAGAGAGATGTCAGTCTTGAGTGGGCAGAGGAAACCGGTGCTCAGCGAGCGAGAAGAAGGTGGGGGATGCGATGCCTTCACTGAGGAAGCGCTTTCAGGATGGCGTTCACCTCCTCTGCCACGGCTGTCAGCGCAAACTCAAACTGCTCCTGAGGAGGAGGAGGAGGAGGAGGTGGAGGAGGTGGAGGAGGGAAAGATGCAGGGAGAGAATGAAGGGAAGAGGGAAAGTTTTAGTGTGGAACAGCGCAGGAATGCCATTTCAGAATGATTGGCAACAGCAGCCTCCTCCTCCTCCTCCTCCTCCTCTTCCTCCCTCTCTCCTGACCCTGCACTGGATGCGTTTGGCCGCAGACTCGAGGTGAAGGTGAACCACTCTCTGAGCTTTTCAGCCCGGGAGTGCACGAGCACCCGGCACCGCCATCGATCCAGCCAGGTGTGTCTTAAAATAAAGCTTTTGAGTCAAGCTGTCTCTCAGCTCTGTGTGTGTGTGTGTGTGTGTGCGTGTGTGTGTGTGTGCAGTTGTTTGTGAATCCGACTCACAGTTTCCCCAGAGGAGCACAAAAGGGGCTGATTGATGTTTGCCCCATGGACCTGGTGTTTTTATATTCCTCTCCTCTCCCCAGGCTGCAGGCCACGGGGTCCTCTCTCAGAGAAAAAGTACGTAGGAGTTTGGAGGGAGCAGTCTTTAGATGTGTCAACACATAGCCTGCCATAGTCTGGCCCGAGGATAGGCTAAATCAATACGGAGGAGTCACTGGTGGCCGTGCCGTTCGCTTTGCAGTGGAGATTATGCGGAGTGATTAGGGTTTTCTATTTTTGTGTCGTCTGATGTTGCGATAGGGCCAGAGAATATGTAGGTGCATCCATCTATATCCACACCGCGGCTGTGCGCCCGTATCTAATCCCAAGTCGAGTTTAAAGTTCTCTGTGTTAAAAACAGACTCTTTTAAAAGCAGCTTCTGTGCGAGCTGTGCTGTTCACGCTCACACCACTGGGGGGAGATCAATCTCTGCTCGACAGATCAGAGACGGACGGTTAGCGAGGAAGAAAACTGGTCACACATGCTGTAATTACTGCATGTTGACGTCTGTCAAAGGGAGTAACCAGAAAAAGAGGAGAATTTATTTTTTTTTTGGTGCTCTATCCAAAAATAAAGTGGCAACATCAGGAAGGAGAAAAAAAAAAAGATAATTGGTTGTCCAATCCTTGAAACCTAACTCTAAATTTCATACCTCATTACAATCTAATTTCTGCGTAGACCCAGCATGAAGCCACAAAGTGGAATCAACAATACTCCAATATAATTTCACTTAGACTTGTCAGAAGAGAAAAGGAGAGAGTGCTTGAGAAGCTTTCCTGAGCTGAACAGAGCAGAGCTGTAAAAGCAGCATTAATGAACCATCGAGGAACACTGGAGTCTGTTAGCGAGCAGCATCCATAAATATTATCACCCACTGCTGCATCAGGTTTATTATTATTATTATTATTATTCCTTCTGTTCACAAGAGAAGGACAACAGAGGCGTTGTGTTATCTGCATTAGAGGATGAGAGGAAACACTCATCATTTCCTAAAATGTTATGAGGTGACGTGTCTGCTGTGATATAAACCGCTGACACCAAAGAGAGACGCATGAAATCTACAGATTTACACAGGGAAAATGTATAAAGATGAACAGGAAATAAATAAAAAAACCCTTTAAACTACACATGTGATATTAATTAATGGTTTGACTCATTTTTCAAGCAGATGCAGCAACCATGCTTCTGAAAAGTGAGGATTTGCAGCTTTTCAGTGCTGTGCGTCGTTATAAACATTTGTGTCGGTGGTAGAAATGAAGCGGAGATCTTAAACTGCTGCAGTTTCATAGAAAAAATATTTCTGTAACGGAAGATCTTGGTCAGTCTCTGTGTGTCTTGTGATAAATGTGGAACAGTCAGTTATTATCTTCCAAGACAATGTTTTTCTAATCCTGAAGCAGTTATCAATTACCACATCATTTCCCCTGATCCTGCGCACATGAAGTAGACAATCGTCTGTTTGAATGACTGCAACCCCTCCTCCCTCCCTCCCTCCCTCCCTCCCTCCCTCCCTCCCTCCCTGCTCCCCTCCCCTCCTCCTCCCGTCTCCCCCACCTCTCTAACTCAAAGCCGGGGACCTTACCTTTGTCTGGACCATGCCAGCTCTCTGGTCTCTCAAGTGCTCCAGGGTAGCGGCAATATCAATCTCTTTAGCACCTGCAACAGACCGAAAATTGGACTGAGTTCAAAGCAGCAGAGTAATCCAGCTCACATCTGTCAATCTCTCTTTATACTGGGCTCCCTTTGGAACAGCGCAGCGATTGAAAATTATTACATTCATCCCTCGAAAGACTTGGATGAGAGCCACAGACTGTTTCTCAATAAAATATGCAAGAGGATATTTTTGGGGTCTGGGAAATGTGCAATAATGCATTGAGAAACGCTAAGCGCCGGTTTCTCTGCGAGAATCTTGTTCAAAAATTGGTTTAGATTATGTCCCACTATGAAGTCTGCAAAGAGCTTTTTGATACACAATATCTGAGTGTGTGTGCATGGATGTGTGTATCTGACAATCAGCAAAGTCTAATTAAATAGCCTTTGCAGCAGCCACACTGAAGATTAACCTGTGCAACAGTTGCTCACCTTCAGCACTGATCAGCTGCTGCTGAGTTAAGTCTGTCCTGGCTTCCAGAGAGAGTGTCGTTTTAATCTGAGAATCTGATTCTGCTTTCAGATTTATGGATTTTAGATGGCACCTCCAGAGCTCATTTGGGAGAACAGACAGAGACGGAGGGAGAGAACGAGGAGGGAGCCCCTGAACTCTCAAGATGTTTTTTTTGAAAGTGAGGCAGAGAAAGGAAGCAAATCAGATGGAGGAAGAGTGGAAATGTATGTAAGTGTGTGGGTGAGAGAGGGTGAAAAAAAAGGGATTTAATGCAGCTGGACTACTCAAAGTGCTCCAATGCTCCGACAAGACTTTCATGTCTCAGAAGGGCTGGATTCCAAAGTAAAGCTGAAGAGAGGCTCTTCGACCAAAGGAAATAAAGCTTTGGAGAGTGAGATTATGTTCATTTTATACATTCGATTCTGGAGCAGGAAACAAAAGATTAAAAAGAGGCTGGGTGGCACCTTTCATCACCGCGGACAACGGCGCGTTCGTCACCGAGCCACATGAGCCCCATCAGGACGGGTCAGTCTTATTACTGTTTTACAGACTGCGAAGGGAGGGTCTGCACCAGAGGGGGGGGGGGGGGGGGGGGGCGTCCTCCTAACCTGCACTGACGGGCTGGGAGTGAGGGTAAAGTGCAGAGGTCAAAGGGCGAAGGGCAGAGGGCAGGCTGAGCTAAGGAGGACTTTAAAGGTGACCTAAGGCGGCTTTGGAGGGACCCGGGTCCTGTGCAACAACAGAGGTCCACAAAGTGTGTTTGCATGTCAAACTTGTGCTGGTTATTTTGTGATGCAGCTCACAACAATCTCCGTTTATTCATACGTACTCTTCAGCTACAACTCCTGCTTTGAGATTCAGGCGCAGGTCCTCCAATTTAGAAACAAAACTACCTTCAAAACATTCCTGTTTTACATGTAATGATACACCCACTCCCACACAGATCCTCTTCAGGTGGCTTTTCTTGCCCAGTTGTTTCAAATTTATTTCGACTTGTGGGTAATATTTCCTCCAGCAGACGTCCATGATGACGCCAGGGTGCTGTGATTTGTGACCAGCTGCAGATTATCTTCGCTGACTGTGTTTTTTGATTATGCATTGCAAACTAGGGCCCAACTCGACAAGTCAAAATCACAGAAAATAATGTGCAAAAGCAGCTGAACGAACAGATTTTTATCACCCTGGAGCTCTCAGGCAGTTTTAATTTCTATTTGTGTAAAACAGGAAAAATAGAAGACGGTATAAAGGGCGACAGGAGGGAGCAAACGTACCTGAGAATAATTCAATAATGAAACGAAATAAAATAAGCCCATTGTTCCCATTAAATATTAAATATTGATTCAAACCATTGGAGCAACATTTTCAGATTCTGGTTTCCAATGTATTTGGCCATTAAACGTTTCATTTCCATGCATGTGCTATCTAAATTCATGTTGCAGTTGTGCTGCAGGTCAATACGGCGTGACGCTAGCTTAAATAGATAATTACTAATGTGGGTGCAGGTTTCTTTTTCATTTTCCCTTTCTCTGTTCTCTCTTTGTTCCACTCTCTCCACTCCTTCCAGCTCCCTCCGTGTCTGCCTCTGTCTTCGCTGCCTCGCCAGGCCTCAGAAAAGTCACCCTCTAATGCATCCCCGACACCCTCTGTGGAAAATGAGAGGCTTTAGCGTTGCCAGGGCAACACTTGAACGCAGGCAGAAAGAGTGAAAGGGAAGCCATTGATCGTTACCTTTAGCCATCCTATTGAGGACCATGTCAATCAGAATGTAAGTCCCACTCCTGCCAGCTCCATCACTGCAGAGAGTCAGGGAGAGAGAGAGATGGAGATCATTAAGGTGGCGGAGTGACGCTTTAATCTCAGAGTGTTTCTCTTAGAAGGAAACAAATTGCTCATTTACATCTGCTGAGAGACTGTGGAGTATATTTAAACACAAATGAGTCGATGCACACAGACACACACTGCTCCGTCTGCTCAAAAACCTGCTATTAACAGATAAAATGGAACACTTAAAAAGCAGAAATCAATAATAATCCTTAATATTCTTATGGAAATGCCTCGACAGATCTGAATATTTGATGGTCCAATCAATGTGACGATGTTAAACCTTTGCACACGAGTGCATGTGTGGTCTGGAGACTTGCTCGGCTATTGGGGAGAGGGGAATGGTTTCTGAGGCACACTGGGGACAAAGGCTTTTAAATGAATGCACCTCAGGAGCAGAGGAGAGGTTGAGAGGCCAGGGGCGGTTCGAGAACAGCTTTTGGAGAGCCTTGCTTTTCCATTACTCCAGAGATAGTCTTATGAAAAGCCTCCCTTTGTGCCCGCCGGCCATTCAACGGCTCTGCATGTTAATTGCAAACAAGGCGTGCACATCTCTCTAATAAAGGCAAGGCCAATAAAACAGGAGAGCAGGCCTGAGCACCACTGCTTCATTAATCCACTGCTAGACACTCAGTCCGCACAGTTCCCTCAGAGGCAGCCCGGCCCCACGCATGACTTAACAGGATGTGACTATTAAAAGTGGTCAGACAGATACCTGGTGTTTAATACAAACCAATCAAGGCCAGTTAACTAACTCGACCAAATGGGAAATGGAAGTGTCTCTGGCTGAGTGTCTTTGTGCCACACCATTTCCATAAAGGCACAGCCAGTGGAATAAGCAGGAGCTCCAGTGGACCCAGATAGAGTAAATGGACTGAGCGGCTTTAAAACAAACAGCCTCTCCCCTCCAACACACAGGCCACGACAAACAAACGCCATCCCAACTCAGCAGGGTCAGCCACTGTCACCAGGTTCGAATAGTCATACTTGCCTGCAGTGAACGATTATCGGGCAAGATCGACCCCGGTAGCACTTGTTAACCTTTCTGCAATAAAAAAAAAAGAGAAAATCAGATGTTATCGCCAGCTTGACGGCACGTTGTTTGACATGCACAGGCTGCTGAATCACACTCTTCTTTGCTGAATAACAGCAGTGATAATGAAGGACTTCTGCGCTGCGGTCAGGACGGAATTAACGACAGCAATAATCAAAGGAACAAGCAGAAACCGCAGAGATGCACCCGCCAGTCAATCAATCACTTTAACTCGAGGACGGGGGAAGAAGTCGGTGTCGCACCGCCTAAATAAACTGAGCATCATTTCAAACAGCACCATTGTGACACGTGAGGCTGATGGATGTGGCGGTGTGATGTTGTGATTGCCCGCCGCCAACGCATTAACCCTGGCCAATTATGAATGTTACACACCACAGGCACGGTGAAGGCCAACAAGCCTTTTCACACCCCGCCGTTGTCATGGAAACTGACTACACTGAGAGCCTCCGTGTCCCTCGTTTCTCACCTTTCAACGACGACGCGAACAATAAATGTCTGAATATCTCATCACATGTTCAGTTTGTCTCGTCTATCGAGCGTTTTTGTCACTTTTAACTGAACTTATTAGCCATAATCATTAGAAATAAATGGAAAAATACAGCATAAAGCACACTGCATTAATACACTGTAATATAAATGGAAGTGTCAGTTGTACTATAGTACTTCTGCTACTACTTATAGTAATAATAATGTGCTGTAGCTTATAATATTTTATCTTGCTGAACATACTATAAGACACTGTATTGATACAAAGATTTTCTATGTATAATGTCAGATTTTCCATTGCTTTCTGCTGGTTTAACCCCAGTTTTTGCATTTTATATGTTGTATTTGTGAGTTTTTCATGTATTTGAACCTTAAGAACTACAACTGTGAACTGCACTTCCCATGTGCACTTGCGCTTCAAAGCACAGCTGTGCTCTATTTGATGTCAGTGTGAGCTTTGACGTTTCTTTTCGCTGCGATGTTGGCTTGGCTTTATCATTTACCTACATGCACTGAACGTAGCTAAATATCAAAATGTGATGAAGCTACTTTAAATGAACCACTGCTTCTTTTGCAGGAAGAAGGCCTTTGATGTTTTTGGGTGTACTAAATTCATTTTTTTGTTTTGATATCAAATTACCTCACATTAAGTGTATATCTTTTCCATTTTAAGTATATAAATGTCAGAAAAATCAGAATCTCGCCTTAGTTAAGAGCATACAGAGATGTTTGGAGTTCCCATGCAAGCCAGAGGAAGGAGCAGTGAGAGGGGGAGAGAGGAGACAGAGTCAGGAGTGAGAGAAAGACAGTTTGTGCACAGGCCTGGCTGAGGAGACACAGTTTCCAATGATCACTTTTGTGACTATGCAACTGGGCTCATATTACTAGCTGCAACATCACAAAAATGACACTGGCAACCGCAAAATACCGAGTTGGCCGAAACCGTGAAAACCGTGAGTGTGCAGTACATCGTGTGGATCTGAGACCTCTGACTCAAATAATCAGAGAGCTTTAGATTCCCAATAACCTACAGCAGCGTTAATGGGGTTACATCAAGGCAATCTAGTCAACAGATTGGAAAGGAAAACTTATGTATGTAATCAAAACACAGCTCAAAGCAGCACACCAATATCATAAATAAATAGAACTGCGAGCTACACCCAGTGTAATTTAAAAAAAGAAAAAAGAAAAAGAAAGAAAACAGCATCAACTCTGAGGAAAGGATGACATGATAACGCTGCACATCCTCTTTTCTCTCTCTCTCATCTGCATTACAAACTGGCGGGACAGACTTCCATCCACAAATCAGATGCATCTATTCTCATTTGGAGGGCTTTTCCGATCCCTCTGGGTTCTCCCAGAGGAGCTATTGTTGCTCTTCTGCCAGAACGCATTATATGGAGAACACAGTGAGGTTATTCAGTCACTAGCGTTCCCCCTCTCCCGTGTTTTTAGTGAGACAGCTCTCATTTAATTGGGTGTTTGAATTAGGTATTTTTTCTCTTTTCTTTTCTTCCCAAGCCAAGCCAGGCAGTGCAGGGCTGTTAATTTGCTGCATCACATGTGCTGGAGGGAGGTGAGGGAAACAGGCCCAGGATGAAAGGGATAGTACAGAAACACAGTCCTTATTAGAATAACTGTTCTCTAGGACACCAAAAGGTAGAGGGGCAAAAAGGAGACCAGAGACCAGAGAGGCGCTGACAGAACACAGAGTATAAGGGAAGATGATTAAGAACGAGCTCAGGATAAAGGCCGGTCGTAAAGGTGGGAATCTGCCTGAGCTCCAGTGTCTGAGGCCAACCTGCAGCGTCCTTCACTCTACCTGCGGAAGTCTAACAGGGTCCTGGCCGAGCTGGGGATGCCGCGGTCCATCCAGGACAGGAAGTGGAACTGGGTGACGGTGCGCGTCTCGTTCGTCTGCAGGTTCTTCAGGTAGAAGCTGCGCACCAGGAAGTCCTCGCACCAGATGTGCTCCGACACCAAGTTGACCTGCAAGTAGAAGAAGGAATAAAAGCAAAGGGTGACATTTGGTTAATGAATGACAAGCCAGCAGTCATATCTCATTCATAACTATGCAACAACCTGCAGGAACGAGCTTAAGGAAGCTTTTGCACCAAATGTTTTAAAGGGCTGCTTCACCCAAATTACAACTTAGTCTTTGCGGTAACCATGCAAATAGTTTAGGTGTCCCGCACTGGCAATTTAGCTTCCTCCAGTTCAGAAAGAAAGAAACTGCGAGGAGGAAGGAGGAAGCTTTGGAGTGATTACATGTGCGGTTCTCATTAAAAGAGGTTAATTTGGTTGAAAGAAGGCTTAAAGAAATGACACACAGTAATCAAAGATATGAACTGTTCTTTCAGACTCTGCACTTTTTATCACAGGGTAACTTTGTCTGGTGAAATGAGGTGCAATTAAGTTTGATACGAATGTGGGAATGTGTTCATTATATTTATTGTGAGCGACTTTATGCCGCAGTGTCGAACAAAGACCTGAGACGCTGTTGTTATGAGTAATGATGAGATATGAATATACACTGAGTGGCCACTATTAGGTACACCTGAACAGGCTAATGCTAATCCAAGGCAACAGCTCAGCCATGAATTCCACTGCTACAAAGATAATAATGTTCAGTTTTGACAGACACTGTCAGAGAGGTCTTAATAATCCCCTAACTGTAGAGTGTACATGTGTTTCTAAACCTTTGTGACTCCTCAACCTGATTGGCCAGGTTAAACTGGGAAGGCGGGCTCTACTATCATATGTAAGTACACTGAGAGGCTTCTCATTTACAGATTTCTTCCTTTAAAAGCTTGAGAGATATTGGCCTCTGAGATTTCTTCCAGCGTCCCAATAAAATTAGCAGTGATTGAATTTTGTTTGTGGTGCTCAAAGTAAAAGTTACATTTGTAAAAACAGCATCCTTGTTACTCAGCAGCTTTCATGGGGACTATTTTATTTGGCAGGGAGTATTTCCACTGAAAACCGCTCACAGTGAAGTTGGTAAATTATAGACATTGTTTTCTGGAGGAACATGTCGCTGTTGAATTTTTTAAACGGCGTTTTGCAGCGCTGTGAGCACAAATAAAATTCATCTTGATTGCATTGGGGTGGAGACAGAAATCTCATAAACTCAGAACATAAAATCAAAACTATGTGCGCTGCTAGACACCACTAAGAGGAGGAAGGATGTTTTGTTGTGATCGGGGTGAACTGATTCAGATAAACTTCCAGCTTTGTGACTTCTCCTCAATCCCCCGCCAACGTACCTCGTATATGTGGTAGACATCAGATCCTTCGTCAGGCCAGTAGTGATGACACTGCTTGACCCCGTTTTCAGAGAGCGGGGTCAACATGACGATGACGACGCAGCCACTCTCCCACACCATCTACACGCCGGAGGAAAATGCGTCAGACATCCCTCAAACAACAACCCTTTAATACTCGTCTGTGTGACATTAAAGTAGCACTAATGTGTAGCTGAACTGTGCCACCAGGAGCAGCATATTGCGCATTAGCATTACATGGCAGCCTTGTATTAGAGAGAAATTGATTTCTTAATCTTGGCCCAGGAAGTATGAATAAATGTCACCTCTCTGTGTGTGACAAATGATAAATGTTGGGCGGAGCGGCGGGAGGGCGGGTCACGTGGCGCCCTCTCTCAGTCGCCTGAGCGGGATCACAACATCTACTGAGCCGCTGCTCCATTTCATCTTATCACAATCTAATGTGTCCTTGGGAAAAAAATACAGGCCCACGGCAGCCATTAGGAAAATGAGGAGGAAACGCGGCTTTTATGATTGCTATAAAAACACAATGGCCTTGACTATACACTAATCACAAGCTTCTGTGATCCAGCCCAGTGGACACATTACACGCCAACTGTGCCAACTGCGCCAAGATGTGATGAGATTAGGCAAGGTGATAATGTGGGGGAATATTATCCATTTAGTCTTGTAAGGTTTGGCAAATATTTGTAGGTAGTGAGGAACAAGTGCATTCTTATTTTCCACCTTCAGCTCATAAAAAGCCTGTCAGTTTTTTTATGTGATAATCAATTTTTCGGCTCCAAAAACATAAAGCTGCTCTACATCGCTTGCGTAGCAGGAGGCAAGACAGTGGGGGAAAAAAAGCTCAAAAATGGCCGAAGTTGCTGCTCTGTGAACTGAATTCTGAGGGGAAGTGAGCAGGAAAGCGAGGCCCAGCAGAGCTCAGGTAATAGCCGGGGACGGAGAGAGGGAGGGGAGATGGATGGAGGAGTGAAGGATGAAGGGATGGGGGAATGAGGAGTGGAGGATTAGAGCAGAGCCGCCTTTCAGAGCGCTGCCTGGGGCTGGTGTGGATTAGATAGGACAGAGCAAAAAGATTTGCCTCCTGCATGGTCCATTTGCATGAGAGTGGCAGTGTTTCCCCTGTTTGTTTACTTCTAATGGGGGGAAAGAGTGTTTTTTCTCTCTTGTCACAAACCAAGGTTAACCATATTGAATAATGAGTGGCTACTTTTTATTGCCAGACACAGAACTGATGTTCATTGTGTCAGTCAATCTGTGTCTAATTTTCCATTATTTTCTGCTTAATTGGGAAAGATTTAGAGTCGAGTTCATGGCTAAATGGCCCATTTCATTAGATAATGGATATGCATTTATTCACCTGGCACGGAAAAAAAATTGGCAGACAAACAAACAAATAACCAAATTGACAAAGAGATAATTATCAACTGTTTCATTTGAGGCACTTTCAAATTTACAAATTAAATACAGGAAGCCGTCATTCCTATTTGAGCTGATGTGGTCAAAGGTACACTTTTTAGATAATAGGAAATGAATTTTTCTTTTTTTTCTTTTAATGGATTCGCAGCAGGTTTGTTTTATGGGTTTAAAAAGTGATTTACAACAAAAATCAAGGGCTTCACTCTTTTTGGTGCGCAAAACTCAACCTGACCAGACTAAACTTTGTGCTACCACCCGTCCCTGGACACAAACAAGTGCTGGCGTCTGTGCTAACACCAAGTCAGCACTATCATAATGATTCAAAATGAGTATCTATTCAGCACATGATGCAGAGTGCAGAGTGCAGGGCCAGCTGGTCTGCCAGGATTTATGCTTCACACTTCTACATCCTGGTCACGGCTAGCGGAGTTACTTCACCATATGGAGGTGATGGGCCCGCTAATTACTACAGTCCTGTCCTATTAACACATAAGAACGCCATTTGGCAACCATGCATCATTTAAGGCATACTGTACCTCCACACAAGACGACATGTTTTACAATAGCCTACACACAGCCAGTGAATAATGGCGGGTTCGTCTGACATTTATGGACAAGATAAGGAATGCAAATAGCATGGAGAAAAATGCAAATATGAGCAAACAGCAGCATCATTATAAATAATATTAGAATTCCTGGGGGTGTGTGTAACTAAACTACCATATAGGAGTAAAAGCTGCAGGTTTATAGCACATATTCAGTGAATTAAACAGCTTTATAGATGAGTAGGAACAGTAGAAGCACCATTACTTCAAGCCCCACTTTGTGCCTCTCATGTATCAGCATTACGCTGGAGTCACAGAGCTAAGCAAACAGTTTCCTGAGAAATGTACAATTATGCTTTGTCCTTCCTTTATTTGAGGGATAATCAGGCTCTAAGTTTTGGAACAATCATTTTTTCCATAATTTGGGGGATGTAAACAGGAAGCATAATGTTGCCATGGATGAAGTGAGTTAGCTGTGGGCTCCAACTTCAGCCCTGTTTTTATAGCCCCTATTTGATCACACTTTTGCAAATCACCATTAAAAGTATGCAGAGTTAGCCTTTAGTAGTTCCTGTTTACATAGCAATGGATGAACTATCACTGTAACTATCACTGGATTACTTACTGTAAATACTGAAGAAAACTGAAAACTTAATGATTCCTAGCGAATTCCCAGTATAAGGAACGTTTTTTTTTATGATTTCAAAGCAGATTTATAGAAGTTCATTTGCAATGGACACCAGAAATGACCGAGTTAGGACTCTGAGAGGAATCAAATTGCAGCAATGATGCAACAAAGGTTAGTTTTTTGCTTGTTTTTACAAAGCGAGCAAGGACACTTTTGCCATTTCCAGTTACCTGGATTATCCAGTCACAGCTTAAGAAAAGGGTTAAAATGTTTCTCTCATGTACCAGACAGTATATTTTCTTTATCCGGATGATTGGAGGAGCTTTTGTGAATTGTGGAAACGCCCTCAGAACAGCAGTAACTGTTGTTTCTGGGTTTTTCAAAGTAGATATTTTTAGGAGAGTCGGATGCTTCGCTCTGATGTTTCGCTCATGAGAGGCACAAAGTGGGGCAACACGGGTTCATCGATCCCTCTTTGAAATTCCACCATTGCTTAAACACCTTAGAAATAGTAATCTACACTTTTCTCTTGGACCAAGAAGACATCAGACTCATAAAACCACAGACAGTGCAGCTCTGTCGCGGTTCTTACAAACCTTCATCTGTGCAGAAAGAGAACTGTAAAAGATGAAAGACCACGGTGAGCGGAGATGAGCATTACCTGCCAGAAGTCCGCCACAGTGGAGGGAAGTGGGCCCTGCGAGGAGATGTAAGTAGGGTTGCGAGGGTCATGGTCCATCTGGGAGAGAAGGAACAGAGTGTGACACAGTGTTTGGGCGGAGACTGGTGGATGAAAACACACAGTCAGGGAAAAAGACTTCCATCAAAGCCTCCATCTGGTTGGTGAAATGAGAGCAGAAAACATTCGCCTCTGATGTGTTTCCTGTCTGTTTTCATTCATCGATTCAGTCTCGCTCCTCTTTGTCGCTTCCCTTCTGTCCTCAAGATCTGACTAGTTTTTAATGGGTCTGATTACACTAAATTGGAACATAGACAAAACCACAGACTCCCATCGGTAAACTGTGAACATCGCGCTGTGCCACACTGGATAAGCTTTGAGCACGTATCTGAAGGACATCCTTTGTACGCCTGTCAGTCAAACTTGTTTTTGTGACAAAATGTTTAAGATCAGTCTCTTTAAACATCACGTTTGCATAAAAAGACTGAAGAAGACCTTGCACGGTGCGGCCTGTCGAGTAGAAAATTAAGCAAACAGGCACCTCTAGTGTTTACGGGAAGAATGCCACGGCATAAATGATATTCATCAGTTTTCAATGCAAATAGAAAATGGTCTCCTCCAAAAAAATACTGTTGCTACTTGATAGTGAAAAGATTTCTGAATTTACACTGAACTGTTTGTTATGCGCAGACATTACCATGCCATTACCCTTGTGCTACCCTCATTCCCACTGCTGCCTAACGCACTGTACATAACAGTAGATCTTCTTGGAAATATCATTTAGTTTTCCTTTTTATTTCTTCCTTTATTGGTATTTTTATATAGTATGTTCTGTTTTATTCTATTCTAATTTCACATATTTGAATATTTGTTTCCACTCTTTCTGCATGTGTAGCATATAGGGGACTACAACTGATCTGTATTGTATAAGGACAATAAAACCTTAAACCTTGAAATCTAACTTCAAATCCTTTGAATGTTCAAAATAAAGACTTGTGTACAGCCTTCTCTAATGTCCTCAATGACCTCATGAAATGCCGTTCAGATGTCAATTTCTGCCACGCTTTGACGTGTTTCTGCATGAAACATGGTGGTGTGGCGGGGCATGTAAAGCCTGCAGGCGGCTGATGTGAGGGAGCTGAGTGTTGGGGTGGGACATAATGACATGGGGGACTTGATTTGAGGGATGTGATTGAGACTTGATTGAGTAGGTGTTGGCAAAATCAATGATCGCATTTTATTGAATGGAATTTTTATGCACACCCTCGAGTGCGAGATGCATCAGTGGAAAGATGTTGACACACTCTGCAGGAAAAGAAATGGGTGGGTACATATCAGTGCATTCTTGATGTATATTTGGCATTATAATGATAGACGAGGCACTCCAACAGTGCTGTATTTTTGTAAATCTATTATTTATGGTACACCTACTAAAGATATAACCTGATGTGCCAGACGGTTTGTTACACTGAACCATCGGGGACGTCGTCTGTGGAAGCTGTTCAGAAACACTCAGGCACTTTCAAATAATACTTGGCAGGTGATTGGATGAACCATCCGTCTATCACCATCCATCATGGACGAACCAATCAAATCGATGAACCATATGAAGTAACAGGTGAGCGAAAACATCTTCTCCACGGAGAACAGCCTTCAGTGCCTTCCTCTTTAGGAGGCGCCGTTGATGTTTTTAACGAACAGTCGCTTCTTGCTCTGACGTCACACCTACATCACGGCCATAGCTGCCAGTAGTGTCTCGCAGGACGCCGATTGCTCCGAACGACGGCCACTAGCACATAACTTGAAACCTGGCATGCTGAACTCTCACGAGGTAACCACAGATGCAGCGTGTCTTTATAAAATGAAAGTGTATCTTTACATATCAACATGACATTGAGCGACATCCACCAATGAAAATGGAGGCTTTCTTTGCAGCACATCCCTGAACTGTAACAGAGGGACTTAAGGAAGGTGACATCTCTGAGCACAACGTTAAGGACCACCATAACAGTAAGCCACATCGTCATTCTTAATGGCTTTTTCACTCTTTGTGAACTCCCTTTTTCCTTTCAAACACTGAAGAACAACTCGCCAAGGACACCGAACATGAGCTTATAAGAACATCTAGTTTCTCTTTTCATTTCTTTGACTCATTTGTCAAGCTCATAGACCTTAATTATGGAGCATTCTTCACGGCTTTAATATTACCATAACACTTTTCACTCCTCGTGTTTAATAACCTCAACAACAGGATTAATTCTTAATGCTCTGAACGGGCGATAAACCCCAACGTACAACTTTAGTCCAAGATTTTAAATAAAAATCAAGTCTTTTAGTATTTATGTCTTTGTAATGTATTTCCATTATGGTGGATTAAAAATGTCAAATTGTTTTCTCTTTTAACTTCCAAATCATCAGGCTCGGTAGAAACAGACTATTGTGTTGTCATCGTCATGCTGGAAATTATTTCTCTGCAGCATTTAGCAGTGAAATACTTAATAATGGATTTGATCTTATTTATAGTTTATGATTTATAGTTATATTACCTGAATCAAGTGTCTACAGGATGTCAGGCAGGATGTCAATATTCATTGTGGATGTTGTTGTTAGTAGTAACTAAACGATCGTTGGGGGGCAGAAGTGAAGCATGAGTGACTGAACATGTTCTTTAAACACACCTTCACAAGGTCTGGCTGCAATTTCAAAATGTACCTGCCTGTCTATTAAAGAAATTTCCCAAAAGGACACGCAGGAAATGTTATGTTCATTACCCACTGTTCTACTTCAATTAGGTATAACCATGTTGTTCAATTTTCCCTTCATCCGTCCTGGTTGAAATTCCTCTCATGGGTTTGTTAAAAAAAAAAAAAAAGAAAGGGTGGTGCCGAATGCTAGTGCTGCCACTCCGTTTAGCCAATCTCAAGGACACAGACATGCTGTAGCTGTGTGTTGACATCCCTGCATGAATACTAAAGTGCAAACATGAAAGAGTAGTCCTGCGTTTCAGCTGTCCTCCCCTCGCCATTGTGGGAAGAAGATAGACTACAACAAAAAAGGCAAGGAAGTGCTCTTTGGTTTGAAGTAAAATAGCTTGTGCTAAAATAGCTTGCACAAATATCGCTTCCTGGAGAAGCGTCTCAACTTTCAACACCTTGATCCGGTGTTTATGAGAGACAGGGAGCTCGGGAGCTAAACGCCGACTTGAGGTCATCACAGATAGTTTGAAAACAAAAGCATGGAGAACAGGTGGGGAATGCAGAAAGCTACACAGCGTTTGATTGTGTGAAAAGGCCAGCAGAGACAAAGGCAACCAGGCTCCGACCACATTTCATGCCACCGCACATTCCCTCGAAACCATTCCTCCCGCTAATGATGCTGTGCATCTGGGAGCGCTTGCATCATTTGTGGTCAAGCATTAACCATTATCCAAGCTTTACCCTGTGTGCATGTCACCCTCTGCTTTGCAGGGAGCTCCTTCCCTCTGCCTCCCTGACCCCGGATTCCAAGAAAGAAGCGACAGATTATTTACTCGTAGGCCACTGCCCCTGAAGCTAATGAGGAGGAAGAAGCCGCATTGACAGACATAATTATCACAGTTTTGCTGGGCTCAGCCAGGGGTCCCTTTTGTGGTGTAATTACTGTCCTTTCATCCACACACCACTGCATCCGCCATTACTTCACCCATCCTCAACATCCGCTTGTGTTTCTAGATGCTTTTTTTTTTTTAACTGCACCAAAACAGACTTGGGTAACTTTATACTCTTTTACTAATGTACCCGTCTGCTTTTTTGCTAACTTCTTCCCATGATTGATTACGCCTATTATAATATTATTCTATAAGATGGCGAATGTCGCACTACAGCACTGTTTAAATAAGCTAAAAACCTCTATGAATATGCCATTAGAGAAAATGGAGGAATAAATAGAGCATCTAGAAGTCTCCACTGTTTGTTTCTGAAGAGTAATAGGCTTTTAGTGCAGCTGTGTGTAGCCCCCTCATCTATCTCCTCAGAAATTTTGGCACTGTATTTGAAATGCATAGTTTCCTGTTCCCTTTGATGGAATCCCTTTTCAGCAGCCTCAGGGGAAATCATGACTGGCAATGTTTTGGGGGAAAAAATAGTAAAAAAAACAAAAAAAAACAACAAAAAACAAAAAATGTAGCACTCTCAAACACTGAGGTCTTTCTGGATTTGTGGTGGGATTCATTTGTTTAGTCAAAAATAATATATAATTCTTTTTAGTGCCGATGAAAAAAAGGGGTATCTCCAGAGAGCGGCCATTTTGAAAGCACTGAAAGTAGCAATGCAATTCAGCAAGACACAGCGAATCCACTGAGGCTCCCAGCATGGAGAACAAAGTTTAGGAAGAAGATCAATGCACTTGAATCAATGACAAGTCCTTTGAAACTTCTTTTTATCTCAAAGTAATATCCAACCACAACAGGTGTTCCCGGTACAAAAAAGGCTTGAGAGACACGAGATATTAGCCACAACGCAGAGCCATAATGAATAAACAATACTCACTATTGGACTTGCATTGATGTAATCGGAGTTGCCGTGGTTATTCTCTGCTTTCAAGGTGATCCTGGAATGATCGTCTGTAATGGAGATGCATAATTCATCAACATACTTTTCCACTGTTTTTCCACACCACACAATAACAACAGAATTTTGAGCAGCAACACAGAAATATGAAACTGAAAAGGCTGCAGGGCAGTTTCATCAGACTTTCATCATACACACACACACACACACACACACACACACACACACACACACACACACACACACACACACACACACACACACACACACATTTTTCTGAAGTCCTGAATTGCTCCACCTTTAATAAGGAATGTTCCAAGTGAAATAATAATAATATATTTTATGTGAAGAAGCCTGTAAGTACTGATCCTTAAAATCCTCCTTTTCTAAAACAAGTGAAACTGTTGCAAGATTCATATAATCTGCTTCCAATGAATCTGAACCCACTTCAGTCGTCGTCTTAAACACATTTGTTTGAAGTTAAAGCCCCTGAAAACGCGACCTCAAATCTTTTTCTCATAATCATGACTACATAGGCGCAACTTCAAGTAAAAAATAAAACTTTTGGTATTATTTATGATAATAACTATGAGTTTAAAAGTCAAAAACTCATCTTCAGGACTGTGTGGGTGTGGTTTGATCAGATTTGATGGACAGTTACAGAGAAACCCACCAAATGTCATCAGATTCCAATTCAAATGTTGCTAAATTCTGATTGGTGCATGGAACTTTGTGACATCACTGTGTTCTAACTGAGCCCCACCCACCTCAAACTGGTAAGAAGAGCACAGAGAAAAACAGAAAAACAGAAATCTCTCATGTGAAATTATGAAAACCATCAAACTTTGACAGAATCTTCTTATGGATCCACATTACTAAGAGGCTGATCAGGTGATTACTCCACTTGTACGAAGATGAAGTAACTGATTGTCGAGCTTTTCATTCTCATTTTTCTAACCAAATCCTAATTTGCTGTTACTTTTGAAACTATATGTCTACATTTCAGCCAGAAGCAAACAAAACCTCTTCTCATTTCTAGTTGACAACCATGAATTTTGTTGGAAAGATGACTTTCGTGCAGCTAGCTAGCGTAGGCTAACGCTAAAATTCCGTGATTGGTTCCAAAATGAGAACCTTGTAAAGGGGTCTTATGTATGCACTTGATGGCCTCATACATAATACCCAGTTAAAGTACTGCACATGCCAGGTAAAATGTCCTCTTAGAATAAAAGGTCCTGCATTGTTTGCATGTTTCAGAGCCAGCTAGGCCAAATATTACAGGATTATTAATCAAAATGTGATTGTTCATTCTAATCCAGCCTGTGGATGGTTTGGATGTTTACCATAGAAAAACATGCGTGGTCAGATTTATGCTTTTTCAAACAGTATGCTTGTACAAGAGAAAATGATTTGAGGATGGGAATAATGGATGATTTCAGGAAACTTAATGCTATCTAAGAGGTTTGGCTGAACCTAAAAAACAGCAAAATGGAGCGACTATCACTAGTTGGAGCTCTGATATACCAGCATGTTGACTCAGCGCATGTTCCAGTCCAAAACAGGAATCTGTAACCTGACGACTTAATAATATAGTTATTAGATATTATTATGCCCTTTATCTTTGGTGAATTTCATTCAAAGTAGTCTCAAAGCTGCTGATTTTCACTGAAAAAGCACAGAATTTTCTGATCACGACAGAGGCCTCTACTGGCAGCTTCTCATAGTGCTTTGGCTTCTGTACCAAACTGTTTTTATGAAGCTCTTTGAAGGATCCGTATAAAAGATATGACATATAAATATACCACCAGCAGCAGCCTAGTAAATGGTGGAAACACTCTCATGGCTAAAAACAAAAAAAAAAATGAATGGACATGTGGACGGACTCACATACAACCACGGCGTCTGAGCGGTTCCTCTTGGAGTTCTGCTCAACCCGTCCCACACTGCAGGCGCTGGGCTCTGCCTGGTAGGAGCACAGGGCCTCCCACTCACGCTCCAGACGGTTCTTGTTCTTCAAGTGGTCCTCCATGTATGACTAGAAGAAAACAGACACCCCCTTAGCCACCATTTTACTCACCAAGCCAGAACCATTCAAGTCGGTCAAACGTCTCCAAAATTATGGCTGTAAAAAGACATTTTGTGTTTGTTTTTGCTGAAAATTTGAATGAATTAAATGAGAATAATTCATTTTCACCATATCATAGCTGGCTTGAGCTACCTTGTTGTTATTTATTCATTATATTTTCTTCGCCATGAGCTAACCAGTAAATAAAATGGAGCAAGACACTAAACCCTTGTTTAGCATCTGCTATTAAAGCCACAATCAGGTGTCATGGAGCATTATTGTCCTAAGCTGCTCTATAGTGTAACAACTGGGTGAGGAGGAGGCTGCTGAAGGTCTAGGTGGGGAAGGTGTGGTAATGTTTGCGTCTTTGTGTGTTGATGCATGTGTGTTTGACAAAGAGAAAAAAAATCACACACAATTAAGACTCCTGAAAGGTTTGTCTGCATTGGAAATACTTCAGGGGTGTTTCAATCACGTCCCTCACTGCTTGCACAGCCCCTGATAAGATTGTCTGCATTTAAGCCGTCGCTTGGAGAAGACAAAATTGAATTCGCTAGAGAGACAAAGATGGAAAAAGAGGAGGGGGAGGGGAAGAGGCCTGTGTGTGCGTGTGTGTGTGTATTCTCCCAAACCAGGGCAAGTCTTAGGGAGCTTAGAGGCTGTAGTTGGCAAGACGGTCTTTTTTAGCGTAACGCCGTGCTTCGCCCTCGCTCCTGTATCATAGCTCCCCTCCCGATGGGGTTAAATGGTTTAGTCCGCTATTGTGTGAGGCAGAAGATTACAGACTCATAAACTGATGTCAGGGATCAGCTGGCTAATACAATGAAAGTGATACCCAGATGTGCTGGGTTTTTATCCCATATTAAAGGCAGTGTAGGTAGGCTGAGCAGAGAGGTGACACTCCATTGTTACATCCGACTTATTCTCTCCTGTCTGTCAAAAGGGAAATTCAAGCCTTTGCAGCATATACACAATTCCTACCTCGATGAT
This sequence comes from Chaetodon trifascialis, assembly GCF_039877785.1. Lineage (NCBI taxonomy): Eukaryota > Metazoa > Chordata > Actinopteri > Chaetodontiformes > Chaetodontidae > Chaetodon > Chaetodon trifascialis. The sequence continues at coordinate 17,055,245 of NC_092073.1, forward strand.
AATCACAAATAAGCTTGTCCGACACATAATAGGCAATTACCCTTTGATGGCTCACAAATTCAGACATCCCCTGCATGCACGCAAAGGATATTAGGTGACTTATAAGAACATTACAAATCCTACAGACAATGGAAATCAAAGTTTATTGTTAGATATGGCACCAAAGGTGCCACTCGGGTCTTAAAAGCCACACAGAGAACAAAAAAAAGCAACTCTTGCGATTAATGCAGCTGCATAATGAGAGATCAGAAAAGCACAACGTGTTCTGTCTGAACCCATTAATGACACAGAGTGATATTTCTCATACACCACTGTAGATTTCTACATTTAGGCTTTGAAGCAGTCCTGTTTAAGCTATTAATTTTATGCATGCAAAAAACTCAATTACATAAAAAAAAAAAGTCTAGTTAATGTCAATTCTAATAGCAGGCAACACAAGTATATTTGCATGTGTGTTGTTGTGCATCGCCTACGCAAACACACAGTGCTGTCTTCCCAGGAAAATGACAGCATGCCATTATGGCCACTTGACAGAGCCTGTCACCACTATGCTCTTGTCACCCTGTACAAGTACTCTCTGCTTGCCAGCCTGACAGCATTCCACCTCCCCTACCAATATTACATCTCCATGTACTTGATAAATCCACTCTGAATTGCATCCCATTCTATTCAAACGATGCCCTGAATCGATTGCATTCCAAATTCATATTTTCGCAGCTTAATGCAATGCAGCCAGCAGGCCCTTATCAAGCCCTCCCGTTCCTAGGGGGAGGCAGTGGACCATGGCGTATTCCAGAGACAGGGTAACGAAGGTTTAGTGAATGGGGGGATTATGTCTGCCAATCAGAGGGTTGGGATGGGAGGCCTGGGTGTCAGGGAAACAATGTCTAATCCTTCCTAAGCAGTCTCCTCGGCAGCAGAGGGTGCCGGGTGAAATCAGGATGAAGGGACAACCAGGGGAGCCAGACACAACAGGTAACACATTACTGTCAAGCTCTGCTGTCAAATTAAAACGAACAATGCTGGTAACAGTTTGTACAGGGAGCTTTATGATATGATAAACGGTGGAGAGAGGTGAAAAAAAAAAGTATTAATATGCTGTTGTTGTTTTTTTTGTCTGACTAATAATAGCTAAATTAAAAGAACACATTTGTTTTGCCTTAAATGGAATCTGAATTGCTCATAAACTAAATGTAAAATTGTGATTTAAAGCCACTGAGGGCAGAACATGTTGCACGAGTCGGTGGCTATTTTCCTTTGCCTGAGTCTGTTTTCTTTTTGAGCAAATAATTCATCATTTCAAAAAAAAAAAAAAAAAAATTGAACAATAACTAGTCAACATAATGAAAAAGAGCCCCAGGCTACATAATTATGGATTTTTTTTTCTTTTTCAGGAGAGAGGTGATTAAGGCAAAGGATCACCGGAGCAAAAGCAACTATATCAACATTTTGACCCTGATTCTGGACAGTGGATGTTGTTTTGTGACTGTAAAGTGCTGTCCATGGTGCTGAACACACAGCACTGCAACGATAAGCATGGAAATACAGCCACATATACTTCCATGCTACAGCTGGTCATCATTTTTGAGGATTTGAACTTTGCATTGTTGCAGCTGAAAGTGGCAAAAGGAATAGATAGATAGAAATAAGACAGTAGAGATGTGTCATAATTCTAAAAAAGAAAAAAAACAACAACAGATGACTCAGCACAAAGAGGCATCCAATTCCAGTTTTGAAGTTGGAAGTCGTTATGCAAGACTTTTTAAGTCTTGAGGTGGGCCGAACAGTGGGGGGCAACATCATACTTCATTTATCCTGATGGAACTTAGCTCTCGCTGTAGCACAGTGGCTGTGTATCCTGCATGTGTGTGTGTGTGCGTGTGTGTCTGTGAGGTGATTGGGCCTCAAAAAAAAAAGGACCCCCAGCATATGTGCTTTGGAAAGCCATGTATTCATCATCCTTCTCCACACGGTGTGAGCTCCAAAGAGCGAGCGAGGGGAGATGAGAGGAGAGGAGAGCAGAGATGGGAAAATATAGGTCTGAGATCAGTGATAACAAGGCAATCTCACACATGGTTTCATGTGAGATGGTGGTGGAATTTTAAAGAAGGACCCCTATAGGACATCTCCATGTCAATCATGGCATGAAAGAGAAGTAAAGGTCCCTGTGTGTTTTACCTTTCTACTTTGCAATGCCTGCGTTGCTGCTGTGAAGAAACTGGGGCTAATAATAACAGCTCCTAGAAATGATTCACAGCGCCTCTTTTGTTATTGCAGGGCTAAATGCTTTTCTATTGTCAATGTTTTCAAAAGGGGCTTCACAAACAAGCCTTGACGAGTGCAACAAAACCCATCTATTACCACCAATACAAGGCATTACTCAGATTCACTCTCATTCATTATAGCCTCCCAATATAAAAGCTAGACATGCAGTGTGATGAATGCTCTCTCCATTAATGGAAACACTGCAAGGCATCTATCCATCTCTTTTATCAAGCTTGTCTCAAATGAATGAAGCGAAAGTTGTGCAAAATTAAAACAATCCATTGTGTGTTTGTGGAAGCGTTGGCAACTGAAAGCTTTTTCAACCAAAATAAAAACCTAGCAAAATTTCTAAAACATCCAAATGACAATCAGCTGGGTAATGATATTTCAGTTTTGAGCAGCTCCCATCACGCAAAACAATGTCTGCCTTATTTTGCTGCAGCAGTGAGAGAGCGAGAGAGACAGAGGGGGTAAAAGATGAAAACGACAGTGTGGAGAGAAGCAGGACGGAACGATAAAGAGAGAAAATGACACAGTAAAGGGAGGAAAAAGTTGGAGGAGAAAAAATGAAGACAACAGAACCAAGATAAAGCAAAAGGGAGAAAACAGCGGGAAGAGTGATGAAAAGAAAAAAAAACCCTACGATAACAGGGTTGTGAGGGGGATGAGGTGAGAGGGATGAAAAAGAGACACATCCAAACAGATAAACAGAGAAATCAAGCTGTTGGTTTTCAGCACGGGGTCTAGCATATTCATAGACACAGGGAGTTTTAAAAGCATACACTATAATCTATGCACGAGCCTATTCCTGTAGATCTGTGATTCCCAACATTTCCGTCCGACGTATCCCCAAAGACCTCTCCAGATTATGCCTACATCTACAATTACGCCTACATTGACACCACCTGTCACGCTCCAAATGTGTTCATTCTAATTGATTTTAAAATTGGTGTTGCTAATTATATAAAATCGTTTGCTGTTGTATTTTGTCGTAAAAATGAGCTGTCATTAGTTCAGCCTGGTCAAGTTTACCTTTGCACTACGTCATATTTCAAACATTTTCCATTATTTTTAGCCATTTCACCATTTATCAATTACTTTTAGCTAATTGTTTCCATGTTTATCCATCCGTTTATTCATTACTTTAAGCTAACTATGTCAACCATTTATACATTACTTTCAGTTGTTTCCATCATTTATCCACTACTTTTAGCTAACTATTTCAACCACCTTTTATTTTCAGCCAATCATGTCTACTTTTTATCAGCTACTTTTATTTCTTTTAAATGTTTATCCATTAAGCTAAGCTAGCTACTTTAAGCTAACAATCTCAACCATTTATACATTATGTTTAGCTAACAATTTCAACTGTTTATCCAATAAGTTAAGCTAGTGACTTTAAGCTAACAATTTAAACTGTTTATCCTTTACATTTAGCTGACTATTTCAAGTTTATTTACTACTTTAAGCTAGCTATTTTAACTTTTTATAAATTAATTTAAGCTAACTGTTTCATCTGCTCAGCCATGACTTTCAGCCAACTATTTCAGGCATTTATTCATAAGATTTAGTTAGCAATTTGAACCTTTTATCACTTACTTTAAGCTAACTGTTTCAACTGCTTCACCATGACTTTTGGACAACTATATTTCGACCGTTAATCATCACTTTCAGCTAGCTATATCAAGATTTTATCAATTAATTTATGCTAACTGTTTCAGCTGCTTAGCCGTAACTTTTAGCCAACTGTTTCAACTGTTTATTCGTTACTTTTAGCTGGCTATTTCAACTGTTTTTAGCTAACTAATCAAACTGGCTATTCATTACTTTTAGCAAAACTGTTTCATGTTTTCATCCTTATTTCTATTTTTCTGATTAATTCTGCTGCTCACGTAACCCATGGCAACTGTAGAAGTACCTCTTGGGGTATGAGTAGCCCTGGTTGTGAACCGCTGATGTATGATTATGACCTATTCTTATAGCACTGGAGTTTCTACAAGTACACTAAACCCACCCTGGCAGGTTTAGTGCATAGTCAGTGAGACATGACATGTTGTGGTTGTTTAGTCGTAACAGTCTGATGCCAAGAACCACAAAAGGTCTCTGAGGGCCTGACAACAAACCACACCTCAACCATCTTCCATCTATTCTCCTCCCTCGCCACTTTCCCCACCACACGAATCATCACTCACATTGTTTCCTTACCAGTATCATGTGACCAGTAGAAATGTCCATGTTGGACGGCACTGGTTCTTCACACCAGGAGGAGGTGCTACTGCGGGTGGACGGGCTGGCTGCGGGGCCATCGCTGAACTGGGACGAGACGCTGTTGAGCCGCGAGTGGCGGAGGGTCTCTGGTCTCTCGACACGCTCCGACGTCCGGATCGCCATACGCTGGCGACAAAGCTCCTGGGGATTACAGGAGATAATTGTGAACCACTGATCATAAGATATGCAGTTTTCTCCCAGACTCTTTGCAAGGTTTCATGCATTTATCTTCTCTTCATGCACATAACAATAGTTTTATGTAGGTTATGTGCTTATCCTTGCTGTTAGGGGCTGAGTTCTGTAAATGCACCTTGTAAAATCCTGTATCTCGGCTCGACTTGATCTGTCCTCACTCGCCTGTAGATTAATGGCTTATCCTCGTGGATTATGGAGCTTATACTAATTATGTCAAAAATACATGGTTGAGGAAACCTACACGATTTACAGAATAAATTTAGAACGTCACACCTGGCTGCAACACAGTGACTGTCTTCATTGTTTAAGAATGGATCTTTTAGTTGTCAAAAAGATGATCTTTTCAAGTAAAATCCTGCACAGTCAAGCTCTACAGAGCAAATACTACATGCTTTAAACAGGAGAATTTGCAAAGACAGAAACATAAGAGGAGAATCTACCCATCAATCAAACAGGAGTTCCACTGCAAATGTATAACCAGAGAGAACCAAAGGAGGTAAAAATGCATTGGCACAATTGTAAAGTATAATCCTCTGTTTTGATTGATATCTCCTGGTTTCTGGAACTAGCTAAAAGACCCACTGCGATGAAGATTACACTTCTCCCAATGACTCAGCTTTTTTTCCATCATGCCTCAGTGCAGAGACAAGGCATCAAAAATTTGAAGACTAGGCATTATTTCCTCTAGTATACTCAAAATGAAAAAGAAAGAAAAAATAAAATAATGAAAAAGCCCCCATTGCCTGATTTGAGCAATCTTATGCATGTGTAAACAAACAGGCACACACTTTGCCTCATTTCCTTCACGAGGATTGGTCACATTTTGTTTTTCTGTGTTAAATTCATAATCTGTAAACCTCATCATGTTTGGTTTTGGGAGGCAAAGTCATCTCCACAGAATTCATTTCCATACTCAATTAATAACAGCGAGGGCAGGGCAGGCCAGAGAAAATGCCTCGTGAAAGCACATGCTATCTCATGATCTATCATAGTGATATTTCCCTCTGGAGCACAGGCCCCTCTAAGCCCTGGTCTTGGATCAGCTTTCCCGCCGTCAGACTTTAATGATTAGAGCCATGAAGTGGTGCCCTGGGCCTTGGCCTCGGGGCAATATCCAGGTCCACCTCATAATTCATCCTACTTTTCAACATCTCTGCAAAGCAGCGTGCTGTACTGGATCCGAGAAATCGTCCCTGGAGCAGGTAGGGGGATGCAGTTATCACCAGAGAGGGTCAGAGGAGAGACACATGGGGCCCAGGGAGGAGCACTGGTCGCGGGACTACTGCCCCTGCCGCCCCCTACCACTATCAGACTGCTAATAAGAATGAAAACAGGCCGAGAGGAAAGAGTGTCTACAGTATGTGCTGCCATCTAACAACGTCTCTGTCCCATAGCACAAAAACAACTGTATCCCTCAAACGTAGAGAACACACCCACATGAACACCCGACAGAGCATGCATCCCATCATTAAAGCTATACTGAGTGAAAACAGCTACCATGAATTGGCAAAAATTTGACACAGATGCAAAACAGGATTTTAAAAAATGAAGAATCTATTTGTAATAAACAAAAGTGGACACAATCCTAGTGTCTAAAACCAAAAAAAGCTTTCTTTCTTTTCATTTTTGCTTATTTCTGCATCTCTGCGGCCATTGTTATAACACTGTAACACCTCCAGCTTTCAATAGATCGAGAGGCCCTGTGAAAACCTGATTAAATATTGAAAATGTTAACGCGACATGCAGATAAATATGTTCTGAGTGCCATGCTGGGCACAGCTGAGCCCCAACGCTGAAAATCAATACAGCCCTGGCTGCCCATGGCCCTGGAGGAACAGAAGGAATAGGTCACAGTGGCGGCCTGTTCCCCTGTCTCTCTCTCTCTCTCTCTCACACACACACACACACACACACACACACACACACACACACACACACACACACACACACACACACCTCTCAGGCAAGGGTGAGCATTCAATAATTGGATGGAGTGAGTATCTGTTGGAGCAAGAAGTCTAAAATGCAAGAAATATGGAGCATGAAAATTATGCATATAAGCACAAAAAGGATTATTTCTGATGTACAATTACTGCACTGCACAATAAAGACAATTAATTAAATCAAAATAAGACAACCTCTATCATCACAACAGCCAAAAACCATCCTAAGAGCAGGTAGAAGAGAATCACTCAAACATATAGATGCCTTAACAATTACACTCTTACAAACCAATCAGAAAATCTACCGTATCCGAACAGAGTGTGTGTTCTTCCAATGGCAGAGCGCAGGCCAAGTGTCCCGGCTCCTGATTGGCCCATAGCGAGGGGGCTGGTCTAACCTGATAGGTTGCGGTGGCATCCGTGCTGGTGTCAGTCCCCAGGCTGGCCAGCTTCTCCTTCATGCGGAGGTGGGAGCGCTGGCGCACGCAGAAGAAAGTGGCGGACACTGCCAGCGCCACCAGGATGAAGAGCATGCAGAGGACGGAGAGCAGCAGGAACTGGCCTGACTCCACCCTGGTCTCCTTCACCACGGGGATCTGGGTCAGGCTGCCCCTCTGGAGGACACACACAAACACAGAGAGAGAGCACAGTGTCAGAGCAGTAAAGGATGCCACTCTGTCATTTTTCTGATTGATGTGCTCTTTTTTGATTTACAGCAACCTCCATATCAAGTCTGCAGTGCATCAATTTTCACCTGAAGGCTTGTCCTGACTTTCCCGTGAAAAAAAATGTGGACTAGACAGCACCGTGAGTGCTTCCTTACCTACCTCCACTTCCTCTCCCGCTCTTTCCTTCCTCCCACCACCACTGTCTGACCCACCCCCACTCATTAGCCAGCTGTAATACTGGCCTTATAATATGCATTCAGACTCAGTCAACCCCTATTACCAGCTCATGTCCAGTGCTGTGTCCACACTGTGGCCCACTATAGATATTTACAACCCCATTTAGTGCTGGCATGGGGCAGGCTGGCACTGTGCAGCTACAGGAGGATGGGATACTAAAAGCTTGTGCTTAATTAGCTCCTCTGGTCCTGAGTTTGGCTGGATTAGGCCCTGGCCCAAGCCGCACAGCTAATGGCTACCAGGACTGTAGAGACACGGGCACAGCCCAGTCTGGACCTTCATACATCCACCACCAGTTGAATAGAAAAGCCTTTTCGAAAATTCACACCCATGCTGCATGTTAATTCAAACAGGAGGGTATAGGGGATGTCTCACTATGGCAGAATTGTTTTTAATGTGCTGTAATATCAACTAAGCGATTTGTATCAGCCTAGGTTAAAACACTGGCCTGTAGTGTAGATAATTGGTCCACTCATGGACATTTACTGTAATGATAAATTCCCTGTGGGCCCCACTGATACGGAATATTTTGAGAGCATAACAGCGATAATAGGAGCAATAATTGGGAGGGATAATTAATGATACCTAAAATGTAGCTGCTGTTAAAGATTTTCATTGCTGATTGCATTAAATGCAGACATCATGCGAAGTTAGTTTACTCAAAAAGAGAAAGATGCTATTTTCCCAACAAAATCTGCTTCACATAAATCATCCTTCCCGTCCTCGGTGACTGACACAAAAATATGTAGTTTCTGTAAAAGCCAGCTCTCCACCGTCTTTGAGCCAATTTTATCAGCTGCATACATGCCAATAGCTATGCATCTGCAAAAGGGCAATATCAATAACAGCGCACAAATACATCAGCGGGCTCCTAATTGTCTGCATGCAATATTGAAAGATGGATGGTTGAAGTGAATCAAATCTAGAACATGAAAAAAAAAAAAAATGGCAGAGCTCTGACATTTAGCCTGAGGGGTCTAATGGGCCGGCTGAATGATGGCTACATCTTGTTATACCATTTTCAAAACAAGACACTTCACCTCAGACCAGTAACAATATGGTTTGACCTTGTGGCTCGTAATTGCCAATGTTTTAGCGGCTGTGCGGATGCCCAGGTCTTTTCGATTACTGTGTTGGGCCTGACGACAGTTGCCGTTGATTGCAATGGCTGTGGCTCGAGCATGTAGTTTCAATCAAGCATTAAGAGGTTAGTCAACAACTGAGAGGTTTGAAGAGGCTCATGTACGGGTAACAGAGGGGAGAAATGGCCTCGATCCAGTGAGTCGTCTGTGTTCGGTGATCAAATGAACATACACACAGCAGGAACATTTAGAAATGAACACAGTTTTCATTTGCTAGAGTACTTTTTGAGAATGTATTTCAGCCACCATCCTCTCTGACTTAATTACACAATAAAAGACTGAACATATAGCACCTGAAAACCCTCATTAGCTCTAATATTCAGCATATTTTGCAATGTAGACACAGCATGTCACATCGGTGTAGTGCTTCAAGACTGCTGCTTCTGAAACCAAAGTGCCCCCTACAGACATACTGGTCCAAACCTGCTTATCAACTCCAAGCTATTCCCTTAGACTAAAATATTTTCTCTATTCCGGAAGAGACGACAAGTCTTATCGAGGTAATCAAAGACGTGGCCCTCCTCAATCCGTGGCTACTCTTGAAATATATGCAGGTAAACACCTTGAAATGAATAAAAAAGCATTTCCACTGTGGGAGAAAACAGGCTTGAAATGCACTGCAAGCAAAAAGAGTGTTTGAAGGTGGTAATCGTGTTAGAAAGAAACCAGAGGAGATACAGAAAGACAGAGAATAGAGGAGGAGGAAGAGGGGGGAGATGTGAGGCTAAGAATTACCTTCATGGCCCTTTAGAGTTTTGCTCCTTTGCTTTTTTAAAAAACATTTTTGTAGTTATTCTATTTTACTATAATTGGAGCATGACTTAAAAACAGATTTGCCTGACTGAAATATTCAAAAACACTGAATCACTTTAACTGAAGAAAGCATTTGAGTGGTTTCACATCAATACACGAAAATTATTTTTTTAATAAATCAGACTAAATATTACCATAATCAAAACTTGTACATTTTTAATATGACTGTTTATGCAGGATTTCTTATTGAAATTTAAGATCCATATGAAATATGACTGAGATTTTTTTTTTTTTTTTCCCTACATGAATTCTACTTCCAATCAAAATTCACCTTTTAAACCTCAATAAATTCATTTTTTTCATTCCTTTCGAATCATGTTCAGCACGGCCATTTTTGTTGCTCCTGTGCAGGATCCAAACTCGCTAACAGACTTTCCTCCTCTGTTCCTCTCTTCTATTCATATTGCCCCTGTCTGGTGAATTAGCCAATCTGAGAGGAGACAAGGGGCAGATGGATTTCGGTGTCCTGGATTATTCAAATGATAGAGGAAAGGTCAGGCGGAGAGGTGTTGTTGGGGCGGCTGGCTTTCCATTCACTCCCATCACAATACCTTTAAGAAGCACAAGAGGAATATCCTCCAAAACACACAACTGCCAAAGCTCAGCTAACCCTAATCCAAGGAGATTTTTTTTTTTTTTTTTTTTTTCCAAGTTGGAGCGACTATTGAAGATTTAAGAGATGTGAAATCAGCTACATATGAAGTGGTTTCTATGAAAAAAAATGTGACTGGTGTACCTCCATTATCAAAAAAGATCACACATGAAACACTAAATTCATGCTATTTTTCACAGATCTTTGAAAACACTGGAAACACCAAGTACTAATTTTATAAATGCAGCACTTGTGGAAATTGGCCTATTTTTTCAGATAAATACATAAACTCTAAAAACCTTTGCAAATAATCATTAATTTGTGAGAAAAAGCCATTTGATGGAAACTCATCTGCTGCAGGATTTTTTTTAAATTTCTAATCAATCCCACTATAGATGGAATAGGAGAAGAGCTCAGATGCATCAGATTTAAATTAGATCAAGATAACTGCGTTTATTTTCTTTTTCTTTTTTTTTAAACTCAACACATGATTAAAAGAGTGTAATTTATGCAGACAGAGCGGATTTAGCAGCTTTCAGTTCTCAGGGTCTGTGAGTTGGAGCACCAGGCTGGATGAACCTGCACACAAACTTTGTCCCCCTCAGCCAGATGTGCTCGCACAAACCACCGGGCTCAAGCTCCCGTTTTACAGGAATGCTTCGATGATCTTACGCTTGGATTGACTACACTTGCATGCATGTTGCAACACTTCGATGGCGGATCATATTTCATAGGGTTTTTGGACCTTCGATCTCCAGCAGAGTCTCGCAGCACACAGGATGAAACAGAACGAAACCACAAAACCACAGCGCCTAAAATACTGTGCAACACACGAAAATCATTTTCATCCGTAAACAAAACCAGCTTTCAACGTGATGTTAAGACTACTGACAAGTTTTCAAGACAGGTCCATCGGGGCGCCTTTTACGCATTTGACGCATTAAAACTTGCAACACAGCAATGAAAAAAAAAAAAAAAAAGAAAAAGAAAAAGACAGACACACGTTTCAAAGCTAGAAGATAATTACCCAAATCCACGTCGCGGGGCAGAGCGCACATTTCGCAGCAAACGGAGGATGCTGTGTCTTGTATTCCAGAGAGCATGGCTAACCACTGACGCCCGCCGCAGCTCCAAGAAGCGTCTGTGCGTCCCGGCCGCCCACTCAGTCCGCTTCTCCAAAAGTTCCCCTGCGAGGGTCCCATGCGTCCCCCAGCGCCAACAAAAGAGCGCGGCTTCAACACGAAGATGAAGAAAAAGAAAAAAAAAAAAGAGTCGGAGAGAATAAGAAAAGGGAGAAGAATGTGGGATATGCCCGCCTGATTTTCCGAGCCTCGGAAGAATGTGCAGAAGCCCCACTAGTGAGTCCTTTCAGCGTCTCTGTGCCAATGAAAAGAGATGGGGAGGTGGTGGGGTTGGGTTTTTTGCGATCATTTAGTTAAGGCTGAGCCCCTCCTTATATTCAGCAGCTCAGGAGTCCCCGTCCATTGCACATGTCATATCCACTGGTTGCTATAGCGATGCCTCCACATGTTGTCGACAGTGAATGTTCAAGGAGCGATGCCTGGCTAATAGGCTTGCGGACCGAGGGGCGATATGAATGGACATAGGGCTAGACACTCATTTGTTGAGCTACTAGGGGTCTCTGTGTTCGGTGTGTGAATTGCTGTTTTCTCAGGCTCTCCTTTTCCTCTGCTCCCTCTCCCAGGGATTCAGTTATGTGAGCAGAATAAGGGAGATGGGGCAGTCTATTCTTCAAAGTAGGCTTTTGCATTCAAAGCTGAAGTGAGCACTATAATAAGAGGCTACCACACAGTACAGTAGTTGTAAACTATATGAATGCTGTATGGGACATTGGGTGCAGTCTGAAAAAATGCTCAGCCTAAAGTAAATTGTGTATAATTGGCTAAGTCTTTTCTCTGCTTCCCTCCAAGATCTGCCGGAATAAAGGAAATAGAGGGAGGAAAATTGCAAGTTTAACAAGTTTTAAAGATAAAACTCACCAAAAAGCTATCCTAATTAGCAATCAGTCTGAAAAAAAAACGGATCCAATGGAGAGCAACAGCTGCACTTAGCAGGGAGAGAGAGAGAAAGGGGGATTATGGAGAGCACAGGGAGAGAAAAGGAGAAAGAAAAAGAAAAGGGGCGGTGAAGAGAGGAGAACGGGGGTCCTGTCAAATGCAGATGACGAGTCTTGGGGAGGGAGGGGAGGAGGTGGGGGGGGTGGCTGTGTGACGGGGGGCTCTCCAGTTTATTTTTTCCATTCAGAGAGCACCCCCTCCTCTTCTCTATTGTCCCTCTGTGTGACAGCTGGAGTTGGCAATGTGAAGGGGAGAACAAAAACGAGCTCGCTGTCCAGCCTGGGTCCGTGGCCACATCGGACGCCACCCCACCTTCAAAAAGCAGAGCCAACCAGACGGCCCGCATTGACCAAATCTGATGCAGAACACACTCAAACTGACTCAACAATTTTTTTTTTTTGCATCCCCAAAACTCTTAAATTCTAGACGATGCGTATGATGCTGCTGCAGAACTGAAATTAATCACGCATTTTGTGATTTTATGCTGTTCGTTGAACAAGATTTGTTCCATCCTTGTATGCCACAGAGTGACACTTTTCACGTCATGCTTTTTGCATACTGGCATCCTCATTTATCAGGAATTATTCAGAGTCCAAATTCAGTTTTTCTCCTGCCAGAGGGCCCAAAAACGGTCCGACCACCCGTCGACAGAGAGGCGAATTTTTATCTTGCTGCGTTCAGTTTGAATGCAAAAAAGAATGGCTGCAGTGCATGTTGTTCCACGAATGCAAGACACACAAGCAACCCAGCAATGCATGGTGGGAGACTTTTATCACGACTGCCAGTGAGTGGTTTTATTACTGGAAAGAAAGAAAGAAATAGAGGCTCCCAGAAGTTAATCCCCAGAAAATCAGTCCCTACATTAAGTCAACCATACGATCATATCAATCCTGTTGTCTGGCGAACTGGAAGAGAGCCCTGTTCACTCTTTTTCATACGAGATACCCTGGTCACCCACGTGTCAGTCCTATCTAAATCCAACCTCATCCAAACAGGAGCATTCCCCTGACACCACAGAGAATGGAGGAAAAAAAGGAGGGAAAAAGAAACCAAGAAGAAGACGCCATCCTCACCTGTTCTTTGAAGGAAAACCTGACTTTGGCACCTGTTGTTTTCCTTCACTTGAACTCTGCGTAAGTGGACACATTTTCACACATTTCAGCCACCACTACGCACCACACAGTACGATTTCACAACTCATGTCACATCCTCCAGCGAGGCCGGTGCTAATGGTTATCACACCAGGGAGGTTTGACGTGCATCGATTCATTCGCACAAAAAAACCTACAAGCAGTCAAACTCAGGAACGTACTGAAGTCACTCTTATGGTCACTGGCGATACTCGTGGTTGCTGTCACACCTGTGTGTTCCTCTGGTAAGTACTTCCTCGGGGTAACACATGTTCGAGCAGTCGGCGTGAGTCCTGCAAGGCTTATCTGTCCTCCTCTCCTGTGCTGCTCCGGTGTTTGCCTCCATGACACACTTCTCATTTCTAATAAAAAAGATGGAAAAGCGGCGAACGTGTTTAAACAACGGGAGAAAGAGGTATGCGGCACTTCGCCGTGTCGCTGAGAGAGGGGGATGAGGAATGTTAAACAAATGTCATGATCAAGTGCGCTACCTGAGATGGCAGAGCAGAGACATCCACTGACGCTGGTGCATGTGAGTTGACAAAAGGGATGAAGAGACAATAACTTAGATGTTTGCTTGCACCTACAGCCTGAACAGTTTTGAACATATTTACATGTTTGTCCTCATGTGTGCAATCTGAATATACATGCACAGGCGTGTGTAGGTCTTGTATTGCAAAATACACATGCATGCACACATACAATACATATAACTGAGCGTGTATACCTGCAAGGATACCTCAGCGTGACCACAGAGAGGACAGAAACTGTAATATATTTGAGCAAACAGAAGAGAACACCTGCCCAGTAGCACACTGTGCCGGTGGTCCACATACCAATCACACTATAATGATATCAGTGAGAGGCTAATACCGTTTACACTGCTGCACACCAGTGCTGCACAAGAAACCAACAGCTGCAATGTGTACCTGCAGACTTAACTAACGTGTGATACCGTTACACCAAAAATAGTTGGGGTTTCTGCTTGGCTCTTTGAAATGGGGTGCAATAAATTATTCATAATAATATCTGAGCACGACTATTGCTGCAGCTCCATTTGGGAAGGTGTTGGAGGATTAGTTTCAAACTGTAATGCGGAGAGAAATGTATGCAAAACAAAAGACATTTGGGTGTTCTTGGTGTTTTTTTTTTATATCAGATCCACCAGCTATTATTGTTGCTGCTGAAATGATACTAAAAGACGTGTGCGAGAGGGAAAGATCTAGACTAATCTGGGTTTTACTCTTTTTTAATGTTCTATTTCCATGCTTATCTTTAACATTTATAACGAGACATAGCTGTAATATAGGCGGAAAACAAAGTTCGGTATGAAAGTCTGTCTGGATTCCAGTGATGTAATTTTGGTATATTGTTAGTTGGTACGACTGCGGTTTGATTTTGCACTTATACAGAGATCAAATGGAAAAGGTGACACGTTGCTCTCCCATCTTAACTCCCTTTTAAACATCACTTACGGTGCAGAAACTTGACAGTGAATGTCTTAAATGCATTGAGTCTTGGTGAATGTGTGAGATGGAGAGAGAGAGAGACAGAGAAACACCATATTTCCTAATGGATGATGTTCAAAGACACAAAAAGGTCCCATTTCTAGGTTTTACTTGAAACATCTGAATTGCTGTGTCTCATGCTCCTCACTTGCTCAGAGACGAACCATTCAAATCCTGTGTGTGTGTCAGCCATGTCATTCTGGTATTTTCCCCAGATGAGCTTGTTCAAATAGGCCTCTTTCTTATGTGAATCCCAGCCCAGGCATTGCCCATGCCAAGTAGTTCAAAGCAGTAAACATCAAGGTAAATGCTATGCCTGTCATCTCGACTATATTTAAAGCAGAGAGGAAAACCCACACACATGCACAACAATGTGCACTTCAAAAAGAAACAGTGTTGTGGCGTCATAGCCTGGGGTACAAAATCACAGCATAATCTGTAAAATGATAGAAAATGTTGTAATCTATGAGGATGACTACAAAGTGATACATATTGAGCGCTCATTTTAATCTCTTTACAGATCGTGTGTAGGCTATTATAGTTTTGCTAATGATTTATGCTATATAGGTTAAGCAGCCATAAATTTAGCTGTTGATTTAGCAGATTTTATCAGTTGTAGCTAGCTAGCTAATTAAGATAACATTAGCTCCTTTAGTTGGTTGGAATTGCTGCCTTCAGGTGACTCATTTTAAGACAACAAGTCTGTAAAAGAGATTATAAATGTACACTTGATGGTTGCATGTAGATAATATTGTGCTAAAAGACTGAGGCTAAAGCTACATATCCCAGGCAAAAAGCTAGCGCCCTGATCAGATGATGATCTGTGCAGAAGGCGTGGAGGTAAAGAGAAAGCACTCATATATTGCTACCATGCTGCTAGCATTTCACTAAACTCTGACTTAACTAAACACAAAACGCTGGCTGTGCTTGTTATGAACAGGGCTTTGTTTTAACATAGAGCAGATATACACACTGCTAAATCTAAGCTATGGCATATAGCGACTGAGCAGAGAATGGTCACTTAAATAAAACTCTTGCAGAGAAGACAAAGTCGTCAACTATGTTTGTGAAAATTGAGTTTACTTAAAGTTTTCTTAATTTAAGTTGCAGCCTTAATTCCCAACTGGCTCTAGTTGACAGCAATGATCCTTTCTACCTGCAGCTGTGTTGACAATAGCAGTATGCCTGACAAGGGTAATGTTCATGTTTGCTAAAATGCCAGCCAAAATTAATTGAACCAAGTTAGCAAACGGTACACACACCCAAAAACTGAAGTCAACTCAGTATTAGTGAAGGTGTTTGCACTGCGGTCTGAGAAAGCGCAAATTACGCTCAGATTTGCATTAATCACAAAGGCAAGAATTATTTTCGAGATGTAATTAGTTTTTGATGAGGGATATTACAACAGCGGAGGTGAAAAGTCATTAGACAACAAATAAAATGGTCAGGTCCGGAATGTGATCTGAGTTTGCTAAAACACAACCCAATCACAAAAGGTAATTGAAGGCAATGCTTCATTCTATTGGGTGAAAAGATAAAAGAAGAACGGCCACGAAAAATCTCATCCGCACCTCCACAGCCAAAAACAACAAGGAAAACACAGAGGTTTTAATTGTTTTGTTTGAATGGAATCCACACTACTTTTAGACTATTATGTTCTCGGCAGGCTTTTTTTTTTATCTTGGGGAGAGATAAAACTGCAATTAATTTTGAAAGGGGGGAAAACAGTGAGACAATACATCAAGTCACACATGAGTGGTGGCAGGCAGGGATATGTGGGCTGCCGCGGAATAACAGAGGTAGTCAAAGGTAGCATTCATAATTGAAACCCCAGTCACAAGAGACTTAGTGGGCTGGGAGACTCTGATACTGAGACTGACAGTAAAAGGACAAAGAAGTGTTCAGTGGAGAGCACAGAATAACTTCATGGGTTCAGTAGGATGTGTCCCCTCCACACCTGGGTCCACATACCATCTCAAAGGCTCTGAAACACAGTATTTCTCAGTAGTGCTGAATTTGATTGTACAAAGAGTTCCACCACAATCTCAGAAAAATGCATAAGCACTGCTGCTGGGGATTGAACTCAGGTCTTTATTGTGTTGGGTGAGTGCTTTTTCCAGTGCACCCTCCAGCCAGCCAAATCAGTGTGCTGCCTTAACTGTGGGCAGCTGTGGCTCAGGAGGTAGAGCGGTCGCCCACTCATCAGAAGGTCGGTGGTCAGCGGACACAGTGGTCAAAGTGTCCTTGGACAAGATACTGGACCCCGAACCCCAAATTGTGAGCGTGGGTGTGAATAGTTATGGCTCCTGATGAGCAGGTGCATGGTAGCTGCCTTGTGTCATTAGGTGCTTTAAACGGTCGGTAAGACTAGAAGAATGCTGTATAAATGCAATCAATTTACTCGACTGTTTTCAGTAACACCGGGATTAGACTAAAGGATATGTGCCTGATAGTAGCTTGATTGAAGAGATATGGGGTGTCAGGAAATAAAAAGACAAGAGAATTTGCCTTCCCTTTACTAGTTCGTCAACGTCTACAACATGAATCTTGATGGTTGCCAGAAGTCTGTCATTCAGGTCATGAAACACTGCAGGTCTGACATGTATCTGGGTCAAGTCATGGCAGGAGTTTAAGGAACCATGATCACCTAATCTGAAATAACGACCATCTTGAAAGACACTGAATGGATAGTTCAGGTTTTTTGAAGTGGTGTTGTATAAGGTGCTTATGCACAGTCATCACGTAGATGGTGGTCAGCATGTTCCCAGTTTGGAGAGGCAGACAGGAGTACTGCTGTAGAAAGCAAAGCAATGTCCTGCTGTGGACAGGGTCAGCAGCAAAACGTATTGTATCCACCTTAAAAAACGTCCACCTAGAATAATCAACACCAGTTTAAGTGTACTCTTCAGTATATTCACCACTTCACATTGCTGTCAGACAGTGCTTTCCTGTGGCACTACACTACACTACCCACTTTAATGTTGCGCCATCTGATCCTTAAATAAGTGTGCCTTCAGGCTAAATTACAGATACGAATTAGGATCTTAAATTGGAACTATTTGGTACCCTTAGACAAGACGAAAGGGTTTGCATCTGTGGACATTTATGCTATGTCTGCTAAGGTACTGTCCAAAGGTCCTCACACTCCAGATGGCCTTCCATTTGTGTCCACAGTAGGGTTAGCAGTATACTTAAAATGAATGAAATCTGGCATGTTCTCAAGGGCTGTAGACCTGCAGTTGGATATAGCAACTTGGGCAAGCACACTCCATGAGTCTAACCTGTTTGTTCAGTGATGTCTATGGCAGATATGTGGTCTAGCGAGACACAACTTGAAAACAACTAAAAACAGCTGGAAACAAGAAGCCTCAAGAATTTCTGTGGAAAATCAAACTGAAGCTATGTCCAAACCAATCATGGCTCCAGTGGTCAGGTACAGTTGAGGGTGTGCTGATGGTTAGCGATCCATGTTTGGCAATCCACGCCTTTATTGTCAAATTCTTGTCATTTTGCCTGTTTAAAAACGCTAAATTCAATTTTGTCTGGAGTGTACAGCCACCCTAATAAAATTCTTATTCAAATTACCCCATGAGAAACCCTCTCAGGAGATTAGCAGATAATAATCTTTCCAGTTTAGACTAAATGGAAACGATACATAATTCTGATCCCACTGGATTAACTTCATCGGACAACCGACGTCACGTGTCTCCACCCGCACCTGAGTGTTGCTGGACTGGCAGCATATTGAGGCCCCCTGCCTGAGCATACACACTGGTGATCAGCCACAGCTTGTGTAAGTGAAGATATAGATGTAGGACCACAGGAGGCAGTGCGTGATAGGCTAAGGGTCGTATCACTGTAAATGCACGCAGCCACCGCCTCATAAATTCTCATCAGTGTCTTCATTAAACATTTTCCCTTGTTATCACCATGACAACGCCGGGCCAGCGTGCGCCCACGGGGAGAGGCGTGTGTGCCTGTGTAACCCTGGGGGTTACTTACGGGGTAACTTGGCACAGACGCCAACACCCAGTACCTCTCCTCCAGACTCACTCTTACTATAGGGACAAGGCGGGGGGGGGAGTGGAGTGGCAGGCGGCCAGGAACACTAGATCTGTTCCACAGCGATCTCACTTGACAGGCACTGGCTGCGTCTGGACTGGAGGCAAGCGCTCTGATTTCTCTCTTTAATTACTGCAAATCGGAGGAGCCGCAGCCCATGCTAATGAAGCCACACCAATCAGCTGGGGGAGAGTCAGGGGCCTCGCGCTGGAAAACAATCCTCTGCACGAACAGAGCTGACACTCTGCCTGCCCAGCGCCGCAGCCCGCCTGCGTGTCTCGCTGTCTGTCTGTCTCACAGCTCCAGCAGATTTATAAGAGCAGTCTGCCCCCGAGCCAAACCAAGCAGCACCGCTCGTCGAAAGAAACCCCTGTGAATCCCTAATGAGACCGCTGCCACAGCTGTAGTACGGTATCAGCCGCCTGTTTGCCGCTCACATCTCCCATCGCTTCACACCACAACCTCTGACAACAATACAAAGTATGGCTGATCAGAAATTCTGAAGGCAAAATTAATTATGATTTATGTCAAGATTTTGATGGCTCTGTAACGTAATAATACATTGACGGCTCATTATTGTAAATGCATATAATCAATCTCGCCTATTTTCATCCACAAACATAATTACACTGTATGGCTTTTTGTGAAGCTGTGATGATGTCTTTTTTTCCCTCCTTCTTCAAAGTGGATAATGTAATGAATAGTGACTGACATGTGATTGCATGTATTCATGGACCTGGATTGCCAAGATCCTTTTGCCTTTTGTTGTTTCCAACAATGAAATGTAAGTCCTTCTATTAGTGCTTGATGATAATGAAGCCACAGAAACTGACACATTTTATATTCCCCAAAATTATACAGAGTGGGAGATGTTTAGTTTGTTAGCTTTGAATGAAACTGTGGGAAACAATTACAAGATATACCAAAGTAATATGCAGGATTTGTGTCATTACTGTTTGATATTCTGTATGTTTTAAAGCTGCATACATGTATCTGCACACTGGCCTCATGATTCAGGTTTGGTGCATTTGTAGCAGCTTCTGTTTATGAGCAGAAAATCCTATTTTTATACAGACATCCACCTGCACCGCACTGGGTGTTAGCAGCATCTGTGTGTTTGCCGCTAACACCCGACATGATGAGCATGTCTGTGAATGTAAATCGGCATGATGGCAACCAACTGCACATGAACATGACTGTGATATGTAAAGCAAAAATTCCATCACAGCAGGATGCTTCTCCAGTTCACAGCACACTATCAGCGTCTGATCTTTGCCACTGCGTTTTACCTTCACATGTACGCCACATTTGCAATGATTGCATCATATATTAGGATGAAAGACAACATATATTACAGCAAACACATTAAAGAAATGTCTTCAGTGCATGGCTAAAGGGCCTAACATCAGTTGCTGATTGCTGTCAGATTAATGATTATTAGACTTAATTAAGTGGCCGGTGCAGATCCAGGTAGAGCAAAAATTACAGTTTTAATTTTCTACAACTTTCTGGCATAGTTTTGATTTAAATTCAATATACTGTTGCTCCAGAGAAAAGCATGAATCTCCAGATTTGGTTATTTTTAATTTTCCATAAAGACAGAGAAAATTCTGTGACTGCCTAAGATAAATAAACCATTTAAAACCCAGCGGATTAGCTAAAAATGCAATGTCACAAAACTGAAAACAAGCTGTTTTTCTGAGCTTGTGAAACATTGAAGTTTTGCAGGTACGTGGCTTTCACAGGAGTGAAATATGTATATGAATAACTATTTATTATTTTATATAAAATACATGAATATACACTCATTTACAAAGGATAAAATCAGGGGATCTGCTAGGTAAGTGGCCTTTTCAATTGAAGTCTTACAGCTATGTGTTGCTTTAACAGGTATAATGCACAGAATATTTATCAAATACTTATTGCCATGTCTATATATTGTCAGGCCATTAGAGCACAGTATTTTCAAGCAGTGACACAGCCAGTAGATGTTGTAAAGCCACTTAGGAGCAGAGTGGTCTAGTTTCATTTCATGCTTTATCACCACAGATAGAAGATTTTCATACACCCTCCCAAGTCAAGGTCATCATATAAAAGACCATAACAGCTCATCAAGCAATTTAGTTGACCTTGCCATGCAGAAAGTAACCAGCAGTTACAGCAGGATTCATAATTACAGTCAATTAAAGTCAATAAAAGATGATATGACAGTTGATTACATTTAATTTACTGAGAGCAAAGTGGTTTCCGTATTGTGCGCTCGCTGAGCAATAATTAATCTACTGCCTCACATCAACCACAAACTCAAAATGTTGGGTTTCCTAAAAAGACAGCTATGACTAATTTATACATCAGGGTGAGCAAATGATGACAGTATATTCTCAAATGTGTAGCTTTTTATTGAACATCACTCTTATTGCTGGTTATTGCTTAATTTACAACCTGTGCCTTGTCGATCACATCAGAAGCACAACAGCACTCCCCTCATCTGAACTCCAAGCAACTCAAAACTTCCCCAAAATCCTCCAACAACTAAAGCACAAGGCACTCTGGGCTGAATTTATATTGCAAACAACTACTACTGCCCTGATTTTGTCATAATGTTAAAAAGATTACCATGGGCCACCGCTTAGCCTGCAGCAACGGCTTTTCCTGCTGCCGTCAATGCTAAGGTGCCAGATGCGCTAGGCAAGTAGCCGCATGATAAATGGCAGAAGGTGAGAGCTCTGTGGCCGGGACCGGGAGCACCCTGCCCCTGGATCCCGCTGCCAGTCCCTTGGCATGCAGCTTGTCAGGCCAAATGGCAACCACATCCCCCTTCAACACTGACATTTAAAACCTCTGCCATGGTATCCAGCTGTGGACACCGCAGGTCCCCCCCCCCCCCCCCCCCTACCCTCAGCCTCCCCCAGGCACCCAGCCCTCACTGCTGCTGCTGCTGCCAGACACCAGTTGACAACATGAACAGCCGGAGCTTTTGTTCAAACAAGTGTGGCATCATTTAGTGAAAGTGCAGGACAATGTCACACCTGTAGATAGAAGTTACCTTACACTACCTTACGCAGAAGCAGATTACTGGTATTTATCAACTGTGGGCAAAGCGGGTGTGGGGGTCACACATGGGGTCATAATCTCAGCCATCAATTAACCATTAACTAAACTTGGACTGCATCATATTAGGCTAACATTAGCTCCTGTTCTTTATTAGATTTGAGGAAGTACACAAGCCACCACATCAAAAACACCTCTTAGCCCTCACATGCTAACCCTAACCCTGGCAACATGAGACCCTGGGAACATAGGACTACCTCTGAACAATGCTGCTTCATTATTTCTATGTCTTCTACATAGGTTATACAGTGAGGATGCTAACATTTGCCCAGGAAAAGGAGCTTTAGCCTCAGTTTGTTAGCATGATAGCCATCAAGGCCATATTTCTGAATCTTTCATGGGATTTTCATTTCAAAAGGAATCAGCTGGACACATCAAAAACTCAGTCGGAGACATTCAACCCGTGAAGCTAACGTTAGTTTAATTAGCTAGCTAGCTACAGCTGATGTAGATCTACCAGTGAATACTATAATTTAATTTCAATAGTGAATTTGGCATAATTACCATTGTAAACTGTTTGTCTAGACACTGACTACTTTCAGTAATTTTCTATGCTTATTTACCATTATTCCACCATGAGTATTAAATATAGAGCTGCAGTAGCTCCATTGGGCGCCTACCATGTACCCTAAGAGTATAACGGCAGCATAGAAATCATAAGCTGCTACACCAGTGGCAGCTCAGTTCAGTGATCACCACATAGGGAATTTGCCGTGACGAAGTTGGAGGGGAAGCAGCGGGGTGTCCAGTCAGTCTCTGGCTGCAGTCGAGAGTGTCATTATTTCCTCTTAAAATATGCCAACCAGGCCAACCTGCACCCACAAGGATGTCATTGGAGCTTTTAAGTCTGCTTTGAGAGTCATGGAAGTTGAATGTTGTTGAATAATCAAAATGGCTGAGCTGAATCAGTGATTTCCAACAGATCCAGATCCAGAGGAAATGTTAGTTAACGCTTTACGTCACTCCCATCACACTAATATATTTGTGTATTTATAATATATACGCCTAAACTACAGGAACAAATGCATTGTACCTTGAATGTCAGGACTAATTACTGTTTCCTTACTCTTACTCTATTAGTTTCTGTGGATAACTGTCCAACAGTAGGTGGCATGATACGGTGAAACAGCACAGCTACGATGACTAAAACATAAACAACAGATTTTTTCTCAAACCACCGACAGTAAACATCAGGTTTGGTGTCAGCACGTCAGATTCAAAGCTCAAGAGCCTCTCTCCAGATTCTCCATTTTCTACTGACATTTAACAAACATAAAGGGAGAAATCCACCGTAGAAGAGGCAGAATTTAAAATTCCTCCTCTGACAGTAGCCTCAACTGTCTAAAATGCAAAGCAGCTACAGAACAGGACATGTTGCAGTTTGAGAACAACTCCAGCTGCAAGAAGTCTGTCATCTCTTGCTGCTACTGTGCTTTTACTAGAAGTGCTGCTGTGTCGACCCACACCAACCAAATATAGAGTCACCAAAAGTCTATTAATTCACTATTCAGGCTTATTGCTTTGTAAGGTTAATGGAGAGTATCCCAGTATTGAATTATAATTGCAATATGCAATCAAATAATCAACACAACTAATTCCTTACGTTGACAAATGAGAGCAATCGTGTAAAACACCAGTTAGTCGATAAACCTCTTGGCGTAGCAGCAGTTTTGGGCCTGTTTCTGCTTAATTTTACATATTTCTATTCAATTTGCTTTTTTAATCTTAATGCCTTAAAATAAATGCGTTTGTTTTACTCTTTGTGCACTCTAAATACAAACAACAGTAACACATACATGAGCAATTTGTTTCACAAATTGTAGACGCCATCATCCAAAGGCCGGGGAACACTGCAAGAAGAGGTTGAGCAATTAGTTTGCCACTACTCTGATCACTGATTAATTGGTTAGCCATTTTTTAAGCTAAAATACTGAATATCCTCTGGTTCCAGCCTCTAAAATGTGAGGATTTAATGTTTTTCTTCGTCATATCTGACAGTAAACTGAACTTTTGGTTTTGGACTTTTGGTTGAGTAAAACAAGCTTTTTGGATACTTCACTCTGAGGTTTAGGGAAATATAACAGGCGTTTTTTTTACACGTTGAAGACAAAACAATGAAGTAATTAATTGGAAAAATGCAGAAAGAAGGCCTTCTTGCTTTGAAGCAACGGCATTAACCACTGAACTACGACATTACCCTGAGTTATGGCAAAAAATGCAGGAAATCATGGACTGGAGTAGAATGAATGTTTGAAAGCACCGAACATCACAGATTGATGATATATAACAGCGTTAGAGTTTTCATCAATGGACTTTGCTTTAATTTCATCTAAATCTCCATAACACCTCCAAGGCCACCTTGGCCTTGAGCTTTTATTTCCAGGAAGAGACGAACACACCAGGAAAAAAGAAAAGTATCTCATTTAATTCCTTACAATAGGCGGAGGAATTGCCCTTCAACAAGCTGAATAAAAATACCACTGTCAACTTTAGACAGTAACCGTACCTCTCTTTAACAAAGGCAGCGGAACATAAAAGAAGCAAAAGGTAGGAGAGTAAACACTTTACATTCTGACACTCATTAAAAACAGACAAGTCCACCCTCACCCAGGGGAAAGCACACGTCATGATATAGAGAGAGGCAAATACCAAACTGCATGGCATGGTATCAAAGGCATTTCTGCAGTCCAAAGGTCAGGTGATGGTAAAAGGTTGCTGAGAAACGGAGCTGCTGGACGGTCTTTCATCAGTGGGAGGCAGCTGGAGTCTCCACAGAGGCAGTGTTACTCAGGGCTGCAGGCACAGTGGGGCTGCTCCAATATGACATTTCGCATCCAGATCTGCCACAGTAATGGCATTTTAGCCACTTTTAAAACAGCCAGATTGGCCTTCCTTCACTGTTGAAAATTTTATAGGCCGCAGTTTTTTCATTGTTTGGGTTTATTACAGTGTGTGAAGGAGATTGGATTGGTTGTCAATGTGGAAAAGGCAATTGAGGGCCAATGTGGAATTGATTGGCTGATACAAATACACACCTACGGCGCACACACACACTGTACAACACACAAGGATGGGTAGAAAATACATCCAGCAGTGCAACCAAGCCACTCTAATTTCCTCTGAGGAGCTACATCCATACTTAAATGAGAATAAGAGATTTCTGAAATTAACATAAAAATATATTTTCTCATCTTGTGATTCTTTAAAAAAAACATGCAGCTTGAAAAGCAAACATGGGGGAATATGTTTTGAAGTAAAGCATATAGCCATGCCGTTACATGATCAATTTGTACAACTCTTATCACCGCTATTTATTTATTTCAGCCTGTGTGTCTGTTTCTTCTCTCTGGTAGGAAATGGTCATCGCAGTTTTGCTTTGAAGTCCCCTCTGAAATGATTTGTCCCATTCGCTCGGAGGAATTGCATTCGCTGATGGTTGCACATGGTATTTGTTGTTAAGTGGTTTATACTACAATATTCGGGCTTTGTTAGATTAAAGGAAAGCAAAATGCACTGATACTGCCTGATAGTCATGCGCATAATGTAAAAAAATGTGGATATAAATATTAATGTGAAAAAGGGTTCAAGCAAAACAAAATGCAAATTTAAAGTGATCAACCCCGAAGCAGAAGTTGGATCCTCTTGAGTGCGTTAAGAGTGACTGTACAAATGTGGTGTTTGCTGCTCAAGTTTCCATTGCGTTGTATTTTAACATAAAAATGACACAGGAGGACAGAGTGAAATGAGAAAATGTGCATTTGTAACAGAAGCAGGGCCAGACACTAATACCAAGATTTAACGTGCATGCTTAGTTAACATGACTCTGTTTAGCAGGTATACTGTTTGCCATGTGTTAATTTAGCATGTTAGCATGCTAACATTTGCTAATTAGCACACTGTACAGCTTAAAATTCTGACTTCACTGTACGTAATTTTGTGCCAACACATCCTGTAAATGTTGACATACAGTATTCAGTCTGGACAAAAACGATGGACCAACCAACTGACAGACTGACATTGCTAGAAAAATGCCGCTAGCAAGGCTAATAAATATAAACACTAAACATAAGAGAATGAAGCACCATTGCTATTTAAACCTCAGGTCTTGAACGTACCTGTATATACAAACTCATGTAGATGGTTTAGAGGAAGATAATAAGTAAGCAGTTTGCTGTGTCTAGTTGAAATTCAGTGCACAACATGTTGCATGTTGGTCTAATTTGTTCAACATTCGATTGTTCAAATTGAGACAACATATACAATAATACTAAAAAGCTGATGTATCGCATTATTTTTATAAAGAAGCCTGTCAGAACATTTTCAAATAGATGTGCTCTTGCATTAATTACGGCACAGGATATTGGAAAGAAAGCCTTCAAATCCATCGGGAGGGGTCATCATCACATGCGACCTTTCTCTGAGATGAGTTTTGCCTCTGTGCCTCTGCACTTAGTTTTTTGATTAGAAATATAATGTGAGCTTTCGACCATCATGAGACGGTGGCATTCTCCACCAGCTCCTCTAGATTGATACACGACAGGATCATTTCGCCTGCATCCACTTCCACTCTGTGGCAAGTGTAGAAATCACATGGAAGACCAGAGAGTCCGGCGCACATAGACACGTCATGAGCATGCTAGAACAAGAAAAATGCACACTTACAGCGAGCCCTATAAATACCAATTACAGTACGCATTAAGTACAGACTCTGCGGCCACACAGACAATAACACTGCACATTTACTGTGCATTTGTGCTTGCATCCACACAGACAATACATGCACACAGCAGAGAGTCCCTGGCTGCCATATATGATTTACATTTAGTGGTTGAATAATCAGTTGACATGCAGCTCAGGGAATTCTATGCTTAGTAAGTGCCTCTTCACATAAGCAGTGTGCCGGAGTTATCTCGAACATGAGACCGCTGTCAAAATGTCAATGAATCTCAATTTAACTACCATCTTAATCACATGGGGACCATCTCGTACAGAATGTGGAGATCTGTATCGCAGTGTATTTGGAAAGATCGACAGGGAGAAAATGGAAATCTGGGAAAACGTTACCGTTGGCTCTTTACAGATGTGCAGTTTGAAATGTTTTATAGGTCATTAGGCATTCACTGTAACTCTTCAAAGCAATTTCAAGTAAAGCAGGTATACCGGAGTAAAGAAAATGTTGATTTGGAGGCAATATTTTCCCAGCCGCTCAGTCTGGGTGGCGTTTTGTCGTCTCAGCTGTCAGAGATACTCTCTATTCTTTTAATATTTAATTTTTAATCCGGAGGAAAGCTTCTGCACACTCGCATCAGTGTGCAGACCAAGTGTTCGGTCATTAAGACCTTGATTAGGGCAATATTAGCATGGAAATATTTAACCTCAGAAAATATTCTTAGAGATTAAGCATCACCTCACCAGCATTAAGTAAGATCTGAAGGCCATTCACTAGAAGCTATAATTTCTAAGCTCTAGATTTGTTATACTTCTATCATTTGGACCAACATGCAGCATGAGGATTGTCAGACGATTGCAGATTTTTTTGTGACTAAACCGAGAAATCACTTCGAAAAAACATCTGACCAACATTGCCCCTCCCTTTTCAAAAATATCCTTCTGAACCTCTTTTATTCCCTTGCTTCTCCTCCCCACGCTCCCCACTGGTACCAGCGATGCTGTGTCTATGGCTGCCAGTGAAAGCAACCCTGCCTGGTGCCTGGCCGCTGTCTCCAGCTCGAGGGGGAGGCGGGGTGGGTGGGGAGGTTGAATCACCAACCCACCCTCCTGCACGGAAGCAGATACGAGGAGGCAGGGGAGAGCAGCGGCGACGCACAGTCACAGAGCTTTTTGCCTTTTGGGTGCGATATGATCTGCCGGGGCTTATTTCCACATTTAGAGTACTAAGTGTCTGATAATAGCACGGATACATGTATTCATATGTATGACTTCAATGTAGCATGAGGACGGACCGTGGAGTCAGCTGATGCAGAAGCTGCAAAGAGGCCACATCAACCATGAATTTCTTTCCACTTGGCTTCCTCTTCCTCCTCACAGTTTTTCACACGTTTACAGGACTCACGAATTGCCGTGAGAGGACCTCCACTTGCCTTTTGGGTGTCCACGAGAGTGCAGCTCACACTTGGGAAACAGCTGTTAATAAGAGCCGTACTCAGAAAATATACTGGCCCACACACATACGTTAACGGAAAGAAAAACAAGTAGTATTTTTCTGTTGATTTTTCTCTTTAGGAAGCCGACTTCCCTGCAATCTATAATGGAGTAGATATTGCTCGGCCTATTGATTGATGTCTCCTTCCCCCCACTTTGACATTTGCTTATCCTCGTCCACATCTACTGCTATTGACGTTCGCTCTATCTGGACATCTTCCTAAGCTGTTTTGTCATTTGTCACCTCTTAAATAAAAACAGAGGAGGGGGGGAGTTGTCAGTGATAAGACTTAATGACACCGACCACATTGATGGTTTTATACGAGCTTACCGGGAGAGAGAAGAATGCTGCCTGTGCAAGGGTAGCACTGTGCTTTGCTCAATTTCCCGCTCTGCACCTCTTATGGATCCACTGAGCAATTTTAGCCAGCATATTTCTATTTTTGCCACTAAGAAACAGGCTACAGGAGACCAATTCTGCAACCTCTAGCACGCATCCGCTCATAACCGTGGTCAATTTACTGCAAATTTACTGAAAGCAGGCTTTTGGTTTAACACCTTTTAAACTAATGTATTTGAAGAGCCCACTCCACAGGCTCTCCTGTCAAAAGCTACTATTTTGCCCAACTTACCATCAACTCTCCACTTCTTGGATACAAACTGGTAGGATCAACACATCCACGTTTAGAGCTGTTGCTAATAAAACGCCCTCTGAATGAGCTTGCAGGGCTTATACTTTGCCAGCTCTTTATTTGTAGTACAGTAAATGCCGAGCTTCCCTAACATGCATTTCTACAAACACAGTCTGGCGCAGATTTTCTCCCCATGAGGTGGAAGACAGATTTTTTTCCTTACCTCCCTCCCTCTTCCCATCCATCCCTCCCTCACCCTGGCTCCTGCAGAGAGGCTATTATTGCAGCTAATTATCTACAAATAGGCCCAATATGACAAACACAGCACTGTACCAGCGCTGGCTAAGCGCAGGAATCAGTCTGAGAAGGAATAAAAGACTGAAGAGGAGGCAAGGAGAGGCAGACACAGAACAGGACAAAAGTCAGAGTGAGGGAAAAAAAAGAAGAAACAAAGTGAATCAGAGATAATTGAGAAGCATGTGATAAAGACACAATGTGAAATAAGATGAGAGAGACTGCTGCTCTAAAAAAGATATAAATAGGAGGCAGATGGGCGAATAAAGGCAGTGGCACCAAAGGGGAGACAGCAGAGAGAGGACTAACACTGGAAAATGATCTTGTCTATACGGTGTGTGACGGTTGTTGCCAATGGCAACTGTCCTGCGATGCACAGGCCACATCCATTTAGCTCCCAGCATGCCTCATGATCAGGGCAGCTCAGGGGTCTAAGGCTGTCTGTCTCATTTCCATAGAGAAACTCATTTACCAGGCAAGCATGGAGGGCTATGATGCATCAATGGGTGCTTGATTAGATCCTTACCGCTGATACATATGAATATTTATCAGTGTTGAATGAATACACATTTACTCTCCTTTCATCTGGATCATCCTGAGTGTCCTCCTGCTCTCCTCTTAATTTTTGCCAATGAATATGTCACAGGAGCATCAGGGCCCCCGACAAAGTGACAGCACTCAAGATAATCTGGTTATTGTCGCTCCGCGGTGATGATCAACACTTACTTTAAGTTTCACAAAACGCATCCGGCTTTTGTCTTGTTGTGTTTTATTCGCCATGGTGACAACAGCTCTTAGAGACCTAAAGGAAACGCAAACGGGGGACGGTAATCAAAGCAGCACACTTAAAAGGATGTGTGTTTGGAATTCATCGCTGCTGCAGATTAGTGTTTGGCTGCACAACTGAAGCTGCAGGTGTGATACGAATGCAAAGACAAGTCGGAATCACAGAGCTATTCCCGTCCCATGAGCCCAAGCGCAGAAGACGCACACAATTACAAGCACACCCACTCTTGCTTTCTTCTTCTTCTTCTTTTTTTTTTTAACACACAATGGATATTTTTAGAGAGTATAACTTACATCACTGACTCCAGCCTCCACAATCTTCAGGCCTGTCTCCTTCTCCAGCTGCTGCTTCTGTTGGACTGCACGGGAGACAAAAGCAGAGGAGGTGTTGAGTGCGAGATGACAAGCTAGCAGATTTTTCAGTTCCTGAGGCAGAACAACTGGTCAGTGAAACCGAGAATGATGCAATGGATGCGACAGCGTGAGTCAGATGTCAAACTGGTCATAGAAAATGGCCATCCCACACACATATGCACACACACACACACACATACATACATAAAATCTTCATCAAACACAATAATCCTCAGGGTAGCTCTGTGGTGGCACCTGGAGGAACGATATGCTGTGCTGGCCCGCAACAGGTAACGGTCTTGAGCCACGCCAGCAGCTCTGTGAGGCCATGCTAAATGCTAATGCCAGCACGTTAACATGCTCATAATGACAATGCTAACACGCTGGTGTTTAAACTGGATTTACGGTTGACAAAAAGGCTTAACGGGAGTAGGTTTGATTTATTGCTCAGCATCAGATTTCGCCCGTTGATATCACCACTGCAACACTTGGCGGATGAATTGTACACGATCGGGTCGTATCGCACTTCAATGAAATCCCCCTCAGTAACTGTGTTTACATGCTTTCATTTGCTCTGTGATACGGGCGGCTGAACGTGGGATTATTACGTGTGTTGTTACCTTCACTGTGATAGCAAGCAGGGGAGATGGTTGTGCTAGATGTGTGTGACCGAGTCTCTCCTCAATGTCCATCTCTGTAAATGGTGTAGCTGCAATGTGTGGTCACATTTCTGAGGAGGCGGTCATGGGCTATCGGTATGCAGAAGTATGAATTAGCTTTAGCGGGTATAATATTCTCACCAGGTCATCTAACTTTAGTGCGCTGGTATGCTACAAGCTGCCTCACAGGAATTCCATTTATATACAACTTCATTGCTTTCATTATTACATTGTAGCTGGATTATTTGCGATCAAATACATTTTATTTACCACGCCGGAGTCACATTAAAAGTGCAGGACTGTGACACTAGAATAGAATAGAGTTCCTGTCCAGACTGTGTTCAGGATTAGGCGATAAAAGCCCTTTGGTTGAAGTTAGAGAAAGATCAACATTAACCAAGTGCTGTCAGTGCTTAAACATAACCATAAAAAAGCTGAATAATGCTGTAGTCACTACACGATTGCCTGTTCTGGTGGAAAACAAATGAAATACATTGTGGGACTTGCCTGGTACGTTAATTAATACAGACGACATTACAATTCCTTCAAAACATATTTGCTGTTGCTAATTAGCTGTGTATAAAGGTAATTTCTAGGAGACAGCGCTCCATGCTAACATTCGCTAATTAGCACTAAACACGTCATTAGCTATGTAATGCAAAAAAATTTAATTGTGACTTGATGATGGTGCTAGCTTTACCAGCTTTCATAGCAATCCATCCTGCAGTTGTTGAGACCTTCACACAAAAAAACCTCACGGTGTTGCTGGAGGAAAAGTCAGAGATCATCAAAATCATTGGGCTTCATCCTCTGGGGACCATGAATGATTCATTCCAATCAAATAGTGTTAGAGATATTTCAGTCTGGATGAAAGAGAGCGTCATCCACAGAGCCGTGCCGCAAGGATGGTTAAAAACATAAAATGCCAAACCCCCCCCCCCCAAAAAAAGTATCCTCACACACGTTGAGTCAGACCTACTAAAGATTGCCAGAAAGCAGATGAAGTGCTTGTAGATTCACAGCACACAATAACTTGAGCTCCTGCCTTTGTTCTTGCTGTAATTAATACACCACCCGAGTTTGATCCTCAGATCTATTGATCTAATCAAATATGGCATGCTATTTCCAAAGCTTTGTTCACGAAAGATATTCTCATGCAAATCAAACCAAAGTGAGGCAATGTTAAATATCCATCGTTCAAGATCACACATTTCGCCGACTTTTTTCCCCCTCCTGCGCCCCTTCCTCACTTTGATGGAGACATTTATATTGAAAAACAAAATCAAAGGGGCCTTAATAGATTATGCCAAATTATGGAGTGAAACAACAAAAAAAAAAGGACCATAATTTTAATTGAGTTTGTTAGCATGTGAATGTGATTGGTAATGGGGAAAAGGAAAAAGAGTGAGAGTTAAAGAGAGAAAGAGAAAGAGAGCAGGTCCTTTAAATCCCATTTCCCCAGATGAAGGCTATGCAAATGACCCTGAAGAGCTGAACCCCACCTCACACTCCAAATTCGGCAAGGGCCTGTTTAATTAGTATTTTAATCTATCCCAATGAATCCACTCAGTCCACAATGTATGCAGCATTCCATCTAATTAAGCACGCTACTTTTAGGATAATCATCCATCTCCCTTGCTCTTCCTCTCTCCCCTTTTCTCTTTCTGGTTATTAAGGATCCTGCAAACATTGATCATCCTATCATCTCATCAACATGGCAGCAAAAGGGGGCATCTTATATTTTAGGTGTCAGCCAGGGTTTTCTGAAGGATGGCTGAAAGGAGGATAAAGGAGGCGGCGAGTGGGCTGGAAAGGTCAAATATACATTCAAAGTCTCTAAATTAGAGCGCCGCATAAAAGAGGGAGACGAGAGGAGAAAGAAATGAAATCTTCTGCTATTAGCGAGAGGAGAGAAGTCCTCATCTGGCATGTCTCAGCTCACTTTGATATCATGTTGCCACCCCTGTATTTAGTCCGACATATTGCCTCTCCATACATAGATACAGTACCTGCATGGTCCTGGTGCTATTTACGAGGGGGGTAATGAGCGAGGTAATTGGGCCCAGCTGTGTGAGGTCGTAGATGATGGGGGGAGGCGAAGCTGCTAAAAGGTCACACAACGTTTCGGTCCTAATGAGGACCCCTCTGGGGTCGCAACACATCATGAGTCAAACTACGAAAGATTAGCCTGGAATCAACACACATACGCGTCACGGCGGCTGCAGCTCAGGTTTTGACTGACAAGCTGGCATTAACCGTCTTATGGCGAAACCAAAGGAGCCTGAAGGTCAGCGTTTCCTCGTGAATCAAAGCTGAGGACTCTCCAATCAACCTGAGGGAAAGGACAGTCCCACAACAGCCACTTTAAATGTAAATACATGTACTTGCCGCACTCATTAGCTGGTAGCTGGATGGATCTGGGCTGTGGAGAGAATCCAGCCGATGGATTGCTTGTTCTGTCACTGACTGTACAGGTAACAGCCTACAGCATCTCTTTCTGGTCACCCCTCATATTAACCTCCCCCTGGAGCTCACTCTCTTCCTCTTTTCCTCACAGACACACACACAAAGATTTTGGAAGCTTCAAATTAGCCACCAAATACTCCTGACAGACTGTGGAAAAGAGATGTCAGGTCTCATTTCAGAGAGGCTCCTCCAGCCATTTTAATAGGCATTGTCCAAGTCTATCTAGTCTGATCTCTAATATCGAGATCTGATCCCTGCTGCTCATTTGATCTTTTCGGTATCCGAGTCATATTGAGGCATATCATTTGATGTTCAGCGGGCGAAAAAGGAAGAGTAAAAAGGGCTTTTTCATGTGTGTTAAAATGTGCTCCATTTTCATGTGCTTTCAATTGGGATGACACACACGCACACCAGTTTTATTGGAATATAAAACAGATAATTGCCTGGGACTATTCAATATGAACTCAGTCAAAGTGGGTGATTACTATTTTGTGAATGAATAGCTTAAACTGGACAACAGTGTCACTTGTTTGCAATACAATTACAATTGGACCTGGTCCATCTTCAATCAAAAACAACATAATTAAAAGGACTAAAAGGCTGCTAAATCTGCAAAATGAACTATTAAAGTTACCATTCATTGAATAAAAAACTGTTTTTGATGCTATTCACGCTCATCACTTTTTCACCAATGAATTTACATTTTGTAATTACCTATTCATAGAGAAGTTTGCATTGTTAGTAGCGAAGTCCACCCTGAACACAGAGGAATACGAGGGACCCACAGGAAGCAATGCAGCATTTCCTGCTGCTGCTTCGTCACGCTGAACTAAGATGAGGTGGCTTTTATTGTGAAGCGGCAGCAGGAAACAACGTCTTTAACAGCAAGGTTAATACTGGCCAAGATCACTCATCATAAATGTGTCAACAATACAAGACAAGGGGTCTGCAGCTTTCATCGGCAGGTCGTTTTCAACCTCTGCTGATGGAAGAAGACGAGCAGCCGCAGCGACTTTGAACTTCGCTGTGTTCTGCTTGGAAAGTACTTGGGCTGTGTGCAGCACGAAATCGCTTTATTTTTCCTGCATTCTTGATTAAAACAATGCAAGTTTGCTTGGCTGCACTGGAACAGATACACCACTTGCTCTTCTGCTGTATTTCTGACAAAGTAGCTGCTCGGGGAGCATTTGCTGTAATCAGCCACACTGACTGTTATCACCAGTAACCACAGGTGTTTCCCAATCAAACTCTCAAACAAATTTTCAAGTTATAACTTTAAATTAGATCCTTAAATTAGGCCCACTGGCTTGCAATTCGGCTGCTCGCTATATAATGTATTTATTGCAGACACATAAAATACCTGGATTATTTCAGCTGGAACTGCGCCTGCCGCCAAAGAGCAGGTTCTCATTTTTACAATTACACTTGCGTGTATCAAAATATTTGAAGAGCATTAAAGAACGTGCTTCGTTTCTGTCCACGATCGCCGCGTTTCTGTTAAGGATCCGAACATGCAGCCAGGCGATCAGACAGAACAGAAGAATACTTCAAAAACTCATCAAGGACTTGTTGAAGGAGAGGGAAAAGGCCATTTCAATCATCAATCTAAAGAACGATTCAAAGCATCTTTGGCAAGAACACTAATGAACAAAAAGTAAGAGCGAAAACACACGAGCACACATTTAAGCTAGATTTTATGTGACCTTTAAATTGCTCTGTAGCATACGCGCTCAACACAAATTATCTGTGCTGAGATATAATTTGATTAAAATGTTGCTTTTCTCCACCATATGCTGCAAACTGAGGCAATTGTGCGCTCCTCATCATAGATTCTCATCGCAATTCAGAAATGATTATCATGAAGTCATCAGAGCTTAAAGTCATGAATATATATATTCATTTTTCTGATATACGACAGGGTTGTTATTGTTAGAAGCAATATTAATTCAGCATCGGGAGACAAATCACCGACTGTTTGCTGTAAGTATTTTGTATTTGAACACGGCGCAGCAGCCGGCGCTGTCACATGATCATAATGTTGCCTCTTTGGCCAAATGGGGGTATATAGTTGACAAAATGCATATTTCACCACCCTCTGATTGATCTGTTAATATTGAATAACATCCACATCCATTCCATCTATCTCCCCCGTCCCTCCCCTGTTCCGCAGGTCGTCTATTCACCACTTCCATCTCTCCATCCGTCACTCCAACCAAACAAAATGAAAGTGTTTATTGCGGAGGAGGGCTGACGCTCACGCCTCTCCACAGCCGTTAGCCTTATCAGCAGGCAATCGCTCCGATATTAAAGCTGCCATTCCGCCCATCACTTTCCCCTTGCACATATGATGGCTGTCTCTACCTATCAGAGTGGAGAGAGGAGGAGGAGGAGGAGGAGGTGGGGGAGGGGGAGGGGGAAAGAGAGGGAGATGCACCTGATCCCCTTGCCAGATAAGACGCACGGCAACCCATTTTTCAGTCAAAATCCTGGGCGGGAAATAAAAACAATAATATTCCTTCACAGCTCGGAGTGTGAGGAAGCACGGCGCTGACTTCCGCGCAGCAGCGTGTTCATTACATGTATGATGTATATAACATGTATGTGAGCCCTTTACACATGACTCCTGCACGCTGATGCTTATCAAAATGCAAATCAGTCCACAGATACTGTTGTTGCTTTTATAAGGCTTATTTGTTCATCTTCTTGTTATTTCTTTCACTTCCAGTGTGGCTTCTTGGAAATTCATCACAGAGAGGATATTCTACAGGAGACACAAACACACTAATAAAAAATGGCTTTCACATCAGCTCTGGTGTTTTACAGTGAGGATAAAAATACAGTAAATAACTTAATATATAGCACACACTGAAAATCCCACAGACCCACTCCTCTCCTCTGTCTCTTCTCGTTCACACACATCTGATGTTGTTCTGCTGCTTCTGGTTTATATAAATCAAGACACCAAATGAGAAGGTCTGCACCTGAGAAGACCTACGAATGAAACAGAGGGGCAAAGTGGAGCCGAGCTGGAGGACAATGAAAGAGCACAAAGGTAGAAAACAGCATCATTATGTGCTAATATCCAATCAAGATATGGATAAATATCTTACTGAATGGGAGACAGCTTGTTACCAAGCGCAAATAATATCTGTTAATAGCAGATTTAAATTGATTCAACATAACTGGCTTATGAGAACCTATACTGTATAAAACTTAACAAATTTAACTCAAATATCCCAGACCCCTGTATAAAATGTGGAACGGAGAAAGGTGCCTTGTACCATTGCATTTGGAAATGTAACCGTATACAAGAATTCTGGAGAAGGATAATTAACACAATCTCCAATATTGTAGACAAAGAAATCCTGATGTGCGCTGAGCTCTGTATTCTGGGATTTATTCCAGAGACAGATAAGCTGTTGAACCTCTGTCTCATACATACGAAGCGTCTTATTGCGAGACATTGGAAAAGTGTTCATTGTCCACCATTCAATCTATGGTTGGTAACTCTCCTCCTGCATAGCTGCTGAAAGGTTTACATACACAATTAAAAGAAAGAGTCATATCTTCTATAAGATATGGGATTCACACGGATGTAGACAAATAATATACTGTCATTATTGGTATTACCATTTGTTAACCATAGGTGGTGGGTGAGTGGGTGGGGGGTGCTGTTCAAGGGTGACCCACAATCACCAATTTATGCTGTAAAAGAGGTGTAATGTGTTAAAAGTTAAAAATCAATAAAGATATGTGTTAAAAATATATATATATCTTACTATATTAAATGAGGTTGTTGTTGATCATTGATGAATGTGTGTGTGTGTGTGTGTGTGTGTGTGTGTGTGTGTGTGTGTGTGTGTGTGTACAGCAAAAAAGTGTGCTCATTCATTTCCTGTCTACTGTCTGACTTCAGCACTCATTTAACAGAACTACAGCTCTCTACCTGTTCACTCTTTAAAACTACTTCCTTATAATAATAATAATAATAATAATAACGATAACAATAATCATAATTCAATACAACAGCTGAACTTAATCCCTAAACGGTAAATATGGTTCAATCAGCCAAATAATTCAGCTGAACAGAAAACAAACCCTCTTCTCCTTCATGATGATACTGATGACATCATTAGGCTCTAATGTCCAGTCAGCAGTGCCAATCATATACCACCAAGTCTGTCACATGGTCGGACCATGCTGTTAACAGCAGGGGGTCCTGGCTGCCTCGCTGTTTATTCACCCTGATCGATCGCTTCCTGTGGATAAGCCAACAGAGCTCCCAAACAAACCAACTGCTGTTATTCAGCCTAAATCAACACGCCAAAAACCTTCGCTATTTCTGACTCTCCTGCAAAACGAAGCGCTTGACGAAAGCAAAATGTTTCCTTTAAGGTGCCAAAACCCGTTTTCTGGTTGACGGAGACGATGTCGAAAGACAACGCGGTAGGAAAAAGAGGACAGGAGATGCCGCCTGGTTTCCGCTCCTGTAATGGCTGTGGTCGTGCAATCGGCATGCGCCTTGAGTCTGCGGCAGACCCTGCCCTGGGTATCAAACACATTACAGGCCCCTTCCCCTTTCAAATAGAGCCCACATGACACATTTATAATTGCATCCTCCCTTATTAGAGGCCCTTTTCGAAGATGGCTGAATAATACATCTGGATGAGTCTTGGCTGCACGTGCAGACACACAAACGCAAGCTCAGACACACACACACACACACAGACACACACATAATATCTGTTTCTTTGCCGGCTGGTTGATTAATAGATTGTGGCTGCTCTGACACTCTGTGTAGAATAGGCATTTTGCCTTTGATAGGTGCTGACACCAATTCTTCACGGGCTGCAGGAGATTGGGGGAACAGAAGCAGCACCGGCAAATGACTTGGATGGCAGGCACCTCCAGATGTGGGAGAAACCCCACGGATGCCACTCTGCATTCTCACCGGGACACGTTTACAGCGTTTACGCTCCCTCTCAGAGATGACAATCTGCAGATGTGTGACATACGCGACATGAATCGCATCTGACAATCACTCAAAACAAACGGATGCGGGTTTGAAGATCGCAGTGAGTGATGAGGTAAACAATGTGCATCTGAAACAATCACTGTCACCAGAAGTCCAGCATGCTGCAGAGCGATGCTGCCGGGTCTTTGGATGACCTTTTCCAATAACGCAAGCCGACAGCCTCGCTGTCAGCAAGACACTGCATAAAAAACATTCAGTGCAGCCTTCAGGGAGACGTCAACAAGTGGAAAGTCTTTACGCACCGACATGTAGAGTCCACTACAGTACGCAGCACTTTGTAAGTGAAATGTGTGAAACAACGTGTTAAATTAAGACATGATGAAAAACGTTACTCCGAGGTCTTTCCTCAGGTAAAAAGGTAAAAACAATTTAAGCCCGCTGCTCTCTGTAAAAGAAGCTTCATTTCTTTCCCTGGATGTGTGTGTGTGATACAAGATGAAAACATCTGGAAGTCTGCCACCGTCTGAAGGGAGCCTACTGGGGGAAAGCTTATTGGAGGAAGAGATGGTGAAGCTGACACACAGAGCCGCACACACACACACAGACACACACACACACGCACACACACACACTCCTCAGCTGCTTCCCCACTGAGGGAACTCTGACAGAGGCAGCCCTACCTGTCACTGTGGCAGCAATTATCCTGCAGGCTCTCTCCACGGACCGTCTCCTGCAGGTCTCCACATTACTAACCACATCACTGAGCACACACATACTGAGTATGCACACTGACGCACAGGAGGGCACGCCGCACACCCACAAGTACACATACTGTACATATTCGCAGACACACACACATACACACACGCTCGGTTGTGCTTTTCATCCACAATTCACTCTCCACAAGCTAATGGCTCGAACGAATCGTAATGATGTGTTGGTGCAGACATCCTGCTCAAGCCAGGAGAAACACACATCATTACGTGGATGTGGGTGCTCATGCAAGCATGCACACATATCTCTTCTGTTATAGATATAAATGCATTATCATAGATGAGACTGCTAAGAGGTCCGCAAATACACACACTAGAAAACCCAAATAAATCAATAAATATGCTAAGGATGTCATAAGGCAGAGTTTGAAAACACAGCAGGCAGCATTAACATGAGGCCAGGATATGAGCTCCACTGAGTCAAAAGATAATAAATCTTGGATATTGGAAAAAAAAAAAAAACCCAGACATGCTCAGAAGGACAGGGTGTCCATTTTGGCTGCAGGGAGGTCTTCCAGAGGAAGGAATTGATCTGTTTCACGCTGGTTCACTGGAGCTCAGATCCAGGACCCAGTCTGAGTCTCAGGAACAGGTTGATTGCGCGGAGCTGTGAAGGGTGATTTCAGAGAAAGGAAAAAACGAACCCAACGTGACCTCATTACCGTAGATTTGTTCCGACTGTCATTAGGAATCACAAACACCATCACTCAAGTCAGGAATATGAGCGAGGGGATGAGAGACGGGGCGAAGTAAGCGGGGGTGGGGGGTGGTGGGCTGGGCTCCGACGGTAATCAAGTGGATTTGATCCGAAAACAGGATCTATCATCAAACAATCTACAGATAACAGAGAACATCTGCACATAGAGTGTGTTTACCCGAGCGTACGTTTGGCCCAAGGACACAGATCAGCGCTTGTGCCCAAAGACGGATCCCACCATGAGACATTAAACCGTCACTGTGCTGAATCCACCATGATCTCCAGCTGGTAACCAAAGCAAGACACCGGGGTTTGTCACAAAAAAAGCTAATGTCACTGCGACGGGAAACTCCTTCACAACTGCTGGACAGACATTTTTGTTGGATGAGAACTTATGGCGTCCCTTTAAGGAAATTACTGGGAAACAATGGGACCTGAAAATAAAGTGTCATTACGTCTGTTATCATAAATTAGTTAAAAACTACATTTGCATGCACTCTGTTGAGATTTGAAATTAGGGCTGCAATCACTTGTATCGTCAATTAATGTGCTAATTATTATCTGGATGCATCATTTTGTCTATAAAATGGCAGAAAACAGTGATAAATGCCATCACGAACAGCAAGCTGACGTACATTCAGGTTAATATCACATAATACAGAGAAAAGCCAGGACCGGGGTATGCTGCTATTTTTCCAATTAGACAAAATGATCAACTATGTTTGCTTAATTTTTCTCTTTTATTGCAGGATAAAGGCTTGGATTTGTAAAAGATGCCACCATGTTCTATAATTCAAAACAATATAGCCCAAAATGGATCCTAAATCAGATTCCCAAAGTGCTGAGCTGCTAACGTTGCCCTGACAGAGCACAGATTCATCAAAACGGTATAAAAATACACCTGATAGCTTCTGTTTTGTTCCTTTTCAACCAATTTCAGCCTCCCAGTTGGAGCTAATGCACTGTCTGAGCATCTAGATTAATTTTCCGAGACTCTTTTTTTTTCACTGAGGCATTCAAGTGCTTTCAGCCTGAGGAGGTTCATGTCAAAGCGAGCGCGTTCGCTGTCAGTGGCCTTTAAGTCAATCCCTCTAACCACATTTACAGATGTTAGCGCGGTGGACATCTTTCCTCAGAGTGGATAAAGTAACCGGAGCTCGGTCCTATCTGCCTTCCCCCCTCCGTCTCTGTGAAGCACCCCGGCTGCTCCTCAGATGGCAGCGTTAATCTCGCCGTGTTGCTTTCCTGCGTACAGCTGGGAGTGGTGGGTGTAAAATGAAAGTGTAACACAACAGTCTCACGCAGGTGTCAAAATGACAAATATGACATTTCCCTTCTGAGATTTTATTAGTTCTGATATCATTTTGCATTCAGCCTGCCTGATGTGTCACTGGGCTCTTTTTTTCTTTATTACTACTTTGCTTCAGGACAAAATGTGATAATCATTATTATATGTCTAAAGCAGAGCAGCTGCGACTGCAAAGAGAAAAGCAAGAAATGCATTCAGGATGCGATTCGAAAATCAAAACACACACTTTGACTGGTGTGTTTGCAATTGTACACATCCCCCCACTCTGAATCAATCATCCTGCTGCAGAGCGTCTCAGACAATTCCTTTTAAAAGTGAGGCAGTGGTTCAGAGTCACTGCATGATGATTAAATCTATACGCCACAGAAGCACAGACATACTGTTATTTTTCAGTATTAATTTCCCAAATAACGGCAGAATCTCTCTATATGTTCCAAACTCTCCTGAGATTGAACTCTGGAGTTGTTAGAGAGGGGAAACACAGGACTGTATAAGCACACCTCCCTGTCTTTTTAAGGACACCTGTTGGGCTGCATGGCTCATCTCCTCCTCATTTAGCCGTCTGTCTGGGCTCCGTGGGGCTGATTACCAGGAAGAGCTGATTCCAGTTGCACTGCTTATCAGTCTAATTAGAGCCCCTGGCAGGTGACTTGAAGGAAGTTGTGTGTCTCACGGATGTTCAGGCACAACGATTTGTACAGGCATGCTGACTGCTACATGTTACAAGGAAGAGGACAAGACAAAAATCCAATAATGCAACAAATAAAATAGAAGGATATGAAATTATGGTGAGAGAATTGTGACAGATCGCTCCTAGTAAAGCTGCTCCTGTGCGGGGGATGTATTTTCAGGGCCTTTCTGGGGAACAGGAGGTGCCTTGAGGAGGTTTAATAGAGTATTTTGCATCACAGTCATTTTCGCAGGAAATTTCAAGTGGTGACAACAAGTCAGGAGAAAGAGGCGACATCTTGACTAACATCCTCTGGTAAAAGTATCAACTGTCAAAAAATGAGAGAAAAATTGAGACAGGCTGTGGTTCTGTGGAGAGTGCTTCAATGGATACAGCAGCGAAAATGAAGGATGAAATAAGAGCTCGATTTAAGGCGCAAAAAGAGGGAAAAAAACAGAACAT
Organism: Chaetodon trifascialis; assembly: GCF_039877785.1. Taxonomy (NCBI): domain Eukaryota; kingdom Metazoa; phylum Chordata; class Actinopteri; order Chaetodontiformes; family Chaetodontidae; genus Chaetodon; species Chaetodon trifascialis. The sequence goes on from NC_092073.1 coordinate 17,097,496, forward strand.
CACACAAAGAAAGACAAGAAAAGAAGGGCAAAAAAAAAAGTGAGAGGCAGGGGCGGAAAGATATCGAAAAGAGTTGAGGACAGAGGAGGAAGCTACGGGAGGCGAACAAGTTTTCCAGGTAGTGTATCAGTCACCGGTAAAAGGTCACCAGTCTGCTGTTCGCACATCCAGGTGCTAATGTAACACCTCTCACACCTTCCTCGGTTGCCTGTGTCTGGCTGCCTGCAGGTTGGTGGGCAGAGAGACTGTTGTTTGTGCTAGAATAATATGCTGTAATCCCCCGTCTCAGATGTGGCCTTAACACAGGTAATTGGACTTGGAGTGTGAGGAAGCCTGTGGCTAGACACACACACCGCTGAGATACACACAAACTGCAGACTGATTTGAAATAAGAGCAGAATTGCTCGTATTTTTGTCGAGCTCAGGATTTTTCTGCATGTTGAAGCTGTGGGCAGGGATCGATAAAGACGGTATACAAAGAATATAAAAAGAGCTCAGGTGGTGGATTCTTTTAAAAATCCTCTACAGCTGCAAAAATGCAAGAACAAAAGTATAGCGAATGGGTTAAATAGTGTGTTTGTCTGCTCCAACGTAAGCAGCAAATGTTAGCATGTGCGGCTAACAAGCTTAGCACCTACAGAAGTAACCAAAGGCTACTTCAGGAGCACTTCATTTTACATTTTATACAGCCCTCAGGTAACTAGCACATCTACTCTGTACTGTTTTTCCAGCATTTAGCCAGTCTCAAGCAACCTCAGTTGAACTTGTTCATTAAAAATACAACCAACATTAACTGAACAAAATCAGCGGTTACTGGGTAGAAATGAGAGGCCTGCTTTTGTTGAAGTCTGTCTACAGCCTTGGATCAGTTTCTTTGAAAATGCCACTGTTGTAATTGTAAGGTGTATTATGCAACGCTAGCTGTGCAAGAACAAACTGCTTGACAGGCATATTCACAATAACCAGGGCTGTGTTTAGAGCTTGGATGGTGGGTTCTTCATTTGATTCTCTCCAGAACCAAAAGTGCAGGTGCAAAAGTGTAAAGAATGGAAAATTAAACCAGGGGTGGGGGACCTTTTTCTTCCTATCAAGGGCCACTTCAAATTTTATAACATCCTTCTGGGGCCGTACTGAATTATTGAACACATAGATCACACTAACCTCTAATGGGATGGCGGGAACTGCCTCTCTTTGGTGATGGTGGTGATGATGATACTACTTCAGCGAGTCTTTGAAAGACTGCGTTTTAAAAAGAGCTGCTCACAGTCGAAGGTTGTCCCAAACAGAGACGCAAACTTCAGTGCGTGTCTCCTCACAAAGGGAAAATCCTCAGGAGGTGCATACAGTTTATAGACCTCGAGCAGAGGGAGGTTGTTGTTTGAGCTTTGCAGCTCAATGATTTCGTGCTGCAGGATGTCGAGCACATCAGCTGGTCCCACATTAAATTTGTTAAATTAGTTTGTTCTGGCAGAGTAGGAAAATGCACAGTGTCTCCTCTTTACAGTTGCCACAGCTTTAATTTCACTTCAGATGATTTCACATTTGAAAGCAGAGAGCTGAGAAGCTGGCTGGAGATACGCTGGACATCCAAACTCCACCAAATAGCATTAACTTTATCCAAGCACATTTGTCCATTTTAACATGTTTTGAGCTGCAATGACGCTTGAGGTGGGCTTTCTTCATCTCTAACCATAACCCTAACTCAGGCCCACTGCCACCACTTCAACAAAAAAATACATTTGTACATTTCTCTCGGAAAAAGCGACAATCCTCTTCCACTTCTGCTTTCTTGATAGTTTCCATGATATATGTCTGTTATGTATAGCCGCTATGTGCATGCTGCGTTCAGGAGCAACTCGAAAGGAAGTGTTCGTCTGCTATTTTGTTACTTTTTTTCATCACATTTCAGCAAAAAGTAATTGCCTTTTTTTATATTTATGAGTTGCTTTTTTGTATTGATGAATTGCATCACAGGCAGATCAAATGGTCTTGCAGGCCACATGTGGCCCAGAAGTCAAACATTCCCCACCCCTGGATTAAACAGTGTGTTTGTCTGCTCTAACATAAGAGGAAAACGTCAGCATGTCCGGCATACAGTATCAGCAGTAACTAAGCGGGGCAGGGTTTAGAAAAAGATCAGTTAAAAGACATCTTTGTATGAAAGACTTTATATAAAATACTCCACAATATCTTAAGGCCAAACAGACTTTCATCCTTTCAATCTATGCAATGATATAGCTGCAGGTACTTAGAAATGCTCACTTTCTTCCTGGATAAATGGTGATCATATATATATATATATATATATATATATATATATATATATATATATTCCTTTGTGTCATCCCAAGTCAATCTGAGGTGGATATTGGAGTTAAATTGAAAGCTGGTGTCCCTTAAAGAGAGGTTTGAGATAGGAGCGAGTTATCACCTCTACAGAGAGCCCAGGGAGACACAGTACTCTTCTGTTGCAGTCCAGCCTGATGCATACAGGCTACTGACCCATGACAGTCAGCCCGTATCGATTTAAGAAGAGGCAGAGGACACAGAGAAAAAGAGAGAGACGGGGGGGAGGAAAGAAATGAAAAACAGTGAGGAGGCCAGGGAGCAATATCCCTCTTAAAACTTATCCATAATTCATTGTCTTTTCTTTCTCTCTTCCTTCTACACTTTCTTTCTCTTTCAGATGGGCGCATGGCGGGGGAATGTTCATTTTTAAGGGGGATTAGCAACGACCTATTTTGAAATGCATCCCTGTGGTACTCGTTTCACACACACACACACACACACACACACACACACACACACACACACACACACGTACAGTACGTTCATAAGGATACACACACGGACACACTCGCAGCCTGGATCGTACAGTCCTATTGTGGGAACGAAGGAAATGTGCCCAACAGGAACCATTTGAATATTAGAGCAATGATTATTCCCTGTTTCTTGAAATTTGAAATTACAATGAGGTGAGCCCGTTATTGCAGGTTTTAATGGTCGTAATGTAAAAAAAAAAAAAAAAATCAGATTCAATATAGGCATGTTACTGCCAAAAGCACATAATTGTGGACATTCAGTGAAAATGAAGCAGGGTCTGTTACGCAGCGATGGCCTGACGAGGAACTGTGAGCAACTTCTGCTCATTCACACAGATAAAAAGGTAAAATAACATGCAGAATCCATTAAGCGCTATGAAAGTTGTCATAATATTTGCCTCAAAATGTAAACAGTGTATTAGTGGCTGCCCCCCCCAAACAAGTTCTGTAGAGGTGTGAAAACCTACACTGCAGCCACTGCTAATGATTTCCTTTTAAAAGTGCTGTGAGCTCCTCCGGGCATGTTCACTCATCTCATTTGTACAATGGGAGAAACAGTATGAGCAGTGAGATCACGGTGGAAAATCCTGCATAAGATCCCACTAAGCAATAATTATTTTTCCGTTGGCATTACATTCATATTGGACGCTTCGGTTCGACGCCTGACGCCGCTGCAGGAAGTGGCGCGCCCTTTATGTAACAAGGCCTGATCTTAACATTATGTCGACACTCCTGTATGAAATTACGCCACTTCATTTTAAATTTGTGCCATTTGGAATTCACAAGCGGTATATGAACAATCAATAACCAGTTTATAAGACGCCAGAAAGACATTTGTTAATTGTCAATTAACATATTTATTAATTCCTCGAGTGAAGCATCCATAACAGTCAATGAATGCTGGGTAACACATCAAAGTCAGAATTTGAATTTGAGCTGTATGTCCTTTTTAAGTGGCACGGTGTGACAGTGGTAACACTGTTGCCTCACAGCTAGAAGGTCCCGGGTTCGATTCCCGCCTGGGGCGCTGTGGGCGTGTCTTCCACCGGTGCCTTCTGTGCCTGCTGCCCTCTAAGGGGGGGCCTTTCTGTGTGGAGTTTGCATGTTCACCTGGGGTATCCTCCATAAAAACCCCCACTAAAAACATGCAAGAAGATCACCACCTGACCAATGGTGACGATAAAGGAACAGGTCCCCGGGCGCCGCTGTCGGCTGGCAGCCCACCGCTCCTGGTCTGCCGCGGAGGAAGGACTTACCAGGATGGGTCAAACGCGGAGGAATAATTTAACGAAGCATGGCGTGTGTGCAGTCTCCCCCCTGTAGCATGTGTGTGCTGCGATTAATAAAGTATATCTTAAATCTTTTTCCTGTGCATGTACGTTGAGTCAGATTCCTTGCATGTGCACACATACTTGGCCAATACAGCTGATTCTCAACCAGTTTTACTCGGTTACTATGAGAGTTTAACAGGCAGACACGAGAACTGTCACCTCCAAATTTACTCAACTGTAGCTAATCCGTGTTCATTTTGTGGGTTGGACAAACAGCAAAATTAAACTCTAAAGCAGTATCGTTTGCATCAATATCAGTGTCTTATGTATTTTGGAAAGACACCACTGTTTGATTTAGCATTTCAGAAAATCAAACCGTTTTATCCTTGTTGTGATCACATATCTCTCAACTTCAACAGCTAGAACCAAAGAAAAATACATTTATGATATTCAAACGTACCGTCTGTCTCATCTGGTAAAGTTAAAGATGGCGATGAAACGCTTTATAGATTTCAGTCTTGGCTCTCTCCAGACCGCAGCTGTGCATTACACTGTACATGTCACTTCACAATATAGATATCCACCTGCGGAGTTCAGTCACTCCAGCAGCTTTGCAGTCAGCGGGGGGTTCATGCGTTTTGTATGACAAGAAGCACAGAAGCTGCATGTAAATACAGCTGTGCCGTGGGCACATCTTGGCGTTCGTGCTTCTCATGATGGCCGTTACAGCTCGTTACAACCAAAATTAAGAGAAAAAAGACGACGGAATCGGAGATTATCTTCTATTTTTCAGTCCGTCAGTTGTTTTTCGTCAGTTCAGTCAGTCGCTGTTTCATGTTTAAACTCAAAGGCAACAACAAGCACATCTTTCTGCAGACCATAACGTCTGAATCCACACGAAGAGGAGGAAGCCAGCGGTTAGTCGCGGCTGTGACTCGCCCTAATTACTGCTTACGCTGAACTACAGGGACGCCACAATCTGCATTCCAGGTAAAAGGGGGCATGAGTGGTCCACAAGAACACAAACAGATATAGAGAGATGCACAAAGGAAGTGAAAATTGAACATCTGTCTTCTTCTTTTTTTTTCCCCCTTTCAAGCGCTGTGCCAAAGAAAGCTGGTGCTGCACCTGGACATGAATTATAGAGAGGCACTTGGATGAGGAGGATGGAAGAAAGAGACAAGAGGAAGAGAGGTGAATGAGAATGAGGGGACCGGGTGGATTTCACGTCTCCCCCATCTGGAGACACTTACCGGGTGCCTCTATTGGGTCAACGATCAATTCACTGCCAATAGCCACCAATAAGGCCGTCATATAATGCAGTATATGCTTCATAAAAAGTCGTGTTAAATTATACATAATACCAAATTACAGTGGAATAAATATGTTTCCAAATAACAACGTAAAAAAAAACAAAAACAGACAGCTCATTGTTTGGAAATGGCCCTCAGATTCTACAGTATGTTTTCAGACAGCTGTAATCCTTTAGGAAAAAAATATATAATTATTCTCAAAGAGGAACTACAAAAGCAAACAGTGCTTTGAAGATGGAAAGCCCGAAATGTCACCTACTCGCTTTGAAGCTCCCCGGCTCTCTTTGTTTCTCTACACTTGTAGCTCACAAAACCACTGACAGAGAGCACTGCATTCAGGGGCCAATTTGGTGCGGATGTACCATTAAGAGGAAAAACACACATATACAAACACATGCTCATGAGCTCAGACAGTGATATATTGTAGAAACATTAACACATACGCACACACCTGGAAGGCTACATCCTGCGGCAAATGTATGGCCATCTCTCTTTGTTTTGTACTGTAACAACCCTTTGTGGCTTCAAGGACTTTAAGTGTCATCTGCTGCCTCTTTGATGCAGTTTTGTTAGTCCATTAACGGCCATATTCAACAGAGACAACATACATCTCTTCAGCATATACTGAACCTAACACGGAGAGTTTCTGCAACTGTCGATTAGTCACCCTTGACTCAGTTTTGTGAGAGTGAGAGAGGGCTGTGACGCATACTAAGTTAAATGAAGAGCTGGAACAGTGAGTTGATTAATCAATTAGCTGACCGACAGATAAAGAATCTGAACTATTGGGATAATGAATTCATCTTTTGAGTCATTTTTTTAAGCATTCCCTCCTTCCAGCTTCTCAGTTGTGAGGATTTGCTGCTTTTCTTTGCAACATCTGATAGGAAGCTGAATATCTAGAGTTAAAACAAGCAATTCCATTAAATTACCTTGAGCTTTAGGACACTGTGATGGCCAGTGTTCACAGATTAAGTTGAAGGGAACAGATAAAGTGAGAAAACAATCAGCAGATTAATTGATAATGATAATGATCCTCGGTAATGTACTGCCACCATAAAGATTTGATAAGCATCAGGCTGGAGAGCAAAATGTTTCTGTGCAGCCACATAAAATGATTAAAATGCATCTCCAAAGCCCCCCCCCCATCTAATACTGTTGCACAAGGTACCCTTTAGCATCTGTGTGAGCACATACTGTAAGGCTTTCAACTAACTCTGCTTCTGGGAGAGTTTTGCCTTCAGAAAGCCTTTCTTACACGTGGTTAACGCTGTACAAAGCAGTTAATGGTTGATGGTTTGAGTGTAACACTGTTGCATCATGGCTAGAAGGTCCCGGGTTCGATTCCCGCCTGGGGCGCTGCCTGCTGCCCTTTAAGGGGCCTTTCTGTGTGGAGTTTGCATGTTCTCCCCGTGCTCACCTGGAGTATCCTCCATAAAAACCCCCACTTAATGGGATGGAGTGTGACTCTCTGACAGTGGTGTCAGAGAGAAGAATGCTGACTAAGCTACGGACTATCTTGGACATCTCACACCCACTTCATGATGTGCTGGCCAGGCACAGGAGTACGTTCAGTGAGAGACTCATCCCACCAAAACTCAGGACTGAACGCTACAGGAAATCATTCCTGCCTGTGGCCGTCAACCTACAACTCCTCCCTGTGAATGGCCTTCGGACTTTCACTTATGCTGTTACATATTTGACCAATTGAACTTTGCACATCCTTTTGTAGCCAAATTTACTTTGCACACCCGTTTTTATATGCTGTTTATTTTTTCTCAGTATATAGTTTTATATTCTGTTCCATATTTTGTGGTATGTTTTGTTTTATATATACATTCTCAATATAAATATTTTATATTTGCTTCTTACATATATAGTTCTCTCTCTTTTCTTTCTTTTGTTGCACTGCAACAAAAACAATTTCCCCTCGGGGATAAATAAAGGATTTCTGATTCTGATTCTTAAAAACAAGCGAGAAGATCACCACCTGACCAACGGTGACGATAAAGGAACTGGGTCCCCGGGCGCCGCTGTCGGCTGGCAGACCACCGCTCCTGGTCTGCCGCGGAGGAAGGACTGACCAGGATGGGTCAGATGTGGAGAAAATAATTTCACTAAGCATGATGTGTGTGCAGTCTCCCTCTGTAGCATGCGTGTGTTGTGATTAACAGAAGTATGTCTTCTTCTTCTTAAAACAATACGTCAAAGTGTCCTGGGTGAAAGTCCTGTTTTAACCATCCATCCACCCGAACCTCCTCCCTACATGGACTGTCACTCTTTATACTACGTCACCTGACTGGCTCTCAGCGTCTAATACTGCAGCAGATGGGTTTACACTGGCGTCAGTTGCAAGCCGAGAGCGCCTCATACAGATGCTCAGGCTTACCTTGCCTGTCTGCATGAGACGCAGAGGGGTGTGACAAAACATCAGCGTTTGACGACCTGGGAATGAGCAGGGTCTGATTACCTCCTTTCGAGGTTTTTATGGTGGGGGAAAGGTGGCACACTATTATAATTTTTCATATTTTCTATGCAATCATTTGGCAAACACTTAAGTCCAAAATGATATACAAATGAGGAACAATCTGAGCCGCAGCAGATCGAGGAGAGGCCTTTGAGAATAAGAAATAATGTTGCACCAACACAGCGAGCGCAAAGCAAAATACTTTTTTTTTCTTGGAGAGAAAAAGAAGGATGGTGAAGGAAGTTTTGGTTTGCAGAAAGTTAAATTATATAAATAATATCGCAGCTTTAATGCCCCTTTAAGTGCTACACATAAAGAGAACACAGTCTTACCTTTACAAGTCATTTGGACTATTATCGAGTCCTAAAAAGTGCATCATCTTAAGCTAAAGTTCGGTCATCATGTTTGTCAAATGAAGCATCAAAATTCCTGATACTAAACCGGAGATCTGCATTACTTTGTCTGTTTCATGAAACAGATGCTCACTTTAAGAGGCATCACTCAGACAAATAGGAACATAAAGCCTGCAACTAAACTTCCCTGTGAGGCAAAAAACCTCCACGAATGTTCAGAACGTTATAATGGGAAAGTTTTTCTTTTGTTGAATTATGACTCATAGCAGGAAATGGGAAGAAGCTCATTTACATAGCTGTTTGTATCTGCTGCCTCATAAAGTAGCACCCATCAAGTGTACAAACCACTGTGCATTCAACAAACACAATGCACAAGTACCTGCTGTTCTCGACATGAGGGCCATCAGCACACGGTCTCTCGCTTGGAGTAGCGTTCACTGTGGGTAGAGGCATGGAAGATGAAGGGATGGGGGGAGATGAGGGGTGGGGGGTCAGGATGAAGCGAAAGGGGAATAAGAGAGTACTGGTGGCGGCAGAACCGAAGAGGAGGTTGGATTTTCTGCTCAACATGGTGCTTAAACCTGCAACATTGAACGAGTTTTCCCAATCTCTACGGTCAGACAGCTCGTGTCTTCAGCTCCTGCAGTTTATAGCGCCAAAGAACAGAAAACATGAAGAGGCCAAAGGTGGCTACAGACACATTTCCTGGTCTTTCTGAGCAAAAATACTAATAAATCTGTCATTTTACTTCAGCACATTCTGTTAAGATGCACAGAGAAAAACAGTGATGTGTGACCGTCTCAGAGGCAGCTAATCATCATTGTGACTTTGTGGCAAAATGTTCCGTTTTGTCAGTTCATAAAACATGAAGCTAGTGAGCCATTGTGTTATTAAGTTCACCACCATGTGTGAGAAAATGTGTTGTTGCCAGCCGCCCTGCGCAGCTCAGCTGGAAATTAGATCATGGTAAAATCCTCGGTCAGATAAAAATCGTGTCATCAGCACTCTGGCTCGAATCCAGAGATGATCAATTACAAGAGTTTGGAGTCGCATAGTGACGAATCCCTGCAAACTGGAAGCGTTTGTACCAAACAAATACACAAATAGCATATTCATTAGCTTTTTGTGTACACTCAGTGCGACTGCAAGAAACTCCTGGCTCAAAAGTTATCTTCAAAATAAGTTATATCAAGAGGAAATAAGGACTAAGTGGAGAAGTACAGTATGATGCATGCAGAATATGGATAAAACCTCCTATTCAGGTAATTTATGTATTAAAATACTGACACCTGTTGTGATATAGTACATTTTCTGGTCCATTGCTTATAAAAACAGGTCTGTTTTTGACTAATCAATTGAATTGAATACCTGTAAAATCAAATACTTCATCACACTGACGCAACCATCAGGAAAGAAGAGTGCGCTGTCACAGCAGAGCTTCAGGCTAAATGCTAACACGCTCACAATGACAATGCTAACATAGCAGGTGTAATGTTGACCACCTTAGTTTAGTGCGTTAGCATGATAGCATTTGCCAAGTATCACTGAACACAAAGCAGAGCTGACGTTAAGCATTTGGTCATAAATTAAAGTGAAATTCTAAATTAAACCAACGTTTTTACAATTCTCCAAATTTCATGCTAATCCAAGCTAAGATGTTGTTACTGTGGGGACAGAAAATAGCCCTTGTCCAGTGATCGTGTGGTCTGTACAGATGCATATGGATGGATAATGCTGCAGAGTTGTGATGGTGTCACACAGCCGTAAACTTACGAGCTGAAAGCAAAATCAGGATCTGCCACTTTCCTCCAGGAACCATCACAAAGACTCACAAAGCAAAGTGCCACTTACGGGTTTAGACACCAGACCAAACGTATTCATAACCTTGTCAGAAAGTTGGATTTTTATCAAAGCACATTTAGGACACACAACATGTTGATTCAATTTGGAAATGCTCAGAGTGGAGAAACTGAGAAAGCACCTTAATACCACAACATCATGCCTTGACACACTTCACATTTAAACATATCGCTGAGTTCCTTTCTTAATCCACGTCGTTCTCATTTCAATGCTATTTTTTTTTTTTTTAAACAATGCATATTCAATTCTTGTTTACGAACTCTGGGTCTCTCCGGGTGTCTCGGAGGTTGCTCCGTTGTTCCAATTTGCGTTGTGTTTCACCCCCTACTCATTAATCTCCTTCCATTCGCTGATAGCTTCGTTTCGTCCACTAGAAATCGCTTTCAATTATTCATGCCTATTTTCCACAAATACCTTGGAGATGGAATTAGCAAACAAACAATGCCAGGCGACACTAATCCTCGTCTACAGCAAAGATCCTTTAATGCACTAGAGATCTGGCCGGCTGTTGACAGGCACCTGTTACTGTCTTCAGCTGCTTCGCAACAGCAATGTTGACACAGTAAATATGTTTACAGGAGCAGTGCAGCCCTGACCCTGCACCAAGGTACAGGGAGAAGACTGAAGGAAAGGAAGAATAGCTGAGTGCAGGAGAGCATGGAGAAAGAGCAAGAGCACGACTGAAGAGGATAGACAGGATAAAGGGTAATGTAAGACACAGCCCGATTCCTCGTTTGGAACATTCTTGGCTCCTCAGCACAAAAGCAAATGTTTCCACACCGCACCTTTTTCTGAGAGACGAGCACAAAGAGTCAGCGGCTGATGAAAGCTCACTCCCAGGGCCAGGGACAAGGATAAAAACTAAACGTTTGAGACCGACATCCAGCACCCGAATGCCCTGTTAGAGCATCTCTAATAGCTGTCTTTGACAATTTCAGATATTTTCTTTCACTGGAGGCACAAGAGAAGATGATTTGGAAAAAAAAAGAGGATGAAGTATTGTGACCTTGGAATTAAAAAGACGTCTGACGCCCTGACAGAGACGAAATGTCTCCAGCAAAACAAAGCAAAATATTTAGCGGTTCTTCTCGTGACTCATGCAACTCTGGTTATCTAGCATCCTGCAGCGAGAAAACGCACACATCCACATCCACATGCACGCACGCATGCACACAGATGCATGCATGTGGGGTGTGGAATAAATTGCGGTTTACCTATTGCAACAGACAGCGGAAGTTTGTGAGATCAACAATGCATAAATGTTAAGGAAGACAGAAAAGTGAGATGTGTCATATCGAATAAGCATCATCGTGGGTTTATGTTTGTGTGTGTGTGTGTGTGTGTGTGTGTGTGTGTGTGTGTGTGTGTGTGTGTGTGTGTGTGTGTGTGTGTGCCCTCTAGCAGACGGGAAGATGATGCAAGGGAGCCTGGCAGGGTACTACTGAGACTGAAAGAAGATAGTGAGACTGACGGTTTAGACGACTGAGAGCTGGGCTTGTAGCTGGATGACACACACACTTTCTCACACTTTCTCTCACACACACGCACATACACAGAGCCAGGGGCGACGAGGAGAAGAGACTGAGGAAGACTTTGATCACCGAGCTGAGCACATTCAAGCACTCAACCAGAGAGGGCAGCCAGTGATGAGGAGGAGAGAGGAGAGAGCCCAGGGAGAGAGGGGGAGAGAGGGGGGAGAGAGGGGGGAGAGAGGGGGGAGAGGACTCGGCTTGTTTTCTGACCTCTACGCTCATTGATACAGATGTTAAGGCATGAACACACAGACAATCGGGCATCCGACACAGACGCCGCAGAGCTCTGTTGTATTAAAAAAATAAATACAACAAACAAGTTTTCTTGACATGTTTCTCAATCGTGCAAACCCACGCTGACAAAACTAATTTCATTCCAGCTGTATGAGCGCTGCGTCTGGACATGAGCATATTGAAAGCGGTGGCAACATTCGGAGAATTTAATTCACACTTATTTCTTTAGCCTCTGGCGGCTTGCTGACTTCTGAATGGTAAATATTACAACATCAAGCAGAAACCACACACACACACACACACACACACACACACACACACACACACACACACACACACACACACACACACACACACACACACACACACACACACACACACACACACACACACACACACACACACACACACACACACACACACACACCTGTGTCACATAGGAATCCCCATGGCTTATATTACCTGTACAAACAGTGTATGTCCGAAAACAGGCGGCTACACACTACAGAGCCGTCCTCCACGCCTGAGATGCAGGTGGATAAACCATTGTGCTGTTTGCGAAGAGAGCAGGTAATTATCGTTGGCATTTTGACAAGTGTTTGCCAGAGTGAAGGTCAACTCTGTCTGCGTGGGAGATCTATGCTAATCTGCTCAGCTGGAAAAGACTACCACTCACCACTCAAATGGTAGCTAGCACCATTATGCAGCCACAGCTACCGTGTTTTCATTTTAGAGTTGTCTGCACGGGTGTGTGTGTGTGTGTGTGTGTGTTTTGCGCCTGCAAGCAGATCAGAGGGAGCACCAGGCCTTCCCAAAGAGGAGAGAGAAGACAGACAGAAGCAGGCAGACAGACTGGGACAAATGGAGTAAGCTAGAGAAGAGTCCCAGTTATATTTAGGCTGGCGCTCTTACGTTTTTAACAACAAAACAATAGACGCAGTGTGGGCGGAGTACATTTCACATCTGCCCACAAAAGTCTCTCCTCTTGGCGTTAAGGCAAACTTCTCATTAAGTGCGTTATCCCGCCATCTGTTTTCATGCAAACATGCGATCTGCGGTACAAAAAACACACGAGTGGAGACACCGGAAATAAAAAAAGAAAGGTTTTTGCGCTTGGCTGAGCAGGAAAAGTTGACGTCTGGATAAAAACAACGTACGACAAAGTGTGATGGAAACAGGTTTGGTGAGTAAGTCACAATGAACGTGGAGCGTGTGACTTAAACGTCCACGACTTCGACTGCACTGAAGAGACGGAAAACAGCAGCAGAGCCGCGTGGACCAGTGAAAACTCCTTCAACTTAGTGCATGAAACAAACATGGACGCCACAGCTCCACCATGTTTTTGGCAGCACTGGATGAAAATTAATTTGCATTTTCCTTTGCGGATTTTCTGTAAATTCGGTGAATATTTGCGCCACATTCAGATGGAATCCTGACGACTGTCGGTCCGCCCAAAAATACACAGGAATTTCCTCATCAACATTTTCCTTCTCACTCTCCCCCAAAGTCCTTTCTGCTGTCACTTACATGTGACTGAGCGTGTGTGTGTGTGTGTGTGTGTGTGTGTGTGTGAGGCAGGCAGACAGAAGCAGAGGCAGAAACATGGGGGCAGACATTGTCTACGTCGACGTCTCTGCGTGTCTCCCTCGGGTGACAGCCGTGTGTCAGGGTCTCTGCTCTCTGGTCCAGATGGCCCAGCCAGTTGCTCCCAGGGTCCCCAGGCTCCCAGCGCTCATTGACCAGGGCCGGGGTTCTCACGGCCTGGGGGCCCGCGGACTCATTGCTGTGGCCTGGCCTCTGGGGCCTTTGGGGCCTCTGAGGGCCTCCGGGGTCGTCCAGCCGTGACAGCCGAGACAATAGGAGTGTCCTCACCCAGCTCCCACCCACCACCTACCAGCCTCTCTTAACACACACATATATGCTCACTCACCATGGCGTTTGGCCTGGTCACCCTTGACCACAGTTGGTAGACAGTGACCGAGACACCAGGCATCAGTCAACACTCGCACAGGCTGCTGACCAATTAAATAACATTATATAATAACCAAAATGCTCATTAGGAAGCTCCAATGTAAGATATAATTATCTGGAATGTGGAGGATGATCAATCAAAACACATCTATATCATCAATTAAAAAAATAAAGACAGGACATAATTATAGACACTCCACGAAGCACAAACACTTTTCCTACACATGAATCCACCTACTCATGCACACGCAAGTGGAAACAAGGAGTGGATCAAATCCATCATCAGCGACAAAATGTCGCTTTACAGTGAGCAAAAGCAACTCTGGCAGATCCAATTTCCTCCAACTGAAGGTGATTTACATGTTTAGAAATCACGTCGAGATTGAGAGGAAGCAAGACGGCGAAAAAGTAGAGTTCTAAACAACACATTTTAACACTGGTTTTAACAGCTTGGCTGCCACTTCATCAAATATTGAATAAATCATTTTCTTGGCACAGCATGAACACAGCTGCAAAAAAAAGAAAAAAAAAATCTCACACACACACACACACACACACACACACACACACACACACACACACACAAACATGCACACATCCGCACACGCGCGCACAAACACGGACACACAGAATGCCTTGTAGTTTTGATAAAGCAGCAGCTTTCTCTTTTGTTTTGCAGCCGAGCAGGGATTAGGCAGTGCGGGTCTTTGTCCTGCGGTTTTCCAGTTGAGCAGAACACAAGAGCCTCTACCTCCACTAATACAGTCAGACCTCCCAGCAGGCCTTTCACCACACAGCCGCTAAGAACCTGCTGCCCAAAAGATGCTTTTCAATGAGTTATCAAATCTCCTCTATACTGTCCATGCCTTTCAACCGAGTCTCTTTGTCTGTTCTTTGTCTATTGAACACATCAAATAGAACTGATGGGCAGATAGATGGACAGCAGAATGTAGCCGAGCCATATTAACCTCCTTCAGTCGCTGCAGAGTACAGTCAAGGTAACAGCACTGAAGGTTTAAAACACTGCTGCATCAGACGGTAAATGTACAGTGCAACGTGTGCACTAGCTAACCACAGCCTTTTACAGTACATGCACAACATTCAAAGGAGTTTTCCCATGTAGGAAAATTCACATTTCTGATTAGCATACATGCTAAACGTCTGCTGCTTCAAGCGTCTCAGATGTGAAGATTTGCTGATTTTCTGTTTCATATAATATAATCTAACATCTTTTGGGGTTTTGAGCTGTTGGTCATCAAAATGAGACATTCAAAAATGTAACCGCTCACAGTTTAATGGTGAGCATGATCAACCGCGTTATTAATAATGAAAGTAATAGCTAGCTGCAGCTGGAACAGTCAATGCAAAATATCCTATGCAGCGCTGAAACATCAGCCATTAGCCAACAGTAAAATCTGTAAAAGTGTTAAAGACATTTAAGCAAAAAATCTGAACATGTGTCACTTCCAGCTTCTTAAATGTGAGGATTTATTTATTTTCTCTGTTATACATGTTATATCACCGCAGGAAGATATAAAAAATCCTCGCCCCCGCTCCCATACCTTGCCCTTCCTGGCCAATAACCCTGGAAAATGAGAAAACCTCCTCTCCTCCACTTGACAGTGAAACCACTTCTTTGTTCAAAAATGTCATTGGCTCTGTGCGTCCTTGTGTGCTCTGTATAATCAATAACTCTTTGACATCTGGTCCTGTTCCAGCTTATTATCTCAAAAACCAAATCTTGACCCTTCTTTGCGTCAGAACTACAGGAAGTCATCTTTTATAGCTAAGGTCTTAGAAAAGGCAGCTTACAAATGGAGGCAACATTCATGACAAGTAACTTTCTGTCTGTTTGCATGTTCCTTTGCGAACTTCTGACGCTGAATTATGTGATAAAGGCTTTTTTCCGATGACTCAACCATGAAGGTCATATTTGTGCAAGTGCTGCTGCAGAGATGAAGAGTGCATCACCTGCTAAATAATCAGAAGATCTTTTGCAGTCAAACTGGATGGTTTGATTTGATCTTATGAACAGTTCTCTGAAACTTGTCTTGATCTTAGTGACCTCGATTTGACCTCCACTGTTCCTTTTAACTGACATTTCTTAATGAAGTTACCGACCGAGGAAACGGCTAGCTGAAAAGGCTTTGCTGTCTTCTTACATTCTCCTGCTTTGTGGGCATCAATTAGTTTAATTTTCAGAGTGCTAGGCAGCTGCTTAGAGGGGTCCACGGCTGCTGATTGTTGGGACAAGGTTTGAGGAGTCAGAGTATTTATTAGGCTTTAAAATCTGCATCACTTGGCCTTTCCTAAAGACGACTGTGATCGAGCCACAGCCCTAATAAGCTGATTAAGGTCTGAGACCTTGGTGAAAGGTATCTGAGAGCTCAACTCATTTGGGGTGCCCAAACTCTTGCACGGTGCTCCTTCCCATAGTTTCACTCCAAAATACACAAAACCTTGCTTAAAATATTGAAGAGATCTTTGACTTCATGCATTCACACTCACTCAACTATTCACAACGACGCACATTTTAAGCAGAGGTGCCCAAACTTTTTCATGCAAATACACTTTCTCCTTACTCAATGGCTAATAAGTTATAAAGAAGAATATGTGTGCCGAATTTTCTACAGCATTCAACACTTTGTGGTTTTCTGCTTTAATGACTGCTATAAAGCATGCTGTGCAGGCTCTCAGCAGCAGGTTGAGCGCAGAATACAGCAGGGGTTTTGATGAGTTCATTAAGAGGCCGTGTCATTTATGCACAGTCACACATAAGGCAATGGTCAGCCAGGATTACCCAGGTGGCCACCGCATGTGGGTGTCAGTTTGATTTTCAGACTCCTTAAACCACGCTGTTGCTGCACAACCTGGTAACCGCTCTGAAAGCATGATGCCGTCGACACGTGGTGTTGAATTCAATGTCATGCGTGCATATTTGCAGGGGGAATGCAGGGCTAAAAGGAGAGCTTTTGCATTCACGTTACTTTGTTTTTAATGTGAGGAGGACGGTGGGAATTCCACTTCACTTCACACTGTGGTGAAAATAGAGGGGGGTAGGAGGTGGGGTGCAGGAGATGAAGCCCTAACAAGATTTAGTCTGAGGTCAGTGGAGCCACACATGTAGTTTAAAACAGATGATTTAACCACTCTGCTGTCTCCAAGCACAGTTTTTACATTTTTAGCACATTTCAGTGCCGGACTGAGCGACGGCGCCGATGCATCTGAACCGTAAGAAGTTTAATCAGCTCCTTCTGTCGCCTTTTACAAATCACTATTCAGGTGGGCTGTGTTCATAATTCATCAACATGGGTCAGGCTGATGATCATGTTGACTTAACATTTGGTCTGACATTTCAGCCGTGCTCATGCCTGTCATTAGCTCTCGCCACACGCCACCTCATCAAAGTCAGTCACACAAGAGAGGAGCAAAAAAAAAAAAAGAGATGAAGAAGCGGAAAAGGGAGGGAAAAGAAAGAGAACAGAGTGGATGATATGATACAGTATGATTATTACACCTCATGCTGAAGAGGTGAATCTACAGCAGCTGCACTATTTGCTCATTTGATCATTTTGTTAAGCAAACATTGCAATAGTGGGACGACAGTGAGGGATACACACACACACACACACACACACACTTTAATCCAACAAGCACACACATGTGCAAAAAAATCATGCACGAAACCAGTGAACCAAAGCTCAACCCCCGGCCCAGCCTTCCTTGCGGTAAATCTGTATCATCAGCCGTCATCCAGCACATCCCTAATAGGAAACGAGTTGGTGCCAAAAAATGTCGCCGCGCTGAAAAACTGGAGCAGCAACACATTTCAGCCAATAACAACACCAACATGTTGATTCCAGTGGGGTGATATTGGATGATATTGACTGTTGGGAGTATTGCTGTGCTTCTGAAAGTCATTTCCGACCAAAGCAAGGACATCGACACACATCCAACACGCATCGCGCGCACACACACACACACACACACCGACACCAGCGCCGGGCAGATCGGACTGCAGACAATGAACAGGGGAGCGGAGGCAGTGCATACTGACAACCCTCCTTTCTGTGGGTGACAGCTCTCCATCAGTCTACATCAAACAAGTGCATACACACACGCAGACACACACGCACACAAAAGAGGATACACTCTAACTGATTGGCTGGTGCAAACCTGTTTCAACCTGTCAGGCTGTTGGATATAATAGGAGACCAAATAAACTATCTGGTACTCTGTATCTAAGCGTGTGTGTGCGTGTGTGTAGACAGGAGACGTGTGCACACCAGACTCATCATCTCAGTAATTGATGGTCATCTGTCATTGCACTCTGTTGATAATCTTCTTTGGGACAGGGGTTTGTCTGAACAAGATGAACGCCAGTCTATCTACTGTATCTGGAGAGACTAATCTGTGTTCTCATTTGCTGAAGCACAGACGGTGACAGAACGGTCTGGCTAGTGAAAATGAGATGAATCGCAATGAAGGCTGTCAACGGGATGATTGCGTGAGAGGTGATACAAGGGAAAATATAGAGCGCTCATACCTGCAACTTGAACCAGATCTGCAGTGGTCACGTTCTTGGGGTTGGGGCCAATTCTGAAAGTCAACGCCGGGCCCAGAACTCTGCAGGAAAACAGCAAAGAAAGAGCAGGAAATTTAAAGGAAAAGCTCGGCATTTTGGGAACTGTGCTGATTTGAACACACCTGACCAAATAAATACACTCCTTCTTTAATCACCCCAGCTGTCTACAGACGCAGCACAGCGCCTCACATTTTTTTTACTCATCGTTATATGCATGTAAACGCAACCCAAAGCTTTCTTTCATGCCTTGGGTCTATTTTCTGCAGCTTTAAGTGCAAAACCATAGTGACTGTCAAAACGTGGGTGATGTACACTTTGCACCCAGCGGAGACTTCAGGAAGTTTCTGCTCCTTGATAAGAAATAGTCCCAAACACAACCCCCCATAGAGCAGCAGCTTGTCGCTTTCACAATTTAATTTTTGGACAAATTAAACAAACAGGATGTAACGTGTTAATTAGTGACCTTTAGAGGTGCTGGTAGGTGGATTTTATTGTCTTTGGACAGAGCCAGGCTAGCTGTTTCCCCCGTTTCCTGTCTTTCTGCTAAGCTAAGCTAAGCTAAGCTAAGCTAAGCTAAGCAGCTGCTGGCTGTATGTTCAGGTATTGATCTTCTTTCACTTATGTTTAACTTTGCACAAATAAAAGGTGTGAAGATGCAAAGAGAGGCTGTTAACGACCAGATGCCGTATTTCTGAAAGACATACAGTACAATCACCATCTTTCTTTTTCAGTTTGGCCAAAGACCAAAGTACAGTCATCAGCTGAGCACCTTGTTTTCTTTTCACTACAATAACCTGCCTGTACTCCCTGTGCTTATATTCTCGTCTGTCTGGTCAAGAGTCAGCAACAGACTTCTCCCCCCGGAGCAGAATAAATATCGAAGGTCTCTGAGGTTGGCCATGAAATAAAATCTAACAACCCCACCAGACTCTGTAAGAACTCCCAGCAGTGGTCAGGAAAAACAGCGTATTTAACTGCGAATTTTGAAGCAAAATCAAAATCGCACTCAGGTCCTCTGTAACCTACTAAAATCCCACATGAAAATATTTTTCTAAGAGGCTCAAAAGAGAGCATTTTTGACAGCTAAGAGAACAAATAAAGAGTGACTTCATAGTCCTGGGGAGGGCTGTCTTTCAAAGCAGGTTTTAACAAGGCAACAATGAGCATTTCATCCCCCTACGAATGATGAAGACCCTGTCGGGGCCAATCAGTAACAAATATGGCACCTTGTTTTGAGATGTAATTGTAGTTCCCCAATGGGCCAATTAGGGTTCTGAATGCTGGAATGCAGCAGTGAGATCATTTTTGCTCAAGTTTTGTCAAACTCAAAGTGAAACCAGTGATATCTGAGGTATGGATGATGAACACCTGGCATGAGGGAGCAGATGATCAATGCAGGAGTCGGATGCATCACTCTCCCGAGCTGGTAACAGGTCGTTAGCGAGACTCTTAAAATGTGCTCCACACGGTGAGAATCTGCATCTTATCAAGGACCTTTTGTCTTTTAGGTCAGTGTATTTCAACCTGTCTCCAACACATTACAGGCTTGAATAATTTTACTGAGTCGAGTCTCTTTCTTGATTCTAATGCAGCCCTATTCTGTGTTTTTCAATATACTGATATTTGTGGAAAATTGTTTTACAGATTGATTTGTGCTTGAAACAGGCCGACGCAATCATACAGCACTGGCAGTTTTTGTCACTTGTTTCAAGAAAATAAGACTTCTGGGCTCAATAAAAGACAGACTTCACCTGATAACATGAAATTTTTCTGAGTGAATCTTCCCTTTTAAGACTGTACCACTCTTTTTGCACGTTTTAGCCCAAGGACTTGTGATTGTAGATATGCTTTTCGAGCTAGCTATTGATTTCCATTAATTTCGCTTCAGAACAGTTTTTGTGTCATTATTATTGCATGGCAATAAAGTTTTTTGATGCAATGACAAAGTAGTTCTGGTAAGAATGAATGCAAGATAAATTACATAACTCCAGCAAGTGTCTGATAATAGATTTTCATGTACGGAGATTAATGGAAAGCAATGGAGAATACACATAATATGTAGTTAAAGCTGCACATAATGATTTTTTTTTTTTTTTTTGCCACTTGATGGCAGCAGAAACAACCTTACGAATTTGTTAGCGTATAGTTTCATATTCACAGATCCAGCAGCTACAGTATGAATTAACGTTATCACTCATTCAGAGTCAGGCTCTTGTCCACCTTACAAATGTAAATCTGATTTTCACTCTTTTGGCTCCATTTCTGGTCTCCACCAACTCCTGACAGAAATATCTGTCCCCTTTGTTGCTAAATGCTTCACTTTGTTCATCAGCTTGTTGCTAACTATCTGTCTGCTGTGTGGGGCTGAGCAGGTAGGGGACAGTGGATATTTTGAGCTTTTTAGCTGAAAACTGCTGGAACTTGCTTGTGAACAACTGAGTTTTCCAGGATGCCCCTTTCATACCCAATCATGACACTATCACCTGTTTCCAATCAGCCTGTTTACCTGTGGAATGATCCAAACAGGTGTTTTTGGAGCATTCCACAACTTCCCCAGTCTTTAGTTGCTCCTGTCCCAACTTGATGAGGTAAAACATTAAATATATTGTCTTTGTACTGTTTTCAATTGAGTATATGTCAAAAAGGATTAATGAGTTATCACATTGTGTGATAAGGGACAGAGAGATGATGATATGGGCCAATAGTTAGTCCTGAATTTCTAGATAATTAGTGAATATGAACATAAATGGTGAGTTGAGATGTCTACTTGTGCCATCTTTCCATCAGCTCTAAATCGTTAAGCCATTACAGTACATCATGGTGTCTTAACAGTTACTGTAAGTCCTGGAAAGTGTACATACATTTATAGTGTGCCTCTGCAGAGTGAACAACAGAGAGGGAGATTCATCAGACTGCCAGAGTGCCGTGACCCAGACCCACTCACCATCAGTCAGCCCGCTACACAGGCAGCTTCACTCACTCGGCCAGAGGCGATATATGAGCCGGCACCGGCAGACAGACGGACCCAAGCATGCACCGATGCATTCGTGAACATGATCACACACATACATACACCCACACACGGCTCGGAAAAAAGAAATATGTCCTTCTCTCATGCCTTCACCTGGGCTCTGTTTGCTCACGTAAATGTCAATATTTCCACAATCTTTACCCCTGCCTCCATCCTTCCTGGCTGAACGTATTCTGCCAGAGATCTCGATGCATCTCAAATTGAACTGACGTGATTTTTTTTTTTTTTTCCCAGGCTGCACAAACCCTATTTAAATATACTAGGGGGGGAACACTACCACAGTTGGGAGATGAAGTTAAGACAGATAAGTTATCTGGAGGACTTCGCTCTGTCTCCTGTGTTATCGGATGTGTAAGCTTGGACTTCATATTGGCGCTGCTGCTGGGACATGACGAGTGTGTATGTGCAGACCGGTTGGCGGGATATTGGCATGGGGTGTGTGCGTTTGCGCGCCGGCACAGTCTGTGTGTGAGGACGGACTTGTGAGTGTGTATCCCACTCCCCCTAGTGTTTCTGACGAGCAAAGCACTTACGTCATCTGAAGAAGGCTCATATCATCCCCCAGCCCATCATCATCCAAAACTGCTATTTCAAATCTCTGTTGAAAAGGGAATATTCTGCGCTGATTACTGCAGCGAGAGACTTGAACATAATTGTGTGCAGCGTCTGACAATCTCAACAACATCGAAAACCCTCAGCCTCCTCTTCTCATATTCTCTGTCTGAAATTCCTCTCTGCCTTCCCTGTTGTCATATTTGAGCATCTCTTCTCCAGTCTTCCTATCAGGGCTCATCAGAGCGAGCGAGAAGCAAGCGGCCCCCGAAGCAGGGCGGCGTGCTCTGACCCAGCTCTCGTACTCGAGCCGCCTCATATCCAGACAGAGGCTTTCAATCCCTCACCTGCCGTCGTCACGCAGCAAGAGGCACAATGGGTTTGCGTCACGTCGTCCGCCTTGGCTATTTCTACACAAATGCATTTTCATTACTTTGTAAAAGGAAAGAGAACAGGGATAAACAAGCCCAACAAAGAGGGCATTTTCTGTATTTGTCTTCTGTAGATAATACTGTTATCAATATGAGGTGAAATACAGTGTGAAAGCTTCATTTAAGGCGTCTGTCTGTGGCTTTTACACTGGCTTAACAGCTTTAATGCACTGTGCATTAAAGGAAATATGCAGCACCTGAGTACATTTAATCAGGCAGTATTTACATTTTATCTTATTTTATACATAAACCTAAACTATAATTACTTGGAAGATTGAGATTTTACACATGGTACACATCTTCTCCTAAACTATGAAGCTTATTTGTATGAAACTACGCAGCCTGAAGCAGGGGAATGCAAAAAAAAAGAAAAGTAAGAATAAAGGGGAAAGAAACAAATCAATTTTAAACCATTAAAAGGATGCCAAATTAGCTATTAGTAGTTCCTGTTTGCAATGCAGCCACAGATGTACAGACAACTATCAGTGGATTACTTTGATACTTAAGGAAACCTAAAAACGTGAGATTTCTCAGGCACGTTCTGCAGTGTCTCTTGATATCGTAGTGGATTTATTCGTAAAAGGACATTGGAGTTAATGACGTCCTCAGAAAGTGTAAGTAACACTGAATCTAGAAATATGTGTATGATGTCTGTGTTTGGAAACCTCTGCGTTCATGCGTCTGTCAGGCTGGGTGAGACTGTAGGAATCATGATATTAAGAGTGCTCTGCCAACAACACATATATGCCGAAACACAGCAAATGTATGCGAAATCGTAGGAAATAATGAAAATAAATGTAATTAAAATTTACTCAGAATCTTAAGTCAATCCTGTAGAATGATGAAATACGTATGTTTGTATTGTAATGACAATATTCCAGTGAAAGTTGACAAAGGATAATATTTAATTATCACTGAGCCCTTTTCATCACAGATATAATAACCAGTAATAATTTGCCAGTGATATACCGTAAATTTCTAACGCTGTGTAAAATGAGTGCTTTTATACTTATATAAAACTTCTAAACTAAACTTTGAATGCATGGCTCATAGTTCTCTAAAGTATTACTATATTGTCGTGCGACTACTTTTACTTGAGTAAAGGATGTGGATTGTTCTTTCACCACCGGACATATGAGTAACTGCACAGTGCAATAACGTCACTGGCTACTCATCAGCATCCAGATAATGACAGTAATCATTATGTCAATCAGGAGTTGCTTGTGAGTGATGTGAAATGACAGGTGTAATCACGAGGTTGACTCAATCAGTGCCAGCACGGTGACACGTCCTGGTGTTCCTGCTCATCAGAATCCAAAGCTTGAATTAAAAGATGGAGATCGTAACGTCTCTTTGGTTGCGTTTGTTTTGAGGTCACTGTGTATTTTCAACGTTGAGCTCTAGACTACAGAGTACTGTCAGACAGTTTACCCTCTCAGCAGCTATTATCTGAGTCAGGATACTCTGTATCTACAGTTACAGTGCAGCCACAGACTGCACTGTGCCGGCTTTGGTGTTCATATGCTGCGGGTGTTACTGAACCACCCAGACTTCACTTCTTCCTGCAGGAGCGTCTTGAAAGGCTTGTCAGATCTTAGGCGAACACATCTCCTCTGCCTCCTACATGGTCTGACACCAAATGTACAGCAGAACTATGGTACAAGCACAAACCAGCCTGGGTTCAAGGACAGTTCGCCCGCTCATTAATATATTACCCGCCTCCTGCTGGACTACTTTCTCTATTTCCAGCTCTCGATCCACTGCTGCTTCCTTTTCTCTCTCTTCCTCTTTCTGCCTCTAACTGAGCATCGTTTGATGGCTTGACTGCTCTCTTTTTGACAAGGCGCACAGTGACAATAGTGGCGAGGCAGTGTTTTGAATACAATGGAGACATCAGTATGTGTCTGGAGGTAATTAGGCCTGATTTCTCTCCCTGCGAGAAGTCAAACACTCCAAAAGGTCAGAAAAACAACAAACGCCTACAGTCTCTGGCAGTGTGGCATAGAGTTTCCTCACAAACAGTCCTTGCAATGTCTGGACAACCTTCACTGTTTCCCCGAGCTCAAAAGCACACAACAAAACCATTTCAAATGCTTTGAAAAGGGGCAATTATCCTTTATGCAACGTATGACTTGTAAACGGCAAGGTGAATCATTATTTGAGACCGTACGGGATGTTTGGGCCTGTACGTACGAGAGCTGGGTGAGGTCCGCGGCGTGGAGGTTCAGCCTCTGCGTCAGCCGCTCCATCAGGTCCGAGCCCTGGTCAGCGGTGAGGGAGCTGGGGGAGAAACACACACGGACAGCTGGGCGTCACTTTCAGAGGTCCATACCCACACGAGATACACACAGCTATTCAGCCGTTAAAATGCTATTTTTTTTAGGGAGATACTGCCACAATTCATACCCACAAATGGGTCATTGCACACAAGCAAAAGCTACGGTTGTCTGAATGGATGTACCGCACACATGTACACACTCGCAGACACACAAGGCACGCACAAACACAAACAAACACACAAAGAGCCGTGCCAAGGGAAAAGGGATCAGCTGCCTCTTCAGGCTTGGTAAATCACCCGCTTTTTTCCAGCAATGAGACAAACAATAAGGTGCAAATGGAACCTGCATGAGGTGTAATGGCTGTATCATATGGACGTGCCTTTCTCTCCCTTTCCTTCCCTCATCCTTCTTTTTCTTCGCCCACATTCGCTTTTTCTTTCCCTCGCGCGCACGTACGCTCAAAGTAAAACATGATAACACAAAGTACACAAACACGCCGGCCACGCACGCTCCCTCGCGGTGAGATGAGAATAATAAGGTGCAAATGGAATGGAGGTGAAGTGTAATGGTGGTCTGATAAAGCCATGCCTCATCTCAGCTCAGTCCGTGGCTGCTCTCTCACTCAGAGAGTAAATCGCCAAGGAAATAGACCAAACAAAGGCAATCTGCAGGCCAACGCGCTGGATGGAGGAAATGAGAAGGGCACACACACACACACGCACGCACACACAGAAAGCTACTTTATTGCTGACAGCTTAACCTGGAATCACTGAGACTGCCAAGTGACTGCAAGGTGACACGCAGCAAAAAGTCATGGATCATAATGAGACATTGTTCAAATTTTCCTGAGCACTCCATAGCAGAGTAATGGGAAATGAACTGGGAACCAATTCCACGCAGCACTGGGTAGTGAGTGCATTATCAGTTATATGTTTTTTCTCAGCATCCTCTCGCGTTAAAAACGTACAATCATTAGACACGTTGCAGTTAAAAATGATGCTGAGATATTGTTTTGTTTGGCCCGCGTTTGACACCACAATACGGCAGCAGAACACAGAGCAGCGCGCTGTGCATGAGCGGCTGGTTCACTCCACCTTTGAGAGAGTGGGTGGCTCTTTTTTTCTCCACTTTTTGAGGGGTTTTGAAAGTTAAAGATTCGCCGAAGCAATTCCAGACACGTTTGCATCCCTCTGCGGTAATTCTAGCAACTGGAGAGCTCCAGGAGTGACTTGGTTGTTGATGCTAGCACTTTTCCCCTTGGGTTTCTCTCTCTGTCTCTTTCTCTTCTCTCCATACCTTTCCACTCCCTCACTCCCTCACTTCCTCCCACCCCCCCCCCCCCTCGTTCCCCAAACCCCCCACTACCACCACCACAATGTCAGGAGCTGTCAGATAAGCAGGTTTGCGTAGCCTCACTGCAGGGTGCGAAGGAGCTGGGGATAACAACCGTGCAATCATGAGGTCTGCAGCAAATGCAGACACCTCTATGGGCCAACTATAGGTGTCCACTGAGGGCTGAGGACAGACGAGGAGGAGGGGGTGAAGATGTTTCATTCAGAAGGTGACCTGTTTCCTTCCCCCCGCCATATAATCAACTATACTGTGTGTTTACATCTTAATCTGCGTTTCTATACGTGCAGCAATAAGGCGACACAGATTGTGCCCATCGGACCTTTATGAGCCTACGTCTGTTGAACAGGTGAAGGACAACCCACTGACACCGGACTTGATAACGCCATAAAGGGATTTGAGAGAAGGCCACGGGCGAAGACACAGTCGATAGGAACTTATCTTTGCTGAGCCTGAGCTGACTGAGAGGTGAGAGCGAAGGAGAGAGAGAGAACTTGGCTACCCTTCCTGACAAAGTATCATCATTAAAGCCGTAATACGGCACAGTAATACCCACACACAGAGGGATTTATCATCCCCGCCATTGTAATCAGGTGCAGCACACACTAAGGATCTCAAACTACAGTATTCTTTTCCATAAAGACGTGAATACGTGGGCGGCTTTGACAGAAATTGCGTCTCTTAAAGGCAGTTTTAAGTAACTGAACAAAGCAGATATATGCTTGGTATTAAGGTATGTAAAATGAGTCTGCCTTGAAACGGGTCCAACAGTGCGGCTGACGACTGGTGAGTGGAGCAATAAACTATAATATGAAGCTGTGAGCTACACCATCGAGTCAGTTGATAATAACCACTTAAAAATAGGAGAGTAGCTTTTACAAGATTGTTGTTGATGTCTTTAGCGTGCATGTTTTCGAGGACTGACTAAGGTAAAGCAGGTTTTAGACACGCAGGAGATCATTCTGTTGTTAGTGTTTGCAAGCCCACATCTATAATGTTGTCCTGGACAGCTGCCACAGCAAGTCTCTCTGTACTGTAAAATGCTGTTTTCTAAGCAATGTTTTTAATTATTATTTATCTTTATTGGGAAAAGTACACATCATATCAAATGCTGAAAGAAAAACATGTCTAATATTCTAATAAAAGGTGCCTAATCATTCATAAATTTAGGTGCAAGCATTCAATTCAAACTGCTAACAACACCATATTTAATCCGTGAGAATCAACATTCTCAGATAATAATCAGTATTTGTATCTGTAATTCCTCAACTTCTAATCTTATTTTTAACTAACTAAACTTTGTGATTCTGTATACAGTAGTGAAGCACCAACTTAAGCCGAACATGTAAAGGTTTTACAAATTCGATTAGAATCTGATCATGCTTATATCAACACGTTTTACTGTATATTAAACCAAACTCACTCTGAGCCGGTGATAATGTAGCCAAAGTGTCTGTCCTTCCCTCTGCTGGAAAACTCCTTCACCCCCACGTGGACCAGCTGAGTTTTGACTCTCATGTCCTTCTTCTGCGGCTCCTCCAGCTGCTTCTTCCCTGCTGAAGCTTGATGCCCCTGCATCCACCTCTGGATCTCTGAGTCCACCTGAGCGTCAGGCCCCTCTGCACCACCGGTTAAACGCAGGGAGGAGCCCTCCTTCGCAGGCACAGCCAGAGTCTTCTCCTCCCAGTAGTGGGGAACGGGGACTTGTCCCTGCGTTGTCCGGCTTTGGACACTCTCCAGCCCGACCATTTTCTGGAGGGGAGCTGGCGGCCTGATGTTGACCTCTGGCGCGTTACCGAAGGGCTGCAGGTTGAGGTAGTCCAGCAGCTTGGAGAAGAAGGCTGCATGCTGTGTTGAATCAAAGAAGATGTCTCTTTAGAATAGTGAAAGCTCTTTCTGCTTCATTTTACCTGTATACTACTTTTACCTTCCTTTTCAGAGACTTTATTAAGCATTGAGGAAAAATTAATTAGCACCCTGAATAGAGACCTAAATTCTTTCAGTCACTGAAAAGGTATGAATTTGTGTTGCATTCACTGACACTTCTATGTCTGAGTGCTTGTCCAAGGTCTGATGACATCCTTTTCCTTTACAATTTATTAAAGGGCACATTGAGTAGCTTGACTTACTTTAAGTAAAAAAAAAAAGATTTCCAGCATCGTGCAAAACTACTTTAATTCATGTTGCTTTTAAAGGTCTTGCAGTTGTGAGTTTGCTTTCGAAGTCTAATAAATTAAGAGTAAGGGTTGGTCTGCACAACTTTGAAATCATCCCTATCTGAAGTAGCATTCAAAAGTGAATAAAGTGTAAGTTTGGACATGTCTCGCTCCCCGAGAAACCAATTTGTTGAGTAATTTTAAATTCACCTTGTCAACAGGCTCTTTGTCTGCACCATCTATTTGTTGGCCTGGAAACAAACACAATGTATGTGAGCAGATTGTGTGAAAACTCAAGTTCTCTTTTGTATTTAGCAAAGCAAAAACAGTTAGGACTCAAAATGAAAGACTCAAAAATACATTTGGCAGCACTTTCGAAGAGGATCATACAAACAAAGCATTATCAAAGCATTTATAAATTTAGACTTGTGTCTTTGACAGAAAATAAACACATAACTACTCCAAATATTGCCAGCTTATATTTTCTTTCTCAACAGAAAAAACATGCACCTTGTTGTTTCATTTTCAGTCTGTCTTTAAGGTTTAGATCCTGCCCTTTGTCTGATTTCAGGTCTTGGTCTTGATTCAGTTGCATGGCTGCCAGTGGCTCCCTGTTACCCTCCTTGCCCCCCCAAGAGACAGCGGCTCCAGATTCTGGCTGGGCCTCAACCACAGGCCGCTTCTCGTGCACCTCCTGCAGCGTTCCTGTGATGACCTCAGCCAGCTGGTCCAGGTCTTTGCCCATCAAAGCCTCCATGTTGATGCTGTGCCTTCCCAGCTGGTTCACCATATTCTGGATGAATTGTTCTGGACAGGAAAGACAGAAGAATAAGAACCCACAATCATACTAAGAAAAGAAAAGAAAAAAATGAAAAAAACAAGCTATATTGGAGGTAAATCTAGAAAGCCAGAGTGTGAAATAAAAAATAAAATCTATAACAAACAACTAAAAAGCTGATTTTACCGTCCGTGACACTAAGAGGTTCTTTGGGGGTCAGTCGGTTTGAGCCAGCCTTGAGCAGAAGTCTGTCTAGATTGGGCCTCTGGGTTTTGGAGCCAAAAGCCATCTGAGACTGCGGCTCTGTGTGGTCACTCTGAGCTGGTTGGATATAGCTGAGGTAGTGGAGCTTCCCTTTGGGCCACGCAGCCTTGCCACCTGGAGCGCCCTGCTGAGTGCTCGGTACCTCTGCAAGAAGCCGTTCCAGCTGGCTGGACAGCAGTTTGCTCCTTCCCAAGTCCTGGTTAGAGTAGGTTGTACTGAGTTTGGGGTGTCTGCCCTCTCCACTCTGGGTGAAGACTTTGGTGAGTGGAGGCTGGCCATCTCCTTTATGAATGCTGTAGAGAGTGGTCTCCTTCCAGCCCTGCTGTGGTTTTGACCGGCTGGCCTCCAAACGATCATCAGACTTGACATCTCCATTCTATAACAGAACATGGTCACTTAGCACATTAGAGCATTTGTTAATATGTCAGACATCATTTTTAGCCAATCAATTCACTACTTTGGTCCAGACTGAAATATCTCCACAACTATTGAATGAACTACCTTGAAATTACAGACATTCATGGTCCCTAAAGGATGAATCCTACTCATTTTTTTGTTGTTGTTGCTCATCACTAAGCATGCTTACACACTAAGATAAGAAGGTGAACATCGTAAACATTGAACCCAATAAACGTCAGCATGTTAGCACTGGCACTGTGAACATGTTAACAGGCTAACATGCTAAATTAAAAATAGTGAATTTGATTAACGTTATAACTGCTAAATATTAGCATGTTAACAATGTCACTGTTAACATGTTAGCATGCTAGCACACTAAACTAAGACAGTGAACCTGTTAAACATTAGAAATTCTAAACATTAGCATGTTAGCATTGTAATGGCGACTATGTTAGCATGCTAGAAGACTAAACTAAGAAGGTGACTCTGGTAAACATTATAACCACTAACCGTCAGTATGTTAGCATTGTCACTGAAAATATGTTATCACACTAAGGTAAGATGATGAACAGGGTAAGCATGTTAACATTGTCACTGCAAAGATGTTAGCATGCTAATACATAAAACTATGATGTCGAACCTGGTAAACATTATAACCACTAAACATCAGCATGTTAGCATTGTCACTGTGAACATCTTAGCATGCTAACACACTAAACTAAGAAATTATATCTGCTAAACAAGCATGTTATCATTTTCAATGTGAACACACTAGCATGCTAAAGTTAACATTTAGCATAAAAGCACTGACCAAGTACAGCCTCACAGAGCCGTTAGCATGGCTGTAGACTCTCGTAGCTATGAGTTTTGTTCATTTCTGCAAAGCTAAAGTGACAACATTCAAGTGATTAATCTTCAACCTAGCTTCTGCTCTGCAATATTCTTTTTTTTTCTCCCCATGAGAACAGAAGATGGGTTGTGCTGGGTCAGCATTGTTGTGACAGGTTTTAGTATAAAAAGAGAAGCAACCTGGACTCGCCTAGACAGGACAGGATATGAATAGGGATTTGAGATCAAAGACAACTGCCCTTGGAAATTACATTATGGAAATCATAGATGAGATAATGTCACTCAAACAGTAATTTCATGCATTCCCACAACACACAACAAACTTTAAAAGCACATCCCTTCTGTCAGAGAAGTAGCAGCAAACCCTTATCTGAAAAGGAAAAAATATGTCGTCTGATTTCAGAGTTAGCCAAATAAATTTATATTTGACGCATGATGAATTACGTGTTTACATTGCAATGCGCTCGTACACAGACGCCTTTTAACCATTTGGCATTGTAGTTGGCATTAATACCGGCACCAAAATGTATGATTTTGTTTATTCACGAGAAAGATAAATCATTCTTCTCATCTGAATCATAAGGACCCACGCTTCAATTCAGCATGCACTATATTTATTATCCATGTCCCTGCTGCACTAATACTAGCTATCTCCCTTGGTGCCATTTTCTGTCCTTCAAATGTATATAGAGAAAATGTCAGTCTTTCCAAGCCCGGCATACTGAGAGGCCATAATGGCATTAGCACAGCGAGACGGGGGTGCTCTGTCATTCATACTAACCATGTTTGCTTTTTTCCATCACACTACACAACAAAGGACCTCATCTCATCAATAAGGAAGGTCCTGAACTCTTCAACTTTGCATTATGGCTGCACTGACACAGCAGCAGGAAGCGGCTCAGCAATGACGGATGCAGAGCACATTTCACACAAAGCTGGGGTTCCACCCTAAATATGAGGACTGAATAATGTAAAGAGGTGATGGAAGATCTTTGTGTAAAAGGGTCCCTGCTCAGTGGGAGCAGGAGGAGAAGACAGAGGCAAAAACAAAAGATGTGCAGGGACAAGAGGGACACCCCCGCAAAAGACGTTGACTCTTTTTCAAAAGGAATAGGAAGAGGCCCATCCATAATTTAGCCAGTGGAAACATGTTTTTTTTTTGTTTACTTTGTGTATTTCTTGCCTTAAACCTGGACCTTTGTGCCATATTTCGAGCCACGTGGTGACATTATGACATTTAAATACAGTTTCTTAAAGGTCTCCAGCTATTTAATATGTCACTTCCTTAAAGTTGAGGCTGCCAGAGACGGGATTATAAAAAAGGCTGCGACATTGATTTTTAGTGTCTCTGGAATAGATTCAAATCCAAAAACACCAGATACTACATTTCCCATAATGCAGCTATATAGCATTTTTTCATTAGTCACACCTGTCTAAGGTGCTCCAATATCACCGCTATGAGTCTTACCTGAACTCCCTCTTGTTGGATCCCCGGTTGTGCATCGACCTCGGACGATGGCAGGAAGCCCAGGCCGGTCAGGTACTGTTGAATGTTTCTGTTCAGCTCTGCCTGAGCAGGCCTTGCTTTCCTGTCTCTGGAGCTGCTGTAGGCGGTCAGGGGGCTGGGAGGTGTGGCTCGATGGCGGAGAGGGATGTTCCTCAGCTTGGAAAGCTCCCTAGAGATGACCTGCTGAGTGATGTCGTCCTGCCATGTCAAACCTGGAAACAAAAGGGGATGTGGTGGACCTCTCACTTCAAAATAACCTTGAACAAAAAAGATTTCTGTGGATATCTCCAGGTCAAACAGATTATACAATAAAATACAAAATTAACGACAAACCCAGAGGTATTAGAGAGAATTAGGCCTGAGATAACTGAGGATGACTGGAATAATATATGGGAACGCTAGGCTAAAACTACCAACTCAAGTTCCTGGCAAGAGTTCAGTTATTGATATTTTGTGACTCCAGAGTTGTTTCCAGGGACAAAATGAATGTTGGAGGCACACTGCCTGACCATTTTAATACTTTCTGGGCTTTTCTTGCAATTTTCTTTAGTGCACTGTTGCTTGACATTGGAAAAAAGATGAAATTAAAACATTTGGAAGTCTGATCGCTCAGATAAACTTAAAATACTTTGCCATCACATGGAAAGAGCTGCATGCAAACAACAAAGGATGGCTGGCATGCAATTACTGAAAAATTGACTTTTACCCTAAGACTAATATTACTAAATATGATTAGAAAAGTTTCTCTTTGGGACAGTGTGTCTGTAAACGGTGACTGTACAGTGTGTATGTTCTCTAAGTTGGGGAGATTGTTCGTAGCGCTCTCAGCTTTACAAGGTAAACAAAACTGCAAAGATGAATCAGAATGCTAAAGTGGAGGAGGGCTTCAATGACGACACATTCAAAGGAAGCCATGACTACACATTCACACACGTACACACACAGACATGCACACACACACACACAGCCAGTCAACAAGCCCAGGGAGAATGTCACACTGCGGCCTGACGCCTTGCCAACATCTCTGCTAATTGCCAACACATAGTTGGGATGCAGAACTCCTGGGCAGGGGCAAAGCGCAGTGGTGCCAGGACCAGATGGAGCTACCCAAGCAAAAAAGATACCCAAAACATGGCCCCATTCCCAATGAGCCAAGAGGCCCAGCATTCCATCGGCAAAGAGCGCAGAAATACTAAAGATATACTTTTTTAAAGGAGCCACTGACCACCTTCATACCAGTGCAGAACCACCTTTTAATGACAAAGATGTAATTACGTTGTGGCCATGGCTCAGATTCCTAGCAGCCACATACATGACCTTTTACCGGACCCATCTAAAGAAACAATGCTGCTCTTAATGACGTGGACATGTTTCACAGCGATAAACTAAAAGCCTGGGTTTAAACATATATGAAAGAATGAATGTATCAACACCACAGAATGTCTTCATTAGCCTGGTTTCTCACCCATAGACACTGGGTATATTCATGGGATATTCATAAGCACCAGATGAGGATCTGAGCAATGCAGAGCAGCTACAGATGCCTCCAGTCATTCTTGGCAGCGCTGAATGGAGCACAAAGCAGCGTATGTTGTCACTGTTCTGGAACGCGGCCATCCATCCGGACAACAATGACGGTTAACTACCCGTGGCTTAACCGATGTGGTGTATACTTGTTATATATCAGCATGGCGATGATCATTTACGCTATCATCAGTCGCGATGGGGAAATCAGGTCTGACTTCAGCCCTAAAGGATCCATATGGTACCTGCGGATAGCTGCAGCTGGTTAAACAGGTTCAGAGTGCGATGGCGCCACAACAGGATGAGGCTGGCTTCATTGACTGTGACACCTCTATCCCCTCCGTCTCCTGGGGGATGCACTCATTTCCATACATACCATGCTTTGTGTGTCTGTGATGGGCACACTTGAGGGAAAAGGTATGCAAGCGCAAATTACAGCCTCAAAGTGAGCCATTTTGTAAAGGAAAAAGTCAGGAAGAAAAGTAGTGGGGCCTTTACGGTTGAATTCCTCTCAATCAACCTCTCAGCTGATTATCCTGGCACTGAGGAGCTAAATGTCATGCAAATTCATCTGTAAGTCCGGAGAAAGAGCAGGTTCCATCACCAAGTGCTGCCGGTTTTTGCCTGTTAAGGATAGCATGCCGTCTCAGGCAAATGCCTCAGTTAATTAACGCCTTGCCATTAGCGCAACAGCTTTCAAACAAGCAAGATATTTCTGTTGGCCTCCTGTCTGTTTTCTGTGTGACAGAGAGAGAGGGAGAGAGGGGAGGGGTGCTCCTAAATATTCAAAGCCTATTAGATGGGATCCAGTCTACACGTCTTGTAGTTTCATCTGGTGTTTTTGAAATGCAGATTTTCCCCTTTCCTTTACTTCTGTCCACCGACTGATTTTAAAGGCATTAATGGAAGACAGCGTGAATAATTTAGCAGCGAGTTCTACCTAATTAGTCAAAATGCAATGTGTCAATCCACATTTGACATGAAAATAAAACCAACTGTGAAATGGCGTGGCAGATCCACAGATATGAATATGTTTCTATCTACTTTACATACTTTCCATAGCATAATAATGCTGTATTATGTTCAGAGTTGAGAAATATTCAAACCCACAGCTCAATCTCTTTGAGGCTGCGCTATTTCTTAAAAATGGGAATATTCTAGATATCTTGTGCATTATTTTACACACATTTCCCCCAAATCCAGCCAGAAATATTTGGTATCTTCGGAGACCTCAGGATCTCCACCAGAATTTAAAATAAAGTTCTGAGGGTTTGAACAAAGTTTGACTGCACAGCGTGAGTTTGTAATGACTGATCGGCGAGCAAGTCAGGAAGGTTAAAGGTGTTATTGTATTCTGCGCTAGTGAATGCCTACTGAAGACCAAAATAATATGCATTGCCACATTGTCCAAATCTACTGAAGTAATACACATTACTGCAAAACAAGTGGTGAACATCTCCGAGGACACAAACAATTATTGGCCTGAGGTGGGAATCATTTTTCTCAGAGTAAAATTCTGCAGCAGGTTTCTTTGAAATGATCCTGCCCCCTTCACAGACATGGACTCACTGCATGGTTCAATAAAAGCACTCTTGTTTTCACATGGCACGTTAGTGCGCGAGCGTATCTGTGTCTGACTTCTTTTCTCTCCAGCACGAGTTAGGTTGTCAAGGAACAGACAGAGCAGAATATGAGGAGGAACAACAATAGTTTTTTGTTGATTGTCTGTCAAAGAAAACATGTTTGTGCATGAAGTGGGAGTAACATGCGGTTTCAGTAGCACTGGAGTGACAGTGTCAGTTTATGGTCACTGATTCCCCTTGACTGACGCTTCCTGTCAATGGAGCTAATGCAAATGTCACAATGCATCATCTTACTTCACTTGTCTGTATTACAGGAGTATCCACCGCTCTGCACAGGGTCATGAGGTCAATCGACTGCACGTTAGCGTAGTCTAACGTGGTATATCAAGAACACCAGGGTTACTTTCTGACAGGATGCTTTCTGATGTTGAGAGTATGGAGCTTGACCGGGAATGGAAAAATATGACAATAACCAGTTCAAAAAAGCAGAATTAACCTTCATCGGTCTTGCAGTCCCAACTGACCGTTCACTAAGCCCCACCCTCCTTCATACACTCTGTTGCTATGCGTGGCAAGCTTTCTATTCTGGCATGGTGATACATAACCAGTTTACAATGATGAGATTTACCCAAGCGGCAAACTCCAACCGCTTTGACTGAAAGCTTATGTGAAAGCGCCAATAGCTGCAGTTCCTTTAATGGCCACTTGAGGCTGACTCCAAAAGCAAGCCCATAGACCCCCACATTAAAATGCAGAAATGAATGTGTTTACAGCCTGGTACAAAAAAAACTGCTTCGGTTTCTATAACTAATTTCTTGTACCTGTTGACAGCCTTTATATAACTCTCTCATTAAAATTTAGTTAAGGCTTAAAGTAATATTAAGAATTATGGGCATGACTGCTTCGAGCGACAGTCAGCCGCTAGGTTTCTGCAACCAGGCTTCATTTGGTCCATCTCAGCTCCACCCACGCTCCACCTCTTTGGCCATTTTTGGATAAATCGGGAGTTTGGCAGAGTTGAACATTGGCAAGACAGTGATGGATCTGCTATCATTTCTACATTATAACTGTGGGTTTTGTTTGTTTGAAGCAATAAGCCTCTAAATGCTTCACAAATTTACACATGATGGCCACATACATGATATGTGGTAAAAGGCTGAGGCTAATGCTACTTGTCCCAGGCAAAAAGTTAGCATCCTCACAGGCTTATAAGGAACAACATTGCCCGTGTATGTCAAGGCATGGTAGAGCTAGTTAGCTGTAGTACTGTATTGTAAATAGACATGTTGATAAATAAAATGTTATTTGTTCTATCATAAACCTCGTTGGTTTGGATACTTAGGATGAAAAACCATACTTGGATAACAGTAGGAGAGTAAATGTCCACTAACCTTACACTCTGGTGTAGTAGCCTCTTGGCTCACACAAGCTGGATGTTCGAGTTATGAGCAGGTAACATACCTTGCAAACCTAATGTAGTTAGCTAATCAAATACCCATACCTTTGTAAATAATGCTAGGTTACTACTGTAGGTAGTGAGCTTCAGTTGGTATGGCTAATATTTGCATCTCACAACAGAGCACATGAAAACAAAGTTAAATCCGGAGTTGCAGTTCTGTTCTTGGTTTTTGTAAAATCCAAAGCCAGACAGACTTGTCGTGCTTAGTCACGGCTGCTAAGCTATGATTGGACAATTGCTGCTCAGGGGCAAGGTGTAGCAAAATGCTTAATTAAAAGGTCCATCATTTTAATGTATTGTACATCAAATTAATACACTATAGTTACTGAATTAGCTCTTGTGCTTGTAATCCCAGTCTGCACAAACATACACTCAAACACACACAGAGACACACACACACACATTTAGCAGAGCCATAATGACTCCCAAGAAATATGACAGCAGTCTGGGCTATGAAATGTGTAGACGCACTGTGGCTGCACATGGTGAATACTAAAGTTGCTTAGCTTTGGATGCTGTGTAATATAAAAGTCATTTACAGCTGGATGACAGGGCCTCGCATTCAAAAGGTATTGTAGTGAAAATTTAATAGAAGACAGTGTGCTCTGTCTATGGGGACACATCCAGACAACCCAAGCCCTTTTGTGCAAGGGTCAATTCCTATTGATCTGAATGACATTGGTGTTGTGCAGTGAGCAGAGATTGTGTGATTTCTACCTGCATCTCTGATGCAAGATAAAGAGGATTGTAAATCGATTCCATTGATGTTCCTCCCCATTTTTCCCCGTCATCTCTTCAATTTAGGTTACAGTACAATGGGCCCAAAAAAAAAGGGTCCTGCACATCTCAAAGATGACACTTCAATAGCTGTTGAGCTGATAAGAATAACGTGCCACCGAGCATTAACAGTGTATTGTGGACTCATCCGAAGATAATGCTCCGTGTCTGTGGATGTGATTCTACAAGACAGAAAAGGGAGAATGATTCAAAGTGATGATGTCATGTCTGCAGCGTCTGTAAACGGGTGTCTAAAAACACAAGGTCAGAGAACGAGGCCCGTGATGAAAAGCATCTAAAGAATTAAACGCCCTTAAAATCAAGCAGGAAAAAAAATTACACACCAGATCTCTTCTCATCCTCCTCACTCTCATTTGTTTATTTCTAAGCAGTAATTAGAATGAATGTGTGGTCTCGCCTGGCTTAATATTCATCACAGATTTTTTTTTACTCTCTCTCTCTTTTTTTTTATTTCCTCTGGCCGACTGCTTACTCTTAATGATTTTCAACACTGGTTCACGCCTGTTAAAAGATATTAAGCTCAGAGTGGCCTGCAAAGCCAATTATGTTTGGAAAGCCAGTGTTTGTGGTCACGGTCTGTGTTAAAGGTGTCTACTGCCCCCTGGTGGGTTATGACTGCAGTTACAGGCAGCTAAATTGTGGAGAAAATGTGTAGAGGAAAAAAAAAAAAGCAATTTTATTTTACGGGTTTGCAATTTCCCGACAAATTTATTAATCATTTCCTGACTTTCCTGGAAAGAGCTATGAAATTAGTACCAATAATAAGTTAGGACTTTGAGCTTGTAAGAAATCGTTGACTGAGGGGAATTTCTGTGAAAAAACCATGAAATTTAATCCCAAGTAATAGTAATAATAATAATAATAATAATAATAATAATAATAATAAGAAGAAGAAGAAGAAGAAGAAGAAGAAGAAGAAGAAGAAGAATATGTACCAAAGTACATATTTCTTTGCTGGAAACATCCTAAGAAATTCAGATTTACATGACAGTCAAGCTATTTTTCATTAAATTGTTGGCATGTCAAGGGCAGAAAATATATTTCCAAGAGTGCTTTCGTTACTTGTTGAAACAAACATGCCAGAGCCATTTGTTTAGCAGTTCCAGCAATGGATCTCTATCAGCAGACTGCCTGCAGGCTTCAGTCATTTCTAGCTGTCGTTAACACAGTAAAAACCCTCAGCAAGAAGAAGACGAAGAAGAAGCACAGTCGACCACAGCCAGTATGAAACGTCAGTATAAAATCAGCCATATGAATGTGACAGACCTGAGGTGATGAGACTTTAAATTCTCAGCATGACTCCAGCGTGGCACCAGGTTGGGGGACTTAAACCACTGACTCTCGAAATCCCTGCTGTAACTTCATTCACAGTGAGCTGTATAGTCATTTCTTATTGTAAATGCACTATAGGCCCGTGAAGATGCAACCTGTTATAACAAACACAATAGCTGTTGCCACTGATTGAGTAGGAGAGACTGTCTGATGTGATTACACTGCACACCTCACAGTTACTCATCCGCAAAATTAGCTCTAAATGTCCTACCACATACAAGCCAATTAGACTGGCTGCTGGAGTTAGGTGATGATGGCAAAACAATGGGCCGCTATGAGTCAAATGACCTGTTCTGGCTCAATGGTGCTATGCTGTGCTAGCCAAAGAGACAGCTTGGTTTATTTGGCTTGCTTCACACAATAGTAGTTGACAGGCATTTGCTGTAAGCCCTGTACATGACTGATAACGGCTGCCGAACAGAAAAATAAAAAGCACTCGGACAAAGATGGACAGGCAAACGGGCAGCGTGTACCTCTGTGCGCCAGTTTCTGTAGGAGGATCCTGAGGCGTTGCAGAGCAGAGGAAGAAATATCGTACGTGTACAGGTCTGCACGGGCTAACTCCTGGCACCTTCCGAACACTCCATCTATGGAAAAGCAAAGAGGAAACAGTGAAAACAGGTTCATGAGGGACACACTTTCATAGCTGAATGTGAGAATCACACATTAGAAAGACGTAACAAAAGTTTCTGGACAAATGACATCTCCCAGTTGAAATGTTATAACGGTGTGTGGCACCTGCAGTGCCTCCGTACGTCTGACTGCCTGGTTTGGGGGAGCTAATAGCTGACATTTTTCCTCTGACAGCACCACGATAAGCAGCCGTTCATGGCAGGAAGGACTTTATCAGGAACCCTGGTAATCTCCCTATCAGCAGGCCTCCCGCCTCACTCAATACAGGTTGCCAGGCAACCCACGCCACATAGTCCCTATCAGCCCCATAATTCAGTGGCTGGTCTAGACCTCAGAAGGATGCTGAGGCTCATGGGGTCAGAAAGCAGTGTGCAGATGTAATGCCTGGAATATAAATGACCCGCGTTGTCACCTTCTTTCAGCTGGAGAGATAAATCCATGCATCTTGTTGGCTACACTCACTAAATGAAAACTCCACCGCACAGATGATCTCTGGAGATGAATCCTGCAGATTCGATCCGGGCCATCTTGTGTGTGTGTGTGTGTGTGTGTGTGTGTGTGTGTGTGTGTGTGTGTGTGTGTGTGTGTGTGTGTGTGTGTGTGTGTGTGTGCGCGCAATCATGCATACTACCATGTGAGAGTATGTGAGACAATGCCACTGTGATCAGATGGGATCTAATGATGTGAATCAACACGTTGTCACGCACCACAGCATCCCGTTAATTAGCCCCAAGATGTCGGACAATGGCAGGAAACATCAATGGTCCGACTGATGCTCGGTGACACTCGCAACATTTTGACACCGAGAGATGTCGAGCTTCATCTCTGCACCAAGAGGGTGGAAGAGAAATATTCACTTTTTTATTTTAACTATTTAAACGTCATCAAGCATCAGTTTTCCCCTTCGACTAGCAAAATGTAATTACAGTGCCATGTTTGGTGTAAAATTCAGTGACTGATAATTACAAAGATAATAATGTGATGTCAGTCCGGGCTATAAATTGAATTCTTATTCTAAACGAGAAGCGGGTGTTTTCCTGACGTCCCCCCTTCGCCTGTGACCCGTTAAATGACGGCTCCGTACAGGGAAAAGCCAGCAGGAGGCGGCGAATTAGCATTGACGACACAGCACAACGCAGAGGAGTTATTTTGGGATCTCGAGCAGCGCAGAGGAAAACTTCCCACCTACAGATGCACAGATCATCACAGACGGGTCTGAATCACAAGACGTCAACTGTCTCGATGCTCCTTGCCAACAACGCCTCTTTTGTAATGATATCATCAAAAGTGACACGATTAATATGGCAAAAAAAAGGTTGTCACTATAGTATAAGGTTTTGTCAGGGACTTCTGGTGTAATTTATTTTCCCAGTTAGACACAAACAACACATATTATGTAAGAAATGAGGGGAGGCTGGTGACATAACAAGTGATGGGAAACTGTTAAATGTTTGATGCTCT
This sequence comes from Chaetodon trifascialis, assembly GCF_039877785.1. Taxonomy (NCBI): domain Eukaryota; kingdom Metazoa; phylum Chordata; class Actinopteri; order Chaetodontiformes; family Chaetodontidae; genus Chaetodon; species Chaetodon trifascialis. The sequence continues at coordinate 17,138,290 of NC_092073.1, forward strand.
GCATCCCTCATTGGTTTCTATGGCTACGGACACTGTTAAACATGTTACTTCCTTCTCCGTTGTCAGGGACATTCCCGATAGCAACCAGACACAGAGACGCGCAAACACACAGGGATTCAGTGCATTAAAAATAGAAGTCAGAGGTATTTTACAACAAAGAACTTCATGTTTGGCAAACACAACAGTTGATTGATTTCTCGAGGTGATGCTGAGCCATTCAGAGCCACATGCATGATGAATCACAGAGCGCTGTTCTGTCACTTTATCGTGTATATTCACAATACTGAGATTATCAAAACAAGCCACAACAGCTCTTTGTAGTTGACAGTTTGCAGGAAACAGATTTTTTTCTCCCTGTTTCTGACAGCTAAAACATTTTAATTTCAGGCTTGGGGGAGCACAGCATGTGTTTAGTGCATGGAGGTTTGTCTTAGTCTGGAAATAAAAGAGAAATGCAGTGCAATTAAATATCAGAGAGGTCTCCCATATATTTATGAAAATCAATGAAGTATGTTTTAATTGTCTTTATGTTGTATTATATACTGTATATGTCCAAAAGGACATGATCACACTGTGTTTCATTCATGTTTTGTGTAGCATCCCAACTTTTTTTGGAACTGGGGTTGTTTGTAGGTACAACACCTTCAAAGTCTATCACGCAGAGCAGAACACAGAGATTTTCTATAGATCATCTGTCACGTTTAAGGAAATATTAAGCTGACAATAGATCAATTTGTGCCTACTTGCAAGACAAGACTAATGCTGTCACTGTGATGAAGAAACGGCAACTGCAATGCAAATGAGCCCTGATCGATGTAATCAATAATGCATAAAACAGGCCATATAACCAGTCAATCCTTGGATGTACAATTCAACAAATGAGTGTCACTCTCACCAAAGAGAAGCAATGTCTGGATAAGTTCCATGTTGACAGGAATAAAGAAGAAGATTTTCAGCCAAAAAAGGTAAAGAGCTCTAAATCCAGACACTGTCTCTCCTCCCACTGTGACACCCGGCCGCTGCTAAAGCTATTTAAACTGTGAAAGCTAATGCTCTGGGATAACAGGAGCAAACACTAATGCTGACAGTCAGCAAAGCAATTCCAAAAGACTGTACGTTGGAAGGAGGGGAAGACGGACCCAGGAGACAAATTAAGACGTATTGGAACAGGTGTATTAGCTGTGCAACTCATGTCATGAAAATGAATAGGCCTAAATCAATGCACCGAGACCGTCCAGATGTAGTCTGCTAATAAAGAAAAGAACAGAAACAAAAGCTATAGTGATCAGGATATGATTAATGAAGTGTTTACAGACTTTTTATGTGAAAATTGTGGCTTTGAAATGATAATTACATTATGCATGCAATGCAATCTACATGTAAATACAGAAATTAATAAAGATAAACCAGACTCTCAGAGCGACATCAAAACATGCTGCCTATTCAGTTTGGCAGTGGAATATAAATTAGGTCTATTATTACATTTATTTTTAACATATCTGTTTACTTCTTCCATTACAGCCCCACATATTTGCAACCTAAGAGCTAGTTAAGCGTTTCCTCACTGATCACTTCATGTTTGATTATTCTTGGATTTGCATCTCCTGCCTTGGCGCTCCTTCTCTGCCCATGCAGATTGTTTGGGATTATAGATTTTGTAGTGGTTACTTAAAGTGTTTATGCTGCAGTTGAACTTGTTGCAAGATTCGATCAATAGAAGCATCACCTAAATCGTTTAAATCTAAAATACAGTGCGGACGTTTCAGACAATATTGGCCCAAGTGGAAGCAAGATAACCGCCAATCGATAAAACGCTGTTGGTTAAGTGTTTAATAGGAGCCAACCGGTGCCCTCAGGGAATCATGTAGCACTTATCTGCTGTACTTTAGGTTAGCTTATCATAGCAGTAAGCCACAGACTCCAGAGAATTGCATCAAATTAAAATGCATTTCCGGTCTTAGGGTAATCACACACGCTTTAGAGGAATCTCTAGGAAAGTATTCCTCTGAAGATGGAAATAAAGATCTGAAGACGTTGGTTCCAAAACGGGACACGGCAGCAGAAGATCAAATGATATATGGAGGGTGTTAATTGACCTACTTAATCAATGACACAACAGCAGCAGAAGAACATACTGAGGAAACTTTTTCCAAAAATGGACTCTTCATTTATTCAGCTGCTGCTTGTGCAACAATTGATTAAATTAGTCCTAATGTGGCAAATTGATCTAAATTAACCACAAATATAAAACAGCAAATACCTGTTTGCATAAGTATTCACACCCTCTAAGTCAGTATTTACTGTACTACATGCACCTTTAGCAGCAGTCTTTACAGTCTTGTCCCTATTTTTCATTTTGTTTATAATAATGTACTATTGCTAATACTACAGCTAACACATGCTAACCTGCAGTACACAAGCAATGCTGCTTTATTTTCATGTGTCTATGTTCTTTTAGCATTATACAATTTACATTTTACAGGGTTCTTGATTTTTTAAAACAGCTTGAAACATTAAAAAGGTCATTTTAGAGACAGAGGTTTCACCCAACCTGTGCAGTTTGAGCGTTAGCATTAGCTTACACTAGCTAGCCACAGCTGTTAAAGACTGCTAGCAACAGTCATTTCAGTCGTCTGCCAGAAATGAAAAGCCTGCTTTCGTTTACTTACGTGTGAAATTAGAGACCCATTGGTTAGAAAATCATGAAGAATTTTGGGTGGTAAACCTGCCAATGTTATTCGTATGTGCCGCCAAGCATAACAGGCAAATGGTATCACTAGTAGCTTCTGTACAAGGTTTAGCCAACATTCAACTGGCTGCACCAGAGATAATTTGAGTATTTTTGATTAATTTAGACCGCTTTGTTAAGATCTGTAGGCTTTGACATAAAATAGTCTTTTTTTTCTGCTGATCTGTATTTAAAAAAAGTCACATTAAATCTACTGATTCAATGTTGTAAAAGAGCAAAACATGAAAACACTTTTTTTTTTGTCTGTTTTAGGTAAAAACACCATAAGTGATCGTCAACCACACGTAAAATGGTGTTGATTAACAACATCCAGACATTCCCTCCCCTCAGCCACCTTGCATGGCAACAGCACGGGTGAGGAGGAGCATGGTTGGCCCAGCCCAGAATAAACCAGGTTACTCCTTCAGGGACCTGGGGATGAGTTGAAGTGGTAGACCTAGTTACTCCCACTCATCCTCTGTCTGTGCCGAGGCTGCTGCTCATCAGGAGCCTGATGGAGAGTGACAGAGCGTAGATTGAGTATGCGCACAAGGTTATGAAGCTAAATAATGTCTCATTACTTGCATATTAGGTACAACATTAATCCAACATTAGTCTTTCTTGCCTGTATATGTTTGCCTTTATCAAGCATAGTGCCTGTAATTACATTTCAGCGTGAGAGGGATAATGTGAGTGCTGCTCCTTGGGCCAAAGCGTGGTTAAAAAAATAAAATTGAAGATGAAAAGATGTCTGAGAAGAGGCACATTAAATCTCAAAAGAAATGACCATATCATAGCTTTGCATGATTTGCATGATAGTCTAATGTAATATGGAACTTCCACACCCACCACGACCCTCCTCTCTGCCTCTGGGGAATGTTTCTGTCGAGGTGTCAGCAATTTCCCTCTATTAGTCTACACACACAGCTCTGTACCAATCCAGCGAGTGTAATTAAAGTCAGTTTTTTAGATTTCTTTTCAGCGCTGCGTGCTCCTAAACTAGGTTAATATGGAAATAAGGGTAGAAATACCCAAATTTGCTTCTCTAACATGCGGCAAACCCAAAGACTACTGACTCCTCCGCCCTATTAGACCTTAGCCCTCCACAGATATCCTCTAAAAAACATTTCACAAGCAAACAAGATTGATACCACTCTCATGTCCGTATGCCAATTGTAGCTACAGCCAGCAGACAGTTAGCTTAACTTAGCATCAAGACAGCTAGCCTGCCCTTAACAAAATCCTCCCATCAGCACCTCTAAAGCTCCCTAATTAACAAAGAGCCTTGTTTAGAGTTAGAAAATCTGAAATGTACAAGTTACAAGGGGCAGGGGTTTATGTGGTGTGGTATGGTGGGTTTGTTACAGGCTAGCTGCTTCCCCCTGCTTCCGGTCTTTACGCTAAGCTAAGCTAAGCTAAGCTAAGCTAAGCTAGCAGGCTGCTAGCTGTAGCTTCTTACTGTAAAGATTAGAGTGGGATCAATCTTCTTATCTCACTATTTCTTTAAGATACTTTTTTTTCTTTAGCTATTTCCCAATTATTTTTTATTTCTACAACTTTTAAGTGAATTTTATGCATATTTCTCATTCTCAGTTTATATCTGACTGTAGATGTAATGTCTCTGCAAGCACTTAGGTGAGCATGTAGTAGTTCATTAATTAAAAGGAAAATGAATCTGCAACTATTTTGACATATAAATACAACATATACATTGAATATTTTGAATTTTGAATATTAACTATGGGGTTGCTGATTGGACAAAATAATTTCTGGATGTCACCTTGAGCTCTGGGGATTTTTTTTTTTAATCTTTTGACATCCTATGTTATCTTTTGTCCTTCTCATCCTCCTCTGACATATTAATATTCAACTGGTACTTGTCCTGTTTTTCATTGTTTGCCATGCGTGTTAGTCCATGCAGTCTCCTATAGGTCACATCACGTTTTGTATGCATTTTCACTGTCTGCCAGAAAGCAAGCGTTCCCTTTGCTGACTTCATCGTGTTTGTGAAATTGATTGTATGATGAATCTGCAGAGGGTAAATTAAGTGAGCAAAACTCAGTCAAACAAAACAAACAACCTCAAAGCGCAGGCATTTAATCATTATGCTCGTGAGGCCAAAAACAAACATGCACTGGGATGGATGTGGATCCCCAGTAAGCATGCAAGCCCAAGACGCTATCCTGAGCCACTGCTCCTGTGTTGAAACCGTCAGCTATGGGAGAATACATTAACCTTTCTCGATGGCTCTGTTGTGAAGATGATCCTCGATATCGACATGCTTTCAATCCCCTTCGGGATGAAAAGCCCGCCGTGTGATTCTGCTGAATGCCACACTGTGAAAAGCCCCGACATTTCCCCTCTATTCATCAGGTGACGCGTTGTCATGACAACCACTGACACTCACACACACATCCATCCTTACAAGACAAGATGATTTGTAGATGAGGTCGTGACCACTCGGGGATTGCGGAAACCTTGACATATAAAAGGCAAAACATCTCACTGGTAGAGATGAAAAGCCTTGGAGTCAGATGAACTATTGTTTGCATCGTACAGTTTCTTAGCGCTGCAGTCCAGATGCTTTAATGCTTTTTTTTAAACATGACTTGTGTGTCTTAACTGAGCTGAAACTTTCAGCTGGCTCTCCAATGGCCACATATCTACCTAGAAATCCCCGAATGATTAAAAATAACCGGGCGGCTTTAGAACTGTGTTGGGTCGATGGTGGTCGTGTACCGCAGGGATGCTATACAATATAATGAGGTGTGGTGGGCGTTCATGAGTCTCTGAATCTGACCTACCGTTGACGCAGAACTCATACGGCGTACAGAGCTCGTCTTCAAACAGGCAACCTGGAGGTGAGACAGAAGACAGACGATATGAGGAGTAAATAGAAGGGGAAAAAATTTAATTAAATAATATATATAGAAAAAATAACAACAATAATAAATAAAATTAACAGCAGTCTAATGACTGTATGAATATACTTCAAATGACAATGATGAAACTATAATGAATGCCTTGATATTGGACAGAAATGGAGGCCATTAGCATACACAGTATATACAACAGATGACTGAATATACAGAAAATGTACTAAATTGCAGTGCAAAATTATCTCCTGTCACACAATTTCTAAATATGCCACCGGTCTATAAAAGTGCAGCTTAGTACTACATTAACTCTGGCTGTGGGCCTCGCTGCTAATGGCAGAGCCATCAATCATCAATTAGTGCGACTTCTCCTATCCTGTCTCTGACACTAATACCCCAACTCCATGGGCAACGTTTCCATATATGAATGTTGTATGAATATTAATGAACTTTAACGCTTGGACTAGGGCTGGGTGTTCCAGACTAATAAATGAACAGATGGCAGGAGCATTATGGGTAGCTGTACCCTGTGTTCATATTTCACACGTGGGAGTTGCAGCGAGCAGAGGACTGATTGTTCTGCTCGCCGATCTGCACAGGTGATCCTCCACATTTACATGTTTCCAGGAAAAGACGGAGTTGAGAGAGAAAAAGTCTGTGGGACTACTCGTAAAGTGTTATTTTCTGTCTCGTAGGCTGAATGAAGTGGCACACTGAGGGTCAAAAGGAGCCCAAACAATAACCGAACCTTCAGCCAAGAAACGAGCCGCTAAGAACATAGAATTTAGGTTTGATTTAGGTTTGTTCAGTAAGCTGTCGAGAGGCTCATGCTAGAGAGTTTATGGCGTTTGCAGTGTCGGCAGCACAGAAACAATCTGTAAACAACTAGGCCAAGCCTCACCCCTCTTTCTTCGAGTCTTTTATCTTTGTTATTCCCCTCTCTCAGCTCATCAGCAGCAGCGGTGACGTAATTGGCTGCACCCTCTCGGCCCGGTGGCCTCGACGGACAGCAACAAGCAGCTCATGACGGCGAATAAAGAACAGGCTGAGTGGGAGGAGAGGCCTTTGTCAGACCTCTTTAATAATGAGAAGAGATAAGTGCGAGAAGTCTGTTCATCAATTGACAGAGAAAGGGCAGATAATCAGCACAGGTGCGGACGAGACGGGAACTTTTTAGGCATCCGAGTTTGCTGAAGTTTCGTCTTCGCGGATCCATCATTCGGGTCATTATTCCGTTGTAATTGTTAAAGTCCAGTCCTGCGTGAGAACTTGATCGTGGAGAAACAATATGCAGCCATTTTGTTTGGAAGCTGAGGGCACATCTCATGAAATTACACCTTTTGGAGATAATGGCTTCAATATGTCAGCGAAATGGCTATTTAATGATGTAGAGTGAGGCATCATAACAGAGCTGTAAGGTCACTCAGCTCTCTGGAACAAAACTAAAAGGCAGAATGTTCTGAACTGAAGAGAAACAACTTGCCGCTCGAACACCAAGACCACGAATTGTTTTTCTGACAACCCGTACCTCGCTCATACAGCTCTCATTTTCATGGACAGACTCAGCTATATTTTGCAGGTTAACCATAACTTTAAAATGCTGACGTTGGTTGAAAACAGCACATTGATTTCCTGCCACAATAGATACACAATGACGCTTATATGATACTGTATGGCACTATATAAACAAAAGGAAACCCTACAAACTGTTTCATCTCTTAAAGCTCATGTAGAACTGCTTCAGGCTGCTTTAATCAATATTTTTTATTAACAATGAATTCAATTACAATATAGTTTGAGACACAAAGACTAGCATATCTGAATTTCTTGTCTTAGATCGTTTAGTGTGACATCTCCTACGACCTGCTCAAGTCACCCGACCAAGACACTGCAAGACTTTATGGCAGATAAATCTGACACGATGACAGTCATTTAAGACAAAGTGGTCTGAATCAGGCCTAATAAATAGTCTGCACACCACCTGGCCAGCACCAAACAGCAGGCTGACAAAGTTAGCAACTCTCTGGTGAACATGATGGAGTGTTTGGCAGCTAAAGAGCCAGATTTGTTCCTCCTAAAAGGAAAGGGAATATTGGACTTACATTCATCAGGTGGACAGAAATACGACTTCAAACGGATGCTAGTGCTGCTCCCTGTCTGCCGAATGTGTTAACAGGTGACTGTTTGCTAACACATCTGCCATGTAAACTTCATAAGATGATAATGTGTCAATATTGTGCTTACGGTTTGCTGCACTGCACCCGAGAGGGCAAAAAAAATTACATAATAGATTAGTATTAGAAAGAAATAAACTGAGATATAATAAATGAAAAGTAATTCTTGGCAAATGTTAATTAAAGCTGAAACAGTAAGTCGGCTGATTATTTTGGCAGCCGATTAATCGTTCAAGCAAAAATGCCAAAAATGAACTCATTCAAGCTTCTAAATTGTGAGGATTTGCTGCTTTTCTTTATCATGTGTGTCAGTAATCTGAACATATTTAGTTTATGGGCCCGCTCAGATTTCCATCTTATTGTACCAAGAAGATCTTAGAGTTAGCTTGAAGATGACAACAACAAGGCCAAACTTATGCAGAGCAGCCACTTGAGCTGAAAGACTCACGGGATCCCTGTTGATCAAGCATCTCACCGCTCCGCAATTAGTGTCAGTCCATTCAACTTTACCTCCTCATCACTTCCCTGCTTAATTCATTGGGTTCTCGGGGAGGCCTTGTCAGCTCTCAATATTAATTACGACCTTCCATTTAATGAAGCATCCAGCCAAGCATAGTTAGTCAGGTGTGTGTGTGTGTGCATGTGTGTGTGATGGTATGCGCATGCACGTGTGATAGGCAGGGACGTAGGATTGATAACGCCACATCCTCTTTCTCCAACATCATGCCAGAGATGATTAAAATGGCGGCTTTTAATTAAAATGCAATCACAGTGGATGCTGCTGATTACCTCAGGTGGAGGAAAAAAAAAAAAAAAAGGATGCTGGACTGACTGTGTTAGAGGAGGAAAGCGGGTGAAAACAAGGCGTCCAGGCTATATCTCAATGAAGCATCCTGACAGAGAATAGTCACATTGTCTCGTGTAATTCTAGGCTTACAAGATAATTTCACAAGCGAAATGACCTTTCCACAAAAGTGCTACGCGCGCCGTTGAGTGATGATGCTCTGTTGCCATGTCAACCTCATCACAGATCAATCACAGAGATCTCATCAAAGGGAAACACTGATAGTCGAGCATGTGCATCAACAGAGGTGATGTGAGAGCTTTTCAGCTGATCCTTTACGCTTAAACCTGTTCAATGCATAATCTTCATTTCTTTATCTGGTGTCCCAGCGTCTCAATATTTAACATATAGGCTAAAAATACAACAATTTCGACAGTTATGGAGCTTTGAAGGACAAATATTTTCCTGATTGATGACCAACAGTCCACAACCCAAATATATTTAAGAAAAACAGAAAAAAAAAATCTTGCTGATTGATGCTGTCTATGGACAATTCATAAATATATAACCTATATTCAAAACTGGTTGATTGCGTGGCTTCACTGCTTTGCCAAATATCACGGCAAACTAAACATCTTTACAGAATTTTATTCATTTCATCAATTAATCATTAAAATAGCTGTCAGATTAATCAATAAAGAACATGATCACAAAGCAGCAGCACTAGATGTGAGCTAGCTACAGGTGCTGCAAATGTGCAGCAGCTTCACCTCCCAAAATAGGCAGTGTGTGACCTAATTTACAGCTACAGTATGCAGGGAGTATCCAGAAGGTTAATGGATGCAGTAAGTCAGTTCACAGTTTTTTAACATGATATACGGCTAGTTAGCAGCCTGTATTCTCAGCAGACTGTGAAATAAGAGATGCTAGATAAAACTGCAGCTCTACAGATCTCACAGCGTTTTGTCTCAGAGTGTCTTTGCAAATTACACGCCATATGCTATGGAGGGTTTGCATAAAAGCAATTCAAGAAATACATGCAGAAAAGGGAACCCAGATCAATTAAGTGTGGCCTGAACCTCTCCAAAGCCTCCATCCACAGCTGTGAATCAGGCAGACGCTTTCCCATGACACCCCCTGCCTGCCTTATTGCAACTAAACGCTATTAAGGGCAGCAAGTGCATCGTCTCAAAAAGTAAGCAAGGATCAGCGCACACACGCACATACATACACACACACACACACACACACACAGTTACCCTGACCTTAACTTGAGTCTTGACCCTAAAATGTAATGATTTACATTATCAGGACTTGTGTTTTGTCCTCATAAAGAAGGCGAGTCCCCACAATGTGACAGTGTAAACAGACATATTTCCCCACAGCATGAGTAATACGCATCCATACACACACACACACACACACACACACGCAACAAACCCTTCTCCTTCAGCTAAATCTCAGCCACACGGTGTGTCAGGGACATAACACAACGCGTGTCTACCCTCACGGGGGCGTGAAATCAGAGAGGAGCGTGTTTAAAGGGAAAAGCTCATTTAAGGTCATTTCAGGAAAAGCAATTATGACTGAGAGTCTCTCATTAGAATATATTACAGCCATATTAATATCTTAGATAATCTTCACGTGTGCATTACCAAGCCACCCCTGACACATCTCAGAGCAGACTTCAGCCTGCACGAGCTGCTCGAGACTGTCTCAGACACTTGGCCGCGATTGGCTGACCTTGCCTGGAACATTAAATACGTCCCGATGAGGCTAAACCCAAGGCCGAACATGAAGTCAGTGACTTGATCGTTCACTTTCCCCTCACAGGTGGTTGGCCAGTGCCGGGATACCATCTGCGATGTCTGAGGGGCCAAGGAGGATGCTGGGAGTCTGGCAGCGAGGACAGCCACTCCCAGAGCCTGCTGCAGTTTAGGACATATTTCATTCACTCTCTGGGGCCACCGACATATCTTTTATTATAATTATGCGACCAAGGACACCTGACTCGTTTCTGCTCACACACACACACCTGTACTGTCAGCCAAAAAAGCCATTTTGGAAAAGTGCAGCTGGTGACAACGGCAATAAAAGTGCAAGTGAATTGAAAAGGGAGCGTGGCTGGAGCAGGGACAGCAGAGAGGAACATCACCTGCAAGCAAATTAGCATCAGCTTGACACCATGTCCGCAGATTTAAACAGCTTGTGTCATTACGGCGCTCTCCTGCTAAAATTAAAGATGGCTCCAAGCTTTTCTCTGCTCCAGCAGGCCTGTTCTTGTCAAAAGCTGCACGTTACAAGTCAGCAAATCAGCCGCGGTGAGTTCATCACCATCCTCAATGTCGTCATTTCCTCATGCACTTTTCATCGAAACACAAGATTTTGTTATAAGTCGCAACTATATTTCATGTTTGTGGGGTGAATCACACTGTTGACAATTCATTTTCACACTGCAAAAATGCTGCTATGTTGCTTTTTAAATACTGTTTTACAGATAAATGTCCATTATGAGCTTGGAGGACAGATTTGACATTTTGGGAAATACACACACTTTCTTGCTGAGACAGAGAGAGGATTAATACCACTGTTATGTCTGTGCACTGAATATGAAGCTACAGCCAGCCGCTAGTTAGCTTAGCTTAGCTTAGCACAAAGACTGGAAGCAGGGGCAAAGACCTAGCCTGGCTCAGTCCAGAGGTAACAAAAACTGCCTGCCACTGAAGCTCATTGATTAATAACAGTTAACAGTTGTTATTTTTACACGTCTGCTTTTGTACAATGAAGAAAATGAGATATATTATGTTAATTGAGCGTTAAAGGTGCTAATAGGCAAACTTTGTTACCTTGGACAGAGCCAGGCTCGATGCTTCCAGTCCATGTGCTAAGCTAAGTTAGCTGGTCGCTGACTGTAGGTTTATATTTAGCATGAAGACATGTCAAACTCTTGGCAAGAAAGCAAATAGGTTTATTACCTAAAATGTCAAACTTTCCTTCAAGGCAAGTGTAATGCATCAGAGAATAAATCCAAAGTTACTTAACAACATGAATAATTAGCAGGAGCTCGAAGCAGGGAGTCCGGGGGCTTTGAGGTCACTTTGATTGAAGAGGGACCCTGATGTGAAACCACCTGACGTCCAGAGGAGTGTAACTGAACACATTTCTCACCGACTTTCCAGAGAATTTGTCTCAGGATTCCCAGGCAGGCAGGTCACTCTCAGTCACTCAGCTGCCAGCTCCAGGCTACAGCCCAGACAACCGCCATGAATTAAAGATGGCAGCGTCACTGCGGCAACGGAGGACCCAGAAATAGGTCGGCTTGACCTTTTCTGTGACCCGCAATGAATGATTCAGACATTTGATTTTCTCCCCTCTTCTGAGGTGTGATTGGGTGTTGAAGTGCGGAGCCCGAGCGAGTCAAACAGCGAAGCATCCTCCTCATGTGCTGAGGAGCTCCAAGTGAACCAACACCATCTGGCCCCCGGGGGAAATCTCCAGCCCCCAGGTGAAGTCAAACATTTAACTCTTATGAGCGCCAGTTGAACCTCATTTAAGGCGCAGGTCATCGCACCCCCAACTGTGTTTGGGCACTACTTTCCTGCAGATGAAAAGCGGACATGCAAACGAAGGTGACTTGACATTTTTGTCGCGCTCAAATCGTTCTTGTGCCTGTTTGGTGATTTCATAGCTCCAAATTAAACTGCTCAGCGGCGTCACCTGTGGAGTAAAGCACCTTTGGCTGTGTTAATGCAGCTCAAGGGCCATTTGGGTACCACACTTCAGTCCGCTCAGACCGCTTCTCATCACAGGGGAAAGGCACTTTGTGTGGCTTGAGGAGAATCCACAGATCTTTCCAAAATCAAACAAACCAATCAGTTAAGTCTCTCACAGACTTTCGGTACAATTAAAACAGAGCTTGTGCTGGCTTACATTAATTGGATACTCACCAACAGTGTTGTCCAGAGTTGTATTTATGAAGAGCTTCTCTTCAACTGATAAAATCTCTGCCCTTTTTGGTGAATTTAAGTCCACTTTCTTCTACTGTAGCTCTCTTTTGATTTCCACACACTCTTGAGGGAAATATCTTTAGGAGCTAAATGCTAAATCACTACTTTTGTCTGCCTGTCGTTTGGTCCCGTGCAGGCAGCGTATAGTGGATTCATATGGGCTTTTTCGCTTTAACAGCTGCCTGCTACAGCTGGATACAGCACTGATACCAGCAATTAGACTGAACCAAAAGAATGATCTGAAAGACGCTTTAAAGCCCGACAGAGCTGAGGCGTACTGCAGATCCTGGTGATAATTCTCTGTGAGTTTGTCACTATGAGCGACCCCTTTCACATTCATTTGATCCATCGTTAATATAAAAATATTGATAAGTGCAGCTTTAAGGTTCAGCAGGATGCAGCAGCATTGCCAACTAATCACACTGGCAGTTTTGCAATGCTACAAACAGCTTGGTATTCGGTTTGCAGCACTCCACACCCAAGCTTGGAGTGCTGCAAACCAAATAAATTGTGGTGGATCTGAGCCAAATTTGAGGAGGAAAATGTCACTAATGCACTTCATGGACTACAGCAATCATATCAATTAGTCACAGAAATAGGAAAATACCTCCCCCATTAGGTTTTCAGCACCTCTCCCTTGCCTTGACTGCCCACCGACAGTCATTTTGTTTCCCTGCTGCACTGAGAAATGGTCTAGAGTATTAATCAGCATCACCTTAATACGAAGCAGACACATTACTGCTTTAATCACAGCTGAGATAGTATAGATTAATTCTTGTGCTCAACTCGCAGCCTTCAGAACCCTCATTACGGTGTTATTGTCCTCATTATAAATCTTGGCTCTGCAACACAGAGGTGACCTTCACACTGACCCCTTTATCAACACCGTTTAATTTGAACTGGATGAAACAGTCGTGAAAAGGCACAACGGAGCCGTCCAGCCTTCCTTTCAATGCCTGGGGATGTTTTCACGCTCTCTGTGTCGCGAGGCAGTGAAGCTCAGGTATATGGCGAGGTGAGAAAGCACAAGGAACACATTCTTTGCACTTTTATGCGCAAGTGGGAAAACACTTTTACCAACATAGTAGTATAAATGCGTCTTATTCTTACACCTGACAAGTCTCCGAGGGGTGATAAACCTCCACTGAAATGTAATTTAATTTTAGATTAGAGTGTAAAAGAAGAGCAGCCCTCCCTCCCCCCCAAAAAAACTAACATAACCTTCCTTCCCTCTCCTGTGGCACTCTTCCTCCTTGACCCAGAATGTCTTCCAGGTTCACCTTGAACCGAAACGGGGGAAGAGAATAACGAGATGGATCGCCTCGACACGTCTATTCGACACAGTTCTGACTTACTTCCTCTCAAGAGCCACTGACATTTGTCAGGAAAGACGCAGAAGCACAGCCAGCCGCTTTGCTCCCACTCCCTCGTCTCAATAACTACTCAAAGCCAACACACTCCTCCGAGCATCTGTTGAGTCACAAAGAAACATCGCGCTTCGTCTGTTATCACACCAGCCGTGGCAGCATCCCAAGCCAGGAATATACAGCCCGCTTTGTGTCGTTTCCTTCTGAAATTCAGTGCTTACACTTTAGAGGCTGCAACTTCGAAATTAACTGAAAAATCTCACATTCCCCATGAAATACAGCAACACTTCATGAATAGCTGATCAGTTTACAATTCATGGCAAGCTGAACCCCGAAAACAAGACTGTAGCAGCTGTATGTTGGTTCAGTGCAGCTGAGAAGTCATCTTTAATAGTTTATCAGTTTGATTCAATTGGCGTATATTACATTCAACAACAGATGATGGCAGAAAATCTTGATGTTAAACCAATTACACTCAGCTGCAGCTGTTTGAGATTATTAATTTGGGGAAAAAGCAGGCTTTGCAAATAACACCAAATGCTCATTTACCCATCCTGCGCAGCTATGTGCACAAAGAAGGGCTGTATGTCAAAATAAAGTCTCATCCAATAAATAGCCTGCCATTTACTGGATGAGTCAAAGCCTTTAGTGAATTCCAGAAAAGCTCCACATCCAAAGTGTCAATAAAGGCTGAACTGAGGGGCGGCGCTAGCTGCTTCAAGCTGACCCTTTACCAGTTCTGTCAAGATGACTCAGGCATCCTAAGAGATAAGAAAAACGCACTGCGACCTTTCCTGAGAGCATGAGAGACACCACAGCAGAGTTATATTAGTTTTGGCAGTCCTATTAGCTTTTATCCTTGGATCGGTTTTTACTTTAATTATGATTCGGTTTCAAAGGACGTTCAAGCAGAGTTTCACAAATGGAGTTTTCATTATTCAGAAACGTCTCTGCTTTTAAAGACTAATATGCAGTATGAGACATTGTGAGGGATGTGTTGCTAGTGATGGTGTAGAAAGCATTTTGATTTGGGGTCTGAATGGACCGTTTAGACAGTTGATTCAAAGTTTTTAGCCGTGCTGGGGCTCCAGGGACTGTGAGCCTATTTTGGTCCAGATATTCATGGTCCTCAGAGGATGAATCTTACTGACTTTGGTGAGCGTACGACTTTTCCTCTGGTGCCAACGTGGGGCCAACGTTGGTGGCTTTTAGCGAAATGTCCCAACTTTTTTGATGGATTAGCATGAAATTTTCAGGCTGAATTGTAATAACTTTGAAGATACTTGACTCTCCCTGTAGCGCCCTCATCAGGTCAAGGTATGTGATTGGTTTATGACCAAAAAGCTACAAAACTATAATTCCATTACCATCATCCTCAGCTGCACTTGGTGTTTAATGCTAATTAGCAGATGTTGTTGCAAATTAGCAGTTAAATAAGCACTACAGCTGCTTAAAATAAGCATTTTAGCATTGTCTCTGTAAACATGTTAGCATGCTGAAGTTAGCATTTAGCTTAAAAAGCACTGCTGTGCGTGAGTGCAGCCTCACATTGCTGCTTGCATGGCTGCAGACTCTCCTGCACTATGCTTTTATCATGGTACACACCAAAAAAATATAAAATATATATGAATTGCATTTGAAGCACAGTTGTAGTTACCTCGCATTTCCCTCCTTTCACATGAAGTGACTCAGTGTAATATTGTCCCCTGTGATCTATAGTAAGTTTGCTCCCAGGATAAACCACATTCGAGTAAGTGGTCCACTGGGACAGACTGGGAGTGTCCTAGCAACTCAGAAAATAATAAGACGACCCAAACCACACAACATATAGGAGAAAAACAACCACTTCCAGTGCAGCAAAATGCCTAACCTCACTGTACTGCACGGCACCGTGTTCATAATCCGCACCGCTGTAAAGTGTCTATCCTCACGTCACACCACATTTCAATCCTCTCAGGTGATTTATAACTACTGTAAAATATTTGATATCACTACTCAGTCCTGATATCTATGGGATGACAGAGGCCCGTGGCGAAATAGATAGAGCTCAGCAGCCTATGAATCAAATCTAACTTGTCTGAGTATATTAGGCGATGGCTGCTGATAGCCAGCCGTAATGAAAAGACCCAGCAGCACAGCTTTAAAGGACAGCGTCTCCATGTTCATATTGGAGATAACCGACCCTGTCACATATCTCTATCCATCAATACCAGTGTAACACTCCTTAATCTGAGTCTAAAAGGCAGTTGTTTCTATAAAGTGGGCTTACGTGAGCTGGGACAGAATCCTTTAAAGCCTGCTGCAAATGCGACGTGAGGCTTTGGTAATCAACTCAATCAATATGGTGTGATTAAGGCCTGAAGTTTTTTTCATGCATTCTCACTTTGGAGAAAAATGTCTGATCTCTGTGTTCCTGCTAGATCTGTGAATGTGTTATTAGAGTAGAGCTGGTGGGAGTTGGATTGGTATTTCCATTTTCATTAAAATCCCAAAAGCTATTCAGAACTTCCGTTTTATTAGATTTATATTTCTCCTATTTCAGTCCGTTCAGGGTCTGCTCAACAAACCTGGCGAAAGCACATTTATCTTGCTAACAAAACACGACCTCGCAGCTGGAGAATGGGCCGTCAAGTTAACAAACTCTGGGATTTTCACTGGCTGTTGTTGGGATTCAGGACACTGCAAAACGGAAAAAAACAGAAAAGAGACGCTGAACAGAATTTTAACAACAAGCCTGATAGCAACACTGATTTCAAGGCGCTTCAGTGTTAATGCGCTACAAAATCAATTTCTGCAAATTTTCCATTGGCAGGCCTCCCTTCAGTAGTCAGTGCATTCATTATTCAAATTCTATTCTTCCTAACTTAGTGTAAACAGGGCATTAACCTTCCTGCTCTCTTAAAATAAAGCTGAGTGGAACAGATGCCAATCCTAAATTTAATTCCATCCACTTTTTTCCCTTCTTTCATCAGAAGAGAGGCATTAAACAGCCTTCCAGGGAGTACTTTATGACATAATTAATGTGTAACAGTTTCGTTACGTTTGTCAAACGCCTCCCACTGGTACAAATACCAGCCTTTGGCTAATTCTCAAGCATCCGTTTAAATTATGCCTCGTTTGAAGGCGCTGGACTCAAGGCTGGTTCGTGAGTCACTCCAGTAGGAAAAGCACAACATATTAACCCCTCCATGACCTCTCCAGTTCACTGGAAGACCAGTGTGTCCTCCTGCAAGAGATGTCACCATCAGATCAAGGCGACCAAGCAGCCTGACTTGGTGTTTTACTGCTTTTCATGTCTGAATCTAAACCATGTGAGGCAGATGTGACCTTCACTATGCTGAAACAGATCGAACGGCTGGAATGTCTTCATTTTACGTCTGTTTGGGTGATTAATGTGTGATTTTAAGGCAGGATAACAACACAGATCACATAAATCCCAGCAGACTCGAGGTGACAGATACTGCTGCTTTGCTTAGCTTACCAAGAGTTTAGCTGGGTTTTTATCTCCATCATGATTGGATTCATCTATGTTTGAAGTTTTCAGGCTGCTAAAACTGCAAAACTCCTTTTTTATGCCTTTTCAGGCTGATTATTTCACCAAAAACCTACAAAACACCTAAAAAATTCAGAAAGCGTACTCTGCCTTGGGCTATAATTTTCACAAAATGTAAAATGCATTATCTACCAATAAAATGTGGTCTCTCAGTCCACTTTGTTAAAAGAAACTTTGGCTATATTGATTATTTAAATGTGTCTCTGTTTGGCTCTGTGTGCCTGTCCATCTACTCCTAGCTAATATTAATACTGAAATCTATGTGAGGAAAATATTAGTTTATTAAATCAGTTTAAAATTCAATAGATTCAAATATGTGATTTAAAGGAGCTAGCTAAAGCTAAGATAGCTACAGCTAGCAAGAGTTTAGCTGTTTTTATGTCCCCATGATTGGATTTAGTTACTGCATCATTAGTCATGTGGAATAACAAACTGAATTAACAAGATGTTGGTCAAAACAAAATGGATATTTTTCAACAACAGTTTAGGCTACAGCTAGAGGAAACCAGTAAGCTAACATTTAGCTTTGGCTAAGACTAGCTGTGGCTAGCTCCCCCATTATCACCCGTGCTTTAGCGTTAGCTGTGTAGCTGTCTGTCTGACAATTTTACACAATGTTTTGACAAAGATTATGCATTTCTGTGGCATATTTTTTGTTAATTTGTTAAATATGATGCCAAAAAGTCTGATTCAGATGTAAACTCGATGTGAACGAATATGTTTTACTGTGTTTTATCTTTTGTGAGGCAGTTTAACAGAGCTTGAGCTGCTTCTGATGTATTCATGTGCCGTGCAGTTGAATATAATCTTTAGTTTTGCTGTCTGTGTGCATTTTACCACTGATTTACACTTGTGCTCGTGCATTAAAAAGTCAAACACTGCAAACTCTATATTTGGGTGATTTTTCAGATATTCTCCGGAGACGACACTTTTCAGGCTGCATAAACTTGAAAAGTTCTGATGTTTTTAGTCTTGTGCGCAGGGCCAGATTCACAACACTGTTTAAACCTTACAGCGCTTCATTTCATACTCCGAGCATGCAGCTGCAGACTTATTTCTCCCCGTCTGGCTTCCATGTGCTCTCAGACAAGCAGGACGTACGCACCTACACGCAGCACACTTTCACTGTCTCTCTCCCACACAAACACATCTACACACCCATATGCATACGTACACACACATACATACAGAGGTATATAAATATATATGTATATGCATGCATCACGCCAGCACACTTAGATCTAAAGCTTTCAAATGACACTGCGCAATGTGCAGTGGGACTCATTAAAAACAATAAGCATCTCTAAGTCCCAGCCACACTCTGACAATGGAGACCTCTTGCACACACACAGAGAAAAACAGACTGAGAATTCAATGAGAGAAATGCACTCGGGGAATAAGCACTGACTCATTCACAAGTATTCGAAGCATAAATTGGCCAACTTGCAGGGAGAGAATCCCCATGTTATTAAATGACAAGGTCTGAGCTATCTATATTATGCTTGTTAACCTAATAGGCAACAACAGCACAGATTATATGCATTCAAAACTGAAAAAGGTATACAGTGGATGGATTTAAAAAAAAAAAAAAAACACCCTTGTGCTCTAAATATAAAGAATATGATGAAGCTCGGTGCCTGTGTGAATCACCAGAGAGCAGAGTGTCAGCCTGAGACCTATATTTGCCTCCTGCTCATAATAAAGTTTATACTGTCATGTGCTCTGACTGCTGATCCTAGACCAGTAAGTGTGATACGAGGTGTGAAAATTGGAGGAAGGTAAGGAAGCGCGCACACACACGCACACACCTGAAGCCCTAAGACAACTCTGAGATCCTCTAATCTCTTTCGGTCTTAACAAAAGGACACAATTACCACAATGGCTCCTCTAATATGCCATAGTTTGGACATGGGCCACACTTTTTCCAATTACAGTGTAGTGTCTGAGGCAGGGCTGGAAGAACAAATCAAGGGTAATGAAAATACAACCCGGCCAAGTCTGAAAATGAAACAGAGCTGTATAAAAGATGCCCTTTTCCTGAGGAGGCATAGGATATTATTAAATATTTAACTGCATTTAAAATTGCATGCTCCTTATGGGCACGGAGACCGTCAAACCCACATGAAATTTAGTGCATTATTTTCACTGCGAGTGTCAACCTGGCTGTAAAACTCATTAGTGGCTGCAAAAGTTGTCTCTTTTTTTTTTTTTTGACAGTGTAAAGCAAAGCTGTGTATTTCTTGCTAAAGCTAGAAGTTAAGATAAATAACAATGTTGATCACACAGGAGTGATCAGAGCAAACATCTTATCCATCAGGCCTGATGGATTATGTAACTTTTCCTGTTGGATCCTCACATCTCATCCCAACAGCTGCACCAAAGCACAAACACAAGTTTTTGGAAATTGCAATAAGGCCACATGCACTTGCAAATACTAGAATAAACTATTACATAAGATAACTTTTGCAAAGAGAGCGAATGTCAGTGCAGATGACCCAGACAAGCCGAGGCAGTCAGGTGGATGTAGCACCGTGGACGGGCAGATAAGACGAGAGGGAAAATGATAGCCAAAGAAGCTGAAAAACAACTGCTTACCAAATTTTCTGTCAGCGAGGGCAGGTGAGGAGCAGAGGCTGACAGCCAATGCAGCGAAGAGGATGGGACACCACACTGAATCCATACCGCTCCTGCCTATGCACTGCCACTAATCCATCGCACACCTCCGCTAAAACTGCATGTTTAACGCGAGCTCAGGTGCGAGCTGCTCGGACTAAAGCGGCATGTTTGGAGGGAGAAAGCGCGGCTGGAAACGCAGAAAAGACTCGCTAAATGGCAACACAATACAGGCGTTGTTTCAGCACCACAAACAGCAACCAGCCTGACGGAGAGCCCCTCCTAAGTTTCTGACGTCAGACACACATGGTGAGGAGGGATGATGCGTGCAGCATGCAACAGCGCCCTGGATGGATGGATGGACGGAGGATGGAGGGATGAAGGATGGATGAAGGATGGAGGGCTGAGGAGACAGGAGCGGCTACTAAATGATTACTGGCCGGAGGCTTTGAAGGAAACACAATCTTATTAGCTCGACTGGAAAAATGAACGTGCTGTTCTAAAGTCTGATTCATAAGAAGCATGACAGCAAAAATGCCCTTAGAGGAAAGCTACAGTAACACACGACCTCTCACTGTACATCTCACTGCAAGCTGGCGTTTTTATTGTCCCTTTAAACTACTGTGGGCATTTATTACTATCCTTATTTTAGTTATTTTTGGAGGAGTATACCTCGACATGCAGAGATAGGAAAAAATAAAGGCCCACATATTCCAGATTAAAGTGACTAAATGAAGTGAAAGAAACTCTTAATGAAACAAAAACAAAGGCAACATAAATATTAACACATATACAGCATATATACAATGTATTTATATATGTATATATACCCCCATACATGTATGTAACACATACACACACGTAAAAACGCATATTATAAAAAAGTACCAGTATTGTAATTATTGTTTAAATTGAAGCGATTCTAGATGAGAACAGCATCGTAGCTGGTGGTAGAAAGTATTCAGATCCTTTACTTAAAAGTAATAGTACAATGTAAATATACTTGATTACAAGTAAAAGTCCTGCATTCCTGCAATCTAACTGTAGAATTAGCTTAATATACTTCAAGTACTGACAGTAGAAGTACTGGTATTAGTATCATATCAGCGGTTTGTTAATACTGAATATTGAATACGCAGCATTTTACTGTTGAAGTAGTTTATATGAATGATGTATATAAAGATGTTTATATGAACTGCTGCATAGTTTAATCTGTGACCATGCAACATGATTTTTAACTGATGTTTTATATGTAAAATCTTACTCTGTAAGTAACTGGAAACTACAGCTGTCAAATAAATGGAGTGCAGTAAAATGACATTTGCCTCTGAGATCCTGAGGAGTAGATCAAGTACAAGTACCTCAATATGTTCTTTAGTACAGAAGAGCAGAACAAAAGCAAAACAAAAGAGGATTGAAGAATTAAAATATAACGAATGTGCACCAAGACAATGAAATGTTTACCTGCTCGTCTTTCTCCAAGAGGAAATATCAGAATCACCTTTTTCTTTTCAGCTTTACTGAAATCAGACAAAACGTTTGACTTTGTGTCTCTTGAGTGCGCAGCAACAAATATCGACTACATCAAAACAGTATGCATATTCTTAAAATGGGCCAGTCCCCTAGAAGGATGAAGAGAGGGTGATTTATTGCTTGTCTGTACAGTGTGATTAGTTGGCAAACTGCTTTAAAGGCGAGCCAAGCGTCGGAGAAAGAAGTAAACATCAAGTTCATGTTGATTGATACCGTTTGTTTTATTCTCATTAGCAGCACACAATAGCTTACATAGTGACAGACCAACAGATATATATAAACAGAGAGAAACATGAAATGAAACCGGTCAAAAAACAAGTGGAGTAAGAGCTGTGGAGAGAAAGCTTTAAAGGAGGCTGGTGAAGAAACCATACGTCTGCAGTCTGGACTACACGATCAATATTTCTGAACATTATGAGGGACGAGACTTGAGCAATGTGTGCCATCAACAAATAAATCAACGCAGAGAAGTGCAGCCAATCTGGAAAAACATGGTAACAGACAGGCACTGTCCTCAGCTTCAGATTCAGTCCAAATCATATGTTTTAAACGCCTGGTCAGTGTAGTTTTGTATTTCATTGTCTGCCAAATAAAGGCTGATATTATACTTGTCTCCTTGGTTTCATAAAATGCAAAAGTGAAGCAGATATACATATCAAACAGGTCGACTTAGAAATCCAGAATTTCATTCAAGGCCTTCACAGAAGATTCATAAATAACCCTGTGGCAGAAAGGGATTAAAAAAGGGAAGTCATTACAGCTCAGAAATCAAAAAATGTATTTATTCACAGATTATCTGAAATAAATCATATTTTCTTCACTTACCTCTGGATGTCTGTGCCGTCTGCAGACATGACTGCGTGTTTGTGGAGCTGCTGCTGGACGGACGTGGCTGCGCTCTTCAAGCCCGCCTTAGACTGACCCGCTGTGCCACATGAAACAAACCGTGATTCATCTTTACCAGCAGAAAGAAAACTACCTAATCTGGGTTTATAATAAGCAGGAAAATCTGATCACGTGAACGCACCGTGTTTGATGACCACTAAGACGTGCAGGACGGCGGTCAGTTCGTGCAGACTGCAGATGGCCTCCGAGTCCAACGATGAGACAACCTCTGTCAAAAAGGCCCTGAAAGAAGACAGCACGGCTCTTACACTGTATATTAATCATATCAGCTTAAGCATATGTATTGAAATAGACAGAAGAATAAGATTTACCTTTGTAAAGGACAGACGACAGACTAAGCTGAAGGCATGTTCAGTTGGCTGTGGCAAATTTTAGCTGAGAATCCATCGCGCAAGGCTTCAGGTTATGTGTTTGTGTCCAAACCACCAGCGTCCTACGAGGAACTACTGGCAGCTACGAGTGGGCGGTGTTTTAAAGCCGGCTCCTAAAGAGGTTAGCGTAGATGCTGCTATAGCATCAGAGTATTTCTTCATTGAAAGTAGAGCAAAGAGCGGCACTGAAGCTTGCTTTTTTTTTTATTAGCAAGAATGCTACTACAACATCATGTGGTGTGTTGATCTGATTGGTTGAAATTATCACGTAACAGACGGCGATGGACAGATGGTTCATCCAATCACCTAACAAGTATTTGTTTCCAGGGACGACTTTCCAGATGGTTCTGTGCAAGAAACCGTCTGGCGCACCGGGTCAAGGTTTTAAGGTTTCAGGTGTGGGTGTGTGTGAGTGGACGGGGGATATTTACCTGGTAACAGAGGGTGATTTGAGGATGACAGACAGCAGGATGTTGGACAGAGGAGGCATGTCCTCCAATGACTCTGAAGTCATCACCTCCTCAGGATGGGTAATCTTTAAAAATGAGACCACACCAGCATTCATCATTCCCTTAATTGAATTGCTCAAGAATGTAATCTGTCAAGTCCCTTATCATGCGCAGGACATGTGGGATATTGGTAAAAGACAAATGCTGTGTCCCGTCTTCGCTGTGGCTCATACCTTCTGGAGCAAATGTCTCTTCTCCACGACGATGACAGCAAAAAGAGTAGCGAAGACCCCGCTGAGAGGGGCTGTGTCCCAGGTCTGAGCCACTTGGAGGAAGTCTGTCAGGCCGGGGACGGCTGACTGACACAGCTAAGTGAGGCAACAACATGGAGATATTCTTACACGATATTGATAGAGAAAGTTGTACAGTGCTGGGATATTGAGGGCAACTAAACAGGAGGGAAAAAGTCCATTAGATGATCATGTAAGAAATAAACAGGTTCAATTTATGTAGAACAACAAACTGTAGGGAGTGGTACACTGAATAAACAGAAATGTCTACCTGTTTCCCCTCCTCTGGTTCCTTCCTGACACGGCGAGCCAAGAGCTCTATAATCTTCTGGAAGATGTTGGCCACCACACCCAGAATGACAGCGGCTGGGTCTTCCTGATTTTCCTGAGCCTGGTTGATGTCCTCCGGTACATAGCTGTCCGCCACCTCCTTCAGAATGAGCAGTACGGCAGGAATGCACAGGTAGCCTGCATCTGGAAACACAACGTGAGGATGTTAATTAGGGTAAATGAGAGGCAACAGGGCCGTTTTAAAGGGAAATAAACTCCAGCTTCTGCTCGATGTTGTTCCAGTGCTGTTGCTGTATTATTCACTTAAAGAGACATTTGAAACACTCACCTGAGAGGAGGGTGAGCGAGCACAGGCGGAGGATTTGACCCTTGAGCGTCTCGTCGCCCAAACCCACGAGCAAAACGTCTCGGCACACTGTCAGGAAACTCTGGTGAAATGCATCAGCGTCATGGTGAAGAAAACATTTCACACTCCAAAAAAAAAGAGCACTTATTAAAATCAGCAAACAGAAATGAGACAGAGTCTGAGGGGAACAACACTTCAGCAAAATGATCATTTCTGCTGGTGGCTGCTTACGATCCCCCACCACGACATGAATAAGAAATGCACTGAAACGGGCTTATTTTCAATATCTGATCGCAGCAGCCATGTGGTGACAGGCTGAAGAATAATGGCACAAATAAAGAAAATAAGCCTATTTCAGTATGGCAGGATGAGCAGGAGGAGGCATGTACACAGAGTGTGTGTGGAGTGGAGCAGAACAATCTATGAGGAGTCTAAATTTACTGAGCAGAACTGAAAGTGCTGGAGGCAGGAGGCAAAAAGGCTCTACAAAACTTAATGTTCTGAATAACAACATAACTGTGTATTTTCATCTCCAGCCCTGGTGCGGGCCGTGTATTAGGCTGAAAATGAGCCAGACAAAAACCTAAACTGGCTCTGAGACACGGTTTCCTGCAGAGACATCTGATCTTTACAATTATGACCTCACTGCAGAAATATTTTTAGGAGATACAGACTCCAACACAGCGCTCGTATCCATCCATCTGATCTGCATCCATCGTAACAGACCTCACTTCAGAGTAGCTGCACGCTTATGTTTGGTATCAACAGGCATCAGAAAAACGTCCCATGCTGGGAGCTCCGGGGTAATTATTTGTAATTGTGCGGTGAAAGACGTAATGATCAAACAATAATTTACACCGTCACAAAATAAAAGGCATTTTCACGGGCAGCTGCTGCAGGTAATGCCCACGGAAATGTACCCACCTCATTTGTGCTGCAGTGAAAAAGAGCGTCCCATCTCCCTTAATGGAGACCACACACATTTTCCCTATTTGGCCAAATTAAATGCTGGTGCTTCCTGCAGCCTTGCATATTCAGCAAGTCATTTAGCTCCACTAATTGTAGTCCGTAAAGGCACAACAGACACTTAGAATATGCCAAGCACATATTTGTTTGGGTCAATTAATTATTAGAGGAAGTTCTCCAGTCTAAAGTCCTCTGGTGAAAACACACCGGCATAATTAAATGTATGGAGCTCACCTCAGTTATTTGTGCAGCCAGTGGCTCAGACCTCGCCAGATCCCCCTCCTCCTCCTCATCACCATGACTGGGATGTTTAGTCAGGAAGGGCAGCACCCTCTCAGCTACCCACGCTGCCACATTCTCCAGAGAGAGCAGGTAGTCTCGACCCTCTGAGGACTAGGACAGAAGCAACCTGCTCAATTTCTTAACTTTGGTAGTTTAACAAGGAAAATAATTTAGATTTGGACATGAGTAAAATATACAACTGAGACCAGACAGACAAAACCTCGAAACGTTATCAGCTCAACACCCCCTGCAGCAGCTAACGATCGTTTCCAATATCCTTTAATCTGCAGATTATGTCTCCGATCATTCGGTCTATGACGTGTCCCAA
Organism: Chaetodon trifascialis; assembly: GCF_039877785.1. NCBI lineage: Eukaryota > Metazoa > Chordata > Actinopteri > Chaetodontiformes > Chaetodontidae > Chaetodon > Chaetodon trifascialis. Next base: position 17,164,154 of record NC_092073.1, read on the forward strand.
AAAAAAAAAAAAAAAAAGCCCATCACAACTTTAAAGAGCCCAAAGTGGCGTCTTCAAATTTTGTCTGCCAATGAGTCTAAAATCAAAAGCTGTTCAGTTTATGTCAAAGAGAAGCAGCACATCCTGTCAGCTGAGAAGCTGGAACCTGACAGTGTTTCGCTATTTTCACCAAAAACGATTCATTTATTAACAAAAGCATCGCTGATTAGTTTTCTCCAAGAATTCAGTCCCAAGCCGTTCTCGTGGAGCGCTCATTTACAAACAGTGATTACTAAACGTCCTGTAACCACGTACGGCCGTGGTGTTAATAAAAGTGAACAGCAGGATGAGAAGGTAGAAAAACAGTGTGTGCAGAAAGAGAAACTCACATGATGCTGCAGATGTGCGCCGAGACGGCCGTGGTACATGAGGACCTTCAGGGCCGTCTCCACGCTGGGAGTTTTGGGGTCTTTTGTGGTGGCGCTGAGGTGAGTGTAGAGCACCGACTGTTGAGACAAATATCACACTGGTTCACGTGTCATCGAGGAAACAGACGAAATGTTTATCGTCATGGGGATTCACTGTTTTTAATTATTGTGCTTCTAAAATCCAACATACCCTCCAGTTTCCTAAGACTGAATGGAGCTGCTTCAGAGGCCTCTCACCGAGAGCCAGGACCTTCTCTCGTGTTGAAGTGCGGCTGAACAGGTGCTCCAGGTAAGCCAGAGCCAGGTCAGGTTTGGCCTCCACCGTCTCCTGGATACGCACCTTTCGGTTGGTGTTTCCCTTCTCCTGAAGTTGAAAGAAAGAGGACTTTTACCCAGAGCAACATTTTCATAAAATCTGAGAAACCCAACATTAGCTTCCGCCCTTCATGTCGAAGCGCATTGGCGTTGTGTCGACTGACCCCCTGCTTGGGCAGAGCCTCGGCGAGCCAGTCGGTGACAAGTTCAAGGATGTCGGCGGCGTGGCCCCAGCTGCACATGCAGTCTAACAGCTGGCTGAACTGTGCCGGCGCTGCTCCTGGGTCCATCCTCCTCAGTCTGGACAGAACGCCACAGCTGAGGACGAGAGAGCGGCATGAGGGAGGCATGTCAGACGAGAACGAGTCAGTCAGACAGAAGAGGAAAAGGTGAAAGGCCAAACGAGGTGGAGACACCTGAAGGTTGGAACTGCAGCAGCAGGCATGAAGGAGGCCAGCTGTATGAGAGGAACGGTGCATTGTTCATCCTGAAAAACAAATCAAGAATGTTTTATAGTGTTTGTTCATGAAGCATGACTGAAAAATACAAACACGTGCAGGTTCAAGCACCTCAAAGGTCTGGAAATATTTGGCCATGACATTTCCAAACTTGGCAAAAGTGTACTTCTGGGCCTCTTCATGCTGTTTCAGGGCCTTCTCGACACTTCTCCACAGGATGACCACGACCTCCAGCAGACGGGCCATGACGGACGTGTCTTTCCCCAGCAGAGGTTCAGCCTGCTGGGATCAAACACCATAAACTCAAAGTGTATAGACTATTTAAGATCAACGCGCTCCTACGTCTTATTCCATTCAGGAAAGTATAGGTTAAGATTGACAACTGAATAACAGCTACAACATCAAAATTTCAAAAAACAAGCGTCAGACTTCATCATTTCTATCCGGATGTTCAAAAGCATGAAATTAAATTAAAGTTGAAAAAAGATGCTGACTCAGCAAGTATTCTGATGATGGATTAACCTTTTCATCATTTTTTAAATCAGAAATGCAGAACACACAGAAGAGGACGGACCCAGACACCGCAAACTCAATAACAAAGACGTTAGACCTCCGACTGTGTCAATCAAAACTGAACATTATTATCTTTGTAAGAGCACAACTGATGGCTGGGTTCTTGTATTGGATTACATTAGATTTTACAGGTGTGCCTCACAAAGCAGCCACTGAGTATGTGTCCACACACTCACATCACATACAGAAATTTCAGTCTGATTTTCATAAGATCTGAGTGCTTCTCAAAGTTCAGTTTGTGGAGCTACAGAAACAGTCTGTTAGCATCGGCGTCTCTTACTGCGCTGTTCTCCTTGTTGCTGTCATTCATCTCAGACAGGTCAGCCTGGATACAGCTGTTCAGAACACGGCGAATAGCCAACATCAGCTTTACTGGAAGACAAAGGGATAAACTGCTACTGGACATTGAACTTAAACTGCAAACACAGCATGCTGAATGATTTGCTGTTTGGCTCATCTTTAATGAGGGTTACAGGCACTTACTTATATTAGTGGGGGCTGTGTGTTTGTGGGCGTACAGGTAGAACTTCCTGGCAGCTATGGGGTTCATCTGGATGAGAGTGATGCACCGACAGCACCACTCCCTCTCAGAATCGTTGACAGGGAAGAAGGACTTGAAGAGCAGATCGACGATGCGCTTGGACACCGAATGGGAATCGATAGCCAGACGGGCCAGCAGGTGGTCCATGTTGCACACATCCCAAAACTGAAGAGTGGGACACAAGAGGGCTTTTTTACAGCTGGCATTAATGAGCATCTCGTGAGGAGATTAGATTTCACTTTGTACCAGCACTTAAGCATATCTTCAGTATTGCATATACATCCATACTTTTCTTGTATTATCTTGTTGTTATTGATTAATTTTAATGTTATCTACTATTGCTTGTGGATACTGTTTTAGTTATATTTATTTTTGTCCTGATCCTCGAGTCTTCGCAGTCCATTCCCCTTTGTATTTATGACAAAAAGCACCCACTACAATCTGACAGGCATGCTGTCATTAAAATATATTACTGGACAACATGTTGCTCTCAATATGGAGAGTCTGCAGTTGTATAGCTGTATTGTATTTTTCTTTTCTTTGTCGTTTCAGTTGTTCGCACTATCAACACTGCTTTGTTTAATTGGAAACAGCAAATAAATTGTGTTAAAGAAATCAATTCCCAATCTAGAAACCAGATAATAATAATTCAAAGTAGACAAAAGAAGCACATTTCAAAACCTGCAACGATTACACAACCATGTATAAAGCTAACAGTACCTTGGCGGCACGCACTGCCTTCACCTTGATAAGCATGTCAAGGAAAGCTATGCGGACTTTCTCCGAGGTGTCATGAAGGCTGTATTTGAGAGTAGGCAGGAGTTTTTCCAGCAGCGGATGGCTGAGTGCGTTGTCCAATACAATAGCCAGGCACTGGGGAAAATGTTACACAAACCACAAGTCATTAAACATCCTGTCTGCTGCCAATGAAGACAGCTGTGCTAATTCTGTCTGCGGCAACAATGCTCACAGTCTGTCATCACAAAACCTTTGGATGAGAGTCCCAAATGATTATAATTTCTGAATATAATTTGACTTAATACTGCCAGTTTGTTCAACATGTTGTTAAACATGCTTTCAGCGGGTAGAGCAGCCGTCCACTTATCAGAAGGTCGGTGGTTCGATCCCTGCAGTCCACAAGTATCCTTGGGTGTGTGAGTGAGTGAGTGAGTGAGTGAGTGTGTGTGTGTGTGTGTGTGTGTGTGTGTGTGTGTGTGTGTGTGTGTGTGTGTGTGTGTGTGTGTGTGTGTGTGTGTGTTGGCTCTTGTCGTAAAGTGCTTTGAATGATCGGTAAGACTTAAAAAGTGCCATATAAATACAGTCCATTTCCTCAGATCCCAGGTAAGATTTCACAACAGTAATTTAAGTCTAAAAGGCTCCACAGCTACATTTTCCAGCACAGCACACACCAGGTCAGACAGAAACAGCATCTCCTACCTTGAAGACTGAGCACCGGACATCAGGGGAGCTGCTATCAACCGCCAGATCCGTCACCAGCTTCTTCAAGAAGTCTGCAATGACTGTGGGAGGAAGGAGCTCCCAGCACTTAGCCAGGATCTTACAGACTCCCAGCGTGGCAGTTGAACGCACCGTGGGATGAGGGTCATTGAGGAGGCCCTGCGGATCACAGACAGGGTGGTTTGTAATTTTGATTATGATTGTATTTTGCTCCCGTTTAAGCTCAAAAAGGAGATGAATAGCTTTAAAGGATCTTACCATAGCTGTGTCCAGCTGCTTCTGAATGGCCTCATCTATGTTTTTGTTGTTCTGGTCCGGGTCGTGGACTGGGAAGGCCTCAGTGAAAAGGAAAGTGGCGTTTGCGCGCACCTCAAAGTTTGGAGCCTGAAGGAATCAAAGAGAAAGACATTAGGCGAGAATAAAATAATAAAATACTGGCCTGAATGAGCTACAAATTTGTATCCGTACACTTAAAGCTTTCCAGAGAATGGGCTTGTAGAGATTATAGAGCATCTTGTCCACCTTGTGACAGCCCTTCCTTGCATGGACATAGCTCACGATCTGCGTATGAGAGCAGGGAGATCAGAGACTAAACACACACGATACAGTATGGACATCATGAAAGAAGGTAACACGTCTACCTGTCGGACTTTGGCATGGACAGGAGATGTTCTATGAAGGAAGATTGCATTCTGCATAAAATCCTGAATGCATGTGCTCTCAATCTGGTCCAGGAAGTCCCCAATAGCCTTCTTCCATGCTCTGAAGTAGATCTCCGTAATATGAGTCATCATGGTCCTGCACAGAGCAATTCAGTGATAAATAACATGAAGAGAAAAGTGACAACTGTCAAATTGAACAAAGTGAGCGTCTTACTTGCTATAAAACTCCAGCTGGTTTTTGATGGTGCCATGAATAACCCAGATGAAGTGGATGTTCCAGCTGAAAAGAAATACCAGGAATCGCTTTCCCTGTGACAATATGCACATCATCAGGCTGACAGCTAACAGACAAAGCCACAACAATGACAAAAGAAGAAGGGAAAAGAAATGACAGTGACTTAAACGCACACAGCGGCTAATTATCACTCTACTTACGTCATCGTTTCTAATGTAAACAGGACTGTGAAAGCACTGAAGCAATAAGTCGATAATCTGCTTGTTGTCTTCTGATGCGTAGTCCAGGCTCAAAAGCACATCATGCAGACTCCAGACTCTTTGGATCTCAACACCCTGACAAGACAGATGAATGATGACAACAGAAGCTTAAGGCCACAGCAAAAGGCCCGACATTGATTGACCTGAAGTGTAGCTGGGGTCATATACTGACTGGTTTCTTCAAAATGAAGCTCTTCTGCAGAGAGATGAGGATAGCAGTGCGACCAAACTTTTCTTTCTCCTTCAGGCCCTTCTTCCACCACGCCTCGCACAGCGTGTGGATACGGAGCTGCAGCGGCGCCTCTGAGACAGGCAGCGACACCAGAACATCTGGTGGAAAGACACAAACAAGAGACTCATCTCACAAAGAAATAATCTACACAGACACATCAATTTAGCAGAGAGAAAAATTCACAGGGACACCAACCATGAAGCTTGTGGGCAATTTCCAGAAGGACACTGTAGGTGTCACCGTCTTGCAGGACCTTTAAGGATACTGCAGCCACTAGTGTCACACCGTCCACGACAGTCATGGCATGTTTCTGAACATGGAAAAGCAAATACAGGTAGATTTTAACAATGCATGTTGTTACAGTTCATATGGAAGCAAAAATACAACTGCACACTGTACACTGACTAGTAAACTCACAGGGTCTGCAGCCAGCTCCACTTCCATACCCTCCCCCCTGCCCTCCTCCCAGCGCTCCGGAGGCGACTCGTGCAGGACTTCCTGCAGGAGTGAAGCCAGGTTCCTCCACAGAGTCTGTCTCTGGTCTCTGGGCATCTCCTGCACCACCTCCTCCACATCGAAAGGCTCCGTTTTGTCCTTCTGCTCAACAACACAGACAGGAGCAGTGAGAGAAACAACTTGAGAGACACAGGATAGACACACTGACAGATACCAAACTCTAAACTGGTGATTAAAATATTTTTGCAATGCAAATATACAAATAGATGCTTGGTAGCTTAGTAGCACTATAGAAGCGTATCTGTGCTGCATTGAGCCCTTTGTTTTGTGTTGGTCAGCCAGAAAATCTTACATTTAATCAAAATTGTATAAACTAGATTAAAAAATTGAATTAAATAAACAATGACCAGAGCAACCTGATTTGCAGAAGCTGCCAGATGTAATGAAATTTAAGACTCATTTTCCAAATTATATTACAACCACAGAGCTTCAGAGTTGCGTCTGTATTAGAGATCACAGCTTTCTTTTAAATATGTACATTTAGTCGTCACTTTCTATTGAACTTGCTAAAGTTGACACAGTCAAATACAGCAGCCCTGAAAAAAAACCTTCACGAAGGCTGTAATGTTCAGTTTTTGTTAGAAAAAAAAAGCGTTGATTCAACCTGGTGTTGTTCTGGAGACTGTAGTTCGTATTGCTCTTTCATCGAACAGTGTTATACTGAGATGTGTGGGAATATTTAGTATATTTCCACAGTTTTAAGGCAAGAGCACCAACGACACAAGTAATAGACGAAGCCGAGACACATTCAGGAGATTTGTGATGGGTCTGCACTCCTGGTTTGATATTAACGTTACTTACATGAAGCTGGACGAAGCGAAGGAAGTCCTCCACATTTTCCTTACAGGCGGCCTCTAGAAACGCTTCTCGCTTGGACATGTTTTTGTTTTTCCAAGCGACAGGGAACAAGATTCCCCGTAAACCTGTGATGAGAAACGCAAATGTTACGGTTATGCCAGTTTAGCTAACCTAGCTGACTAACGTTAACGTTACTGTAACACAGTCCAAACAAACATGGCTGTCCGTTCGTCGTTTAACGTTAAAAGTGTTTCTTGCGACCGTTACTCCTGCTCTGTGCGTCGGTACTGATAGTATTGTTACTTCTAATCCCAAAAGCACAACACATAAAGCAAGAACTTCGTCTCTTACCGTTTTATTTGTAATTTGGAAACAGACAGACAGATGACAAGCAACCATAACAGCGAACCCGCGCAAATTTGGACGAAGTCGACGCCCCGTGCGTAATGACGTCTTACGTCCATTTTAGACGTTGACGTATAATTGTCATCCGCTTCTTCTACCACTTGATGGCGACAAATCTCTATATATGTTGTGTGCATCTTACAACTCGTGGTATTTTTACCAGACCACATATGTTTTGATGATGGTGTTGTACTGAAGTTGCACGTGATTTTATTTATTCCGTTAAGAAATCTCCTTTTTCGATTACACCCAATTTCTCAAGGGAAATTCTGCTGCAAGGTCGAATCCCGCAATTTGCTCAAGTCCCTGACCACATACTCCCATCCACATGCACATTTACGTCTAAAGTGCGAATAATTCATAGTCCACGCTGGACAGAAGAACCAGTTTCAAAAAAAAAAAAAAAAAAGCAGAGACCATTTTCACAAGAGAAACCATTTATTTTTCAAAACCAATGAGGCATCATTCAAAATAATAACATTAAGAAGGCAAAAATTACATTGCATTTTTTAAGGCACAGGATAGATAACAAGAAAAGTCTATAATGCTCCAATAGCAAAACATGTACAAGTCTATGACATAACTGTCATCTTAACAACTAATTCTGGCAGCCCTGCTCATAAAATGCAATAACTGTTGTCTCTGCTCACATTATATTGTTTGTTAGACTCAACTGGTTTGAACAACAGTCAAACCCTTATTCAAGTATCCTCTGCATTGTTCATATAATACAGCACTTGTTCATAGCCCTAAAATGCCCCCAGGTCTTCAGCATCTTAGACAACATTCAGAACAACCAATATTGCACAAAGTCGTCTGAAAATGGAGCAATCATTTCATCCTTTGCATGTATGCATTCCACGTTTGTAATCGAGCATAAAGAACAATAGACAATCAAATAACACTGCATGACAAAAACATATCAAAGTCAAGACTGCTACTGAAGCCTACGTCTGTGATTGTTTCTGTTCCTTTGGTAAGAGTTTTCTCAGACAACAAACCGACAGAATTTGTCACATTTGAACAAACTGGACAGAAAGCAACAACAGGTTTGACAGATTTCAATATCACTTCCCTTAATTAAATAAAATGCCATGAGAACGCCTGCTTGTTCTTGTAACTACACGTTAACGAACTGATATTTACATAAAACACTGAAAACAGAGACAAGGCAGTTAGTGTGTTTCAGCGCATTACAATATGTTACAGTGTCTTCCAATCATGATCATGAAAAAACCTCTTGCATGCTGAAATAAAGGCTGTAAACTATATGAAACATGTACATGAATACAGAACGATGTGCCCTTATATAAACAAGATCACTATATTACAGCAGGGAGACGGTGTGACTATGTGAGGAAGGGATCTTGAATACTTCTCAAGCCTTGAGACGACAAACCATCTTCACTCAGATCATACCTGCATGAGAAAATGATAAAAATAAATACATTTGAGCACAAAAATAGTCTGCTTATTACCGCAAGAAATCATTCAAAGCTGCACAGCGTAAAATCCAAGTTTACCATTGAGTCCATCCCTTTGATATATCCTCCCCACTTAAATCTACCAGCACCTGCGAAAAGCAAAAAGAAATGAAGCTTTCTGACTCTGGGGAGGACTTAGGGCTGGCTGTGCTGCTGGAAAATGCTTCTAATAACAGGCAGAAACAGAAACATGCAGGAGTTACCTTTCCCAAAAGCCCTTTGTGTTTGGACAGGATGCTTCCTCCGTTCTTCACGGCTACATCCAGAGTTCTCCTGTGGAGCTCCACCATGGATACACTAAACTCAAACCTACGAACACACACATTTATTTATTTATTTATTCATTAGTGATAGACACATGTGAAAGGCCCAACAGCTGCAGCACACATCTGAGTATTTATTAATACTTTGCAGCTTACAAACATGCCACTGATCAGCATTTTAAGTGGGGATACATGATAATATCGGCACATCAAGGGTATCTGCAGATAAAGGCTTTAAAATCAAAGACTGGTATTGGCCCAAAATTGACATTTCTGCTGATATGACAGGCCGATAAGATGACACTTTAAACAGTATGTGCATAAATCTGCATCGACAATCATCCAAAATAAGTTGGAAACTATCATCATAGCGGATATCAGCAAAAATCTAATATCATGCATCTATAATGTCTGAACTCACGTTTGATCATAAACTGGGTTAAGGGTCCTCTTCACTGTGCCCGTCTTCCTCCTCCCTGTCCGGCTCTTGTCAGGCAGCAAATAGAGGCGGATGAAGGGATCTGAACTGTCTTTGGTGAAGGCTATCAAGTTACTGAGGACACACGGGACGAAAGTGTTTCACTCACATGTTGCTGAGCACATGTTGCTTAGATTAATGCTGCTTATTCAGTCTTAAGTGCCACAAGAGGCAAGAGGTTCTGGATTCTGAAGAATGACTTCCCATGAATTACAACAAAGGCCTGAGACTGGGGCCAAAATACAAGGACAAATGTGTGGAGGAAAAGTCTTTGGAAATTAAATGAAAGCAAGTCTACCATATATCTTTCAAACAACAAATGGGAACGCAGAGTACGTTGGCAGTTGTGGACCTCACCGGCAGGCGTGCACAACCACAATGAGTTTGTTCCTCTGGGAGCTGTGTCGAACAGTCAGCTGGACCTCACCCAGGGGGTACTGGCTGGGGGCCGAGCCACTATAAGACATCAGAGGGAGTCAGTGTCACTTCCAGAGGCTGCAGGTGAATTTATACAGCATGGATGAAGCAGGGACAGATGGACAGCTTGACAGGTAGTCTGATAAAATATTCATTAATGTACATATTCAACAAAAAATGCCATTTCATCAGAGGCAAGCGCTGAATTTAAATGTATGAGTCAATTAATCGAAAAACATTATGATGAAATTTAGAAATGGGGAGTAAAATATAGAGACAGACAGGAGGAGTAGGTGGGAAATGATTTTAAAGCAGTGCATCACATGTGCCATTTACTTCTGCAGCTGACGGAGCCTTTGCTGAAGCTCCAGGGTGGCGAAGGGCAGGGAGATGTCCGAGGCCAGGCTGGGAGTGGACTCCTTATGAGGCAGGTGTTTCTGGGAGCTGGAGATGCAGGTGCTCAGGTTGGAGGTACTGCGGCGAGGGCTGGCTGAGTACGGCTCGCCATCCCTTTGTTGGAGGGTGAGGGTGGAAGCATTTACAGGTGGCGGAGGCGTGGGCGGAGGCAGCGGGGACTCCGAGGCAGATCGCCTCTGGGTGGGGGCCGTACTTGGCTGCGGCACGCTGGACTTCCTGACCTGGACGGAGGAGGGCTGGTCTGAGGATACCTGCTTCTCCAGAGAGAGGATCTACAGACAGACAGGACATTACAAGGAATGATGATGAAGAACTACAGCTAAGTACTGCAGTTTCAGAATAATATTACTTATGTTATTTCCATTTAGTTTGATTGGTGGGTTTACATACAGTACAACCTCAGAGTGACTACAATCCTCTGGTTTGTTCAAAGAAGCCTGCACCGTCAGAATGACTAACCTTTTCTTGTAAAATGGCTTTAATGCTGCTGAAACACTTCAGGTATGTTCGAGTGGCTGTTCAGCACCTTGGTGAAATCTGTCTTTATGGTGCTATATATCTCTCGACAATGGCTCCAGAACTGTCAATAAGCCCGTAAAGCCATTTCCCTTTGTGAATGTCCATTATGAATCTTGAGTTGGTTGTGATCCAATATAGGAAAGCTATTTCAGTGCAGGTCAATACTGTGACATGGCTGCAGTCATTCTTTTCTTTGATCAGTTGTGGTGATTCAACAACGGAGAATGCGCTTTGTTTCGAGAAGGGTAATGCAATTTACCAGCACAACAGCATCCTTTGTTTTAGACAGTATTAAAAGTTATGCTAGTCTGTCACACAATGTCAATATATCGTTGGTCTCGTGTAGAAGCAAAGCATGTTTGTGAAATAAGTGAATGTCTGAGTTCAGGGGTTAAAGGGTGCTTGTCCATTCAGGTTGAGTTCAGGCATGAGTGGGATGGTTTCCGCAGACTGAACTCAGCTGGCGACAGCGTTTTCAACCTACTCCTGAAGCTAATATTAGCTTCATTAGCTCATCTTTACCTTCAGTTCAGCAAACAGTTCACAGCTCACTTCACAGCCTCCTCACAGCCCATCCTGTGTGAATCAGCAGATCTTGAGCATCTGCTCCACTCTCATGAAATGAATATCCCTAAATCACTAATGCATGCAGGTCCATTTTTTTACCCTCAGGGCCATCTTAAGTTTGATGGCGGAGCTGGGTCCGGAGTTCCTCAGAGGAAAGCACTGAGTCAGCGTCATGTCTTCCTCCGCTAACAGGCTGCTCAAAGGCACCATCAAATTACCCAGGGTGCATTTGTGCTTATCATCTTTTACCTGTGCATTAAGACAGATGAAGAGTCAGCGACTTCCACAAGTCGGTGGGCGATCTTATAAAACAGGCATGTTGTCAGTGAAGGCTGGTGCAGCATTACCTCCACCTCGAGATCCTGCCTCCTGGGGTTGTGAACGAGGAATGAGAAACAATCTTCCCACAGAGGCTCCTTGGTCTTGAACCGGATCTTTACGGGCAGACAGGTACTCATTTGTTAGGTGTTAATTAAATGTCATTAGAGCAACTGATGAAAACCCTAGTTCATCAGGAGAGGACATTACAAAGTGTTGAGCTTGAATACACCACCATAATATCAGCAATAACACACTCAGACTGTGCGCATGATACTATATTTATATATATTGCATATTATACTTTGTTGTTGTTCCATATTATACCTATACATAAACATGTACTATTTTAACTTCTACACTTCTACTCAACACAATAATGTTGTTTAAAACCTCTAATGAGCTCTGCTGATTTTCATTATCTCCTCTTTGACGTGTCAAAGTTTCCCCACACCACTGCTTTCCATGAATAAAGAATTTGAACAGTGGCAGGCTTTTCATATTTCTGGCTCTTTACTTAAGCAATTAGGATTAGGATTTTAAATGGAACAATGACTATAATTTAAAAGTGATTGTTTTAAGCTTTAAGGGTGTTTCTTACTTATATAGTTTTGCACAGTTTTAGGACGACACAACACTCCTGAACATAGTATACTGCAGGCAAGGAGAGACAAGGAGTTTCTATAGTCAAGCAGTTGAACACGAGTGACCCGTTCAGTCACCTCAGCCCCAAATAGTCTGTTTCTCACTTGCTAAAGACCAGCCTGAAGGCAAAAAGCCACAGAAACAAGCAAGAATATGAAGATGGCAGCAGTACAGGCCTGGCAGAGATGTCTTTGGTCCTGAACTTCAGCCAGTCAGCACAGGTCTTTTTACTTATTTTGTCTGATTAGACCTCTTCTAAGGACCATGCCGGCATGTACACGCTGCACCTTCACTGGCGTCACTCACTCTCATGCATATAGTTGTGAAGCGGCTTAGATGTGTATGAAATTCTGTCGCTTGAATCATTAGCACAAAAGATTAAAAACTAAAAATATCTGCAAAGCCGATGTACATGAAAACATAAGAGTTAGCTCGGACACCCAAGGTGCAGTTCAGCCAGAAACATCTAATCAGAGAGCTTAAAATGCTGTTACGTGGGCAGCTAACAGTGGACAGAGGCTAAAGATTACAGTATGGAGGAAATTCATGATGCAGTCTGCAGCATTCTGAGATTCTGGCTCAGTTTTAGTTCAATTCAGCAGCTGCTCTGTTTCGTTCCTGTAACGACAAAACATTTAGAGTTTGCTACGACTCTGATTGACTGGCTTCTTCTTTGCAGTGATAGCACAGAGTCTCGTGGGTATTGTAGTAGTCTTTCTAACTATTTAGCCTATAACTCTGCTACAAAAGGAGTCTAATACAACAAACCTCTCTAAAGCCATTAGATGCTTGTCGTAAACCTTCAGCATCAATAATAACTTGGTCCTCCTCCTGACTAATTTCCCTTTTGAATTCTATGAGAAATAGCTGGTGAGCACACTAAATGTCAGTGTAATGGCTCTTTTGCCGACACATAATGGTATGTTGGAGGCTGTTAGCACTTGTAATACTACACTCTCTCCTTTAATTCCACAATCACCTGCAGAGGGTATTTTTTTTTCGTCTCAGACAGAATGAAATCTGACAATATAATAACACTCACCGATGCTTACATGACTCACCTTACTCTCAAGTGTTTTGTGCCCAACAGTCAACTGCACATAAGGACTGGGTTCACTGCTGCTCTTCTTTGCAGACTATTAGAGAGTCAGAGAGAGGGGAGTTAGCCGATTCTCCTCGCTGTGACACACAATGCACAAAGTCAGTAACGGACGACATAATTACACCCAAACTAAAACATCAGCTTCTTGAGACTCTGCATCAAGCACACAATGGTGGAAGAGTCTGCGGTTCAAAGGGGAAGGCACATTACCATACGGTTTGACAAGCAGGGCTGCAGGCACAGCGGCTACCGAGGAGACTGCCAAGCTTTGTCTCCTCTGCTTTCTAATTTTAGCATGCTGGGTTCTGACAGCTAAGTATTATCCAGGACTCCTTACAGAATAATAATACTGTGCATATCTACGAGCCACGGGGAAAGTCTTAACTCATGTTAACCCATCCTTTCTCTCGAGGAGGGAGTTAAAGTTTCTCACCAGCATTAGAGTTAAGCTCCATATTGTTCATGCAGGCTCATTATCACAACCCCACCCTTCTTAATATGCTCCGACTTGAATTCAGACGGAACTGAGGACAAAAAACCTTTCATATTATTGAGGCTATATGTTCGCACTTACTTTGCCTAAAATGTGATTCTGTTTCTCTATATTGTCATTTTATACATCTGTGGATAAACAACACCTATTGCATTATTTTCCCTTCTTTACCCTGTTAAAGTTTTCTTTGTGGAGTTTTTCCTGATCTGAATCAAGGGTATTTTGCCCTCTGAGACAAATCTGTGATTCTGCTACATAATTCAGTTACATAAGTAAAATTGGCTTGACTTCACATCTGCAACTGGGGTCATCACTAGGTGTGGGTAGGTGGGTGTCTTGGCATTTTGTGCTTTCAGACTGAAATATATTCAGTAAACAGTTAACCCACAATTAACAAAACCCTGATTTTCAATCTTATTTCCACGCATTTGTCATCGTGGTGACACATCTTTAACAAGTGAATCACATTTTTAAATATCCTGCCTTCATCAGGTTGATTAAGGAGAGCTCGCTGAAAATGTGGTGTGCTCCTCATTGTGTGCATAAAGTAAGGAAAAAAAGTCTACATCCAGAAAACGTGTCAAGTGTTCTCAAAAACTTCTACTCTGATGTCGACTGATGTGGAAAGACCAACAAGAAGAGGAAGTAAAAGAAGCATTTTAGATATCAAAACAACTTCAGTATAGACGCAATGAAGAAATGAAAGAGCGATGCGCAGCAGCTCAGCTGCTTTATATCATTTGATGATGCAGAAGCTCAGTCTGTCACCCTGCTAGCAGCCAGCCCAACCAGGCAGCAGCAGCACTGCAGTCCCTAGAATAAATGGCGGCATACGGTGGCACGGTGGTAACACTGTCACCTCACAGCTAGAAGGTCCTGGGTTTGATTCCTGGAGTTTGCATGTTATCCCCGTGTTCACCTGGGGTATCCTCCGTAAAAAAAAAAAAAACACAAAAAACACTGCAAGAACCAATGGTGACGAAAGGAACTGGGTCCCCGGGTGCCGCTGTCGGCTGGCAGCCCACCGCTCCTGGTTTGCCGCGGAGAAAGGACTTACCAGGATGGGCAAAAAGCGGAGAAATAATTTCACTAAGCATGGCGTGTGTGCAGTCTCCCTCCTGTAACATATGTGCCGTGATTAATAAAGTAAAAATCTTAATCTTAAAAAGTGAACTACTGGGTGCAAACTGGAAGTATTTTTACTCCAGTTACCCTGTGATGCCATAGGAAAGTGGCCCATAATGCTGCAGTGAGTTTCACCATGGACTCATGTTGCAATGAGGGAGTGCCGCTGCATGGGAGGATTGAAACTTCCTGGAACTATTGAAGGTAAGAAACGACTTCTGTCAATTGGAAGAATGCAGCAGTTGACCTGACTGAGAGTTTGTGTAACCTTTGGATACGTTTGGATAGAACAACTACGTATGTTGTAACACAGTGTATCACCTGCTGTTGTTCTTCCTCTTTAACTGTAGTGTCATGTTTTTACAATACAATGCCACATTTAGTATTCACTGTTACTGACATTTGCTTGTCCAACATCATGAGAAATGCAGGAATGCTGGGCCGACAATCATCAGCTCCTGTTCCATACCATAACTTCCAGTCTGAGGTGGACATGGCCCCATTCATTTGCAATGCCATAAAAATGAGCACAAGGAAAAGTGGCCACTGTTTTCAATCAACCATAAAGACTGAAGACACATTTTCTTTCCTTTAGAAATATCTGAGTGCAATACTAGACGTGTGCATGCCAAATCACTTGAGTTCGGAAACGTGGAAAACCATGTGTCACCACAAAGAAGAAGAGAGGCGTGCAAAGCACAACACGTCATAAAGCGGACAATGCAATCATTCATCTTCATGCACATCAAGGAAATTCACTCTGGTTGGTTGATTCATCACAGTCACATGACGCTGGACGGTGCACTTGAGGACGCAGGCGAAGAGCAACAGATGAGACACAGGGTGTGATCAGTACATGCAATCCATTTTTCCCACATTACCTTCAGGGCCTTAAAGACTGAGACTTGCTTCAACCCATCATAGGTGAAATCTGACAGGTTGCTCTTTAAGCCACAAGGAGATTTGGGGGAGAAAATCACACCCACAGTTAATAGGGCGGGAGTGACTGGCAATGGTTAAGAGGCATGAGAAAAGCCCACAAGACTATGTTGATATACGTACTGAAACATGGATAGTATGGGTAATACATAGTAAAAAGCAGCATGAGGGCTGATAGTGTCGACACTGCAGCAAGCTAACAATGAAAACGTAGGTCAGAATAATGAGGCTATTTCCCTCTGGGAATATTTGGAGGTGCTAACAATGTGTGACTTTTTAACAAGCTACAGGCCTTCTGTATCTGTACGACTGCGCATTAATTGGCTCACTAATGCGGTTTCCAGCTCTTTGTTCTGTAGACGTTTGATATTTCACGCTTGCACCTGATTTAGCACAATATGCATCTGTTTCCTGTGTTTTGAAGTGTCTACCTCATGTTAATGGTTACTGGGCACTCGGGGTAATTATCCTCACGTTACATTAAAACCGTGCAGCTGACGCATGCTTTGAGACACAGGTCCTGTTACTGTCCACCCCACACCATCGCACACGGCTAATGCTAACACTAGCAGGATGCAACATCACTGCGGGACTCACGCATATTGTCCTATACTCTGAGGTATTGCTCTCACAAAAGACTAGACCGGACGCTCTCCTCTCGCTTAAGTTTCCGCAGCCTAAGCTGCCTGTGAAGACGCTCTTGGGTGAAGAGGGAAGAGAGAAAAGTTGAGTCATGAGATCTGAGATGGCTAAAAGGTGCTATTCTGTAACTGACTGCGAAAAGCCTTTTAGCTGTTTTGACTCCAAGTTATTTAAAGGTCACAGGTAAGTTTTACCTCATTTGGTGTAATCAGAGCTTATTAGATAAAAAAAAATGTACAACGCTCCTGAAAATTTGAGGTTTTGCAAGTTCAAGGTTCCCATTTGACAACAGCTCTAAAAATCTTGATAGAAGACAGAATCCCTGAGCTGTAATGACCTGATCACAAAACATATTGACCCGTTTGGAGCTGTAGGCCACATTCATAATAGCCAGTTGTTGGTTTTATGGGCAGGTTTGGAGCAGCTAAGATAATGAGCAAAATAATAAACCTGCTCGCTTGGTTGTTAGGTTCACCTGGAGGTCAGTCAAGCACCACAAAGCCTGAAACATTACGGTAACAGGAAAGCGGAGCATTGCTGCACAGTGACCAATAATCCTTGTCTAAACAAGTGGGCCACACTGGTATTTCTTACTAAACTGGTTCAGAGTGTTGCTAAATGTGGTGTGTGTGTTTTGGGTGGAGAACAAGAAGCCCGCAGAAGCCTCTTCAAATATTTTAGCACAAGCTCTGACATCAGAACAACAGCACTGCCAGCATCAAAATAAAGTCACATCACAGGATCTTACTGGCAGGTTCTTTGCTGAGTCCAGATAGACCACGAGCAGCGCTGACGATAATCCGTCATTGGCCAGGCTTCTGTCTGCACGCACGCTTCGCAGCACCTAATTGGGCAGAAAATGCAGTCACCTCAGAGAAAGATGGCTGCTGGCTATCAACCCTCCAGTATCAGTAGCAAATATAGACACAGTGACACAGGATTTGCTCTGTTAAAGCAAGAAAGTTTTTTCTCTTCAGTGTTGTACCTGGTCCAACTTGTCAGGTGTGGACAGCAGAGACAGCCACTCCAGTTTTAGGTGGAGTTTCCCCGTAGAAGCTTCCTCCAGGTTAAACCACTGCAACAGCGTGACAAAACGTCAAAGTTAAATTACTGAGTTAAGTCACTGAAGGGACCCAAGTATTGATTTAGGTAACGAGTGGCTAAAAATATGTGCCAAAACAGCACATAAGTGTTTTTTTTAAAGGAACAGTCTGACAATTTGGAGAGTTAGATGAGAAGACGCAAACCACCCTCATACCTGTACGATAAGTCTTGTCGTAACTGTGAGGTTGCGCTGCATTTCCAGTTTTTAGGCTAAGCTAAGCTAACCAGCTGCTTTTGGTAGCCTCGTATTTACCGTACAGACACGAGAGTGGTGTCAATCCCCTCATTTAACTCTCAGCAGGAAAGCAAGTAAAGATCTTTCCTAAAATGTCAAACAATTCCTAGAAGATGCATAATGTTTAAACTCTCAGTGTATTCTAATTACAAGAGTACCGTAACTTGACCATTGACATGGTCTTACCTCATCAACCTTCTGCTCTTTGTGCAGCTCAGTCATATCGATCATCAGGCTGTGAATAATGACAAATAATTCCTCAAATCAAGATGGCACACAGAAAGCAGAGAAATCACACCAATTAATCTGAGCAGAGGGGGTCCAGCTATTGATTGGCTCCTTCGTGGCGTAAGCGCTGGGTGTAGTGTTACAGCCTTGGGGCAAAATCGATGACTTTGCCCTTGAGCTTGGAACTGTGGGATAACACCACTTCTTCTTTACTATAACTGATGTCTACTGGTGGATGTCTACTTTCACCACACCATCCCCTCAGGCGTCCACACTGGGTTTAGGACCAATATGCAACGCTACACCAGACCCTCAGCTTGTCTATATAAAGCCAGTTGATTACAACAACACTTGTTCTGATGTGTCAGTCATGTTTCTGTGGACTTGTTTCTTGTGGAGACTGTGTTTTAGGATCAGAGCAGGGCAGGAAATGAAAGCAGCTCACCTTCCCAGGAAATCATCTTTGTCCGGATCCTCGTCAAACAGCTCAATCTCAAGGTGCTGACCTGAGTGCTCGTACACCAGCGCCTGATGAGCAGAAGCACAGGCTGAGGCGGGTGCAGGCATGTGTAATCAATAGACAGATTCTCTAATGCAGGCTGGGAGAATACACTCGTTTCATCTGTCAACAAATGACACTATTACTCAAACGCCCCACCTCGTAAACTTCGTTCCACTTGGGATGGAGGCTCTCCTTGACCGTCTTGCTCTGGAACAGCTGGTTGCCGATCTGCACGACGCCGTACGGGTCGGACTTGCCCTTTATCAGCCCTCCCAGAAATTTATCCTTCCCCTCCAGATCCTGAGCCTCCAGAAAGTGAATCCTGAGGACTCCCTGTGGAGACGCGCAGAGCACAGCGTTAAGGGGAGCGACCCTGAAATAGCAGCCTCTGACACTTCGAGGCCACGAGAGAGTCAGAGTTGATAAGATGTGACTTCACCTACCGAGTATCACGAGGCAATGCAAGAGAAAACTGTGGCTTGTTACCAGCGTCCGGTAGTCACATAATATTCTTCATATTGTTATTTGAAATTATTTAATTACGTTAATGGTTGTAAGAACTAGAGACAAGAAACTAAAGAAAACTGTTTGAATGGGAACAAGTGTTGTACATCATGTTAAATGTGGCTCAGAAGACACTAAATGTGTTTTTTAATCATCAAGTGACATGAAGCAGAGAAAAGCAGCAAAACCTTGCATTTGAAAATCTGACATTGTTGCACGATACATGACTTTAACAATTAATGGATTATCAAATTAGGTTTGATTAACTTTCCGTTAAATTTTTAGTCTAATCGTTATCAAGCCAGTGCAGAGCTTGATGACGAGCCAATCGTTTGAATCAGGTGTGTTGGAGGAGGGAAACATCTAAAACATGCAGGGCAGGGGGGCCCGAGGACCGGAGTTGAGAAACAGTCACTACGTTTACATGCAGTCAATATTTGGGTTATGGTCAATATTCCGGCTTCTGAAACATTCGGAATAACCTGTTTACATGCGTGAGCAAACAGGGTTATCAATTGGGATATCCCAATCAAAACAGCGACGCACGGAGAACATCATGACGCAATGCGCGTCATTTCAGCTTCTTCTTCCTGCATCCAAAAACAACAACAACAGCAGCACGGCGGATAATGAACAGCCCGGGTCGGTAGCAGTCGCCTTCGTTTGCATTTTGGTGCTGGTACTGACCCACCACCAGTACTTCACACTATTCTGTCTCACTTGAAGAAATAGGAAATGGAGCTGGAGCTGTGCCATCCATATCCATGCTACCTGCACTCAAAAGACCAAGATTCCTTGCGAACAGAACATGCGCAGAAGACAAATTAATGTTCTGTTTGATGGGGATATTCCGGCGTATACATGACCAAAAAGTCGGGTTAGAAAAGAAGTAACCCAGGGGTCATATTCGGGTTTTTAAAAACCCTTTCAAAAGGGTTATTGGTGTTTACATGGCCGTGCGCAACCGGGTTATTGCTGATATTCCGGTTATGAAAGGGTTACTTGACTGCATGTAAACATAGTGAGTGTAGTAATCAATTGATCAGTGAATGTAAAGTCATATTTACTGGAAAAGAGTGCATACAATGCATACAACAATTAAAGCCTAAAATATCTTAAACGTCACAAAGCAGTATCTCCTCAAGGACGCAGCTTGTATTGAAATATAGTGAAGTGTTTACCTTGTTGCCATGGGTACTAGCGACAAAGCCATTACTTTTTTTTTTTTTTTCTGTTTTAAAGCTGTGAGTTACTGACAAAACCCTGACATCTGCTTTCTTTTATTACAGAAAGAACAATGAAACACACAGCACACAGAGCCCATGAGATAGTTCCCCATGAAGCAGTCAGCGTATGAGCTCACCCAAACGGTTAGAGGACGCAGATTAAACCACCTCATGTGTCATTTCATTTTCACACTGTATTTGTACCTTCGGCATGGGGAAGCGCAGCTTGGCCAGTTCCACATCCCCGACCAGTGGGATGGTGATGCGATTTGGTAAAACCAGATAACTGTAGATGATGTCTTGAATCAGACTGTCAGAGAAGCCACTGCAAGGACAGGAGGGAGGGTGGTGAGAAAGGAGGAAAGCAGGATAAACAGAATGAAGCAGTGAATTATTTAAGTAAGGGTGCCCTTGGGTTATAAATATTCTCTTTTAATCTCAGCTTAGTACAGTACATTTCTGCTTTACATGTGAGAAGATAGTAGGAAAATTGGAGTCAGTTCAAGCATGTTGGTGCTGCGAGCCAAGAAGCCTCTGAATGTCTTTCTGCTCCGCAAATGATTCAACACTTCATGACAACAACAATGACAGTGAGGGCAGAGAATGGCATTACCGCCAGGAGTCCCTGGATCCATTTAGCTGTGGCACAGCTGTAAAATTGCAATCACAGCAAGGAAAAAATGGAATTAGAATGAAAATTCATCATCTGGTGTTATGGCTCCGCCTGTCCCTCGAAGAAAAATAATTGTGATTACAGCACAGCTGTCCATATATCATGATGCGGATGTCCTAATGAAAGGCGTTCATAAACTGTCTGGGTTACCAACTGGAAGCGCCTGAAAATGTCTCTCGGAGTGATCCCGGGACCCTGAAAACACACCGACTAAATGTACACAATGGCCTGGAGGAAACACTTAAGCGCTGCCACATGAGATACAACAACATGGTCTGTTGACAAGCAGCCAAATTAATGGGACATTTACTAATACAGGACCTGATGTAGCTATCCCCAGTGCGCCAGAGCAGCAACTTACAGTAGCTAGATGACAGCCTGTGTGTAATTGGTGTTATAAATTAAAGGAACTTCTATCCAAGATGTCCTGTTGAATTAGACCCAGGATGTTCCAGAGTCGCTGCCCAAACCAACAACGTCCACTTACACTGATGAGGTCTCCTGTACTGCAAAGTCAAAACACAGTAACTACATTTTTGGTGAAGGTTAAATTAAATCCAGCCTTTTTGACACCTGTTCGACCATCTAAAAGTAGAATAAGACATAGAAACAGAAAAAAAAACAGTAGCTAAAATTAGAAAACCATGCAACAATTTTGATACTCCAACGTCTTAAGAACTGAATTTGTTATACACCATAAAAAGCTTAGCTTAGCTTAGCTAAACAAGAGCCGCTGAGTCACTTGGTGACTCATAATAGTCGATACTTCATTCAATAATAGACAGATTATTTAACTCATAATAGCGGTTAGCTGCAGCCCTGCCTAGCATACAATAGCAAACAGAAACTAAAAGCCAACGGATCAGTGAAAGCACCTCACTTGGCAGCTAAGAGACCAAAATCCATAAGCAAAATGTGAACTGAATTATGGAAAGATTTCTAAATGTCAAACCATTCAGATGCCAGCAATTTACAATTAGCCAGCGGCTATTTGACATTTCAAAGTAAAGAGTAGTTCTGAGTTTATTGGGATTTATTGTAGGTGTAGGTGCAAGAGTCAAGGTTATGAATGAGTTCCAACACCAGGACACTTAGAGTGAATGTTTCATAAGTGCCTGCAGTTCATTCTAACCTTGCAATTTCTTAGTCATGAAGGTAATTCAGCAGCACTGTCAAAGTAAAGCAATTAAAATTCCTCTAAAAGCAGAAAATTCCTTTGCTTCTCTAAAACAACACAAAAACAGCACACCATCCATCCGATGACAATGAAATCAACTCAGCTGTGTTTGGCTGCAGTCAGGAGAAACATTCATTTGATCAACCCTGAGCTCCTCTTTGAAACGGCGGGCTGCAGCTCTTCTCTGTGAGCCGATTAGAGACTTTATGATTCTCTGGAGGGGGACTGATCAGAGCGTTTCTCCAGCTGAGATCTGAGAGCGTAAAGGGATTCCTGCTGCATCAGCGCTTATTGCTGCATTTTTGTTGCCCCCGCGGGTATAAACACTGGAACACCCCCACATACCTGCCAGTGTATGCACACAGTAATAACAGGGAGATTCATTTCAGAACAGTGCTGACTGCAGACATGGACACTTCTTAATATACAGAATTCGCAGTATAGTGTTAGAGAGTGTGTTTCACTCTCAAGAGCCATGTCAAAGAAAAATGTCCATCATCTTTTGACAGACAGTAATGCTATTAGCAATGCTAGCAGCGGCGTGGCTGCAGGGTAAGTAACACAGGTCTGTCAGTTTGGTCCAGACTGAAATATCTCTACAACTGTAGGATGGATGGCCATGAAATTATAAACAGGCATTCATGGTGTTTTCATGTATCCATTTAATATTTAGCGCTAACCATATGTTACCATGCAAACATGCTAACCTAAGATGCTGAACATGGTAAACATTACACCTGCTGAACATCAGCATGTTGTCATTGTGAGCATGCTAGCGTTAGCATTTTGCTGAGAGCAGCCTAACAGAGCTGCTCGCGTGCTCGTACTCTGACTCTAAAACCAACCCAACAACCATGACATATCACAACATGTACACAGAACATGATAAAAAAAGGCTTTAACAGCGACACATTGGGCGAGTCTTCAAGTAGGCAGCTGACGCTGTCTGTCTGCCGCCACATTCAAAGAACAGTCGCTGCAGCTACGATTTCACCATCTGCGCCTCCACTCCACCAGCTATTCCCTCTCATCTGCACGTGCTCTCCTTCCTCCACCACCAACACACACGCACACATGCACGCACACACACACACACACACACACACACACACACACACACACACACACACACACACACAGATTGCATTGCACAAGCTACATAGATCCATTTCAACCCACAGAGGACTCAACAGAAGAGCTGACAGCGACCAGCCACTAAATGCTGCCTGTGCCAACATGTCTGCCCACATCAGCAGGGCATATGACAACCAGCCATAATCCCAGAAAATCACATGCAGCAGCATTCATGCATGTGTCACTTTCTTTGTGGTGTAAATAATGTATGAACCACTCAGACAGCAGCGAGTAATTGTGTTTGGCTGTTAGCGACTCTTAATTGACGCTCATTTACTCCCCGCTCAGCCCACACAACCCCAAGGGGAAGAGACACTTAATATAAGCAAGACAACCTAAGAAAGATTGAAGAAACTGGCTACAAGCAGCACATTTTCTGACCTTAACTGTTTTAGCCCAGTTAGATCATTAAACTATTACTTAATCTGGATATTAACAGTAATGTGTGCATGTAAACGTACTGCCAACGTGCACGAGCTCACTGTCAGCCTGCAAAACGATGACCTCCATCAGCTAAGTCAGGTCAAGCTCTTAATCACAACAGCAACAAGGACAAGGACACCCCAGGCATCCAGCACTCCAATAAAACTTTAGCAGAAAATAATATCAGTGCATTTGGTGAAATCCATCTCCTCAGATATTGGACAGGACAGGCTCTGGTGAAAATACCCCCAGAGAGCACAGCGAAAGTATTTCCTCGTTATTTGCAGATTAAGTCTCAGGTGCTTAATGAATTATTGTTCTTTTGAAACTTGATCCTCCAGGTTTCATTTCATTTCCCTCACACGCACCAACAAAGACATTTCTTGATGAGCACAAAAAGCACGTTTGAGCTGACTTACTTGAGTCCAGGAATGTCAAGTATATTGGTGAGGCCAGTCCAGTTAATGTCCAGAAGCTAAAAGAAAATGGGAAAGGAGAAGAGGTCAGGTGGACGGGCTGCAGCAGAAGAAAGTGTAAATTAAATTGATTCAAACACTTCAGTTTATTGTTTTCTGTTTATTGTGCTCCATTCACCTCATCGCCTCTTATTTCTGGCCAACAAGCCCTGCTGAATAATAACAGCACGGACAAAGAGTCCGACACAAGTTGCAGCAAAATAATATAAATCAAAAGTTGTGTGAAAAGGTGCTGCTGGTTTGGTGGACTTTGAAAACAAAGAAATGCTTCACCCAGGATATTTAAATTATTTAGGAAAGATGTTTGGCAATGGAATGTTAATAAAATATAAAAACAGCAGCCTTTCTGGCCCTTAAGCGTATTGTTTTTACCTTTTTTGTTTTTTTATGCTTTACCTTTTAAGTGTTTAAGCGGATGCTGTATGCACAATTAGGCAGAAATCACAGATCTTCATATGGAAATGAATACAAAAACACCTGCTTACTGAAATATTTATGGACGTAGCAGCAGCCCTCTGTGGTCTCATTAGTTTTCATTGCATAATGAGGTCAGGAACAATTTAGCTCTCCATCGTCAAAAGTACTAGTTTTTCCAAAGTACTCCGGAGTACGTCTGGAGTACAGTGCAAACCAATTTCCATTCACTTTCTGGGTAAAGCTGGCAGCAGGCTTTCACATTTTCAAAAGGGAAGACAGTAAAAAGAAAAGCAAAGCGAAGAGAGTGTGGATCATCAGCATCAGGCAGATCCCGCCTCTCACTGAGCTTTGATCTGTTTCTGCCTCCACGCTGAAGTCGCTGTGTTTTCTTAATGACTCCTTCCCACCCTTCTTTTCTGGCCAAGTCGCTTTCACTGCAGCAGATGAAGTGAGCGCCGCAGGGGAGAGAGGGAGCACTGCAGGGCTCTGAATGATGTGATGGGAGGTCTGAGTGTTGTGGGAGCGTGGCGCGAAGGGACACACAACTGCCTGCAAATCACTTCTCTGCAGAGTGTGCAGAAGACTCGACGTGTTGTTGTTGGGTAGCAATGAGGTACTGGAAAAAACAGCACTTGGTCTGCGATCAAGGCAGAAATAATTGGCCATTAAATCACTTAGTCAGTCTAAAAATAGCAGAAGATTCTGATAAGAATGAACTTATCCTGAAAAATATTCAACATTTGCAGGTTCCAGTTTCTCAAGAAGATTTGAAGGACTGGTAAGACATGGTAGGCAACTTTAAAGGAATAGTTTGACACTTTATGAATTAACCTTGCTCGTTTTCTTGCTGAGAGTTACATGAGAAGATCAATATCGCACTCATGTCTCTGCGCTCAGGATGAAGCTCCAGCCAGGAGGCAGTTACTGTCTTATGTTAGCATAACAACTGGAAACACAGTGAAAACGCTAAACTGGTAGCAAGATCCCACCAGCGCCCCCTTCATTAATTAACACCGGAGTCTCCAAGACTCCATGACTTAAGTTCACTGAATGTGATGACCTTTGGATAGAGCCAGGACAGCTGCTTCCCCCTGATTCCAGTCTTTATGCTCAACTATCTCCTGGCTGGAGCTTCACATTTGGCGTACAGATGCGACAGTGGCACCAGATTTATGATCTAACTCTCAGCAAGACTCTCTTATGGACTCCTTTAGCGCAGCTCCTAAAGATTTTTGTGAAAAATGATTTTCTCACCAGTCGTTACAATAATAGTTTGGTCACCTCAATGACTTCATTTTGACGTTTTGCCACTGTGTTACAGTCAATCTATTGATAAGTGGGTTACATGAAGAACAAGTGCTCACAACATGGAGTGGATGTCTTTCAGCAGAAGTCCTTTTCAGTTCTCTCTGCAGAACGCGTTGCATCTCTTTATTTACACTGCGCTGAGTCACATTAGTGCGATCACACAGACCCGCCGCGGTCAAGACCTCTTATGGTCTGGAAACGTTTCTAAATCATTTGGTACTGTGGATCAGGCCTTGTATGGCACGCTGACAGAAAGACGATGAGTTATTTGGTTTCCAGGAAACAAAATGTCAAGAATTTTTTTTTTTTGTTGTTGCTTTTTTAGGAAATTGCTTTTGTGTTTTTTTTCTCTTGCCTTCTCTGTACCAATGCAATGCTCCTCAACTAGAGGCAGGCAGAAGATGAGATGCATAAGTGTGTGTGTACGCATGTGGAACTGCACCGTGATTTACTGGCTGCTACCTTCTCACTTCAGCCTCCTACAGTAATATCTCCGCGCCGAGCTTTAGCTGAGTGCCTTGGGTAGAGAAATCTGCCAAAGTAGGACTGGCTTGATCTGCGGCTATTTAAAGCTCTGCTATAGCTCCACTGGGTCCTCCCATTTAGTATAAATCGGTCAAACATTTTTAAGCTATGCAGCAGTGGCTCTGCACAGGGGTTGAACAGGGAGATTGACGGACTGGAAAATGGAAGTAACAAGAAAAGTGAAGTGCAAGCGGTGGTGTCGATTAAATACCACCTCCAACTAGAATCAAGTTTTTAACCATGTTAGCATGTCCATATGCAGTTTTTTTATATTATATGCTACAAGACATATCAGATAAGCATAAGCAGATAATACCATTGCTGAGCAGGGTTTCATATATAAGACAGCTCAGGAACAACCCGTTAACCTGCAGGCGAGGCTGCTGTGAAAGGAGGAGTATCAGAGGAGAAGCCAGGTGTAGCTTTGTATTGCTATTTTGCAAGCTAAGTTTTACTATTTTCAAAGTGATGGCAGAGACTTGTTCTGTTTTTGGTTGCAAAGTTGCAGAAGGAGAACCTGAAAAACTGTAGCCTGTTTCCAGACACAAAACTGAAACTGAAGCCAGACGCTGCTCCGTCCATTTATCCTGAGGACACAGCAGCACAGGCCAACATGTTGGTAAGATTATTTTTGTTGTTTTATCTGTTGACTGTTGCAGTGTGATAATGTTAGCCAACGCGAGCCTGCCAAGTTACATGATGATTCATGTCAAATGCTGACAGGACATTTTAAATGGCTTGGGAGTGTTGATGAAGAAAATGACTGCAAACGTTACTCAGAACAGTTTCAGATTGTCAGCTGCAGGCGAGGGTGGAGGGTGGAGGGTGGAGGGTGGAGGGTGGGCGGACCTGCAGACAGGGACTGCTTAGATCTGCACATGAAGGCAAAGGTGCAGAGTTCCAGCTCAGCCAGTGTGAGGAAAAAACTTCTAAATATTTATTTCTGATGGACAGAGATGAGTTTTTAAGGGTTTAATCAATGGAGCGCAAAAGGCAGTGTCAACAGCAATACCAGAGAGGGCAAATACACTGAAATTAAACTGGAAGTGGTTGGGCTGTAAAATGAAGATGAATGAAGAAACAGATTGTACTGTGATTCAGCAGTGACTTGACTTAGAAAATTAACATTTAACGTCCAATTTATGTTCTGCCTGAGAGAGGCAAAAAGATTAGCAAAGCCGAAAACCAAGGAGCAATTTGTTTTATGTCGTGCAATATCATAAAGCTTAGCGAGAGTATGAAATACTGAGGTATATAACACATCCTGGACATTATTTGATATTAACAGAAACGGGGCCAACTTTGGCAAAACTAATGGATACAGAGAAGATCATGTAAAATTTTCATTATTCTTATCAAATGTCATGTAAAATAACAGACTAACACTGAAAGTGTTGCATTGCTGCATCATCTCAGGTGCTGGCAGAGACATAGGAGCAAGCTGGTTTTGTATTTCCACATGCAAATCCCAGCTTAATAGCCTCCACTCTAATCATATTGCATTTATTTAAAGTGCGGCATCATTGTAAGTTCCACTGCTTCTCTATCAAACAGGTTTAATTGGATTAACCAGTGTCATATTACCAGCGTCTGGACTTACTGGCTTCTTGAGGAAGAACACAGACAGAGCTCCAACAAGAGGCATATCACCCAGCAACGGCTCCATCACCACCCTCAACACGCCGTGGATCTGTGGAAACACAAGAGCAACGCGCTGACACGCTCGTACACAAAGGTTCAGAGGTAAAGGGAAGTCACGCCTCGCTGGCGCTCGACATTCCTCAGCAGTCGAGCTGTCAGCTGGAGCACATGACAGGTTGGAAACTCAATCACAGCCTCATTTCACACCTGCCCCGTGTCATCCTCCACCTTCTCAGTAACATATTATGACAATTACAGGGATTATGGTGCTGGAAGCGCTTTACATGCGTCATGTGGATGCCACACAGCTGCTCTAATCCACAGCAGGGAACAAAGGATGCTTCAATTCTAGCACCAATAAATTTGTTTTCAGACTATATTTATATTTTCAGGATGGATGGTAAGAAAATCTTGCCCAACCAATACCAATAACACTCTTGGGACTGTTACTGATAAAGCTCTTTTTTAGTTTTTCTGTGCAGCTCTTCAAAGGAAATGTCATCTCATTAACTTACAGGCTTCATTTTATTTCTTGGTCAAGGAAAGCTCAATCTTTTGTCACCTCTGAGATTAAAAAATGACACAGACAGTAGCTGGCCAACCAAACTGAAGTATATATCCTTGAATTAATCAGAGGTATGAGCAAGAATTCAAACCTGATTTTGATTTATTCATCTTAACAGCAAATGAGGTCTCAAAGGCAACAGCACACACATCAAAACCATGATGCATAGATCTTACATAATGGGTTCGCTTATGAAAGGAAAATGACATCATTTATTTGGAGCTTTAACAGGCTTTTAATGTGCAGTAGCCGTGGTGACAAGTGGACCTCCATCGCGGTAGTGGGACCACACGACACATAAAATAAATAATAAAAGACCAATATCAGCCGGCGTTTAACCCCACTCCTCACAAAGCCATCACTAATCTCAGCAGTGTCATGGAGTCAAAAGCACCTGCTGTGTGTAAACCAGCTCAAGGAGTGATGGGGACTCATGTATTAGCGGCTGATAATGAGCTGGAGAGATATGTAGGTCTGCCTGAGTTACACAATGAGGGCGGCGAGCAACAGATCTCCCCCCAGGGACGGACCTAACGGCGCTCGGTCTCCGAGGAGACACGCTGATTGTTTTCTTCTGCTTGCACTGTTTCACTGCAGCAACACACAAAAGGGTCAAGGACATACAAGAATACACACACACACACACACACACACACACACACACACTTAGGCACAACAGAGAGCAGGTGAATTTTCTGAATGAGGATGATTTTAAATTAAATGGGGATGTATTTTCATTCATTTTTCACAGTTTCTGTGTTAAAAATGACGTCAATTACATACATTTCATAGAGGAGGGGCTCATTCTGAGATAATTAGATTTTCTTTACAGTGATTCAAAGTTCATGTGCACACCAAAACCTTCTATAATTCCGTTTTTACACTCTATTTTCTATTATGACTCAGTTTTATTTTATTTTCTCTTCAGCCACTCTGTTGTACTTGATTACCTTTATAGCTCTGCAGAGAAACAGTTCCCAACTTCAAACCCTTAAGGGGTTACAAGACAATAAATGGGAAAGTAAGAAAAAAAACATGTCTGCAGTACAACACTCTGTCCGCATTTTTACGAGACCGTAAGTAAACAGTCTGAGAAAATGAGTCTTTGGTTGAGCTGTTCACAATATTTAGCTGTATGCAATCTGTGACAAAGGGCTGCAAGTGGGCACTATTAAAGGGTTTGGAAAGCACTGCTGTAGAGAATTTCTTGTTATTAGTACAGCTTCATCAGTATGAGTACACAATGCACATTAGTAATTTGTACTTTGATACCAGCGCTTGATGAAATTATACATTTAAAGCCTTACATGTGCGAACATTTAACACTCATCACAGCACAAAAATAGTAAGAAACAGTGTTCCTGTGCAAATACCTTCAGCGTCTGTTATATGCTGCACAAAAATCAAAGCTGTGATTCATCCAGTTCTGGAAAAACCTCGAAACTTCAAGGTGACAGGAAACCTTTACCCGAAGTCACTGTGTCACCTTCTATCCAACGCTACAGGATCCTTCCTGAAAGCCATTGTAGAGGCCAAGACTCATGCCAGAGGACCACCGCTCTGTGAGGATGTGAAGAAAAGGAGTTTCCTTACCTGGATGCTCTTAATGCCAGCTTTGCAGTAGTAGCGTTTGATGTCAACATCGATCTCAGTGTTGCCGACAAAGCTGAGTGACAGAAACACAGATTGTGTCAGATATTGTGCCATGGTTCCTTTACTTTCCATCAATTTTAGAGGGAGGGCTAGAAGGAAGCTCTGATTTGGTTGGATAAGGCATTACATTGATTTAGACATCATAGTGCCTCCATGTTTTACTCATTTCCTTTCCTGTATTTGATTTTATACTTGGAAACATCTAAGATTTCCCTCCAGATGTGATGCGATTGTCGTTACTGAGCTCAGTGAATCATATTCAGCATTTTTAAATCATCTTATTTTCCAGACTTTAAAGGTTAAATTACAATAAATGATCTATGGTCAGCGTTTTATTTTTAATTTTATTTCATTATCAACCTCACTGCTTATCGCTCAGTCTACTAACACCATATTAGAGCTGTAGCAAGTTACTTCCTGTTATCACCACTGACTATGGGTGTCGCCAAATGAACCAGCACTGAATGATTAAGGACTGAAACTTCATTTCAGATCAACAGTCCTTTAAAGAGCAACACCATATTTTACACATCAAAATCTGTTTTGGGGAGTACTGCTGCATATGTGAGAACAGTCACATAGTGGCTCCAGAGGGAGCTGCGCAAAATCTGACAAAGTGCGTAAAACTGCCCACATCCCCGACTCGACTGTTGGTAATCATGCTGCATTATGGGTAACGTCGGGTTTTGACAATGAAGAAGAATCAGTGGACTACTCCTTCAAGGTCTGCGGAAGCCACGATCAGAAAGAAGCTACGGAGGTAAAAGTGGTTTCAAAAGGGATGTGGTAGGCTCACCTGATCTGTAGGTCCATGATAATCTGCCGCTTATCCACGTTTTCTGTATAAACCTTGACCCCGTTGACCCTCAGGGGCTACAACGCAACAAAGGGAATCATTATGGCCACTGCACCACTCCAGTCTATCAACACAACACCAACACCTCCACCGCTCACAAACTCCCACGTGGCTAGCCCACAGTCGACCCCTCTCCCGACCCCACATGGAAACTATTTATGAAACAAGGACATATGTCAGCGACATGCATGCATTTTCCCGCTCGAGCTCCCGCGCACCCTCACCAGCTGTCCTAACGACACCTGCTGCCAGTAGTCTGTTTAGTGACAGCTGAAACAACACACGATCGCTCTCAGAACCGTGCAGGGACACTAGGAGGCGCTCACTTTGTCTCCTATGTCGATCTTGCTGAAGCAGAAGGTGCTGAGGTGGGAGTTGGATTCCTTCACCGCCGGCTCGATGGTCTCGCGGAACAGTTTCTCCACAAACTGGCAGATGTAGGGCCACATCTGTTTCACTGTCTGAGGGGATGCAGGGAGAAAGGACTGAATTTTAAAGATCAATCATAGCAGTGTGTCGAAAAAATGTTGTCTTTTTCCATCATATTATTATAAAGGCATGTACAGGCTCTTCTTGCTACCTCACACAGGTACATCTCTCACACTGCGAATGACACAGCTATTTTAAAATATTCAAAATTTTGCTCTATTTAAGTCACTCACAAGCATCAAGCAGGGACGAACAAATGAAATTTTGATGTCAGTATCTAGATCGTTTTAATGTTTACTCTTGAGTGCTTTAAGATGTCCATCCAGGTTGTTGCCATGGGGATTCACAGGGGTTAATGCATTTCACTGTGCCGTGAAAACAGGGCTGCATGTTAAGTCAGACGTGCTGCAGTGTGGCAACGTTCACAGGCCCAGTGGGAAGAGGAGCGACAGACATCCCTTTTACTCCAGTGTATAAAAAGCAAGGAGGAGGGCTTCACTCAGGCAAGCAAATTCAACAGACAGCCGCTCGATTCTTTACCTTGTTTAGCCACTCCACTCGCTCCACGTCTGGGAAGTGAACCTACAATGGAGAAAACAGAGCACATAATCTCTAGTCTGTGAGGGGTTCAGTGGAGAGGTTTGTCCCACAGGCAATCTGACTTTAAATACATTTGAAATTCGTGTGTGATCACTAAAGATTAAAGCTTTTATTTAAACGTCAATTTTAATCAACTGGACTTTGACTCATATTAGTGAAATTCTTTGTTTTTCAGTTTAAAAAGCCACCGCTTTGGAGGAAATCACTGCCGTCGTACCAGCCTGCCTCCATTTCAAAGTTTCAAAAAATGGCTGGGATGATGTGTAAAACAGAAATGAAACAGAATGTGATAATCTGCTAATCCTTTTTTGTAATACACTCAGTTGCAAACCGTAGAACGACCTCAAGCTTAATGTTTGACCTTGAAAGGCTCAGTCATTCACAAGCAGGGATGGAGCGAGGTTCACCACTTTGTGAAACGCTTGACTGCATAAAGTACATTAGCAGATGGGCTCGAGCCGAGAACACTTTGCGAAACCGCTGTCGACAAAAACAGTTCATTTGCAAATGATTGCGTTCTCTTTTTATTTATGTTTCACACAACCTTTATCACACCATCGTCACAACAAGGCAGTCCACAGCCTCTCCAGCATCTCCATCAGGCTGTAATTTGGCACAAGATGGGCTTTGCGCTATCTGCTGCTAATGCTAATGCTAATGTCACTGTGTTAAGATTAAGATTAAGATTAAGATTTCGCTTTATTAATCACTGCACACACATGCTACAGGGAGGAGACTGCACACACGCCACGCTTCGTGAAATTATTTTCTCCGCATTAACCAATCCTGGTAAGTCCTTCCTCCGCGGCAGACCAGGAGCGGTGGGCTGCCAGCCGACAGCGGCGCCCGGGGACCCAGTTCCTCTTTGTCACCATTGGTCAGGTGGTAATCTTCGTGCATGTTTTTAGTGGGGGTATTTCTATGGAGGATACCCCAGGTGAGCACGGGGAGAACATGCAAACTCCACACAGAAAGGCCCCTTTTCCTCAAGCAGCAGGCACCGAAGGCATGGTGGAGGACACGCCACCAGCGCCCACAGCAGGATTTGAACCGGGACCTTCTAGCTGTGAGGCGACAGTGTTACCACTTGTTCCACCGTGCCACCCGAACAATGCTAACAAGCTTTATCATGCTCACGTTGCAGCATAGCACGTTACTAATCTGCACTAAACACAAAACATAATCCCTTTGTGGATCTCTTCAATAGTTGAGACATTTCACTCAAAACCACAAATGTTAACCTGACGGTGATGCTAGTTGAGCAGTCAGGGAATCGCCAAAGTTAGTAGGAATGATGTTCTGGGCAACAGAAATATCTGCTCCAAATTTTCATTGGATAGTTGTTTAGATACTTCAGTCTGGACCAAAGACTGTTTCAAACTGCTGTTGTGTACAGTAGAAATTTAAAGTTAGCGACTTTCCCAAACAACTCGGAGGTCAAATTCTGCTCCTGAAAAGCTTTTGGGTTGTAATTCTGCTACACAGAAAAGCAAAAGCTGGAACGAGACACGTCTCTTGGGCATTGGAAATGTGAAAACAAACCTGGAGTCTACATTGCTGACAGCAATATGACAGTCTGACAACACCATCATTACAAAGAGTGTGCTTCCACTGGGTGATGATGCATGAGAGCCACTGCTGCAGGAGCTCTTTGATGTGGAGTGGCTGCTTGATAAATAACAGAAAGAAGATGAAGGAAAAGTTTGCAAAATTTTTTCAAGGATTTTCATTTCTACGTGAAGAATGCATTGATCCATGACCATTCTTTTATCGTCATCTTTGGTGTGTAAGCTGTTGTCAGACATCAGCGAAAACCTTAAACTTATTTTTCCTTCACATTTTGAATGGGACCAAAGAGCATTCGTTAGGCGTTTTTTGCTCAAGACTGTTGAATTCACAGATAAACTAGAAAATAAAGATCACCTTAAGACTGTGCTTTTAGATTCCGAGATAAATCCTCTACCACTATTTAATATCAGTCTGACTCTAGGCCTCCACGGATGTCCATAATACAACTGTGCTGAGAGACTGAGTTGCGGTTTGACTAATCTTCTCAAACGGCCGAAGCAAATCAGACATTGATTTAACACGAGGAAAAGGAAATGTGGAGAATGAAGTCAATACCGTGCACAAAGGTGTGCAGCCATGCACACACCACCTTAATAAATAACAGATATACAAGCCTCCCTCTCCATCACACTGAACTGAAGGCGTTTATTCCCTAATCTAAACAGTAAGATAAAGTGACGGATCTGGCTGGGGTGCTGCTGAGATATGAGATGTGTTGGGACAGCAACAAGGGACAGCACTATTCCTCACGGTGGCAGCAAAAGTGCTTATTCAGCATTTATGTCAAAGTGTGGATAAAGCAGAGAAAAGAGCAGGAGAACAGGGAACAGAAAGTCCTTCTTAATATGACAGATGCAGGCCTATAGTTTATGTTGCGAGGTGTAAACAATATAATCTTCTGGAAGGGACGCAGGCACGGTTTCATTATTAGCGCTGACACAGTGATCTTATTCTGGAAATGTCGGTGGAGTAATGGATGACATAGTCAAAAGGACACGTTTAAGTGCTGGCTGAGAGAACCGAGCCGTGCAGCAGAGTGGGAGCAGAGCATCTTAATTATTTAGCTCGTTGCTGTGTTGTTGGGGTTTACGTCTTGAGAGTTTAATTAACAGTTTGGGTTTTCAAACTATTCTCCCTTTATTCAAACTGCCTAAACTGGGTAAGTAAAGTCATCAGGACAGACTCAAAATATAATTAGACAGTATAGTTAATGAGGCATCAGCTTTGTGTCTTCAAAAAGTGCTAAAGTACCACGTTCAGAGAGGCAGCAGACAAACTATTTGACTCAGCTGACATCACACATACTGCAGTGCTTACCTTTCAAACTTACAGTACATCCCATAAGTCACACTGACATAAGTGCAGCTACGTGTTTCTACTCTAACGCACACAAATGACTCCTCTTAACAACACACCTATCAGAAAACTGAACAACAAGCAACATACTGGCCTCCTTCTTCACTACTGCCTTTGTCCCAAGTGACATAAAAAAACACACAGTGAAATATTTTATGTATAGTTAAATTGTACGATTAAAGAAGAATACTGCCACATCTGCTATTTACTTTGTCATTCACCAATTAAACTAATGTCTGGGATCCTCTAACTGGCTGATTTCATGAGCATCTCTCCATATGGAACTGTTGTGATGCTTCCTCGTATATCTAACAAAGCAGACTGAAACGTCATAAATGAATAAATATAGCAGTTGGTGAGACAGTGCATGTTTTTTTTTTTTCATTTCCATTCCCATGTGATATTAAACTCAGACCCTTACAGATACTTTCAGTGTAAGTAGCTGCTACCCCTGCCAGCCAGTGACTCACCCTGGATGAAAACATCTGAGGGTATAAACTGGAACAAGGAGGAGTACACTTCAGCAATGGAGGCTTGGGAATGGAGGTCCTCTGGTTAAAAAAGCCTTTGTGGCAGCGGTGACACGTCTATTAAGACTCGATTCAGCCGAACTGGCCCTAGCCAAGACTCAGGAGCTGGGTTAGGGTTAGGCTACAGTATCAATGCAGTGACATGTGCTCAGTTTGTCCGTCTGGGACATGTAGGGATATTTCTTGCGATGGTCATGCACGGCCTCACAAGGTTTGACCGGAGGTACGTGCAGCGCTTGACTTGCAGCTTCTTCTATCAACCGCAGACTTAAGGCAGGGGGTGCTGAGGCCATTCAATAATGCCATTTCCCGCTAAGTGGGATGCTGCTGCTCTACCTCATCTAGCTCCTACATTCTCGTTTAATAGCCTCAATGCCTCCTCAGCCATGTGTCAGCAGAATAAGCTTTTTACTGTTCAAAATGAGGCTGCACTTCACATCGCTGACCAGTTGAGCTGGGTGAGTCTGATACAGAAAGCGTTGGGTTTATAGTCAAGTTCGGCTAACAGTTAAATTAGATAAGCTGAAGAGCCGAGACTCGAGGCTCACTTTAATTTAATTTTGTGCACTTGATTAAGTGCAATCGAAAACTGTTTGCTGAGTGATTTCCAAACTGGACTCCTGGGACCATCTGGTGTCCTAAAAAACGTTTTTGTGAACAGGCCTTTCAAAATTTCACTCTATTTTCCAGTCCAGAAGACACACAGGGCACTAATAAATATGAAGGGCTTCCACAGTTGATCTCTGTCCATTGGACTTCCATTAGAGTCAACACTGAAGAGAACATGGAGTTTAAGCTATTGCCACATAAATACTGTATTACCTTCATTAGGGAAACTAAGAGCATTAATATTATTATATATTAATTATAATAATATATAATTACTAAAGAAGCCATGTTTCCCCTTGATGCTTTAATCCAGCTCCCTCCAGGCACCAGTTAAAAACATGGATTACAGGGTGTTTTACAGACCTCTTTCAAAGGCACTAGAGCTGGAGAAAAGTCACATAACACATGCCTTCCAAAACATTAAATATTTATCTTTGGGAAAAACATCCTGCAGTTAAACTTTGCATATATACATATATACATAATACCTGCTATCGCTATGTTATTATCTAGGTTGTGTTGGGTACCACTTGATTAAATGCAACCTATGCTATCATCAGTTTACATACTGGGTCTGCTGAGGGTCTTGGGGGAGGTTTCAGGAGATTCAAAACCCTCAGCACTGAACTGTTAACCCTGAATGGAAAAGTCAAGAACACCGATGTTATCTGACAATCTAACAAGTGTTGCTGTAATAAGGTGAGTTCACTGCAAGAGAGACAGCAGCCTGAATCCCAAAATAACAGAGACCCTGTGGGCATGTTTCTTTCCAGCGTGGTGTCTGGTTTACCATTGTACCCTGCTGTATTTAGACTGGGACTCAGTCTAATGTCACTGCTGGGGGAACAGCTGCTCCATCACAGCTTTACAGCTCAACTCATGCTCCTGTCAGCTGATTGTTTTTCCTGGAAACTCCAAAATATTTAGCACAAAAATACCACACGGTCTTCAGAGAAACGGCTCAGCCTGGATAAGCGACCGTGGACATTGATTCATCTACTGTATTTGACAGAGTCTTACCCATGGTGGTAAATCAGAGGTCGTCAGATTCTGCTTGACACTTCTCTCCTCTTGCTCGAAGAAAGCGAGAGCTCGACTCAGCCGGCTGTGCTTCCCTCCTGTGTTTCTCCTCCACCAGAAAAAAATAACGAGTCCGATCAAGAGCCAGCTGAAGCTGAACTCAAAATAGCCCAATGCGTAAATGGGGAAAATGAGAACAAACGTTTTTGCGAGGTGAACCCAGGTCTGGGTCAGCTCGCTGGTCGAGGACACCGGGGTGTCGTCGGGTATGTTCCCCGCTGAGGGATGGGGAAAGTTGGGCTGAGCGGGGCTCGGTACGGCGTGTCCATTCTCCTTAATTGAAGCAGGGCTCGCATTGTGGGAGTGGGCTCTTCTTACATCTGTCATGCTGTCTCTAGACATGTCCGTCTTCAAACTGATAAAATGCGGATCAAGTTGGGAGACACGGTTCCCATGTGCGAGCGGACCGAAGCGGTTCCTTTGGGGACCCTGTTCTCACGTTGGCTCAACTGCACACCAGCCCATTGCCCTCGGAGGAATCGTTGGCATTGACCACTTTAATTTCCGAAACGATTAAAAGCTTCAGCGTGCATTTCCTTGTTAAATTGACCAGCTGACCCAGTCCGGTCCACAGCTCCACTCGCTCTGTCTCTTCACAGGTTTGAAATGATAATTTCCCAAAACACACAGGGATCATGCACTGTGAGCTCCCAGTGGTGCCTGTAGCCTAGCTAAAAAGGTTAAATACCGCCATCTGGTGCTCACTCGCGGTAGTCACAGCCTGTAATTATCAGCTGTGGTAAAACCTCGGCAACGTCAAGTCCATTAGCTATTCTTAAATTAAAGAGAAGAAAGCAAGCATACGTTAGTGCTTATATTTCAAGTAAATACGTATCTTTCTACCTAGCTAACTAGCTATGGAATGGCAGAGCCGTTAAAATAGGAACTGCTGTGGAATGACGAGCACAGAGAAATCGATCAACACAAGAGTTTCACAGCGATCATCGAAAATGAACTGAAGCTCACTTCGCAGCAACCGGTGGGACTACTGCCGAATAATAATAATCGTTTGCGCAAACTTGAAACGTTTCATACGTTTTGCTAAAAATACAGATTTGACGGTGAATTCGTTAAGTGTTGCCATGGCGACTGGTTGTTGATTCCAGGGAGTGTTCTGTTATTGATTCATAAGCCTGTTGTCAAGTTAAAGTGACGCGTCTCCTTGGTTTCAACTAACTGCGGCTGCGCACTAGAGATTTACCATCATGGCGGCGTCATTACAAAAAATGAGCGAGTTTTCGGCGATTGAGAGACTTCAGAAATAAATACACAGATGAGAACATGCAAAGCGACAAGGTAATGGCTTCATCTTTGACCTCACCGTATGCAGACTAAAGCTGGGCAACATATTTTCAATGGATAACGTTATGTCCGCCGCGGTAGTTACGTTAGTTATCTTAAGACATGAACGTGTTTTTGATGGATTGGGTGGCATATATTTGGTCCGATGTTAACATTTGTTTATATTGTCTTTGAATGAGCTTTGACATGATCATCTAGTGAACATAAATAATCTGTATATGTAGAAAATCACCAAGGAAGACACATGGAGACCAGCTGACCTGAGAAGACACATCAGGGTAAGTTTCAGAGAGTGTGGGGAAGTATTGCAAGTGGCGGTGGTTCAAGCTGGATTTATATCAATGGACGAAATTCCATCCAAATTATGTAAATGGTTTTATTTACTCATTTTTTAGGAGGAAGGACATGGCGACGAGAGAAAGCACCGTGGTGGAGGGTCCCTAGATAGGCGCCGCAGAGACCTGGAGAAGGAGTATAGACGAGAGGGAGACAAGCAGAGGGAAAGGGAGACTACAAGAGAGAGAAGAGATGAAGATGAGAAAAACAGATATGCAGATCAACGGAAAGAGGGCTCACGGGATCGGAGAGGCGATAAGGAAAGGGATAAAAGAGATGAGAGGGACAGGGAAAAGAGAAGGGAAAGAGACAAGTTGGTAGATGAAAAGGGGTATGGTGATGATAACAGGGAGAAGAGAGAGAGGAGGCGAGATAGAGAGGAGAAGCATGAAAGGGAGAGGGACAAGGAAAGACACAGAGACAAGGAGAAAGAGAGGGAAAGGTATAGAGAGAGGCACAACGAGGAGGACAGGGATAAAAGGAGGGAAGAGAGAGACAAGGAAAAAAGGAGAGAAGAACGAGACAGAGAGCACAGGACTGAGAGGGAGAGAAGGAGACACGAGGACAGCGGAGACAGAGATCGGATAGAAAAGCATGAAAGAGAGAGGAGAGATCGGCATGAAGAGAGAGAGCGACGCCGAGATGAACATGAAGACAAGAGGAATGACAAAGAAAGGCGAGAGAGACACGGAGACAGAAAGCATTCGGAACTGAAGGAGGAAAGAGGTAAGGCCACTTCAGAGTGTCCACTTAGCTTGACATGTTATTCATATGTGGGTTCAACATGCGGAACTTTGTGATTTCAGAGCACAGAGATGAACATAGACGACATAAAGAGGAGAGAGAGAGGAGGCACAAAGAGAGAGGAGATCATGTAAGAATGTGCAGTTGTCCATCAGTTTTTTGCAGTTTGAGTGATTCATCAACATTGTGCCTAAATGTCACATATGTAGAGCATTTCACTTTCAGCGCTGTGACTTGTAACTTTGTGTCAAAATCCTTCAGCTACATCGTGTTATTTGGATTTTGCTGCTCTCCAGGATGAAAAGCGGAGGCATGACAGT
The DNA here is from genome assembly GCF_039877785.1 of Chaetodon trifascialis. NCBI lineage: Eukaryota > Metazoa > Chordata > Actinopteri > Chaetodontiformes > Chaetodontidae > Chaetodon > Chaetodon trifascialis. Next base: position 17,203,945 of record NC_092073.1, read on the forward strand.
GAATCCAGGGGGCATCGAGACTTAAAGGGGTCAGGTGAAGAGGTCAGGCATCACCGTGGTGACAGAGAGCGAGCAGAACGGGACGCACACAAGGAGAGAAGGCACAGAGATGAGGAGGACCCACAAAGAAATCATCACAGAGAGCGAACCAGCTCCAAGAAATCAGCCTCTGACAACAGTCACAGGCGTGAGACTAAGACTGAGGTTTGTATGCATGCATGTTGCCTGTATACTGTCACCTATAGATCCTTCTATTTTCTCCTTCCTAATGGAGCGTTTGCCTTTTTTTCCCCATGTGTCATTTTTGCGATCCAGGATGTAACAAAAGTATCTGAGCACTGGACAGCTAGTGTGGCAGGTGTAGGAGACACAGAGGAGCCTGTAAGATGCTGTGTTACTTTGTGCATGTCTGGATTTCTTTTTGTTTTTAATCTGGTGATTTCTCATTCCCACCAATAACGGGCTGAACATAAATATTATAATACCATACCAGCTACAGTTTTATCTCACAGCTACATTTCCTTTTCTGGCATGAAAGCAAACCATATTTCAGCTCTCAGTGCAGCTGGTTATGTGGGAAAAAATAAGCTTGAACTGATGATCTTGGTCTTGGGAGCCATCTGCTGTCTGCACTGCATGCACTGCACTCCTTTTCTTATACATTATATTCATCTTCAGTTTCACTGTCATGCTGCACCGTCCCAAAGAGTTTCTGAACACTTATTTAAATATGTAAGATATTTTCTTTTTCATGTTTTCATGTCATGGCTGCAGGTTGCCAATGATGGAGATCTGGCTGACCAGGAATATGAGGATGACTTTGAGGTAATAATACAGCATACTTGGTCGCATACTGTAGCATCAAATCCTCATCGTGATAAAATTTTAGTTTTTTAACATTCATTTACGTATTTTTGTGTTACTTTTGCATGCTGTTATCGATTAACGTTCTAAGAAAGTGGTGAGTATTCATAGCTTTTCATTACTGCATCCAGTTTAAGTTTGTTCTCATATATATTTTGCATTAAACATATTGAATGTAATAAGCAATAGATAAATAAATAATAAATAAAAAAATAATAATAAATAATCACCCTTTATAGCTCTTAATACGTTTCTCTGCTCGAAGGATTATGAGGAGGATTTTGAGGAGATGGACGAGAGTGCAAACGAAGGTGAAGACGAGGAGTCACAGCATCCAGAGGTGGGTGAAGAGAGGGAGGAACTTACAGCACAAAGGAGAAAGGAAATTGAAGCGATTCAGAGAGCCATGGATGAAGAGAACGAGAGAGTCGGAACAGCTCAGTCCAGACAAATCACAAGCAGAGAGGAGGAAGATGGGCCGAGATGGTCCAGGGGTAAAGTTAATTTTACCCAACATATATGCACTTGGTGTCATTGCATGTTACAGTGTACCTGGATGTCTGAGCTGAAGCATATTTTGTGCAGAATTGTACGAGACATAATGCATCTTTGCTGCTCTGCTAATAGGATCTGAGAAAGCCCAGAGCAGAGCCTCCCAGCGTGGGAAGTTTATCGACTTTGTGGCTGCAAAGCAGCGTGAAGTCAGCAAGAAAGTTGCCACAAAACAGAAGTAAGTTAACTTGCAATAAACAGATTCATGTAAAATGTTTCATGGTTTTCGAGCACTTTTTAATGTGCCTTCGATGTGTATTTTGTCTGGCTACAGGAAACGCAGCACAGAGCTTCTTCGTTTAATCGATCTGGATTTCTCAATGACGTTCTCCCTTTTGGATCTCCCACCTGTGAATGAATATGACATGTACATCAGAAACTTTGGAACTGCAAACACAAAGCAGGTCTGTATTTCCTTCTGTTGCCTCATTTGGTTTACACAGATACCTGCAGCCAAATTATAAGAGAGAAAAGGGAAATATTGTGTCTGAATAATGTGTGAAAATTTCGTCCCTGTCAGGCTTACGTTCAGTGTAATGAGGACAATGCAGATAGAGACGTCCAGACAGAGGAGACAGAGGTGTGTCAGAAGTGGACACAGCATCCTCCAGAGCACAGTGGGGCCTGTGGTGGTAAGGAACAGCCAAGAGTTTTCTCCGATCACCTCAGAGTTTGCATGTTTAACGACGAGGTTTTTGTTGTGACAGATCCGAACCTCGCTCATGAAGCACGAGACAAATCCATCAGGGAAGCGAACTTTGATTCACAGCGTCTGACAGCGTTTCTGCGCTCAGCCTCACAGGTTCGCTTTTTCCTCGCGCACGGTTTTAAAAATGGAGCAGTTGTTGACTTCCTGCATCAAACAACAAACGCCTGTTGTCTTGTGTGACTGAATCCAGGTGATGGTGGTCCTGCTGGAAGAGGATCGAGCTGAGAGAAAATCCCGCAGGAAGCTGAGGTCTCAAACAGACACGCTGTCTTTCAGCGATGGATGTTTACAGCTCAACACTAAGTTGCCTTTTCTTTATGGTAAGCGTGTATTTCATCAGCTGTTTTTTTGTACTTTGTGGTCCATAGCAGTTGTGATTGTGCTGCTTGGGTAGTTCTTCCCATGGATCATACCATGTTTGATCAATTGCAGGTCGCAGCATCAGCCTGGTGCACTTCTCTCAGGTGCAGAGGCACACCATGATTTCAGTCCACAGCCCGACAACTAAGCCCAGTGCTGTGCGTCTGGACAGCTGCACCATCATCTGCATCTGGAACATCTGGGAGCCGTCCAGGCCTCAAAAAGTCCTTGTCTATGAATCTGAGGTGACATTTTCAAGTTCCCTTTTTAATTATAGCAAAGGTAGTTCTGAGAATTAACAATAAGTAAAATAAACATAAATATCTAAACTTACTTTCAAGACAGTCAAGAGACTTCAGAACTTGAGATTGACATGTTTGTGATGTAGGAGACAGCTTCACTTCACACCAGTGACCTTCTTCATGCTCACTGCTGCAGGTGCAGTGTTGTTGCTTCAGCCCTGGAAAGGCCACACTGGTGTTTGCAGGCACGTCAGTCGGCTCTGTGGTGCTGTGGGACCTGAGGGAGCACGCTCGTAACCATTACCGCCTGAAGATAGGGGAGGATGAGTGGACTTTCCGACAGCCCACCTTCTCCACTGGTATGTGACAGATGATGGGTAACCATTTTCTTCTGTGTTTCACTATGACTCAAATTTAATCTTTGTATAAGGAAAAAAACATCAATGAAAACCAGGAGGAATGATAAGACCTAGAATTTCTTTCCATGTGCATTTATTTATGAGATTTATATCACATTTTTGTCAGCACTTGCCAGCAGCATATAACAAGAAGTCCTATTAAGACTATTAATTTGTCTTTAAACATGACCTGGACACGCAGGAGAAAATGACTGGATGGATGAATCAATCAAAGACTAACAATTTTTAAAAGTAATTGATGGTGTGTGTGGTATGAATTTTACATAAGGACAGAGGTCTGGGATCGTGGCTGGGGACCAACACCCCCCCTCCCTGCTTTATTTTGAGAATTTAAAGCCCCCTGATCTTTCACTCGGTCATCTTTGTAGTTTCGTATTTCACTCCGTGCTCTGCAGTCCCAAGAAAATGAATGTCAGCAGGCACTAAGCGACAAACATCTTTATTTACAGTCTATGGTGATTCAGCACGGCCCCTGCTGCCTCTCTCACTTAAGGTTCAGAGGCTGTTTTCTTACATAACAGGAGCTCTGATTCAGTGTGTGCTGATAGCCTCTCTTCTATCACCTTGTCAACAAAGATGCAGTGATGTCCAGTGCCGGCCATTTCTCATCTGTGACGTCTGTGGAAGTTGTCCCCTCCACTGTAGCAGGAGGGCTGAGGCCAGAGGTCCCCCTTTTAGCGTCTGAGGAAGGTATGGAATGGAAAACCCACTGATCGGGATCCTGTGTGTCATTTTATGAATGTGCTCTATGTTTTTGTCATTCACAGTCGGTTTTATATTAAATTGTTATTCTGTTTCACAATCCAGAGTCGTCAGGATTGTCATTCCAGCTGGCTTCTCTGGATGAAAGCGGGGTTTTAAATTTCTGGGTAGGTTGGGCAACAAAGTAGTACATACAGTGTAGTACATACTTTCTCTTGACACCAGGGGTTTTCAAACTGTGGCATGCTTCCCCTGGGGGGCCACAGAGGAGGTAAGGCAGGGGACGCAGTGGGAGAAACGTGAGGTGAAGATACTGTGTGAGGTGAAAGTGACATGTGCATGCCAATGTTGTGAAAGCAGCAGGAAGTAAGTTATTGTAATTACTATTATCGCACAGCTCATGGGGGCAAATGAAGGTACTTTAAAAACCTTTAATCACTGATTGCCACAATTGAATCTAAACACACAGACCTGATACAGATATTTTCAGACGCAGCGGGACTCAGACTTCCCGAGGACATCTTATCTCTGATGTCTGTTTCAAATAAATGACCTTGATAAATCGTCTTGTAAATCATAGAAAAAAGATGCCTCCTTATAACTCCAGAACTTGCTTGGAAATCATCATGTTTTCAGTGCTAGAGACATCCAGTGATAGCTGTCTGTACGTCCTGTGGTGAAAACCTGTGGACAGGGCGACTAGAAAACCACAGCTCTACACAAACAACCAAGTTTTACCATGACGGACTTTCATGACTTCCTCCCTGTGTCCTTTAGGTGGTAGTGGAACTCCCAAAAGCCAACGAGTCTGGCTCTCCAACAGATCTAGGTAAGGCAGTCATGTTTCAGAGCGCTCCCTCTCTTTCCATGAACTTCCTCAGCTTTCTCACATGTGTGGTAGCAGCTTCAGCCTCTCTCTCCATCTCTCTTGCAGGACTCAGGCCTGGGGGCAAAGTAAAGTTGCTTCACAGCGCCTCCCTCCTCACTGCTGAGAGGTGAGATTGATAAATAGTAATGATGATCATCTGTCACTGCCAGCCGCTGGGCTCAAAATACCACACAATGTTTTTGCCCAGTGGAACGCAGCTGCTCAGTCGCGGTCATACGATCTTGTTTGTTATGTACTGCGGGCTGTTGTTTGTGTCACCTCCACGTCTGATGGGAGCATATCTATGGTCATGTATGTGCAGTGTGAATGTGCAGCAGTGTCGTGTTCCACCGTTGCACGGTTTGTTTTTGGCTGGGAATGTTGTAACCTTTCACCTCTGCTTCGGCACTTTTCTCCCTCTCTTGGGCTGTCTGGCTCTCAGGGCATCACCGCGAGATGCAGTGAAAATGGGGCCGTTGCAGACACTTCATTTAAAATTCCTTCCAACAGACTCCAATCATTTCTTTATTGGCACCAATATGGTGAGCATAATCTTGTCTGCTGCACCGTGATGCCCTTTCAAATTGACCCCGTGAAGATATTCAGAAATTATTTCCACCTCAGTAACAGCTTTGGTCATTTCGTGGCAGTGTATTAATGTGATTTCTGTCTAGGGTGTGGTCAATCATGGAACAAGTCACGGTTTGAAGGCTCCGCCGAAGTTTTACAGGTTTCAGGAGGAGAGAGTTCGACCCATTGATGTCAGCTCAATCCACTTTTCTCCCTTCATGCAACATTTGTTCTTGGTGAGAGTGCAATGTTCAACACAGACCAACATTCAAGACCATCTCATTGATAAAAACGTAAACATAAATATACTGCATAATGTACACTGAAACCTTTTTCCACTTATTCCAGGTGGGCTGTGGGGACGGCAGCATCAGGCTGCATGCAGTCAGCCATGAGCAGCCTGTGGCAGAGTGGAAGAACGGTACAGCTGGTGAACCAGTGGTCTCACTGCAGTGGGCTCAAACCAGACCAGCAGTCTTCTGTGTCCTCGACGCAGCCTCTAACCTCCACATATGGGACCTGCTGAAAAATGACACAGAGCCTGTGGTCACTGAAAGGATGGATTCTGATAGGTAGAATCACCCAGACATGAGTGATGATGTTTTTCTGAGGAATTTTTGATTTTTGTATTGATTTGTGGTGCACATGCTCTGCTCTCTCCTCAGGGTGACTGCCATGGCTGTGTTTGGAGACGCGGGACAACAGAACATATATTCCGGAATAGCACTGGCGCACGAATCAGGAACCATAGAAATGCAATATTTCACAAGAGATTTCACTGTGCTCGTTACTGCTGAAGAGGAGAAGCTGGAGAGTATGATCAATGAAGCCTTCTGAAACGCTGCGTCTGATATGGCTGCATTTAGACTGATGTGTTTGTGCTCATTCGGAAGATTTGCTGCAACTCCACAAGAGCATAAAGATCTATTTTTAAATCTGTTTGTCACAGTCACATTGTACAGTGTATGGCATATTTCAATCTGATCTATGTTTTCCTCTTAAACTGATGGCACATGGCTAGAAAATTTTACATTAACATAGCTATGAGAAGAATGTGGCCGAATACCAAAGATCCCCCAGTATCCTCTCTAAATACATTGTAAGAAATATGTCATGTAAATGTTTGCTGATGTAAATATTTCTACTCTTTGATTAATGTGAAATATTTGTATGGTATTAACAAGATCAAGATCATTTTTATACAATAAACTGAGTATATCTGTAGTTGTGTTATTTAAGCACCTGGTTAACCCCAAAGAACTTTAGGACGTGACCTCTTTGTCTTCACTGTTTTATAAGAAGCCATTTTTGCTGCTTTCAGTCGAACTCGTGCGACCCGCAGCCATGGATGCAGCCAAGTAACCCGTTGCCTGGCAACAGTGAGCTGCTCGCGCTGTGCCTGGGACCTGAGAGATCCAACTTTTAGCACACTTCCGCTAGCTTTGTTCATTATTTTTAGCTAAATTAACGTAACGTTGCATTGATTGAAGACATATTGTAGCACCGGGCTATATAAATACTAGTTTGTGGAAGGTAAACACAAATATTAGCTTACTTTAGCCAACTTTTGGCGTGATACCCAACGTTATAAATCTTCAATTTTACAGAAGACCGAAAAAAAACTGAGGTTAGCTAAGCTAGTGTTTAGCTCATGGAGTGACGTTCACGTCAGCTAAAATGTGAGTTACTTTTGTTGTTTGGTTGTCTTATGATGATGACTTGTGTTGAAACCATGTTTTGTCCACTTTATAATAAGTGTACCTCCTGTCTCTTACTGTATTACCAAATAGCATAACGTTGTTTTAACAGGTAAAGGTACTTAAGATATTGTGTGTAATTATAGCCTTTTACATTTTGTTATTTACCATTTTTAAAGTAGACTAGATAATCTTATTTGAACACCTTACAAAGTTTAATTTTGTTTGTGTTTTTCTAGACTGTCCTACACAAGTAAATGTCACATAGCCATCAGCAAAAAAAGTAGAATTTTGTTGCAAAAGTGCAAAAGGTTGGTGGATGCAGCAGTCCAGTGTAGACAGTAGTGGAGATGGAGGCCCCAGGCGAGGAGACGACAGCAACAACAGCAGCCTGCTCCAGTCCCAACATAAGGCCTCTGAATGGGACATCAAATGGGAGGACACTGGGAAAGCAGAAGTTGTTCAAGCAGGATGTGAAGCAAGCTACAGGCAAGGTAGACCATGTTGACATGATCCTCACCTGCTTTGATCACTTTCAGAGGTCTCGCACACCTTATATGCTCTCTCTATGTCTGACTCTAGGTAAAAAACTCCAAGAGCAAGCAGCATGTGTTCACTCATGGTCTCCATCCTCAACAGCATTTCTCATGTGACAGCCCCGTGCGTTTCATGATTTATTCTGAAGCTGTTGCGGGATTTATTAGCCTCCATTCAGACAACACAGTTTGCCTCTACAAAGCTGACGGCCACAAGCACACTCCCTTAGCACGCCTCCCCTTCATGGGCCTGACCAACACAAAGATCTGTGGCTGTCTGGTTGGTTGGGGCCCAGGGCCTGTCTTCACACTCCTGGACAGGGAGTTACAGCCCCTGGATGCTGCTGACGATGCCCTGGACATACGTGTTTGTCAAGCTGCAGAACACTCCACAGAGGTGGTGACTGCAGGTAGAGGGAATGTGTGTGTGTGGTCGGTGATGCTCATGAGGTGTAAGGTGAAGATACAGGAGGGACTGCAGTTCAGCACATTCACTGAAATGGCATTGGCTCCCCCACAATCTGGCAGGCCCCACAGAGCCTTTGTTGTGCATGGGTGGGTCGTGACAGTGGTTGACCTCGACTGCGGGAAGGTTTTGGAGCACAAGAGGGATCTCTGCTCAAGGTGTGTATGGGAGCATGTGATATGATTGGTGGAGGGTCGAGTTTCTCAGCATGAAGATTAACAAGTTATTTTTTACAGCAATATCACTGCGATGGTGTACTGCTCTCAACTGGGCTGTTTGATCATTGCATCTGAAGCGCTCTCCATTAGAATATGGGGTCCAGAATGGGAACTACGTGTGGCTCTTGAAGGACATAATGGTAAAGTCATAAAGTCTATTCACATTTTGTCCGTCTTTATGAATAGACGTAAGATTGAAATGATCTGTTTCTTGGTGTCTAGGTGTGGTGAACTCATTGTTCTACTGCCCTGCATTAAGCATGCTGTTATCAGCCTCTGTGGATTGTACGATCTGTTGCTGGAACGTGGAAGAGGGCCACATGATTGAGTGTGTCCACACAGAGCAGAAAACCCCTCCACTGTGCATAGGAGGCAATGGAAAGGGAGACACTTTCTTCTCCTTCTCTCACCAGGGTGTCGACGTATGGACCATCAGAACCTTGCACACCCTCCACTGCAAATTCAAAGGGGACAAAGGATGCCCATTGAGACAAATCCTAGTTCCCCCCTTCCCTGCTCCTTACCCTACACGAGTCCTCTGTGTCAGAGGGGACAGTGATATCATGCTTGTGGCTGCAGGAACAGGAGATGTGTTGACTTCCTTCAAGGCAAAGCAGAGGATTTTGTGTGCTGACTACTGCCTGCAAAAAGAGATTCTGTTTGCTCTGACTGAGACAGGTACGGTGCTCCAAGCCAACACACTCACTAATCCAATCACTTTGATGCAAGAGTGGAAGAGGAGAGGCCAGGGACCCTGGCACCACAGGGACAACATGACAGAGAATGATGGCCAGAATCTGCTGATGCCTGGCCCGGCTTGCTGCCTGGTTCTTTACAGTCATGTGACTGACACGCAGGGAGCTTTAGAGGAGTGGAGGAGTTTGCAGGAGAGAAGAGGATGCAGTCACAGGAACAAAGCAGCTCTTGATGATGCCAAGAATAAGTAGGCCTTTTTTCTGCTTCTGGTAAATACACTATGGGGAAAAATAGGGAGAGAATACTTATACATAACTAAGGGTAAACACTTTGAAATCAAAGGATTTTCTCGAAAGAAAATTGTGAACATTTTCTTCAAGGAAATACTTATGGGTATTTTATTTAACATATTCTTTTGTTAGCCATCCTGAGATAAAAGCTTAAAGGTGCTTGGTTTTTTTGCAACTGGTCACAGGTTTTTTGTCATTCTTGGCCAAAGTGGAGGCTGTGTGAGTGTTCTGAAAATGGATGATGGGCAGGTCTTGTACCGGACGGCGGCACATGATGGCCAGAGAGTTACCACAATGCAGGTGTTCCCTGAGCACAGCTACCTGCTCTCTGCAGGTATTTCCCAATGTAACTTTATTGCCTTTGAATGCTTGTCAGTGTTTACATTACAACTTTTCCCTCATTCCTAAGGTGAGGACATGACAGTAGTGGTGTGGAGAGTATCCCCCTACACCCAGGAGTGTCTCAGCCAGCAGCTGAGCCTGCGCTGTAACCAGCCTCTAGTCTACATGGCAGCACTGGGGCCCCAGCTGGCCCTGACCTTTCAAGGGCCCAACAATGGCGCCTACAGCCTGATGTACTTTCACCTACTCAACCAGAGCCAAACCAGTTATCCACCCAAGGAAGGACATTTAGACCGCTTCGCAGGTCACTGAAACAGTTTTAAAAAAGCAGCATGAAATTTTGTGTCCCTGATGAATCGATTATCTGTTCTGGATGGTGCTGCATTTATGTTATGTATGTGTGAGTGACTGGCTCAGTTTTGTTGCAGGATTGTGTGTGTGTCCTGATCTGGAGGTGTTTGTTTCCAGCAGTCTAGATGGGACAGTGTGTATCTGGAATGAGGAGAATCACCTGATCAGGTTGGACTCGTGACTGATAATTTAGTGATATGTGTTACTTTACTTATCTTAATGTATCCGTGACTCCTCCAGGATGCTACAGCTGAATGCTGTGCCTGAGTGTCTGGCTTACGGTGGGTTTGGAGGGGAACTGTTTCTTGGCCTCAGAGGGGATCTGTATAGGATCGACTGCACAAAGTTCCTGCCAAACAACTACCAACAAATGGTAACTATTCAGCTTGCAGTGTGCCTGATGGGCTTGTGGGGGATAAAATGTAAACAAAACGTGCCTTTAATCCTGTTCTATTTTCACAGCTCCTCTCCACTTATTGCCCTGAGCCCGTCCCTGACTTGCCCATAATGCAGAATACAGAAAAGTACAACAAAAGAAAGTAAGATTTATTCGTGTTACATATTAAGAATAATCCAAAACGTTGACTTAATAAGCTGTGAGTGAACAATAATGGTACAAACAGGAATGCAAGTGTTGACAGAAATGAGGAAGAGGAATTTCCAGCAACTGAAGACATGTGGAAACAGAGGGTGAGTGTGAACTGATAGATTTTAAGACATGTCAATGGCACTCTGAAAAATCCGTTCAAATACCTTGAATATCCTTTCCATCTGTCTTTTTCCAGGAGTTTGAGGGATTATTGACCTCAAACAAAGACCTAGCTGCACTGCTACAAGACTCAGTACAATGCAACAAAGCAAAGCCTCCCAGTACAAAGGAAACCAAGAAAGAGGCTTTTGATCGCTACATGAAGATAATATATAGGCTGCCCCCCAATATTAAGGTTTCTAAATCTCCCGTCACTTAGTTTGCCTGCTTCTTTTCAATTGTGATAATATTTTTCCTGAAACTTTCACAAATCAGGTGTTTTATTTCAATATTTTGCACATTTTCATTACGCTAAGAGAACTACACCATTAATAGCCTCATGCTGTGTTATCAGGTTGATTTGGAGGACACCTTTGATCCAGATAAACTTTCACTTTATCCTGAACCGTATGACTACAAGCCCTGTAACCTTCCTACCTTAAAAGAGGGCATCCACCCTGGATCTAAACTAAACATTCCCATGAATGTGGAGAGAAAGGAGGTAAAAAATGCTGACATGATAAGTGCAAACTTATTCTCAGTCATTCTGGACTTAAGTTGCAGAAATGTATAATAGTATGCAAACATGTCTGGAAGCAAGGTTTTGATCTGTTTCTCTAAAAGCAGGAGAAAAAGGCTCCTTTAATAATCTCTAAACCAAAGACCCTGATGAAAGTCAAACCATTGCCTGCTGCCATACCGAAGAAACCCGACATCGTGGAGACAGATGAAGAGGTGAGAGCGTGTAATGTCTTCATCTCACAGCAGAACACATAAAAGAGCAGCTCTCATTTGTGTAAATCTTCACTTGTCCCTGTAGCCTCCACAGATAATTTCTCCAATAGAGCAACCCAAACCCCAAACTCCTACTCCACCTCCTCACCATTCAAGGACCCCAACACCACTCCCACGGCGGGAACCCACCCCTAAGGTGCCGTCGTTCCTCAGACAGTTTGCAGATGCAGGCTGGTTTAAAGACCTGTATCCTGATAGAAAGGTAGCCTGTGCCAAACACATACTGTATATCCATTCACCAGCCAATCATGCACAGTGGTGGAGTTGGTCCAAGTTGGGGTCTTGATGAACGTGTGCTTGCGTGCAGTGTATCCCGAGCTCCCTGTCTCCAGAGGACTTCTCCTTGGAGCTGCTGGGCTGTCTTAACACCTGCAGTGCTCCGTTGAAGATTAAGATCCTCGCTGCCCTGCAGGCTCTGCACACCCAGGGACTCCTACAGGATGCAGACAAGCTTCACCACTGCCTCATTGACTTGGTGCCCAGACTTGTGAGACCTCACATGGTACTGTATGTCCGGGATCGACTTTGTTAGCATGAATTTTAAGAGGTAGACATGTCTAATTGTTTTTCCTGTGTGTATTTCAGTCACCTGTGGAGCGGACTGTGCTTGTTGAAATGCTGAATCTGTTGGTCGGTCTTAAACCTGCTGGCTATGACCTTTTGAAAATGCTTCTTGCTCTTCTGGCTTTTAAAAAACTGGGTCTCTGGTGAGTCAGTCGATCTTAAAATCCCAATTAATGACAATACAAGCATCTTGATCTTCAAAGGGTATATAACCGAAATGAAAACAATGTGAGCTAGTGAGCGACTAGCTGGTGAACATAGTGGAGCATTTAGCAGCTAAAAAGACAGATAGTTCCTTCAAGAGTTGGTGGAAACAGAGCTAACAGACAGCGATGCTCGAGTTATATTCATCAGGTGGACAGGAAGAGGACTGTACCTCTCTAACTGACAGATGTATAAATAAACAACTGTATGCGTAAACATCCTCCATATCGCCTTAGTAGGTGATGATATGTCAGAGTTCACAGTCGCAACAACAAATGTTATTGCATGTTTAATTTAAGAATCCTCTGAAATCTGAAATGACTGAAAGTTTGTATGATGTTATTGTCCCGTCAATAGTGAAACAGTGCTGCGCATGCTGACTATGTTAGGGATAAAAGAGGCTGAGCAGTGGTTGTGGCCGGAGCTGGAGAGCTGGGACTCAGAGCTGCAGGACCCGTCTGACATCTGGAAAAGCCTCCATGACAGAGCAGATTGTTGGCTGGAGTTATGGATCTCCAGATACAAAGTAACAGACGTGTTTCATTTAAATGTTAATCTGTCGACCATAAATTTTTGTTTTACGATGGAAAAAAATGAGACATCTTTCACGATCATTATCACCATCCATGGAGTATTTTTGAGTGTGACAAAAGGACAGAACAGGTGTTTGAAAACTGAGAGGCTCTCCTTCTGTGAATCATTCCTTCTGATGTCCTTTACCGTGACCTTAACTCCTCTAAATAGGAGTTCATGAGAGCTTGTCATAGTGTTGTTGACTGGCATGGCGTGGCTGGTTTTGGCCTGCTACTGTAAGTGATTAACTGCTTTCTGTCTCTCTTCCCATGCCTCCAGAGACATGGCAGGTATCTGTACCTCAGGAGTACAGCAAAGTGGAAGCCGCCGACCTTCAGCGTGGTGGATGTGCTGAATTATTTCTGCTCCGTCCAAAAAGAGGAGTGCAGAATGAGGCGATGTGTTGCACCCGCTGATCGCAAAAACACAGTGCTTTTGCCCCTTTATGACTGGTAGGTAAAAATCACGTGCTTATGGTAGATTCTTCTCCACTACAGTTTTTAATGTAACCCAGTTGTCTGTTTGTGTAGTAGCTCTCAACCAATCCTTCGTCTAGGAGAGACGCACAGCATGGCAAGGGTATCCAGGCCCCCAGGTAAGATTTCACCATACTTCAGCAAAGACTTGATTGGGTTTAGGGTGTGATTACATGCAGCTGTGCTCGTAGAAGTCTAATGGTTTATAACATCTATTGCATTCCTGTCCTGCAGGTTTAACATTGCCTCCGCTGAGACGCCGTCCCTGCCTCACACACTTTCCCAATTTCATCTCTTTGCCGTTATCTCGGGTAACTCTTCGCCCCTTTCACACCTACACAGACGAGGACTGGGTGAAGGTCTCACCTCGCCGCTACTTCATTCAACAGCAGTCATATGTCAACTACTACAGATGATGCCGCTCAGTCATTAACACCTGACGAGTCATCTAACAAATATTAGCTTGAAATATGTTCACATGTTTGACAGTGAAAGGACTCTTAAAACTTCGCTTTATGACTGGTTTATTCTGTGACTTGTTAATGCATTCATGTGGTACAAGGCTGATTGGTACAGTCTTTTCCTGATAATGATACTTTTTGATTGGATATACAAGTTGAATGAATACAAAAACGTGTAATCATGGACAGATATTCAGGAAATACAATTTGACAGATTTATAAATTAGAACGGAACAAAGATAAAATAAATGAGCGGGTGAATAAAGCAGAAAAAAAACTCAGTAGAGCTCTCGGGGTGGAACAGTTGATAAAATTCCCCGTTTGGTTCGTTCGTTTCAGGACTGTGGCTCTGTGCAGATCGGGTTTTATCAACAGGCACGCTGGGATGATGTCTTCGTAAATATTTCATCATATTGGAGTTTTGCTGCCAGCGTAAACCACACACATTGCACAGTGTTTGCACACAGTCCGCTTTATCCATCACTTTTTTTTCCCTGTCGTCAATCTGTAAAGCCCCCGTACAGCAGACCGGAACGATGCTGGCGGATCATCTAGCTGTGTTTTGTCTTTTCCACTTTCCAAGACTGACTGACAGCTGCACTGCATCCGAGCCAGCTGAGAAGTTTCACTGCGTTACAGGAGCGGGGCTTTTTTTTAAATAAGTTTATCTGAAAGGCAAAACAGATTTTTTTACTTGAACACTTCCACCCCCGCTCAGTTCACTGGTATGCATTTAAAATAACCCTAAATATTCTGCAGCTAAATTCAATTTGCATTGAAGGATGTAGTGTTTGGAAAGGACGGTCTAAAGGGAAACTTGTCAAGCTTGGTTGTGACCAGTCGTACGTGTAACAGCTGATCAGACGCTGTGTCTGAATGGTGACAGCTGTAAAGGCACGAGTGCAGACAGCCTGTAATACTCAGCCAGCGGACAGTTTATAATTTACAAAGCACTTATTTTTGGTACAAAACCAGCAGTGACACTTTAATTCATAGTCAACAAGTGAACTTATTAAAGTAGGATAGCACCATTTTACTGAAGCATGGCTTGTTACTATCTCCTCCGTATGTCATGTAAGTCTTCTGATCAATCCCCTGATGATACAATAACAGACCTGTTGATTTGGTGACACGAGGACTTCTTCCTCACCCCATCATCACGCCTGACATTTACCCCATAAAATTCTCATTAAAAAAGGAGATGTTTGTGCCTTGATGGAGGTCTGCATTGTACTGAGTGTCTTGCTACTTTGTATTTAACATAAAGCATAAATGAATAATTCAGCCTGAACACAAGACAGATGGTGATAAAAGAAAGATTAAAAAACATAACTGAATACTAGCCCATCAGGAAGGTGATGCTGTGATTGTCAGGTGTATCTACATTGCTCGGGTATGTGTCGGTGAGCAAACTAAAAAGCACCTGTGTCCTACCCTTCACCTCTGCTCTAGTCCACCAAGTCTTTATCATAATTGAGCAGGTCGCATGTCAGAAAGAGGTCAGAGCGTCCGCTTTCCATCAGCACTCTGTTGAGCTGGCTGCTGGTCGTGTTGATGTCTGTGGTTTCATCCAGCGGCCAGTCTAAGAGCTGAGCGCTGGATGGCAGGTCAGGAAGGCCCGGCTGGTAGTCCTCCAGGGGGTTGGGGTACAGTAAGTGACGGAGGGAGGGCATTCTCACAGCCATCCTCACCAGGTCCATGAGGCCAGCCATAGAGAGTGGGTTCAGGGACAAAGCCAGGCTCTTGAGGGCCCAGCAGCCTCCCAGCGAGGGCAGCAAGAGTCCCAGCAGGCCATCGGTCAGACCGCAGCCACTTAGAGAGAGATGCTGCAGGGTGCTGGAAGCCTGGGAGATGAGGCGGCGGATGGAGGGCAGGGTGTTTTCGTCCAGATGGTTCTCACTTAGATCCAGCTGCTGCAGCGTGGAGGCATGATGGCTGCAGGACAGATAAGCAAGGTCAGCTGGGCTCAGGCTCAAATATGGCAGCTCCAGTATCTGCAGAGGCTGAGGCAAAGAGCTGTGACAAAAGGAGGAAGGACAAAAAAAAAAAGTATTATTCAAATATTCATGGTAGAGCTTGAATTGTTTCTGTTCTGTCTCATAAATACTGGGGTCATCAAATTCAGCATAAGCATATATTTACAAAAATCAATGAAGCTGATGAGGTCAAACATATTGTCTTTGTAGTGTTTTCAGTTGAGTGTATGTCAAAAAAGATTTGCAAATCATCACATTCTGTTTTATTTATGTTTTTCACAGCATCACAACCTTTTTGGAATCAGGGCTGTATAAGATGTCAAAAAATGGTGAGAAATTCCCATCAGATCAGGTCATACCTCAGCAGCACACGAAGCTGTCCAGGCAGGCGCAGAGCAGTGAGACTGAGGCGTCGCAGCTCTTGAAGCTTTGCCAGACCCAGAGACAAGTCCCTCAGTGTCTCCTCCTGGCCGGGGCGGTCTCTACGAAAATCCAAGTTACAGTAGTGCAGGCGAAGAGAGTTCAATGCAGGGAAGGAGGAGAGCAGAGGCAACAGCTCCGCCAAACCGGCCACCCCAAGGCTGCTGTAGCGAATATCAATGCCTAGAAGACCCTGGCAGGGCAGGAGGTCTAGCAGGGTCCTGATACTAGACACCGAAATCTCTTCCACGCGCAGGTATCTGCACTGAAGCTTGAGGGGTCCCAATGTGCTCAGAGCCACACGAAAACGCTCCAATGAACGAGCATTTACAAAAAGATCAGCTCTCACATGCACCAACACATCACTATTTACATCTCTCTCTTCTGCCTCCTTTCTGCTGCCTCCGAAACCTGTCACTGCAGTTTCTCTTTTCCTCTCCATCTCCATCCTCCTCCTGACACCTTTAATCAGCTCCTTTTCACCCAGAATCCCACATGAGCCCGTCCTCCCTCTGTCTTTCAGTTCCAACTCTTTGTCTGTGCTTGCTTCATGTCCGTTTGGCTCCTTTCCCCTCTTCCACGGCCCCCTCTCTCTCTTCACATCCTTCTCTCTCTCCAGGGCTGAGAACCTTTTCCTCTCCCGCTCTCCTTCTCTCCTCTGGGCCCTCTGAGCTGCAGCTCTGGCCTGAACAGCCATGGTGCAGAGAGCTACAGTCAGAGACCACCCTCCCATGGGGTCTCCCAGCCCTCCTTCATCTCCCTGGAGTCCACAGAGATCCAAAACCTGCAGGGCGCACCTAGGAAAGAGGAACTGGTCTTAAATGTTACTCATAGGAACAATACTGTTAAACAAGAACAGATCCACTTTCTAGAAACTGCTTACCTTTGGTCCGACAGTCCTCTGACAACTGCAAGTAACAGAGCCTGAATGCAGAGTCGATTTGGCGCAGGTTGTCCTTGTTTCCTCCGTCCGCCAACACGGAGGGTGCGTTCAGGCCACCTCTGCACGAGTTCGCCCACAGCCAGCGGTCTGCAGCTGCTGAACGCGGCCTCCAGCAGCGGTCTGTACAGCTCCCTGGGCACCCACCTCAGCCAGCAGGGGGACGAGCTGTGGTCACTCACCACCTCCCTGGCGCAAAGGCTCACCAAGGAAAGCACCATTTTAGCGCAGAGCACTGCGAGCTTTGAGCATAAACAATAAACCAGCGGAAATAATGTGGCGTCTTTGCAGAAGAAGCAGACTTTAGACGTCTGAGAGTTAGCTAGCCGAAACTAGCTCGACCACAAACTTTATGACAGTAACTCGATGCGGTCTTGTAAAGCCCCGAAAAAGATTTAGGACATCACCTGATATCTGCATGGATTATTAACAGCATTAACTTATACAGCCACGACTGGAAACGTTTTGCGGGTGAAATATTAAACGCTGGCACTCCATGTTAGCTGACTCGCCAGCTGGCTAACTATTACTGATGATGCTGCTGCTGGAGCAGGAAGAGTGTTTACAATTTATGCGGACGTCTGACGTAAGACGTAAAGGCGTAACGTCACGGCTGCAATAATGAAAACACGGATTCGATCCTGTGCGCTTGTGACATATTTTTGTGATCTGTTAAGCTCGATTTTGCACTTTTACCCTCACCTTGTAGTGTTTAATGAATGGTCTGAACATTCAGGGCTTTACAATGCTGAAAACCAGGTTCTACAACTCTCCTCAAGAGGCATCTATTTAAGGGGATGATACCAGGAAACGCTTTAGACTTCTGTAGAAAACCTGGGGTTCAACTTTAGTAAGGCTATCAGACATGCTGACAAGTACTGTCAGTCAATCAAATTTTATGTGTACATTTTCTGTAAAGTAACGAGGAGCTGAAAGTCTTAAATAACTGCAGTGGGGTAAAAAATAAGATATTTTCTGCTGGAATGGAATGGAAATACTCAAGTACTACAAGTATTTGAGGAAAATATACTGTAGAACTTTCCACCACTGAATAGAAACTTCTGTATATGTTTTGGCATTTTTTCCCCAGTATTTCCAAAACCTTCCTTCTACTTTATTTAAATGTTCTTTTCTACTGCAGGAAAAATCTTTTTTTCACTTCCCTATAGAGATCTGTGCTTTCTATTGGTTTTCTATAAGCACATTTCATCTTCCTGCAGAGGTGTTCATAAATATGTAAAAACTGAAAAATAGTTTGCCTGACACTGATGAAAGTGGTCTGGAATGAAGGAGTGTACCGTGCTGCTACAGGGACTGACGATATTTCACAGGACCTGCGATTTCTAAACTTCTGTACAGTTAAATTCAGTGATTGAGTCAGTCAAGTGAAAGAAGAGATCGTATCACACTGGTGGTGCTCTGTTTCATGGATTAAGCAGAGAAGAGCTTCATCGCAAGACACTGAATTCAATACAAAAATACATAGTTGTAACATTTATTGTGCAACTGCATTTTTCTAATTTGTCAAATGGTGTTTTTGGGCATGTGCATGCAAATATAAACTGCACAGGGCTCTAACTAGTTGTTGAGGCTGGTCTGTTTGGTCACCAGTGGTGCTCTACCTCCACCTGTCCACAGTGCATACTCCCACTCTCTATACACCCATAGCTAAATCCACCAAGACATGTAAACATACAGTTCATCCAGAGTGATAATGAATTTACTGATTCAGCATGACTGACTGATGAACAAGTGAGAAAATGAAATTAAGTTTTTTCTTAGTTAACTCTTCCATCCATCCATGTGAAGAATGTGCTTTGAAATAGGACTCCTATCAAAAGCATGTTCAAGATAAAACACACACTTGATCCACAGGCTGTACCAACTCTTTGATATGATTTGATTGAATTATTGTGTTATTAGTAATGTGTCCAGGACTCCCTGGGAAGCAGCATTGATACTGAGTGGATTATCCTGGTGACATTTTATAAAGTAAGAAACATGCACGGAGCTTTGAGGGATAATACAAGCATAATATTACATCACAAAATTTGATTTGTGCCCACTGTGTTGTTTCCTAAAAAAGCCATAACGGATAAATCACTAGATGGCGCTAAAGGATTGTGTAAGATGACTGCGCTCTGAAGCTCCTCTGTCTTGCAGCAAGCCTTAAAAAACACAAACAAGACTTTTACGAATAAGATGCATCTTAGCTGTTACTGATATTAAATTACTTAGATTTAATTTGTATATATATTCCAAGCAGGTATTGATTCAGTTGAAACCGATGCTATTTCATCCTTTATCATACCTGACCTCAGAAATGCTTTAAGTTTGGACCACTGAGGCTAATTATGATGACAGTGATGAATACTTTGTTAGCAAGTGGATTCACATCATGGGAGATGCTGTAATATTTTCCTGCTTGCTCAGGCTTTAAATTTATGCCAGCTGTAATTGATGCTTTGTTTGTGAATGTAATCACTTTTTTTATTTGCACACTCTGAAGGACTAATTTCACAGAAAGCATAGCTTTAATACTACTGCAACACAGTAGTCACACACAGGCAGCAGCACACACGCAAGCACAACACAAATAAAGACGCTTTTACTTAATTTATTGCTGCAGTCTCTTCATATGACCTGCGGGATCTTCGTCCATCTCATTACTTCAGCCTTTGATATAAAGCAGTTTAATACCACTTCCATCAAAACACCTTTTGAAATGCAAGCAGGGGCCTTGGCCATTCTGGTTTCATGATGTTGTGGTCTCTTGATGTGTGCATTACCTTGGCTTTACTTCAGTTTGGTATCTATTGTTATTTGAATACAAATTTTTCAAAAAATTGAAAGATATTAAGCAGAAAGAGAGAACTGCCAGTTATCTAGACTGGCATACATGCCTGTTTGTCCTGAAATGTTGGAGATTTATTTTTGAATGAGTGTCAAAAAACAAGTAAAATATCTGTATCTTGACAAACTGAGGACAGGTATTCTTGCCCTCACTATGCCTGCAAATGTAGGTGTGAAGGTTGAAGACAGCAGTTGGCCTTTGAAGTCTAAAATGAAGGTAATTATGAAACTGTGAAAACAGTACTGGTGATACAGAAAGCTAGAGAAAGATGAAGTAGGAGAAACAAGAGTTAGACCAAAGGAATTATGAGGGGGGGAAAGCTAGTATAGCTTACTGGCTAGCTACTAGCTTGGGCTAGTGCTAGCATGCTAATTTGACAGTAACAAGAAAACCGTCAGTCCGTACAGGGAGTATGACATTGTCTTTAATGTTTTAAACAGACAGAGTACATAAGAGTACAAATAAAAACAGAATACAGAGCAGTATATTAATAGTTATTTAGAACTTTGTATTAGCAGCAATTTAGCCTCAGCAGCTAGTGGCTTTCTTAACTATGCTAGGATTGCAAAACCAGAACAATGATAGCATGCTAATACATTAAATTAAGATGGTGAATATGGTTAATATTATGCAAATTTACATGAATTTTTTTGCATTGTGAGCATATTAGCATGGTGATGTTAGCTGTGGCCAAATACTTAACTTGTCATAGTTGGAAAAGCACAGGTATTACTAATAATTTGAATTTCTCTGTTGCATTTAAGTGTCCCTGTGAACCCGGACAGTGTGACAGTGAGACAGCATGCGCAATATATCCTGAAACTGAAGCAGCTGTGTGGACTTCAGCTTTAATCAAGTATGTCACCTACACCTGCTTTGTGCCACGTCAAAATGTCTCTGATTCAGTCACTCTGCCATCATGTTCTTTGACAGATTTTTTTTCCTTTCTACTTGAAAACCTATCATGCACACATGCCTTGTTATTTTCACACAGATAGTCTGTTAATTGGACAATTTATTAAACAAGATGAGTTTCTGGATTGCTTTCCCCTTCCATATAAGGGCGGATCTGTTAGAACTGAACATATTTTCAGTTGAGACCAAACTGATTTGTTGTACTAAAATTGGTGGAATAAACACCATATGCTCAACAGACGGGCAGAATGGAAGCCTCGGGCACTGGTACAATACAATGGAGAGGAGAGAAAACACCTTTTATGTTTTCTTCCTGGCTCGTAGTCCAACAATGCCTCCAAGTAATATGTACACAAGATTGGAGCCTCTTAAAATTCAACCGCGCCATTTCTGAAATTCTAGATAGTTTATCTTAAACATGTGTACACAAAAACAATACCTCTGCAGTTCTGACTGGCTCATGCCTGTAATTTATCAATAACTATGCAGCTGGATGCTATTAGAGAGATATGATGGGCCAGTTACTTTCAGCTCCCTGTGGCCTCACCCCACCAATGCTCATTTCTTGTCAATCCCAGTCTTTTTGTTGCTGACTGAGCATATTTGATTATTGCAGCTTTTATTACTTGAGGTTAGTAACAAAAGCTGCAAGACCAACAATCTCTAGTTTAATTTAATTGGATGTGCAGTCCTCCCTGATGTCCTTTAATCCTTAAATACAAATTTCCACACTTTGGGATCCAATAGCGTCCTGATTCCCTTTTCCCAGCCGGTCAGTCATAGAGTTGTTTATTCCTTTTAACTACTCTCCGCACAGAGATTACAGTGCCTGAGACTCTGATTAATTTACAGAAAAATTCAATTTCTGAGATGTGTTGTGCAGCCACCACTCTGACAGTTATATGAGGGTCAGTGTAATCTTGTCTTCTCATGCATTCTGCAGTTTAATTTACATTTTACAGGGATGCTTCATTGTTTAACCATGACACTTCCATCAATTATACACCAAATATAGGATGCTTGCATCAGGCAGTTGGTTGTACTAGATGTCATCTTTACCTTAAGCTTCTCAGGAATGACTGACACAAAACATTCAAAACTGACACTACTGAACATCTTATATATACACATCGTACATTTTATGGAGAGCTGTTATAGATGTTTAATCCTTCAGCAGCAGACCAGATGTATAATGCACTAACTCTTTAGTTCCTTGAAATTACCTTTTGCTATTAAAGACAGATTTCTCGTGTATTTCCCTTCTGTTTTCAGGTTTTAGCGGTATGTAAATATTTTACTTGCAGTGTAAGAAAAATGTCAGTTTTCCCTGCAAGTAACAGTGCTAATGGTGCTGGAGAGCAAGCCTTCAGCCTTTTTGTTACCAACCAGAACAAATGCATCTTACTCAATGGTGAAATAATACGTTTTTATGGAAAGTATGCACTCTTAAGCTGTCCTCACTTGGCTATAAATGTCAAACGACATACCAGAGAGAAAATAGCACTAAATTTTCATCTTTTCTTTTGAAAATACTGAAAATCTTCAAACTTAACCCCACATCTCACACAGCCTCTTAAACTGCGACAGAAATATTGTTGTGGCTCGTCACCCAAATTCATACTCTTGTATGGTTACAAAATTAAAGGTAATTACTGCCTCTAGTGGCTGTAGGCATGAGAGTTAGATATTAGAGTACATCACAATGCATCTACTTTTTTCTACTACATTTCTATAATGATAAAGAGTCTTTTCCTTCAAGATAATTCTTTCTCATTCTAATACTACACACTGATAGGAGAGTATAAACTCTTCATGGAATTTAAGAGGCCTTTAAGAGGGTACATATTTAATATGATGACAGGTTAATCAGCATCCTCTGCAAAATCATGTTCACCTCCCTTGTAAATAGCAGAGCATTTGACACGTATTGCAGCCATATCCTGGCAACACTTGTGACTGGACGAGGCTGAAATGGCAGCATGTGTTAGCTGATCTGCTCTGGCAGAGGACTGAGGACTTTGTGTGATACAGGAAACATGGCAAAACAATTAGGAAGAGAGTTTAGACCCTCCGTTATAATAAGGTGAGTCATGTGTGCCGTCGAGTAAAACGGAAAGGAAATGATCATAGAGACAGGGGTTTTAAGTTCTCGTATAATCAAGTGAACATCTTATTAAGTTCAAATAGCCTATATAGCCTAATAGTTTTTTTTAATAATGAGCACTGAAATTTGCTTGACCAATGATGATTTTATAAGACGATGAAAATATTCATGTAACCATGTCTAAAAAAAAAAAAAAATCTTGTCAAGTAAAATCAGAAATATTTCACCTCTTTTAAGAACTCTCCACATGTTTCAACTTGGTAAGCGGTGCCCTTGAAATGAGCCAGTAAGAAAAGTGAAATATTGACTTTGACAAGTTAAAAGCTCCTCCTGGCGGGACACATCAAGGGCATTGAGGAGAGGAAGCACTGTCTCCGTCAGAATCGGTCAGGAACTCCTTGAACCTTTACCAGTGAACTTCACACACACACAACAGGGAACATGCTACCCAAAACCCTGAACTACCCACCTCAGACTTTTCCAGACTAAGAAGAGTGCATCACCCAAATCATCCAAACCAGTGGAGCAAAGACAGAGCTAATGGTGCTGAGACATTTTGACATATTTTGTCTAAACTTTGTTCTGGGTGAGGAGCATTGCAGTCTGTTGCCAGTGCTAAAAGCAGAGCTAGCTTAATACTTTGTTGTAGCAATAAAATGCTGTAATGCTGCAATTCCTGCATATCTACACTGAATCAGTCAAGGTACAACACCAACCAACCACAGAATTTGTACAGATGTAAACAAACACACAAACAAAAAGTATAAATATGGACATTAGGTGCCCTGGTGGTTTAGAGGTTTGGGGCACAGATCGTGGATCGTGACATCCCCAGTATGAGTCTGGTTCAAGACCTTTGTCGCATGCCATTCTCCATCTTTCTTTCTCAACTCCCTGTCATCTCCCTATGATAGATAAGGCATGAAAGGCAGAGGGCATACAGGGCATTTCGAAATGAATTTTGAGAACATGCTGAAGAAGCATTTCTTAGGCCTTGAGGAAAGCTGTTTCAAATTCAGAGGCTAGTAAAATCAGTTATACACTCACAGATAGTTTTCAGTCGTGGCCTTGGAAGTCTCCGCTCTGAGGAGCTGTGGCTTCTCCCAGGGATAACTTCTCTGAGGGCACGAGGAGCCACCTGACCATGTCATGCAAATGCTTTGTCAGTCAAAGGTAACATGTTTAAATCGGACAGCAAGGAAGTGTGTGATCTATGTCTTGTTTGTGTTCGATCGGTTGAGGTAGAGGCATCATATCCCAGTTTTTTTTTTTTTCCTTTGCTTCCTTATGTTTCCCCCTTCCCTTTGTCCCCTGCATGCCTGTGTCTGTGGTGTGGTCTTGGCAATCCCTCTTTCACTCCCCTGGCTCCTGGATCCCTGCTGATGAGGCACACCTGTTGAACCTCCCCACCTGCTGTCCATCAGCCCATCAGCCTGGCAGTATATCAACGCCGGCTCCACTCCCACTTGTCGCTGGATCATTGCTTCCGCTTCAGCGGTAGAGACACACTGCAGGCCTCTAGGGTTAGTAATCTGTTCTTTATACTGTATTCCTAAATTGAACTGACTGTCTTTCCCTTGTACTTAGGATGAGTACAAGTCTGCTTGCTCCTTTGCAAGCCGTTTAAACCTTATCAGTTTCCCTGTCTGTGTTCTGTGTTGGGGTTCACATTGCAAACCATAACAACAATAAAGGCATGAGTGACAACAGTCTTAGCTGAACAAAAGGTTTGATATTTGCAGTGTTTCTTAGTTGAATGTAAATAGCTTGAAATCTAGACTGGAATTGAATTTTTCCTAGATATAGATAATTCATTTTGGCTAATTGTGAAAAATAGCATATAGCCCAAGGAAAAAAATATTCGGTTTTGCCATACATAAGTTTTAGAGAAAGAGAGATATACTGTATTGTTTACCTTCATCAACAATAAGGCCTCATGATATATTTTGTTGTCATGGAGGACCACAAGCACAGAGAATAAGAATGGACCAAGATTTGACCCCTGGGGCACACCACACATTTATTGTGAGAATGTGCTTTATGGAGAAATATCTTTAAGTCTGTACCATCCCTGGAAATCTTGGAGCTTTAGGAGAAGACAGAGCATGAGATATTCTACATGAAATTTTCATCTCTGTGAAACATCTCTGTACTAGAGAGAAATTCAACAAAGACTTTGTTGTTTTGTCTCTCAAAGCCTTTTAGACTGTCCACACTGTTATTTCCAAGTGTTCAGATGGGATTTGTGTGTCCAGACATCAAAAACCAACCTGTGTGGGCTGCTGATTTAACAATGTAGGCATCAGTAACTATGCACGCTGAAGATGTGGCTTTACAACATAAAAACATGAGAAACTCTAGCATTGCCTGAACAGGCGCTTCCCACCAAAGTGCCATCAGACAGTTTATTGCATGGTCTATTGTTCTGGACTATTGTTCTCTGTGTTGCCCTCCATTGCTCTGCTAGTAGCACCGTGGATTCTGCTCAGCTGCTCTGATGCACTTCCATCACTCTGGATTTGTTGTCAGATTGCGATGCAAAATGCACTTCAACATCCAATTTGAGCGACCAGAGCATCTGGACTGAGATGCGGCTGCAGAAATCCCATTTGAATTGCATTTCATCACCTCAAATGTGGCTTGGATTCCATTTGCAAAAGTTATTTCATGTGGTTCTTGCTGTCCAGACTTTCTAAAATCAAGATGGATACAATCTAGATATAGCTAAAAAAAACAGATTTGGTTTGGCAGTCTGAACAAGACCTAAGAAAACAGCCTTTTTTAATCATTACAGGCCTGAGGAAGCAGGAGGTCTGATGCCACTGATGTGATGGACAAGATAAACATGAATCCAGCACAGCAGCTGCGAACCCACATCAATCACCTGTCAACCTGAACCGCAGACATGGTTCGTATGAGCCTTGACATTTTGTTCCACTATGGCAGCATTTCTAATTCCATGTCTGTATTGCTGATCATGTATAGAAGCAGTCCTACATGTAGCAGTTGTCATTGTAGACCTGGATACAGACGGCTGCGTGTTGACCTGCACATGGTTATAACCACACAGACTCAGTGCTTCTCCGTGCATGACAAATGGATGTAAATGCCTTAATCACAGCAAATACTGCATGAATTCGGCCCTGATGTCAGCTCGTTATTCACACACACACACACTCACACACACTCTCACGCACAGGGCTGCCATGGTCAAGGATTCTGTCGTTTTCCCTTTATAATTTATCCGCTGCAGCACTTGAATATCAAAAAGGTTGTTGTACTCCTTTTTATTTCTCTGCAATAGGATCATACTTTTCGTGATAGAGTAGACAGCACTGAGACTGTATCAGATTTATGTTTTGAGAAGAAGTTTAAAGGTTAAAGTTACTGTGGAGAAAATGCCTGTTAAATCAGATCAGATGATCGTTTTGGATTGCCTCTATAAAACCTCTCTTCTGCTCCTGTCTGACAAAACGCTCGGCAATCAAGCTGTATTTACTCCAGTGATTTCCTTTTGAGGTCTAATGACCAGAGGGAGAGAAGGACAGGTTCTTTGCCCTCCAAAGACTTTATCATGATTTGATGCATTACTTTCAATAGACGTTAATATGGGCTGTAATAACCTGCTTGCACAGACGACATACACGGCTGTTTTTCTGGTGGTGACAGGCTGACTTAAATAATCTCGATACTTCCTCCACCAATGCTGTTGTGTTGGTGTGAAGTATATCTTTAAAAATAAAGTCTGGTCGCCTGCAGGGGGCTTGAGATGAATAGCATGACTGATGACTAACTGGTTTCCTGTAAGGTGCAGGTATTTTGGTAGAGTGGCTCTTAAATACTGACAGGTGGCAGCATTGTGGAAGGACAAGGATCTGGCAAATTTGTTGCATAAGACTGGGATGCTTAATGCAGTCTGGGTTTCTGCCTCTCATTTGTCAATGCTTTGTTGGCCGCTTTGTGCACAATCACACATCACAGAGCACTGCAGGATCTTCCCTCTCATACTGTGTAGATTGGAGGGGCTGAGTGAGGCATCACGTACAGCGTTAAGATTAAACCCCAGCTGTTATGATGACTCCACTCAGCAGTGAATCACTGGATTCAGGTTGGAGGAAGATTAGCAGGTGCTCCACGGCTTGAGCAAGACTGTGAAAGCAGAATGGCTGCATTCAAAGTGTCATGCAAATGTGCTTCGCTGTCAATAAGTTCTAATTAACAGACTGTCGCAAGGTGCCAGGGTAGGAAGAAAGCCATTATGAAGACGAATGATGAGGCAACACAACTTTCTGTTGCTCTGCTAGAGCCACAGTTCCTGTAAAAACACAGTTGCACAGCTTTCCTACTGCTGCTGAATGGAAATATGTGTGGGAACGTAAAGTGTGTACTTCATTGAGATTTCATTGATTGTTTTCTTTTTGTCTTTCCTACAACAGACTGATTCGTTTCAGTCCTACATTTAAAAAAATGTCACCAGGCAGCATTTCTTTCTACATCCTGACTTTCTATTCAGCACAGTCGCTCTGTGTTTTTTCTAAACCTGTGAGATAATGGGATTTTTAACTCCATTTTTTTTCCATTGCTATCAGTGAGTGTGTGAGGGTAACCTCCCACTCATCATTACTCAGATGAAACATCAACAGAGGGGCAGACATTTGAGGTCGAAGACAATCCGTCTGGTTGGAAACGGGAACAGGATTTAATCACGTCTTTGTTTTAATATGTACAAGACTATGTGTGTGAAACAGATTAGTTCAGATCTTTGACAAATGGTTGTAGGGGGTCACACCAGTGCCATCAGTGATAAATTTATCTTATTAAGTGCTTAAAGTGCTGAAGGTGAATCAAACAAGAGCTCTTAAGAATTCATAAGATTCAAAATGGAAGAGGAAGGAAATAAATGAACAGAAGAGCATTTTTCTGATGATAGAGGGGTGGATCCATGCATGGCAATGCCAGTCTGTTGTTTGATCCACTTCTTTTCTCAAACCTCAGCAACTGTTGGATGGATTGCAGTGAAGGACATTCTGATTTTCAGCAGACTTTTCTTCAGTGTCTCTTCCTAACCAGTGCTGACACACTAAAGTAAGACGATGAGCATTGTCAACATTATACCTGCTTAGCTTCAGCATGCTAGCATTGTCTTTCTGAGCATGTTAGCATGCTGACGTTAGCATTGGCTCAAAGCACATGCCTAGGTGCAGCACCACAGGGCTGTTAGCATAGCTGTTGACTTCTTAGTGTTTATTTTTCACCGGCATCTTCAGCTCCCGGACTACACTGCACTGAATATTCTTTATGTGAAGTCCCATTTTAATCCAGTGAGTAGAGTGATTGACTGCTTTTATAACCTGCTGCACTGAGTATTATGAGCCTGTCTGAAAATAATTGTTTTTAATGGACTCCCAGCTTTATTTACTCAAAAATGAAGTCAGCTTTGTGCTGCCCTGTTGGCTCAACTCTTTGCCGGCAGATGTTAATGACTCCCCCTTGTTGAGATCAGCTAATTGTGGTCATGAGTCATCATGTTTGACCACTGTGTACTCTGGCACCTCCCTGTTACATGTTAAAATTGGAATAAGATGATTAGCATCTAATCATCCTGACCTTATATTCTCTTCCGCTCTATATATTTTTGTATCCTAACACTGTTATTCAAAGTGGCTAGTTGAGGTTTGGTATTCAGAAACAACAGGACACATTTCAGTCTGTGGCCTTCTGCATTACACGTGGCAGAGTCTCAACATGCTGCCAGCCGCACTCTATACACCCTCACTCCCACTGCCAATAGAGGTCAATATAGACATGATCTTTTCCTTGTTCCACTGCTCCCTCGTCCCTCATGGAGCTGTCAAGCCCGCCTTTTCTCTCAAGGTTAATTTCATTTGAACTACAGCAGCTCTTGTATTGGCTTGCTGCTTGTCTGTTTTAAGGTCTTGTCTTTATTGATTGCTGTGAAATGAAATTATGCCTCACTGTAAAGTGAGGCTGAGCCCTGCTGGACCCAGTTAATGATCCTCTTATGGCAGTTCATATTCTGAACTCAGCTCATCTCTTCCTTGTTATACCTGCAGTACTGTAATTAGTATTACTTGTAATTAGTGGTAATGTGTTTTATCTTGTTGGAAACAATGGGCTTTGTGCAGACTCTTCAGTTTTGCCATTAAATTTTGTGTTGTTATTATTAGCAGTGGTTATTTAAAAGCCGTTTGTGCTCTCCTGTCTGCCTGGCAGTGTTCAGTTCTAGCAGCGGACAGCTTTTTGATTTCTCTCCTTTACCTTGTGGCTTTGCTGTGCATGCACGCACTGTAGTACCATATTTTTTTTACCTTTTGTGTTTGAGGCTATCGATCTTAAAGGTAGACTTTTTTTTGGCTCTGCTCCCAACCCAAGTGCCATTTTTCCTTTAGCTTTGGAGGAAAAAAAGCATATAAACCACATTATTATAGTAGTGGTAGCACGAGTAGTCGTCAGTGATGGAATGTAACAAAATACATTTACTCAAGTTACTTAAGTACTGACGTACTTGTACTTCAGTGTTTCTACTTTACACTTCTTCTCCATTAAATCTCAGAGGCTAATATTGTACTTTTTTCTCCACTTCTTTAAACTGACAGCTTCAGTCACTAGTTACTTTATAGATTACAGTTTTTCATGCCCTTCCTGTCCAGTGAAAACCATGTATCTCCAATTGTAATCACCTATTTTATTGCTAATCTTCGCTTTTTATAAGTGTAAACCCATATCAAGAGGACAGCACCACCAAGACTCTAGAGAATTGTATTCATTTCTTGTTTTCTGTAATGACATGTGTCCTTGTTAAATACAGCAACATGCAAAGTGGCAAAGTGACCTTATTGAGTAACAGCCATAAAAGCCATTTATGACCCTTTTCAGATTGCTAACAGCCTGAACACACGCACAGGATCAGTCCGAGTAAAGTGTACACGGTGAAGGAAATCTCTACTTTGACAGAAGTTCTTCCTCATGTCTTAACAACAAAATGCTTTACCTGGAGGTGAAGGGAAGGCGTTAGACGTTAAAGGACAAACAATAACCAGGCTCATGACGTTGCGGCTGGGCTCGGTGTGGCTGCTGTTGGCCTTCTCTCTGGTTTTTTCCCCCGTGTCTGCCTGTTTGACTGAGGAGTTTACCTGCTCTCAGGGATTATGTGTGCCTGAGGACTGTGTGTGTGACTTCACTGACGACTGTGGAGATGGCAGCGATGAGGAAAACTGTGAGTAAAGCAGGAAAATCTCCAGTCTAATAAGCTAAACTCGCATGACGCTGAGAGAAGAGAGCAGATTAGAGAAAAACAAAAAGTGATGCGGCTCATTGTTTGCTTAAATGTGACGTGAAAGCAAAATTTCGAGGGGACTGACGCTGACGTGGAGAGAGAACTGCCTCTCTATGGCGAAGGTGTGCAGGTGTTTCACTAATTGGACACAACATATCCATGATGTTTAATTGCCTTCCACTTAGACTCACACCATCGGTTTATTTCTGTAACAAAACTACTGAAGAACTTAAAGGATGAAGTTCAGTTTAAACAATGTCTTTGTATCCTCTAATGAGCCACAACAGCAACACACGTCTGTTAACAGTGACTTTCTCACTTGACTGTTGCTTTTGAAGTTTACAAAAGCCTAAGAGTAGACTTTTGAGGCTATAGTTGAATCTTCAGTCTTATCATCAGATAAATAAGTGCAGTGTGCAGTGCGGTGAAAGGCAGAGTGGTTATTATCAGGACTAAAATATAAGAAAATATAAGCAATAAAGAAAATCATCATAAACATATTTGTAATTGGTGGCAGAATTTCTTTTGCAGATGAACGACATACAGATGAATGCGAAGTTGAATGGTGGCTTGGATGCAAACTAAAAGCTTCACTGATATGAGCACAATTTTTAACAGTGTTCCCAAAAACCACGGCAGCCAAGAAATGCAGCTAAATTAAATTCTTTATATGTCTTAAAATAGAAATGTAATTCGTTGTTGCGTCATTGCTGATCCTGCCTGGCTACCTCTGAAAATACAGTATTACCACTAATGCTTTATTGTCCCTTGTTGCACATTTGGCCATAAAGCCAAATAAGAGCCCCTGCTCAAAATGAGAAGCCACTTAGTTCCTGAGCGCTGCCGAGTTGACGAATCTTTATGGTGTGTAGAAACCACAGCCTAATCCCAGGACACACATTCACGGCACAATATATATTCAGGGTGAAACACGTTTTCTGTTGAAGGCTCGGGATATAAGAGGTGTGACTTTGAGGAGGGATTCTGTGACCTGGTCCAGAGCTCGGAGGCGCGTTGGATCAGAACAACTGAGGCCCCGGGACTCAAACATGTCCACACCAACAACACATCAGGTGGGAGCGTTTGACATCCGCCGTTTCATGAATTAACAACCTTCACCTTGCGCTGTACCTGTTTTATTCATATTTGTCCATACCTGCACCCCCACACTTCTCTCTCCGTCAGCACATTTCCTGTCCCTTCTACCTGTCGGAGGAAACAGAACCACAGCAGACCTGGACAGTCCCGTCTTCCTGCCCAGTCAGACCTGCCAGGTAACTAAATCTCTGACATGCAGACAAAATCCTCAACAGCCACATGACAGCAGCTGGTGACATCCTGCCTTTTCTTTCCGTAGATGAGTTTCTACCATTATGTTGGGGCAAAAGATGGAGATCTTCAGGTCCTGGTTCAGACTCTGGGTCAGAGCACAGAGGTGTGGGAAAACTCCACACAGCCACAGACGGGAAAATGGTCGAGGACGGTGATTAAGTTTTCCAGCAATGACAGTTTTCAGGTCTGTAACATTCAGAAATTATTTTAATAGCTAATACAGTTACTGTAGTCACATCACTCAGTTATATATATGCACAGCCAAGTGTTCTTCTTCGCTCTCTTAATTCTTCGTAGTCTTTAGAAGGATTGTCATCATACACTCTTTTGTTCAGGAAGCTTTTGTGTTGTTTTAGCCGGAAATAATATATTCTAAAATCAAAACCTAACTATATGTATGTCAAAAACTGAGTGTATGCTACCTACCAAACCCCAAACCACACACCACAAAGTTAGCATCTAGCTGGTGAACACAGTGGAGATGGTGGAGACCAAAGCAGAGCTAGAAGGAGAGCGAATACTGAACTTAAATCCATTAGGTCATCAGAAAACACAATTAGAACTAACTAATGAACTAATGAACTTTTTTCTTCGTCTTTTCAGTTGGTCAACTAGCGATTGTTTGCTAATGTCTAACTGAAAATGTTGTCAATGTATAGTTTATATCTGACATCATCTGATTGAATTACACCATATTGTGTTGCACAGTAGGCTATGCTGTAGGCTGATATGCAACATGCACAAGGACTGTTCAAAGGCCGCCATATGTGTTGATATTTTCATTGCATGTTAAAATATACCGTGGAAGATGTAGAGTGTAAGTGAAACTGAAGAAGTCGTCTCAGCAGAAATGAGCTGCGCAACAGCAGCCATTTATGTGCAGTGAGGGGGTACTGACCCAACTGGACCCTTCACAGGCCATCTGGACTCCTGAAGCCTGCTGCTCGTGTCCTTTCTATATCCTCAGACAATGACAGTGCGCTGCTGTTCTCCTCTTCTCTGCCTTCACCATCTGTCTCCAACTGCAGCCAGACCAGTTTCATAACATGGCTAAACCAGAGTTAGGGGTAAAGGGAGGTCAGCTCTCTGCCAACAATCACTTTCCCCTCCATTAATCTACTTCCTGTTTTAAAGGCAGTTAGGTTAATTGGGTTTTTATTTACCACTGTGATTTCGGGTGATTCCAATTTCAGTCAGTTTGCTTAACGATCTGCACTTTTTCATGCGGTTGTTGAACAGGTTGTTCTCTAGTTGTGTCGTAGAAACCTTTTCTTTGGACAGCTGTGTGCACAATATTATAAAGATTTGACCTAAAGCTTGAAGCAAAAACGCGGAAAATCTATGAAAGAGTATTTTGTAGAGCTAAGTGACTCCGCGGATAAAAACAGGATTTTCTGAGAGTGAGAGTTCATTGTCTGCATCAGATAAACTCACCGGTTTGGCTGTGAAATCCTAAATACAGAGTTATGTACACTCACTGCTATCATCTCACAGATTGTACTTTTAATGGCCTCAAAGTCCAGTTCTGGAGGAAAGAGAAGAAATACCAGCTGACAAGTATCACCAATTGTGCATTTGAGTGCATTTACTCACCACACATGACGACACACCCACTGTTTGTTTAGATCAGTCATAACGGGCTGTAAACCTCCTCTGGTCGAGATAAAGCTGCTCTGTGGACTTTGATCAGTGCAGCTTTGATATTAGCGCTGTGACAGTCAGAGAAAATGTGATGTTTTTAGCTAGTTAGCATCATGGCTTTGGGGTAACTGAACAATCTCAACAACTATTAGATGGACTGGTACAAAACTTATGTTTCCCAGATGATGATGCCTTTCTGGGTGCGTAGCTTTTAGTCAAATGTCTCTACTGCACAGATCGCCATGAAAGTCACTACACACATTAATGTCTTACTCAGGGTGAAATCTTTTTTTGCTGACTTCTGGTTTGAGGGCAGATGGCGTAGACGCAGTTTGAATCTTGCTCCCGGCCCTGAAATTTGACTTCAGCTCATCAGCATCCTACAGTTGACATATGAAAGAAATATGGCTGGTAAATGAAAGCAAGAAGATCTGCACTGAGGCTACTGCCAAGGAAAGCAACACGGCGTCCGAAGTTAGCCTTCTGGAGGAACACTGTGAAAGCCATCTCAGCTGAATTCAGGACCACCGACCTGATACTGGAAACAAAGCTGAGGAATAGTGAAGCCACGGTGTCCGTTGCTTTTACATATGTTCTTGACTTGCCTGTGGCTGACATTCTTTTGGTCCAGGATATTTAAAACACTTGGCCTCAACACAGCCATCGATGTTAACCCTCTAACAGCCTTGTTCAGCCGCCCCCCTCCCCAACTCCAAAATATTCCCACCACAATACAGGGTGTCATTAGATTTTCCACCCTGTAGGCCGCCATCAGCACGTTGGTATGCTGGTGTTAACATTTAGCTCAAAGCGCCGATGCACAGCGTCACAGAGCTGATGTAGGTTTTTCCCAGGGGGCGTCAGTATGAGTCCAGCACACACATGTTGACACACATGGCAAACACACATACCGGCCACAATGCGCAAAGACAGGTTGTGTGGAAGGGCAATAAAAAGACTCTTTCTGTGTCCACCAGGTGCTGATTCGAGGGCAGCTTTCAGCAGACAGCGAAGCCTCTGAGGTCCTGGCCATCGATGACCTATCCTTCAGTCCGGGCTGCGTGACTGCACCTGGTACGGCTGCCATTAATAACATCTCACCACACAGACAGGACACGTTCAGACCCCGACATGCTGAAATATCGCCACGCATAAACGAACCACCACAAACTTGTTTTGAATACTGATAACGGGGGGAGACATTAAAGTCCAGGATGAGATTCACAACAGAATAACTGAATCATTAAAATAGTGCTTACGACACATTTCCCTGCACTGAATATGGAGCACAGTCAGCGCCACATTCTGTGGGTTTATTTATGTCTGCTATAGCGCGCCGCCTGCACCTCAGTGATAAATGTGATACAGCTGAACATCTTGCTAGGAGGATTTGATGAAGCACCGTCCACGAGGCATTTTGGACAATTTTTACATGTTGCCTGCGTGATATACGGGTATTTCAGCTTTTCTTTACAAGTGCTATTATTCATCCAATATGGGATGATGTCCACGCTCTCTACCTGTGAAACAAGTGTTGAACTTTCTTTATTGTCTCATTTGGGATAGAACCCGTGGCCTTCAGCTTTTTTAGGGCTCCCTGGTGGAGCATCAGTGCCAGAGTGGTAACAGAGCTGCTCTAAAGGCAGGATTAATGTCAGTAGTCGGAGCCTTTGCACCAAGGACTTTTGCTAAATGAATCGCAAAGATTTCTACTGAATATGTAAATTTTAAAAATCAATCGCAACTCTAGCTTCCTCATTCATTTATTAAAATCCCCATGGAAGGTGTGCAGGCGAGCAGTCTAACCTGTGGAACTTATTTTGCAGAGGTTGCATCTTTTTTGTTAGCGGCAAGGGTGCTCGCTTTTTAGCCAATCAGGAGGCTTAAATTTCCTGTTCGTCCCCAGTGGTACCCAAAGCCACAATGAGCTGGTTCCTTTGATTCCTGCTGTGTTAGTTCCCTCATCTGCCACTCTGTTGGACTGTATTTGTGGAAACCCAGTGTTTCTTTACCCATGTGGTTTAAATAGGTTATTTCTGTTTGTAGAGGATCGTTTCCGGAGACAAATTTCTGTAACTTAAGCTGCTATAATCAATATTTTTAGATTAAATCCACGTCTGCTGGCTGTACAACTGTTTGCAGCTTGTTCACAGCTTCCATCCGCCAGGTTTAAGTTGAGTAAAGTGTGTTAAATAAGAGCAAAACACACAGGGACAAGTGCTGGACCGTCACCAGACGTTTAGCATGTCTGAGCGGATGAAACGAGACACTGTCACCTTGGCACTCGGTCCCGTAGCTTCCATCTGTCTTCTGCTCCCAACAGTGGATTTGTGGGCTGCTCCACAGCTCGCAAAACAAGGCTGGCGTTATCATACAAGCAGCGGTGCATAGAGCGACATCCTAAACTGAAGCCAACTTGAGCTCCAGTGCTGGAGAAAAAAAAAACAATGGGTGTCACATTAAAATAACTATAACACTTTACTACACTGCAAAGGGTAATTATGCATGACTGGCATGTGCAGCCTGACCTGTACAGGCAAGGGAAGACAAGGAAATGATTTTGAGAGATGGCTCATATCTAATATTGCTAACTACCCGCCATTATGGTAACCTATAGGATTCTTTATGTCCCATGTGCTTGATTATTCATCCCATCTACTGCGTAAAATTATGGGTTCATGCCATCAATGAATTCAGATTAAGTGCACTGTCACAAAACTGGCGCTATGATCATTGAAAACTGGCCTATAAATTACTGGATGTGGGCTGAAAATGCGACAGAAACATGTTATTGTGTATCGTATTTTCAGGCTGGGTTTGACACATCTTTTACACCCTGTTACTATAAATCACAGTCTTTGCATATGGGAGTGTCTCCAAGGGTGTTTTGTGTCTCTCATATTTTTTGAGAAGCCACCATATGATTCATCAGGGCCATCCTTTCTCTGTATATGCCTGTCTGATAGTCCCAGTCATTATGCCTGGTCAGCTCTTCTCTGGCCCACTCTCCAGAATCTCTGCCGTAAATTAATCATTTTAGCAGATATCTTCTCTTGCTGATGTCTAATCAGTCATATTAACTGAAAACACATTTTCAGACACCGTCTGTCGCTTTTAAAGACTGTGAATTTTTTTCTCTTTCAAAGTTAGTCACTGCAGAAATCTAAAAGTAGAAACCGCTTTAAGAGCTGATTTCTAATAGCCGGCCAAAAGCCATTTAAAAAGTGGACAATTTTTCACTTATGTTTCCAGGTCTCCTCATAAGCGGAATGGAATTGAGTTCATTTAAGCGATGGGGTCTGGGACGTACTATTGATCAAAGTATCTGGACTTCATTCATTCATTACTCCACAGTTGAATCTAATCTTCCCTAACACGGCTAATGTACTTCACTTTCTCTGGATGCAGCAGAACTCATCTATATTAATCCGCCATGAGCTCCCATGAGTGCTCTTTTAATGATAAAATCCCATGATAGCAGTCTGTGATAACCACTGTAACTCTTTGGGTCTGCATCTGCTTTCATAGCTCTCAAAGTGCCTCCTGCAACTGAATGCGGTAATTCCATTAAAAATGTGGATCGTATTCGTCTTTCACTTTTGATTTCTGTTGCAGAGAGCACTGCACCCCCTCCTCCCGTCTGCCCTCCCTCCTGGTTTGCCTGCAGCAGTGGGAGGTGCATCGAGGAGAGCAAAGTGTGTGACTTCACCCCACATTGTCCCGATGGAGAGGACGAAGCCAGCTGCCGTAAGAACCTTGTCGCCAAATAATCACAGTCTATTTGCACTTTTGGCTGAGAGCAGTTTGGTGATTTATTTTAATCTGCCAGTATGATGAAAGTGGTTGAAAACACCTGACTGCTTCCTGTTCCAGTACCAAGCAGACTTCCATCTGATGTTCTGTTATTTTTACATTTGTTTCGTCAGTGTGTGCTGAGAAGTAGAACCCAACAAATGAGTTCATAGAGAATGTGAAACTTTATGTAAACTGGCAACAGACAAGTTTTTGCTGTAATTTATCACCGTGAAGTAAATGTTGATTGCACATCGTAACAGCTGTGGAATAATGACACCATCAGCGTTTTGATTGGCTTCCTATAAACCTATAAAGTTCTGTCTGCCACCAGGTACAATCTCCCTGCGAAACGAGGGCTCGATAGTTTGTAGATTGATCCAGTCAGGCTTACTTATTCATGAAAATCAGCTGACAGAGAATATGTTATCTCCTTTGTGCGGTTTCTTTCATTTTCTAAAAACATGACATGATACTCATTGTTTGCTCTTCTCAACACCCACTAAAGAGTTTCTCCCTGCTTTTTCATGCCTCTATTAGAAATTAAGTGAGTGAACAAACTCACGCTTTTCTAATGTTTTCTCTCCAGGATACTGTAACGATCACAGAGATTCATGTTATGACCACCAATTATAATTTTGTCTCTGAGAAATGAGTTTTTTTCGATCTGATTGGCAGATGGGTCTAAATTTTGCGATGGAGAGGAAGCCAGTCACAGCCATAGTGAATTCAAAGCACTTCATCAGTGAATTTGTGAATAAAACCTGGTGCCAGAGCTGCAGACTTAATGCAAAATACACCCAGAATCCAAAAGTGAATTGATTTAAGATGTTGATTGGATTGTCAGTTTTTTTTCCCCAGTGTGATTTTCAGCTTTTATTCCTGTTCGCGGCGCATGTAACAGATTTTAAGCTCCTCGGGAAGTTTTTATGTACCGAGGCTTATACCTTTTCTTTGATCAAAGGACCAGATATTTTCTGCAGCAGCTATTAATCTTTTATACTGATTTAACTGGGAGGGTTTCATGTCCATCCAAGCCAGAGAAGTGTGACTTACGGCCTTCTGGAGCTTTAGATTAGATCACACAATCTCCCTCAGCAGATGGAGCTCAGGTTGTCATGGAACACAGATGTTCAGATGTCTGTTTTTCTGAGCACTTTAAGACTTTTTTTCATCCATGTTTGTTTAAAAGTTGAGATTTAGAAAGTTACTCTTGACCTTGAAAACAGCTTGAATTTCAAGAATTCAGAATGAATTTCAGTCTCAATCACTTCCTGCCTCTGTGCTCGTTCAGCCTCTAACTGTGACTTCGAGGGTGGTTCTTGTGGCTGGTACGAGCTCACCCTTGGCGATGGCTTTGACTGGGTCAGGGGCTCTTCTGTTGAGGTGCCTCCACACTTCTACGGCCACCCACCACCTCTGGACCACTCTACAAACAGCACCGATGGTAAGGAAGCAAACGTACCGCGTATGTTCAGTAGCAGCGCTGCCTTTAGCAATATGCAGTTAGTTGCCAGTCAGTGGGATAAGAAAAGAAATGTGATGAGCTGATAAGATGATTTCAGTGTGTCCCCAGTGTTTGGTCAGAAATAACTGGCAAAAGATAATATTATGAAAAGATCAAATCAAGTTTTTTCTGGAAGGAAAGAAAATCCTTTTTGTGTGTGTTTTTGAGAGATAAGCAATTCATGGAAAAAATGCTGTCTCAGCCATCTGAATAATAGAAAGGAGATCGACATGTGCTGTACTCATTCTGCATGTTAACGCCACATCATTCACTGAAATGCGCTCACAGTGAAACACCATATTAGTCTCTTGTCGGTTTATGTAGCACAAAATGTTTCCGTATATTCTGCCTCATTGCGTCTTCATCGCCTTTTCTCCACCCTTCCAGAAAATGTTTAAATCTGAGGATGTGTTTATGGGTTTAACAAGGAATCCTGTTGTACATTGACGTGACAACACCATGCAGCAACACCATCTGTTGTCTTGTTATGTACATTTGTGTGAACATGCTGTGAAAAGATGCTCAGATTTGGAGGCTGTGCAGGCAGTGAACCGAAGTTATGCGCATCTTTTCCTTCAAGCTTTGTGGAATGGCACGTATCCTGGTGGGAGCATCTGTTTGAAGCATTAGAAAATATGATTGTGTCCACTCAGAGAACTTGTGTGCAACAATGTGTAGGCAATGTGGTGTTCAAACACTGCTTATTTGGCAGTTAAGCACCCAATATGAGCCAAGGAAATGATCCAACTCCATCACAGCACCAGCTCATGTTGTACAGCATCAGGTGGAATGGATTTATGGATTCTTGCTGTTCATACCCTCCCCTTGACCAGCTGTCATTTTCCTTGTCAAACTGTTTTAATGACTTTTCATGAATGCATCACCACTGCACCGCCAAACATTTGTGGAGGGCAGTTGCTCCCATGGCCAACCCCATGTTTGAGGAACACCCTCCAAAAGTGCCCTCTTGGATGCCCCCTATGGCCCCCTAAGTGCCCACTGAAGCGGCCCAGTGTGCAAGAAGAAAAGTCCAGTAGAGAAAATGTGATGCAGTGTCACATAGACTGCACTACACGCAAGAAAAACCACACAAAGCAAACTCCATCAGCAGAGGGAACATGGATGTAGTCTCTCTTAAATCACATGTGTAGATCTATCCAATTTTAAATGACATCTTTATTTTAATTTCGATACAAAAATTAGCAGTTCATTAGCAAGACAGCGCTAACATTACATTTAATCCGTGTAAATGATGCTTTGTGTTCTGTAGGTGCCTTGGCTACGTTTTTCTTTCTTGGCATTGCAGCCTTTCTTTGTGTCGTGCGTGCAGCTCTCCAGCCTGAAAATGTGTGAAATGAAATGCCCCTCTGCGTATCACTGTTCACAGCGCAGCTATTTGCACATTTGCAGCCCGGCTGTTACAAACAAGCCACGCCGTTGTCCTCTGACCCATCTCATCAACAAGACACTGTTGGCATGGCGACTGCAGTCAGCAGGTTATGTTTTGTTTATCCCATGATTCTTGATATACACACTAGATATCGTCATGCACAAAAATCCCACAACAAGAGGTATTGAAATTGACCCATCTGGCGGCAACAACAACAACAGCGTGCGAAGGCGTTTAGTCGAATAGTAATTGGACCTCTTCACTGTCTGCATCTGTAATGGTTTTAGCTCTTTTAAAGGTGATTCACTGTCTGGCGGAACAAGGTGTTTGCAGCAATGTGGGTGTGTGTGTAATAAAGCAGAAGCTGAATATGGTTTGAATAGTAATTGTTGTCTCACTCACTGCAGGCCACTTCATGTTTATAGTGAAGAACAGCACCAGTGTCTATCCAAGGGCTGTTCTGCGAGGACCCTGGTTCACGCAATCGGCCTCCGGGTGCACCATGACCTTCTGGTGAGACACACTGAAGCTTTACGGAGTCAATATTAATGCAAGGATTCACAAATGTTGACTTTCTCCACATAAATATTTTCACTGCACACGAAAACAGATAAGTTGTGTATAAATGTAAAACAGATCCACGTATAGAAAAAGGTTCACAAATATTTCTCGCTTTAAATTTATATCTGTATATTAAAGTATTTGCAATTTCATGAACAGCATATTTGGATTTATAGACAAAGTGTTGAAACTGCATTTACAAACTGCCCAATGTGTGAACATTTACTGCGTTTGTGTGTATTTGTTGTGAGCTTGTTCTTTCCTCTTCTGCCAGTCACGTAAGCGTAGATTCAAAGGTATCGTTTAACGTGATAGCGTTCCACCCACAGTCTGCGATAATGAATTAGAGCATGAGTGTCTAACAGCTGCCTGAAGGTCAGGCTCATCATGGTGTCTGCTCCCCACAGGTGAGTGATAACTCTCCTGTGGTGCATGAATGTATATGTTAAATAGTGATGTGGCATTTAATACTAACGTTAGCTAACAAGTTAGCCATATAATGCTGATTGACAACCCAAATTAGCCAGCTAGCTAACTTATTCATAACTCAGACATACTTAATGATGCCTGACATGAGAGTTATCACTTACGTGTGGAGAGCAGAAACCAGGTTGACCTGTGGGTATGTACACCGCATACCCTTGAATCTACGCTTATGTGATTGGCTGAGGCAGAGCAAGCCATCTGATTGGCTACAGATAATTCCCACATTAGGGGAGTCTCAAAGCACCCACACACAAATGCAGTAAAGTTTATGGCAGCAGGTTCAACGGTTTGTATATAAATGTGACAACATCCAAACGTCTTTTTGCTGAAAATTACAAAACTTCAAATACATATTTTTGTGGATTTCTGCTACATTTAAACAAGATCTTTAGTGTTTGCATCAGAGCTCCATTTGTAAAGCTCATTTTTTTATATGTGGATCAGTTTTTAATACCAGGACTATTTGTGTGCATTGAAAAATATTTATATGGTCATTTGCATAGAAATCCAGAAATCCATCTGTGAATCCTTCATTAATATTGAGTCTGATCTGACTCCAAACAGCTTCCTTTCCCACTTTATAAACTCTATTCAACATGACCTCTCATCACCGTAGATCCACCCTGCAATTTTCAGACTTTTTCCATTTGCCGCCTCTCTTCCTCTGTGTTTCGTGATCTTGTTCCTTTTCCTCCACCCATCACTTCACCTGTCTCAGCTCTGCTCTCTCAGCATCTCTCACTTCACAGTCAAACACAATGGGAAGATGCGCATCTGAATTTTTCATGTTTTGACAGTTTTATGGCCCCTAAAAGTTTATGTCAAATGACAGATTTTATTTTTTCTACCAGGTGATTGGAGGGGTACTCCTGACAGAAAAGTGCTGGAGGTTTATAAATTACATTTCTTTCTGCAGGGTAATCAAAAGCCCTTGTCGAGCAAGCATATGCATTGTCACAAGAGGAATCTGTGATTTACAGTATCTGGTGTGAGGAGATCCTTTCAAAAGTATAATACCAGGGAAGGCACATATTGCTGTGCTTTAATATTAATGTCAGTAGAAGCTGAACCTCCATGTCTTCCTCATCCTCTTTAGGCATTATAACTCAGGCATATCCGTGGGGGCTGCAGACATGTACCTTCGAATCAACGGGGCCCAAAACAAGACCCTCATATGGAAGGCTTTGTACGACCAGGGGACCCATTGGAACCAGGCCACTGTCCAGCTGGGACGCATCACCCAGCCCTTCCAGATCTCTCTTGCTAAGATCAGCCTCGGTGTGTTTGACGGGGTCTCCGCCTTGGACGATGTCACCTTCAAGAACTGTTCGCTGCCCCCAGCGGTGACCGAGTGCCCCACGCACACGCATTTCCACTGCGTGCACACCCGGGCATGTGTGGAGCACTTGCAGCTGTGCGACCTTGTGGACGACTGTGGGGACGGATCCGATGAGGAGGGGTGTTGTGAGTGTCTCTTTTGCTTACAAATATTCAGTGGTGAAAGAAGAAATACTCAGATCCTTCACTTACAGAGGAGCTCCTCCGATTTTACACATCAGAGTGTGTTTACAGGTTTTTGGTGCTCATGTGAAAAAGTTGTATAAAGTTTTTTGTGTCACTTGAGACATCACTTAAGCACGAGTATGGTAGTATTTTTAGCAAAATGTACTTAAAGTATTAAAAGTAAAAGGACTAATGCAGAAATATGATTAAAATCTGATTACTATTATCAGTTCATCATATGCTTTAACTATTGCACTGCAGTAGAAAGTACAGTGTTTCCCTGGGAAATGTGTAGAAGTATAATGTGGTGGAAACTGGAAATATTCAAGTAAAATACAAATCCAACAATATTCTACTTCAGTACAGTACCTAGCGGTTGTTTCTATTTCTGCTCGTGAAGTTCATGTTGTCAAGTGTTTCCTGCTCCAGTGAACTTGACTTCC
Source organism: Chaetodon trifascialis (assembly GCF_039877785.1). NCBI lineage: Eukaryota > Metazoa > Chordata > Actinopteri > Chaetodontiformes > Chaetodontidae > Chaetodon > Chaetodon trifascialis. The sequence continues at coordinate 17,246,809 of NC_092073.1, forward strand.
TGTCATGTCTCACAGCTCCAGAGCTGCAGTGTAACTTCGAGGACGGGCTGTGCAGCTGGAAACAAGAACAGAGTGGAGGAGATGTGTTCGACTGGACCCGCATCCAAGGCCCCACTCCGACCTTGAACACGGGGCCCTGGAAGGACCACACGCTGGGCACCAGCTACGGCCACTACCTCTACATCGAGGCCTCTGCGCCCCAGGAGTTCAAGGACACGGCTGTGTTGCTGAGCAGAGTCTTCCAGCCCACCCATCAGCGCGGCAAGGGCCCGTCCAGGTCCCACCACTGTGTTTTCCGCTTCCATTACCACATGTTCGGCTCGCATGTGTTCTGCCTGGCAGTGTACCTCAGGACCACAGCTACAGGCCGCGGGTTACTGCTATGGGTACGATACGGAGACCAGGGAAACCTGTGGCACAGGAAGATTCTTTACCTCAGCAGCGCTCGGCCTTTCCAGGTAACTATCAAGCTCCAGAAACTGACCCAAAAAGGGGAATAAAATCTTTCTTAATGCGTGTTGAGGGTTCTGCTCTGTAGAATAGGACTCTTTTGAGTTTGCACAGGATCTGTCTGTCATCAGATTTTATTTTTTATCAGATTGAAATGAGCAGAAAGACAGAATATGCTTCAGATATTACATTCCTTTCACGTCCTCTGCTTTCCTTAGATCATTGACAAGTTGTTCATTTACATTAAGAACCATCATAGAGGAGGTATTCAAGTCCTTCACTTTATGTAGCAACACAACAGTGTAAAAATATTCCACTACAAGTAAATATTGTGCTTTCTCCTGCGTACCTGATATTTTTAATTTAATTTATAGACTTTGAAAACATTATTATGAACAAATATATCTAATTTAAAAGTATTCGCTATGCAGAATTGCCACCTTTAGAGAGTTTTATGTATTTTTGGACTATTACTCTGTTACTGTTGGGTAGTTTAATCTGTAACAAAGCATCATATTTTAAAAGCTTAAAATGTAGTCAATTGATAGCACATTATCTCCCCACTTCAATGAAACTATCAAAAAATGAAAATTTGTTCTCGAAGTACAAATCTTTCCACACAGGTGCAGTAAATGAGAAAATTTACTGAGCTGCTTTCCACACTGGTTCAGAGGCATTATGTTATTATGATGCCACTTGCAGTCACATCACATCCCTCTCTGAGTCATTTGCATTCAGTGCCCTTGTGTAATCAAAGACAGACATGCAGACATGAGCTACAGGTAAACACAGCTCCCAGGAAGGCAACAATGACTGACACAAAGAGTCTGTATTTAAAAGTGCACCACAGCGTCGCATGATGAAGATCTATTTAATAGCTTCACTACTCGACATCGATCCCTCAAGACGGATGAGCTGTTGTCATTACTCATAAGTGAATATAAATTGACAGGCGGTTAAAGACTTTCCTTCATTACGGCTTTGAAAACAGGAGCTCTGTTTGTCAAGTTAATTGACTGCAGAAAGGTTAAAAGTGGACAAAAAAGACACACTGATGAATTAAATTCAGACTCGGGCCATTTGCTCATATTTATTATGCATGCACTGCATAATGATTTCTACGCATTACCACATTGCATGTGAAAACCGCACTGTCTCAGCTTAGAACGACCAAAGACCACAAAACAGCCACAGTGAGCTTAGCAGCATTACAGTTAATTAAACTGTTTCGAGCTGTTTGCAGAGGCAACAAGTGGAAATGGCTGATTATTGGAAAAATATTTCAAAATGCATTGAAGCTGAACACTGCTGCTGCTTGAATCATGCTAATGTGACTTTCTAAAAAGCTGCAGTAAATATTCACACAGGACCTCTTCCAGATAGTGCTTCAAATGAACGATTAACAGGCTTTCTTTGCTTATTAGATATGCCCATTCAGTGTTGGTCTGATTACTTCAGTAATGACATTATCAGAAGAAAACATTTCCTTATTTCTGAGGTTCAAATTGCCTTCATTGAAAACTGATACCAGACTCTTTGTTTTGTATTTCCAAATTATGCTCTGCTCCTTGGCAGTGACACAAAGTCAACAGACCTGGTGGCTGCTGACAGCCAGTTATTTAACGCAGTAATCTTTTAGCTAATGATTTGTCGCATTGGAAAGCTGTGACGAAACTTAAAATTCAGAGTGTGTAGCAAAGCTTATGAGCAAGCCAGCAGGAAGCACACTCAATGCACTTAAATGGTGTTAGAAAGAAAAAACAACAGCATTAGAATTGTTGGATTATTATTATGGTAATTAATGACTTTAATTAATTATGGCTGCATACCATTGCTTGCTAGCTGGTGTTGCTTAGCATGAAACAAGGATGTTAAACTGATAGCAAGTTAGCAGTTTCTACTGTGCTTTTCAAACTGTTGTTGAAAAGGTCTATATATTCTCATACAGTACACAATATCCTGGTTTTCTGACTTTTTTGCTGGAAACCAGAGCTAATGTGTTAGCAGTGCGTTAACCATTGCCTTCTTACAACTGAGGTGGAGCATTAGCGTTCATTTTGGGTCATACGTTTGGCCAAATAATAAGTGTAAGTCCAATATTCACTCTCCTCTTTTCGGTGTTTTTTGTGTTTATTGACAGATTTTGGTTGAAGGTACAGTTGGAGATGATTTTAACGGAGACATTTCCATCGACGACCTTTCTTTCCTGGACTGCGAACCGTATGAAGGTGAGTGATTATGCCATGACACAAAATGTTGTTGCACCTCCCTCATTTTCAGCGTCTGACATTGATTTGTGTGTTTGTTCCAGGAGAGCTCCCCAAACCGAACAACACAACCCCAGCAGTGACCACCCCAGCCCCCACAGTTCAGCCCCACAGCTGCCCTGATGGAGAGTTTGTGTGTGGGGCACATGGGGAGTGTGTGGCCAACAGCAAAGTGTGTGACTTCAGGCAGGACTGCTCTGATGGCTCAGATGAATTAAACTGTGGTAAAACATCTTTTCTTCATTTAAAATCTCTACATGAACAACTTCCGTTACAGCATTCACATGTTTCCTCAATGCTTTTTCTCTCTTTTCTCGTTCCCTTCTTCCACCTTCTCTCATGTTTTCTTCCCTTCTTCTTCTGCAGTGAAGGAACAGTGCGATTTTGAGACCGACACTTGTGGTTGGGAGACTGTCCACTCTTTCATCCCAAACCACACGTTTCGCTGGTCACCTAACAAAGGGGGGAACATTCATGATGGAGAGGAGTACCACAGCCCTATTTATGACCACACCCTGTGAGTACCAGCCGATAGTGCAGGTAGTCCACGTGCCTCACAGTGGTTGCTGGTTCGATCCCTGGGTCGGGCGGGGCCTTTCTGTGTGAAGTTTGCATGTTCTTCCCGTGCATGCGTGGGTTCTCTCCGGGCACTCCGGCTTCCTCCCACAGACCAAAAACATGCTCACTAGGTTGATTGGTGGTAAAATTGTCCGTAGCTGCGTGTGTGAGCGTGAATGGTTGTTTGTTTGTATATGTTGCCCTGCGATCGGCTGGCGACCGGCTCAGGGTGTACCCCGCCTCTCGCCCCCCGTGACCCCGAAAGAGATAGTCTGGTATAGACAATGGATGGATGGATCGCTACTACTGAAACAATAAGTCAATTAATCAGTTAGTTAATTGTCAAAAAAATGAGGGAGCATGGCCCATCCATAGCACATGTACAGGACCTGATCGTCCTTACATGTGTTTTATTGAGTGGGCAGTGAGAGCGGCGCAGCCTGACCAATATATTTCAGTAATTTCTATCCTCGTCCAGAAATGCAGACACTATCTTCTTTCATCACCTCTCCGTCTGCATGACTCTCTCCCTCCTCACTCCTGCAGCAGCCTCGGCCGGCTCTCAATCGATAAGGCAGGCGGGGTGAAATGGAGAGGGGAAGCTGCGTCTTATTTAACCCAAGTGGAGCCACTCGCCTCATGGGACTTAAATAAAGCAGAGGCAGAAACGGCTGAGGCAGATAAAGGCACGGTGCTCACAGTGTGAGGATACAGATGAGGCTGTGAAGGCTATTACAGCACTGCTCATCTTACTGTCGGTGAGCAGTTTATAGCTTGCTGGTTCATGAGCTAGAAAACAGATGATGAGCATCAATAAGAGTAGGTAAAGTGTTGTCATTAGGACTGCAAACACTGTAATGATTATTTTCATTATCGATTAATCTGCTGGGTTATTTTCTCAATTGACAGATTCGCCTATAAAATATTGTTTTGTCCGTCCGACCAACAGACTAAAAGCCAAATATGTTCTGCTTACTATCACCTACGATATAGAAGAAAAGTGAATCCTTACAACTGAGACACAGGAACTACAGAATGTTCGCCGTTTTTTTTTTTTAATTACTTCAAATAAATAATGAATTATCAAATTGCTGATTAATATTAGGCCAGTTGACTGACTGATTATTTGAAGAGCTGCTCCAGCTCTAGCTGTCAAATTTAACACGTGCACGTACAAACACGCTTCATGATGTCACAAGGAGGACAGTCACTGATGTGGAAACTTGGAACCACAAGTTTACAGAAAAAGAAAAAAGGATGTCAGAGTAGAAAATGATGGCGCACCATTAACACAAGCAGTGTCCAGAGGTGCTTAATAGAACATCGCTTACACTCACAGTACAAGTAAAAACAAGACAGTGATCTAATAATGATGCAAACCCTGAGCTGCTGCTGAGGCTCGCTGCTTGACTCTCGAGCTGGGGACATAATTATGATCTTGTGCTGTACTTCCTGTCTTTCCTCCCATAGAGGCAGTCTGGAGGGCTGGTATATGTGTGCGGACAGCTCAAACGGTGGCTATGGTCAAACCACTGACCTCCAGACACCTGTCATCTCCTCCACTGGGCCACAGTGCACTCTGGTCTTCTGGTACTACATGAGCGGCTTCACAGTGGGAACACTGCAAGTAAGCAGATTAAACACGCTGCAGTCAGCAGCAGAATACTCGTCTGTGTAAAAAAAAGAAAAAAAGTTTGCATCTCTTCTTCTTGTATCTCTTGTTCTCACGTGTGCAGGTGCTGTTGAAGCACGGAAACGTCTCTCATGTGGTTTGGTCTCAGGCTGGTAACCAAGGCAACAAATGGAGACGAGGAGAAGTGTTTTTGGGGTTATCAGACAACCTTCAGGTCAGTGTTGTGTGTTATTTCAGCAGATTGAATGTAGTGAAAGGGCTCGTCTTTTTGTCTGGTTAATAATACTGCATCAAATGTTTGGATGATGTTTGTTCCCTTCTTCAGTCGTCTTCATGCCTCAGCGATGGCTGCAGGCATTATGTTTTCAGGCTCTTTGTCCACACGTATTTACATGCGTACGTACCATTCGCAGGAATGTAAAATCTCAGGAACACCTCTAGGGCGTTCACTTGTACTCAAGGATGAACTGATTGCATTTTGGTCGTCAAGGATAAAAGCTCAAAGTCATTGTGACCACACAGAATACGTTTTTTTTTTTGGCCATTACTCAATGATTCATATGCTAATTATGGCAACGTTTCACACAAATGTCTTATGGAGCAAAATGAACAAGTCAAGGTCAAAGGTCAACTTCACTGTGACATCATAGTGTTCTGCAGAAACACTTTTCTGGCCATATTTCAACACCTTAACTCAGGAACAAAAGGGCAGATTGTGACCATATTTCATTTGGTCAGACATCGAATTGGAGATCTTGGGTGCCCACCTTGGAATTGTGGTGATTGCATAGATTTAATGTTTACCTCATCAACGCATCCATGTAGAGCTGGTAAAGATCCTACATCTTTATCTACAGAGACCCAAACGTTCCCTCAGCACCTGGCGACAGAGGCCACGAAAAGCTTCCTTTGGGCTTCATCTTATGAGATGCCTTTTCCTTTTCCTTTTCCTCCTCTCCTCTCCTCTCCTCTCCTCTCCTCTCCTCTCCTCTCCTCTCCTCTCCTCTCCTCTCCTGGGCTCTCCTCCTCTCTCCCTGCTCTGCAGTCATTTATTCTCTCGCTCCTTATTGATAAGTGTTCCATGAACAGCTGATGGGAACATTAACACGCCGTGTGCAAAGCTAAAGAATGGAATGTGCTTCAAATGCATAATGCATGGAATACATGGCAGCTAGCTCGCTGATAACAACATAGCATGACATTGTGGGGCGGTAACCTTTCATAAAATGATCATTTTCTCAACACATTACAAAAACTAATCAACAGTGATGGAGCCAACGCTGCGTTCTAGTTTTCCACAATTTAATTTTAATAGGTTGGAAATGAATGAAATAGAGGCAGTACAGTGTTTGACGCTGATTGTACCCACCCACAACAGTCAGCCTCCACCCTGCTCTAATGTATACTGTAATTATGACCCAACGGCTGCTTTTATTGGCAGAATTATCACCAGAACTGCTGCTTGAACAGCAACAACAATTATTCATTACTACTCTCAGATCTTTACTGAGCAAATGTGTGGAAGACTGCGTACAGTGCTGGGGTGTAGTATATGAGATGAAGAGTCCTTCTGACATGATGCGTATTCCAGTGTCATCGTCACTTTTTCGATCCTAGACTTGTGTTTCAGATTACTGTCATTCAGTTTGATCTGGAGGACAGCCTCTGAGATGACCGCGCACATCACTGTAATTGGCCTAATTTCAGTTAGGCCGGGGTAAATTGGACACACAGACTTGATCGATGATGAATCGATTGATTCTAATTCAGTCTAATGACTTGTGAGTGACAGTGATCAGAGTTGCAGTCCCCTCATGGTGTCTCTCTGCCGAGGTTGTTTCAGGTCAGTATGTCCACACGCTGCAGGGGCAGAGGACCTGTGTCAGCCGGCAGCAGTCATAGATAACACGGCCTTTGCACGTTTTCATTAACCCTCGATCAGAGTTAGATCCATGCTGATGGTACAATCAGCAGCTGAAGGGCCTTTTCACACCGAGCCCCTTTTTCACAGTCCAAGTCCCCTTTTCGTCTTGTCTCTGTGGTCTTCATCAACTGACTGCAGTGACTTACGTGCCTTGTCTGATGATATTAAGCATCAACTTGCACAAAGCACTTGTGCTTATATGACAGATGGGACTGAGAGTTGATCCTGGTTTGTTCTCCTTTCTCAGATGGTATTCCGGGCAAAGCGAGGGATCAGCTACATGGGCGATTTGGTGATAGATGATGTCAGCTTCCTGCAGTGCTCCCCGCCTCTTCCTTCAGACCAGCCGTGCACACCTGAGCAGTACGCCTGCGCTAATGGCCACTGCATCCCTCAGGACAACCTGTGTGACTTCATCAACCACTGCGGGGACAGCTCTGACGAGGACCCCTATATCTGCAGTGAGGCCTCCTCCAGTGTCTGACCGATGACACCATGCAAAAGATTAATTTCCAGATAATTGGATAGCCTGGATGGATTTCTTTTTTTATTGCTGTCTTTCAGAGGGCTTTAGCGGGCGTTGCAGTTTTGAGTTCGACCTCTGTTCCTGGCGTCAGTGCCAAGAGGATAACTTTGATTGGCTGATCAAAACAGGCAGCACTCCAACATTTGGCACCGGGCCACTGAGTGACCACACCCTGAGGGACTCCTCAGGGCACTACCTCTATCTGGAGAGCTCCTTCCCCCAGACAGCCGGAGACACCGCCAGCATAGCAGGACCCTTACTGAGCCGCAGGAGCTCACAGTGCAAGGTGAGGCAGAGGTCAAAGTGCAGAAGGCGGAGGTCCTGGAGCATTTATTAGACTACAAAAGCTCCACTAAATATTGAACGTTATTTTTAGCTCATTCTTCAAACTGGAAGGCAAGTCGCTATGATGCCAGTATTTTAACTGCTTGAAGAGTAAGATCAATATATTACCAATTTAGTTCTGCATTTACTGTCTGCTCCGTTGGGGACTGAGGTCATTTTTACAGGTTCTGAAATAAACAAATACTACAAAGTGCTAAAACAGGAAGGCAAAAAACTAACAACCAGAATAGATAGAATAGTTAACACTAAAAAATGTAATAAAACATTTGAATTCATGTGGCTTTCCTAACATGAACACTGAAATGTATTCTGTGAATCTAATTTTCAAGCTTCCTCCTGCGTTACTGTTGCTCTAATCGACATATTGGCATATTTTAACTACATACTGAAGATACTGCATACATTTAATTTGTATTAATATATTATATATTCATATTTCTATGTGTTATTCAGTGCTCTAATGACAGAAGAGGCAGAATCAGCTGTAATCTTCAGAATTCAGAATATCATTTTCAGTTATTAAGTAACAAATTATAACAATGACCAACTTAAAATTTCACAGATCAATGATTTCTTAAGGGCATGAGAAGCTAAATTCAACACTTTTGGTATATTTACAAGAATGACATTCAATGTTTTAGTTTGGCTTTTTGGGAAATACACTAATTCATTTTCCTGCAGGGAGTTAGATGAGCAGGTCGATACCACTCATATCTGTAAGATAAATATGAAGCTACCTGGCTGTAGTTTCATATTTATATTTTATAGGAGTGTCTTTCTGAAAAGTTTGGAGGTATTTCAAAAAGGCAGCCTTCAGAAATTGATGGTAAAATATGACCATCTCTGAATCAGCCAGTCGTGTACTTTACAGATGAAAATGTGTTGTAACTAAACAAGCAATTAGACTTAAATATATGTGCTCGAGCACTTCATAGTGTGTGTGTGCGTGTGCATGCATGTGCGCATCCTCCCGGCTGTCAGCCTGACGCCCTACAGGGAATGATGTCTTGATTGACTGCACAGTTTGCTCTGTGTGTCACGTCTGTCTTATCCCACGGCTGACCTGTCAATCAATCACACCGTCAGCTAAAAGGCCCCAATTAAACTGAAGGGAGGGCTGTGCAGGGGGCAAGTGAGGAGGAGAGAAGCACCAGCCATCTCCCTGCTGTGATGGAGGGTTTTGTTGTGCTGCTCCAGCTCATGAACAAGCCTCCATTTGGAGAGAAAACCTATCAAACATATCGCTGCCTCAGTGCTGCGTGATGGAGAGACACAATTTCTCTCTAAGCCTTCATAAAGAAAAGGACTGAAAGGAAAGAGACTGAAATGTAATTACCTTTGTATGTCTACACTGTTTTTTTTTCCATATTCTCCCCTGAGGAGTAACGGTAATTTAGGAGATAAGAAAAGTGAAAAACATAATGGAGAAGAAAGCAGTGCCAAGAAGACGTGATGTGTCTACTTAGTCATCAGTAATAATACATAATATGGCTGTTACTCAGGATTTGCCTGGATTTCCATTTCAGTGCTGTATTTTTCTGCAGATATAAGCCTGCAAAATTGAAGCTGATCATCAGTGTAGGACAATTTTGAAAATTCACATTGGCACACTCTGTGGGTCAGCCGTGTTTTTCCCCTTCCCCTCCTCTGTCCAGATGCGTTTCTATTTTCACATGTCTGGCGACGGCATCGGCACCCTCAGTGTGTTCAGGAAGAGCGAAGGACATCTTCATCTCCTCCTCACCCTGATGGGAGATCAGGGCAGCTACTGGCAGACGAGGGACATCCCGTTGAGCGACACCAGGGACTTCCAGGTCATATTTGAGGGCAAGGTGGGCCGAAGTCCGAAGGGTGACATCTGCCTGGATGACATCACTTTCTCTCCAGGGTGTCTGCTCGCCTCCTCACCTGCAGGAGAGGACGACGCTCCTCCACCTCCCGCAGGTATACACTCTGCTTTGTCTCCCTTGTTTTTATAGGCTAAGCTTGTTTTTTAAGCACCTCCCCTAGTTAATAACTGTACATCTGTGTCTTTTTTTTAGGGCTGCTTTCCGATATGAGAATAATCCAAAATGTTTAGATACGGCAAAGATTCAAAGTTTTAGTTCAGTTTTTGCACGTCACTGACCAGCAGTGCCAAAGTAACAACAACTGTTACACCTGCAAGACCAAAATCCTCCATTTCACGCTTCGCCGTCAGCACTCGATCTCTTTAAGGAAATCGTCATGAGATAACTTTTGCTGTGTTTTGGCGAAGTGAAACTGAACTGACAGTGTGAGAAGAACATGGCTGTGGGGCCCCAGCTGCTAAATTAGATTTAGAAAAGATATCACGTTACTAAAACGTACATAATTGCAGTTGTGATGACTTTCACTGTAATAGTGTGCTCATATGAGTAATCAGAGAACGGCTGTCTGCTGGGATATTAGAGCTTTGTCTTCATTTGGAGGCCTGTTTCAGAAATTGATGCAGCATTTCTAAAGAAAGCAAAATTAAATTCAACTAGTTTATGCTGCTGGAAAAAAAAACACTGTGAAACATTTACTTGGTCCTTCATAGTGTTTGTCGCAGCTCGTCTAAGCCCTGACAAAAAGCCCCATCATTTTCTGTATCTCAGACTTGGGAACTATTCATCTGTTAGATGTTCCTCTGCATCCCTTACCTTCTTTATTAGGGAAGCTTTTAAGAGGTGAGAGAGAAGAACAGGAGCTGATTTATTGCTGTTGTTACTGTGGCTATGATTGGCCTATTAAATTTATTGCCTTTCTCTTGTATTGGATGCTGCTCAGAAGACCGAGCCCCTGCATCGTCTGTGCTTGGAAAGGGATGAAAGTGAAGCTGTGTGGCCCCTGCAAGAGTCTCCTTGTCATTTTGAGATGAGCTGGACAAGTCTTTGGCAGCAGAAGTGTGATGTGTGGTGAAGAGTTTCCTTATAGCAGTGTCTTTCTCTGACATGTTTCACTGTCTCTCTGTGTGAGTTAGTGCTCACAGTGCATAGCCAGACTCTCACAGAGTCAGGGTGCTAATCAGTCACTAACAAGCTCCAAAGCGGTGAGGCCTCACTGAGATGTAACGCAGGTCTGTACGCTGATGACGCTTCCATTTTAATGCCTTTACATTTAGTATCTCACCCACAGTTTATCATCTTTTACCCTCCTGCTCCGTGTGATGCCTGCACCAGGGTGTTCGAGTGTTATTCAAGTCTAGTTTTGGCTTTATTTGTCCAGGTTTTGAGATCTCAGCATCTGAGATTGCTGCCCTGAACCGCAATCCAGGGGATGTGAATGCAGCGTTGTGTGTGATGCATTTAAGAAATTCAGCAGCAGTTTGTCTTTACAGGAACAAAGCTTTGTTTGCTCCTCGTCATGATACATTGTCACTGGAACTTCTTTCTACTGAAGAAATAGTCCCTCGACTGTGTATTCTGTGCATTATCCAAAACAACAGGAGCTGTTTTTAACACAATTTATACTGTCATTTATTTAAATAGTCAGTAAATATTTCAGATAGGTGTCAAAAAACCTGAACAAGAAGAGCGAAAAAGTACGGTTCATTTTGTCATTTGGGTGAGATGACTTTTAGTCGCACGAGGGCAGCAGTTTACATACATGTGCTGTACAGTGAGTGATTATCTTATGCAAAGGAGCTGGCAGCATCTGTCGTAAAGACTTCAGGATGTAGAGCTATAAGGCGGACAGAAGAAATATTGCCATGGTGAGAGGGAAGATGTTTTTTTTTCTTTCACAAAGCATGACAGGGACATTTTCAGAGCGAGTAAAAGCAGAGCAAGTGAAGCTCGGTGGATAAAGAAAGGGATGTCAGGGCGTCTGGAGAACGGAGGGATAGGAAGTATTTCTTGAAGGTTAAGGCGGGGAGTAACACCGCTGCCCTGACAGGGAAGTGAAGTCCATCCCATCGTTAAGGGAGCAGGGAGGGCGAGCCTTCGCTGCAGCAGGCTGCAGAGGACGAACAGTAATACCAATGAGACAGAAGACAGCAAGAACTGTAATTAAATCCTGAAGCCCCTCAGGGCCGTTTTCCTCCACTGCCTCGTTCTATAACACTATCACATTACATGATGGAGTGGCAAAATGTGTTTTTTATGGCTAGGCATTTTGTCTTGGCTTTAACAAGACACTGTAGGCCCGTACTTGCAAACAATTTTAATATAATGCGCTGTCACAAGAGGCTTAGCATATTCAGAGGTTAGTATGTATGTATCTGTCTGCCAACTGTATGGAAAAAAGATATCCAGGAGTCGTTTTACATACAGCTGTCCCAATTTAAGGTCCACCATTCGCTGCCAGAGCGCAGTCAGAGTTAAATATTGAAAGTGATGAGAAAACATTAAATTCAGCAGAGGAGTCACTCATGATGGTTGGTCATAAAGGCTTCAATGGCTAAATATATTTTAAATCCATTAGAAAACTGACAAAAGGAAATTGCATCAGGCTGTAGAGGTGTGCCTGACCATGTGGCCACTGAGTGTCCGAATGACAGAAAGCCATTACTTTAACAGATAGATGTTACTAGACTTGTTCTTTGTCTTCCCCTTATCATCAGTGGCCTCTGATCTCTTAAGGTCAATCTAATCTTCTTTATGACAGCTGTGAATTTGATCAAAAAGCGCTTTGTGCATACAAGGTTTCCTGATCACACATGCCAGGAGGGCAGTGTGGTTTTGATGCTGTCACTGTCAAAGAATGAAAGGGAGCTTCATTTATGAGTTATTCAAAGAAAACGGTAGGAAGCTGGAGAAATGCTGCAAATGAAATGAGAAATATGTCAGAATAAAGGCAGCAGTACAGTGGATCACATGGCTCCTGTTGCTGCCATGATTGGATAACATGTGTCTGTCAGACACCTAACTCCAGAAGTAGTTCAGTGTGAATTCTTCATAATGATGATCGGGAGTAAAATCCTCTCACCAGGGGGCAGTATGCCACCCAGGGTGTCTGACAGACAGACACACTGTATCTGAGGACAGTGGCTCCCTGGTGTGAAGGTCACATTACAGATAGCAATGCAGAGCCCTGAAGTCATCCATGTAACAAGATACAGACTGGAATTAATGAGGGCAAACTCATTAGTCTACATTCACAGCTGAGGTAACAGCTGAAGAACTACATACATATGTGAACAGATATTACTCGCTTCGAACGGGGTCTTTTCTTGAGCTACAGCTTCAGCGCGCTCCACACCGGGCGGTGAGGCGGCCCGGTGTCGCAGCCGGGAACCGTGGCTTCCTGGCTTCCTATGTGCCTTTGTTGGGGCTCATTGCTTCTGGTCCCGTGCATCTGAAGAGGAACAAAGGATTAGGAGGGACTTATACCCCTTTCTCTCCTTTACTTACTGGGACCACCCCTCTTCATCACGCCTCATCTCCCTCTCTAACACTCCCTAAAGCCAAGCGTTGACCCTGCTGGAATGCCTGGCGCCAAAAGAGGCAGATTCCAGCCACTCCAGCACCGCCACCCTATGATACACTGATTTGGGCTTATAGCCCCATGCTCCTTTTGTCTTCTTAAGCTTCTTAAAGAGCCCCTGATGTTGCATGCAGATGGTCTCCACACTCTTGAGTTGACTTCTTGTGCTCTGAGTTTAATGCTAAACTGTTGTGGCGCTGTTAAATCTGGTGAAGCTTTAATGAAAAAAACAACATTGCACTATTCAGTTCTTTAAGGAACAGTTTGAGATTTTTGGATCTAGGCTGATTTGCTGTCTTTTCGAGACTTGGGTTGTAAGATCGATACCTCTCTGATGTTTGTACAGTCAATATGAAGCTAAAGCCAGATACGGTTAGCTTATTTTGGCATACAGACGGGAAATGGAGAAGCTTCTCGTCTGACTGTCAAAAGGCAACAAAAACCACCTCCCTGGACCTTGATCACTTTACATTTAAGGACATAGATCAGCCACAGACTGATGTCGGGAAGCAACACGAGGAGTTTGAGTGATATTTAATGTGTGCGTCTCATCTCCAGGCTCCTGTCCGTCAGGCTTCCTGCCGTGTGAAAATGGCCAGTGTTTCACTCCGGCCCAGAGCTGCGACTTCACAGACGACTGCGGCGATGGCACTGATGAAAAGGATTGTGGGACTTCCTGCTCCTTTGAGAACGGCCGCTGTGGCTGGAGGAGCTCCCCGGCTGACAGTTTTGATTGGACGCTGGGGGCCGGATCGCTCAAACGCATACGGCCTCCACATGATCACACGTGGTTGGATGAAAGTGGTACGTGTTCACAGTGTTCCTTCATGTATTTTGTGAGTTGTTCGTACACATTTATAAACTAATTTCAAAGTTAGAAAATTTTGTTAGCTCCAGATTTCCTTGCTGTTATAGCCTCCTTTTGAATTACCATTGTATAATCGAACAAGTGCACCTTCACTTCTGGGTGGTTTCGTATAATCAGAGTGAGCTGACTTTAAATTTCCACCTGTTCAAACCAAAATGCTGCGGTCGCTCTCCACAATGTTTAATTCATGCTTTAGCCACTTCAGTGACAAAATCAATGAGCTACTTCCCTGTATGTGAATGTACAGCAGGTGAGCCTTCAGGTGATCGATGCAGGGTCTCAGGGCCATTACACAATGTTCATGTTACAGGGGGACGCACATGCATAAATAAACACATGCGCACACAAAAGCTCCTGCGGACGTGCTTCTCCTAAACATCTTAAAGTTCTAATCCTCAAGACCCGTCACAGTAAACACTGAGTTGAGAGCAATTGTGTCTGTTTACAGTGCAGCCAAACAAACTCACATTGTTTTGATCAGTCACTAATGACTGCGCCAGTGATCTGATTTCAAGTCGCGTCCACACAACAGCAGAGCGCAGTGAAGGAGATGGTTGCCTCGCCGAGGAGTTGGAGATGTGCAGCCTGTCCCCTGCAGCTCTTTATCCAACAGCTCACTCTGGCTGCTCTTTCTCGTTCCACTATATATTTGGAAAACTGAAAATTACCCGCTCGTGAAAAAAATGCAGAAATCGGTCATTGTCTTGTTCTGTGCACCGATCACAATAAAAACCACGGCGTGCTTGGCCAGCTGAATGCTTTTAATGTGAAGCAGCGACAGCAGGAAACGTCCAGTCTTCCTTCAGTTATGACTTAAAACAGCTCGTATATAGCTGAGTGAGGCTGATGTCCATGAGATATGATTAAAAGCAGAACCACTGGATGATATGCATGCTTCATTTCCTGTGCATCCCTCCTTTTGATTAAAGGCAACTGTATGCAGCACGGAAATGGCAGACCCTGCCACTAACAATGAAAACTGTTCTATAGAGAGATACTGCATGTAAAGACACTGAATGACTTGCTTTCATTGGTTCTATTTCATGAAGATCTGAAGGATTATGGCTTTAAAATTTAAGATTGTTTGGATTATGATGTTCAGCACTGAAGGTTATAACGATAAAGAGCAGCAGACTATGAAAAAGGCGCTCTGAAATGTGTGTTATTCCAAGTAATGGAGAGAATAATTGCCAGATATTTGCAAAAAGAAAGACTTATGACAGCACGGGTGCACTCCCTTTGGTTTTGTGCTCGGCCATCTTCCCAGGTTTTCTCCTTTCTTTATGAGCTTGGCTCAACTGAGAAACTTTCAGAGAGGTCCCTGAGTGTCAAAAGGCAGTGAGATATTAGATGTGTCAAAGATTACTCTGTGACCCCTGCCCCTCACTCCCCGACCACTCTGTTTGTGACCTTGCTGTAATTTGTCAGTGACTGTAACAGCTGCCCAAACAGAAACATTTCCTCTTTGCCTCGTCTCCCTTCAGGTCACTTCCTCTACCTGGAAGCTACACCAGTGGGACTCAAAGGCGATACAGCTCGTATCAGGAGCTCCGTCTGGAAAGAGTCGAGCGCCATCTGCAAGCTCTCCTTCTGGTACTACATTTCCCACAAGGCCACAGGAACAATCCGCCTGCTGATCAAGGTAGACCATCTGTGTTTTGACTTAGATAGGGGTTGACTCAGCTTGTGCGCAGCATGATAAGAAATGATGAATCTCACAGATGCCAGACCCACCGCTTTCCATCAAGTGTGGTTACCGTGGTCAGACTGAATCAGAAATAAAGCCTGATTATATTAAATCACCGTAATGGAGACAGTAATTGCATCATATTAGCGCTGCGGTCTAGTGGTCTCAGTAATTTGGTAAAAAGGGAGGTGAGGCTGTCAACCTCTGCCAGTTTTTCTGATCTACAGTGCGTCCGTGGGGGGTGGAGGTGAGTGATGGTCAGCCCTAGGCCCAGAGCGACCCCTCCCCGCCATCTGGGCCCACACCAGCCCTGCCAGTTCTCAAGGCTTCTCGCTTGTTAGGCACTCAGCCATCGAGTTTGTGCATGCATGGTTGACTTTCAGGGATTAAGATTTCTGCTTGCAGCTTTCTGCCATTGAAATTCTGCTGTGATTTACTCTGCCTCCATCCTGTGGTCTGTGTACCCTCAACTTCATTTAACTTTCTCAGGTGCGACTCAAGGGCAAGGTGCAGGAGTTGTGCGTGGATAGGTTCATTCTTTGGTGTGTGGGTGTGCAAATTTTCCTCACATCCTCACACATGCGCCGCACGAACGCCATTGTTAGTGCGACCTTGCAAACGCTGCAGATTTTTTTCATTTTGCAAAACAGGTCAGCGAGTTATCATATAAATCTTACAGTGTTTGTTTTTTTTCTCAAACAACCAGACACTGTGTCCCATCTCGCAGCATTTACATACCATTACTCTTGCAAAAATGACACTGATGCTGTCTTGTGTTGCAGCAGAGCTCATGACTTGACTGTTTTTTTGGAGAGAATAACTGACTTATTCAAGAGGTAAAAGCTCCATCAGCACTTTGAACTGAAGTATTTCTTTGGGTCTTACTGGTAGGTGACAGACGCACAGTGGAAATATAAACATGAAAAATAAATAATAGAGATTAATGAATAAGGCACAGTACTGAATTTTGTCAACACATCCTATGAAAAGACCAAAAAGGACACTGAACTGATCCCACTAAGAGCTCATTCCTCTGTGCCATTGACCACCGTGTTGTCCAGAAATGATGTCACATCTTTCTTCATTACAACGAGCGATTCTCACATCCACTGTCCTTCTGCTGTAAAATAATGAAAATCATCTCCAACTAATGCACCATTCACTCCTGTCTCAGCTGAATTAGAAACAGGGTAATTCAAGCTGTCTTAAAGGTGAGAGTAGATGCTACTTTTTTAAAGATTTATGTCTTTAGTTGGAACCAACTTGAAATTACTGATATATTTTTAGTCTTTTTGTGGGACCTGCTCATAAAATTTAAATAAGGAATATCAACTGACTAAATGTTCATCCATCCTGTGTATCATATACTGCTCGTACACTCAATCTGGCACATGTGGATGTAGACTTTGTATTTATTCATGCTGTTCTGAGTGTAGCTATTGTACAAACACTCCCAACTGTATTATTGATTGCACATTAAAGCCTGGTGGAGAGAGAACAGCACCACTCTTAGAAATTCATATCATGGGATTTGCCCAGTTTCTCAATCAAGCCCACTGGCTGTTTGATTGATTATGTGACTCCCTGAGAGGCGGTAGATGATGAATGCATGTGGACTATTTTACATGTCCTCCGTGTTCACTTACAGATGGAAAATGTAAAATTTGGCCTTTTAAAGAAGGTTAGATCAAGACACGACAATGGTGGAATCACTTAAGCACAGACAGAGGGTGATGAGGTCAGAGGTCATTGTATACGCTTTTAGACACTGACTGTGCGTGTCGCTTGGTTGGTGTCTTATGTCTCTGACACACAAACGATGTCAAGTGCATGCATGACCATGAAGGTTCAAAGAAATCAACACAAAGATACTGCTTGTGCTATAATTTACAACATGAGACATTTTTATGGCCTCAGCGTTGCCTTGAGTCCAAGCGGCAACATAAATACAAACATAAAGACACATTTGCACAGGCATGACTACAGATACACACACTCTGCAAGCATCACAGTGTAAACACAGGGTGAGCCATCTTTAAAGGTTGATTGAAGAACAAAGGCAGTTATGGTAATGGCACTAGAGGCTTCAATGGGCAGAGACACAGGGTGGGAGGGAGGGGATTATATTTACCTGGCAAGTGTTTTCCCCTGTGAAGTCCACAAAGGGCTCAACCGTCTTGTCTATTTATATCACCAGGCCTGTGAACTGCTCCCAGGAGTCATTATTCATCACGCTGATAACTGTCTTCAGCAGCGGGTGGACTGGATGTGTCGGCTAGGACCACAACAGAATCAGGCTCTCAAACCATGCTTGCACGCAAGCTCTGCAGTCTGATGTATATTTACTGAATCAACACAAACTCTGAAATACAGCATCAGACAGGGATGATCTCACCGTCACATAGAAGTATACTGGTATTCCACCCGCCTGCCATTATGGCTAGCCAAACATCTGCCAGTCAACCGAAGAAGGGATGTCCCCCCCGAGTAAAATGCAGCACAACAAAGCTAATCATTTGAACATGTTCCTGATATGAAGCGCGGTGGTAGAGCGGCTCTGTCACGCAAACAATATGCTCAGATTGAGTAGAAAAAAAGCGGTCGCACTCTGAATCGAAGGTGAGTCGACAGAAAAACAGCTGCCAGCGGTTCCATAAAATGAAAAAATCCATGAATACAAATTGGATTTCAGTTTAGTGGAACGTTCAGTATGCGGTTAAGACATAGGGCATTTCAAATTTTCAATACAATAAACATTTTACTCTGATAACAACTTTCATTGTTTCAATCAACTCTTGACTGTCGCTGGGGGGGGTAATGTAAATGAAATTATGCAAATGTTTATCTACTTTTCACTTTAAGCAAACTGAATTTGCGGTAGCATCACCTCGACTGCGAGCTCAGGAGACAAACCTTCAGACTGATGGAGGAAATGCCTCGGCTGATATGCCACCCAGACATTAAGTGTGAGCTACGTATGCCAGTATCATACACTCGTCAGTCGCTCTAAGGCTGCTTTTATAGATTGAGCCTTTACTCCATGACATAAATCTGGATAAGTCCTGCTGTAACGCTGCTTATTAATCTATGCTCTATTCTCACAGTAACAAGATTATTTCAAGCCAGGGCTCCACTGGCGTAAAGCAGAGGAGACAGCCTGTGCATGCCTCACCCAAGGGTGCATTTTAATAGGCTTTCAAACTGCAGAGCAGAATGTGACATTGCTTGTCCTCTGGTTTGGAGTACATTAGACCAGGTCTTTTACTGCAGTCAACTCCAGGAATAGTAAGTTAGATGTCGCACATCGTGAGAATTCAGTTCACCTGCAGTGTCCAGAAAGTTTGACGCTTCTGAGACTGATTCTCACCGTGCTGAGACTGAATTAATGATGTGATGTTATAGACCCGCAGTCACCTTTAAAAAGACCAGAGGTCGAGGAAGCTATTATGAATTATTGTGTTACGGCAGTCTTAATATGACAGTCATGAACTGCGGGAGGACGGGTAGTTAAATCTATACTTTCCTCCATTAAACACTCTGTGGTTTAACTAGGCAGCATGTCTCCATATCGACCTGGAGCTGAAGTGGATTTTAACGCTTTTCAGCGCAGTCACCTCAGATAATAAGATCGAAGGTTTGTATGTTCCCACAACATGGATGTAATTTAGCTGCAATAAGTGGCAATAAGAGCCTTTCAGTCCTTATTACCTCCTCTCGATTAGCCAGTGTCCGATGCAATGCATCAATATAAGCTTACAGTCCATAATAGGCCCGACTCTTTAGGTTTTGGCACAGTCCATTTTTATGGGCTCAAGAAGATCAGAAGATGTACATTCAGCTCACAACTAATGTGAAAAATGGGATAATTGGTGGAGAAATGATTGTAAATCCAAGCCAAAACCTTTTATTTCTCAGTGTGCATGAATAAATAAAACAGCTCAACCGCTAGAACACCAACTGACTTCACTATGAAATATAACACAGCATATAATGGCAGCAATTTAGTAGACGTGGTTGTACCGCGGGGAGATTGTATTGCAAACCGCAACAGAAACACCACGTGTGCGCTCAGTGATCACTAGCAACACTGCAGCTTTACACTGCAAGAAAACGCAAACCCACGAGATGATTAAAGTGGCCGCTGCCCTTCAGGCCTTCACGGTGCATGCAAAGAGGGGTGTATATGCGCCGCGAGCAGGGCTTCCCACTACCTACAGGAAAAAGACAAAACCAGGTATCAGCAGCGTGACAGTCGGGCTTCAAATCAATATAAAACAGGTTTGATGAGTCAGTCTGGCACTAAATCTGCAGGAAGGGAAACATGGCAGAAGTCAGTTATACCAGCTGGCTAACCTACCTTGGAGGGCATAACCCTCTTTCAGTAAAGTTTATGTTGGCTTGCAACACCAGTAATTCTGAATTTTCAAAGGAGCAACTAAAGACTGGGAAAGATGTGGAACGCTCCAAAAACACCTGTTTGGATCATTCCACAGGTTGATTGGTAACAGGTGATAGCATCATGATTGGGTATGAAAGGGGCATCCTGGGAAGAATCAGTCGTTCACAAGCGAGGACGGAGCGAGGTTCACCACTTTGTGAACACGATAGTGTGGGTGATAGTGTGCGTACACAGATCTGTCTTCCTCTATATCAGGCATGTCAAACTCATTCCACAAAGGGCCGTGTGGCTGCAGGTTTTTCCTCCAACCAATCAAGAGCATGCAGTCTGACCAATCAGCTGTCTGAAGACTGAGATCAGCTAATGAAATGAGTCAAGTCTGGTGTGCTGCTGCTTGGTTGGAAAGAAAACCTTCAGCCACTCGGCCCTTTGTGGAATGAGTTTGACATGCCTGCTCTATATGCTTCAAATTCATCGTTCCCTGTGAAAAATAACCTCTGTGCTATTGTTGAAATTGAATAAAGGACATAGACCAGCAGTTTCTGCTGCCTCACCAATAACCCTTCCCTGCTTCTTCATGTTCTTGCTTGAAAACCATTTCTTCTTAATATGATGCGATACGACTTTGTAACTGTCTCATTCATGTTCTTGACACGACATCTAAAAACCGCCAGTGAGATTCTGGCTCGTAACGCATACATCCACTAAAGCCCTTTGAGAGTCACATTTGTTGCTTCAAAGCTGTATTAGCCGTGATTTAGTGCCTGCCTGGTACTATGGGAAAAGACGGAGAGGACTCACAGAGGAATACACATTGGCCTGTCTTTTAATATGTTCCACATGTGGCATGAGAGAAAGCCATTACCATAACTCAGGGAGAGCACGCTTTAATTCTCAATAGCAGGTCTCAAGCCAGGGGAACTTATTACTACAATGTTACGTTAATGAAACTTTAATGACTCCCTTTAGATGGTATTCACTGTTTCTCAGCAGCAGCAATCTGGCCAAGAGTTAATTTCAGCTCATTTTAACTTCATTCATCGCTCTTGACTTGTGACTCGATGCTCAAATTTTGAAGTGCATGTTTCTGACAATAATCACTGCTGCAGCTTTGAATCCGCTTTGAAGCTCTTGGTGACAATATCAGAGTTGACGTCGTAACCAGAAATGGCTCCGCATGATCGTCTTCTGTCAACGCTGCTCTTCTCCCCAGACGGAGAACGACTTGTGGGATGCGTGGAACAAAACGGAGCATCAAGGGAACAATTGGAACCGAGCAGAGGTCCCCCTGAGGAAGCTGAGGAACTTTGAGCTGATCTTTGAGGGGATTCGCTCGAGGGACGTGAGTGGAGGAGCCGCCCTGGATGATCTGGAGTTCATAGACTGTGCCCCAAGTATGTGATACGAGCAGTCCACACGTTTTGTAAGCAGTCTAAGTGTTATGCCCTCAGACCAGCAGCGGGGAACCTTTTTTCCTATCGAGGGCCATTTGAATTTTTATAACCTCCTTCGAGGGCCATACTGAATTATTGAACACATAGATCACAGTAACCTCTAATGCGATGGCGGGAACGGCCTCTCTCTGGTGAGACGTCTGATGTCAGATGGTAGCGATGATGATACTGCTTCAGCGAGTCTTTGCAGGAGGCGGTTTTAAAAAGAGCTGCTCACAGTCGAGGGCTGTCCCAAACAGAGTCGCAAACTTCAGTGTGTGTCTCCTCACAAAGGGAAAATCCTCATGACGTACATACAGTTTATAGACCTTGAGCAGAGGGAGGTTGTTAGCTTTGAGCTCACTGTTGCTGGGCTCATCAGCTGGTCCCACATTAAATTTGTTAAATGAGTTTGTTCTTGCAGAGTAGGATAATGCTCGGTGTTTCCTCTTTACGGTTGCCACAGCTTTAATTTCACTTCAAATGATTTCCCATCTGAAAGCAGGGAGGTATGAATCTGGCTGGAGCTTGAGGTTCAGCTCTGAGAGGTTCTTGGTAACGTCCACCGTGAAGTCCAGATCACACTTGCCATCGCTGAGTTTCCACGACAGGTTTTCCTTTCATCTCCATGAATTCTTTGAGACAAACGGACTCTTTGGAGCTGTTTGACTTTGTCCAGTGCCAGCAGCTCTGCAGCATCAACAAGGCGCTCCTTCACAAACTCTGCTTCTGAATGAGGTTTTAGCTTCTTCGCCATTAGCCCGCTCACCACAAAACTGGCCTGCATAACACTACCTTTGTCAGAATGTGGTCTTGTGAAAGCTGCTTCATTCAACTACATTTGTCATTGTAGCCCAACAAACACACTGGCCTCTTACTTCAACAACCATACCATACTTGACCAAAACCAACGGACAGTTAGCCTAGCTTATCATGTGGATTGGAAACAGAATTACAGGTAGCACTGCTCTGTGCTACCTGTAGCTCTCAGCAAATAAGCATGTGTTAACAAAAGGTCAAACTATTTATTTAACAGGGTGTTATGGAAAGTGATCAACATCTGTTGGAAACTGGTAAGAAATGCCAAGACATTCACTGAATCCCATCATACCAGCGAACGTGTGATGAATAAAAAGCCATTTGCCTTTTTTGGCTTAAGTACTTTACAGCACTTTCATCCATGTTTGAGGTGTTAAAAATGCAAGTAGGTGGGCAGAGAAGATGGGAAATGTCTTGAAAGGCAATTGTTCCCGAATGCAGCACTGGAGTGGAAAGTTTTTTTTCTTCTTTAAGCCAAAAATCTCACCACCTGGCAAAGTAATCAGCAGTATTCAGCAAACTTCACGCTCTGTGCAGGGCAGCTGTGGAAGTCTAATTTCTTTAATTCAAAAGTAGCCTTTGATAGTTTGAGAAAAATATTTCATTATTAATGTCATTAACTCGCTTAGTCAGTTGGCTTTTCATACCAGCGCACATCTGACTTTTCCTTGAAGTTATCACATCTGTAAACTGGTCTTTCAAGATTACCGAACTCGTGAATTGACTCTGTTTTGTGAACCGTCAACATTCCATTAATGATTGATGTAATCCCCTCCAGATCCAAGCTTTCTTGCTATGATTACTTTGTCAGGTGGTTTCCCTGAATAAGTGACCATAGCAGTGAGCGTGGCCTAGAAAATGAATCTGAGTTTTAAAATAATTCTGGAATAAATTCGATTCCGCTTCTCTCTCGCCATCCTCTGTCTTGCTTTATCAAACGTACTTCCAGTAATCTTCACAAGCAAGTTGTAAATATGCTGTGAAATTATTTTATGATCTTTTTAACTGATAGTTTGGGGTATGAAATTGATTCTGCCACTGGCACACTCAGAACGTGAGCGGAGACAGAGAGCGGCACTGTGTCTCAGAGGGAGAGAGTTTGATTTTCTGTGTTGACAGACGCCGTTTGATGTTTATGTCCGAGACAGATGTTCCACATTAAACAGGACCTGGCACAAAGCTGGACACCATGTGGGATGTTTCCTTTCCCTCTCCAGCACATAAACATAAACACACTTGGAGAACATAGAGAGACGTAACCTATTATACAGACCGACAGTCAAGCGAGACGTACATCAAAACAGACTGCGAGGCGTCCGCTGGACGACTGGCTGTCTGTCCAAAAGTAAATGACACTTGGGCACAACTTCCCTCAGCTTTAAATGCATGAAAAAAAAAAGATTTTCAGTTTGTTCTGTGATGGTATTAACCCTGCTGAACTCCCAGAATGACGTTCAACTCTTCGCTTGCTTCAGTCAACGTTTAATGTCTCTGCCTTTGAAGTCGAACAGCGCACACACCCGTCCACATGCAGAACGTAGCTTTATGTGCTGTCTCTGCTCCACCTGATCTCTTTTCCTTCCTCTCCGTTCTGTCTCAAACCAGGCGGAGCTGGAGGAAGGAGGCTTTGACTCGCCTGACAGGCCTTTGTCTGCTTTTGTTTACCGCCTTCTCCGCAGCTCGCATCCTTTGGCGCAGAGAACAGGAAGGCTGTGTTTTAATAAGACGCAGTTGTAGCTTTGTCACTGACGTTAGATTTGATGGATCTGAACTGTAAAGGGGAGATAGTTTCCTGTCTGCTGGGTCAGTCCTAAAAAAAGATGAAATATCTGATAATTGTTCCTCCCTCAGATCTTTCCCTGTTTGTGTGTGTGTGTTTAGATGCCGTGGATGCTGTCAGTTGTCCTGCTGTCACAGACTTTGTGTGTCGCAGTGGTCACTGCATTGAGTCCCACCTGGTGTGCGACAGCAAGCCAGACTGCGCTGATGAGTCCGATGAGATAGACTGCGGTGAGTAGAAATGAGAAATGACTTTCTTTGGAGAGTGAATCCGCCTCACCGTGGAGCTGAAAAACAACTCTCAGGCCGGACTTCTCCCTCTTCTCTCTCGCAGACCACATCGCTGGCATACCAGGCGCTTGTAGTTTCGACATGGATGAAAACCAGTGGGAACAGACCTGCCAGCTCCATCAGGACACCGATGACGACTTTGATTGGAGGATCGGTCATTGCAGTGAGACACCGGGAGCTGGACCTCAGGCCGACCACAGTCCTGGTCAGTACCCACCCGTCCGACTGCTCCAAATTCAACAATGTGCCATCCAAAATGACTACATAAGCATTTCTGATGTGACACAACCATCAGCAGGGCGTCGTTATTAGTCTGCGCCTTCCAAAGCAGTCACAAATCACCGCTGGAAAATAAATCTGTCCTGTGATCTTACGCCACCATGGTCACGGTTCGGGTAACTTCTGGCATAAACAACACTGGGTAATGTTGGGGAAACATCTCGGTCATGGTTAAGAGAAACAATATTGACTGTTGGTAGGAAATGGGAAACAAACTGCGGTCTCCGCTGGCAAATTCCCGTGTTTCGCTGACCCGTCCGTTCACCCCCACCTCCTCCCTGTGCAGACTTTGCAGCTCTATAATAATGCCACCCAACATTCTCCTCTGCGCCCGGCGGAGTCGTATGTCAGTTCGAGGACTTTGTCACTTAAATGTTAGCATGTGTTGTTTGGGGATTTTACTGGGACACGAGTATATCTCCAGGTTTTAGTTACAGGAGGCGGCTTTGGAAATCAAGTTTGTGAGTTCTCCTAACCTTTGACACATTTCATTAAGGGCTCTGTTTGTGCTCAAAACTCGCTGCGTGTGTTTGCTTCCTGCCTTGTTTTTTAGTAAAAGATTAATAATGCTGTCAAAAAAAAAACTTTGCCAAAATTATGAACAAACAGCTCCTGCGTCCTCCTGACATCCTCCATGTTTTTTCAGCTCGCAGTCGGCTCAGTGCAACGCTTTTGTAATTACAGCTTGACAGCTGGGAAACTGGAGCTTTCGACAGGCATGTGAAGGCAGGGTTAATAATACATCCTGATCAATGTCAGCGAGTCAAACTGAGCTTAACAGCATTGGACGTGTTGTTTATCCTGTGTACAGTGATGCTGCTGCATCAAAACATGATTTTTGCCACTGATTAATGAACAATTAATCCTGGAGTAAGGTTACACTCACTACTCAAGGCAGTGTAAACCTTCATTTCCATCTGACTTCACCTGTAATTTGTGTTCATTAATTGCTGTTGGCATTTTGTTAGTACAGCTTTGCTTGCCCGCCCTTGAAAAAAATCACTCTTGGTGTTCATGGACGACCTTGATAAACAAACAGTAACAGCGTGAAATGATGCAAATGAAACTGCAGTTTTGTGTAGTCTAAGTTAATTTGAGGGGAGACTGTGTCAGAGCACAGTTTGCTTTACTTCACAGAGAGAAAATGAAGCAATAGACAACAAGTAATGCAGAGCCAAGTCCAGGAGCAGCCTGAGTCCATTAACACTGCTCAGCTAAAACAACTTGCAGATTAATCAGTCAGTCTGGTTTATGTTGTTGGAAAATGATGGATGTAAACCTTTTATTTGACCAAGCTGCATATTTTTATTATTTTCTGATCATCTTCTTTGTCACATTGATCAGTAATGTTAATAATCATTAGTTGCAGCTTTAATTAGACCATTTTGAGATATTATAGGACTTTCAGCTCATTCGTCACTGTACTGGGACGTGTATCATGTTTACACTGGATGCTCTGATGCTGCAGAGGTGACGTTGGACTGGAGGAAGGTGTGCGACACCGAGTCATCGTATCATGCAACATATCTCATAGATTGACCGTACGCTTGAGTACCGTGTAGCTCTAATTCTTCCTTTTATGGACTGTTTGTGAGTTCACGGCCACTTCTGATTGGCCAGTTGAGTTTATTGATCTCAGAGATGAATCTGGACGCTGTGTCATAGAATGAACTTATGACCTCACTCCAGAGCAGATCAATAAGTCATCTGCACCAAACACACAAGAGAGCTGGAGGACAAGAGGGACTCATGAGATCACCTGGTTGCATTGTTAGCTAACATCTGGATGACGGAGCCACATGTGCGGATGCAGACACTGCCTTTAATCAGACTGACTGCAGAGACTGTTTTGATGTTTTGAGTCAGGAGTGTGTTTGTGAGTGGGAGCAGGTTGCTGCACTCTGTGGATTGTGATGGGCTTAAATCCTCTTTTTCTCATGTGGAAAACTCCCACTTTGTTCTGGCCTCACACAGATGCCGTCTCATCTTTGAACCAAGCCGAGCTGAAGAAGCTCTCTGCAGCTTTAGGCTGCAGGCTGCAACACAAATACTTTCTTCTGTCCAAATATCATGTATTTTACTTACTTCTTTGCAGCAGTGAGGCTAAAATCTAATGGTTGGGTTGGTTATTACTCATAACTTACATTAACATACTACCACTGTGTTGTGCTGTATGTCCAAAGGTGCTGGTGGGAACTTCCTGTACATACACTCAGCCACGCAGAGGGAGGGAGACATCGCCAAGGTGACAACCAGGAGTCCATTTCCTGCTAGTATCGGCGTGTGTCACCTCCGTTTCTGGTACTACATGCACAGCTCTGACAGGATGGGAACACTGAAGGTAATTTAATCTGAGCCACATCTCCATAAATAATTCTTATAAGTCTTTTTCTGTTAGTTTGTGTCATGCATCTGTCTTCCAAACATGTTTTTTTTTCCTTTTGTATGCGCTTTTAGATGATCCATCACAGTCAACCTGAAGGCTTAATTTGGTTTTGTCAGAAATGTATTTCCTCTTTCACTGAGCCTGTCACCACATTACAGTCTGCTTACTGTCAATCACCGGCGCACCCACAGGAAGAAATGAACGTCACCCTGCCAGGAAATAATCCATCAAAGCCCGTCACCTCACAGGCTTGATTGTCATATCCATCTTTTCATGTCTTTTTTAGCCGTCTTTGTTTGCTGGGTTAATTTCAGGACGACAAACACTAAGCAGACATTAAGAAAGCAAACTAATTGGGCATGACACTGAAAAAATAAAAAAACACGTCGATGTTCACAAATGAGCCAGAATTAGAAATGGCACCTGTATAAATGACTCATTTCTTAAATCCGGTTCTGTTATATTCTGTTCACTTCTGTCCATTACTTAATGTGTGGACGTATGTGGAAATGCAGTCTCAGTCTCAACGTCCTTTAGTGTCACCCACTATTTCCATGCTTGTTTTGCACCTCGTCAGGTCTACACTGTTGGTCCCAGTGGCACCAGTCTGTTGATGTGGTCAGCCACCGGCAAACACGGTAACCAGTGGACATACGCGCATGTCATCCTGTCCAACCCGGCTCCTTTCAGAGTGACCTTCCAGGCAGAGGTGGGCGGAGACATGTGGACAGACATCGCCTTGGATGACATCTCCTACACTGCAGAGTGTGTGGTTGGAGGTAAAGCCAACGTTTCGTCTATTGTCTCTTTTCACTTTTCCATTTGGTTTCTTGTTTTTTTTCTTATTTCCTGTCCTTTCAGCACTGCTGCTCATTTTTCAAGCCATTTCCTCCAATTTTCACCTTCTCCCGTTTCCTCTTTTTCCACATTTTCTGTCCACCAACATCCATGCTCCCCTGCTCCGTTTCCATTTAAATTGTGTGGACCCTGAGGGAGAGTGTCGTGAGTTAATGGGGCCTGTTGCCCTGTAGGTCCATATAAATTCACTGTGGACCCTGGGTCAGCGCCGAGGGACGGCACAGAGGGCAATAGGGGGGAAAAGCAATTCCATTTATATTGTGTCGTTTCCTCACTCCCAGCCCGACACTCTCGTTTCACCCCTGAGTCGCTTCTTTGGCTGACCTTCTGAAGAACCAGTCCTCGTGATCGATCTCAGACAGACCATTAGCATGTCTCTTTTTAAAAAATCCTCTGAGATTTCTCCCTGAGGGATCCTGACTGTGTGTGGACTAAAGTCGATAAAAGCAGATTTAAGGTGTGTTAAGCTGTCGGCGTGCATGTGTAAGTATGTGCATGTGTCTTCCCTGTGATGTGTCCCCTCAGGACCAGCAACTCCGCAGCCTCTGACCTGCGCTGTGGACCAGTACCAGTGCATGTACTCCTTTCAGTGCATCCCAAAGAGCTGGAGGTGTGACGGAGAGCCGGACTGTGCCGACCACTCCGACGAACAGTTTTGTCAGGCTGTCGTGCCCGGTACTGTTCCTCCTCAGGACAGCTGTCTGATTGGACATTTCCAGTGTCTGAATGCCATCTGCCTCCCCTCCATACTGCGCTGTGACGGCATCGCAGACTGCCCCGATGGAGAGGATGAGTACAGCTGCCGTAAGTGTGTGTGTGTCTTTGTCAAGAAGGGTTAGTGACTGATGTCAGTATACATGCAGCACTGAGGACAGAACAAACACTTCACAGGTGTTTGGTGACAAGAATATGACCCATACAGACTTATCAACAGTGTTTAAAAGCTATGAAGAGCTTTGACAGCCACAGGTGGTTCAAACAAGTGTTGGTTAAATTAAAAAACATGCTTTCTCATAGCAGTGGTATGTAGCCGTCGCAATACCTTTAAGCCAAATTCATTTATCTGTCATGTTTGTAATGACAAATGTGTGGTGATACATGATATTACAGGCAAAGGCTGGACAAATAAAACTGTGTGGCTCTTGTAGATATGATTAAGGGGAAGAAAATATATATTTTAACATGTTCTTCTAACCATGAGGCCAGTTGTATTACTGGTCTGTGTCCTTGCATTTAAAACCAGCCAGTTAAATCAGTTACCAACATAACTGCATGATGGGTCTTATTTACCTGTTTAGTTGGATTTTAACTGAAATGCATTTCTTTTTATTTTTTAACTAAAAAAAGAAAATGATTCTTCTGTGTAGGAACCAGTTTTCCTGGCGGTGGAAACGCTCTGAACTGTTTGAAAATTGGTGCAAGAACTGGGAAATTGTGCCACCTCTTGCATCAATGAGAGCTTGAGTTGTCATATCCCATTTGTGGTTTGCTCGTAGTGATCTGAGAATAAACCTCTCAAACACTCTGCTCACCCCTTTTCATGTTTCAGTAATGTCTCCCTCTGCTTCTCGTTTTTTTTTGTCCCCCAGCTCTGATGCAGTGTGAGCTGGGAGAACTGGTGTGTGAAGGTTCGCCCGGTTGTGTCCCTCTTCAGAGGCGCTGTGACCACTCTGCTGACTGTCTGCCTTTTCACTCCGATGAGTCCAGCTGCCATGGTAACATGCTTTTACTTACCTTCTCATCTCAAGCTTTTTGCCATTAACCGTAGTCCATTTTATCATTCCCCGGCCTTGAAGGTCAGACATGCGACAAGAGGCACACTGATTTTAGAGAAATACTGATTCTGGCCTTCGGCATAGCTCGATGTCGATCAGTGCTTTTCACTTTTCATATAGTTTAAGTAGTTTTCACTTTCATTTCATTGGAGTTATTCTCACATTTTATTTAAATATAGCTCTCCATCTCTGTACAAAAGGCCTTCAAGCTGGGTGGCAAGCTGTCTTTCCTCCATCTGTTTGTTTTGAAATGCATAGATTTTGCTATTTATATACGTATATCACACTCTCATGAGCCACCAGTCAGTTTTGACTCAAGTGTTGCCAAACTTCATTCATGCTCATTTCCAGCCTTAGCAGTGACTCCCAGGACATTTTCAAGTCTGGCTGTTTAGTCTTCAAAGCACACCTCAGCGGTTACAGCGAGCTGCCAAAATCCATTAAAACCTCTGCTTTCTTGCATATTCAGGAATAAGACCAAACCTCACATTTAGCCTGCGTTCACTGCCAAGCCAAAGTCACTTTATCAAGGCTGAACAGGACTTCAGGTTTTCATAATGGTGTTTGAAACATGATGACTATTTAACAGGCAACCCTGATAAACCTCACACAGCCTATGGAGGGACGAACATTTGCAGGCAGATGCACAGGATGGGAAAAAAAATGCTCTCTGCAGAGGTTAATGGATGAAATTCAACAGTTTCCTCCGACAACCTAATTCACTGATTTCACGTTCTGATGTCAGAGCAGTAACATGCTTCACCGTGCGTCTGTTTCCCGTCAGGAGGACCGAGAACTTGATGTTTGTGGGTTACACAGAAACAGAGCAGAGGGTTTTATTTTCTTTGTATTTTTTAGATGATTATCAGTTTCTTCTGTGTGATCTGCAGAGTGTCCTCCGCTGTATTGCCTGGATCGTGGCTCGTGCCTGGTGGAGAGACACGGGCCGGTCTGCATGTAAGCTGAACTTCACGCTCACGCCGCTCAACACACACCTACACACTCTGTCACACTTCTAAACATGCGCAAGCAAAGATAAGCATCATGTCTGCTCTTCGTACTCGCCCTCCCATCCTTTATCTCTCTTTGTAACACTTGAAACATGGAAATCCCATCAGCCTTGTTTCTCTCCTTGGAAGAGACACGCTCCACGAAGCATGTGGGAATCTGCTTATCCACGACAGCTTAACCAGGGTGGCTCTGCCTTCTTTTATCCACCCGCACAGTGTTTCCTGGGAATCTCTCGTGGATTCTGCTGGTCAATATTTAAACACGGCCCTGCTACCAATGGTCTTAGTGGGGAGACCGAAAAAAAAACCCCTCAGGCGTCAGATAAATCTGCAGGGAGGCCGTCATGTTGGCGTAAGCACAACACATTCCAGACAGACACACCGGGATGGCTCAGTTGGAGATTTTTTAGGAAGCTCATGAATCTGGTTGTCTGCATCAGCGGCTTGGAATGTCTGCAATGAGATATTTCATCCTGAAAGTAAGAATGCAATAATGAGACTTGCCGCTGGATCTGCTAACATCATTACGCTCCAGCGAATCCTCAATGAGAGATTCACATTTCCTCATCCTCAGTCAGAAGGCTGCTTTTTCCACAGACTGGATGGGAATTGCGCAGCAGGCGAGACACTTGTTTACCAGAGTCACATCACTGACAGCACAAAGTGTGCAGAGTATATTGTGATGTATTATTGAAAGAAAAACCCAATCCTACTCAAAACTGAAGACTTTTTAAAATTTTTGCCTGCTACTGCATATTTATCTGCTTCCTGTCTTTGCATTAATTCTTCGTAATGCCATCAGTTCTCTGTCTATGTCGACAGTTTCCCTATAGCCAGTCAAATCTCTACATTTTAAACCATATTTGCCCCTTTCCCACCAGTTTCCGTGAAAGACTTCCCAGATGTTTCTCTGTAACAAACCATGTAAACGTACCTGCAGAAGTCACGTTGGTGCGTTTAGATGCTGCTGTGGTTCTTGCTCTTTAATACCACCGACATCTGTCTCTGGTCAATCGGACACAGACACGCCCCCCTTGACACTCAGAGAAACAGGAATATTTAAGACTGTTTCTCCTCCTGCTAAAAAGCGACTGATAGAAAGAGTTGTGTATGTTGCGTTGTTTTGGGCTGCTAAAAAACGCTGATTAAATGTGATTTTATTTGGGCTTTAAAAGTTGTTTTTCTGCACTGTGAAGAGGTCTCACTGCTGCTCGCTCTCACTCTCTCTTTGGGCCTCCTTGTCTTTGATTCCCCTTTTTATTCACCCCCCCCCCCGTCCAACATTCCCCGATGCAGCGCCGCCACCACTGCCTCCTCTCATTTTGTAACAGGACTTTACCGCCGCCATTCACTGCACAGTGTGGTATGGAGCTCTGGTGGCTGCTCCAGCATTGATAACAGCCGCGCTGTAGCAGAGCCCGACACCAGCGTTGGAGGGCACCTCTGGCTCAGTATTTGCATCACGTTCCTCCACTCTGCTGAGCAGGACCCACCTGGGAACCAGGCCAGGGACCGCCCACTGCCATGGCCAGACCGTCACACAATATATACCCTGACCCCCTCTGAATGATAATGACAGTCTGGCTTCGCTGAGAGCTGTGTGTTTCGCATTAGAAGGTCAATGTTGCTCAGAAATCAAGCTGATACTGAACAGATGTTGACTTGGAGCAGAGTGTGCGTTTGGTCGAATGTGCAGCTCACCAGGGAGGCCCAAACTGTAATTACTCTGTGTTTCCATGCTGGATGTCCAGCACATAAATCTTGCACCATTTATCAAGATAGTGATGTTTTTTTGTTTGTTTTTTAAGTAGTGTGAGAGAATGTGTGTATGTACAGGGGTAATAGAGATTATGATTTATATTCTTTTTAGTATTTTACTTTATTTCACTTTTATCATTTGGTCACATTTAAAAGGATGAGGCCAGTTTTGTTCTTTACTTTTCTTAATGTCAACGAATCCCAACCTGGGCAGCCTGGAGCAGTTACCAGAGGGTACATGGAAAGATCGTGGAGTGGCTCAGCTTATTTGAACAAATAAAACACGAGTTTGTGTGAAAAATGTTTATATTTAAGAGCATAACAAATTGTTGTGAGGCTGATCTTAACTACATTTATTGTCTAACTAATAAACTGCAAAGGACTCGCCTCCCACCAGCCACAGCCAGTGTTAACACCTTAACAATGTGCTGCAATCGTGAGAAAAGTGGTTTAAGAGTAGTAGTGTTTCATAACATCCAGTTTAAAACACGTGGAACATGAGGAGTGGTGCTGATGGAGGTGTTTTAAAAGGTGATGCCCAAGACTATTAGGGACGGGCAATTAACCCAAAAAAACCAACAAAAAAAGCCTTTATTTAACAGTGAGTTAGAGCTAATTGATTGGCTGCTGTCATCAGTGTCATAACTTTCAAACTGTTCTTTGATCACAGGTGTCATCCAGGATGGACCGGCAACCGTTGTCATGTGAAGGAGAAGCCGTCTCTCTCCACCCCGTCGCCCAAACCGGAGGACAGACAGCTGGGTAATAAAGAAGAGCGTCTCCCCGCTCGTCTCTGTTAAACTGTCTCACTTGAATTTATGCACTGCATCGCTGCAGACCCTGTTAACGTCCCTGCAGTTCGTTAAAGGCAGCGATGATTCAATGTGCGTCCCTCTCGTTTAGACGCCGTGTACGTCGGTATCGCCATTGGACTGCTTCTGCTCGCAGCTGGAGTCGCTGTCTGCGTTCTGGCTTTATGCAAGAAAAAATGCTGCTTTATGTGAGTTCTGCAATGATGACACTGTGGCTGCTTTTGCTTTTACTTAAGATGATGATGTTGATGATGAAGAGTGGACTTTCTTTGCCGGCTCCACAGAAAGTCCGACACGATGGAGTACGGGGTGATGGATAACCCAACCTTCGATGGGAGAGCAGAGGTCAGCACACTAAAATGTCCAATCAATCATCAGCGATTTCTGTTCGGGCAACATTAGGTTTCTCAGCCACACAAATCTCATTTTTCCACCATCCGCCTCACATTTATTCAATAAGAGGATCTGATGTCAGAGGAGGTCAGGAGGTGATCGCCCAGCCTTTCTGCTCGATTACATTTTCGAGTTAGAGTATTGATTTTATGGTTTATGTGGACATTTGTTTTTGTTATGTTTACACAGTAATGCGACAACTGGCCTATAAAGTCTGATCACATGCAACGCCACAAGCTACAGCGCCCGAAATAACCAGTTTAATCAACAACAAGAACGCAACTTGATGAGAAGCTTTAGACATTACAAGGCTTTTAGACTGATGGCTGATTACATGACACTGCTGCGGCATGGAATATGTACTCAGATCCTTTACCTTCAAAGTCCTCAATTCAAAATCCTCCAAAAAAACAATATATTCTGTAAAAACACAGCAGTATTATGAGCACAATATACAAAAGTAAAAGTATTCATTATGTAGAAAAACACCCCTGGAACTGATACATTATTATATGTCTGACATTGTTATATTAATACTGATACATCAATGTGCCTGTATCATTTTACCTTTGAAGTTGGTTGAGGTGGAGCCAGAACATCTACTTTGTATACAGTTAGTCCAGTGATTCATAACCAAGGGTCCAGGCCCCCTCTAAAAGATGAAGAGGAAAAGGCGAGAGGAAAGAATAAAAAATAATATATCTATATGTTTTTGTTTTTTTTTAAACTTATCTCAAATCTTTCCCTTAAAGACTAAAGTAAAGTACAGTATAAGTACCTCAAAATTACACTAAGTACAGTATGTGAGTAAATGTGTGTACCATTATTGTTTCCAGCCACTGTTTGCTTTGTTTCTCCGCTGTTACTCCTGCTATCACTGAAAAAGTTCTCAGCACTAGAGGTGATACTGTCAGAGTTATTCCATTTGGATAATGGCCAGTAATGAAAGTGAGAGTGATGTTGAGAGTCGACTGTCATGACTCTGACGATAGAGGTTATCATGGATTTAATGGTGCTGTTTGGGTGTGTGTGTGTGTGTGAGCGTGTGATGCTGATGATATGTAGTCTCATTACACTGTTCATGTTTTTTTATGAGAGAGTATTAGCAATATTCTGCATGCTTCATTAATTGCAACAAGTGTGATCTTCCCAAGGTAGACGACTTTCCTACAGTGTGACTCGCACACAACATATATCATATATTTCAGTGTGTTCTGTATGTTTGTGCCGGTTTACTTTCATGTGGCTGTCAGCGAGGACGCAGCTATAAATAGAGAGGTGTAGGTGTGAACTGGTATCTCCACAGCCCAGGCAGATCCGCTTCAGCCCTCGTTTAAGAGCGGAAACAGTGTGTGATTATTCCACCTCTGGAAGATGATGAAATGTTTTATGGAGGTTAGAGGTGTAATTATGGACGCATAACAGGTCAATTTGATTTTAATTGCGTCTGCATTTCATGCGCTCTCGCACATTAAGCCTCATCTAATTTTAAGCCAGTGTACGTGATTTTTCTTCCCCTCAGCTCCCGTCCCCGCATGAAAGGCCAGGCGGCTGTCCCAGAGCTAACCCCAGGAGGAGAGATGGTCGGGGGCTTTCCATCAGTGTCTACCCCTGGAGGAGGGAGGTGGAGGTAAGGTATCTCTGCTCAGCCTTTGGGGCTTTTCTCTCATTACTTGTGCAGAAGTCATTGGCGTGATGTAAGTCTCTCTCTGTGTTTTTGTCCTCAGCAGGGTTCAGCCTGGAAAGAAGCCAAGCTGTCCTTCGCTAACCCGTTGTACAATTACCCCCCTGATGCTTTCAGCGCTGACCGCAAAACTCTGAAGCATAAAAACAATGGACCTTAGGTATTGACACTGCAGTAGATCTGGGTCAAACAGTGTGTGCACATCCTTGATGAGTTTGTCTTGACCTGCTGAGGTGCAGAGTAGGCAGTTGGAGAGTGGAAAAGATATTTTACAAGGAAGTATTTCAGTGTCAGTTCTGACACACTGCTTTTACTGTTCTGACAACTAAATTATTCATTAATCCAATGAATGATGAGACACCCTTCACCCATCTGGCACTGTGAAAATAAGCTAAAAGGGCTGCACATGAGCCCATGATTGTTGAGCAGGTTGTGTCCATATTCTGTAAATACCAATAAATTTAGTTTAAACAATACTTAAAGAACAGTGATGGAGATTCTTCTGCAGCATCTCTTGCATCTGAAACTTAAACTTTTACGGGGTGTTAGGTGCTTCTGCGACCTTAAGATGTTTCCAGTCTTTATGCTAAGCTAAGCTAACCAGCTGTATTTTCCAAAATGTCAAAACGCTCCTTTAAGTAGTTAAAATTGGAGAGAGAGTCAAACTAATCATTTTCAGATAGACTTTAAAGAAATGCTGAATGTCAAAATTCAACAGTACATGCATCAAAATGGCCATTAGAACAAATTAAAACACATTTTGTCCGTTTTGTGAACCGAATACAGCCTTTTCATCAGTCTATCAATAGTGTTCCAGCACTCTAACTCGCAGAAATGGTTGTGGGTGCCTTGTGCATGGTGATTAAAGGTTTTCTTTAGTGCTGGCAAAAGCAGAAAACATCCAGTTCATTGAGCTGAAAGGCTCCACTGAACATACAGAGTCTCAAAATGGAGTCCCGACTTCATTAGTGATCCTTTCTAATCCTCACAAGTGCAAATAAAATAGTTTGCCCTGTTTTATTTGCAAATTAAAATCTCTTACAAGTCTTCGTCCTGCAGCTGCCTTGGGTGTGGTGTGAACTCAGCCTCAAACTCTCTGTATCAACCAGCGCACAGCAGATGGGACCATTAACGGCACAGTTAAACCAGTCTGTTATGAATTTCACACTCATGGCTCTCCTCAGCTGTGAATCATCACACATGGCAGCATAAATAACACTCTGATTTGATGGTCAACACGGTGATTTACAAGATCAGGCCATGTTCTGTACAGTGAGATTTGCTGGAGATTCATGTAGGCACCCTCCTCTCGGGCTCAGTAAGTGCTGACAATGATTCAGATTAAAATCAGCTGAAGGATTTGTTCAACATGTTGGGAAATATATTTGAGTTATAAGAGAAGACCTCTGATTTATCGATTCATTTAATATGAAACTAAACTGGCTAGTTTAGCTTAAAAACTGGGAACAGCTAAACAGCCTCTGTCAGAAATAAATAATAAATAAGCCTTCCAGCACCTCTAAAGCTCTAACTTTGTATTTACCCTGCAGACACGAGGCATCGATCATGTCATCTAACTTTTGGCAGAAAGCGAAATGCATGTCCCAGAACGTCTAACGATTCCTTTAAACTCACGTTAGGCAATACAGTTAGAGCGTATGCAAGCTTCTGCTGTTGCTTCTGAGCACATTTTTCAGACATTATGCAAACTCTTGCGCTGCAATATTGTGAAACTGGAACTTACTGGGAAAAGGAAGAAAGCTCACATTGATGCACATGAACTGAAGTTTGATGAAACCAATAAAAAAGTTAATGTGATTAGCATCTTCTTGCCTTCATATTTCAGTATTTATAGAATGGTGCAAACCCAGAATTCAGTTATTCTCAGGAGATGTTTTGACATGTCATCGGAGTGAAAGCACATGTGTAGATAAAGTTAATGGTGGCTGGATTCCATTTAGCCACCGCAGCATTATGGTCGTGACATTGTTCAATCAAGCTTACTGGGACACTTCAAATGAGCGTGTATGTGTTCAATATTATTTTTTCTAAATGAAAATAGCTCAGCATATATAGAACAAAAACATGTTTTTTTAAAGTTCTTTTTCTTTTTTTGGCCCTTTTTCCTATTTGTATTTATGGCTTTTAGCGTCACAGCAGCGATGAACTGATGTTGTCTCCATCCCATTTATAATAAATGTCAGGTAAATCTGTTGGCTTGTGTGAGTGCTCTGAGAGCCTGCACTTAGTCAAAAACACATCAAAACACACTCCCATTCCTTCATATTGGTTCAAGTTCAAGTTATGAATCTTTAATTTTTAGACTGCTTGAACACAATCTCCAGTGTCATTACTGTTTAGTCTTGTTCTCCATCACTTCAGAGTCTTTGCTGAGTCTGTAGGTGGATTCTGGGTCAGAGATTTATCAGAGGGCCACAGGATCAATTTCAGCCTTTGAGCTGCTCCACTGTTTTATTGTTTGTGCCCTCGCCTTATATTGGCTCACTGCCTTTTCCTCTGACTCACTGTTCTGCCCTGCAAAGCCAAAAAACAACTCAATATTTGGTCAGAACTGAGCTTAAGCTGGAATCTGACTTTCTGTTTTACTGTATAAAAAAGTATTATGCTATAAAAATTTATCATTTCCATGAAAACAGCATGTAAGAGAGTGACAGACGACCACTGGAAAGTCACATTAAAGCAGGAGAAATAGCACTAGAAATAGCACGGATAGCCATGGCTAACTTTAGCTAGCCTAAGCTAAAATCAAATTTACTTGGTGACTTTTCTAATTAAAAGATATCAATATGCATAAAGCAACAAGTCCTTTGCTTTTGCTTGCTGTAATTCAATCATGTTTAAGAAAAGAAAACAGCTAATTGCTTGCTAACAGTAACTAGCTCAGCAGAGTAGCAGTAACTGTCAGCTTTGGATCCTCTCATGCAATTTGGTGTTGTTAAGCTACATTTAAATCCCATACTAAGTGTAGTTGAAATTGATTGATTTCAAATTAATGTAAAGTTTAGACAAGCACAATTTATCATCTCAAAGATATTTAGAACTTGTGAATTGTGAAGAAAGTGGGAGCGATCAACAACAGTTAGCCTCAGCTCAAGCTAAAGCTAAATTTACTGACTGATTTTTCCCAAACTGTCATGAGTCATGTGGTGAATGTAGTAAGTCAGTTTTAATTAACCATCATGATAAATCATTTTGTTATTCCACACAAGCTAAATCCAAGAACAAAAACCAAGCTAAACTCTTACAAACACAAATTAGCTTAGCAGAGTAGCAGGAGGTGCCAGCTCAGGCTTTGACATGCAAGCATGCGTTTTGTAAATTTTACCTTTTTACGTTGTACGTTTATGTGTCATTGATTTAAATATAATGTAAATGTGAAGACAAACAGCAAAACTAAGATACGTTTAATCCCTCACTGCTTCCTGCTCTCTGCCATTGTAAAGCAGTATTGAATAAACATTTCAGAAGACATTCTGATCCGTCTTCCTATTTGTGTTCTTGTTTTAGTTTTGTCATTGTTAGCAGTATTAACAACCGCAAAGCCGACAGTCCTGTAGAAGGACACCTCTCTGTGAATCACCAAAACCCCCAGCTCAGCCTTTTCACAGCCTCTACATCAATGTTTGTTTGTGTCAACCCGGTGACATTTGACCGAACAAACCTCCAATCAATGGCCGACACAAAAACCTTTTCCACTAACGTGCCACCACACACAGACACAAACAATGCCACCTTCCACTTGCCTTGCCTAGCTTGCACACACTCACATGACAGCCTGCTGAGAATGTGCAGCTCTCAATGTTTTTTGTCCTGGGCGAACCTTTTTCTGGTGGCTTCGTTATTCGTGCTGTTGAATAGCGCGCTGGAGAGCTGCTACGCGCCACCAGCCTTTGTCTTTGTGTTGCTGGTAAAGCAACGTTAGTCAGCTTTTCTCACCGGAGCCATTGTTGTGACAGTTTTGTTAGTCACAGAGCAGAGTCCATCAGAAGGTCAGCGCTTTGTTTGTGTGCCACTCGACTCCGAGAGGTGCCTGTAATGGAATCGCTCTTGAAGAGCGTTGACAGCCTTTAAGGACTCCCTCTGTCAAAATAACAGTTGACTCTTTCTTCATTTACATAACTGCTCAGCTCAGTCCTCTCCAGTCCCGGGCTGTCACCTGCTATCGCAGCATTCAGCTCAATTCCCTCTCCTCCTGCAGCCGGGCGCTGGGGTTACCCAACCAGCCCAGTCAGGTCAAGGTGAAATTTACCCGCTTTCCATGTAATGATAGCTAAGAGTTGGTTCTCTCATCCTCTCTGGCTGAGTGCAGAGGAAAATGTCTGTTTCTTCTCTCTCTGTTCAGTGACAGTGGATGGCGATCAGCCCGGGAGGTCGTCCTCTGACTGTTCTTCAGAAAAACACCCCAGGTTTCGGCCTCTGTTGAGACTGAGTAGACTGAGCTGCTTCTCGTTGGATCTTGTGTGGTTTTAGGGCTTTAAAGCTATTTTATCTACATCTTAACTGCCTCCTGTGTTGTACAGTAAAGGTTCATTGTGACGGGTATTTTATGCACCTTGTACAACCAATTAGACCCTGTTCTTGCCGTAAATATTGACCTGTCCCACGCTCTGCCGCGTTCCCTCATTGTGCACTGAGGCTTCAGTTTCTAAATACAAGACAGTCGTGCTATCAAACATGCTGAATTAATGAGATTCTTTATTGTTTGCTTCATGAGATGCGCAAATGGGGTTGTAGAGACTGAGATAAACAGCCTCTGCAGCAGATCTGTTTATTCTGCCGTGGATTAGAAATACAGTAAATTACTCATTGGAGAGTGATCATTGTATGACCGTTGGTGAGAAAGCTTGTGCAGCTCAGTAGTTTGTTGGAGAAACTCTGCAGGCATTGCTCCTCCCTCCTTTTAGAGTTGTTGTAGTGGTCATGTTTGGCCGTCGTTTGTGAAGTAAATCCCTCCTGAACTGAAGTTTGAGCATGTGGTTGACCACACAGATTTCTGTTTGACTGAAGGTGATCAATGGTTAAAATGGGGAGAAATCAGTTTGAAATGTAAAGCAAGATACTGACAGGTAGAACGAGATCCTCCTGAAGTCTGCATGCTGGAGTTGTTGGAGTAAAGCCAACAGGTGGATTTTTTTTTTAAAGTTATCTATTCTGCAAACCCATCATTGATATATCACATTTTAAAGTTGGCATGGTGAAAGTGTTAGCAAGCTCTTGCCTATTTACACATCTATTAGACATGCACCAGCATTCATATTTATCCAATATTCACTCCTCTTTTTGGTCTCCACCAACTCCTGAGACAAATATTTGGCTCTTTAGCTGCAATATGCTTCATTTTACATCAAGTTTATTCATGCACCAGGCAAGTTTTGTCCTCCTGATTTGTGCGATTATCATGCACATCCACAACCCATTCGGCAGAATAAATGTTGGCGTTGTACTTTTCTGCAAACCACAGATATGTTGAAACTTTACATTGCTTCACATTCAACCTTCACCTTTCAGTTTACAGTTACTGTTGTGACAGCACTGTGGTTAGGTTCTGGTTAGGTTTAGGCACAAAAACCCAGTTTTGTCATCAAAAATACATGTGGAAAAAACCTCATTAAAAACCGTCATGTGACCATCTTCCCCTCAGCTCTTGTACTTGTAGAAACTGTGATAGGCTACATATGAAGAAGAAGAAGAAGAAATGTACTTTATTTATCACACATAGTTAGTTGCACACTACATGCACACGCCATGCTTCCGTGAAATTATTTTTTCCGCATTTGACCCATCCTCGGTCTGTCGATCCTCCACGGCAGACCAGGAGCGGTGGGCTGCCAGCTGCCAGCCGATGCCGGTGCCCGCGCCCGGGGACCCATCCCTTCTCGTCACCATTGGTCAGGTGGTGATCTTCTTGCATGTTTTTAGTGGGGGTTATTACGGACGAAACCCCGGGTCAACACGGGGAGAACATGCAAACTCCACACAGAAAGGCCCCTTTTTTCCTCGAGCAGCAGGCACTGAAGACATGGTGGAGGACACGCCACCAGCGCCCACAGCGGGATTCGAACCGGGGACCTTCTAGCTGTGAGGCGACAGTGTTACCACTTGTTCCACCGTGCTACCCAAATGTATGAAATGTACGAATTTAACATATCCGTGCTTTGCAGAAACATACAATGCCAACATTTATTCTGGCAACTGGGCTGATGTCCAACATTAATTTACCTTGAAGAAAGTCTCATTTGGTGCACCACGCCTGAGTTCAGTTGTGGAAAACAGCTTCCACTCAAAGCTAAATGGTTGTGTGCGTTCAGGTCTTGTTAATATTACTGTGAGACAGAAAGGCTAATAATCGTCAGTGCTATAATGGAAAAACAGAAACAGAGCTGAGCTTGTTCTCCTCGGTGCTTTCAGCTCGCCACTCCGCCCCCCTGTCCTCTGGTGATTAAGCGGCCAAGCATCATAAATGCTGCGGTGACGTGCTGCTCTGCAACTCAACAAGTGTGACCCAAATCTACAGATGAGCACTCTCTGGAAAATGTACACTTGCCACCGCCCTCAGATCTAAACGCCTTGATGTCGCTGGAAGCCTCCCACGTCATTTCATTAATTTCGTCACAGACTTTTTGATGCTCTTTAAGGTCGCCCAGGGGAGACGGAGTGCGGTGTGGTCTCCGGCCAAGCAAAAGTTCACGGCATCTGTGCCTGATCCTGCTTCACGTCACACAGGGAAGGAGTCAGAGAGGGTTTGTGAGTGAGGGAGAAAGAAAGGCTCAAAGGGAGTTTACAGTGAAAGAGGATGCTTTGAGGAAAATGGATAAAGCTTTTCAGAGCGGTCATCTGAGGACTAGTCTGGCTTCTTTCTGCTGGAGTTGTGGAACAAGGTGATTAGAGCTGCAGACTGAAGGGAGAGCTGCGGCCGCTGAGTCTCAACTCCTGTGATGATTATACTGCTTGGAGAGAGTTGAAGAGAGAGAGAGGGGGAAAGGAAAGAAAAGAGGGTGGAGAAGTGCATGTGTGCGGATGGAGGAGAAAGGTCTGCTTTCCCAGACTCATGACCAAATCACATTTCATCCTGATCCTGGACAGACTGAGGATGTTTTGTGGTTTAAATTGCTGCACTGCTTTTGTCAGCCACAATCTCCTTTTGCGAGGAAAATACGTCTCTGAGCAGCATATTTCTCTATCGCAGCGGGATTGTTTGCTGTACAGATGTTTGATATACATCCCTTTAGGTGTGTGTTGATCGAATCACGCCGAGGGTGAATCAGATTTATGTGAGGAAGTGGCTTTGTCACTATCACGGACAGGCGCTGTCAGCAGATATTTATTTGATCCTATGATCTTAACGTCACCCTGGGCTGTTTAAGAGGGAAGCGAAAGTCAAAACATCCTCTATTTCTCAAACCTGAGCGAAGAGTTTTCAGACGTCCCTGAATGCCTCATCTTCAAGACTTGCTAAGTGGTAATTACACAATTAAGAGCCTTCAGGATCTTTATATTAACAATACGGTTCCTCTTTTCCAATTTTTTGATTCTCAAGACACATTTTTTGAGATGCCTGCAACTTCAAATTGTTGAATTTTTTTGTCTGTGTGTCCACAGATTTTGAAAACATTTTTCTATTTGGAGCATATTCAGCTCTAATTTTTGGTTGCCATAGTTTAGGGTCTATGGGCAAAGTAAAAAGGAAGTATAATGTTGCCATGGAGTCCATTAGTTTAACCTGAGCCCTGTTTGTTTTTTTTTTTTTTTTTTTTTTTTTTTTGTCCATA
Organism: Chaetodon trifascialis; assembly: GCF_039877785.1. Classification (NCBI taxonomy): domain Eukaryota; kingdom Metazoa; phylum Chordata; class Actinopteri; order Chaetodontiformes; family Chaetodontidae; genus Chaetodon; species Chaetodon trifascialis. Next base: position 17,289,960 of record NC_092073.1, read on the forward strand.
TTTCTTTACATTTTTGCACCATTAAAAGTATGCCGAATTGACTGTTAGGACTTTATGTTTGCAGTCCACTGCAAATACAGACAACTATCACTGGAATACTTGAATACTGAAGAAAACTTAAAAACATGACGATTCTCAGGCAAGTTCTGAAGTTAGAAGTGTCTCTTTTTTAATATAACTTCTGAGCAGATTTATGGAAATTTATTATGTTCTCTGCTTTGATTTAAAGCAAGTCATTAGGTGGAAGATTAGAGGCAGAGCATAGAGATAGATATTAATGTTAGATGTTAATAACATAATTAATCATTTTAATTTGTTTTAGTTGTGCCCTCTCTGTCTTATGTCATTTCTTTACTTGTGACTTGTGTTCGTAAAAAAGAATAATAGACAAAACTCTTGTGCTCTTCCAGAGTAAAATCCATGTTCTTGTACCATCACTGACCCTTCTGGCACAAAACAGCCACTGTCTTCATTTCGTTTGAGAAACAAATCTCATCATCGCTGCTTTGCCCACTTTGTTGGCAGTCGCCACTCTGTCAAGATAACGGGACAGATGACTTTCAGTGGCCTGTGAAGACAATCAAGGTAATGACTAATTACTGACAAAGCTATGAAAGTAATTGCTATTTATTGATCTGTTTTCATTTTGGAGTCAGACTGTGAGAAAGGAGAATATTTGTGCCCTCTGGTTTGGATTTTGATGATTTTATTACCTCTTTAACCACTAAAAATGTATGAAAACCCATTCAGTACAAAACATATACTAGAAATGTTCAATATGCATGTACAGCAGCCAAGTGCATTACAAAAGTGGTGCTTTATGCAAGAGTTTCCTCTCCTGTTTAAGCTTTTCCATGACTTGTGGTGCAGCTCCTGAATTCCCACCGCGAGCGTCTTAATTGGAACAAGCATGTGGTCCAACTTGTCCTTCCTGTGCAAAATGAGCATAAGAAAAGGTCTGGTGAGTCGTCCTGAGTGCAGAGGAGGCTGCCACGGGAAAAAAAGACGCAACGCTTCCTCACACGAGAGCTTTCAAGTTTTCTCTCTTGGACGTCTGCTGAGAAAACTGAAAGCACAAAACAACGAAGGGAAAGAATGAGTGTTTGGTCACGCTTACCTGTAGAATCAGGGTTGGGCTTTTTTTAAGTCATGAAGAAGGAAGTATTTTAAATGTGAGATATAAAGATTCACATCCTTTCATTAACCCTGTCCTTCTGTTGTGGCTCCTGAAGACCTGCGACCCTCTTTAACGGCTCAAAAAACACACTTAACATTGTTTTATCAGCTTAATTCTTCCTGATTTTTCCGAATTGTACAAGAATTGCCTGCAAACATGACTCTGCTGCTCACAAATCCCCATAAACTCCCTGGATTTCTCTTACTGGATTTTTAAGAGGTCAAACAAGGAGTCAGACTTTTCAGGGATCCAACTGGGCCCAAACACAAGCACCAGCATGTAGAATAACATTTCCCTGTCAAGAAATGACTTTTAAGCAAACAAAAATCAAATATATTTGAAGGAAACAGTCACAACCTCGCTCTACATATTTGCTTTCACAGAGTTCAAAACAGAATAGTTAAAGGAAAGAATTTCATTGATTTTTTTTTGTAAATATTTTAGCAGCGTGTTCTGAAGGAAGCAGACAAGAGAACAAATTCATTATATCATGACCTAACTTGCACCTGAAGAGGGCGCCCTCACAATCACCTGGCTGTGCAGCCAAGGTGAGAAAGAGGAGATAGATAGATCACAAAATAAAGAATTTCAAACAGAAGGAGACTCAAAGATGTAAATTTGGAATAAAACACTGAAATCCTGACAGAAGACTGCACTCAGAGCAAACAGCCCACCCCTCTTATATATCTTTCATTACAGCCTCCATCCTCTATCAAAACAAAGCCCTTTAGGGGTTTAGTCTTGGATGATCAGCATCTTTTGTCCGCTGGCAAACAGAAGGCCCAAAAGCACCTCTGCTCCCTCCATCTCTCCACATCACTCAAACGCTGCTTGTCAGACACGCTGCTCATAGTACCCCAAGGCAAAAACCTCACTGTCCCCCCGGCGGTGCGTTTGTCTCCTCGGGTTCTGGTGCACACAGCGAGCATCGAACAGAGGAACGAGAACCATTGGCTCTGAGGAGCTGATGACGGAGGGAGCGCACTGTCTTCTCCAGGAGCGCATTAGCCCACTCACACACACACACACACACACACACACACACACACCGCACCTCCGTCCTGTGGCATGAGACCAGTGTGCCGGACTGGGATGCACACTTAAGAAGAGAACTTTTTCTTTGTCTGCCGTCATTATTTTATGCTTATTTTGGAGGTGGAGAGCCGGTAGGACGAGCGCGTTTTCTCTCCAGGAGCGCGCAGTGTGGCACACGCTGGAACAAAAACAGCTCAGTGCAGCGAGTGCAGCGCAGGCAGGTTTCCGTTTTAAAAGCAGCAGGAGAGGCAGGAGAGTGACGGAGTCCGCGGTGAAGAGGCGTCGGTGCATGAGAAACACGGAGACCCCTCTCTAAAACACGACCGGGATATTGAGCAGAGATCAGCGGCGGAACTTGGATATGGCGGGTGTGAAGACGTTCGACCTTCTCGTTGGACTTGCTTTAGTTTTGCAGTGTGTGGGGAATGCCCAAGCCGAGACCACAACCAGTAACGGTAAGAGGCAGCACCTCAAGCTTTCACCAGACCTGCTCAGACTGAGTTGAGGTCCGTTTCTTAATGCTGCGTGTGCAGAGCATGCCGGAGGAAATGATCAGTCCTGCTCACACAACTATCAGACGCAGGTGGAGGGTGGTCTGCTGTGCATGAGAATGACTTTGTTTCTGCTCAAATTGCATCCTTTGTTGTTGCATAAACCCCTTATTTATCATATTTAAATGAAAGCAGAGGGTCTGTGTGTACAAAACAAAGAGAAGCCAGACTCCCTGAAGGCTGTTTCTTTTTTATGATCTTATTTTTAGGAATAATCTGAGCAGAGGAGGCTGTCATGACCTACTAACTTCCTTTTTTCTGTCTAGATCAAAGCCGTTATTTTAATTCTGATTATAATATTTTCACAACTACTACAAGTTTGAGTTAATTGCCTTGCTTTTTTCCATCTTTGCTCATGCATCTCCCCCAGGCTGCACTGATTAATGCTGTGTGGTGTGCGTACAGTAATACATTCAAATCATTCAATCCGGGAGGTGGAAATCACAAACTGCCTCTGGAACTTTCTCTTTTTGTGTCTTTTGGCTTATTCGTGCGTGAGATTTTCCCCTCTGTTCAGAGCCAGAACATCCTGTAACCCTCTGCAACTTTTAGCAGGTTTGAGATCAGTTACCATGAAACAGTGCAGGTGCTTTTCTCTGTAGAGAGTCCTGCAGAGGAAACGCTGGATACCTGCATGCTCTGTCCCTCTACACGTCCTGGAGGTTGAGGACTGAACAATATCCCTACTGTAAAGCCACAGCGTGTGCACCTCAACTCCACTAATCTCAAATCTAGTCCATCCCATACGCTGCAAACACACACACACACACTCCAACAGGCGGTGGAATAAGTTCATGCCAGCATCGGTTCTGTTCACACAGGCGAGCTCTTGTTTCCCAGGGCTTTCACTGCTGGCAGCGGATTTTCATCACATATCAGATAGTGGTTAGAGAAATGTTCGGCTGCTGACAGTCACTGTAAATTAAACCCGTGTGTGTGTGTGGGTGAGTGCAGACCACAGAGTTGCAGGAATGTATGGCTCTTTTTGGCAGGGAGAGATGCTATCAGCTGTGTGCGACCGGTTGCTGCACACACTTTTAGTTTCACACTAGTTTCAGTCTTACTCATGAATTCAATCAATCTACCTGGCTGCTGCTGCTGCGCCCTGCCTCTTTTGACATGGTGCTTTGGACGAAAACAGCTTGTTTCACTTGACATAACCTGGAAAACAATCAGAAAGAGGCTCAAGAACCCCAAACAAAATGTGTATTTTCCCTCTCATAGTGCCTCATCGCTTCATCTCCAGCTCAAGCTGGACACATTTAGTATGTAGGACAGTATTTTTAGACATCTGGGCGAGGTGCTTCCCTTGTCGCCGACTGACCTGACTGTAAGGAGCAGCCCCTGCCCCTCCTTTGATAAGCCTTTATTATTAGAGCGCAGGTGGACTCCTCCACTCTCTGGAAGTCACCTGGAAAGATGTAATGCAGAAAAGCTTTCAGCTCTTGGAGAGTGTCTCAGCAGCTCCAGCAGAGCCTGAGACCGTTTGAGGCATCCACTTCCCTCCTTGCATTTATTAGTTAGATGAGCTGTGGAGAACATCTGGGTGAAATTACACAACATCCTGTGAGCTCAGTGCATTGCCTTTTTTTTTAAAATAAGCTTTCAGTCTGTGATGCTCATTCGGAGATACTCTAACCAGTGGCACACTCACAAAATCGGGGCTGATTTTGGGGTTAATCTGCACTCCGGCGCTTCTCGGAGTGGAAAAAGAGATGTTCCACTACAGTCTGGAGTGTGTCTGTGAAAGAGGGAGAGCGTGAGAGAGAAAGTCTTGCCTGGTGTAATGATGTGGTCTGATTTAAAAGCCTGTGCTGAGGGCTGTTAATGTGCTGAGATTGTGGTCGTGTGTGGAATTTCATTCGCTGTGGATGCACGCTCGCAGTTGTGTTTCTATGCAGGCGAGCGGAGGCTGACGGAGGGTTAACCCGCTCGCAGGCAGCGATGTGGACGTCTGCAGCTCCGACGCACCGCTCCTCATCCATCATACTGCCAGCGGCTGCCTCTGCAATCATACAAACACACACTCAGAAGCACATAGGAGTGTGAGCTGCAGAGAAACACACACAGACTGACCTTCATGACAAGGGATGGGCTCCAATAGCTGCTAGCATTTTGATCCAGTTGTAGGATACCTGGATTTCTAAAGCTGCATAGACAACATTTTACTCACAGTCTCTCTTTAGTTCCTCTTGCAGGAGCGCGTGCTAGCTCGTTTCCATTCCCCTTTTTGTACACTCATAAAACATCTTGAAATGCTTTAAATTCCCCCAAAACTTGAGATATCGCAAACAAATTTTAAGACTTTGCAGACTTAGAAAAGTACGAACGTAGTCTCACATAGCCATACTGGAACCAGTGGGCCAATGGCAGGCTTATACCGACAGACTGCTTCCTGTGAGTCAGACCAGGACGTGCATGAAGCACGTGACTCATGCTGCAGTCCATTGCAAGTCCATACCTCCGAGCCGATATTCCAGACTTCAGCTGAATGGAAATGGCTACTCTAAACTTGTTACAGCACGTTTCACAACATAAACATGGCACAAAGGAAAAACTGATGAAGAGCTAATTCTGCTGACTGACACTGCCGCCATATTGCCGTGACGTCATGTGTGTTTATGTCGGCAAACTCAGCCTAGATGGGTCTTCGTTTCCTACATGGAATTCTGGCTCAAATGATTGTTCCATTGCACTTTTCCGTGTCTGAGTTCAGAGTTCAATGGATTTCAGCATTAAGCCTCCACGCTGCACTGAAAAACTGCAGCAGGTGAAAACATCCGATCTGTGAGGAGCCACAGGGAAACTGTTGTCTACTTTGTTTTCCACCGTTTGAGGTTTCATTGGAGCTTTTTTAATTGCATCATCTGTTTTTGTTCTCTTCTTCTGCGTTGGTTTAATTTCACTAGACTGGAAAATTAGCGCCACCACCTGTTTACGTTGCTGCCGCCAATTCCTCAAGAGCACTGGATGGAAACGCACATTAATTCACGTTTTCCTTTGAAGGCGTTCTGGAAATATCGTTAATATTTGCACAAAATTTGGATGGAAAGTTGTCTTTTGTTCTTAACAAGACTGACTGAACCTTAGATGTTTCAAACTGTGGATACATTTCACCAAAGTCAACAGCACATTGACAGGAAGACGTTGTGGTGCTTGTGGTGTGTAGCTTGTGGTGCTTTTGATTAACTTTAGACTGACGAGTTCTCGGCCTCAGGCTCCCGCTGGTGTTGAGTTCTGTTTCTGTGGTGGTATGTGTTTCTTCTTACATTAACCTGAATCCAAACCATATCCTTAATCCAGCAACTTACCTGTGCTGAGCCTAAACACAACCGAACCTAAAGGGGGAACAAACCCGCACCAGTGCAACGTCGATTCCAACATCAGGTACCATTAAGCGCATTGCTCATGCAGAAGAAACAGTGATTTATTTACTTGATATTTCAAGAATGATAAAGTAGATTAATATTATTTGCACAGTGTTGTTTTTACTTTATCTTCTCCGGCTCCTGCAGCAGCAGCACAGCCTCCAGCGAGGAGCGAGCACTCACAGCAAAGGGATAAATGAGTCAGGACAGAGTTAATAAATGTTACAGGAAAGAAGCAAAATAAAAGCCCTGCACCGTTTCCAGGCAGCCGAATTTCAGTGGTTTAGGTATGATCCTGCATGTTTACAGTACATACTAAGCAATGCCTTCATTTCCGCCCAAACTGCCTAAAAAGGGATTTGAAAGGATTCATATTTGATAAATTGATTCATAAACTGAACACTAAAACACTAAAAATGCTCTGAATTGCCTTCCCTTTTCGTGGCTTCTGCAGCCATGGCCGCTCTCTCATCCCTGTCACGGGGGTGATTCCCGACATAAACTGTCTGCGGTGGAGTTCTCTCCTCAAAATGGGAGGTCCATCTCTGTCTGGTTCAGTGAGGAGATTGTAAGCCTTCTTGGAATCTCACCCCCGCCGGCCCATCCTCCAGCCCTCCCCCGTCTCCCCTTCTTTCTGACGTTGCACATTTCAGAACGGACAGAATGAGCTAGCCTCTTTATTGGCCTTCTGAATGACCTGCTGAAAGGATCTGCCATGAATGGATGACGGGGGTGGGGCAGCATGAGGGGATGAGAGACAGAGAGGGGCGGCGGCTGGGGTTTATATGCTGTATGCGGCCACAGTGGGCCGTGCCATACATCGCAGCGGCGGGGAGGCAGGGTCGTCCCCCTGTACCAGCATGCAACAGCAGCACCAGGCTCCTGCATTAGTCACGCCTGGCCCTTGTCGCTGAGCTCCCTGCCCCTTTTAGTCCGGGAAGAAGCTCAGGCTGATGGTGTGAGCGGCACACAGAGTTCAAGGGGCTCCGAGACAAAGAGCAAAGAGGCCACTAGTTAATGAAACCCAGCGCAGTTAAGCTCCTCTTTAGCTCTCGCTCATTGTCTTTCATGTGGCTCAAAAGCTCCTTCACTTCCAATTGTTGCAGTGCTTCTCCAGAGTTATCATGTGCTGGGGTAATCACTCCCTGGCATTTTCTACTCTGTGTGATTTATTCAGTTTATTCAAAGCAGCAGAATTATGGATCTTGTCCGTCTAGCAAGCTTGAAAAGGTCAGAAGCAGGAGCGGGAGCCTCGTGATTGTAAAAGCGGCCTTGTTACGGGGTGATACGGATCTGAATGTCAGCGGTTCAGTGAGAGATGACGAGCACTTTCTGTCCATGATAAACATCCCTTTTCCACAGATGATTGCCAGTAGACCGCGGCGTCGTCCACAGTCAGGCTGTTATCGGCTCCTCCTGTTGACTCTGCTGCGGCATGCTGCCAGAGGAGACGCTAGATCATAAGATGATGAGCAAAATGAGTGAAATGGCTTTTATTTAGGCGGGAGGGGGTCGCCTTTTCTTTTGCCCGGAGGGGGAAGTTTGAGGAGATAACGAGGAGAGGGAGGAGGTTTAGAAAATAGGCAGTTCTTCTTCTTTGCTCACTAGAGAAGAATTATAGCAGCATAATTACAAAAATAACACACTCTGAAGGATAGTGAGTGATGATTAACAACAGAGATTATAGGAGGAAAAATATATGGGTGTAATATTAAAGGAAAACTGTTCCCTTGGACACTCTTCTACGGTTATATATTGGCAAGCTAATGTTCAACAATAAGATCCAGCAATTGAAGAATTACCTGCAGTATTTGCTTCTGGATCAGTTTAATTACTGTAATGCATTTAATCCACCAAAGTGAACACTGTAGTCCATGACACATGAGAGCTGGCAGTGTGTACAACAGGAGCTCATATATGCCTGAAATAGCCTTAACTTTCTGTGCCTTTGTTTTGTTTGTTGCACTCCATGACACTGAGGGCACCTACAGATCGAGGTAAAGCAGGAAATGGTGATGATCCCATGGCAACTGCTGCAGGGAAGAGACAACAAAAGATGACATATAATCATATTTTGTACTGAAAGCAGAAAACAGTACAGTCAGAAAATGCAGCAAACATTGCCTGCAGGGGTTTGTGCACAATGTTTAAAATGATAAAAGGTGGACTTTTCCTTAGAAGTCATCTAATCTGGCCTTTGTTAATATCAGTCTAGTCTTGCATGTGTGCAGAGACGTGCTGGACGCTTGTGTTTTGGGTAAAATAAAATTCCTTTACCTTGGGTTTCATATAGGATCTTTTGAGTGCCTCATTAGATCACAGTGGGTCAAATCTCTGCACCTATAAGCTCAATACATGCCAGTAAATGCCTGGTATTTGACGACAGCAAACTAAAGTTCACAGTGCTGAATTTTATGGGTAAAATGGCGTAAAAAAGGCTGGCTGGTTGGCACTGAGCTGAATGATCTGTCACAGGGTCTCTGTTGGATGAAACCTGTTAAAACGTCTCAAAGATGTAATGATGTGAAACGCATATGGAATGACTTCATGCATGATACTCAGTAGACCTGTTAGAGAGGCATTTATGTGTTTTATTTGTCTGTAATGAGAGAGCAAGAAAGATGGGGATTACTTGCAGGTGTTGCAGAACAATTATGTAGTGATCAATCAAAGTATTTAAGAAGACAGGGAGTGATTCTGATTGGTTCCCTCTATCTAGGTTGTTTTTTCCACGCACAAGCCCCTGCAGGTGCCCATACTGTAGCTGTGCATCATAACATAAACCAGCTTCTCCGAATGTGCAAATGATGTACGGGTCCCTGTCGCTTTTTCACGCGGCGCCTGCACAGGAATGATGAAAAGAATCCAAAGATTTGTTGCGCTCGCTGGAGAAAGTTGAAAGAAGCAGCCCTCCAAAGGGAACAAAGTGCTACATGCATGGCTATCGTGAAAGGAGAGGGTGGTGTTTCAGGTCGTCCAGGCATGCTGAAAGAAGATAAGGTGCCTGCCGACAGAGGAGCCCGTCACCCCACCCCGGAGCAGGCTTCATATCCTGGGCCCAGCGGGAGCAGCAGCTTGGCTTTGTCCCACAAAAGCCAGTGTCACTCACGGGGTTTACGGCATGCTGCTACATGCCTTCGCCTATATGTGCAACTGTGTGTGAAAATGTTCTCTCTCACTCTCTATCTTTGTCTGTCAGTCTCCCCACACGGTTTTTCTTTTTCCACTGGTGATTTCTTGCCTTTACTCTTTATATTTTTAAATTCAGACAGCAGCAAGAGAAGTAAACGGAGGCAGGGTTGAGTTTGAAACCTCAGTACTTTTTGAGATTGAGATTTGGCAGTGAAGGCATTGTCAGACTTGTAGTCTTGTTTACTTATTCATCAGATATCAAGGTTTGGTGGAGACACTTCAAAAGTTCGTTTTAGTTTGTTAAAAGAAAATCTGGCTTTTACAAGATTTCTTGAAAATTGCGTCATTGAATAATTGCTGTTCTGGCATCTGTGTCAGTTTTGAATTGGCACCAGGATGTTATTTTGAACTTTTGAATTGACCGTTCAGTAAACTCCCCCCTGGTTTGACAACAGTAACAAAGCAGACTTGTCATACTTTGAATCCACATGCTGAAGCCGTGGGCCTGTGGTACAGGGAGATAGATTTACTTTGTATATGCAGTATGTTTGTTACACAAATTACTATGAGTTTCAATCAGGGAATCTGCCGTCATTACCATCATGAACTTGGCAATGCAAAGGTTGGCAGGTGTAGCAACAGTAATAAATGGGGCAGGGGCAGTTTAGCTAACAGTGAAGTGACTGATTTCCCTGGGTTCTTTGAGGTGGTCTGAGTCAGCAAAATGCAAAGCGTCTTCATATATTTCAGTGAGTGCAATTATAATTAACCTGACCCCCCCCCCCCCAAGCTCAGATTGATCTATTCGTCTGTTTATCATTTTAATAGCGTGTTCACATGAAAAGCCGTCAATTCTGGTTTTATAACACGCAGGTGTTGTTCCTTCCTCTGATTTAAACCTGTCAAACCGGGTGTAACCTTGGTGTAGCCTTTGCCATGATTAGCCTCCTAATGCTGCACACACTTGAGTATGTTCAAACAGCGTTTTGAACTGTGCCAAGCGAACCTTCGCAGACATTGATGTGTTTTCCTTGCTGTAGGTCCAACAGCGCAGCCTTTGTTACTCTGCCCGGAAAATGTCTCAGCGTCCCCTGTCCAGAAGTTTCTTTTCCCCTACCAAACTCATCCTGACAAAGAACAAGTATGCCCCGAAGCAACGGCTTTTCACAGTGCAGCACAGGCTGCAAGACGTTGACGGGCTGAAGCATTTTTAGGGTGAAAATGAAAAGATTTACAGCCACAAGTGTATTTCTGCATGCGAAGGCAGAGAAAAGATTGTGACTTTGATGACTGCTTCAGAGCTGTCGTCTCTTTGCCGCCTTACATCTGCAGTATAATGCATATGGACTGAAAAGATGTAGAATTGAGAACCTTGCTGTTGTCATGTGCCTTTCTGCTGAACTTATCTTTGTTCTGTGCACTTGGAGGCACTTCTTGGTGACTTAGATGTTATTACTCGATGCCTTGAAACACCAAATGCCACACAAATTGAAATTGGCTTAGATTTATGGGCAGTGCAGCCTCTGGGAATTACATTTGGACAACGTCATCTGTCGCTGTTTGTCCTGGAAAGAGAATGGTCAACATTGTTCCGCTACTTGTTTTGGCCAATTCACTCCTCAATTGAGTCATGTAGATGCAACACAGCTCATGTAATACATCACTGAGACTCTCTGCTGGCTCTGCTCGGCTTTGCTGTTCATCACTTGACCCTTCAGGAAACAGGACTGCCAGGAATGGGAAGATAATGGCCTCTTCCCAGAAGTAAGCAAAGGTTTCTGGAGGTCAGGGTGATCTTTGTTTGGATCATGCAGTTTAGGACAACTTGTTCCAGTGTCTCTCAGCTGTCCAACTCCTAACTCGGGACTGAGCTCAGCCTGAAGCTGTAAACAGGAGGGCTTGGCAGCTCGTTCGTAGTGTGAGCAGCACTGGCACCGACCACATTTTCATCTGTGACCTTTTTTTACCAGTACTTCCTTTGACTTAATCAAACATGCTTGATTGAACGAAAGTGAGTCAAACCACAAAAAAATCAACAAGTGATTCTGGTAAGTTTAGTATGTGCCAGGTGTTCAGGTTTCTGTCTCCTCGCCAGTGCCTGCTAGCTGAAAGCTGCTCCCAGAGCTCAACACAGAGCCAGGAACAAAGGCTTGCTTTCAGTCTTTGTGGTGATGAATTGCAAGGTGTAACAGCACCCTTTGTATGTGTGGACTGTATGGGAGACAGAGAAAGTGGGAAACTCTGCCCAGGTAACCAGAGACCCTCAAGTCTTAATCCAGTGGTATGTCCTGCACTGATTGGATGTTGATTGTGTTTTCTTGCACCAGCCTGTTGTCAGGGTAGGTCTGGATGTGGTGATGTGTACACATGTTATGTTCCAGAAGGCAACAACACATCAATGTAAAGGGCACAACAGATCAAAGCACGAGCTGGATTTGTGAGCTCGGCCTCGCTGCTTGCAGGCGTTTGTTTACTGCAGCTGTGTATGAATATGTCTTGTAAAGTGTGTTTGCACTTGGAACATTTTGCGTTTTTGCTTTCCTGTCCTTTTGTCTTTGACAACAAAACGGAGCTGCTGCGAGGAGGAAGAGGTTGCTCACACAGCTATCAACCACTTTCTCCTCTCGCTCTCGAAGAGGGCAGCTCTCAATAATTTCCTTCCTGTAGGCTGATGGGTCTTTTGTCTTGTCTCATGCGGTATTTGCTCACGGAAAGTCACGGAGGATGTATGCTCTTCAGATCTGGGCCATCTTGCTGAAGTGCTCTGTCACCTCTCTAGGACTGTCGAGCTGCTCTGCGTTAGAAATGTGTTGCACTCTATTTCTAGCAGCAAGGTGTTGTATTAAAATGGTAAACGGCATCAATTTTAGGCTGCTAATGATGTCCTGCCCAAAGACTGTGATGAATGGTGTTTGTTCCGGAGGTAATTCTTTGTGTTTGGGACCATGAAAAGGTGTTTATGCGAGAGCTGTTCTGTCAGGTGCTGAGAGGAGCCCTAACATCATAAAGTGTTAATTGGCTCCCATTTAAATGCCTTTGTCTCCCGTGCCCCAGAATGTTCTAATTAGATGGTGGGTAAATTAGTGTGAGCAGTTTAATTATGAATATGTTATTCATACCATTGCACAAAGGTAATAAATGTGCTCTTCTCTCATACAGGTGGGAGTGAATGACAAGTGAACGATGAAGCATTTAACCAGTACAAGCAGCAGACAGTAAAGGATTTGTAATTGATAGAAGAGACACAACAAAATAGAAACCAGAATATTTCAGAAAACATGTTCCCAAATTAGAACAGCAAAACAGAAAATTCAACACCTTATAAACACAACATATTAAAAGCTTTTTTAATGTTTTCATGAATGTTTTACTATAATGTTATTGGTTTTTTAATTTTTTTTTGGTCAGTGTTGATGTGTTTCACACCTCAGAGCTACTGTATGAAAGGAAAGATAATCTAAAAGATGTCCTTTTATCAGAACGTCCAGCCTCATTTTGGGGTTATTGTTCAACCCAGGGGCGGTGTTGAGGGGTTTATCATTGCACTGGTGTCCCACAGCAACCAAAAGCTGATGTGTGTCTCAGGCAGAGGAGGTCCAGGTATTGATTAAATGTCTGGCTGGCTCCCCGTTCACCCAAAAGCCTCTGGTATCATAGACGCTGGAAGTGATCAGGGTGCCAACACACTGTGCATCATCACAACTGGGACCTGCTTGCTGCCAACCCAACTTCATCTAAACACATTTATGAAGTCGTAAATAAAGAGTTGTTGTGGGAATGTAATTTGACATCTGTGATGCAATAAATTTCCCCTCTGTTTTGTTTTGGGCCTGATAAAATGACAGACCTGCCTCCCAGCACATATTGAATGGGGGTCAAATGTGAAATGCCCTCTCTCCAGGGTGCAGCCAAACCATTGATATATGGCCTGAAAATCTCATCTATTGACAAGGAGCCAAAGCTGTAAATGAGAGGTGGCGATATGAATATAAATGAGTTACTTGATGTCCTTTTTTTGCCACGAGCCTGCCCTGATTGGCTGGCAGGGGTGATGCCAGTTTTCTTTTGAAGGCGCCTGCCCGTCACTGAGTCCTTCAATAATCTCTGATTTCTCTGCTGCTGCAAAGCCAATTGGGCTGTTTATGACATAACATGGTTTTTAATATGTCATTCAAAGTCACATTGCCTTTTTCTACTAATAGGAGCTAATTAAATTTTAAATGCTGTCAGAAGCCCTTTTGACAGTTTGGAGCAGAACTGCATGTCCACTAAACTGAGAGATATTTCATACTTTTGTTGCTTAGGGATTAGACATTCAGCATTTAGTGTCAAACTAATTAGAATAGACTTTTAAAAAAGTGTCATTACTCAACGTAACAAAAATAAGTAAAATGCTGTTAAAAAAAAAAAAAAAGCGTCCCTGCCTCAGGGCTGTTTGATCTTCGTGGATGTGGAGCCACATGCAGAGAATTTGTGGGAGTGTTTTTTCCTCAATGGTGCAGAGGATCAGCTCAGATCAGAGGAGGCGATGAGCTCATCAGATCTTACACTGAGGCGCTCCATTGTCTACACATCGTCTCTGCAAACAATTAGGACTGAGTGGATGAATTGAAGGTTATTAAAAGGTTAGGCCCGATACGTGGTTGCTGCATCTGTGTGTGGATGTCTCTATGTGCACATGAAAGCTTTTGAATGTGCATGCATGTGTCCTGCCTGTGTTTGAGGTTATTGAACAGTTGACTTCACAGCAACCTATCAGCAGCTGTCAGCTAATAATTGTATATTATGTGCAAACAGGTGGAATAGATTGGTTGTTGTTGGATGAATCTTTGCAGCACCTCAGTGATGCAAGGATGAAGATGAAGGTCAGGCAACACTTTAAAGTGTCAGGAAATTGGCAGAAAATAAGGATATTCATCACTGGTGTTTGTGTACTTTTTGGGTCAAAGTGCCAGAGTGAATGTTTATTTTTCCGGAGTGATAGCGCCCCTGACATTAGTGTTCTCCAGGGGCCATGAATTTTGGTGCCAACTGATATGTTATTCGTGATTATATTAGAGCAACGTCTGTGTTGCTTGGCACTAAAGCTAATTTATAGCAGCACTCCAATTCCAACAACCACACAGGCAGCATACGAGGTGGGATGCTGTCATTGCTAGCTGTTGCATAGCTCCATGTGGGATTTGAGCATGTTGTATGTTACTCCATGACTCTGTTAATACGTTGTGTAGTGATTTGAATCTCCAGGTGATGTATGGAGGGCTGAGGTTACAGGACTACCCACTGCTAAGAGTTTCATTTGCTGTCACCAAAACTGGACCAGAAACAGCTAACATTACAGTAGCAAGGCCTACCCAACCTTATATAATGTGAGACAAACACAACTCTGAGTGTGCAGGTGCTAACAATGACTCGGCAGATGTTGAAATAACATGAATTCAGAGTACTGTCTATTGGGAATCAGTGCTGCGGTTAGCAAGCTAGGCGACCTAGCGTCTGCTCTCTGATTGGTGCCTAGTTTGCTAGCTTTCACTTTCAGAGAATAGCTTTCGCGTTCTTGGTAGATGCTAATTAGCCTAGCTTGCTAGCTTCCTTCTTCTTTAGGAAAATTCAAATATAATTTTGACTTTAGTGACAAAACATAGAAGATGACCTTATTCTAGTTAGCCTTAGGTTGTCAGATGTGAAAGCCTGCCTCAGTGAGATCTCCAAACAAACCAAAATGAACTAATCCTGCCGAGCTACAGTATAGGAGTCTTTCTACCAGGGTACAATCAGGATCTCTGCAGCTTTCTTAGTTTCCTGTTAATGTTCCTGTGTGATTAGCCATAGCGTTCGAATGAGTGGTTGCCTGCTGCATGGCGGCCCAGAGTGACTGTGAGCCACGGCCTGAGGATGTGTTTTTAATAAGCTGGAGGTCACAGTAATCTGCTGCTGAGATCAGGAGACATCCTGCCTCTCTTCTCACGTCTCACAGTCCTTCCTGATGGTGGAGAAATGCATTATGAGCATTCACACATCCTGTATGCCTTATTAAAAACTCACCCTTTAACTTCTGTCTTTGCTTCTGCCACTCTATTTCTCACATTCCCACTTTCTTAGCCCCATTTCTCTTCCTGCTCCAGATTTTTTTATATCCATCCGTCATCCATCATCTGAGTTTGGCTGTGGCCTGTCCTTCACCTGCTGTCTATATACCCTGGCTGATGAAGAGTCTGGAAATCAATAAATCACTGCAAACTTTGAGTTTGACCCAAGGAAAGAAGATAAGAATCAATTTCATACTAAAATCACACCAAGTCACCATGGCACCAGTGTCACAGCCAAACAAAACAGCACTCTGGTACTGAGGGTTACTGGTCGTATTTTACTAAATGGACAAAAGTATGTGCACAAATGAACTGTAGACCCATAAATATGTGCTGTTAATAGCCTCAACTCAGCTGGGAAGGCTTAATACATCATTTTGTAACTTCACTGTCAGGGATTCACTCCAATTTAGGACTGCAAGTAATGATTCATTTCCAAAATGATTCATCTGTGAATTGATTTTGATTAATTAAATGTTTAGTCACACAAATTTTCAGAGTATTACAAAAAGAGACCAGCAGTCCAAACCTGTTAAACTGCTTGATAAAGAACTATAATGACCAACCAATTATCAAATTCTTGCTGATTTTCTGTCAATTGACTAATTGATTAATAGTTACATTTTTTCAGCTGTACTCTCATTCAGTAACAAAAGCATTGGTGGCATATTTTGACTTGGCTTGCAGTTGGAGATCCAGTTCATCCCAAAGGTGTTTGAGGTCATCAGTTTATTCCAAGTGGAGCTGAGGAGGGCCGGATGAAGCCTGGTTGCTGAAATAATTCTGCATAATGTTAAGCCATAATATAATTTAAATGAATGACCTTTAGAAAAATTCACCACTGTACAATTGTCATGAAATTATCTGTAGAGTCCAAATCCATTTTTTTTGTACCAGGCTGTAAACATGCTTATTTCTGCTGGCATTTCGATGTGGGGGTCTATGGGGATTGACTTGCTTTTGGAGGCAGCCTCAAGTGGCCATTTGAGGAACTGTCTTTGGCGCCTGTGCATTGTTTCATTCTTCAGCCCCGTGGGTTGCCGCTTGGTTTTTATGCACTGGGACATTATCCAGTTGAAACAGGAAAGGACAGTCATTAAACTGTAACCACGAAGTTGGATCTTACTCTTGTCTAAAATATCATTGCATGCTTCGGTGATTTGAAGGAATGGTTGGACAGTTTGGGTAGAACACTTCTTCTCTGTATTGATTGGAGTCAGTTGAGAAGATGTTATCCCTTGAGTCTAGTTTTGTATGCTAAGCTAAGCTAATCACCTCCTAGCTCCACACAGACATGAGATTGGCTGAGCATGAAAAAAGCCCAGAACAGGGTTGTTCAGGTACTTTTGGCCATTTACAGGATAATATCCACTGTAGTGTCATGCATTTTGTGGGGCTAAGCAGTAAAACTCTCCTGAAGTATAGATGAGTGAGCGAGTGGAAAGTTAGACAGACGTAGTGGATGTCCCTTTTCCCGACCCTTGACCTTTTTCTAATGGCAAGAAAAGACCGCAGTCCACCCCTCTGACTCGTCGGCCCGTTGGCTAAATTGGTCTTTCTGCCTGGGTGTGAGGGAAGCAAACACATTAACACTGTGGTGTCGGCCTGTGGCCAAATAAAGCACGCGCCAGCAGACCTCAGATAAATACCCCTACAAGTAGGCAAATATCATCATGCGTATGCAGTCGCTGGGAAAAGGTTTCTAATCAATGAGCACCGACATGACTGAATGGTCACATGATCCTTCAACTTCAGAGCACACTGCCTTTAAGCTCCAGTGAGGACTCAGAGGAGACTAATTGATTTTAAAGGAAAAGTAAATCACAGAAACTCTAGGAAATGCTGTTCCAAATGAATCATTGCAATACTATAAATATATCCTGTGTAATTACACAGCACAGTTCTTTAAAAAACCCTGACAAACAGAGCAAATGATCAACATTTATGACATGTTTTTCTGCCGATTGTTGGCAGTGTCTCTTCAGTTATCAGTGGCTGCATTTCATCAACTTATTGTTTGGCAGTTTCGGCAAGATATTTTCTCTTTTCTCATCTTGGCATTTGCTGCGAACACATTCAGATGATTCAGCGATAAATCTTTATTTACAGCAGAATGTCACTGACAGAGAAAAGCTTTGGGGGGCTTTTAGGGTTGTTAAGGTCAGCGGAGCCTCATAAAGTCAGTCATTTTTCAGAGAAAAGGTTGTCTCTCTCTGCTTATGTTTGGATTGGTCTGCATCTCACGAACTTCAGCATAAATCTGCCGCACGATGAGCTCATAAGAACACCTAACTAATAATCTTATGACTGCTTTATCGAAAGAGATAAATTTGACAATATGAAAAGTAAATACTTCCCCCTGCCCTCTCTAAGTGCATCATTAAAAATAATTGGAAGGTAATGTCTTTTAAAAAGACAGACACCTTGCAAGTCAGATCCTGTATGTATAAATCCAATGAGATTGAATTGTATATTTTGGCTGCTATAGCATGCAGATCTAGTGTTTGTCTAGACAGCTAACAAAACACAGTTTGTCCCTCACTAGTGCTGCTTTTTTTTTTTTTAAAGCATTTTTCCACTTCTTTTCCCATCATATCAGTTCTAAAAACATTAACAATACATTTGTCAAGTAGTTCCAATACAAAGTGATTTTTGGCCACTTGCTGGCAGAAGAAACAAGCTGCAAACATACTATTACACAATTTTGAGCAACATTAGTGGTCTTTCAAGTGCAATATGCACGCTCCTTTTAGCTCTGTTTTGGTTTCCCCCATCACTCGAGCAAGCTAATTGTCTCTTTACCTGCTAGTCTGTTGGTGCAGAGCAGGTTGTGTTCAGAGAGTTTTGAGCTGGAAGCCAAAACAATGAGCCTAAAAAACACTAAAATGGCTTGTAGAGCGAAGGACTGTAGGTTCACCATTACGAGGGGCCCCTTTATCATCACATGCAGTAATGCTGTTAATCTAAAACTGTTGATTATAGCTACTTTAAGAGGTGTTTTTAAGGCTGGTGTGCAGGGATAAGATTTAGATGTTTTCATTTAAAGTCAAATAGTATAGTCTCCAATATCCCACTGACTCCCACAAGCTTCAGATTTGCCAGCCCGGTATTTTTACATGAATGTTGACATAATCCACATGGTGAACATCAGCTCAACTGCTGGCAACGGTCCGATGTTTGACTCCATATTGGACTTCGTTCCAAGTTAATAGGATACAAGATCTGTGAAGCTCAGAGGCAAATCTCTTAACCAATCTGCTATTTTGTCTCTTTTATATAAGATAAGCAAAAAGTTGACTCATGCATGCTGCAGCCGCTCGGGTCACATCTCAGGCTAACATACATGCTGGCAGGTAAATCACTCCCTCTGGCCCGGGTGACACAGGGATTTCGGTGCATCACCCCAGGTGTTTGTGTCCTGTGGCAGATTTGCAGTGACAGCCCACCACCGAGACATGACAGGCAACACATCCGGCTTGATATGAGGCTACAATCGCGTTGACAGGAAGGTAATGAAAGGCCCCGTCTCCCTGACACCTCGGCTGTCCCACTCGATGCCGGTGCTGAAGTAGATTGCGGAGTGATTGACTGTGATAATTTGACCCTGTCTGTTAGGGCGTCTCTCTTTATGTGGTGGCGCCGCAACAAGGACGTGGTTGTCTGGGCAGTCACAGGTTATCTGCTCGAAATGTAGATGCACTTAATCTGTCAAAAGTTGAGTGTACATGACAGTTTACATTTGGATGCTTCTCATAATTTGCCAGAAGATTCAGCAGCTTTGAGATAAGACTATTGTAATATGTCAATTTAACAGCACATTTTGCACTTTCTGGCTGATAAGCTTCCTCTTGTCAGCTGTTTCAGTTTTCCATCTCCGCTCAGTGAAAGTCCTGGCATTCAGAGGGAAAGAACGATGGGAATACCATGTGGGACTGCACATCTGTCTTAAAGGGGAAAAAAACAGGTCTGGCCTCGTAAAGAGGACAATGAACAGAAAGGAGATGAGGAGACG
Organism: Chaetodon trifascialis; assembly: GCF_039877785.1. NCBI lineage: Eukaryota > Metazoa > Chordata > Actinopteri > Chaetodontiformes > Chaetodontidae > Chaetodon > Chaetodon trifascialis. The sequence continues at coordinate 17,309,324 of NC_092073.1, forward strand.
CTGGAGAGGGAATGCGAGGGCAGGCAGTGGAGGAACTACACCAAGGTCTGATCTCATTGACTCCGGGGTCGAACAGCTGGAGGAGCAGCTTCCTTTCGGCCACCATGCACTCAACCTCGATTCAGCTGCAAGAGCTTATTTTGTATGCTATGAAAGCATGGATGCGGCACAGCAACTTCTCTGAAATAAATATTTAATGGCTCGAACTTAAAAGGTCACCTGAAGAGAACATATAGACTCTCAGTGTTGCTTTACAGGGATTGCAGAGCGTGTTGGAGAGGTCAGAGTTCAGGCTGGTGCTTCCCATCACGAGCTTGTTAGCAGAGCGAGCCTGTTATTGTTTTGCATGCAATACTCACTCACCTCCTTGACATTCGTTCGATTTTGCTTTTCTGTATCTCTTAGCTTCTCCTGCTAGCTTCCACTCCTTCGCTCCGTCTTTCAGAAACACAAACACACACATTCCCATGAACATAAACAGAGCCCACGCTCCACAGCCCCCGCTGCTGTCATGAAAAGCTGAAGTTTTTTAAAAAACATGCAGAATTTTGTGCAGATGTCTTGTTTTCTCCCAGCCTTATTTTTCCACTACTCCCCTTTTCCTCTCCTGCAGATGTGAAAGCTTTTGTAAGTCACCAAACATCCCGGCCGTGCCTGAGCTCTGGATAGCTTCAGCTGTGTTGGCCAGGAATGCATTCATTTATTTTTTATTGAAGAGCATAGAGAGTGTAGGTGTTTCATTATAAATAAAGTGCCCTCGCACAGGTGTTTGAAAGGTGGCATCATGCCTGTGTTGAGGTTGTCCTGGGAGAATGGAAAAGATCTGGGTTCAAGCCCCGGGGACAACTGGCATGTGTCCTGTTGGAGTGTCATGAAACAAGACTAAAACTGCTGGTCTGACCTCTGACCTTTCAGCTAAGGCTTACAAAGGAAATTATTTTCCTTTTTCTCAATCCTTTCCGGATCTCATTTTTGCCTCTTTTTTTTTTTGTTTTTTTGGGGAAATTTTGGAAGCACATGGTGTTTCCTTCATCAGTTCAAAATTTCAGTTTGTGCAATCCTTTCATTTATGACCAAATACCTGCAAAATGGCTGACGACATTCCCATCACCATCAGATGTGCTTTGTGTTTAGTGCTAATAAGCAAATGTTGGCATGCTAATATCTCAACTTAATTGGTGAACATAGTAAAAATTACATTATACCTCCTAAACATCAGCTCGCTAGCATTGCCACTGTGAGCCTGTTAGCATGCTAACTTTAGCATTTAGCTTGAAACACCGCTGTGCAGCCTCACAGAGCCTCTTGCGTGGCTGCAGAGACTCTCCGTCTTGTTTTGTCCAGTGATAAATTGCGATGATATTTTTAATTTGTAATTTAGCTGTAAAACACTGAGACTGTAAACAGCTTACTGATTCTCATTTTGTGTGATAAATTACTGTGAGAGTAACATTGATTTGGAGAATGCTTTGTGGGTATCCACCACTTGTGAATTGTTTTATGTGGAAAACTGCAGTGATTGGTAAAATTAGTGGAGAAATTATGGAAATTTGTTGACTTTGAATCAATTCTTACATTTGCATAATCGCCCACTCTCTTAAGGAACTGGCATGTGTGTCTGCTTAGTGGGTTAAGTTTGATAGATAGTGTTCAAAATTATTAGAATAATTAGAACTCACTCGCTCACTTTAGAGAGCATCAAATTTTTTGATTTACCTCATCTCTTCGAATTGTAGCCTCTTCATTGCTGGGTGGTGCTTGAATGTATTGACAGTACAGATAGTACTTTTTATTCAGTTGTTGTGCAGGCGTACGTCATTCTGATTTAATGATAATTGGTGTGAAATGACTGAATCCCAGTTGTCTTCAATGTCAGCTGTCACACAGAGGAGGAGTTAATGAGCAGATCCGCTGTATGTGTTTCAGTATGAGGACAAGCATCAAGTTCATTTTCTCTGCTCCACTGACAGCGTCAAGAGACGGCGCAGAGCTGTCTCCGTCGTGTTTCTGCAGGTTTGTGTCTGGGCGGTGACCCAGTTCCTCAGCTGACATGGTCATAAACACAGCAACACACGACTGCGCTGTCCTTACAGACTGTTAAAGAGCCAGCGGCGTCATTATGCAGTCTAACACGGTGCTAGTCATGTGCCGCTGTGGGACAGGTCTCTACAAAACCTGCCTGGCTTTGTTGTCTGCACAGAACAGGTTGTAAAACACTCTCATCCAAGTCAAATCACCAAATCTAGCTTCTGCATGGCTTCATTCCCACTGTGGACTTGTTAGACTCTCTTTGCCTCTGCGTTTGATTAATCCGTTTCTCGCTCGAGTTTTACCTCCTCGAAACTGAAATGCTTCATCTCTGAAATATTGTTTCACATTCTCCCGTTTTGATTGATGTTTATTTAAATAATTTTTCATATTAAGTTTTAAAGCCCAGTCAGGGTGTGATAGGAAATCAATTACAGATGGAGATATAATCTCACTATCTGCCAAATATTATGGCTGCATTTGGAGCAAGACCAAATCGAATTCTTGCTGATCTATTGTCTCCCTGCCAGCCAGTAATGGTATGTTAATGCTGTAATTATTTTCCTTGTCAAACCAAACTTTGTCTTCTGTTTCCAAGGACAGAATCACTCTTGAGACATTTTAGAAACAGGTGAAGAATTGCTAAAATCGCTGCCCAAATGGCCGTCATTACCTCACGCTATTCACTGGCTCTTGACAAATGTGGGCCGCTCATTTCTAAGGCTTGCCAATTATTTCAGAAAAGATGAATTGTAGCTTCAGAAGTCTACCTCTCTGTCAGATACAGTTCTGCCAGGGCCTCCCTGTGTGTCTCAGTGTAATAGAGCCTGTGTTTTCTGCCTGTAAAGCCCCCGGCAGTCTGTCTCCCGTGGTTGAATCCTCAGAGACAGGTGGTGTGAAGTCAGGGGATAGCGTCTGCTGCAGCTCGGAGTAACAGAGTGACTCAGCCCAGCGTTCAACCCCCTCAGGGCTTTTCCCACCCCTGCACAGCGGCTCTGACAGCTCCCCTCTTGCCGTTTCCCTCCTTCATCATCACCTACCTTTGGCACATTGAACCGCGGCAGGCAGAGCCCCCTTTTTTTAAACACCTTTTGACGTTGCCTTGTTTTTGGTACCTGCTTTTCACTCCCAAAAAACTCAAACAGAGCGCGAGTGTGGTTTCTGACCTGAGTCGAGTCATACGCGTTTCATCTGATGTGTTGGAGGAAAAGCTGAGTGGTTTTAGGTTATCACTGCAGGGAGATTTTCATGTTTTATTCATGTGTCATCACTTATTTGTTTGTCTGTAAGCATTTGCCTCTGAATATGTATGTCTTCTGTGCAGCAGCTGTAAGTTGTGAGAGGCGCAGTGGTGAAAACTGTGTACATTCATTCCAGTGCTGTTCTGTACTACAGTTTAAATTTAACTCAGATTAAGATTTTGTGTTTATATTTAAAGGAAAGTATGACAGTCTTAATTAATCTCAACCTTCTTGGCTTGTGGCCCCTTGCAGAAAATCAAATTGGGGCCCTTCACACATCACTAGTTGTTAGCAGTTCCACCAAAGAGATTGTTCCTCTAAACTTCTCATGTGGTTTTATTTGAATAACAGTTTGAGGCTCAAACAGGTAAAATAATCCAATATTTCACCAAAAAACAGATAAAAGTTCAAAGAATTTTGTTTTTTCTTCATGTGTTAGTCAGAAGAGGCATTTTTCTGGAGAATTTGTCATATTTTAAGTACATTTTGCCTATTACAAATGCAGTAATGTTAGATTTTATATTAGTACCTCAAATTAAGAAATAATCTGAATACCTCTTCCACTAGAAGAGTGTAAATGCATCAGTGCTGCTACCTTTCCTTCCCTCTCCTTCTTCTGCTTGCTTGCAGAAGCTCGCCAAGGCTCTGTCTGCTCTGTGGGCCCCACAGTTTGATCAATGAAGCCCAGAGAGGCAGAACATGGGGCCCAGTGCTGATGGCAGGGTGCCCAGAAGCATGGCATGGGGAGAGAAGGGGGGCTGAGGCATACTTGTCACACTTGAAAGTCTCAAAACAGGGAGATTTTCAAAGGCAGAGTGGGTTTGGGGCTTAGCTTTCCCATAAAATGTCAAGATTCTGCAAGTACACTGCAACAATTCCACAGTGCAGTCGACCATGAAAACTGTGTTATTGTATGTTATTGTGGAAAGGTTTCTGAAAGTATAGATTTCAACGCTTTTGACCACCGTAACGTCTTGATGACAGGTGCAAAAGACCAAAAACCAAATTGCTGACGTTTTAGGAAATACGCTTATGCACTTTCTTGCTTTTTCTGATGAACTTGTCAGTTTTACACCTCAGTTCATGCACAGAATAAATAATCAACTTTTTGCTGGCAGGTGTTTTTTTCACCTCTGGACACGCTAGCTGTTTCCCCATTTCCAATCTTTATGCTAAGCTAAGCCAGTCAGCTGCTGGCTGTAGCTTTGTATTTAGTGTACCAGTTTGAGAGTGGTATTGATTTTTTCATCTCACTCTGCACAAGGATGTAAATATATGTATCTCCTAAAATACATTTTAATGAGAAGGGACCAGAAGGTTTACCAAGAAAAATGAGGAGCGAGTCATTGTAATTAAATAGAGTGAATACAAGCAAACAAAAGTGTGCTGGATTTCTGGTTCCTTTTCAACATGCAGATTATTACTGGGAACATGTCTGACGACTGCCAGCACTAATAACCAATTAAAAATAACATGGGGGAGGGATGACTTTATCTTGCATATTTTTATAATAATAGGGTGTGCATGTGCAAAGCAGAAACACCTGCCACACAAACAAAATTGTTTTTCCCTCCCTGGACTTGAAGCTCTCACCCCACCCTCACAAATAAGCCAACAGTACAATGTTTTTCTCTAAATCAAAAAAGCCTAGGGCTCAAATAGGTGTGAATATGAATTTCTCACTGACTGATTAGGAGGCTCTCGCTGACTCTAAGCCAAAACAAAGGCACTGTTAGTAGTTCTCCTCCTGGGAAAATCATGAGGGTTTGTAAGTGTGGGTTGAGACTGCCAAGGTACATCCATCTCTCTACCCAAATAACATCCCAGCCTCTCCTCCCCCCTCTTCATCATCACCTCAGGAGCAACAAACCAATCCTCATCCAGACTACCTTAGAAAAAAGCAGCAAGGGACAAACAAAGGCAGAGGGAAAGTTGAAGGATATTTTAGAGGTGTATCCCATTTGCATTCAAAGCCAGTGTTTCTCAGGCTGTTTGTCAGAGGGCACTGAACTGTCTGTTTCTATTAAAGACTCAGCGCAGCCACGTTCAGTGAGACAAGACAAATGGCGCCATCAGTCCTGAAGTGAGCAATTGCTCCTGTGTCCTCTGCAGGGGTCAGAAATATGTTTGGGTAGGATCAATAGGCATGTTTGGGGGATCGATGGTGCAGAAGCAGACACGTTGGCCAGCTGGTTTCACCCTTCATTAACACTCGAGGGGCCGCTTCCACAAACATGCATATCAGCACATGCACCGAGTCAACATGCAGCCCAGGTGATCGACATGTCCGGTGAGTCTTTGAGCCCGAGGGTGAAGAGGCAAGCGTCAGCATGCACAGCAGAAAACAGCACAGCAAAGTTTCTCCACTGGCCCTCACCAAACAAACAGGCGGTGCTGCGTTCAAGTTATATTCTTTAGACAGTACGTGACTGCTAATGTGGAAAAAACCTTCCCTGTACAGTTGTCGTGAACTGTTTTGGACTGGGCAGTAAACATGTTTGTTTCTGCTGTTAAGTTGGGCATTTTAATATGGAGGTCTATGGGGGTTTACTCACTTTTGGAGGCAGCCTCAAGTGGCTGTTTGAGGAACTGCAGTTTTCGGCACCTTCAACTTGCTTCAAAATCCACTGGCTGAGCAAGCATACCTGTTAACAACCTGCTTTACCACCAACCTGGACCCTGCAGCTGCACTACGCAGCTGTCCAGAGCTGCAGCAGGGAGCAATAAACCAGAACAACCTGCTCTCTCTTTCACCTTTTTATTTCAACCCTGGTGACCTCACCAATAAACCTCTCTCCCACATTGAGCAACATTCACAACATGATCTGTCAGCTACTCTATTTCTGCCTCTTCCAATAAGAGAATTCCTGGAAAAACTGCTGCATTTAATGTGATAGTTTGACGTCTTATCTCCTAGACAACAATTTAAATTGCATCCAGATGCGTAATTCCTGAGGAAACCATCTCTGACTAAAGAAATGTAATAGCGGAACTGTTTATTAGATTGTTCAAGCCTGCAGAACATTTCCTTTCTGTCGCCCATGTCATTTTAGGTGCCATTGCAATTACCAGGGAGTAAAAATAAATGAGAAATCTGATGAATTGTACATTCAGTGAATTTAATTAAGCTTGCATACTTTGATAAGTGCAGAAACCTTTGTGCTCTTCACTTGTCCTGTCAGAAAAGAAACGAAGCAGAGCTCAGATGGAATATCTTCTCCCCTAAGATAAATCTGCATAATTGGACATTTTTATTAGAAGTTTTCACAGGACGTAAAGAGGAAATCGTGTTATTCAATTGACAGTGCAAATATTTGACAGTGTTCATTTGTGATTGAATGGGATTTTAAGAGTCTTAATGAGATTCGCTTTTCTACGTACACAATCAGCCGTCTGTCTGGTGTCATGCTGCACAGTAAAACCGCCATCGAGGGTGAGGAGATTGTGTTGTAAACAATATTTAATGCTTATTTCCTGCAAGTGGCTGAAGTCACCACCACTGAATGGGAAGAGATTGAAGCAATTACAGACTCTGTGTGACTTGGATGTGGCTCACAGTTTGTCAACAGATATATGAAATGTGCTGGGATTGGTTTGGCAGCTATAAGCCCAGCAAATGGTCCTCTCTTTCCTTTTCGCTCATCTTCTGCTCAGTATGGACAACAGATGAAGGGAGTCTTAAAATATGTATTTGCGAGGATGCTTGTGCTGTAGATTTTCAGTATATTCAGTCTTTTTGTTATTGCTGGTTTGTGGGAGTGTGTGCCTGGAGGCTGTTGGTGGGAGGATATGGGATTTGGCAAGTTTTTAAGGAGTTTTTTGTATGTTTTTCCATTTTTTTAAAATCTTTTTCCTGTAGAACATTAAAAACCTGGGTTATATGTTTACATCTGCTCACTGGGAAATGATCCAGATCTGGGACATGTGTAATGAATGTTTTTATTTAAGGGGTTTGTATCACTCACATGTTAAGTATTTGAAGCAAATTAAGTTGATTAGAAGGAATTTCATAAGTGGATATGAGGGCTGGCTTTGTACTGGAAAATGGACCGACTGTGGAGTCTGAGAACCGCAGTACGTGTTATCGGTCGATTTGGTCGTGATGGATTGGACAGTGTACTGAGAAAGGGGAATGCATCATTGACTAAACATGAGAAGATTCATAACAGCTATTTTATAAGAAATAAAGGGTTGAGTGAGACGGACACTAGATTCTTGAAACTGATATCAAAATCAATACAAGATCTGATTATATATTATCCAACATGTTTTTATTCATTACAATAACACAATCCAATATTTTTGATAAGGATGGCTTAAATTTGGTTTCTCATTATTGGTCTAGAGTTGTGCCACAATACTGTGATGTTTACTCCCAACTGGCATTTTTTCTCATGACTGTACATCATTTCATTAAAAAAAAAGAAAAAAAAAGTTAATGAGGATTGAAGAAAATCTCAACATGCTAGCTAGCTTTTTCAGAGCTAGCAAAAAAGTTAGCTTGGTGGCTAATGGGCTAATAAATTTCACTATCATAGTGTCTTGACTCTCAAAGTCAAGACATGGAAGGACCTCAGCTTTGACGACAGCCCACGTGATTAATTTAGAAGATAACTGGCAGATATAATTTCCTATTCTTTGCTCCCCTCAGGAACAGCTTTTTCCAGCCATTGTCAGACTGAGCTTAAATCAAAAACACATTTATAAAACATGACTTCTTTAATAATAGAGTTAATAGCTGCTATATCTGACTGTAAGGATGAGACAAGCAGTGTTTTTGCTTATTTCTATTGTTTCCACTGGCTGTGTTTTTCTCCAAAATACCCGTGCTAGCTGTTTTGAATGTATGCACGAAATGTACTTTTCAGATATTAGCTGTGTGTTCAGTTTTTTAATAAAGATATCATAGTCCTTATGGCTGTCCTTGGCCCTTCACACTCCTCCTCGCCTCGACTCTCTTCTGTAACTGTGGAAAATGGCAGGTCCATCGGGCTAAGAGTTCGACCTGCCTCTGTGTGTTTACACAGTGTTCAGCTTAACATTGGGGTGTGGAGAGATTTGACAGGGTGGAGGGGCGAGGGCCCCGGTGATGCTGATGGATTAGCAGGAAGGACAAGGACAGGCCCAAGGGCCCCGTCTGCCCTCGCCTGGAGCCCTCGCTCCAGAAAGAAAGTAGAAGAAACATAGTTAATACACTCACATTCACACTCAGTCAATCAATCTCCACCTGCAGGACAATCTACACATAAACATCGTACACACTGCAGACTCATACATCTACACACACACACACACACACACACACACACACACACACACTTAGAACAAGCCTGTCCACACTACAGCGAATCAATCTTCAGTTAGGCGGCGCTGCCTGGCACAGACGTGCTATTTCTCACACATGCATCACATCACTGTTTGTCTCTGAGTCACCTCTCAGATCGATTGCTTTTAGAGTAACCGAAATGTAGAAGTGGTCAGTGAGCCTAAAGCACCCTTGCTAATCAATATGTTTAAAATTACTGTAATTTAGTTCTGGAAGTTGTTCTCGTAACAGTGTTTGAATCAAAGCACATGATATGATGAAAACTTGGCAAGTGAGTGTGAATTTTTGATTTATCTTACCTACAAATATTATTCATGGTAATGTGTAGTAGGCATAAAATATACTTTACATGCACGACATTAGCGAGTCCATGAGGTTGTGACCTCAAGTGATGGAGAGATCAACTCCTGGAAAGGCACACTGGACGAAAAGAGCCATCATTGTGTCAAGCATGTCTCAGATGTCCGGTGTGTAGGTGTGTTTCTACTCACAAAAGCTCAGCTGAAGAGTGTGTGAGCCCGGAGGATAAAAGCGAGGCTATTGTTTGTGATGTGGCGTATCAGAATAAAAGTGCAGGCTTTTGTCCTGCTTATCCCTCTCTATTCACCGCTAGAGATGTGACCATTTTCAATTTTAAGGTCTGTTAAGCAGGCACTAAGGACTGTGGGAACAGTGAAAGCGCAGATTTTGTGTTTTCATGGAGAGATTTAGGCAGAGTGAGAAACGGCGAGTTTTCTTCTGTGCAGATGACGATTTTGGCCACGGCTAGCCGGTGACCTGCAAGAATACAGCAATATTACCACAGGTAATGGTCTGCACTGGAGGGAGGAGAAATAATCAGTTACGGGAGGTCCAGTGTCCAGTGATACATTGCCTGCCAGGCTCCGGCACTCTCATGATAGAGCGATTCAAGGCCTCGAGGGCTCCTGGCCCATGCTGCTCATTCGCAAAGTTCAAAAGTGGAATGAGAGCCAACAGCAGTGCTTCATAGTCGTACAGTATATCACTCAATCTCCTGAAATATGAGACAGACACTGTGCCTGACTGGAATCCTGAATTCCTGAACGCCTGTGTCACTCAGGAAGCACACTTCTCTTTGTAATCCCGCTGTCTCCTGACTGCCTGCAGCCCTCAGTGCCTGGCCGTTTGTCTCTTTGCCAAAGCATTTTTGTATACACTTCCTGCACTGACCAACGCCGGAGCCAAGACAACCACCAATTACATTAAGAAAGCCGCGGCGGTGACAGCAGACTCCATGATGGTTTACTCCAGCACTTTAAACCCTGTGTTTTGGGGTTTGATACTGTGTGCTCGGGTATGTTACTGGGTGCTTTGTGGCCTAGCCTGCTTGGATTTTGTGTCCAGTGCATTTGGTTGTTTTGAGAAGACGCTCGTGAGGCAAATTGGAACATTTTCACTTTATACCATTATGTTCTTCAAGGTTAAAGCCTTGATTGAACATACCTGGACCTGAAGCCAGACACTTGCCACCTCCTTCCCTGTCCCCCTCTTTCCTCTCCAACATGCAGTCGTGACACCTGCCCTCTTCATAGGCGCTATGTCACCCCAGGCACAGCAAACGCAACATTAGTCTCCGTCTGATGAATTCCCTCCACCTTCCATGCTCTGCAGATTGTAATTAACACCTTGAGAGTTCAAAAATGGGCTTTTATTTATAGCCCCCCTTTCACACCTGCCTCTTTTCTCATTTGGGCGACATGCAAGAAATGCCTGCTCACCACAGAGAGTTGAACTTGAGATTATTTTGTCCCTTGTTTGTTAAGTGCCTCTGGTGTAGCTCCTACTTTTCTGATATATCTATAGAAGGGCCAAAATTCAATATGAAGTCACATCACATTCAAATGTTTCTTCATGCTTTGCCCAGATCCACCTGTGGGCTACTGAAGTTATAAATCATCATTGAAGATTTTAGATGTAATGTCCTCAACAAGCAAGTGAATGTGATTCAGAGAGAGACACACACGTCTCTATCTGCAGTCCTAATCTAGACCTCAGGGGACGTTTGTGTTGCAGTGCTTTGACTTGGAAAGGTGTGAATAATTGTCGGCAAAACAAAATCTCTCGTATAATCAAGCGTTCATGACAGGCAGGACGCTTGATGCCTCTGTCTGAAGTCAAAGTCATCATATATTTAGCGGAGAAACCTGGCGTGTCATTGAGTTTTCTGAAAGAAGAATGTTTTGTTCTCTCAGCCCTCTCCTGCACTGTTTAATTTTCCTGTCTTAGCTTCTCTCACGCACCGATTATCTGAGGTTTAGACATATCTCACATTTAATCTATATAAATTTTCAGTTTTATCACGCCCTTCATCACTTTATGAGCGCTGTTTGAAACTGGATCTCTTTTGCAGGTGCTGCCTCTCTGTCTGCCGGTGTTTAACTTTCTCCTGCCGTCAGCTTTTCGACTTTATGTGTTTGCTTAATGACAGGCTGCGATTTTTAAGAGAGGATGTGTAAAAAGCAAGCTATGGCAGGTTAGAAAAGCACACTCTGCTCTGCATGATCATTTCAGACAGTCTCCTGTCTGTGATTTCTGTGGATTCTGCTTTATGTGGAGGCAGCAGTAATGGTTAATGTGTCTCTCAACCCCAGGCCATAAAGATTTAAACGGTCTGCTATAGGATTACTGAGCATCACACATGCTGCGCATTTCAATATGACAATGGAGCATGTGGTGTTGCAGTTTTCTGTATGTAATCTATAATCTATGAACACACAATAAGAAATAGAGAAGCTCCTTCAAGAACTCACATCTAGTCAAGATCAAAGCAGCAGCCATCTCCTATTAGACCCAGTTTATGAACTAATCAGTCATATTGAGTGTCTCATCTTTTCTGTTTCTGCCTCAGCCAAGGCTGATGACGCTCTGTCAGGGCTTTCCACATTTTTGAGTCTCGGTCTGTTGTCATTGCTCTTGCTCTGAGATGATCCTGAATGTAGCTTGGCTTGTAAAATGAAACCATGCTCCTCATCGGTGGGTCAGTGTCAAACACTGATGAAACAATGACTTGATTGCATTGCAAAGTGATTTGAATTATTGTGGTGTGTGGCATTGGTTGGTTTGTCCCTATACAAATAAACATTGAATATAATGAGGCAAAAATGCCAGACATTCTCTATTGTCAGCTTCTCAAAAATGAGGATTAGCTCATTTGCACTATTTTATATCTATTTGAATGTAATATTGTGGGATCAGACAAAAAAAAGCAGTTCGACTACGTCACATTGGTCTGTTTTCACAATGTTCTGACATGTTAGAGACTAAATAATAATCTTTAAATTGAAATATCTGAGGGGTCAGTTGCTGTTGTTTTTGGGTGGAGACAGAAAAATTACAGATGGATATCTCAAAACAAAGACATGTAAAACTGTGACTAGCTACTGAACCATGCAAGTGAGAAAATACGCTTTTTTTCCCTAGTTTGGGTGAATTGACTTAATAAAACATTATCACACAGCTTAAAGATTTCTGTAATGCTCAGGTTTTGCTGAGTGCATTATTGTTTGCTAGTTCTTTGAAAGTGTGTGTGAGAGATGGAGTGCTTCTCCTGACAAATGCTCCCAATGAATCACTGCTAATGAAGAGACCAAGACATGTTGAATGGAGGAAAAATTGCAATGTTCTCCCATATGATCTTGAACGATGCTGTTAATCACACTGCCAGCATTTCATGTAAGAATGTTTGAGCTCTGTTCTCACAAGAGGGCCTTTCATCACACATTATCTACATTTCTGTGTTATTTTGAAGCTACAATTGGCACAATTCCAGTAAAATGATGGGCCTCGGCAATAGTTATGCCAACTTATATCTGTGTTGACCCTGTTGAGTTGATCTGCACAGACTCCACACTGTAAGGGTCCTCCAGAGTGCCTGGCAGGGTGTGCTGGTACACTGATAAAACAGCTTTCAGTGGGCACTAAATTAAGCACTCTGACACCCAGCGATAGAAAGGCTAAGAAACCGCAGAGGGATGTGACTTTCTTATCCTTTTTCTGCTGAAAACACAGTCACACACTAGCATGCACAAATGCAACGAAGCATCCCACCTCCTCTACTTGCCAGTCATGTGTGGCAGTCTCCTGTCAGCAACACTGCGTCAGGTGGGAACTGAGAGAAAAGAAGGGAAAACAAGCAGGAACTGAATGAAAGAAGGGGTGCAGACAGCACCTTTATTCTGCGGTTTTATGACCTCCTAAACGTCCTTGAAACGTTTTAGGTGGAACCGAATTACAGTCCCTCCGGTGTTTGTGAATCAGAGGTGTTGACAGGCGTGAGTCCAGCCAACAAGGCTGCTCGACAGAGTCAGGGTGAAGGTATGCAGGGGCTTTCAGATGCACTGAAAGAAAAGTAGAAGGGGAAAGATTTCCTTACACACAAAAGGTGAGGAACAGTCTCACACTGAGGAGAAGCCTTGTCCTGCTGGGGGGTTATTTTAAGTGTCCCTCAGGGGTCTGCCCTCTGTGTCCTCCCATATGCTTGACAAAAGACTCTGAGTTTCCCCTGGATAATAAGAATCTGCTGCCCCTGAGTCACAGAGGTGGTGCTCACAAGAGAAATGCAGGTGCATGTGCCCCTGTAAAGGGTGACTCATCATGACTGTTCACAGGGGGACATGGTGGGAAAAGAGCAGCCATTTATTCAAGGCCCCTATGTTGTGGTCATGGTGTGTTTTAAAGCATCCGCTGTTTGCCAGCTTTCCATCGTATATTGAGGAACTGACAAAGATCCTTTGAAGGATGAAAATAGATGTTTAGGTGCCTCTTGGATTAAAGTATAGGATATAACTGCTGTTGACAGGAAGTTTTCCTGGGCTACTTTGTCTGCATGGGTGTGACTAATGACCATGAGGCATAGAGTGAGTGTCATGAAGTATTAGTGGTATGGTGAGAATGAGACCAGGAGAGCTTCCAGGACTTACAACTAGTGGCCTTAAAGTTGTATTTACGCACAAAGGCTATAACACAAGCAAAACACTGGTAATTCTGTAAGAGGAAGCACTACGAATGAACAAAACACCAATTTCGCCTGGCAAAAAATAGGACAATTATGCGTGAGCAGGGTTGCAACTCTGTGAGAGCTAGCATGGCTAGCAGGCTAACAACACCACAAGCTGAAAACATATTCTGACAACGGCTAACTGCTAACTGTTCTGTGTGCTATACTGCCCTTTCTGGAAATTCTGTGACAGTGCTGTTGTGTAAGAGGGTGACTGCTTCTCCTGCTGCAATTTATCACCTTTTTTGTCTGTGAGTATCAAACATAAGATGTTGTAAGCAAAATATTGTTGCTGTATTTTTGTTTTGCTGAAGGTCGGGTCTCAAATTCAGCTAACTGTGAGCTAGCATAAATGAAAACTGGTGATTAGCATTGTGAGCCATGACTCAACATGTTCTGTCTGTTAGGAGTTGTTTAGCAGAAAGCGGTTAGGGCTTTCGTGAATTTGTTTTAGTTTTTTAACGTCTGTATTTTCATCTGTTTGTCATTTGTGCTTATTTGTGAAGCTTCAAGATAACCAAGAAAAGTTCCACCTTGTGTTAACTTCTGGTCTTCAAAATTTTAGCTAGCTAGTTAGCTAGATAAACTAGCCAGTCACCCCTGTGACTTAGCTAGCTAGCAAGCTAAGCTAACTGTTTAAGACAACTCGTTGCAGAAAGTGCGACAGGAGACATTGAATGTTCTGTTTGTTTAGAAAAAGGTACCTATAATACCTTATTTAACTATTTGGTTTCAAGTCAGTCAAATCATCAAATGTAATGTCAGTGACATCTTGTAGCAACAAAAGCAAACAACCTCAAATTAGGTTCTGATTTTGATTATTATATAGATAACTTCTGTTATATTTGTCAAATTATGGTGCAAAACAGAGCATTTAAGCAAATTAAAAAACCTCACTCACTTCAAAACCAGTGAGACGAACGCACACAAACCATTAATACAGAAATCTCTCATGTAACTTTGGCAAATAATATAAGATGTGTTTATGTTCATAGAAAGCGGTAAAAGCTGTAAAATAACATGTTAAGGACACAGAGTTTCAGGGACAGTCTAAAATACACATACAAGTTTTAGGCCTGATTTGGAAATTTCTAATATGTGGTGCTTGAAAGATGAATGCTGCCTCTCTTAGTTTTGTAAAGCGGGTCCATAATTCCACTGAGATTTTTTGATTTTTGTTATCATAACTGATTGAACGTGAGCATTAACTTTTAATTGTTCTGCTTTGGCTCTGAAAAAACTAGCCGCAAATTGAGCTCGGCCCTCTTTCTTACTTTACTCTTTGCTGTGCCTTCTGCTCAATTAAACTGTGCATCAACATCCACCTCAAAGAGCAGATTGGTCTCTTTGCCTCTTGCTTTGCCGATGCTCATTATAAAGTGAATCTGTCAGCTTCCACTTTGGGTGAATTAGCATCTGAAGCGCCTCCGCTTGCTTTCACCACCTCTCTCCTCGTCTCCTGAGAGCCGCTGGTCGGGGGCCCGGAGAGAGGAGAGAGGAGGACGACAAGGAGAAAAAAATGTGAGCGTGAGAGAAAAAAGGCAGAGAGGAAAGGAGCGGAAAACGCGCTCTGCTAGTTAAACCCAGTGACCTCTGTCTTGTAAAAAACAAGCAACAGAATAATAGTAGAGGAATCAGCAGTATTTTCTAGCCTAAAACCAAAACTATTTGTAGCTGCAGCAGCATGCAAGCACTTTGTAAACTTTGTGTTTGGATGAGTGCTATGAAAATAAAGTTTATTACTAATTGTATTTAACCGTTTAATCCTATTAGGGTCATGGGGAGCAGGAGCTTATCCAAGCATGCTGAGCGTTAGCCTGCAGGCAGGGAAACAAGTCTGCAGCCCATCACAGGACTAACAGATAAACAGACGTGCCTGCTCTCACTCATACCTACTGATGATTTAACATCTCTAATCCATGCGATTTGGGGAAACCCGTGCCCATGTAAGCAAATGGAGAACATGCATCCTTTTCAGGTTTAAAGCTTAACTTTTGCATCGGTAGGGAAAGCAAGGGAGCAGGAAATAAATGCAAACCCACATAAATAAACGTGATGTGATAAATCTGTTGCAGAGAGCTGGTTATAAACCTGTTGTTTCAGGTTTGGTCTGTGTTATGTTCAAACTGGCTTGTTACAAATGAACTAAGAGGTGTGTTTATCAATTGTCAGACACGTAGAAGCAGGACTCAAATGAAATGTGTAGCCTGTACTGTAACACCATGAAAGGACTGGCTACTGTGTACTTTCTACATTTCGCTGCTAATAAACACAGACTAGGACAGAATGACAACACCTCTGCTTTAACTCCTATTCAGGGAAAATTCACTCACTCAATCGCTCATGTGTGTATCTGTTACAATGGTTATGTAATTTTCTTGCATATTCCATCCTCATTTCAATCCTCACAGTGATGCAGCACATTGCACCTCGGATCCAGCAGTCTGTCTCAGGCTCGGTTAATCACTTCCGTCAGTGTTTACAGTAACACAGTACCATTTCTCGCCTGTCGCCAGCATCTCATTTCACACTCTGGGATAGGTATGATTTTGTATGACTGTGGCCCACTGATCTGTGTGATGGCCGCTGAGTCATTCCTAATGTGCATCTGTTTCAAGCAGTGATATTTCTCCCTAGGGAAATGAGAAAAGTCTGCAGAGACCATGAGTTATGAGGGAGCAGCAGAAACACAGTAGACTGAATAGTCTCCGCCTCTGTGATTTGACTATTGCCTATAGTGAAAGTAAAAATATTATTCTCCTGTGTAGTTATTTTTCTTGCACAACCCACCAATCTGCAAAATACTGCATACAGTGGAAGTACATATGTGGTGACCTACTGCACATTTAACACCATGAAATTACCACTTTAGGGTGATTTGGTTTTCTTTTGTTGCTGACATGTTTTTTTTCTGTCTCCTCAGGGGTCTCTTACTCATATGTGCAGGAGCAGGCAGGAGATGAGGACACAGCAGTGGACGTGAAGCTGTACAGTCACCGGTGGAGGAGATGGCTTCCCCCGAAACCTCGTAACATGGACAGTAACAGGGCCAGTCAGGAACAGGACCAGGATCCTGTGCAGGAGGAGCCTGAGGGCTTTCCAGGCCTGCTGTCTGCAGAGGACACAGACAACAGCTCCCAGATAGAGGTAGGTGATGATTCGCATAAATATTAAACTGGTGCTCCACTGAGTTGTGCATGAGGACCATTTCTGTTTACTCATCATGTTGTAGAATGTCTTCTGTGACTCTAAGGGAGCTTTCTGGGAAAGTAACCTTAACAGTGTCATGAGGGTTTTTCTTTAGTGTTTAGTGGAAGACCATCCAGTTGCATTATGGGAGGTGGAGAATCCAGGGCTTTTGGAGATTGACCCATACAAAGTCAGGATTTCTCAGCTTTGGCCACATTGATTTTGGCAGTTTCTTTTATTTAACTACCCCCAAATTTATGGAAATGTGATGCAACAGTAAATCTCTTGAGCTATTTTTAATTATGTAGTTAAGCAATACATCTTGACTTACTTTGGCTCTTCTGAGGGCTGTGTGAGTGTGCTTGATTGACGTCTTTCTGATCCTTCTATTCCTTCTTTTTTATGCCTTGTTTGTGTCAAAGTTATTCTAATTATGAGTTTCAGAAGCTTAAATAGTCATAATTATGACTGGGGAGCTCTAAAACACCTAACTTGGCGCTTCATAATACAGAAGTGCCTCAAAGTCGAGCAAACATGGACGACTCACATCAGTGAAAGTCCATCGTTCAATGTAATTAAACCCAAATGCAGTGGATACAGTGTTTTATTGTCAATGCACAGTAATCACAGCAATCACACGACTGCCTTGAGTAGTCTGATGATATAATCACTGGCAAGTCAAATCTTTCCCATTGCTACCGTCCGTCCAGATGGGCAGAGGTGTGCTGCTGGGAATTACGTGAGGTTTCTGGACTCCTTAAAGGTGTAATTTGTCCTGCCCTTGCAGGTGCAACAAAGTGAGGTAGATGTCAATCAAACAGCCTAAACAAGCTCCTGCAAAGAGCTCTAATGATTCAATAATATGTGAAATCAGTGAGTGCAGGATGAGTGTGCAGGGCTTTTAAAGCGTTTGCTGTGTTTTATGTTCTACTGAAAGTGCTGGTGTGATAGATCAAGTGCATCCATGACTCACAACCAGTCAAAAGTTTTAAGATACAATGCACAAAGTTACAGAACTACAGCTACAACAAGACATTTTTTCTCTTGACAAACATTCTTGCCTCAGAGTCAATTTATCTGCGGTTCTGGAGCTTTCGATATTTGCCCAGCTGTCATTAAAATGTAGATGCTCGAATTTCCATTTGTTTTTGAGCCTCTCGTCCATGTTAGCTTAAAAGTGGACTTTCAGAGTTCACTTGACGATGTTTTCATGTTAAGTGTTTTAGTGGATAATCATCTCTTTCCTCATGACTGATTCTTTAGTCATGCAAAATGAATTATAGCATTAATGGTACATGAATAGAAAGTGGACTTGAAAGAGTTGAATTTTATATGATTTGTCAATAGTATATTGTTATTTCATGGAATGAGAAATGATGTCCTGGAACTTCAGCAAATGATTGTGTTGAATAATCATAATCCCATTAGTTAACAGCATTCAGTGTTTGCCATCGCCATCTTCCTGCTGGGTTAATATGAACCAGCTTCATTGTGGCTCAGTTCAGATCAGTGCGCCTCCAACAGAACACAACGGCTCACGCAGTAAAACATTCCTGTCTCCTAAAGAAGCCAACTAATATAAAGAGAATGAATCGATAAAGCCGTCTGTTGAGCTGAACCTAAAAATACTCTTTGCTTGCTTCCCTTGAGCAATTATAAATCTCTTCAGAAGAGTGGATGTTTCGTAATGAAAAAGAAGACTAGGAGTGGCCTTTGAGGATTAATATTTTATATCAAATTAAGCTCAGCCCTCAGGTGTTCATCTACCTTCTGTGTGGGACTGGATCCTCTTAAACTTGACCTCATAGAGACCAGAACAGGAAATTAACCTGGCCTCCCACAGTTCCAGGGGGTTGGTGGAGCTGCTGGAGATTGATAGCTGCGTCCGGCCCGCGCTTGTGTCTACGTAAATTAAAGGCATCGCCCGTGTCCTCTTGTTATGGCGTCTTGGCCGGTGCACAGCGTCGAGGCGTTCTGTCATAATGATGGCGGCCGCCCGGGCTTAGACAGCTCGTTAAGTTTTCCTGTGGCTTCTAATCATCTCAGGTTCACAGCCCCGCGTCTCTCACTGAGGAGGGGGGAGGGCTTTGATCGTCAGCTGTAAACACTCACGCACACACGCATACGCAACACTTCAAACTTCACACAGACCCTCATGTATGGACACAACTGGAGACACACTAATGCATACACACGCGCACTGCAGATGTCACATCCACACGCACACACACTCTCGCACACATGCCATCACACAAACATGTCCGCCCTCATTGTTGTCGCTCTCTGAGGCTCATTTGTTGTCGCAGGATGGAGAAGCAGTCCACGGCACAAACACCCTGTCATTCCTCCTGTGATTATTCAACACACACATGCACACACGCACTCACCTGCCTCTAACACTTTGTTGACATGTGAAAGCCTTCATACTGTATTCAGAGGGCAGAAACAGTCGAGCTGAAATCTTCCACCCAGCAGTGAGCTGCATGGATCTAAAGACTTGTCTCCGCTGCTCTGAATGAGCTTAACTGACGAAAGACAGACAGAGGAGGGACTGTCTGCCCACCTCGAGGAAAAATCTACCCTTAGACACACACATAGCTGTATATCATTGTATATCTGTGATGTTGAACACATTCCCAGAGTTATTTTGTGTCATAATTTATGTTTTTTGGCACGCCTACTGTCCATCACCCCCTTCAATCCTTCGCTCAGTGATTTGGAACTATATTTCCTGTCTTCTCTTAAATAGTCTGTTGGAGATATGTCCCGTGTGGAAACAGGTTTCTCTGACTCTCTCACCATTGATTTCTTTTTAAATGATTCATGGCTTTTGCTGAAAAAGTTCAGAATTCTTTCATTTTGGAGAGGCCGGCAACAAAAAATGATGTTAATTATTGATATTTAGATCCCCTCCAGACATGCATTTCTGATATGGTTCTTCCACAAAAAAGTTCTGTTATCTTGTTAAAATCCTTAAAATTACATCTACTCCTCCTCATTAAAAGATCCCCAGTCTATGATTTTGCAAATTATGTGGCATTTCAAAAGTTTAACTGCTTCACAGGAGATTTCTCAGTGTTTGCGCATCAGAGGATTCATGTTTCCACATCGCGCTTATAGAAGGTGAATATTGGACCAGGATTGGCTTCCAGTCTAACTGTGATGTCACAAATCATGCTCGCACATCTTCAAAATAGAGAAAGGAGAATAGAGAAACTTTCCACTTTCAGCAGATGAATGTGAAAACAGCTTTCTAGTGTCAAATTCTGCACATACATCATTCTGCACAGTGAAGCTCAAACATTCATCTGCAGGAACAAGAAGAAAAACACAGTTTTCAGTGAAGAGGAGCTTAGAGATAGACCATTTTGTTTAATTACAGCTACACCAAAAATGTACTGTTTTAAAGGAATTATGTGACATTTGAGAAGACTGATATCACTGTCACCTCTGTCAGTTTAGCATAAAGCTATGGCCTGTAGCCAGTTAGCTTAGCTTAGCATAAAGACTGGAAAGTGGAGTCTCGACATCTCCACAAAAACCCCAAGGAACTGGAGCGAAATAGTTCAGCTTTTAACTCACTGTAAAACCACAACATTTTGTTTTTGCACAAATGAAATCTGACGTGTTAATTAGTGAGCATGAGGCGTGCTGGTACGTGTCAGGCTAGCTGTCTCTCCATGTTTCCAGTCTTTATGCTAAGCTAGGCTAACTGGCTGCTGCCTCCAGCCTCATATGTACCGTACAAACGTGTGAGTAGTGTCAATCTTCTCATCCAACTCTTGGCAAGAAACTGAATAAGCATATTTCTATGAGTTTGGCCAATTATCTGTTAGAATAAGAAAAATGCAAATATGTACAGAGAGTAATTTAAGGTGTATCATATGCCTCTTAGTAATAGCATGTTGACTCAGTTTTCACTCTAAATTGCTTTAATTTCCATACATTAGTCTTCCACTTTCATGAAACTCGAGAAATCTCTCCATCTCCTTCATTGCCTCCACTTTGAGGACAGTCTGTGTTTGGGTTAACTGGTGTCATAACACGAGTTTCCAACAATAGATTCATTTCACCTCGACATGCAGGTTCATAACAGTGGCCTTAACGGCAGACTGTCTGACGCCCTGAACGACTGGGACTCACTGTCAGCTCTCCAGATCATTAACCCAGATTTAACAACCTCTTGACTAAAGGTGTCTTCGAGTCACTGTAAGGTAAAATAAGGGAAGGCTGGAACAAACTGTGGGAGCAGGCCGGTATCGCTGAGTTGAAGCCAAGTTTCATCACAGTTTCTTTTATTCAGGGAAGGCAAAGTTTATGCTGGTCCAGACATGCTGTCAGTGATGGCTTGTGGCTGTTGTGTTTTTGTTGTTTGTTATCTTCCAGAGGATCATAGTTTTTAGTTCCCAGACATTTCATAATCCCGGCTGTCCGGTTGTCCTGCACTGTAAATTGAAAGCGTGTAATGTTTATCAAATGCGGTTGGTGATGTATTTCAGTTGTTAATGTTTTTCTTTTATCAAACTCACGGTACACTGGTGAGTGTTTCAAATGCATTCTTACTGGACAGCAGTATAATACAGCACAGCTTCAAAAAACACAATCTCCTCATTTATGTCAGTGAGAACACTTTATTGGCATTTCTGAGGTGCAGATACAGAAAGCTATGGGGAAGAAAACTCAGGAATAATCACTGAGCCTACATACTTTGCAACATGAATGGCATGTTTATCTTGTGATTGTCGGATAGAATAAATGTAGCTCTATAACTTTGCATAGTTGTCTCATACAGAAGTGTGTTAAAACACTGTGCAGTGATTTGGTATCAGATGAAAACTCATGGTTGTATTACTCAAACTGAACTTCTTGCATTATATTTTACCTACCTGTTAGCGACCCTTGCCTGTGTTTTTTAAAGAAGTGCCTTTTCTGGTCTCAACACCAGCTCAGTCTGACAAATCGATGAAAACCTCTGTCTGCATACCAAGCGAGCCGACACGGGGTCCTGACCTCAGCTTTCAGAAACTGCTTGCTTACAGCTGTCAGGTGGCACAGTTTCAGTTCAGAACTTTATGAGGAGCGAAAACAAACCACAAAAACATGCATCCAGGAGACATGTGGCGGCCACTTGGATGGTAAGTTGAACGGACTGCTTCTTTTTCAAATCCTGTGTTGTATTGCAGCACCAGTCAACACCACAAGTGAAGCCAAGTCAGACATATAACTCCTCATGTTCCCTCAGAAATAAGTACATCTGAGGGTCTCATTTTCCCGCCTGGCAAAGTACAGCCTGTCCTGATAATTTAACCACTGTCAAACATGTCAGGTTGCCAGTGTAAGCATACACTGTATTGGTGTTTGGGGTGTTGTTTGTATAGCTTACTTTGATGTGTAGTAATAAGGGTGTGGTTTATGGTGAAGACTTGTTATTGGATATCTGGAGCTCAGGAGGCTCTTCGGGGGTTACATGCTTCACTGCATTCACTGTTTATTTGTGTTATTTCTTAAGGGAGAGAATTCACGCAGCGAGGCAGCAAGCAGCTCGGATTGCTAATTTTTATTACTTCACTTGATTCCCAGTACTGCTTTTACCCTCACCACGCTCCATTTTCCAAAACCTGCGCTGAATGCAAATTAGTTTTTTTTCCCTTTGTTTGTTTTGCATCTCAGTTTGTCAGGTCTGTTAAAAAAAAGGATTCCCAGAGGATAATGTGTTTGGAAAGAGATGTTTACTGTCTCTATGTTGTTCAGCGTTTAAATGCTGAAATGCTATACCAGCTCAGGCAGCTGCTCCACGGATGAACCTGAAGTTGTTTAAATTTCAGTCCAGTCTGCTTAAGGCTGCGCTGTCTGACTGAGCGTCATCGCCTGGTGTTAGAGTCGTCTCAGTGGATCAGACAACATTTTGGTTTGCAGTCATTTCTGCAGATGAACAAAGACAACAGAGGTAGTGAGTCTGCAGTGACGCTGTGTAGTGAACTCTGTGTGGCTCTACGTCCCTGAAGGTCACTTTAACATGCAGATACATCCTGTCTGAACCAATGACTGTATATGAAGATAAGCAAGGTGACAACTCCTCAAAAGCCAAACCATCTCAATCGATCCCTGGTGGCTGGCTGCAGCATAGGTCATAAATCCCAATCCCTCCATGTTGACAGATGGGTCATGGACCAAACAGAAAAGATTAATTACACATTGTACTATGGTTTCTGTTGTTTTAGGTAGGTCTTACCATGCTTATGTATGTTCAATTGTTAGTTTTTCTGATTTGTCCGTTTGTCTTTCATTAGTCATTTGATGCTATCAGAGGCGGGTGTAATGCCATGATTGACAGCTAACTTGCAGCTGAGTTTGGCAGGTGTTTAGACAGGACCTCGATACCTTGGGTCCTTTCTCAAATGGGTCGGCCCATGGTCGAGATATTTCGGCTTCATTTTTGTACATTGGGAAGAAGTTGAGACGTATCGTCCAACAGTCTGAACCCAGCAGACAGCTGTCAAATCCACTTCATGAGCTCAACAACCAAAGACCTAAAGAACTTTGAAATTGTAAATCAGGTGCCTGAATTCACCTCAGACTACTAATTTACTTTCTTCTCTCTGTATTGTCACATTTTTTTAAAAACAATCACAAACCAACACATGAATTGCATCCAGTTGAATAGTAGAGGTCTTGATGGCTCCTCTGGGTTCTGAAGAGTACCCAAGTCAAACTGGGTCCAAATGAAACTCAGGTCAGGTCGCAGCTCACGTTATTGCCATTGTCTGTGTGTCAGTATCTCAAATACCCAAGTGAAAATAAGTTTATGCACGTTCGGTTTTGGTAAGCTTTCAGCAGGTCTGCTTTGGATTAGGTCTGACTTTTTGGATCACACCAGGCTATCCATAATACTATTGAAAGGCAGCAGAATTTGGCTCCTGCGGCACAGACCAGTTTGTGGTTTCACATTGTTGAGTTTCACCACACACACACACACACACACACACACACACACACACACACACACACACACACACACACACACACACACACACACACACACAGCAGCACCATCAAGCTGCTACGACTTGCAGGAGATGGAGCGGAGCGATGAATAATGGATCACAGGTATTATCAGCTGATGAAGAGCTGCACACATGAGCGATGGCGCTTTTTCAGACAGTCTGATTTAACTCTGCTGTGTGTGTGTGTGTGTGTGTGTGTGTGTGTGTGTGTGCAACGTCTTAGGAAAAAGAAGTATGGGGATGGCTGACATGCAGCTTAATCCCAACATATTGGAACATTTATTCAAAGCTCAAGCGCTCCTTGTGCAGTGATGAAATTTTATTTTCTGAGGAGCAGAGACATGGTTGCAGTTGAGGGGATTATGGTTTTCCTTTATTTCTCTGAAAAACATTCGTGAATCACAGCCACGACTACGTCTTCAGTAGCAGCTTTAAGAAACATTTCAAAACATCTTATTTTCTTTAAGTAAAACATCAGCAATAATCTCATAAAGGCAAAGCGATGAATTCCTTTCTTTAGGCTCTCCTGTGTGTTAAGGAACCATTCAGAAGTGAAAACTGTGTTGGCACAAGAAATTCAGGTCTCAGTATAATGCAATATTGATGTGGTGGGCAGCTCGAGTAAAGGCCTCAGACAGAGACGGGAGTGAGTGTGGAATAGGTTTCGCACACACAAAATGAATCTTTTCTTCAGTTTGTTTTTGTGTTCAGAGCCAGAAAATGGTCCATTATTGGCAGCAATTTTGGTTTTCTCCACCTCTGCCTAGTCGCAGTATTTCAGTTTGTGATGGACAGATGAAAATGAGGCAGGGGATGAAGCTGAGCGGCAGGGTCACGCTCCTCCTCTCCTCCCCCTCGTTTCATCATGTATCATGTTCTATCATATATATATATCCATAAATATAGAAGAATTTGTTGACTTTTATTTTATTTTTTTCATTTTAATGGATTTAAAAGGGTAAAAAATATGACTTTTTAGGTATTTTTGCCTTCATTTGATCACTGGCTATAGAGGTGTAGCAGGCAATGACTGACTGAAGGGAGAGGAGGCAGAAAGGTCACCTGTTTTTATTTTGTGATGTGTTTGACAACATAAGCTGTCACTTAAAGCCAGCCACTGTACCAACAAGAAAGAGCCATAAATGGGCCCAATACCAATATACACATGCAGTGTATCTGAAATGTGGGTGGAGGGCTGAAATAAGACTGGCTCTGTGTGCACTTTACACCAATTCTGTGTTGCTGAAAGCACTCTAACAGGCAAGTGTGTGAACTGAACTCCAGTTTGTATTTTCACACATCAGTGTTGAGTACCACACTTCACTTGGTGGCACATTTTGGCACAGTGACCCACCAAACCTCTCCAGAGAGTTGTGTATTTCTGTGTGTGTGAGGCCATTTCTCTGGTCAAGCACCCTGCTCTCTGTTTGCTGTGGTCTCCACCTACACCCAGCCGGACGATGGCACCCTGCCCACCTTCCCCCTCTCTCTCTCTCTCTCTCCCCCGTGAGGGGAAGGACCACCAGCTGGTCTCTCTCACCTCTGTGGAGCCTGTATCTCCATTCTCCTTCTCCACAAGAGCAGAACACATCTTGTGCTGGTTAGGAGGAAGCTTTACAGCTTTGCATTTGTGTCTACTCCTTTTACAAGTGCCCTTGTTTTCTATTCTGAAATGTGCTGACTAAGGCTGCCTGCAGGGGCCTTCTTTCCCGACACGATTTGTCTGCACTTTAAGCTGTGATGAAAGGCCTCTGGCAATGTTTGTTTAAATCTCCAAATTAATCAGAAGTAACACCACCTACACAGCCAAACTCTGTTTTGGTATTTTGATATTTATCAATCCCACAGAGGCATGGCTAAGCCTCAAACATTATCTTATTGTCTTATATTCCAGGCTGAATATTGTGTGGAGGTATTAGATTATAACTCTCTGAGGGAAATATGACTCCTTGAAGCAAAACGAACTGAACAGGGAAGGATTGTACTTTAATTAATGTTTGTTTCATGGCTTTTTGACAACCAAAGTGCTCAAGTAGCTCAGAATTATACCACCCATATATCAAAGTATCCACAGAGCTGTGTGAGTTCCTTTTACTCAGATCACAGTCAGATGTTGTGTAAACTTCCCTGGCTCCCCATCCAGCAAAACATCAACTTTAACATTGTTTTAGATAAAAGGCGCAGCTGTAAGGTATCTCATTAGACCCACGGGGAGAGACAGAAGCAATAGGAAGCGCACGACACGAGCATTCTTCCTAATTCTGTACAGGAAACATAAAAGCAGACAGGCCGCTCCCACGTGGCTTATAAAAGTCCATGAATGTTTGTGTTATAAAAGGCAATCCTGACTATGCAGTCTGGTGCAGGCTTTTAAAAGAGTGGAAGAACTCCATTTGCTTCCTGGGTTTTCTTTTTAATTTGATTAGCAGACATTAAAACCACTTTGTGTGCCCTAATGAAAACCACAGAGTTGAATGAAAGGACAAAGAGAACGCACACACAGCACGCACAATACGAAGGATTGCACTGCGACATAATCTAATTTAGCAGGTAATTTGTTCTGCAGCGAAATTAAAAATACTCTTTGTTATAGATTTTCCACGTGTAGAAGTTTTCTGTTTGCGCAGAGGCTTTAATTGTTTTTTAGAAATTGCAGCTAACAGTGTCGCTTGGAATTTGATTTGGGCTCGCAGCAGCTTAGAGGAACAATGAGCCACAGGATGTCTTTATAAATCTGTGTTTATATATTCTTCACACTGTATACCATATCATAAAAGCGCAGACTCCATCGGCTTAATTCACAGAGCAACACAGCAATATCTGCTCTCTCCTACAAGCTGCGTTACATCCCTCTAAATAACCTCTGTTGTACTGCGCTTCCTCACAGTCTTAATATTGAGACCATTATGTAAACGTTGTTTTGTTGTTTCTACAGGAGGATACAGATCATGACTACTACACGTCAAAAACATACAGCCCGTCGGATCCGATGAGCAAGGACTTGTGGGTAAATATCAACCATATGGAAAAGGACAAAGTGAAGATTCACGGGATCCTGTCCAACACGCACAGACAAGCAGCGGTAAGTCAGCATGAGGGGCGAGTTCCTTGGTGTCGTGGGAAGTTCAAGGTGATGCTCTGTTGCGTTCAACTATACCTGGGGGGCTGTTGCTTTATTGCATTTAGCTTAGCAGCAGTTTAATTTTACATTTAAGATGTGACAACAGCCAGTGGATTATTCTCTCAAAACAGTAAAAAAAGATGTCCATCTCACGTTTCAAATATCTTCAAAAGTCTGGATTTGTCTGAAAACCCACAGCCCAAAACTCAACGAGATTCATTTGAACTTGCTGTTCCAGTTCAGCTGAACTAGTCAGATGCTAAGTGATGCAGCAGCAGCAGCAGCAGCAGCAGCCGCCTCCCATCTGTCTACTCAGAGTCAAGCTTTGAGCTGTTTCAGCCTTTTCTTTCAACACCAATCTGCAACTGGGGGTCTAATCCTCTCACAAACACACATCATGATGTCATCAGCTACCTGTGCCTGCTAGCCCTTTAGTTTAGCCGGAGATGAAAAAGCTAACAACACAAAGAAAAGATAGACTCACTCAGTATTCACGGCAACTTTATGCGATATATGTTTTACAGCTTCATTGTTCAGATATGACGTTATACCCACAAGCCTCAGCTGTTATGTTGTTCCATTGGTTGCTGATAATATATCACCAGAAAGGCTTTACCATTAAAACCATGGAGATGTGGTTGAAAAATAGTGTCTTCCTTCTAGCAACAGTTTTAAAAGCTTCTCTGCAGTGAATTTGAGAGATCCCCTCCCTCCACCTCTGCACAAGCAGGTGACCCATGTGAGGCACATACTGATGAAGTCACACAAGGCAGCAGAGCAGCCTCAGACTGGGAAAAAACAGAAGAGGCACACAGGGTGAACAATAGCTGGAGAGGAGACAGAATAGAGTCCCACATTGTGCATTCTGCTCCCCTACCTTCAGTCATGTAGTGATGGATTGAACCATACAAGCTATTCTTTTTAGCCACAGACCTGGCAAAGAGGCGAGCATTTTCCTCCAATTTGTACAGGAGGGATGTGGGAGCTTTTTCTTACTTTGGCTTAGTTTGAAATAATGCATAAGTGAATTTCCCAGTTAAGTGACCGGCCATGTCACGCAGAGTCAAAAGGAGATATGGAAATCTTGACTGGTTAATTTCACAGAGAGATTACAGTGCAAGAAGAAGTGAATACCATCTGTGCTGAAAATGTAACCACTGTGTCAGCAGACTAACATTTTAAACAAATAGGGTTTATTACAATGGTAGTTAAAGTCCTGAGAAACTGTATAAAACCCCGAGTGCTGGAGCAGCGTTGGGGAAAGCGTCCATATTCCTTCCTGGCACTGCTGCCTGCCAGAGAGGCTGAAAGGAATTGGGCCAATGAGGTCGTAAAACAAAACACAGCCGCAGAGGTCAACTTCATCACAGGATTGTAGAAAAGTTAAGCTCTGGATCGGCTATATAGTCTGTGAGATTCACTGTGGTTTGCCACAGGATTACTCCTCCCAGCTTAATCAAGGATCATGTGTAATAGCTGCGTGTTTACTTCCATAACATTTTCTGGCGGTGGTGCTGTCTGACTGTACCATGCTCAGTTCAGGGATAAAATAGTGGATGCCTAAACCATCGTTTGTGGTGATGTTATTGAGCAATTTTAATGTGAGAAGGTTACAGTAATGGTCGACGAAGCCCACCGATCCAACATCGGAGAGGTGTCAGCGAAGGGGGTTTCCAAAGCCACGTGACCATCCAGCAGCCAGGCTAGCAGCTCTGTGAGGCTTTGAGCTTCATGCAAACATCAGCCTCCTCCTCACAACGACAATGCTAACATGTTGATGTAAAGCAGGTTTAATGTTTACCAGGTTCACCATCTTAGTTTAGCATGTTAGCATGCTAACATTTGCTGATTAGCACTAAACACAAAATACAGCTGAGGCTAATGGGAATGTCATTAGTTTTAAAAGCGTTAGCATACCATATGCCCTGCAGTTAGCATGGCTAAGACTAAAAACAGTGAGTAAAAACTGACATATTTAATCATTTTAACTCACTTTCTTAGCATTTTGCCTGAGTAATGATCAAATTGGACATTTTTTGAAAGAGGATGTGATTTTTCTTGCTTCTTGTACAAAGTTGTACTAAAGGTCATATGCAGATATATTTTACCACATTTACATTCTTCTTTAGATCTCTATTTTAGATTTCTGCTCAGAAGTGACACACGCCTCCCAAAGCAGAGCTGATGTAGCACACAGGGCACCTTTTGTATTTTCTCTGCACATTTCTCCTCAGATCTAAATCCTCTTGTTGTTTTTAAGATGTGAACAGTCTCTTCTCTGATCCCCTTCTTACCTCTATCTTTCTGACCGAGGTCATCTGTCTGTTTTTCCCCCTCACAGAGAGTTAATCTGTCCTTCGATTTCCCTTTTTATGGACATTTCCTGCGTGAAATCACCGTGGCGACTGGTGGTAAGTGAACGCTGTTCTTGGATTCTGTTCTCTCAATAGTAGTTATTAGTGTTGCTATTGGATATACTGTATGTGCTTGGCATGTTACACTGTACACAGGCAGTTTTTATTGCTGCTCTGTTTAGTAGGGAATGTGGCAAGATTTCTAAAATGAGTCCGGAGTGGAAATGGAGAAGAAAAAGAGAGTTTCTGCACGTGTTTCTGGTACCTGTGAGTGTGGTGGCGACTGCACAAAGACATCTCACCTCTGAAAACAGAAAACAATGAGTTATTTCTTTTCTGTGGGAAATTACATCAGAAGATCCAGGATTGAAAAAGGCCTGTCTGGCACAAACCACAGTACAAAACCACCAACAACACTCTGCCAGCCAGGCAGTCAGCCTGATACAAGACCATTTACAGCTCTCACCTCTGCGGGATAGTCTGCTAGACTGGGGGATAACAAAACAAACCACTCCCAAGTCTCAGCACCAACAACTCCACACCAGACTTAACTGGAAGAGAAACCAGACCGATGGTTTGGACTGGAAACCGGAGTCCCTCTGCCAAGTGGCCAAGCACACTCTGATAGTCGTGGATATGGAGGTGGGGGTATCAGGAGAAGTGTATGCGTGGGTTGGACACGTGACACAGCAGACGTGTTTGCCAGAGTGTGCAAAGCAATTTTCCACTTGAGTCTTGACGGCGAAACCACAACACCCCAACCAGCTATTATCACATCAAAGACTAAAGCCCTGCTCTTACCCAACTATTTCAGAGATGTTGTGCTGCGTTTAACTGCCACTGGAATAATAAAGAAATAATCCACCGTGTCTCTTATCATCATTACCATCTCTGTCTCATTCTCCCACTTGATCCTCCATCGCTGGCAGAGTTGAGTTGGCTTCTTTGGCTTCAGAAATGTGCTGGATGATGGTGTGGAGGGATGGACGGGCTCAGACGATACAAGCACAGAGGAGATAGCGAGAATTTGCATTCCTCCAGATGGAGATGGAGGAATGAGACTGAGGAGGAGAGGGGGAGCCGAGAAGGAGGAGGCGGCTATCTGCCTCTCGCAGGCCTCTGGGGCTTTTTCTCCAAGACTCCCTCCTCACATCCCTCCGTTTCAGGGCCTATCAGTCAGCTCGTCCTCCTCTCCCCACCGCACCATCTTTTCTCCAAGCTTTCATTGCTGTCAGCGAGTCACTGTTTTTATGAATATTAAATAAACACGATTTCTTTTCACTACCTGTGCTCAAACTCCGCAGCAGTTACAATTACACTCAGTGTTGTCTTTTCAGAGTTACAGTTACTTTCCAAACAGTCCAGCAGCCAGTTTGCAAACACGTTAACGATGTGGGCAACAAGATGGGGCTGGCATGCGGCCTTGTCAAACATATGAGGTCTAAATCCTCTTTCATGGGTTTTTCATTCCATTAAATTGAGAGATACTCTGCAAAAAGTGTCGACCCTAAGAGGAAATTTTGTCTGCTGATTGAAATACAAATCAACTTGAGACACTGTTCTGCAAATAAGTGTAAATACCTCAAAACAAGGTAAAGATAAGGACACATCACTGCACAAATTTCAAGAAAAACTGTTTCTGAGGCTCAGTTGTTACCAAAATGGCTTGATGAAATAACCTGATTCAGTGCCATGTAGTGTGCCCTACATGCTAGGAAACTGTCCCACCATAAATGTAAAGTTCTTCTGTATGCTGGTGCCCCACACAGCCGGTGCTTGTTTTCCTTCGCCCCTGCCCCTCAGACAGTCCACTGCCAGCCAGCTCTCCAAGTGTTTCCTGAAAATGTGTTTTACAAAACAAATAAGCAGTGTATCAACGTAATTTCTGGGAGACAACAACGTGACAAAGATGGGAACTTTTGGGCTTTTTTGCCCAGTCATGGCGGTGATTGTTGCCAATTTTCCGTACTCCAAAGTTGTGAAATACAAAAAGCTTTTCGTTCTGCGTGCCAGAGGATTGTCCCTAGGTGAGAAATAATGGATTGGAAGGCTGAGTCAGTAATGCTCTGTATCAATCAGCAATAAAAAAAACACACAAGAAGCAGACATTTCATTTAGATAAAAACCTCGTAGCCTTTTATTTAAAAGACAAAAGACTAAATAGAATGTGTGTGTGTGTGTGTGTGTGTGTGTGTGTGTGATTCAGTTCTCACTCAGAACAGCTGTGGTAAATATCCTGTAAGTTAAACACAGCTCAGAACTGAGGAACAAAGACCTTATCTAAACACAATGTCCAATAAAGTGAAGCTTTAGTCTAGAAGGGACTGCTAATTCCCGCTCATGTTTTTCTTGGGCATACACAGCCCTGCACTTTTGGAAAGCAGCACATATAAACATAACTTGGGAAGAATTATGCTACTCCATCCCACCATCCTCAAACCTCTTCTTGACCTCAGACTCCTTTATTTCATGTCTACTTTCTTTCTCCTCTTTCAATTTACATCTGTCATTCCTCAGGTACCCCCCCTCCATCCAGTCCCCCTCTGCTGTAAGTGACGGCCATAATGAATGAATTGCCTCTCTATTGAGCGCCCCGCAGCTCTCAGCTCTTTAGTGTATTGAGAGGCTGTCTGATTTTCTTTAGACTGTCAAATACGTGGTATTGTGTTTTCAGGAGATTGCCGGCGGAGAGCAGAGGCAGCACCAGAAGTAAAAGCCTTTGACACAGGGCATTGTGTGTGTGTCCAGCCAAGTGTGTGGAGGATTTCTAAGCTTTCTGGAGGTTTAAAGTGAAAGGAGAAAATCGTGAAGTGAAACGAACAAAGCCGAAGAAAGAGCGAAAGATAAAAACGGGCTTGAATAGACTGTTGGGTAAATATGAGATGCGGTGGAATGTACAGCGTTGATTTGGAGGACGTCGTTTGTGCCGTCGTACAATCAGATAAAGGATGTGAAAGTGCCAGTGCAGCAACATACAAACATGAAGCCATCACCAGTCACTTTAGCGTTATGTTTTTGTTTACCTTAATTTAGGCAGGTAGACTAAACAACCCTGCCTGTTTATCTTCTATCTTCTTTACAATCAAAGATCATGACCTGAGATTATCTGCTGTACTGTGTTCGTGTTTACCTCGCAAGGCAGCTGGATCCACGAGATCCCACAAGATCCATCTCGTCAAGCTACGTCACTCTCATGTCTGTCTGGTAAATATGCAGCTACAGCTAGCATCCGTGAAGCTTAGCTTAGCATAAAGACTGGAAACAATGGGAAACAGCTAGCCTGGTTCTGTCCAAAAATTTGCTTGTTGTTCCATGTTTATTTCACCCCAGAACATTATGTGCTGTGCTGAGCTAGCATGAGCCAAGAAATAGTCCAGCAGACAACCATCCAGAATCATTCCTGTGAAACAAATGAGATGAGTGCCAGGCTATCCCTCTGTTTCCAGTCTTTATGCTAAGCTAAGCTAATAGCTGCTGGCTGTCGCTTCACATTTATCATAAACACATGAGAGTGGTGTCGATCTTTTCATCTAACTCTCGGCATGAAAGTGAAAAAGTATATTTCCCAAAATCTAGAATTTTTGCTTTTGAAATTTGGCTACATTTCCACATTTTACACCTACTCCAAATGATGTATTTTGATTTTAACTTTTTTTTTTATTTGATACCATAAAATGGTCCAACACTGCTGAATTATTTGACTAGTTCATCAAAATTAAGTTAATTGACAACGATTGATAATTGCTTTTTTCTGTTTTATGGCATCGTTAATCACATAGTATCTTGTGTTTTAGACTGTTGGTCTGATAATAAACAGAGCAGTTTAAACACTTATGAATAAATGAAGTGATTCATCCAAAAACTAGCCAACCACTAAACTGATAATGAAACTAGATATTATTTATTACTTTTGTTTTTTCTCTCACTGTCCTTCTGCTAACAATAGCTG
Organism: Chaetodon trifascialis; assembly: GCF_039877785.1. NCBI lineage: Eukaryota > Metazoa > Chordata > Actinopteri > Chaetodontiformes > Chaetodontidae > Chaetodon > Chaetodon trifascialis. Next base: position 17,342,553 of record NC_092073.1, read on the forward strand.
CTTTTAATGACATCTTAATTAGTGGAATAGCCTGAGCCAGCCTTAACAAAAAGCATATAAAAAGAGCTTTGGATAAATTAGTGAGTGGCCCACGAGTTCAGCTTATTTTGTAAATGCGATGTACAGTTTTAATAGGAATAACAACGTAACGATGGCAAAGCATGTAGTCAGAGGACTTCACACAACTAAATGAAGTCACGTCTTCACTGCCGCCTCCCTCTCCTCCTCTTCTCACTGTGTGTGTGCTGACAGTGCTCTATATAGAGAGCAGGGAGGTCTTTAGGGAAGGATTGATTCCCCTCATGATATGCTCTGCTCCTGGTTTCCAAAGTGATAGATGTGTTTTGATAGCCCGCCCACTGTATGAGAAGACATATGGTGACATGAAATGGGCTTTTATAGGCTTGGCCTCAATGAGACTTTTCCCCAAAATCCTCTTTTCTTTCCACGCAGGGAAAGAAAAATGCCTCAGGCAGCCACTTTACATGTAAGCTGTATTTTTGTTGAACTTCTGCAACAAAAAAAAAGGCAAACAGATCCCTTTATAAGAGAATGATTTCTTACTCTGGGTTGTATGATGACATTATTGTTAAACTGTCCATCCTGAAGACCAAGTGAGGTGAAGAGCATTTTCCATGTCCAGCAGTGATGTAAAGGAGTAGTTTGACATTTTAAGAAAGGCACTGATTCACTTTCTTGAGTGTTGGATGAGAAGATAGACATCCCTCGTGTCTGTATGGTAAATATGAAGCTACAGCTAGCAGCTAGTTAGCTTTAGCGCAAAGACTGGAAACAGCTACCAGGGCAAGCCTAGCAAAGGTAACAAAACGTGCCTGCCTGCACCTGCAAAGCTCAGTAATTAACATGTTATCATTGTTTAATCTGTAAAAAACAAAGTGTAAAAACATCACTTCATAATTTTATGGGCGATATGTGACTGTTTCTTGGCTGGGAGTACTTCTCAACCTGTTCCTACGCTGCAAGAAATGAGATATACCATCTTAATTAGTGAGCTTTAGAGGAGCTGATAGGTGTGTTTGATTACCTTTGGACAAAGCCAAGCTATTTCCCCCTGTTGTTAATCTTAATGCCACGCTAAGCTAACCGGCGGCTAGCTGTTCTTCGTAGTTAGCGTACAGACATGAGATTGATATCAATCTTTTCATATAATTCTCAGTAAGAAATCATATTTTCCAGCATGTTGAGCTATTTCTTTAATAATACATGTGCGTTAAACATTTCCAGAACTTCCTGCTCTCGGATTTTAATATTGATTCTTTTTCTCTTGTCCAGAAAAGTGGTTTTTAGTTATTACTGGAAAGTTAAAACCAGTCTTTAATGTTTGAACCCCGTCTGTCATCATAAAAATCATGCACTTTTTTCACAGTTTTCAACAAGAAAAGTGTGGCAACAGCAGGGAAAAAAAGATGCCCCCTTTCCTGTAGCAAAAATAACTTTAAAGAGTCATTTGTTTAAAAAAAACACACTTTTTTTTCAAGATACCGTCGCTGTTAATGTCTTATTAATTCTTCAAATGCTCCTCAGAGGTACATTGTATTGATACATGTGATGTCTCACCAAAATGCCATGTTTTCCTTTCGTTCTGAGTGAAAAAAGATTTTAAAGGTACATGTTAAGGTGTCTAAGGAATATTTTCCGATTCAGGCAAAGTCAGAAGGAGAAACAAAAGCTTGTCCTTTGAACAATTCTTGAAGTAGCAGCTGACTTTGCTAAACTTCTTGTCAGCAGGGAAATTAAGACACTCTTTGGTTCTGTTGTCATCAGTGCTTTATTCGTTATGCAAAGGCCATTCCCTCGTGATGAATAGTGGGCGTTTTCCCCCTTTTCTGAGTCCATTAATATCCATGTTTACAGGCTGCTAAATGATGCAGCTCTAGTTTGTGTTGACTGAGCACGTCCCTCTCTGTGGAGAGATCTATTTGTGCCTCGTTGAAGGGACGAATAAATTGGAAAAGTTAACATAATCCCATTTTGTTGTCATGGTCTCTTCGTTAGCGCCTGTGATTAATGATGCGGAGTAAAAACACACAAAGGAGGATGGAAAGGAGTACACAGGAGAGTAAAAGGGAGAATCAGTCAGACTCATAACCCCATGATGATATATAACTGCTCGCTCAGCATATCCTCCTTGAAAGGTCCTCAGATTTGCCCTTCTGTTTTTGATAATGGCGCTAATTAATCGCCGCTGCAAGCAGAAGCAGCCCGTAGCATGAGGCCAGAGACAGAGAGCGAAGTCGTGGTTGTTAGGTAATGAGGGGCTTTTGCTTTTGACTGGAGGCCAGACGTGTTGTCTCCCTGAAAGATACTGTATCTGCTAACAGCTCTACAGAGGGAGGACATGTAGCAGTGGAGGGAGAGAACATTGATGTTTGATTTTATGAGTTGCTAAAGGCTAAATCCACCATAAAACTCTGCACGTGATATATTGAACATTGCTGAGTCTAATCGCGCAAGCATGCCTTAGAGGGAAACTTCCATTCTGTTAGTAGTTATGTGTTATTTCCTCTTTTTTCCCCCAGGGTTCATCTACACAGGTGACGTGGTCCACCGGATGCTAACAGCTACACAGTACATCGCTCCTCTCATGGCAAACTTTGACCCCAGTGTCTCCAGAAACTCCACCGTCATCTACTTTGACAACGGTAACAGCTAATATCTTATTTGTGCCTGAATGTGTAGCGGTTGTGTATTCTCTCTCACACAGTTTTGGCTCCAGCTAGCCATTTGTTTTGGTAATGACAGAATGAAATTAGGTTTCCCGCTGCCAACTTTGTGCTAACAAGCTCCAGAACATACTCAAACAGAGAAAGAAATGAATTAGCTAACTGCTGGTTAGCAAACTGTACCACAATTTCTTTTTAAGCTCTGTGAGTCACGAAAACCAAGCAAGCCAGCAAACTGACAAATATCATGGAGCGCTCAATAAATTACGGCTCTGTAACCCTCTATGACTACAGTAACATTCCCCATAATTCCACTCATTCACATCAAACCAAACATATTGGATGTCATGGCTATCTTTAGTCAACATTTTTCTAACTTCTTAATTACCACATCTAAGGACGACATGAGATGTTTTATGCATTGAGTCGGCTCGGTGGCAACGCCAACGGTAAAACAACCGTGCTGCTCCGCCGTCACTCGTTTATTTATGAAACACTTTTCACAATAAAATTCCATTTCCTCTTACCTTCTTGCTAGTCCACGGAAACTGCACAGAATGACAAAATAAAGCTCAGAGGGCAAAACAAACAGAAATAAAGTCACACAAAATGCTCGGCAATATTCCTTAACCCTAAATTTAAACACTCTCACATTGTGCTCAACAAGAACAACAGTTTAACAGTAAACAAATTTACAAAATGATAAATGGCGCTTACATTGGACATCAACAATTTCTCAATTGATTTTTCCAGAAAACATTATTTGATACAGTATGTATCAGTTTTATCCAAATTTGCACAAAACAATGGTGAAATTAATGCAGATAATCTGTTATTACTTTAGATATATGAGCCATCTTCAGAGAGAAAATTATGAAATAGCAGTTCTTCCTAATTAGATTATATTTATTGAACTTCCCATGACCTCTGCAGCATCGCCTTAAATTCCATTCCCTGACTTTAAACCAAACTGACGCCCTTCCTCTCTGTCCGCACCTTTCCTTTGCCATCTGTGATGGTTGTTATCCATCATGTCAGTCATTGCCGTCTAATCCCTCCGCAGCAGAGTGACTGACCAACTGTGTGACCTTCTGCAGTGGAGCTCATCAGACTTTAACCAAACTGGCAGCCGATCGATTCTCAGCCCGCTTGCTTCTCAACACACTGTCCATCAGTCAATGTCCTGCCAATACATCAGAAGAACTGTATGGTGTGCTGTGTTGTGTGAGAGTCGGTGCTGCTCTCCATCAGATTGTAAGCAGTTTGATGAAGCGTATTGTTTGTTCTCAACGCGCAAACAGGATTGTGGGAGTTGTGTGAAACTTCACAGAGACGGTGTGAAGCCTCTTTGTTAATTTTAACAAAAACCTTGACTTATTGTGTTAATTAGAATCTGATAAACACAGAATACATGTGATTGGTTAAGAAGTCTTTCAAGCGATATCACACAGTTATAGGGGAGTGATTCTGCACATAAGAGATTTGACTGTTGTCGCCAGCATGACCGTGGTGAGAGCATTACAGTGGTAAAAATACCTCTCACAGCCTGTTTGACACTTAGAGACTTTAATACAACTGCAGGACTCTGCTGTAACTTCCATGCATAGTACCAAGCAAGTAGACTTCTATCTCCTAAAGAAGCTGCAACACGACCGTCTGATCCTCTTCAAATCTTTATTATATGAAGAAGCAGTAGTTTTTTAGAACAAATGTGCTGTTCATCAGGCCCAGAGGAATCAAATATCCAATTTACACTGAGATGATGACGTTTTAAATTAGACTGAAATTACAAGGAAATCAGCTATTGCACTTCCAGTCAACTGAGACCAGGAGAACTGTTGTAGCATTTATCTGATCCCTGATCAGTTCAAACACTGAACTATCTGTGCTGGTGACAATACTTTTTTCTGTATGGAACAATGTGGATTTGAGCTGATGAGACTCTAAAACTTTAGTTTGTTGTGTGTTCAGAAATACGACTAATCCATGTATTTGTGTGAGTTTACAGCTAGTTGTTCGCTAGCAAGTTTGTTATTGCTAATTGCTAATAACTAAACTGTAAAATGACAAGTGGGATTCACACTGTTGTGACTTACTGGGATTCTTGAGTTGAACAGCCATCGTTAAAGTTATTAGTGACACCTGTGCTTTTACTGCTACGACAAGTCAAAACATCTATTCAAATGGTCATAAATACAGTTCAAAAAGCGAATAAAAGTGTTGAATGTGAAACAGACTAAACATAATAAAAGAGATTTTAGATCTGATGCTGTCTAAACCTCACTAAACCTCTTGAAAAAATATGCTTCGCCGTGCTGAGGGTGGTCTTGCGTAATAGAGCTAGATTCCATTTGTTTGTTTTGAGTTTATACAGCATGTTAAGCTTGTAAGTGGAATTAGAAACAAGGCCAGTGTGTGCTCCCTCCAGGCCTCCTCACCCACTCTGTATTTTTAGCCAGGAAGCCCCAGATAGCGTGGCAGCCTCCCCTCCTGAACTCAATGCATTTTAAGTAGACTTATATTAGGCTTTAACTTGTGCTGACTGAGGAAGCATGCCGTGCCATAAGGCAGCAATTTAGTGCTCTGTTCCTCTCTCAGATATTCCCTGCCTTCTCCTACACTCTGTCCTCTTTAATGCATCACACAGCAGCTCTTCAGCACTGCCTCCTTTTCCTTATTTCCCATCCAAACACTCAAAATAGTGAAGAATGCCCTGCAGTTGCTGCCCTTCACTCAACAGTTGTCAAGCTGTGATATTAGTCGCATGATATTAAATGTCAATGAAAGATCAGACTTGGACTTGTCTCAGCTCCTGCTTTAACACATGCAACATCCATGTCGAGTGCTAGAGGCTGTCTGTTCACACCACATGGAATTTATAATGGGGTTTCCTGTGCGAGCAGACGCCTGTGCTCTCCACACTGTCGGCAGAGGAGCTAAATCTCATCTTTGCTTTGGATGGAGGAGCTCTGGCTGTGTGATGTAAAAATTGATTCGTTGTGTTAACAGACCTTTATTGCCCTGGTGCACAGCCAAATCTCAGAGAATGACTTTCCCATCAATAGGCTCTCTGAAGTCCACAGTAAATCACAATAGTGTTAAAAGTAATGCGGGACCCCGCTGTCTGCAGGGTAGAGCTGAGGGCCCCGTGGGTCTGGTGCTAATTTAATGTACATACTCAAATTAAGGCAACACCAAAGGATGAGTCCTTTTGGTGTGAGTTACTTGTGCAGCTCAGACCACTGAAACCTTACTTACTTGAACTGATATCTCAAAGAATGAGCAAATAAAGCCAAAACTACAGTATAAGCATGACTAGATGACTCCTGACGTCCTTTTCTTATTTACGCACTCTTTAAGTTAGCGTCAATGTTGTCCTTCTGCTTCGCTTTATCCCTGCTGGTGAATGCTCTCAGCCAGTGTAGCTGGAAGTATTTTCTTTTTACTTTTCCATAAGAAGAAGTCATTTACAGCGCTGCCATTCGCGCCTGCACAGTATGAAAAACTTTCACCGTTGTGAAGCCGGAGCTACATAATCCATCACAGCAGCCACCACTCCTTGATTTGGTTTTGTCAAAAGTTTCAGTTTTATTGCTGTTTCATCCCGCTCCAGTGGAGTGTTTTCATATCACTGCTCACACTACTTCAGTGTCAATCACCTCACACCCACAGGGGGAACTGAAGCCTCTGCCAGGAAATAAGCCCTCGCAAACATATCGCCTTGCAAACATGATTGTTACGTTAATGTCTTCTTACTCACACCCTGTTGCCTGGTCAGTGGTTCGTTTCACGCTACATCTGAGACAGTAGAGATGGTATTTCAAAACCAGGGAAAAGCAGATCAGTGTGAGCTATCTGCAGGCAGCACTGACGCCTGTTTTTCCTTCGGTGATTCTCTTATATGTGGTAATGGGCTGTATTTTTCCCTTTTTCCCTTAGGTACCGCTCTGGTGGTGCAGTGGGACCATGTCCACCTACAGGACAACTACAACCTGGGAAGTTTCACCTTTCAGGCGACGCTGCACAACACCGGCAGGATTGTGTTTGCATATAAAGAGGTCAGGACTCCTTTACCAAACCTGCTTTCTTATTTCATCTCCGGTATCAAAGACAGTGAAACACATTTGAATGAATCATTACAGGTGAACAGCATGAACCGCGCTAGAATATTTCAGGGCTTGATCGAGGCATTTCATGGAAAATGAATAACACGCAGCTCACATGCTCTTTTTAGTTTTCAGCATGTGTTTTCACTCTGGTCATTACACAGAAGAGTGACGCCTACATGACTGAGAAAATAAGTTTAATGACGGCCGCTCCTTAAGAAAATATCACTTAATGCCCTCATACTGTTTGCACATGTTTGATTTGACATTATTTCAAATTATGTCAGGTTTTTCTTAAATGTCCCAATAGTGTCGATTAATCTTCTTTATTTCAAAGACAAATGGATATACAAGTGAACTGAACACAGAAAAACAGATGGCAATGAAAATATTATCCCGCAGAGACTGCTGCAAGAGGCAGAAATTGCAATAACTAAGTAATGATCTGTGGTAATTGCAATGGTTACAACAGCAGGGCTCCTTCTTTTATGACTCAGGCATCTTTTCTGTTATTTTCACCTTTTAGACAAGCTGATCTGAAAGCTGCGGGAGTTTTTTCTAATAGGTATTTCATTATGCTGCTGTTATTGGTCTGAAAAGAGCAACCAGACCTCCTTCTCATTTACCTTAAAGAATTTATCCGCGAAACATTGAGGACTTTTTGTCCAGTTTAACTCTTTACTTTTTACTTCCTTCTGTGTCTGAAATGTTTATTCTGTGCACCAAAGACAGACGTATGCTTATTGAAGTTGCATAATGGCCCAGCACATTCCCATGGGAGATGATGATAAATTGGTTGAATTGTCGGTGCTGTCGGGCGAGCCTGTCCCAGTCAGACCATCGTGGTTCTGGTAATTGATTTCCCCCTCTTCTATTTCAGATCCCCATTGAGGTGTCACAGATCAGCTCCGTCAATCACCCGGTGAAGGTGGGCTTGTCTGATGCCTTTGTGGTGGTCCACAAGATCCAGCAGATACCCAGTGAGTGTCAAACACACCTCTCCAGATTATATTTGCTCACTTGTATGAACCTTATTTAAATCAGCTGAAAACATCAAAAGTCCACTGGAGGCATAATTTTCAACCATCTCAGTTAGCGTTAATTAGCAAACATTTGCTGAGGAAACCTGCTGATGACAACTTGAATAGCAAGAAAGAGAAGTTTTTCCTCGCCACTGTCGCCAAGTGCTTGCTCATGGGGGAATTGTTGGTTTCTTTGTAGATAAAAGAGCTTGGTCTGTACCAGCTCTATATGGAAAGTGTCCTGAGACAACTTCTGTTGTGATTTGGCGCTATACAAATAAAATTGAATTGAATTGAATTGAATTGATGAACTGCTTTTGTTCAGTTTTGTGTGAAATCAAAGGCTCATTGTTTGAAAAATCACCAAGAGTCTGGAGTGGTAAACCTGCCACTGAGCTGGAAAACCCCTGCAGCTCCAGAACCACATTTCAGATGTACAGATGCAGGAGTTTAAACAACAGATGAAAGCGGTGGTTCAGCGAATCTGCATAACATACAAGTGAAAAATGAATGAGGGATGCTTATTTTGAAGTGCAGCTCTGCTTCGTGAATTCCAAATCCAGCAGCGACGCAAGAGGCAACGCAACTGCCCTGTCGAAGTGAAAAAGGAACGAAAACTTTGTGTTTGCGTGTGTAGGCAGCTGTTTTAGAGTAATAAATGTTTATATTTATTGAAAGATCCTTCATTTATACGATCCATGGGGAGTTCTCCACCTCTGCAGGCCAGTGATGTGGTAAACTGCATCCAGTAATGCAAAGCGTTAGCAACAGTAACTAAGGGGGGCGGGGCTTAGCAAAGAGTCATTAAGATGACTGACTGCATTGTCTCATCAGCTTCCTCTTTACCCTTTAAACCGTGTCTCGTACCTCTGAGTTCAGCCCAGCCTGTTCTGCTTTAGCTCCAGCTGTCACCACCTCTTCTCCAACACTGTTCCATCTCTCTCAGTGGGCAGCAGGCAGGGCTGTGGGCACAGCTCCAGATCTGCCTCTCCCATTTGCTTTTGAGGTACTGCAATTTAGGCCCATTAAATTTAAAGCAATGCGAGCAAAGGGGAGACACTTCAGACCTTTTCATCCACAGTCAAACTCCCTCTCTCTCTCTCTCTCTCTCTCTCTCTCTCTCTCTCACATGGGCTCTGATTCAAAGTCTGCCACAATAATGAGTTGTCAAGTATGATTTATTCAGCCATTTAAACTCTGTTTTGGTTGCGTGTGTGAAACTTGGATCGCATTTATTTCAAAGTTAATAACTCATAACTTAAAACCCATTACATAGTAAGGGCTTTTTTCGTCCTTCATTCGGCATCTTCATGTTAACTTGGATGTGGAGGCGATTGTAGCTCAATATGTCACGAGACTGACGTTTGTAAGTCTGCTTTAAGAGTAAAACAACGGTACAAAACACCACATCCTTGGAGTGGTAGGATTTTCTGACATGGACTTTGTTTTCTGTCTCATTTGAAGCCTTTTTCTACAAAATCTCTTTCTCGAAGGCTGCAGTTGGCACTGAGTGATTTGTATATTGAACCTGTTAGCGCAGTCATCCGAGACTTCATAAACCGAGCTGTCTTTGATGCCTCTGACACAGCATGATGAAACCAGTGTGTGCAGCTTCTTGGTTATGGGGCGATGAAATCTTGAATGGAAGCAGATTGAAACGGAGGTATTGTGTTGAACGTGAATGACGTCTCTGAGGAGTGTTTCTCTTCTTTGTGTTCTCTGATCGTCTGAACGATCACATCGCTGCACTTACTGTGCTTCTCAAGAAACCTAAATATTTTAAAGTATCTAATTTTTGGAGAGATCAAACAGACCAAACTGCATTTCTTCAGATGCAAACAACGAAATACGATACCTGCCTTGCCCTCATTTACATGCATCACATTAAATCCAAACGATGTGTCCGTATTTGAGACACTGCTTGATAATTGACGTCTTACTTAGTGTTGTTACGCCTGTCAGAGCTTTCTGTTGTGAAATGCTGTTTACCACAACAACAGTGTCAGGTTTACCACTAAAAATTCTTTGTAATTTTTGAGAGAAGTCTCTGGTTTCACACAGAAAAGAACGAAAGCAGCTTCTTATTTTCTGCCTCTGGCGTTGTGGATCATAATGCTTCAGAAATATTTAAACAGACAAAAGCAGTCTTCTCATGTTAGCCTGTGTCTTAAATAACAACTATCTGGCAGAGGCAGAATTTATCAACTATAGCTAGCTGAAACTAATGTTAGCTCCCAGAGCTGGTTGAAAAACCAGGTAACTGCTGTCTTTGGAAAATGTAGCGCTATCTCGGGTAATGTTGGCTGGGGTTGCTTGGAAAGTTCCAAGCTAATTAAGAGACGTGAAACACGCAGTTTAATCCGTTTGTTACATTTCTGTCCTTCGGTTTTTGGTTTCGGGAAGGCTAGATTAAAGAAACAACCCTCCAAACTCTTCAAATGGAGAGTATCGTACTACAGCCCGATGCACACTGCTTCAACATGAAGAGTAATCCTTGACGGGCCAGCAGTGCCCAGTGATGGTTCCTTATGTTATGATTGGACAGTCACTTTTTTTTTTAAATTAGGAGTCAATTTCTAAGACTGCCTTCAGTCACTGCAAGCAAAATCAAACTCCTGCAGCAGCTGAACCAAACAAAGCTTTGTTTCTTTGTTTCTTGCTGTACAATGAGCCAGCAGAGCACACAGGTTCATGTCCATGTCTGCAGGAAAAGGGCAGTATTTGCATCCTGCACCCATCAAGGCCTTGATGTCTGTGGAGTCTGTGGAGACAGCAAAGGATGCAGCACCAAAGACCCAAAGCTCTTATAGTAATAGTCCTTATATTGATGCAAATGATAGAGAATGCCGCTTAAATAGGAGGCTATACATAGATGGATGGGGACTAACCTTTAGAAAAAGCAAGAATCAGCAGTTTTCGTGGTGAAACAGTCCCTCCTCATAGGATGGTTATTAATGTGCTATCTTAAGTCATTTGTTCTTGATCTCTGCATGTACAGTCGAAATGTAGGCTGGAAACGATGCAGCTGAGAAGACATTTCCTGTAAAGTGATGTTATTAATTTGTTTGAAAAAAAGGAGGTTGTGCTGTGGATCTGTCTAGATCTGCTTCAGATCTTATTTAACAGCGATTATCTGGGTGAAGGTAAAAAATGTGACATTTTTCAGCATGTATCGAGGCAGTCATGCCAGATTAATAAATGGCCTCTGATGGCGGGAATGTTAAGATTCCATATCCTGGGAACATTAAACCTTAATTACCAGAGAAAAAACAGAGAGGAGAGGCATGACCGCCGCAGGCTGTACCATGAAGAAGTGTTTCAACTCGGTTAATTGTCTCTGAGGCCAATTACTGCACAGCAACCATGGCAACAAGGGGACGTTTTTTTAACCGACTGTAGCTTCGCCACGGATTAAAAGCTCAAATAAAACATTTTACACTGCTTCCAGGCAGAGCAGGCCGACAGCCCATCCAGTAAAAGAAAGAGATGAGAGAGACGATTTGTGGGTGTCCTGTGGCCACGGTGTGTAATTAACAGGTCAGGTACAACCACATGTGAAGACCCAGGTTTTAATATACTTTCTCAGTGCTAGATTCTGCAATATCAGTCAGCGTGAGTTATCCCGAAAATTAAGATAAAACCACCTCAGCCTTTGGATTAATAATTGTGAGTCCCAGGAGGAAGATGCCAAGACCAGAGCTATTAATTATACACAGTATGCAGTCTTCATTCTGTTTTTCTATTTAGGTTTGGGAAGAAAAACAGTGTTACTCAATATATCAGAGATGTCGACGAGCCAAGAGTGTAATCATGAGTTTTAAGAGGTCGACTGTTTTAATATTTTGTACAAACAGCCAGAGTGCTGTCCGATGAGCGGACAATGCAGTGCCTCCAATCTCACCATCGATCCTTAACTCGATGCACTGACATCACATTTCTACTGATTTCCAAACAGTTCTTGTGATTTTATGAAAGCAAGTATCCAAACACATACGTTTTTCCCTTTATGTTTCTTAGCTGAGAAGAGCTGTTAACTTCTCTGGATGTGATTTTGATTTGAATGGGATGTTGACCGTCTCGTGTGTAACTGACGTCACACTTCTGCAAACCTTTGTTTGATAATAACAGTGGAAGTTAGCTAAATCCTCATTAGGCCTTGTTTATGTTGTGGCTGAGACCAGGCTATAATTGATCTGATTGGCTTCCTTCCACTTATAAACCAGAGGCCCGTGAGGCTGCACAGTGTGCCCACACACCAGCGGCCTCAGGCTGGGGTACTGACCTTCCTCTGGCCCCCACCGTGTCATTAGGCACCTGATAATCCCTCTGCTACAGGCAAGAGGAAGTCAGGCACCCGGGGAGGAGAGAAGGGGAAAGGAAGGGCGGTCTTATTCTCAGGTTATACCGAGCTGGCTCACATTTGCTGCTTTGATCAGTTGTTCTGTGTATAATCAAACCAAGCAGGTCTGCAGGGAAACAACATCGTCTCACATGAGAAGAGCAAGAGTGTAACACACACACTCAACTCAACTAACCTTGAATACTGTCAAATGAAATGGATTTTTATTTACTTATTTGCATTCTTGTCCTCAAATCTGCATAATCTGATGTTTTTGGCCACTGGGGGGCACTTGTGAACACATCACTGACATATTATCGCCTTTAACTTGAAATGGTGAATTGTTAGCAAACAGTTGCTTATTTGCTAAGCTAACGGTCTCCTGGCTAATGGACACAGCAGAGTGGAAATGATCTTCTCATCTTATTAAACAATGAGCTTATTTCCCAAAATGTCAAACTATTCCTTTAAATTTTAAACTTTGTTAGCATATTACAATACCATAAGATGAATGAGACTTGCAAGTCTCTGCTTGCTGCTATTGAATAGAGGATATTGAACATAGTTTAAGGGAAATGTAATGTATTGAGCCGTGCCACACGCACGTTTCTGTGCATCCTAATGATTTATTTTACAGACTTACTGTTTTATGGCTGTAATACTTGCACAGAAAGTTTCATAACCAAATTAAGGTTTAGATTAACTACTGTATTAACAGCACCAAGTTCGATCTGCTAAGATACCACACATTAAAAAAGCCTTTCTCACTTTAACAAAGGATGTAATTTAAACTTGTCTTTTCCAATTCCACCGACGGCAGTGAAGATGCATGGCCAGCAAAAGCAAGCAGCCCATTTCACACTGACCCATATGAGTTATAAGGGCCAGAATGCAATGAGAGTCAATGATGTATCTAATCAATTGCTCCATCTTACCCCGGCTGATGACTTGCTGTTACAGATGACTGGGAAGGCAGCCTTTCAACAGGGTCTGATTGATATCGGCTCCCAGGGGAAATTGCTATCGTCCATTGCCAAGTTGTGGGCTGACGCTTGGGCACAAAGCGAGGGGAGAAATAAAGTGCTGTGGTAGCATCCCTTATGACCTGATTCTGCCTCCTGCTCTCTCTCCTCTTTCTTCAGGGACCACTTGTCCCAGTTTTTATCTCTGGGTGGAAGATTTGTGATGGTTTGTTCGCTTTCTCGCTCTGTCTCCTCTTTCTTCAAAAATATAGACGTGAGGCGGAGGACAATCTACGAGTACCACCGCGTGGAGCTGACGAAGACGAAGATCACCAATTCTACAGCCGTGGAAATAATGCCTTTACCCAGTAAGAAGAATTTATTGTAACTGCTTCAAGCTCAGTCAGTGTAGGCTTCTGGACAAGTATTATTAGATGGATTCCTTCTCATTATACGACATATAGACCTTTTCCTTGGCTGTATGTCCATTAGGCTATTGATTGTATAAATGGTTTGAGATCTGACCGGTTTTGACCCTTTCTCCTCTCCAGCCTGTCTCCAGTTCACCAGCTGTAGCTCGTGCATCTCCTCACAGATCAACTTCAACTGTAGCTGGTGCCATCGGCTCAACAGGTTGGACTGAACACTTTCACCCTCAAAAGATTGACCCGCGTCTCCTCTTCCTCCTCTCCCTCCGACACATTCTCACCGTGGCTGCAACTGAAATGAAAAAATGTCTCCCAGAGCCCAGTGTGACTTGTTTTGTCTGACAAACAGAAGCTGAAATGTTCAGTTTGAGCAAAGTAGCAACTCACATGGAGTCACTGGACAATCAAAAGTTAATTGAATGATCAATCAATCAAAATAGTTACGAAAGCTTCTCCTGTCCTTCAGCTAATCAGTAAGGTTAAACTTATGTTCTGTCTGCGGTTTTGCATATCTTAATTACAAACAACAGCCATCTGGAGAGCTCACAGCCGTCCGCAGTATCTGTTACCGCCGCAGCAGAATCATATTCAGTGAATGGGAATGTAGTTCTACCATTTAGATGAGACAGCAGCGCGTTTTAACATTCGCTCAGCTCACACCTGTTCTGTCAACCTCTGCGCCCCTTTTTATCTTATCCTTCCCGTCTCCCCTGCACTTCAAACGAACGTAAATATTTGAGCTGCTAAAAGAAGTGTTAGCGTTCCTCCTCAGACTTTCCTGACAGCTGAAATGTGAGCTGAGGTGGGTTTTGTTTCGCTGGATGGAAAAGTTTGGGTGAAAAAGGCAGCGAGAACAAGAAATAAATTATGGAGAGACCGTTGTGTAATCATTCATAGACTGAAAGTTAAGACAGTTCCAGCTTGCAAGTCAACAGATGTTTACTGTCCTAATAAATGTGTAGCCTGGGTGTGTTTTTGGAGGCTGTTGTTGGGGTTTATTCAGCCACCATCTCTTCTCTTTCAAATGCTGCTGCACTTTGAATGCCCTATGCATCAAATATTAATCTGCCACTCTATTATTTTGGACTCATCATTTATTCTGTGAGTAATGTGTTTGACGTGAGAAATATGCAGCATTTCTGCTCTGTCCGCTGAGATTTGTTATTTAGGACTCGCGGGGGGTTTTGAATTTGACTTTCGCTTCACTCTGCATCTTAAATCCTCCTGCCTTTGACAGAGACAAACTCATTTACAGTACAGTGCAGAAACATGAAGAAGTGTTTTTCCTCTTAGCAATTTATGGACACCGTGGAGAGATACTGTATGCCTGTAGCGGTGCTCTCATTAGGCTGCATTTTAATTAGCTCTTGCTGTGTTAATATCTGACTGTTCAGTCTTACTCTGCCCTTTGTATCCTTTAGCCGCTTCCTCTGAAAAAGGCAAACATGCCTTGAACACCCACTAATTAAAAACGGTGGCAGCCTCGTTGGCTCCGGGGTTAATGAAAGCCGCTGACATTTTAAGAGAAAAACCCTGATGAACCTTTCTCACTGTGAAGTGCTGGGAAGGTGAGAGCATGGCGCCTCTTTCATGCTAAGTTCTGAACTAAATTGGCTTGTTGTGGCTGATGTGTGCAGCCGGTGCTGAAGCAGGTTAATAACGCAGGACAGAATTTCCAGTGGAACCGCAGAGGGCCGTAAGTGCCCGTGTAGCCGAACATTGATGTGTTTAGAGGAATTTTATTGCTGGTGAGCGTCAGGAATGCAGCTCTT
The DNA here is from genome assembly GCF_039877785.1 of Chaetodon trifascialis. NCBI lineage: Eukaryota > Metazoa > Chordata > Actinopteri > Chaetodontiformes > Chaetodontidae > Chaetodon > Chaetodon trifascialis. The sequence goes on from NC_092073.1 coordinate 17,357,866, forward strand.
TGGTCATTATGGAGACAAATATTGAGTTTTAATATGTCTCATTAGTGAATCTAATAATGCAACTGCATAAAAAACAGTTCAGTCTCACATCATAGAGTGTACAATCCGCAAGAGGACAGCTTATCAGTGTCAGGTTATGCCTCGCATGGATGAAGGTGCACTACCAGTATTTGGTGATAATGATGGGAGCTAAGGACAAATGTAGCATAAAGGGCAACATCGGGGACAAGACCTTCACACAGGAGACCAGGGTTTGAGTCCAAAGTGAAGCCAGTACTCACTGTTGATTGTTTTAAGGAAACAGTTATTTATATATTATTTATATAAATAGTATTAAAAACAGGGGTTAAAAACAGTGTGTGAGGTTACTTTCTGCAGCTTGAGAGACAAACAGTCTTTCCTGAATTTGAGGTGGCATTTCAAGAAGTTGGAGTAAAGTCTCATAATGAAATCGATCCATCCTGCTGTGAATGCAGGAAACCTGAGGAGAAATACTCTCTTTGGTGGATTCATTTATATTCAGATGAAGCACCGCGGCCCATTTGTAATTAAAAGCATTGTGGTTCACTGCGCTAGATGGCAACGAGCTGAGATGGATGCCATTGAGAAGAAACAAAACACAAGCTCCCCATAGGCACAGGTTAGACCAGACCTGCTCGCTAATATTGTGTCTCATTCTGCTTCCCTCTCCGCAGGGAAAGCAGTCGGGCAAAAGTGGGGGATTAAGCGGAGGAATCTGTCTCGCCTGATTGAGCAGATGAGGCTGAATGTTTTTGGGGGGAAATAAAAGGAATGGGATGATTAGAGAGGTAGAAAGATGAAAATGGACTTCTTCACATAAAGCTATTAACATAACAATATGTTCACTGGAGAAATGGGGCCTGCTGGGGATGTCTCAGACCCTACTGGACTCATATTGTCCTGGCAGCACAAAGCACAGATACCGTTGCTGGTTTTAAACTACAGCTTTTCTGCATTGCCCGTTAGTCATAGGTTGTTTTCATCTGTGGGCATTTTTCTATACGTCTCCCACCTGCAGGGGCACATAATTTGCAGACTACCAAAGCTTTTCAACTCCAGTTTATTGGGCAGAGCGCAGTGTGAGTGGGTTTACTGCTTTGCATGCTAACCTTTCCTTCCAGACACAATACTGTTTGTGGCAAAGGGCCAAGACAGAAAGATGGCGAGTTCACCAGTGGGCGAGTTAAAATTTTGATCCGTTTACAGCATGAAGGATTAGCAGCTGCCGCCTCGATTACTGTCTGCCTTTTGAGGTTATTAGGAGTCTTGGACCGTGATACACAGTCGACTCTACAGCACCCTTATCCCCAAGGCCCCATGACCTATTGAACTTCCCCCTCACAGATCCTCTGTCTTCATGCTGTACAAAGCTGCCCCCTCCTTGAATCCAGACCTCAGGGGGAGGCAGTGGGAGGTGCAGATGTTTGGCTTGATTCAGAGTAAAAATGTAAAAAGTTTCATAATCTAAAATGAGAAATCATACCTGTGACTCTTATGAGCGTGGTTTAAATGACGCTACAAATCTGTTAAAGGGCCACCAGTTTTTAGAGATCAAGATCAGTTCACTCGTCATGAGGAGTACAAACTCTGTGACTCTTAATCCTTCCCCATGCACCGACCATACAACCATATTTATTTAACAGACTGAAGATTCACCTGATTTTTGCTCCCTCTGGCTTCAGGTGTTCCAGTGGCTTTGACCGCCATCGACAGGACTGGGTGGACAACAGCTGCCCAGATGAGGTAAGCAGTCAAGATAAGGACTTGAAATAATGAACCTGCTGAGATGTGTGTGTGTGTTTGTGTTTGTCTGCAGTCTGCAGCGAGATCCCTCTTAGATCCTTCCATGCACATCATTTGTGTTATTTCTGTGACAACATTCAGACGAAGGACAAGATGTGTGACGTCATCGACACCACGCATCTCTACCCCTTCACCACCACGGTTGTCGCCAAAACAACATCCAGGAGCAAAGAGGCCGCTGCAGGCGGGGACGCGCCCTCCACCTCCCACCCTCCCACCAGCGTCCCCACTGAAGGTAAGGCAGAAAACGCAGCCGGGACGAGGCCACGGTGCACATTGAGCCCCGAGCTTTCCCTCCAGCAGTGCTGGATGCTCTGCTCTGGCTTGATGTTACATGAAGTGCATTTGCTGGAGCTGTTCTTTATTGGTACTGATGTGTCTCCTCTTTTACAACATGCACAAGACACCTCTCTCTTTTGGATAAATATGTGCTGTCGCTCTCCACTTCAGCTGAAACAATCATTCCAGATGGCAGGCAGCGGAGCAGGGCTCAGCAGCTGTGTTTGTACCAACTTTTAAACAATGCAAATTGAATAAGACAAATCTCACCAGTCCAAAATAGATGCGTCCTCACAAACCTGTGATCGTGTCGTTCAGCGCTGCCGGCTCGCCATCGATCTTTGTTCTCAGAAATCTTTTATTCCCTAAAAACGTCCTTTTCAGACGATGGGTCGGCCGACGTATCAAAAGTATTCTCATCCTGCTATTGTTCTTAATCATTTTCAGGTTAATTATGAAGCATTGGCTTTCATTATACGACTGTGAAGGCGAGCGATGGCCAATTTTCATTTCTGAAGGCCGAGCGTTTAATAGGAAATTAGAATGGGCGCCGGCTTTGGTCACAGTAAGTGGAAAGTGACTTTACAATCATTTTGGAGTTTAGTGAAATTGGCTCGATCTGATCCAGATACGGAGGCTGTCTGAGAGCTGTTTCCTTTTATTACCTGCATTCTCTCTCTCTCGTCTTCCAAGGTCTTCCAAGGTCGCATTTTACATTTGAGGGCTGCTTCTTGTCGGGTCCCATGACTGTGCCTTTTTAGAGAAAGGGAGAAAACAGGATACAGAGGCAGGGTGAAATTATGTTTTGCTTAAACAGACTGTCAAGTTATGTAGAATATGTCACGTAAAGCCAGAGAGGCAACGCACATGTGTGTGATATGAGGTCAGCTGAACATTCCTGTGAATGGAGGAGAGAGTATAGCTGCAGATCAGGGAAATAAACTAGAATAAACATAGAATTATGGGGTCAATTCTGTTGTGTTAAATAATCATGATTATGATTTCTGCCATAATTAAGCTGATTAGTTAGCTGATTCTGTTAAATCACAAATCATCAATCACAGCACAGCTAGAATAAAAAGAAAGCCCACAGACACCAACAGGGACATGTGGTATGTCGATAAAAGATGTCAGATCCGATTTAAGTACTCACAAGGGCTCACGCTTCATCTGTAACGTCACTAAATTCATGAGAGGCGTCCTTCAGTTCAGCTTCATTCATTCATTCATTCATTCACAGTGTTTCCCCCCAAAGTTCGAGGTCCTCGTGCTCTTTTGATATTGCAGTTTAACATATTGAGCACATGATTCGCTGCGGGAAGCTAACCCAACCCACACTGCTGCACAATCTCAGAGTTATCTCATGCAAATCGTCTTCGAACGGAGGACTCAGGGTTGTTCTGCTGATGATAGGAAAACGGCCAAGGTGTCCTTTAAAGTTTGTTTACTTCCATTTCTTTTTTTCTTCCTCATCTCTGGAGGCGTGGGAGTTACGAGTTGGCTGAATTTATGGTGCCAATTTTCAGCTCAATTCACTTTTTATGGCCTTTTGAGCAATTCATCTAAGTAAACAGGCTATTAATCTTAATCAGCTCCAGATGTGGTGGAGTTGAATCAAAATGATTGGAAGAAGCCACTCACCTACTCAAGTCTTAAATTTTAGTGTGTCATCATGTGACACACTGCGTATATAATCAATACTATACTCACTGCACTGTATGTAGTGTCCCCCGTGCTTGCTTTGGGTTAATCTGGATGCACATTGAGCTGATGAATATCTAATCATTTCAGACATACACTCTTCTCTGATGAAGTCATTTTACTGCATCCTTTTAAGAACCTGAGACACCATCAAACGTAGGTGAGCTTTGAAGGACATCCGGCTTCAGCTGTGCGTCTGACTCATGCTCAGAAAATGTCTATTGGCCATCACAGGTTGATGGAAATGTGACTTTGGCATGTCTTACAAGATACATCAAATATGGATGTAAAAGGAGAAGAAGAATTGCAAAGTATGTGCAGGTGTTGGGTAGACTGTTCTTCAATGCTTATTTAAAATGTAAAGATAAACACTGAAGACATAAATTATTTTAAAACAGGTCATAGATATACACTTAAAGAGACTCAGTTATTTCCAAAAACAGCTGGGGACTCCTCAAACAGGAGGAAATGGTGCATTTGTCAGGGACGTTTGGTCTGCTGGTGAGTCTTTTCATGGGATGTGCAGTAAGTAAAATGTTGAATATCTACAGACTCAGCTGTTGGAGTGAATGATTTTCTGAAGGTGTGCGACCTCACCAGAGGAACTTCATATTGAGGGCCTGATGGGAAATGTTGGAATGAGTTATGACGGCTGAAAGGGAGCGTATCAGTTAATGTCCATAATCCACCTTCAAGGTCCTCTGAAAGGGACTTTTGGCTCCTCCTAAGTCAAGGCTTTGACCTTGGCTGTGAGGTGATTTGGGTTCTTGAACTAAATTTCTTCTGACGACTGAGTTTTAAGATGTTTTTCCAAAACAACTAAATCCTTAAAGATGGCCTGAAAATCCGAGTTTTAAGAGACTAAATGACCTGAGATGGACTCTTGTTGTGTAAGACTGCGGCCTCTGCGGTGTTATTCCACTCTGCTTCTATCTCACTGATGGCATTTTCCCTCGAGTTTTTTTTTAAGGCTTTCTACATTGAAACCTGGGTCATCAATTATTTCATTCTCCCAAAAAAGTGTTTACTTTTAGTAGGCGGCCTTTTCTCTGTCGTGAGTTGAAATGGAAGCTGCGTCACAGCTGGGCTGCTGGATGGGCTGCTGGGTTGAGTGTGATTGCGGTGAGTTGAGGGAGGACTGTGAAAACTGTCCAGCTGTGAGGCAAAGCATGACGAGTCGCCCTACAGATCAAACCAGTTCATGTTGAGAGGACAAACAGAGGACAAGGGACATAAAACACATTTGGTGCGCGCATGTGTGTGTGTGACTGTATGTATGTGGGTGTGTGTTAGTGTCCAGGAAGTCGAGAGGTCACTCGGTGGTATTTGTTATTCAGTCAACGCTGAGAAGCCCTGCACACTTTCTTGCACGTACAGCAGATCAGGTTCCTCAACTCTCACCTGTCTCTATAGCTGCAGGGGTCAAAGGTCAGATTAGAGAGCAGGCTGGGTGGCTCACGGTCGAGCTGGTGATCTGCAGCTGGATGAGAGAGTGGGAGAGACGGACAGGAGAGGAGAAATGTATCTGTGCGGGTGGGAAAATCCCAATGTGGAAAGTTTAGATCTCCTTTCATTCGACTAAACTGTGGCTGCTTCAGAGGAAACGCAGTCAGCTGCCAGGTACAGCCAGCTGAGACTAAAGCAGCAGTCCTGCAGTAAATCAGGAAGGTTATAAAGTTCAGTTTTTGTAGAAACTCTTTTGAGAGGTCTAGTTTTTCAACTTTATGGTCACTTTGGAGGGTGAAGTTTGTGGTGCTGTTAAATTAAAACACCTCTCTGATGCTTCAGTTTAAAGTTCAGCACTTCAACTTTAAGTTCATCTTCAATACCTTTAATCAGTTTTCACCAGATTTGTTGTGCAGTGCAGGACTGACGTACAGCTGTGACTGAAACCTGGCACCGTGTTGAAGTAAGGGACCGTCCCCAAAGTGCTTAACGGTCAAGAGAGCTTCACAGATTTGAATCAGCAGCTTTCTCATTGTTTTTATGGACACTTTATTTGCAGCTGGGCTGAATGGCCCATTGAGTTATTATGGCTGATTTTTTCTTTCTTTTCTCTTTCTCATTTTCCTTTTATCATGAACACTTTAGACCAACTTTCCGTTCTCCAGCCTATGCTACGAATCCTGCTTTGATATTTGAGTACTTTGGGTGACTTATATGTAAAGGAGTGTGCAATTTAAACAATTTAAAACACAAAAAGGAAACATTCTGGATGTTTTCTGACTTCCAGAGTTAAATTCCACCCACCTCTGGTATCAATCTGAACACTGATGCAGATATTTTTGAACAGAAACACATACAGATAGCGTCTGTGTTATTTTCCTTGAGCAGCGCTGATGATTCATATTCATGACCCTCACTCTGGTGTGAGATTTACTCGGACTAATTTTTATGCGGTCGCTTACAGTATAATATCTCATTTAATGATTTGTTTCAGACGCCAAAATGTGGCTGCCGTCGCCCTGTTGAGAGTTGACATAGAAAATCCTTTTGAATTACATCGTTCGGTGAAATATATCAGACTGGTGTATGTGCTGAATTTGCATAATGTGTGTAAAATGTCTGCTACCTCTTTCGAGGAGAAGTGGGTCATGCTACATTTCCGTATTTCACATGTATAGTTAACCCCAGACAGCTTCTATGTGCTGAATTATGCATGCTGGAACATTATATTCAAAGCTTTAATTTTTAATCAGATTTTAAATGGAGTAAATTTCATGTTGAAAGCAGGATGGCCCACTAATGAAGCCACATCTCATTTGGGGCCTTGTATTGTCAGAGGTTCAAAAACAAACTACAAAGAGAAATATTGATTATTATGTCTGACACTTATGTCTTTGTCTCCTCACAGATGACACCAAGATCGCCCTGCATCTCAGAGACAACCAGGGTAGGTCTCTGTCCTCCTCAGCTCTGCCTCCCAGCAGCTCTGGCTGCTGATAAACCGTGCCTTTAATCCCTGCCGTTTTCATGGCTGTGTGTGTTTTCTTTGCCTCCTGTTTTGCTTTTACCACTGACTTATCGGTCCCTGATTGCTTTTTGATCTTTGCGGATGGATATGTGGCTCAATCAGCTGATAAACTTCATCCAGCCGCAGACTATAATGCTTAACTGTCCTTTGTGGGCTGCAGAAATCAATTGCAGTGTCTGGGCTGGTGTGAAGGAGAGTAGAGGCAGCGTGCCCAAAAGTTGTAGTTGTATCAGGGTACACTTTATATCACTTTATATTAGTCACAAAGGCGATACACAGCCGTATTCCTGTTAGGTAGAAAAGAAAGCTGCTGGACAAACGTAACGATGCAGCGGCTTTATAGATGCTAGTATAAATGTTGATCTAAAGAAAACCATATATTTCTGAAACTGCAGGAGGGAATGAGACTGAACTTATAATGCTCTTAAAATAGGTTGTTTTGCATGTTTGTGTGTACAGAATAACAAAGAAAGTACAGCAAATCCTCACAGCTGAGAGGCTTAAATTAGGGAATGTCTGACATTTTTGCTCAGTTATCGAAGAAGTTGCTGATATATCACCTTTATTAACTGTAGAAATAAACAAGACTGTTGTAGCAGCCACAACGCCAACTTTTCCTGCAGGTTATGTGCTGCCTGGGTGGATTTAACATGAAATCTGCTGAATTGCAAAATAAAAGTAGGAGGTAATGCTCCTAAAATTACATTTTTTTAAAGCATCTGTTGAAAAATTACTTCACATTCACCCTGAAAAGAGGAAATAAAGTGAAAACACCGCATCCACAAAGCTGACAGCAGAGCTTCAGACAAAGGCCGTGGTCTTTTTGACAGTGAGGTAAATAAATGTCTCTAACATGTGCAAGACATCCAAACTCTGAACTGGCTTCCAGCTCTATCAGTCTTTTTGGGGATGGCTTCACTAATGTTTCATTTCCTGCTCGAGAGGATTGGAAATCCGCAGCTTCTCTCACACTTTCATTACTCAAACGCTCCATGTCTCTCATCACGCCGGCACTCGTGCGCCGCGCCTGGCACTGTGATGATATCTGCAATTTTTTTTCATGCATCTAACCCTTTTTCCACTGCCGACCCGCCAATAATGTTGCTCAAGGTGAAAAGTAATTGCGAGGAAGGCGGCAGGATTATCATCCTGAGCAGAAAACAGGCAAAGCTGCCAAGCCAAAGATTATTTATTGATTTTGTACAGAAGGTTTTGTCCATATTATAACTGCTGTTGATGGATTTAATCAATCAGACGGTTTCTAGAGTGGTTTGTTTTTAACTGTTCAGCTCTCATATCAGCCACTTCCAACAAGGTGCCCTCTGACCTGGACTCTGGTAGGAAATGTTGAGCTACAGAAGTGCTGAGATAAGGAAGAACAGGAGCACCCCACCCTCAACACCCTCAGCCCTCAGCGCACATTTGCAAAGAGTGTGAATTATAAGCCTGCTTAGTTAATACCGTCAGTTTCCTAAAAAGCCATTAGCCAGGTGAGAGTATGGATGCGCTCCTGTGTTCCCTTTAATGTAGAGCTGAAAGAAGAGCAGCTTGGCTGGGTTTCCCTTGGTCTCATTTGTCCTTTATCAAAACTCTAATGTGTTTTATTGCTGTCTAAGAGCTCCTGCAGTCCATTAGTGTTTACTCAGGCTGTAGCAGTCATAAGGACACAGCTAATGGAGAGTGAATTCAGGGCAATTTGCTAAAGACGTGCCATTTCTGTGCCCTGACTGCATAAATATTACCAAACATTTCCACAATTATGAAGCCAAGAGTATTTTTAGCCATGCTAAATGTTAGAACTGCTTAGCATCAGCATTTTTAGCCGTCCCCTCTTTGAGCATCCTGCTATGACCCAGTAAAGATGATATTTTGGAGCCCTTGCCTCTGCTGTCTTGTTGGTTTAAATAGAGCATCCAGCTGGTTATTTAGCTGCTAGGCTGTTGATTTCTCTCTGAGTCCATTTCTCCGCTCAGTCGCAACCCCCTGCTAACCAGCCAACGCCCCAGACGAACAGCCGGTTGCATCGTTTGTTTCCAGCTGACCAAGAGATGGCTCTTGGGCTCTATAGGTCTGACAGATAAACACAGGAGAAATGCCTTCTGAGAAAAACCAAACAGCCTCATGCTGCGTACTTTTAGTATTAAAGCACAATAGTGAGGATGTCATAATGTCATTTTCTCTGCCAAGCTGTTTTTCTCTGAAAAGCAGGGCTCCTGAGTTGCTAGCTGACGGTGTACTCTGAGAGCTAGCATGAAAAAAACACTACATTCAACACCAAATGGCATTATAAAAACAGTTTACAGTCAGCTTGTGGACAATGGAGCTAATCTTTTCTTTCCGCGCACCAAAACATCCAGACTTAGTGCTTTTTAAATTTCCAGCTTAGGAGTGCACATAATGGCCACACTGACTTACACAACCACACGTTCACAGTTACTGACCACACACATCACACAGGTTTGATTACCACTCGGTTATTCTGCGTGCTGGAAATCAATGAGGCAGGGAGCCAGGGGAGAGGCCGGTGGGCTGACAAGCTCGGCAGTGGCTATAGCTGCTAATTAAAGCCAGGGAGGAGATCAGCACGGGGGAGAGGTTGTCAGGGGGGCATAGAAGAAGAAATCTGTGAATAGATCAAGACTGAACCCGCTATAAATCTGTGTGAGATGCGATATGAGGGCTGCATCCGTGCCATTTGTTTCATAATCGCTTCATTTGTTCTCCCCTGCTATGATCAGTGTTTGGCTGCCGGGTCTTGCCAGCACTGCGAACACAGTTTCTCTCTCTGCTCTGTTCTATTCTTACTCTACGCGCTCTTCCAGCTGACAAATTGCGGGTGAAAATTCTCTTGTATTTTTCTTGTTTGGAAATTGCGCCGCCATAGATGAAAACAGATATTCCCGAAAGGTGACAGGACGCTCTCATCGTCTTCAAAAAGAACACCTGCTGGGTCGAGGCTCCAGTATGAATCTGAGAGAGTACTTTAAAGACGAGTGATGTCTTCCAAGGCGCACTGAAGGACAGACCTATTGTGTAGTCACTATACACAGCCTCTTCAGTTTGCATCGCCACGGCTGGAGGCTACAATAGGAATCTTATCAGCATCTGTAGGCCTGTTTCTTCGTCCTATCAGTCCCATATGCTGCTAACCTTGGCTTGGGATTAACTCTTACTCGTACTTGGGGGAGAGAAGAAACTGCTCATGAATACCTAAACAGAGCACAGAGTGATCATACCACACAGTGCCAAAGACCTAATTTAAACATGAACCCTGAATCTGCTCTCCAAGTGAAGGAAATGTCCCGTTAATCATCTTCTCTAGGACATTAAACTCCCTATGAAATCCACTGAAAATGAATATTTTCAAACATACATGGCTGAAGGAGATTTGCTGTAGAAGTGTTTTTGTTTTAAGTGTTTTGTTGTTTTTTTTTCTTTTAATGTGGGGACAAATTGCAGAATTTGGTCCAGAAGTGTGACGATGTTTTGAGAAAGTGGGTATTGATGAATGATGAGTGTCCCCTGCTGGTCAACAACAGAACTGCAGCAAAAGCAGAAAAGCAATTTTGATGCTTTATCTCAGCATTTTAGGCGTGTTTACTGTTTATTTATAGCAGGCAGTGCACATTAATCATCACTAACATTTAACAGCATCCATTTAAATGTGTTGGGGTTGGCTCAATAGTTAAATTGCACCTGTGGGACCACTGACAAGTAATAAAAAGCATTAGCACACAGTAAAGTTGCAATGAAAACAGGAGAGAAACTGGAGGTATAAACACTTAAGAGTTAACCTATAAACACATTAGCGTTGGTATCGCTGCATAAAAGGCTGTAATGGGATATTTTTGTGTTGTTTTTCAGTGATGCCTGCAGACAGCGCTGTAGACAGGATGCCAGGTACACACCCTCTGCACATCGGTCTGATCCTCGGCATCCTCCTGGTGATGCTCATCATGGTCGCCGGCGTGCTGGTCACTGTGTACGTTTACCATCACCCGACCTCCGCAGCCAGCCTCTTCCTTATTGAGGTGAGTAGAGGCGCTGCCATCTGACATGAAGCCAGGCAGTTGGATTCCAGGTGGAAGATTGTTATTGGCTTTGGAAACACCAGCACACCACAAGGTCCATTGCTTCGCTCTTCTGGGGTCAAGAATGAATTTCATTCAGTCTCAGAGTTTTAAACTTTTTTCAACACGTACGAGAAGTCCTTGAAGTGTTCTGAAAATGTTTTATTTAATCATCTACAACTCCCTGACCACTGGGCAAGCTTTACAGAGGAAGACTGTGTGATATGATCAGAAAGCTCCAGAACAGCTACTGAATGGATCTGGTGGTGAGACTGTTGGTGAACTTTTTTGTAAACTAAAACTTATCTCACAAATTAGGCAAACAGAAAAATAGTTAAACAAGTTGTAGACCTGTAGGATGAGGATAGGATATAAGCTTCGGTAAAAAAAAGATGGACAGTTATCCCTTGACAGAATTTAGTTAAAATGTGAACAAAGCCTTTTGGTTTTAATAAGACCGATTTTGTCAAACCTTCACACATTCCAGTGTAATACTGAGAAAAGACAGAGTTGTACGACCGCACAACAACGCACCACATTCAGGACTCTGTACATTTTATCCTTCAACTCCTGCCTCATACATATGCATGGAGATTTTGCGAGGGGAATGATGAAACTTGGTGCACACAGTCTTTCTTAATAAATGAATGTGAATTCCCCCGAGGATGAGCAGGTGCTGTTTGCAGACTGTGGCACACTGAGCAGTGCTCAAGCGTCTTTTAAAACCAAAACTGCACATGTTCAAAGTTGTTCTCCTCGTCTGTATTACAAGGTCAGTATCAATCACAGGAACTCCCTGATGTGGATGTCTCTCTCTGAAGTGAGGCTCTGTCTTGGCATGCTGTACATCAGACAGCGAATTTATGTTTTTACAGGATGAGGAAGGTGATATTTTTATTATTGTCAACAAAGCTCATTAGAAACCAGCGTCAGTCTCTCGATACTTTCTGACTCCCCTACCCTGTTTCTGCTGAAGATGTAAGACTTAAAAAATGTTTATAGATATATAGTTTCCTTTTTAAAAAGGCTAAATAACTTCCTGAGACTGCTGAGCGCTGTAGCTTTTTGTAAATGTTACTCAAACACAAATAAAATCATGTATTTTCTGGGACTATTTTGTATATTTATATAGAGGCAGAGCATGATTTGTTACACCCTTTGAATTCAGACACTCAAATCAAACAGTGGAGGTTAAACATAGTGCACTATAAAGTGAATATGGCTGATTTGGGATACGAGAGGTTAAATATAGTGCACTCTATAGACAGTGGACACTGGCTGTCCTTAGGTCACAAAGATCAACCTCAGCCATAACCTTTAGATGACACTGTGATCTGTGACCTCACTCACGTCTTCTTCTGCCCGCCCTTGCAGAGACGCCCAAGCAGATGGCCGGCCATGAAGTTTCGCCGGGGCTCGGGTCACCCAGCCTATGCAGAGGTAGAGCCGGTGGGCCAGGAGAAGGAGGGCTTCATCGAGTCCGAGCAGTGCTGAGGGAGGGGGGGGCGCCTGCATCCCCGCAGCCCCCCTCCTGTACCGGCCCTCCTCCCTCCTGCTCCACAGGGACCTCTCACCAGGAACCTCCAGGATCTGCTTATCGGCGGAGGAGCTCAGCGTACACAATGACTCATTAAGACTGCGGAATCGGCCCCTTGAGCGCTACACGAGACTGGATAGAGCAGCCAACGACATGAGGAAGTGAGAAAACCCCGAAAACTGATCCAAGACTTGAACCCGTCGTTCAGCTCCTTTTGGCAAGGAACTGACCTACCGGGGACAGAGGGAGGGAACAGCATTGATGTCATCGACTCAGTCAGCGTTGGTTAAGTTTTGTACGGCTGTTATCGTGCCGCCATGGAGGGATTGTACAGCCTGACTGCCTAGACTGGGTACTGGTGTGTCTGAGGGGGTGAATTATACAATATATATTTTCAGAAACAACAGAGTATGTGAACAGAGATTTCCACTCTATTGTCGGTGGGGTTATACTGTATAGGCCTTTGTATATCCATCAGGTTTTTACTTCCTTTCCTTTTTCTTTCAGTATGTTGTTTTCACAGGGGTTGGCACATTTATCTGTATTGACCGCCGGTATTGCTTTTCAATACCACAGCAGGCTTGATTGACTTTTCCACTGCCCGCTCTGCACAGAGAGGCTGCAGCCGCGCGATATGACGCGAGCTGAACTCCTGTCACCGCGATTGATCGCGGCTCAGAGAAAAAGCTCTGAACTTTCAGCTTCGGCGTTGAAGTTTAGTTTGTGATGTTTGGCCGGTTTCATTTTCTGCAAATGAGGTGTAAGATGTCTTTTGTTCACTGGGAATATCTCAGTGGGTTTTATTTTTAATGGGTGATGGGCACACTCTTATCCTTCTCATTCTTTTGATTGGTTCTTTGATTGATTCCTTACATCATTGACACCATTTTATGTTGTTTTTTTTTTATTTTTAGTTTGCCTTGCCATTTTGTCCTGACTAGAGTTTGCACATTTTTTTTTCCCCATGCACATTTTATTTGCTCATTTGACATGCGGTACTAATGCAAAATGACAAGACAGGCGCTTGTGAGTGTGTATGCTGAATATATTTTCTAAAGTGTAAGTGATTCTCTGTGTGTGTATATTTGTGTGAATGCAAAAGAGAGCAGTTTACAGTAGTGATTGGATATCCACCTGCTTTATGGGTGCATATGTTCGAGCTGGCTCTGCACAGTTGATTCTTATTGATTGGAATCTGAGGTATGTGGATACAGTTTGTGTGAGCCACAAAACACACTGGTACTGGTGGTAGGAGTTTTCTTTGATTTTACAGTGTGGTTTTTTTTCCAAGATGTTGCCAGCACCTCTGTGTTTATGTTATGATTGGCTCATCCATGTCAACACATTAATGTATATACCAAGGCCAAAACATTTGCAGATTCAGGTAACTCATGGCAAACATTTGTAGTATAGCAGTATGGTACAAAAACGTTTTTTATTTTTTATGAGTGGCCTTTTTTTCTCTACTTTTTTACTTAAATGTGAATACTGTTCCAGTCATAACTGTCACTGATCAGTACACAAGGCTTCTAACTGAAAACATTCGCTCATTTCTACTCTTAGGTATCACTTCAAGACAAAATCATGTTTTTACACCAATGATTGTAGACACATTTTAGAGACATGGTCAATATCCTGGAATCCTACTGAAAAAATAAAACGTGCAATATTACACCCGTTCAGTTTGACACTGAAAACGCATAAAAATAACAATCATCTGGATTTTTTTTTTATTTCACACCTTGTCGTCATCACATTGAGACCAAAGACTAATCCGCATCTGTGTGAGATATATCTCCAAGTATTTACCTCAACCTGCCCGCAGCCTCAGCAGCCATAACACCATCCTGAACATACCAGTTTAATTGTAGCTATGGTGGTTTACTGGTTAGTAGGCAACCATTTCCAATATAAACCCGCAATACAAGCGATCTCTCTAAACCCCGCCCCCTAACGGCAATTGTCCAATCGTAGCTACGCAACCGTAACTAGACACGCCGTCAAGATTTGGATTTGTCCACCTTATTTTACAATTTAAATAATAGGCGGGTGGTGTCTCTTTATTTAGCCGTGCCAAAACCAAAATACAAGAGAAACAGTGTAAAGAATGGATTTATCAGTGTTTTTATCCGCTGTATCATGACCGTTAATCAAACGTTAGCATGTCCGGCTAACTAGCTTCTTCCTATAGTAGCAACTTCCAAGCCAAGAATCACGGCATTAATAGTGAATCAAAACAAAGACGGCGGCCTGTCAATATTCGGGATAGGAACCCGTTCCAAACTTGGGAAACGGGTTAAAGTCGTATCTATTATGCCGTAGACATTTTTTTATTCATTTATATGGTTATAGGAGGTTTGGGGGATTCTGAAAATACCGTCAGAATACCGGTAAGTTTTTTTTTCTTCAAATATTGCTGTTTCATTATGTTAGAGAAACGATGTTTATGTGGTGTTATGCTAATACAGGAGAGGCACAAACTCGGGCTAACATTACCCGAGATCGAGTTGCGTTTGCCACACCAGTCCGTTAGTCCTCTTTCTAAGAGCATGCAGTCCAAGCAAAATATTTTTCCTTAATCACAACAGTGTGTTAGCCTCTGCCTCGGACAGCTGTGTACATACATATACATACATATTTATGGCCACTTTTACATTATTCGTATTGTAAAACCAGTCAGCCGGAAACATTTAAAAGTCAGAAGCTAACGTTAGCTTTATTAGCTCGCTAGCTGAGGCTGATAAAGCCACAGTTGTCATTTGGCTTGAAATGAGAAACTTGATTTTGACCACCACTGCCTGAAGTCAAGGATCCATTGTTGCAAAAATAACTTTATTTCGATGTTAAATCTGCCGCCGTATCATTGTGAACTGACCGAGGTCAGAACGAGGTTCGACGTGCGTAGCAACAGTAACTAAGGGGGCGGGGCTTAGTGACGGTAAACGTCAATCATCTAAACACGACGTAAACATTCATCCTCTAAATACGTTAACACATCTCGCCGCCTACATACCCAAAGAGTCATGCGCAAATACCAAACTACGGACTCACTGGCTGTTTTAAACCTTCACACAGATCCGTCTTTACACTGAGTTCTGAGTACAAACCTGCTTTTCAAACCCTCTTTTATGACTCTTCATAACTCCTCTCCACAACAGGACACACAGAGGGTTAAGTTTAACAGGCTGATGGTTTTTTTTCATGCATACAGATTTTTTTTTCATTACTGTTAGCTTGAACCCTGTGGAGAAATTGCTCCTTGCAAGTGCTTGTAACATCTGCTTGTTGTACACTGCCACCTGAAACTGCAAGTGTTTTTATAACCACTGTTAAAATGCAGTCAGAGAAAAGGTGGCTGACGCTCGGATTCGTTTGTCTTAAACACGACCAGAAAAGCTGAAAACACTTTGATGTTGTCTCGCAGCAAAGGCTTCACTTGCTTCACTGGACTGGACTAATCACTTTCACTCCCACTGTCTTTAACAGTGTTATTTTAGATGACGAAAAGCAGCATAGTGGTGTTGTTGAGATAGGTTACTGCTGTGTGATATTATTTTGATCTCTGACTTATGGGTTGGATTGAGAGATGTTACGTCAGCGACGTTTGCCAGAGCTCGATATAAAGAAACAAGAACTGTGACCTTGTTTCTGTCTTATCATGACCCTCCATAGCACACAATGAGACTCAATCACACAGTATCATAGCTGTCTGTAATTTCTGTAACTGCTGTTGTTTTGATTACATTTGAAATAATAAACAATGTTGTTAAATACAAAGACATCCTCAGAATATCTCCATTGCTCTCCTACTGCTGTGTGCAACTGCTTGTCTTTCATTTAAGTGTACATTTGGCTGTATTCATAAGTACCATAGATGAGAAGGAGGGAATTTCATGTACAGCCACTTCCAGTGATCAGCATTCAGGCGTACACTCGAGGCCCAAATACAGGGAAACACTCAGCAGCTGGAAAACGGAGGCACTTACTGCATCACTGTGGCTTAAATGCCACCATAATTAATTTAAATATGCATGCCAAAACTTTAAATAAGATCTTGGCACAGGCTAATTTGGAGGGAAGCCAACATTTGACTGACAGAAGGCTGAACGCTTTCTGTCAGCGTTCATTCTGCAAGTCAGTCCCTTGACTGAAATCTTCCCACAGCTTCATGCAGCCCATTTCTGTATATTATAAAAAAAAAAAAAAAAAAAAAAAAAACTACTTTAAATCATCTGTACCGGCTCTGAAAGAGAGCATGGCAGTGAAAAATGCTGCCCGGTGTGTGTGAAATCCCTGGATCAGGTAGATAGTAGAACTGCCTTCCTGCAGATTGAGGAGATAGAGCTCCACAGCGGTACAGAGAAAACGCTGACTAAACAGGACAGCAAAGGGGAGCTCAGCAAGCTGGGAGGTACGAGGAAGGAGGAACATATTACTGACCGAGCCAGGCAGAACTTACAGACCTTTTAACCTAAGATTGGTTCAGCAGCACTAAGGACGAAGCTAGAATTAAACCTCTATAATGTGTGGCACTAGAACAGACTCAACAGCACAGTCAGAAGTAATGAAGTGTGCTACATGAACACAGGCGCCGCATAGTTTGCATATAAACAGTAGTAAGTGGGTGCTGGCACTCAGCTATGACATTCCCCAAATCAAATTAATGAATGTTGGCAAGGTCACACCAGAGCTGTGCATCATGTCACCATGATGTTTTACTGCCACCTGGTGGTCAAGCTGCAGAACTGCTGTCCATAAAGTAACAAACATAAGTGAGATGGCTCCATTCTGAGGCTGAACGCATCTGTTTTTATTACAAAAAACAATCTGATCCTTTGTGACAGCAGTTTATTTCCCATCTGTTTACTGAACAAGACCACCTACTCTCCTCATGTTCAGGCTGTTTGTTATGCCCGATTAGTGTGTGAGTGGAGACAATAAGCTGAGAAATCAGTTAGTTTGCAACCATTTTAAAAGCTGATTGTTTCTGTCCTTTTTTCAGCAAAAATGCCAAATATACTCAGGCTGCAGCTTAATTAGAAAAAATGGGAGCTTTTATTTGTTTTTTATGATATAAATTGAATATTTTTTGGACTGTTGGTGAGATGAACAACCGATTTGCAGACATCACCACGAGCACTGAGAAGTGATGCTGGTTTTATTAAAACATCTCATTGACTAAACAATGAAGAGACAAATCAAGAAAAGAATCTGCAGCTTAATCAATTACAAAAAGTGAAGTTGCAGCCTCGGTTACCTTATAGCTGTCTCTTCTGTTTGAGCCAGTAGCTTTCATTTTGGCTTGCAGTTACTGCCCGGGCATCTAAAATCACCCCAGACACATAATTTAACAAACTCTTTAGCGACAAATCCTCACAAGTCTTCACCTGTCAGATATTCAAGGAACAGGCTCCAGAGTTTGATCAAAATATACATTTATTTAGACCTAATAGAAAAACAACACAGTGCAGCTGTAGTTAAAATAAAGCCATTCCATCACAACAATCAACTGTGAGTGGTGTCAGTCAGTGGACATGTTGCAGGTCTACAAAGGTACAGCGAAGCTCAGAGAGACAACTCTGCTTTCATTAATTTCTTAAGAGTAACTGGATTCATGCGCTGAACTCAGACAGTAAATGAGTCACCGTTACAAACACTGCTGCAGAGGTGGGCTGTGTCAGGTTACATGTTTACCAGCAGTTTGTGTGCATGCTGCACATCTGCTGTATCCTGACCTTATTTTGTGCCTGATATTCTTTTTCAATTTACGTGCTTGACATTTTGTCATGATTTTAAGACTCCTTCACATGTTAAATAATTCAGCTGTTTTGCGACTGGTGCTACTGAAGTGACATTTACAACAGCAGCAGTGTTTGTAATTGTGAATATTTAAAGTACTTTTTCATAATATTGAGTCCTTTAGGGACCAGTGTACAGCAGGTCCCGTTTCCTGTCTCGTATTGTTGTGTTAAATGCCAACAAACGTCTGTATTTTCCCACATAGGGTGAAACAATCATAGAGCTGAGTTTACAGCATGAGGTTTGCTGAGATTATTAACATATTCATGCAAGACCGACAGCTGCTTTCAAGAAACAGATCTACAGTATTTACAGCAGTGCGAAAGGCTTTAAGTCAGTTTTAAATACTGGCTCTTGAGGCTTTGCTGGTTTTGGTGAGTGAAAACCAGCAGACGTGGGTCCTGAGAGCCAGGAGTGAGGAGTGATCTGTGACATATACATAATATTTAAGGCACTAATTTCCAACCAGGGTTCGTGAAACTCGCAGCTACTCTAGAAATGTTTTTAGTACCGGATTCACACCTACATTTCAGCAGGTAAACTAAAAGCAAACTAGTGAAGCTGAGTATAATTATGTGTGAAACGGCCTGCAGTGGAGGGATATGTTTAAGGCAAGGATTTATGACCTGTTTATGCTTTGTGCAGCTCGGCCAGCGTTATAATGGCGCCATAAACACAGACACACAAGCAACAGCACTGGAGTGATTAAACTGGATTGTTTTGGTGGTGCAACAGTGCCCGATTCATCTGGTGATCAGTGTGGCTAACAAAAGACGACTGAGCTATGAAGGGCCTACGAAAGAAAAAACAGGCACGCCTCCTCATGAAGATTTGAGGGTCTGTCCAGAGCAGCTGACTCTGCTGTTAGGCAGGGACATCTGTCCCCTGGAAGAGGAGCTACGTGACTCCCAGCTGGCTGCGAGTGCATCTGTGTGTGGAGGCTTTATAAGGTCGGCTGTGCAGCAGAAAGCACAAGCAGAGCTGCTTCTAACCATCATTTTTCTCACTGATTAATCTGCAGAATATTTTTGCAGTTAACTGATGAATCATTTGAGGTATAAAATGTCAAAGTAGTGAATGTTAAATGTCAAAAAAGAAGTGAAAAATACCCATAACAGTCTCCTAAAGCCAAATGACTTCTTTTCTGCTTGCTTTTGCTTGAACTAGTGAAAATTTGGCATTTTTGAAAATGATTTACACATTTAATTGATCATTAAGGCAGTTGCTGATTAATATTTCGACTCATCATCGCAGGTCTACACGGCGGCCCATCCTTGCCTCAAGCGTATCCCCCCGCCACAAAGTGATAAAAACATCTGACAGAACCATTTAAGGGAAACAAAATCAATTCTTTAAGGCAACAGACGAAAAATCAATAACAGCTGAAGTGCTTTTTAACTGTACAGTGAGAGTGTTATAAATGTTACAACATGAGTAAAGCATTTACAGTTTGGTCACAACAAATGGGAACTGTTAAAAAAGTAATTCCCTCAACAGCCATTAACAGAATATTATAGTAACATTTTACTAGTGCAGTTCTTCAACTGGTATGCACCTGAAAAAGGAGCGTCCAGTACACATTGGGTTGGATGTTACCTGCTTCCTCGTTTACATTAAATTAAATCCATCCCATCACACAACCTGCAAGACACTTACAAACCTACGAACATCTCGCTAACTCAAGTCCAAAATATCACTATATGTTAAAACAGGGCATTACATATGTTTTGACAGCAGGAAGAAAAGGCGTTTATGTGGCCTCTCATATCATCACAGTAAGAACATAAAGCATCGTAAAGAACGCTCACAGCTAAAACACGCGGTAACATGTCTGATTGAAAAAATAAATAAATCACACTGGCTTGTACATTCAGTAACATTTCTGTTGTTTACCCTTTTCTGTCTCGTCAAATAAGCAGCTTTGCCGTCGGTGCAGTCAGGCAGAGGCTGTTGTGCTTTAGACGGTCCATCGGCCGAGAGTGTCCTGTTAATCTAGAATCACAAAAACGCATTATTACCACAGCTGCATTTCACGGAAACACAAGCTTAATTCACATGGATTTAGCTCAGACCAAAAAAAGCTCTGACGCTGTGTAACGGTTTTACAAAGTGTTCCTGAGTCCATGTAGTAAAATCCTTTATCCGATCATGTGTTCACAAAGTGGTGAACCTCGCTCCATCCTCGCTTGTGAACAACTAAATTTCATGCACACCAGCCTGGCAAAAGAAACTGTAATCTCAAAGAAGACTAGCAAGCTTTAATTGTAATCTTTGATTAATGGAGGGGTCTTTCAAGGCACTCACAACATCCTAAAACCTCACTTTGACTTTCTCCTGAGCAAACACAGGCACATCACTCACTGGAAAGCGGCTCCACCTCCATGGCTTTAGACAAAGCCAGCCCAGAGTTCTGTTTGGGCCGTGCCCCCAGCTCCCGCACCTCCCTGGCTGGATTCTGATTCACATCCAGAGGTTTCTTCTCTTCCTCCACCTCCTCTGGGTTGTAGAAGCCCCCCTCCTCTGCCACCATCTTCTCCACTCTTTCCAGCAAGCGTCCCACCTGGGGATGCTCCCCGAATATGCAGTTGTTAATAACAAAGTACCTTCGCTTACACTTCTCCAGCACCCACTGCAGCTCCTTGCCCTCCCTGCGGATGTACCTCTCAATTGAAATGGTCCTCAACACCTCCGCCCAGCTGAAAACCACAATGGTGTGCTTCCACACACGCTCGCCGAAGAGGCTCACGTGCTCCTCGATGCGAGCCCGGTCCACCTCTGTGAACATGCCCACAGGGATGACGAGCAGGAAGGCGTGTGGACCTGGAGGGCAGAGAGAGGCTCCCCTCACTAGCTCCTGTTTGTAGGAGGATGGTGTATCCTGGGCGGAGAACCATCCCGGAGTGTCAACCACAGTCACCTGCCGCTCCTGCACCTCCGTCTGCCTCTTCACACAGAACTCAGCTGCTCGCTCCAAGCGAAACTCCTCTCGGCCCAGGATAGTGTTCCCGGTCAGGCTCTTCCCCGGCCACCTCCAGCCCAGCACCACCAGGCGGACTTCAGGCAGGCGGTTAGCTGCTTTGGCTGCAGCTGCCGCCTTTCTGGCTTCCTCCTCTGATCCAGAGATGTCTCCAGCTGCAGTCATTGAATAGATATATTTCAGTACTGGAGTAACTTATTAAAATCATGCAGACATTTCTGCAGTTGTGAATTTTCCACTGGTCAACTAATTGCTCAACTAACTTATAATTTCAGCTCCACTTACCTTAATATGCTCTGTAATTTATACCTTTTTCTATATCTTATTTAATATACTAAACGTATATGTCTAGCTTATTTTTATATGTTGTGAATGTAAATTATAAACATAATGATGTAAATAATACGCTTCAGCGAACCCATTTGGTTTATTTATATTGGGATTTTCTACTTTACCTAACTTTCACAAATAAAAGCTTTTGTCAAGTTAGCGCGCAGTGGCAGCGTAGCTTCCCAATTGATCAAGACATACTGCTAAAGTTAAAATATTTGTAGTTAAGTCGTAGTTAATAACAGTGTAAGAAGAACATGACAGTAGGTGAAATATTTCTAACCTCTTAACGTCATAACATATTACGTGTGAAACGTGTCACATCCCGGTCTGAGGGGAAATACAGTTAGCCTGGAGACAGTTTGCTAACTTTGCGCTAATTTTAATAGCCACGGAAACTCCTCATAGTAACTCGCAAGTTAACAACAAACAGTTTTAAAAACATAATGAAGTCACTGGCTCACCTGCCGTCTGAACTGGTCTATTCGCTTCCATATTGTCTTATTCCTGATCGTGGTTTTATTCAGGTATTGTTTGTCTTTGGGAGGCTAGTTAGCCGGACGAGGACTTCCTACCTGATGACAGAGGTGGCAAAGCTAACCGAAATGTAATGACGTAGGTTCCAGCTTCGTCTTTCAAAATAAAGGTCCGACAAAACGGATGCTACGTAACTACACGAAGTGATATTTTTGAAAGTTTATTACAAATGAGTAGCGGAAAGGTTCTTTAAAAATTACAGAACCCACCACTTGAAACTTGTAAAGAATATATAAATCACAAAAAGTCCACATTAACCCAAATATATGGCACACAGGACAAACACTACATGAATACAATAAAGACAATGCTATTAGACAATAGCGGTTTTATTGTTGAATGTTGATAAAGCAAAATATTTACAACATTGACGCAAAATCAGACTTTATTTACAGCTGTATGAAATATAATTAAGCATCGACTCGATGTGTCATAACTGTCTTCATTAGTCCTATGGAAATAGTGCATTCTGTACAGGCTAAGTAAGAGTGATTACTGTAAAGACAGAAAAGGTAAAGAAGACAAGTCTAAAATTCAGTTTGTCAGTTCCTTCACTTAAAAACTTCAATTCCTTGATAAATACGACCTGCAAAGTGGCATTAGAAGCCGATAAGCAAAAAGCTTATTTTAAAAATGATGCGATGCTCTTCATTTTCCCTAAAAACCTTCAAAATTAATACAAAAAGCTAAACAAAGAAAGAGATCTTTGCAGAATTTTTAGATTTGTTTCTCTTGGTGAGAGGCTGCCTTCATGCCATTAAGTTGCCCATGATGCCAGCATACGCATGTCGTCTTCTTCTTCAGCCCTTTTCTTGATTGCTGTGAAAAAGAAAGAAACGGTTAACACTGAATGGGTTAGAAAGTAAAAATTCTCTGTCATTTGTAGATTAATGACTAACTTCTCAACATAATCAGCATCAATCACATGCTTGTAGTTTTGGAGGTGACAGTTCAGTTTTGCTGCTCCTCGAACCACTTCGTAAAGTGACAAACTGTCAGTCTGCTATTCATTTCATTGCACATACAATGGTGACAGTGGTTCATACATGTTGACGTACATGCAGCAGCTTCCTGTGGCTACTACTTAAAATATAATCAGTATCAGGATTTTGCAGAGTTGCACTCACTTGCGCGCTGACTGGGCCGCGCTGAAGGCAGTTTGGAGCTGGGCACGGCGGGTAGTCCGCCCATGCTCCTCATGTTGTCCTCCAGCTCCTCCTGTTCCAGCTCTGCCAGCTCTGCCAGCAGCTCATCCTAACAAAACGCACAAGGCACACACAGGATTCAGACTTCTGTCAGGTGCTTTTTTTGTCCATTTTTACAGTAGTAGCAGATCAGGGAACAGATTAGCACACAAAAAGTACAGAGCGCGTTTCCAAATCTGTGATGTGTCAAGAGTAAATGACAGGATGGAGGAGGAAGGAAATGCATCAACCTCATCATATTCCTCGCCGAAAGGTCTGGAGATGGCCTCACTGATCTCTTGGGCCACATCCTGTTGCTCTGTGATGTCCTGCATCAGATCATCGATCTTGTCAACATCCCTGAAAAGATAAAAAATTAAACAACACTGTAAAGTCAAGTTTAATTTTTTTTTAATTACAGGGCCGCTAATGATTATTTGTCCTTTTCATTTGTTAATCTTTTTTTAAATAGATTTTTGAAATGACGTTTCCATTCAATAACTTCCAAAGGTGACAGTGTGATCATTTTAAATATATCAGATACTATTAGATCTCCAATCAAGAGCCAAAAAAAAAACCAATATCCAAAACACAGTCGTGCTGAATGGTGCCATATCTAAACTTGACACTTGTCCAGTGTTCCTACATGTTCTCGTGGACCTTCTTCATGGCCTTGGCAGCGAAGCCCATGTTCTTCAGGACCTCTGTGTTGGTGTGCGAGTTCTCCAAAGCTTCCCTCTGAAACTCGATGGTGGACAGCGTGCCATCGATCTGCGTGAGCTGCTGCTCCAAGCGCTTCTTCCTCTTCAAGGCCTGCAGGGCAGCTGATACAGAAAGGTCGCAGATTGATGGTGTGACTTACCTCCATCTGTCTATGAGGTATTCAGCGTTCACAAACAACAGATAAAAGGTTCCTCCCAATGGTTATTTTTAGTCTGAGGTGATTCAACGAGCACAAGGCTTCACATGAGAAAACACACTGATCTCTGTAGGTTCCTTTCAATGTCAGATTTAATGAAATACTTCACTTGTAACAAACCTCTTGTATTAGCTGCACACTACCTTAAGAGACGTACGTCTTACAGGTAAATATGTGTGGCCTTGAGTTTAGTTTAGCTCCTTCCTCCACCTCAAAGTGTTTTATCATCTTCAATCTCATTTTCTTATACTTTTAAGAAGTTTTACTATAATATTTCCCTTAAAACTTGGTAAACTTTGACTCTATCCAACCCGTTTTAAGCCATGGCGCACATAGGTAATAAAAGCCTCTAGCAAGGAAGTACAGGTGCACAGATAATTTAAGGCCAAGATAAAAATAAGAGGTACCCCGTTTGTTTTTTGTGCCGTGCTTCTTGGCTATCGTGATTTCTTGCTCTATCCTCTTCTCCAGGTAGTCTTGTTTCTTGGTGAGCATTTCCTCTGTTTCCCGGAGTTTGTGGATGGCCTCCTGGGGCGAAGGTCCGCCGCGCGACCGGTGGTGTTTGGACTTCGAGGAGCTCGAAGAGCTCGAGCCGGAGCTCCCCTTGAATAATTTCGTGATTTTGCTCATTTTTTAGCCGTTGTTGATGTCTGGAGTATAGACGAACTCCTCCAGGCTGTGTGGTTATACTGGCCTACTTCAAATTTTTTCGACGGGCGGGTGTGTTGCGGGCAGATTTTCCAGCTCGACGGCTTTGTCCTTTCAATTCAAACCAGTCAGTAAACGCACCTTTCGCCACACCTTTCATCATTACCTGCGTGACGTGGTGACACTTGACACCTCCCTCTTTTTTCACCCTAAGCTTTTTTTTAATCTCATGGTTGAACGTCTCTTGGTTGAAGTTAGATAATAAACTAATTCAGTTTTTTAATTATGTAATAAATTATATCAGATTTATTCTGTCAGAGGCGAACAGATACAAATATATACTTAAACCTGCATCTTAATTTAATCTAAACAGCCAACGGAACTCGGGGTGAAACCGAGAGAAATTAAAAAAAAAAAAAACAAGAACAGAAGAAGAAGAAAAAAATCTCGGTCACGTGACGTCATGTCTGGGGTCAAGGTTCATGTTGATGTCCGCAGACTCGCGGCTAGCTAATGGCTGAATTAGACATTGGAAAGCACTGTCAGATCGGTTCCTGCAATCAAAAAGGTCCGTGTCATCGCCACCCGAGTCGAAATAAGCAGATGTATTAAAGCTTGACATTATTCTGCCGTATTTGTTAATATGAACCACACCGAGCTTTCCTTTAGCGTGGTTAGCCTGTTAGCTAGCTAGCTGGTATCATTTGACTCTATATAACTGTTAGCTCGCTACATTAGCTCGCATGCCAACGCTAACTAGTTTTAATCATGGTCGGTGTTCAGTTATTATATCAAATAAAAACTTTCCAGTCTAAGTTATATCAAATAAAGAGTTTCGTATGTGAAACAGGTGTTTGTGGAGAAATTATGTTTGGCTCTCAGTTATGTCACTGGTAATGTAAGAGTTTCTGCCCAGATTCAAATGAGTTAGCATCACTGTATAACTGATGTCTCACGTTACTTATGTCTACCATTATTACATCTGCGACTTCAGCCAATAAGTTGTGTCTGATAGACAGATTTTGAGTTGGGAAACATTGAAGTGTTTGTGTTTTACAGCTTGTTGTTGAATTCAGCTCGGAGACTCACTGGATTTGCTTTGTTCTTCTAGATTTCCTTCCGTTTGTTTGTGATTGCTGCAGCGGTGTTTTCTGGTAAGAGTTCATTATCTCGTAATGTTTACGATTTTCCAAAATTAGAGGAAGTATTCAGATCCCGAACTTTAAGTAATGAAGTAGAAATACAACACCGTGTAAGTGCTCAACCTAAAGAAAGGCTAAGTTTTACTTTCATTTAAAAAATCCTATTTAGTAAAGTAATTGCTTGTAACTCTGGTCTAATCAGGCAAACGCAGAATAGGGAAGTAAAAGTACAAGGTTGCATAAGATAGAACTGGTCCAATGAAGCGCATCATAAATGTACTTTGATATGTTCACCTCTGATCAGTCCACATATGTTATTGTTGGTTAAACATTTATATTATTTTTGTCTCGTACAGCCTTGAACACAGAAGCAGAGAGGCACATTCGTGTTCAGAGGTATGTTTCTAATGTCTTTTTCTTTGATAAGATTACCACTGGGACATTTTTTCCTCTGTCCTGTCCTGGGTTGTTTTCATATTTCCTTTATCTTTTTTCAGGAGCCGGTGAAAAAGGAATCACGGTCTGTGGGTGGCAGCACAAGTCACCCATGCTCATTTCAGGACTGCAAGGGGAAAGAACTGCTGCCAGTAATATGTCCGCAGTGTGAAAAACATTTCTGTCTGGCGTAGGTTTACAGTTTTTTTTCCAGCAACATTTTTATTAAACAGCATAGCTTGTGTCGACCTGTACGACACATCTCACCTCGTAGGCTTCATACAGAAGAAGGAAAGGGGTTACAGCATTGTCCTCATTTTTTACAGTACATCATTATTTTATTTGTGAAACTGAAAGGGCCATATTTCTTTTGTTCTTGCCTTACAGCCATCGTCATCAAGATGATCACAAGTGTGAGAAGTTGGAGGTCCAAAAGCCTCGAATGGCAGCCACGAAAGAGCTGGTGCAGAAGATCGTTGGTTAGTTACTGTGCAGTTTGTATCTTGTTGCTCATTCCTTCTTTGTCCACATGGGATCAGTATTAAACAAAATGCTCTCGTCTTGTTATAACTGATGAGCATGTATTTGTGATCCTCAACCCACTTACATTTGGATTATGTGTGTTTTTACTCTCTTGTGATTACTCAGAGTCAAAGGATGGATCCAAAAGAAAAGGACGCAGAGGAGCTAAGAACAGTGCAACTGCAGCTAAGGTAGCTTTAATGAAACTGAAGCTGCACGCTGCAGGAGACAAGGGCCTGCCACAGGTAAAATCCAAGCTGTCTTGATTCTGTTCATAAATACTGATGTGAAAATAACTTTTCACATTGACATGATTACCTGCAGTATTCCTCTGTGTTTATTATTTTGTTCAACTATTCATTTCCTCTCATTTTTTGGCTTTCCAGACAGAAAGAACCTATTTTCAGGTATATCTTCCCAAAGAATCCAAAGAGTCGAGCCAGCCCATGTTCTTCTGCTCCAAATGGAGCGTGGGGAAAGTGGTGGATTTTGCAGCGTCTCTGGCCAGCCTCAAGAACAGCAATAACATACTGACAGCTAAGGTAACAGAAAGCAGGAGTCACTGATAATCACAAAGTTTACAGCTGCCACTGAATGAATCATCCTTTCTTTCCATTTAAAGGGTCACTTCTTTGATTTCTGCATGAACATAAAGAAATTCAATATTTTATGCATTTCTTACTCTGAGGTTTTCTTCCAAGTGTAACTGAATTGTAAACTCTCATTTAAATATTCCAGGGAAAAAGCATGACATAGTGTGTATTTCTCAAATAAGTCTTAACAGTGTTTCTCTGTGCTCTCTGTTTACAGAAACTGCGGCTGTGTCACCCTCTTACAGGCGAGGCTTTCCGGATGGACGACACCCTGCTCTCGCTGCTGGCTCACCCAGAAACCCCTCTGTACAATGGGGGTAATGTGATCCTGGAGTACCTGGACAATGAGTGCACAGGCCTGGAGGATGTTTCTGACTATATCCCACAGACCTGACAAACTGTTTGTGTTTCTATCATTAAAGTATTCTACTGATATTTTTAACTGGTTGGTTCTATTAAAATGTGGAAGCATTTGGCTAAAGGGAAACCATTTTTCAACCTGGACCCTATTTTCCCATGTTTTTGTGTCTAAGTGACTAATGGGGGCAACTGCTTTTGAAACTAGTCCATTATTGAGCGAGAGTGTTGCGGCCATGAAATGGCTGCAGTTTAATCTGTAGCACGATCAATGTACGTCCACTGTGAAATTATTCTGCTCCTTCATGCTGTTCACTGTTCAGTGCCTGATCTCCATATTGCTCCTCTCCCAATATTTTCGGTTCTAACTCTTAATAAGAGTTTATTTTGACCAAATCAGAACTGATGGTCATTGGAAAAGTGGAAAGGCAACCAAGAGATTTTTTGAGTTTCATGTTGTTCCCGTAAAGTTTGAATGAAGTGTGTTTTACGTTGAAAATAAGGAGAGCAATATAACGGCAGACGTGGAATAACAGTCTTAGCCTGTCAGTGGCAAAACTAAACAGTTTTAGTGGACATGCATTGAAAGTACATAAACTCCTTGAAGGATTAGATCGCAGCGTGTTTTACGGCTGCAGTGCATAATATTATTTCACATATTGTTATTGTTGTTAGTTGCTTAGACACAAAAACATGTTAGATAGCAGTGTCCAGGTAGAAAAGCTCCAACCTCCCTTGAACGTAACACAGCAACACCTTTACTCACAATCGAGTTGATGCAGTAGGTTAAGAGGGTGCTATATATTGTGGTTAGGATGTGCTGTTTTATAAAGCATGTGACCAAGTACGATTTATACGACCCAGGTGGGACTTGAACCCACAATCCCCAGCTCCGGAGGCTGATGCCTTATCCATTAGGCCACTGGGCCGATGCAAGATAACAAGCATTGCAGACGTTCAGTTTCACTTTCAGCAGGCGGTCGGATGACAAGGGACGACCAGAAAAGCACTAAAACTGGCTGCTGTTGCTTTGAAGGTGGATTTAATTTCGTCAGATCATCATGCTGCTGCAAGATGCTTAATGCTCCGGTAAGTTTTTAATGAATTCAGTCAGCAAATTTCGCGAAATGTAGTGAAGTGTACAGTATTTTACAATAACGAAAGATGAAATAAATTTGGGCCGTTTGGGCGTATTTTATGCAGAGCCAGAATGAGAATATTTGCATTAATACGTATTTTTAAAGGTTTGTTCCAAAATCCTAGTTGTCACATGCGACATTTAAACAGTAACAATAATGTTCGGCATCATAATTGAATAAGGATAATTTAACGGGCATGACGGCTCTCTGTTGGACGACTAATTCAACATGGTAGCAGCACAAAAGCGCAAAAAAATAAAATAAAACAAATGCAATATTTAAAAAAAAAAACAATGAAATCTATGATAGCCTAATAAAATATAAAGATAATCAAGAAATTTGACACAGCTGTAGATGCGGGACTGACGAAGGAAGTTTTAACCAATCACATTAGTCGTCAAGTATATATAGACAGATGAACTAGCCAATCACGAGGGGGCTCTGATAAAAGTGGGTGTGTATGTCTTCTCAGCGTATATAATGGAAAAGGGGCTGGGTTTGAGCGTACAGTAGATTCCGTTGTTTTCATGAGAATAGATGTGTTGCTGAGGTAGTCGACGATTTTCAGAACCCTTGAGCCATTTCGTTTAGTTATTAGACTAGGTAGCTCGTTAGTTTCTACTTTTCTGATCGAGTCGCTCCGAAAAAGGCGACTTGATTTGGCCAATACAAACCTTTTAGTAAAATCAGGTCGAAAGGGATGCCGCTGAAGACAGACTCCGACGGACGCCAGCAGTCTTTGGATTTAATCTCGTCGCATTTAATCGGGAAGAGCAGCTTTTCTATAAATTTAAAAGGCCTCAGAATAATTCATTCTCGACCGAGTGCTTTTGTAAGACGCTTAAGCTTGAGTGCGAATTAAAAGCTCAGCTGTGAATTGAAGACAGGAGCGTTAATAGCCAGCAAGCTAGCCGCTAACGTTAGCTGGTCAACAACAAAGCGGGGGTCGTTAATCTTTGGCGTCACCGAGGAACCAGTTCGGCGAAGAAGACGAGTGTCTGGTTTTGAACCAGCTGTTTTCTGCCTGCGCTGAAAATATTGCTCGGTAAGTGAATTGTGGCGTAATGTGGAAACAGGAAGACGATTTGTCAACTTCAATTGAACATGGTGGGGGAGGGGCAGCGGTCTGCAGAAAGGGGAAATTGTGTTTTGACTTAAGATTTACCCTCGCGGGGCGCTGTAGCCCGATCGTGCTAATTATTTATGTAACTAATTATATATGTACAGGGTTCATTAGCTTGTAAAAGCACTTAAGCTAAATTGTATTGAACAGCCAATCAGCGGTGCTGTGCTACGTGCGCGTGGTAACCATTGCTTCCGTTTTTATGTAAACTTCATGTTTTATAATGAGCGAGACACGTAGAGAAAAGTCTCCTAACGTGTGTGTTTGTTTATTGTTTGTCACAGACAGCCATGAAACTGTTGGAAAACTCCAGCTTTGAAGCCCTCAGCTCCCGGCTGTGTGTTGAAACAGGAGAGTCTCGCATTCTTGGCAGGTAAGGGTCGTCGCCTTAGCAACACAAGAACACCTGAGCCCACTGCTGTTGTATGTATATATAGTGACACTTCTACATGTGCTAACAGTCATCAGGGGACGAATTGACTCTTGGCAGACTTTTTGGGTGCATTATTTTCAGAGGCCTGTTCACTTCCTGTAGTTGAGGTGCTTTTGCACAGACACGTAGTAAACACACACCTCATCAGCCCTGGAGAGATGCATGCATGAGTCCCATCTTAAGGTGTGTTTGTGCAAATAGCTTTGCGGCTTGTATTTCAGAAGAGCAGACTTATTGGCTCAACAAGAAAATCGACTCTTAAGTGAAACTTCAAGCGTTGTGTTCATACCAAAGCCAGAGAAAGTAAAAGCCACTGTAGTGGATAAGCGCACTTCATGGACGCTGAAGTTCCCCTTATAGGGGAAAAATCATGCCTGGTGTGATGTCATCAAACAAGGATTGTCAGTGTATGAAAGGTGTGGTTGGTTCAGAGATCACTGACAGCGCTCATAAACGGTGGTAGTAGAGCAAACAGACACCTGCAGGCTGAAAGTCTGCTTTCAGAGCCTCCGCTCGAAGTTAATAGCCAACTAGCACTGCATGTTTTTGACTTTGCAGACTGTACAAGCGCTACAGTGTGTTTCAGGTTATGTAAGGCCTTCGGTTTTAGTGACAGTGGAGTTACATAAAGGGCAGTGGGTTGCAGAGCTGTGCAGGGTTTGAGCGTGGGCGGTGAAACCGAGCTTCTGTGCTGTCTGTGACCTAGAGTGACGCACGGCACGGTGTCCTCTCACACCACCACTCTGTGGTTATTTTGGAGGCTGTTGTGAAGTATGTTATCAGAGCGTATGTAGATGCACGCATAAACACATACCGCAGTGGTGCATGATAGCTGAGTGCTGCTGAAGCTGCCAAGGCTGCTGGTGTTTAGGCTGCTTAGTGGATTAGTGAGGCGGCCCATCATAGCAGCAGGACTCGCAAACTGCAGCCTTGGACTAAAAATGTACCCACCAGGCTTACAGGAGGGTTGTGGTATTTTCAGGAGATAAGCATTTGGTTTTACTAAATGTACGGGTTGAATTAAACAACTTTAAACAGTAATAATCAACTTTTTCTGTACCATTATTGATAAAAGTTACACAGAGCTCACTACTAAATACATTAAAACACATGCATTTTTTTGGTTTGAGCTGTGCGCAGATGTTAAGAGCTTGTTGCTGTTGTAGCTTCTTTAAAAACAGTCTGTTGGTGTTGATCCTCACACAGCTCCAGTGTCTGCCCTGTCATCTGGTTACCCACGGTGTTTTCACGGGCAGGTCAGCTGTGTTGCGTACGGAAAACCAGGCCAGTTATTTCCACTGTGGTGTCGCTGCCACCCAATGGTCCTATAATTAGGTTGGCAAGGACAGCGAGGGTCTCAGTAGTCTTAAGCTGCACAACCTTTTGCTCTTGCATAACACACTAGGTGGGAGGGGGCAAAACAAACAACTGCGCACCAGTCTGCTCCGCTCGCATATCAGCGTCTGACCCAGAAACATGAAAGAGCAAGCAGGAAATGTTAGCACCAGCTTGTTCTTGTCAGATGTTTGTGCAGATATGGCTCCCAGCGGAAAGACGAGGGCTGTGTGTCAAACAGAGGCGGGGCTGGGAGAGATCTTGCAGTCCACTTGTTTTGTACTCATTATGATCCTTTTAATTAGTTTACTTGTATTTTCCCAAAACAAAGACAGAGTGCACACTTAAAAAGAAACAGTAAAAGATCTGAATGGCAACGCAATAAAAAAAAAAGTTTAATCCGCATTACAGCTCGTTTTATTCTATTTAAATATTGTCCTATAGTGTTTATTTTTATTTGTTTACATCTGAGGAAGCAAGACTAAAACTGGTTCATATGCTTGATGTATTTGATGAAATGCTTTAAAAGTGTCCCTGATGTGTGTGTGTTGACCTCCTCTGGTGTTTGCAGCACACGAAAGTCACACATTTGATGCACTTTTGTTTCTGCTCTGCAGGATCGAGAGCTACTCCTGTAAGATGGCAGGGGATGACAAACATATGTTCAAGCAGTTCTGCCAGGAGGGGGAGCCACACGTCCTGGAGGCCCTCTCTCCCCCTCAGTCCACCAGCGCCACCAGCCCCTCACAGTGAGTACTGCAGTCCAGAGTTGTCAAGGACCTTATTGAGAATAGTTTGAAAATATAATGAAGCATTTCTCTGAATTTCCCTCTGTGTGTTTTGCTGTCCAGGCTGGGGAAGAGCATTGAGGACGGGGAGAACCCCCTGAGTGACAAGTGTTGCAGGAAGACCCTTTTCTACCTCATCACGACGCTCAACGAGTCCTTCAGGCCAGACTATGACTTCAGTGCGGCACGGGCTCACGAGTTCAGCCGAGAGCCCAGCCTCAACTGGGTTAGTGTGCTGTTCTGTGGCTGTTACAGAAAACTGTGACAACACAAAAAAGTCTTTGTCAGATAACTGTGAGACTGTGGTTTCTCTCCAGGTGGCGAACGCAGTAAACGGCAGCTTGTTCTCAGCTGTGGGAGGGGAATTCAACTCTCTGGGACCGGAGCTGTGGAGCGCCATCGATCAGGAGATCAACCTGCAGGGCTGTGACATCTACAGGTAGGCGTACACGTAAACAAACACGCGGGTGTGTGTTATTTATGCTTCTGAAAATTGGTGTCGAGGTATGTCGAGGTTTTCAACTTGATGTCTTATTTGTTCGCAGCTACAACCCTGATCTGGACTCGGACCCTTTTGGTGAAGAGGGGAGCCTCTGGTCCTTCAACTACTTCTTCTACAACAAGAAGCTGAAGAGGATTGTATTCTTCACATGTCGCTCAGTCAGGTCAGCACAGAGACATTCAGGCTGTATAGAGTAGAGATGAATGCTTAGTTAATTAATCGCTATGGGGGACATTTCTGCTTTACCAGCGAGATAACATTAAATCACCACAGCCTTCATTTCCACACACAAATAACGGAAACACTCAGATGACAGAAAGGTCGAATCCAACAAAAGTTGTGTGAATCTTTGACACCTGCAGCGTCTTGAGTGGCTACGGCCGCGACTGTCTCGACAACGAGCTGGACATGGAGCTGGAGGACGAGGAGGAGATGGACGGCTTCACCGAGGACAGGTTAGTGTCCTTACCCTCCGGTGGTTTTCAGTGATTGGATGTGGCTTCTAATGCAAAGGATGCAGGATGTGTTTTGTGTGTGCGATGAAACGAATCTGCATTAATGTGTTTCTCCTCTCGTGCCAGGTTCCCCAGAGCTCTGTGCGTGTGAATGTCCCCGATGGACGCGCCTCGGCCAAAGAATATCTAGGCTTTTCCTCCTCTCCTCCAGTTCTTCGCCCCATCTACTTTTTCCTTTTTGGTTTGTTTTTTGGGATTTTGCTCGTCCAAAGCCATTTTCACTCATTACACTAGTGCATGTTTGAAGGCTTCTCTTCTGCTGGCAGTGAACTGTGTGCCGTGAGGCGTTGGGACATTTTTTTTTGAGACCCCACGGTAACATCCTCCAGTGTGTTTTCTTTTCTTTTCTTTTTTTTTGACCGTAAGCTCCAAACAAACAAGCACACACAGACTTCTCCACACCTGCCACATTTCCAGAGAGACCACGGACGCTCAAATAGAAGGTCTTGTTGTGGATGAGTGGCCGAAAAAGACTGCAAGGGAGCGGAGTTTCTTGCAAATGATGTCAAAGAGGAGTCCAGATAACACCAGCAACAATGAGAACTGAGATTTCTGATAACCCGGGGAGGGGGCTGCACTGGGTCCGCCAAAACCCAGCTAAGACTGACTCACTGATCGGCTAAGAAACTCCCTTTTCGTTCATTGTTTGCTCTTTTTATGTGTTGCTTTTTATGTGCGACAGTGACGTTACTGTGAGACAGTTTTTAGCACTGAGTTTGAAATCTGAAAAAAAAAAAAAAAAAAAACGCTGCATTTATAACTGAAACTTGTTGTTGAACATTATTACTGCGAGCTCGTCTGTACTTTAGGCAGTAGGGCATTGCCAAGGAAAGCGTTGGCACCTGAGTTGCAGCTTAGAAAACATATCAGCTTTTAACAGACGTCCCATTGTCCTCTTTCCATCCACTGTTTTCTAGTCCCATGATTCATTTTATACTTCGTCTGATTCGACAGCCTTTTCCCCGTTCCTCTCCCCGACCTGTTGGTGGTTAATCCCGTTTCTAAATGTTGGTCCCGCCAGTGTTTTTCTTCGCTCATTACCTCAGTGCAAAGGCTTCATTGAAAGGTGAATGTATAGTTCAGTTTAGAGGAAAGAAACATGACAGAGAAATGGCTGTTTTCCATTGTTTTTTAGAAACTGAGAAGCTCCTCTTTACGTTCCTTAAAAATGTGGGTAGGAGTTCTGTGACTTTTCTTGACTGCTCTGTGCTTTGTTTAATTGGCTGATATATTGCAGATGTGAATTATTAAACCGGTGTTTGAATCAGCCTGGTTCTTCTTTGACAGCATGAAAATCAACTTGTTTGGCATTAAGGTAACATTTTGGCCCGAGCTTGTGTAAGTATGTCATTTTATTCCCCTTAATTGTATAATTCCACACATACTGGAAAAAAAACAACTATAAAGGCTCAAAGTTCAAAACAAACTTTAATTGAAAAAACTGAAATACAGTACGTGACCCAGACTAGACGTCACCACACTGAGCACATGATCTGTTCCCTTGCTTTGAGAGATCAAGGTCAAAGCTGTAAACTTTAACGCTGCAAAGAGTCTGGGAGCTGCACAGTTCGTCCTTTTTTCTGTTACATGTAAAAATACCTTGTCCCACAACAAAAACACAAGAGACCCAGAGGCACCTCGCTGATGGAC
The DNA here is from genome assembly GCF_039877785.1 of Chaetodon trifascialis. Lineage (NCBI taxonomy): Eukaryota > Metazoa > Chordata > Actinopteri > Chaetodontiformes > Chaetodontidae > Chaetodon > Chaetodon trifascialis. The sequence goes on from NC_092073.1 coordinate 17,393,179, forward strand.
ACCAGTTCAATGAGACTCACGCGCCTCCTCCTCTGGGGCCACTGAGGAGCTGTGACACGTGCATAGATCTACTGCCAGTGGACTCAAACACAGGATCAAAGAGGGTCTAAATCAGGAGGATTCACACACACACGGACCTCCAGACGCTCAGAACAGCATGGTTAAGGCTGAGGATCAAGTATCGTGACTGTATGATGGCCAAAAAAAGCAAAAAATTAAATAAAAAACATAATGCATCACTGACAAAACTGTTTAAAAAATACTGTCATTAAAACTGAGCTTTGTACCTGCATTTGAAATGATCAAGTTCCAGCCACTCAATGCTTAGCTAAGTAAATGGCCAGAGCACTTTCCATTTGTTCCAGAGGGTGAGTTTTAAGAAAACGTTTGCATGCCTACACTCTGACTCCACACGGCTTGGCTCAATAACAAACAGGCTCCAAGGTAACAGGAAGGGAGATTCATATTCCACCACATTTCAAACCGACACCGATAAAGTGTGCGTGTGAGAACAACCACCAGCAATGTAGCTTATGAAACTGGAGTCATGAATGCAGATGTTACTGGCTGTACTGAGAATGAGAACTGAAGAGAAATAAAAAATATGAGAACATTATTCTGAAAAACTAACAATTAGTGTCCCATAAAACTGGTTTTACAATACTGCCTGTAACCTCCCAGTTTTCACCTGAACATCAACAAACTTACATAGAGGCAAAAAATAACAAGAGCTGCACCATGTTTCCCAGCGCTGTGCACCAGCGTGACGCTAATGGTATACTCTTGATATGACGTGCTGTAGTGTAACATGATATGTACGGAGTGTCGACGAGCGTCCGGCCCTGCTTTGCACTTGGACTTACTCTGAACTCGAGTACTGCTGAAATGATTTCTTCTCGTTCCACAACCAGGTGAGTTCATTAGTTCTGGTCACGTTTTCCAGCTGCTGCCCTGCAAAGACCGAGCTGTGGAAGGGTCGGCGCTCCCGTCCTGTGCCGGCGGTCAGAGTCCGTTAAAATTCATCATTAAAAAAATAAAAAGTAACAAGAAGCCAGTAAGGACGAGCTGTTGTGCCACCGGGTGGGTGGTGCAGGTAGTCAGGCCGCCGATGGCTGGGGGAGGGGCTATCTGAGCCCAGCCCTCGAGGTCATCCACTCCAGTCCTTGGCATAAACTGGAGAAACAAAGAAGTGTGTCACTGGAGGAAAACGTGCAGGTGGTGAATACTTCAACAGTGTTTCAGTGACTTTCTCCCTGAATGCAAAAAATATTTTTAATATACTACTGATGGACAGACTTCCTGTTTGTGACTCTGAGCTGTAAATCCACAGTGACACCTGGTGGCCTGTAGAACTCACAGCAGCCCCTCAAGACTCGTTTCAACAAATACTTTCAATCTCAAATGTGCAATTAAAAATCTATTGTACTTTTATAGTGCAATGAATGCACATATTATTGTGCAATATGCCACAGTGAATATGAACCGCAGAGTAAAGTGCTGTGATTCATTTCTAGCTTGCAAAGAAGAGAACAAAATGCTGTGGCATAAGATCTGAACACCTCTTTTTAATCAATAAACGTGCCTTTGTTTTCCTTGCAGAGGAAACATGGTATTGATTTATAACCTGTGGCCTTGTGAAGGTCAGTTTAAAACATCTGGAAACTGATCGGGACTCCAGGTCCATTGTTACTGTACGTCTCTTACCCCTCTCCTGTAAGTGCACAGCAGGACTGTATGTGCCAGGGGTGGTCTTTGATGGAGCTCAGGGTGAGGTATTTGGAGATCTCCGCTGCAGACATGCAGTCCTTCATATCCTGCTTATTGGCAAATATCAACACAGCTGCTTTCCGCAGGTCCTGAGGGGAGGCCGAGGCAGAGGAAAGAGAACAATGAAAGCATGAGCCATGCAGCAGGGTGGAAAGGGCGAACCTTGGTGGAAAATCAATGAAAAACAGCCAGCTCTGTGTAGTCTGTTTCCTCATGGCCGTGTAAAGACGTGTTAAGATGTTACCTCGTGAGCCAACATCCTGTAGAGCTCCTCTTTGGAGATGGCCAGCCTCTCTCTGTCTGTGCTGTCCACCACCAGAATGATGAACTGCAGAGGAGGAGGAGGAGGAGGAAAATCACACTGAGAGGCCTCTTTCCAAAAGACGTTAACAACACATACAGCAATGAAATGCAACACGGCGGGTGGCCACTTCCGGGCCAGGGGCCTCACAATGGGTCCCGGTGACGGCTATGCTAATAACCCTTTGTGAATGAGGGAGCGAGCCTGTAGGACAAAAGACTAAAGACACGTTAATTTTGGAGAGGTGTGAGAGACGTCATTTAAAGCAAACGACCCAGGAAAGAGCAGCGTTTCAACAACACGTGTCATCCAACATGACTGAGACCCAAACCACAGCCAGAGATCTCCAGAAAGTCTCACACTGCGTCAGTGAAAGGGTGAACTGTCCGACAGTAACCGCAGGGCTCCTGGTGACTCCATTGTAGATATTTAGGGCTTCTGGCCAGCTAATGTCCTACGCCTCTGAAATGTACTGTATGTGATTTCTGTTGCTAGGGGTCTCTCAATCCAAACAATGGAAACAAAAGAGGTAGTCTGATGATGCTGTGAAATAGTGTGGGATCATGGGAGTTGTTGTCTTCATTGTTAAACAACCAGACTGAAAATCAAACTGACTGAAAAACATTTGGGAGAATGTAAACAAATCAACAAAATAGCTAACAAAGGCAGAGTCACGTTTAGACATTTTAACGCAGAAATGTTACAAACTAGTCCTTTAACCAGCAAACACACACACACACACCATTGTAAAGTGATGCATTAACTCTTTGTAGGATGATCAAGAAAATTCTACCTGATACAAAAACCATCACAGTGAGCGCTTATCTTGATTAACTGATCATGTGTTTGGTCTACAAAGTGTCTGAAAACAGAGAGGCTGCAACGAACAATAGAGAAATAGTACCAACAGTCAAAAAACAAAAAGATATTCAGTTTATTGTGACGTACAGTAAAAATCATAGAATCATAATATTTGCTGAATAAAACGTTTTGGTTCAGCTCTACAGGAAACAATACAGCGCTCCTGTAAGAGAACAACAGTTGGCGAGTCGGGCGGTGTTTGAATGGATGGGGGCCCTGTATTTACTCGTGACCTGTTGCATGACATGAATGGTGGACCCACGCTGAATATCACGTCACAGACGCGGGCCAGTGCGTGAAAGCCATGAAAGACATGAATGAGCGAAGCCTCTTGCCTGTGGAACTACAGTAAAAACAACGCCGCATGCGACAGACAGACAGACAGCTCTCTGTAAGATCTCCCACACATCTGCCTCTGCACGAATCCCCCTGACCCTCGCTCTGCCTTTCAGACAGGCCCCTTTGTGAAAGGCTGCCCTCTGACCTGGGCGGCCCCTGCTGCCGTCTGCGCTCTGAACAAACACACCAGCTGCCAGAAAGGCCGCAGCTGGACGATCCCTCTGTGAAAGCGTACAAAGCGTGCTGCTCACCTCTGTGTTGGAGTAGTAGGTGTTCCAGGAGGACCTGAGAGACTCCTGTCCTCCGATGTCCCACATCAGGAAGTGAGTGTTCTTCACCACTATTTCTTCCACGTTGCTCCCGATAGTGGGTGACGTGTGCACCACCTCGTTCATCAGACTTGAAAACAGAAGCAGAAAGTGAGTTTTTGCACGTTCGGATGCAGTAAAGGAGGAGGTTCCAGTTGTAAACGTGAAAATAAAGCTACTTACAATTGGTAGAGGATAGTGGTTTTCCCTGCGTTGTCGAGTCCAACGATGATCACCTTGTGCTCTGCAAAACAAACACATCACATGAAAGGTGTGAGAAACAATCTCCAATGAGGCGTTCCTCTGCAGAAAACAGTCCTCACCTCAGTCACAGTAAAGACAATAAGCGGCAATGACTGCGTCAGAAAGCATGTGTGTCTGCAGTCTATACAATGCATTCCTGCTATTCACTGCTGCGCCTTCAGAATCATAAAGGCTGAACTTATTTCCTTCCTCAAAACTCCCTGACCTAAATTTTTCCAAGTGAATTCTTTCCATTCAGAAACGCAGCTAGCGCAGTTTAAAGCAGCGAAGGCCCGAACGTAACGGACTGAAGACAGAATCAGAGCTGACACGGCCGTGCCAAAGCGTCCCACTTTAGTGTTTTGACTTCTCTGCCCTTCTGAGGCCTCCGGCTGCTGGGGAGGAAGGAAGTCTGGTCGGGGGACCCGCAGCCTCGGTGCACCACACAGGGTTTTGGAGGATGGTGCATGTCTATTGCTTCCTAAAAGGGCAGCTACCCTGCGACGATCCTGACAGCACAATTAGACTGCCTGTCGCCATTACCCTCGTCGTCGTCATATTCAAACGCTTGCATTTGTCGTGCATACAGCTCTTCAACAAACAATCCAATGGAAACAAAGGCCTGTCTGTGGAAAGAGGGAAAATGTGTTGTGTCTAACACAGGTTGGGTCAGATTCCTAAGCAGAAAACTTCTGCTCAGATAAAGCAGCAATGTGTTCATTTAGATTTCACCTTTATGCAGCAATACTGACAAGAGGAAAAACATTAATTTCCACTGGCTGCAAGCAAGTACAAAGCTTCAGAACAGAATAAATCAATAAAAAACACCGAAACATACATTTAAAAAGCAATCATACAACCAGCACGCCTGGTCTGATAAACTACCTTCAGTTAATCTAATTATACAGTGTTGATTACATGTAATTAGCTTCTACTCTGTTGCTAACAATCCCCCTCAGACCTCGTCTGTAATCTGTGAATGAAATCTGACACTGGGAACAGTGTAATCCAGAATTAGGGAATGAAAGTCGGGAGTCCTTCTCTGAGTCAGGCAACAATGCAGCTACACAGGCCAGAGGAGTCAAGATGAAAGGGATTCGTGTTAACTATCAAATGATAATAATCAAGAACAGATTATGAAAAGGTTTGATCAGTATTTCCTTTGTTTAGCCTGAGATCATTTATCCTTCATCTGGACTGTCCATCTTGCAAAAAAAAAAAAAACAATACTCACATACTGGAAGAAAACTATCAACCAGAAAATGTAGTTTAATAAGGGGCTGCTAACGATCATTTTAATCATTGATTAATCTGCAGGTTAGTTGGTCCACAAATGGATTAGATGACGTCCTCACACGTCTTGTTTTGCCCACAACACAAAGATGTTTTTGCCAAGTAGGAGTGAAGAGACCAGAAAATATCCACAATGAAGAAGCTAAGATCAGCGAATTTTGACACCTTTCCCGAAAAGCGATTCAAACCAATGAATCGATGCAGCTCGAGAAGAAAATCTATCTAATTAAAGATTCACTGTTCGTGTGAAAAACTCAAACAAAACACACCCTCGACACATATCCCGCAGCCACAAACTACAAGGATGGGATTATCCAGGCTTTTTGCTGCCTTTTGCCTCTCCTTTTCCTCCTCAGATTATTTTCCTGTCATTTCTGCTCCGTTTTCTTTCTCCGGGTGAGAATATTTACATTCAACTGCTGTCCGGAAAGCGAGGGGAAAGTTATGTAATGTGATGTGATGTGTCCTGGAAAGTGAGATAAAGCTGATTGACAACTCGATGAACGTGCTCCCGCAGGCTTACTGTGACTTAAGGTGATCATGTTGGTTGACAAAGTGATAAACAGATTAAGTATTTGAGTGGCTAAGGAGGAGAAGAGCTGTCGTTTAGATGTCTGTTTTTAAACAAAGACAGCTGGGTCTTGAAGTCACGGAGATATGTAGCGAGATAACTCCCCCCCCCATCTGTTATTATGAGTCGTGCTGCTCACTTTATGCTAACAGGCTAACAGTTCGCATTATCCTCGCTTTGAGAAGCTAGCGGCTCGGTTAGTGAGCCGTAACAATTTTACCGACACCCACCTTGATTACAGAAGAAGCTCCACAGTTTGGCGAAGATGAGGCCCATTGTTCAGGTTAATACAAATGTCCGTCCGTCCGTCAGTAGAGTGGGCAGCAGCACCGAGCCTCTCCACTCTCGAATCCACCCCGGTCAATCCGTGGCTGGCTGCGGCTAGCTAACATTAGCTGGATGATCTCTTGTCCGCAAGACACCTCACCGACCTTTTCGACGCCGACTCCATGCGCCCCCGCTAAATTTAAAACGCAACTAACGCGAGGTTAAAATGGTGAGAGGTAACACAGATGTAATGACTCCTTATCGAGCGTCTTAGGTGCCGTTAAAGCCTCACAAATCGTAAAAGCACAGGGCGAGAACTGCTCCGCTGTGTTGAGTCTGCTCGTGCGGCTTCCTCTGCCCGTTAGCTAGTGCGGCGAGAAGAGCAACCCCAGATATTCAGTTATCTTCCGGTTACGCGATGACGTTGACGTTGACGTTTGTTTGCTTTTTTTAAGTGCAGCTTTCGAAAACACTTTCAAAAAGGGATAAATATACACATACACACGTCTAACTGGCACAATTATGTAGAGAAGTAATTTTACGTTCATCTAATAATTTTTTAAGTCAATGTCGCCAAAGCCTCAAAACACAATTTGTTAGATATCTGGACAGTAGACAATAACAGTAATATGAACATTAACTCAACATCAAGCCTGATATGTACTAGCGAAGAATTTAATGCTTTAGTTTAGGATTTATTTAATGTAAAGCTATTTTACTGTAAATTGTGTCAATATTTCACATTTCCTTTTACCAGGCAGACAAATAGCATTTATACTTTCATTGTTTTAATTATTATTTTTATTATTTAGTTTCGTTTTACTGCACGAAGCTGGAAATGACTTATAACGCCAAAACTTTAAATAGCAAGTAGTATACAGACACGTTAGAAATAATTTCTAACACATTATAATGTGGTTGTAACCGGATGTAAGTGTTTATTCATGTATTTGTCAGCAACTATATTTCCAAGTGCCAAAGCCATTTTTCAGGAATTAAACATGTCTATATCATAGAGTGTAATAAGCTACCAACTGGATGTTTATCTACCGCATATAAATGCTAAATAAAGTGAAAGTGTTACTGTTATATATAATTTTTGATCAATGAGGTTCAGAAAAGACAGTTTTTTTTCCGCTGTAATACTGTATTTGGTTGCATTTTCTGTGATAAACGTGTTCAGTATGTCCCTAAAGCTAAAATTACTTTCGCTCCAAATAAACAAACAAATCTCAAACAGGTGGTGGCGATCAACAGGCTGCATTACTTCGATTTTCTGAATTCAACTGGTGTCATGTGACTAGCCTGGTGACGTATGCGGAAGTGTCAGCAGGAGCACGCACGCAGGTAGGCACGGCGCGTGAGTAAAGACGATTTATCAGCCTTTAGGTCGCTGTTACTCTCAGAATAAACTCTTAAATTCACTCGCCGCGTTTTTAATTGTGAATGTAAGAAGCAGGAGTGTTGAACAGGACTCACTACGAGCATTTACATGATAAATATGAGCTCTGATATAGAAAATGATTTAATGTTTGGAAGAGGAGGACGCGTTTCTCAGGTCGTTACCTCAAATGGACTCTGTTGTTTAATTATTTGATATTTAGAACTTTTGATTAGTGTCAATAATAGACGGACAGTGTGGAGAAGGACTAACAGAATATGTAAAGAAAAATCATAATCAGGAACAGGCAAGCTAAGCTAAAGCTAAATCTGTGCTAAAAACACATTATTCGGTCATTTATTCTGTGCTTATACTGCATTTATTTTTATTTACATCTGTTCAATTGCCACTCAGTGTAGTCTTACGTATTTGTATGTCATTTATTGCATTGTTATTATTGATTTATTGGATGTTTATTTGTACAGGGACAAGCATGAACGAATGCCACATGTTGGATTCATGTAAGCAAATTTGCAAATACACAAAACCAAACAATAAAATACAGACAAAACAGAATAAACACGATGATTTAATGATCAGTTGTGACCTATTTTGAATTGTTATTATTATTATAGCCTATGTACTGAGGGATAAATCACTTCTTTGATTGTCTGCTGGAAAGTGATGGAGTTTTAACCACTGATGGGTTTCCGGCCTTATCCAATCAACATCAGGGGCTTCCAGCCTGTGATCCCCTCTCAGATACGCCCAGCACCCCTGCTGCACTTCATCAATCATGATTGATTTGCTTTTCTGTTACTAATTGGATACTTTTCTCTGCACAGATTAAAGAAATGTCTGTTTTCCCGAGAATTTCTCTGAGTCCTGAAGTCTCTGATTTTCTCAGGAGTGTCTTCTTAAACAAGGAGGTAGGACTCTGAGCTTGTCGCTCTCTCCTGGAGAATCATGAATGCACCTCATGAAAAGAAGCGTTCCTGACGGTTTTCTAATTGTTTACTCTCATGTTTTCCTTTTCTTGGCCGGCTCGTCTCTGTCGCGTTCAGGTGTTGGCCGCGGTGGGTCATCAGGAGGCCGAGTGTCGCTTCCAGAAGCTGCTCTCATGCCTGTCTCACCCGCCTTTGTATACTTGTGTCCGGGCCAGCACTCATCTGGCTCCCCTGGAGGAGATCAGACACAAGTTAGCAGAGGAGCTGAAAAAGGTGAATCTTGGCCTCAGTGCGTTTTGAGATGTCGCTGCCTCTCAGCCGTGAGTCCTAATTGGTCGGTACGTTGTTGTCGTTGAAGCAGCAGATGTGCGACTCGTCGGCAGAGGACGTCTCCGTTCAGATTCTTCCTCACCCACGAGTTCCAGATGTGCTGCTGCTTCCTGTCGATGGCCCGAGGTATGCGAGGAATGCTGGAACAACGTCAGACGAATCTGAATCTGCTCTACGGAGCGCACACTTAGCCTTAAATTGCAGTATGAGTCCAACCGCTGGGCGGGTGTTTCCTGAGGCCAAACCCTCACGGAATTTCATGGACTGATGACAGAAGAAACACTTTTCGTTTACCCGTTTCAGCTGACTTTTTTTAGGTGTGTACTCAAGTGTGGTTTGAGCCCGAAGAGATTTTTTTAAAAATACAGAAATGGCACAAAAACATCTCTTGGTCTGTTCTGTTTTGGGGATATTTGAGTCAAGTACGTGGAGGTATTTTTGCACATGACTGCACATGACAAAGTATATATGAAAACGCAACCTGATCCACCAGCTGACAGACAAAGGGTCGCGCCTTGAAAGATGGATTCTCAGCTGTGGAAGCAAACAGCTCGTGAAATGAAGTTCACAAATAATTTCAAAGCCTGCAGTTGTATGTCAGCTTTTGTATGCATGTGGAAAAAAAACCTTTTACACATTCACAGACTCGATTTTGTGAGACATCCGGATGAGTATCATCACATGCACACAAGAACTGATAAACAGCTGCAGGCTGTGAAATTGTTTTTGAACATCATTTCACACGCTGGTGATGACCCTTATTTGACTCCACGCTTGGCTCGAGTGATCCCATGTGATCTCGTGAATCCAGCTGCCGGTTGTCTGATGAGACCGATTCAACAGTGTTTGACCCCCCCTTTGTTTTGTGTTCTCAGACCGGTGAAGCAGCTCAGCTCAGAGCTGGTGGTTGGTGCTCAGTGCGGCAGCGCTGTGCTGAGAGGGGCTCATGTCTTCGTCCCGGGGATCGTCGCCAGCCCGAAGTGTAAGACTCAAAGCCACATGTCATTAAATTAAAAAAACATGCCATGTGTTGAATTAAAAGCCTTTTTAACCTGATGTTTCTCTGTTCTTAGACATGAAGGCTGGAGACGTGGTGTCCGTCTTCTCTGACCTGGAGGGTAAGTGCACCCGTGGAGCCACCAGCTTCCAGGGAAAGAGAACGTTTTTGGGAAACGGAGTCGCTCAAATCGACCGCTCCAGCATCTTCTGCACAGATGAACCTGTCAAGTAAGTAGACTTTAGCTTCATATAGAAAAATATGACTGTGCTTTGGTGTTATATGAAGAGGATAATGTGGTAAATACACTCAGTAACAAACAAATGAGGAAGTGATTCTTGAACAAAACAGGCACTCCTGGTGCACAGCTGATGGTGATGGTGTGGTTCAAGATTCAAACAGGGAAACGATTCACTCTGGCTTATTTTAGAGGAATAGGTGTTCGCATGGTGGATCCACTTTACCAGAGTCCTTCCTTTGATGGTGTTCTCCCCAGCCTGACGTTCCTACAGGTATTTATGTCTACTTTCGTTCTCTGGTGATGTCAGAGCGATGGATTGGTGATGCACTCGTAGAGTTTTTGAACGCTGTTCGCTTTGCTGCGAAAACCTGAAGTGACTTCATGTTGTGCAGAACCTTCCCTCTGTAGTTGTGGGACACGTGCTGGGACCTCGTCCTGGAGAGCGTATCCTGGACATGTGTGCTGCGCCTGGAGGGAAGACCTGCCACATCGCAGCACTGATGGGGGATCAGGTACGAGTTCTACAGAGGTCATGAGCAGTCAGCTGCACACGCTAGCCGCTCCTAACATGCACAGGCCGGAGCGTGTTAGAGGATCTGCAGACGGTACAGCTGATGCTTTTTGTGCCCTGAACGTGAATGAACTCCTGTCTCCTTCTGTCTCACACAGGGTGAAGTTGTGGCCTTGGACAGGATCCGAAATAAGGTTGATCGAATTCGTCAAAACGCCCAAATCTTGCATTTGAGTTCCATCAAAGCTTATTGCTTTAACAGCACTCAAGCTGTGAGCAGTGACCCGGCACAGGAAACTGAAGGTAACGAGCAGGGACACGTTTAAGTTTCCTGTTAATATTTGTTAATGACCAACAGCAGGGCTTAGGGTTTACAAAGCACTGGTGTTTCTGAACGTATTCCAGGACCTCCGTTCCCTCCTGAAAGTTTCGACCGGGTTCTGCTGGACGCCCCCTGTAGTGGACTCGGCCAGAGACCCAACCTGGGCAGTACCTGGAGCCTCAAGGAGATCTGTTCCTATCAGCCACTGCAGCGCAAGTTGTTCCACGCTGTAGGTTTCACCACCCACAGACAAAACACCTGATATCCTTTGGGGGGTTTTCTCACATCCCATTGTTAGCAGCTCATTTTGACCAGTAGATGGCAGCATTGGGCAGTTATTAGACTGACTGTGATCCACAGCTTCAGATCTAAAAAGGGTAAATACACTCAAAATGTTATTTATGGGGAAAAAATCCTTACAAAGCTGCGATTCCAATCTCCTTGCGTGACTTTTTAAAACCAAACCCACTGATGCTGCAATACTGATCATTTTGATTAATACTCTAGAACGTTTTCAATGATCTTACACTCGAGTGGCTTTTAGAAGATGAGTGTCAGGTACTGTTTTCAGCTCTGAAAGGAAAAAATGCGTCGTAGTTTTTTGGAAAACACATCATGTATTCTGACTGTTGAGTTTGTCAGAAAGCAGTACCAGAAAGTATTTCTTCTTCTACATTTAGCAGTAAATCTTCCTCGCTTTTTCTACAAACGTACATAAATGTAGCTCAAGACTGAAGCAAGTGTGAAAATCAGTATTAGTGTGAATTTTTATTTTAATTTTAAGTGTGGCTACTGGATGGATTACCAGAACGAGATTAGACTCCAATCATTTATCCCAGGGACATACTGTGTAGTGCTCCATCAGCATTTCCTCAAGGTTATTCAGCATCGTGTGTCAGTGTACGACACATTTCCACAGACTTGTTGGAACTATGTGACAAGTTACAACCCTGATTCCAAAGAGTTGAGATGCTGTGTAAAACCTCATCAGCCTCATTGATTATAATTGATATTCTGCGTTTAACGCCAGCAACATGTTTCAAACACGTTGGGACAGGAGCAACTAAAGACTGGGAAAGATGCGGAACGTTCCAAAAACACCTGTTTGGAACATTCCACAGGTAAACAGGTTGATTGGTAACAGGTGATAGTATCATGATTGGGTATGAAAGGGGCATCCTGGAAAGGCTCAGTCATTCACAAGTGAGGATGGAACGAGGTTCACTACTGTGTGAACACATGATTGGATGAAGGGTTTTACTGCATGAGCTCAGGAACACTTTGCAAATACTTTGTTTGCACATGATTGCATTCTGTTTTTATTTACAACTTTTTTGGAATCAAGGTTGTAAATCTGCAAAAAGTGATTGGTTTGGCCACTTGGGGGCAGCGGAAATAAGTTGTGAACATCACACTGACATGCCTGCACCTTCTGATAGTATGATCTGGGCAGCAAACAGTTGCTTATCAACACGATGACGATGAGGAGCGCTGCAGATGCGGGGGATAATTCTCTGTAGATTCATCATGAGCAACAATTTTCACACTGGCAACATCAAAATATTGATTACAGCCACTTAAATAAAAGATCTCTGTGTTTATGAACCAGATGCATGAATACATACATCTTGTGATTGCAGGCAGTGCGGTTGTTGAAGAAAGGCGGAGTTTTGGTGTACAGCACCTGCACAGTGACTCTAGCGGAGAATGAGGAGCAGGTAGCCTGGGCCCTCGATACCTTCCCCTGCCTCGCGCTTCAGCCTCAGGTAAAAAACACTTCAGCCACGTGGACAGACCCGCAAATGTCGATGTCAGGAAACCTCGTCAAACCACGCTCGTGTTTGTCTCAGGGGCCTCACATCGGCGCAGAAGGCATGCTGGGAGCCGGCCTGTCACCTGAGCAGCTGCGCCTCCTCCAGAGGTTCAGTCCCGAGCTGAGCTGGGACCAGACGGGATCGGCGGCTCCCTTCCCCTGCAGAGCCGACAGGGACACTATCGGCTTTTTTATCGCCAAGTTCCTGAAAAACTGACCGGAGGGCATGTTTTCCCTTACAGCACCATCAGCTCTCACACGAGACTGCAGACGGGAACAATAGTGTTTATATTTCGACACTCTGTGTGCTTTGACGGGGCAGTGTTGACAAAGACGCTCACTGTGCTGTTTACAGCATCTGCCTCTTAACAGCTGCTCTCTAAAACTGCAGGCCATATAGGGATAAGCTTTATAAACACCGAGGGCAAGGAAGAGAGGGAGAGGGAGGGAGGGAGGGAGGGAGGGAGGGGGGAGATGGGGCACATGGGGATGGAGACTGGATGAGTATTGGCAAATGCAGCAGTGCTAGCGTTGCCATAACAACAGTGACGACATAGCTGCCATGGTGACAGTGGATTGGCTGGATCTCAGATCAGGAAGTAGCATGCAGAAAGAGGTCATGAGAGGTATTAACAATTTAGTGTCTTTTAGTGGCGGTGGAGACAACTGGGACGTCTAATTAGTGCTTCTGCTGCCTGTGAGAGAGAAATGATGCTGCAGAGGAAGTTACATCCATCATTATGAAAGTTCCCAATTAAAATAAAATCTTTCTTTCTTCACGTCCGTTACATGTGATGCTACTGCGCAGTGATTATACTGATGAAACGATGGTTTAGATACAAACTGCAACACTCAGCACTAATTTATTCTGTGCAAATTGAATTAGCGGCGTCCATAAATCTGCACGCAGTGTGATTTATAGATCTGCGCCTCCAGTGCGCAAACATCTGGCCCGTTCCTCCGTCACGCAGGACCTTCACAGTGACCTCAGCTCAATCCCTCTTCCTGGGAGTACCGTCACACTCCATCCATCCACACATCTGTCTGGACGCAGCGGCCGCCTGTGCGTTTCACTGTATGTTGCTGTAGATTAAAATGGCCGCTCTGTTCGCTGCCTTTTCCTTCTGACAACATTAACATTGTGAGATCAAATCAGCTGCATCTCTGGGCGCCTTGTTTGTCTACTTTGGAGGCATCTGACTGTGGAGAAGCTGCTTCCTATTTTAGATGCATCCCCTCTGTATTGTCATCATGTCGATGTTGTCATGACGACTAAGGAGGCAGGCCGGTGAGTCTACCTCAAGTTTTCAGATGACTATTTATAGACACAGCTTCTCTCCTCTGTCTGGGTCTTCTGACAAAGCACACATCAAATTCTTCTCCCCCCTCGTCAGTCCTTTGTTGCCAACTTTATTCTTCATATTTATGCTTTATGTACATACACATGTACACTGTTAGAAAATCTGTAATGCTACCAACGTAGCATAGAAATGGAGTAGTTTTTTTATAATTACAATTGTCAGGCAAAAACAAAGAAAGTGAAGGGACGGGGTTGGTGGTTTTGTAAACAGAGGGGCTCAATTCAGATTTTCAGAATCGTGAATCAGTGAAAATATGAGTTGATCCAACGTCATTAAGCATACAGGGCATCACTCTGCATCAAACTGATGGAGTCAGGGGAGTGAAAAAAAGACACAAGACAGGAAACAGAGCTATCTTTGTCTGGTAAACATTTTGAATGGTTTGAGTTGGTTTTCATTTTTAGTGAGGAACATACTGAAGATGATCTCCTGACATGAACATTCTTTATACCATGAAGTGGGAGTTAAAGTGGGAATTAAACAACATTCATTAGAAAAGGGGTCAGACTTAATAAAAGATGAACCTCGATGGAGTTTTGGTAGTAGACCTACGGTAAGTTGTAATGTCATATCAAATTGCTTTCACTTGAAATCAATGTGAAATCAGTAAAAGTGCAGAATAAAGGGTGTATCAATGTTACAAAATGTTTCTGGACCCATACAAAGAGAACAGTACTGCATGTAAGAGAGGAAGTTATTGTAGAAGTCGTTTGTCTTGTAAGGCAAGACTAAGGTGCACCTCGAAGGAGGCTTAAAACCAAATGTCTAAAACCATGGACGCAGAATTAAAAAAGGAACTAAGCAATAAACGATGATCATAAAATGAAGGGAGCAGTCAGACGATCTGGGAAACACACTTGGCAGCTTTCTTGCCGAGACTCAGAGGAGAAGACGGAGATGACTTTCATGTCTGTCTGTTACATATGAAGCTACAGCTAGCATTAGCGGCTCAGTTAGCTTAACTTAGCTAAACTTAAACTCCACCATAAAACCGTAACATTTCATTTTTAGACTTTTGTTTTTTGTACAGAAAAAAACAAATGAGATATAAAGTGGTAATCAGTGAGCTTTCGAGGTGCTGGTGGGTGATTTTCGTTTCTTTTTTACCTTCAACAGAGCCAGACTAGCTGTTTTTAGTCAAAGTTTAGCTAGCTCTAGCTTCATGTATATCGTACAAATATGAGCGGAATTCATCTTCTCATCTAGACTCAGTTTCCAGTTTATTAGGTACAGCTGGCTAAAACTAACGCAGTCTAATAAAACAGTCCTGTAATAAATCACGTTTTTGTTAGGAAGTTCTAGGAAGGCGTCGGTGCTGTTGAACTGTGTTGCATTAATACTGGAAGGTGTTTCTGTTCTGATATTCACACACATATTTCACATTCTGATATTAATGTGGTGGACAAAATATCGGAAACATCTGTGAAGTTAACAGCGTCAACAGCACCACAAATTACATCCTCCAAAAGGATCATAAAATTATCTCAAATGGTTTCAACAAAAACTGAAGGCAGGACTGCTACATTAGTGTTGCATTAGCTTCGGCTCGGTGTACCTAATAAACTGGCAACTAAGTCTGACTCCAAGCAAGAAAGTGAAAAAGCATATTTCACAAATTGCCAAACTATTCTTTTAAACAAAAGACCTCTGCAAATACAGCATCAAACTAACTTGGTTAGTCAACCGGTGCAGTCAACCCTAGCAGTAGTCTGAAGGAACAAATGATTCAAGTGCTAGCAAGCAAAAAAATAATAATTATTATAATAATAATAAAAATAAAAATGCTAATCACAGAAAGCACAGCTCAGTACAGAAAAAAATTCTGCTTTTGTGTCATGCTTTATCAAACACAGGTTTAAAATATGCATATTTAAGAATATTCATGCATATCCACACATAAACAACGTCTATGCATAGATACACACATACATATATTTATATATTTATATTTGTATCTATGTAATCAAAATCCTGCCATTGAAAAAGATGCAACAGCATTTACAAAGGAAGTGTACATAAATAGGATGCTGTGGTTTCAGGGTATAGCAGCACGATGGGAGAACAGAAGGTCTTTAAGAGGAGAGTCCGAATGAGCTTCAAGAGGGATTTGGTCTGTCACTGGTGGATGTAGGAGTCTCTGGCCCACTCCCCTGCATCACCCCTCTTTTTGGGAGCCACCTCCCCCTCTCGGTCCCTATCTCTGTCCCGGTCGTAGTAGTGATGGTGGTGGTCGCGTGCTGGCCGGTGGTGGTGAGAGCGCTGCTTGTTCCGCTCGTTATGGTCCTGTTCGCGCTCCTTTGAGCGGTGGTGTCCCGTGCTGTGGCCGGCCTCGTCCGCCCCACCACGGTGGTGGTGGTGATGGTGATGGTGGTTGTGGTCCCGGTGGGGAAGTGGCTCGTAACGCTGTTGCTGTTGAGGGTGCCCCTCCCCCAGATCTTCCTCTTCCTCCTCCTCTTCTTCTTCCTCCTCCTCCTCCTCCTCTTCCTCCTCCTCTTCCTGGTGGAGGAGCTGAGTGCGTGGCTCGATATAAGCCGAGTCCTTGCTTTCTCTGCTCTCTCGGCTCTCTCTGCTCTCGGGAGTCTCCGAGTCCAAAGTCTCCTGCCGGGAGAGGCCCCGGCCTCGACTGCTGTGGTGGTGGTGGTGGTGATGGTGGTTGTGGTGCTCAGTCCTGGTGGAAGACGAACGGTGGTGGATGTGCTGGGCTCTCTTGGAGGACTCTGTCCTCAGAGGCCTCTCCTCCTCATTGACTTCCCCCTCAGCCTCTGCGTCGGCATCAGCTTGGTCCTGGCTCTGGTGGTGGTGGTGGTGATGGTGATGGTGGTGCTGGTGATCCTCTCTGGAGCCCTTTCTCTCCACTAACGCTCTATCTCCTCTCTGCTCTACAGTGCCACCCTGAGGTCAGTAACACACGTCAGTCAGTAGGGTGACACAAAGAAAGGGAAAAACACTGCAAACACACACACAAACTCATGCAGATTATTATTCACTTGTTGCTTCTGGTGCACATTGTATACACACACATATTCACATCTGAACCCAAACGTGAGCACACACACACACACACACACCCACACCCACACTCACACACTCACACACACACACACACACACACACACACACACACACACACACACACACACACACACACACACACACACTGCTGGAGGAGGCAAATAAAAAAACATCAAGGTTTGTATTTTCTCCAGGATCAAGGCCGACTCCTCTTGGATCTCGACCACCTGAAGTCTCAAAACCTTTGAGGGCCACTTCACACTCACCACACTAGCAATCACATGTCAAGCTCACTCCTGCTCCTCATCAATATCAGGATATTCTTCATTTTCAGTCTTACATTTCCCATTGTGGTGGCAGTGGATGGAGAGAGGGTGCAGGTTAAGCGATTATACATTTACACACTCGTATGTGACAACAGCTGAAAAGACTCATAGTTGTGTGTTGTTTCTTACTGTTAAGTGTCAATACTAATGACAACTTATCCTACATGATACACTTGAAAAACACATTTTATAGCAAGAAATCTAAATGAATTGCTTTTGAAATCAAGGATTTGGCAGTAGTGCAGTCCTGTACGTGACCGTATCTATAAAAACTGTCTGACTGATCCTACTTATTGTTCATTATGTGGAAATTAAATAAGACCAACAAAGCATCTTAGCTGGAGTGAGCATGGTGTCTCATTAATCAGGTGTGTCTAATGAACAATTAAATACACCAGAAATGCATGTAGGCACTTGACTCCTTGCAAATACCATAAGCATGGGTATTAGGGCAGACCCTCAACCTCATTTACTGCAGGGTTTCTTCCTCTCTCTTTCCAGCCCTCTAGCACAGCCTCTGTTTTGTCCAGCTCATCTGCACAGCTTTGCGACATGTATCGCACCTTGACTTCACTCAGCACTTCTTACCTGCATGCCGGAGACCGGGGCTGGGCTGGAGGGCAGGGTGGCTGTGGGCAGCTTCGTTAGCAGTGGGTTCGGGGGGTTGCAGCTGGTGGGGTGAGTGCTTTTCCAGTAGGCCTCCAGGTAATCAGCCATATGCTCACATGCATCCTCCAGCTGGTTCTCGTCGAGGATGATGTCAAACATCTCCTGAGGAAGGAGGGTGCAGACATGTTAACGAAAATGGAAAGGAGACGAGTCGAGATTAAGGAAACAAGACAGTGTTGTAGTGTAATTTCACAAGAAAAGATTCTTGATCTGCTCTGAACATCTGATTGTTGGACTGTTTTGAGAAATCAACAGACGTCTAAAATTAAACATTATCTATAAAAAATATACTGATCTTTATATATACAAGATGTTTGAGCCATGTAAGGAGTGACTCTGAGAAAATCTTAAACAGTAATTCCCAAAAGATAAGAACTGCTATTTGAATTAAATTAAGACTGCACTTTCACAAGCCTGGGGTGCTTGCTTCATTTTCTAAAATAATAACTAAGCAGATTACAGAGGAGCAGAAATAGAACTGGCACGAATTATAAAGCTTTAAAAAAAAAATTGACTCGCATCTGACTATGCATGAAACCAAAGCCTCGAGCCAAAACATCTCTTCAAGGACAAAACTCCAGGTTATTTTAAACACTGCACACAAGTCACTCATAACTGGGGTCCACTGAACTTACAGGAGGGCACTGAGCCAGCTTGTCCGCGGCCACCATCTGGACGTTGAGGTGTTTGGCCTGAGACTTTCCTCTGGACTTGATGAGCCTCTGCAGCACCTAAAGGCAAATAAGGACAGAAGGCAACAAGGCCATTATTGTTTTAGCATACAAAACTAAATTTAGGCTTTGGATGGGCATTTTCTAGTTGATGAAAAATATTTATACGCTGTGCAAAAAAGATGATAACCTCTTTTGAAGTTAGGCAATAAAAGTTAAAAACAATCAAGCAGAAGCAGCAGAACCAGATATCTTCTTTTTCTTCCTACTTATCAAAACCAGAGGACTACATTACCAACAACGCAACCGCCGACACTTCAATCAGATATTTGGTGGTGTTATGCTAGCCAGCGGCTAATGTAGCCTCTAGCCGCTGGCTAGAACATATTATATTTTGTTTGTTTAATCCATACAAGTGTAGAAATACCAATTTATGATTCTGTTACCTTTGGACAAACCCAAGCTAGCTGTTTCCCCCCCGAAACTTAAATGTTCAAAAGACATCATGACTTCGCTGACGTCAAACAGTGAGCCCTGTTCTCAAGCAGACATGAGGAGTGGGCTCCAGAGGTCTGGTAAACTTCTCACTCCTTTCTCTCATTTTAAAACTTGTTGTCCTCAGACCCAACTGATGCTGACTCAAGTGATGTCACTTGAGTCCAATGATCAGGTTTGGAGGCACACAACATTTATGCAGTAGTAATCCCCTGACCAGTAAACAGACTGATAAAAACTTTGGATTTGCCCTTTAACAATCTAATAATGTAAGATATAACCAATATTTATCTGCAGAGTACTTTTACTTTTGATACTTAAAGTACATACTATTGTTAATACTTCTGTGCTTATACTTTAGTGCTAGTATTTTATTGTATGTATTTATGTAAATGACTTGAGTACTTTTTGCTTATATTAGCAGTTATGCTATAACTTGTAAAAATACTGTGATTATCCCATTAGGCTTAGCTGTGCGTGACACGGCAGCAGGCTGTAACTGAGCAGACAGATGGTAGAAGTATTTTATTTTATCCCACTGTGAGTGATTCACACTGATGCCACTTTGATTTAAAGCTTGTATCTCATGCCTCCTTAGCTATGCTTTTTCTCTTTTAACATTACCCACAAGCCTGTGTTTTTTTATTGATCACTGAATCATAAGCTTTTTTTTATTCATGCTGAAGGTCAGAGCGATGAATCAGTCCACTCAGAGATTTGCTCGCTTTCAAACAAGCGCTTTCAAATACGTGATGTATTTAAAATCACAGCTGTGGAGCAAATCAACATGAAACAGAAAGTCAACATGAGCAGTGACAAGACACCAGGACAAGTCAGAGACTCTCAGAGAGCAGCTGACTAACACATCCAGGGAAGTAGAGGGAACATCGCCCTGTCCTCATTTTCTATTCTCTGTTTCCTTTGATCTCATGTTGACTTATTGTCTGTCTGGATCGATATGTTTACTCACCTTGGGAGAGGTGATTTTGACATAGACGATGATGGGGGCGAGGGAAGTCTTCCCCAGCTGTGACGGGTGGTTGATGGTGTCGGCGTCCAGAACTACCAGCTGTAATGTCCGGGCCAATTCGAAAATCCGCTCGATCTCACTCTGGACTTCAGCTGAAGAAGAAAGGGAAGAACAGATTATATCTTGGTTGTTTAATCCACACAAGTGTAGAAATACCAATTTATGATTCTGTTACCTTTGGACAAACCCAAGCTAGCTGTTTCCCCCCGAAACTTAAATATTCAAAAGACATCAAGACTTCGCTGACGTCAAACAGTGAGCCCTGTTCTGTTACTTTTAGCAAATACGGACTGTTAACATCACACAACCCCGACTCTAACAGATGACGACGTGGCTGCAAAAACTATCTTACAAATATCACAGCGGGGCACGATTCCCAGTCTGAGAGGAGTCATGGCCAAGCTTCATGACTTCCAGTCACGACAAAGTCTGAAGTAAACTGATAACATGAAAACATTCCAACCTAACAGCTCATTTAGAGTTCAACTGAGTCACAAATTTTCATTTTGAGGGTAAAATATGCCAGAGCGGGGAGATGATTTCACTTGTTTCCAGGGCAGTTTTCCTGTAGTCATGCACTGTATCATGAAGGAAGGAAGGCTTCACAAGCGTTCAGCAAATGTCGCTTTTGGTTGAAGAAAATTTGTGAAAATGTTCATCTGACTCTGAAACAAATCTATAAATCTGCTCTTTTTGGGAAAGTGATTTCAGGCTTCATAGAGCACAAAACGGCTTTATAAGATGGATATTTTTATCTCATTATGAGTTTTATTTTTGGGACAGCAGCACACTGTTGAAAAAGACTGAGGTCACATGATCATGTTGAAGCGTGGTGGCTTTCTGTAATTATAAAAAATTCAAATATAATACACTCTTTGCTTCCAGCGTACTCTTTTCCTGGGACTTGTTACTGTGCTGGAGGCGCTGACTGATGCTCATGTTGATCCGTAGCAAACATTAGCCTTGTCACCTCAGTTTGACTCTGGAATCTGTTTCATTCTAATCACATCTGAACCCCAATCAACCCCAGTCGAATCAGAGCGGTTCTTGAACTTGTTATCGTGCGTTTATGCTCTATCTTTCATTCCTAACAAAAGAAAACTGGCCAAGGCCACTCTGGGCAGTCAGGAGATATCATTGCCATTGTCAAGAGTTTCTTTAATCGTTTCCTTCCTTTTCCACATAAGCTGGTCTCCTTGAAAACATTATGAATCAAAACACCAGATGTTCCCAGGCATTGCAGTGATTTCTAGCCTGAACGTACCCAAGTTTGAGCGTGTGTTGGAACGCTCGATGATGGCGTGCTTGCTGGGGTTGTTCAGGACTGAGCGTTTGGCAAGAGAAATGTCTGCCGTGACGCGTGTGATTGATATTCTGAAACAAGGGGCAAGAAAAACACTTGGATATTATATGAGATATCAAGGCAAACACTTACTCTTGCTGTATTGAGACTAAAAATAAGGAAGAAGAAAACAGCTGCAGAATCTCAAAGACAAACGGCAGAGAGCAGAGAGTTCAAAAAGAAGGAATACAAGTGTAGATTTGTTAAAAATCACAGAAGCACAATTGATAAAAAGGACCTGAGTTAGCTTGATTTTACTGTGGACAATCTGACGTGCATTTTATCGTTCTTCAGAGGCGCTTTAACAAGCTAACAGGCCAACTCGTCCTTTAACCCAAACCTTTAAAAACACAGGCTCTACCATGACCAAGATTTCTGAGGCTGAACGCAATACATGGCCTGATACAGACAAATATTGATATGATTTTAAGCGAGTTTCATGATAAACTCAACTAAAAGTTCTCCAGTGGAACAAGAAAACATGTTATTTAGCCCTTTATGATGGAGGCTTGAACTCTAAACTTTGTAAAATGTTTATACCTTGAATATTGAAACACCAGCAACAACACTGAAAAACAAATAAAATGAGGCTTATGTTCATGGGACTCTTGCCTAAGTGCATGCTGGGAGGCTTCATACACTGTAAGTGCAATCATATGATCCGCACTCTCTACTCATGTTGCCATTCTCCAACCAAAGTCGCTGGATACCATGGACACCATGTCATCCTGCATTAGTTAAACTGTGTTTGAAGAAAAGGGCTCAAAAGGGAATTGACAGAATTCGCTGCTGTTGCTGGTGGTCTGGTGGATCTTAGTGTTGTGTAACTTCATGGCCTCTCTGCTGCAGATGGGTGGATGGACTCAACATTGAGTAAGGAGAATCCTGCTCTGCTCTAGGGCCCACTATGGCCTATTAAGGACATGGAGAGGGCCTATTTAAAGCAGCAGCACACATCTCCAGGCCAAACAAACTTGTTACACACTCCCTTGGCTAACCTCCGGGGACAGATAAATACCAGCCTATAGAGTTGGAGAGAGACGAAGAATGAGGGAGGAAACAGGATGAGAGCTTGCATTTTAAAAAGGTCACGGGGAACTTACCTTCCCTCGAATCTGTGTTTCAAAAAGTCAAACAGTGCTTTTTGCATCATGTCTGTCACCTGTGGACAGGAAATTTCAGGGACATATTGAGACAACAGAGTTAAAATGGGACACATATTTTGCTGGTAAATTTCCGAGAAGTGGGGTGCTTGAAATGTCAAAGTTGTGACACACCTCGTAGCCCTTCAGTGATGGTCCAACCAGAACCACGGGCCGCATGGAAGGCACAACGTCGTAGGGAGGAATGTGTTCCGTCTTAAGAGAGAGGAAGAAAAACAGTTGCACACATTTATGGAGACAAAGTAAACACTCGCCATCACAAATCACTTCAGGGGTTGGAACAACAATGAACCTGACAATTTAAAAGCACTGGAACATTGTGAACCATGAAACGGGATGTCTCTGCTGGCCCGACAAAACACAAGCTAGCTGTGATTTATAATGAATTTGGCAGTTTACTTTGGTTGGCAAACTTTCAAGCAAGCTACGGTAAACTACAATATTTTATGATGGATTACAATCTTTAGATAAATCCTCCCATTTCATGCTTCTGATGTCACTGAGTAAAACGGGAAAAACTATGTAACAGGAAAGGTTAGTCAGACAGCGAGTCACAGGAGATCGACAGAGGCTACAACTGAAGAACTTGGAAAAATTAGGACGCGGGTAGAAAAACTTGTTGGGACAAAGTGGAGCTCAGTTTGTGTAACAGCCTGAGTCTTGAATCAAGTCATGGTGGCGATTTTGACAAAGATGTTTGAAAATGAGAGCAGTCGAGAATTAAGGATGAACCCATCAGATTAGACTGACTGGTGACCGTTACTGACCTTATGAAGCAGATCAGGTATCGGCCATGACGTGACATGATCGAACTTTTGAAACAATATTTGCATATATATAATATTTTCTGTTGGAAAAACACATCAAATCCAAATTATTATTCAAAGCAGAATATTTTCATATGTTTTGAAACATTTTATAGACTGCAGATTAATTGATAACAGTCATTAGTTGCAGCTCTATTTGAAATGTGTTGGCAAAGCAAATGACATGACTAGTGCACACTATAATTGTCTTTGATGGAGGCGATATTATCTGGTGTTTCACTTTCTTACAGTGAGAGCCACATTTAGATACTCAGTCATTTGTGTACTTCTGGGCAGAACTAAATAGTTTGTAGCCTGATTGTACTTTCCTTCAGGAAAGTGCACTTGTGTCTGCATCTGACAGGGAGGCAGTGAACCTGATGCTGCTGTGAGTCCCAGGCGTCTGGCAGAGCTGCGTGTTTGAAGGATGTGAGGATGTGCCTGCACACTGCAGGAAAATGGAAGTACTGTCTCTGTCTTTCTTTTTTCTTAAAACAGTAAACGTGCGTGATCTGAGTTGAAACTCTGTTGGAGAGCAGGCAGCCGGGAAGCAGAGAGGGTTCGCTACTTAAAAGGACTGTCGATTATCATCTCCGCCACACAGTATTTCTTCATTTTACTATTTTTTACTAATTTCTCCCCCTTATATGTCCTAATGTTGAAGCTCTTCCCTCAGTCTGTGCTGTCTTTATGAGTACTTTAGTGGATTTCATGTTGGAGTCTATCACCCCCTCTTCCTCTTCCTCTTCCAAACATTTTCTTTCTGTCTAACATTTGCTGTCGTCATTGGGCTTCCCTTGGGACATTGTGGGAACCGATGCACACTACTGCTGACTAACACAAGGGTATTAATGGACAGTGTGGTTCTGGACAAATACTTCTGGTAGCCTAAGTTCAGCTCTGGATGACTTGGTTAACATCGGCATTGTCATGGGAAATCTTCAAAATGTATTAGCATTTTAAAAAATGAGCTGACTGACTGTTGATGTCATTGTGTATATATATTTATCATATGGAAAACATATTTTGATCAAAGGAAGAATATTAATAATAATAACTGATGCTACTTATTATGGTTTTTGCTTTTTACAAAAACATTGGGGGAATAGTTCATATTTTGGGAAATGCACTTATTTGCTTTGTTAGTTAGGTGAGATGAGTTGGATAACACAGTTGATACCACGTTCATTTCATTTAGTGTGGCTTTGCACAAAGACTAGAAAAGTGGTGGAAACAGCGAGTCTGGCTCTGTCCAAAGGTAACAAAATGTGCCTTGTAGCAGCTCCAAAGGTCACTAATTATCACAATATATCTTGTTTGTTTAATCCAGACAGAAACATATAAAATCGTTAGGCGTCAGACCATTTGTTGGCTGGGAGTGGGGAGTCTTTTTTCAGTTTTTTGTCAGGATTCAATGTTAATTAGTGAGGTTTAGAGGTGCTGGTTTTGTTACCTTTAGAGACAGACAGGCAAGCTGTTTTCCCCTGTTTCCAGTCTTTATGTCAAGCTAAGTAAACAATTTCATATTCAATGAATGAGAGTTGTATCAATCCTCTCATCTGAATTTTTGTGAGGAAAAAAACAGGCATATGTCCAAAAATGTTGACCTATTCCTTTAAAATACAGAGAAGCTGACTAAGATCTTGTCTATCTTCTTAAAATGCTGTTCACACTGAGCTCTCACTCTGTCAGAGTCACAAGTCGACTTATAGACACATGAACAATGACAAACACCACACACAGGATTGCGGGTAGTGAGTAGGGTGAGAGGTCAGTACAGAGCTGAGTCTCTGCAGAGGAATCATATAGAGGGTTGGTACAGTTCAGACCACAGAGGTCATCCCCAGACCCTGCTGAGCTGGCGCACTGCGGGCCACGACTTACCGACTTCTGCTTCTGCTTAGCTGTGGTGAGACGGAAGAGGAGAAAGAGAGAGATTAAGAACAGGCATGCAAGCTAACGGACGGGTGCACGCCGAGGGACAAGAACAGTGGTGTAGACAAACAGAACGGGCGCTGAGTGAGGCTGTGCAGCCACAGGCATTTAGTCTGAGCCGTGCAGACGGATAGAGCAGAAGAGAGGGTGGGGTAGTCCACAGTTTACCTTCTTAAAGAAGGGCATTCGTTTCTCTTTTGCTAGGGGTGACATGACAGTGTTTGGACTGGCTTTAGGGGAGCGCAGGTTGACTGGAAGCTCATTGTCCTCGGGGTCTAAGTCTGTGGCGTCTATGTCAATGGCTACGCACACAGACAGACAAGAGCACCATCACACAGAGGTGAAAACAGGAGGTCACAGGTATCAGGACACATTTCACATTGACAGTAGCACAGGAAGTATGCCACTACAAAGAGACAGAAAATGAAACATGTAAAAGTACAATTATGGCCATTAAAACAAATAACTAACAGGTAAATATCAACTTCATTGCCAGTAGATTGCCAGTAGACTAGTAGAATATTAGGAATCTACGAAGTTCATCTTACCTTCATCTTAAATTTAATTGGAAAAAGCTGTTTTAAAAGAAAGAATATATTAAGTAGAAAGTTGGAGTCTAAAGTTTTCTGCCATCCTACTTACCAGACGAAGGAGGAGTAGATTTTCGTGAGTTAGGAACCACTTCACCTAAACTTGAGGATGAGTTTGCTCCCAATTTACTGAAAACAGAAAATGTGATCAACAACGACTCTGAAGAAGTCTACATTTATTTTAGACAAACTCCCAGCCAAGACAGAGACTTGAGGATTTTTACCTGGAGTGGAACTTGCCCTGTTTGGCTCTCTGCTCTTGGAGGATGCGAGTGTTTTCAATCTTCACTGGACTGGGAATGAAACCGATTTCACAGCCTTCCTTCACCAGGCGTCCTATCCACCAGTCGTTGTTGAATTTCTGCACAGAATAATTAAAGGCACTTATCTAGCGCATCCTACATCTCTTCCTCATCATCATGCTTATCTCCCTCAGCATCAGTGTCTTGAATATCAGCTCTAATGAACTCACCTCTTTGACATGGAGGAAGTCTTTAGCCTCAAAGGAGATAGCCATGCCTGGCACGGGGACATCATCATCGTGACTTGGGCTGTAGTTGACATTTGTGCGAACAGCAAATGCAACTGGTTTTGTCTTTCAGGAGGAACAAAAAAGAAAAATGAAAATGTCAGATTGCGCAAAAGATATGAATGACAAAAATGTCAAAATGTCAAATAGCAACTGTATCCTAATTGGGGAAAAAAACAGACATATAACCTCAGAATAACAACCAGAGAGTAGAGAGCTGTTTAAATTTCAGTCTTTTTGTGCACTGTTGGTAAGCTGTGATTCTGTATTTGTGCGAGGTGTAAAAATAACCCTGGGTGAGGGCTACGAGCAGACTCTGACTCATCCAGACTTATAGTTTAGCTATCACTCTATGAATGATTTGGCTGCTGCACTGTCTCTCTGCTGCAGGCTAAAACACTTACACTTTACAATTCAGAGTGATGCAACATGTAAGTGTCTGTAGCAATCGCCACTTCAGCACAAAGCAAGACACTTGTCTTGCACTTACTTATGAGTAGCACAAACTGCACTCATGTAAATGGTTCATAAATCAATCCCACAATCTTTACAGCATCTTAATCGATACTTTCTATCAGATCACTGCTGATCTTCCTCTGAAGGACAAAGAGTAAATAGAGATAATGCGTACAGCTAATGAAATGTTTCCTGCACGTGATATAGCCACCTAATGCGCTGACTGTCCACATACAGAATGAGAGAACAACTTTCTTTCTTTCCACACACATTTTTGCAGCCAGTCAAATCTCCTCTGCCCATAACATTTTTTACAAAAGGGATTTGAATAAGATTTAATAAGGTCACGTCATGAAAAAATGCAAAGTGGGAACCATATGCTCACAGACAAACCGTCTAAATCTAGATCTCTGCCAGGCTAGAATGTGCCCATAAAAGACACACATCCCTTTCAGAATTACATAAAATGCATTTGGACATAATCTTGGAGCCAGCCTGGCGGCGATGGCAGCAACAGTTGGCAACACAGTCATGCCCTCAACCAGATTACATTTGCTCTGCCTTTGACTGCGTGAAAAGCAAGACTGAAGTCAGCTGACAAGCCAAAACGAATGCACAGGAATGTATCTTGGAATAATCTCCCAGCATTGACTCACAAGCTTAATATTTACCTGTAGATGAAACAAGACAAGATGAGTGGAAGGAGTGTGTGATATTCAGCTCTGAGCCAAATTGAACCCACCAAATCAGAGCTTTGATGATGTAATGACACTTGGACTTTGAACAGATTCTGAAAAATGCTTTCAAAGACCGCTCAAACTGCTGGTTTCATCATAGCGGTCCTACAATCTGACTAAGCAATCTTTACTAAGCAAGCTAAAAATAAAATGCACCAACAGGTTGAATTAATTTTTAGTACAGTGTTAGTTCAATGCACATAATGTATAGAGTCAAATTGATTTGGAATAGAAGCAAGTGGAAACGATTTTCCTTTATCGTTAAAGCTGTAATCACTCACGGCCAGCGCTTTTAAAAGTTGTCATGGCACATGTTAGCCTACAATTCGTTATTACATATCCAAAGTAGGCCTGTGCCAATTGGCATTTAGATTGGCTAGTGACGACTAAAGAGATAATCACTGATCACTTTCCCTGCTGATATTAGGGAGATGAACTGGTATAGAAAATACAATGTAAAATCTTTGCCCTACTGTGCATTTCCAAGAGATAGTTGTCATGCATTTTAGCATCTTTAAGGCCATTGTTTCGGTTTTCAAGCCAATAATCGTACCTACCAAGCAGCAAATGGCAGACAGATAAAGTTAACAACTAGCTGGTGAACACAGTGGAACATTTAGCTGCTATTTCCCTCAGGATTTGGTTGAGAGCCAAAACTGATTGGAGTAACATTCATCCCATGGACACAAACACAATATGTCAATGTTGTGTTAGCAATATGTTTCTGCTGCCCTCGAGTGGCAAAAAAAAACAAACCATGTCACTGCAGCTTTAATACTCAATATGGGATGAAATGACTTGATGGTTATTTTTCATGCAGCTCTTTCCCCTTCGCCTCCAACTGCAAAGTAAACTGATTGGATTTGCTTGGATTTGCTAAATGCTACTCGAATTCTTTCAAACAGGCAGCAGCGCTCAGTGGAGCTCAGCACTATGGGAGTTAATTCAACAGCAGCGCCGGGAGGAGCTTTACAGATGACGGGCGTTATTTGTCATCATGGCTTTCACTGTCCCCTAATGCCTCATTGAAATACAACAGGTGTGAAGTGACTATGATGAACTATGAGGGATTATGGAAATAATACATTAGTGAAATCCTCCAGGAATAATTTTCCTCACGTGGAAAGCAACGTAACTATTCCATGGAGTGATGGTTGTAAGCTCTGTGTGTGTGTGTGTGTGTGTGTGTGTGTGTGTGTGTGTGTGTGTGTGTGTGTTTGTGTGTGTGTGTGTGCATGGTTGTGACATCCATCCACTGAGGAGATCGTTCAGTCCAATGTGTGCAGTGCCAGGACTCGTACAGGACAGAGTGTCCTTGGCGTTTGCATGCATTGAGTCACATGGCTGCATGAAGGTATAAGGTCCATTAGGACACGTATGTATGTGTGCTCTCTTGGTTGTCTCATGGACCGCTGCCTCTTTCCTCCCTCCCAGCTGCTCTGCTCGCCTTTATCCATCATGGCTGGCTGTCAGATGAAGCTTTCTATTGGCTTAATGACATTTTACAGACCTGTAGGCAATCACGCACACATAAATGTCCTACATGCCACCTTGCACCACAGGTGACTGCAGGATTTGTACATAATGGCTCCTTTAACACTTCTGTACAGTATCTCTCCATCTCCTGACCGAGCCCATAAGGCTCTGTTGCCTCTTATGTAACACCTGCCTTCATTATGGATGCCATATTGACTGCAGTGAGGAAGGGAGAAGGACAGAGGCGGGGGGTTAGAGACTGGGTTAGAAGCATGGGAAGATGGGGAAATGGAGGGGGTGAAGAAAAGAAAGGTTAAGGAAATGGACGGCAGGATAAATGACAAGAGAAAGGAAGCAGAGCACAGGAAGAGAGAGGAGACACATTCATGGATATAAGAGGGAGAGTAAATGTAAGACAGAGGTAACCAGTTCAAGAGAAGCCGTATCTTTAACTGGGAACCTTGTTAGGCAGTGCTATGGACCACAGCCAATTAACACCACACAATGCTTGTCACAACATCTCATCACACCATGTGTATTTCAGCTGATGATACCTCCTACTCCTCTCTGAGCTGTACTTGAACTGACTGAGTGAACACTTGCCCTTGCTGTTGCAGATCTGCCATGTAACATGCCACAGCCTCTCCATTAGCAGCACACACAGGATCTCACGCTATAAATCTAGATTCCCACATTGTTTCACCTTGAATGCTGTCGATCGATTCGAAATGATTTCTCTTTAGATGTGTGCACTGGCCTCAGGCTGTACTGAGAGCCTGTAAAATGTAATATTATGTGGTTTGAAGGGAACCATAACCTCCATTAATTCAGTCTGGGAAGATTTCTGTAATTATCCAAGGTTGCTCCAGCATATTGTAGGTATGCACATTAAGTAGTGATAAATGAAGGCTGCTAATAACAATGGCGTCGCAGCGATCGGTTATTTGCCCTTTTTGGCTGGACTGCATTGTTAGAGTAAAGTTATGTTTGTATTCTATCATACATCAACTTTTATCTTAATTAATTGCTTGTTTTGTAATGTGTGTGCACACTAATTCCTGTCATTTCCATATTGTATTCACTGTCACTGGTTAGATAAGGCCTCTCAACAGACAAAGTGAGATTAAAGAACTCTGACTCAGATCTACACTTATTACATAATCTATAACAGTGTACAACAAAAGTAGGGGAAACACTCATTACTCATAACATTTAAAGCTGCATTAATGGGTTCTTTGGCCGCTTGGATGCAGTGGAAAAAAAGCTGTAATCAGAACATTTGATACATTATCACTCTCCTATTATCTCTGTTTTTGGTCTCTACCAACTCCTGAGGGAAACACGTCACTATGTTCACCAGCTAGTCGCTAACTTTGATTTTTGCCATTTGGTGCTGGGCAGGTGGTGTACAGTGCCTTTTTGACTTTTACATCTGCCTGCTGAGCGGTGAGAGGGAACATAAAAATGTACTGTTATGGGCCGAAACACCAAAAGAATTAGCTTAAAGATTGTGAAACTCTCCATACAGCTGAGGGGAACTGAGGAGTCGCTGATAATTGTCTTCAGGTTCAAACCTGCGAATCACATGTAGGTAGCTGTTTCATCCGCTGCTATTATAAAACTATTGATTATCGCACCTTTAAATGCTCAGTAAGCCATTCACCTTGACTGGACTGACTTGAACAGTGCCTTTCAAACAGATTACAGTCAGATAACCTAAGAGACAATATAGTATATTAGGTTCTGTAGTGCGAATTATATACAGTCCACCATTTTTACCATCAGAAAATATTTGTACTATACACATATATGGATTTTAAAGTACCTTATTGCCACTTTAATGCTCCCTCTCTAAATGATCTTAAATTCTAAACTCCACTCACCAAGTTTGTAACATGACTATGATGAACTATGAGGGATTATGGAAATAATACATTTGTGAAATCCTCCGGGAATTATTTACTAACAGACTTTCAGTGAAAATTTTGAGCCTCCAAGCCTGATGACATCATCTGGGGTGATTCTGTCAGACCTGACATTATACAGCTGCTTTCACAGACTGACTATTACTCTCAATATTAAATGCATGTGGATTTTTGTATGCCAAATGAAAGTAATGTGAAGAAATATATTAAGGCAATGGGACATCTTGTACATAGCATTACAGGCATCCACTTTATCCACGCTATTTACAAATATCAATGGTACAATATCAGGGAAGTCATTGTGAATTACTGCCCATAAAGGCTCACAGTCTGAGAGTCTGCACTTCCTCTGACCCCATCTCACTCTCTCTGGTGGCCAGACCACTGAGAGGCTATTTTTTACTGGTCATCTGTCATGTAAAATGCCAGCAGGGGCAATCTATGACAGGTTATCTATAAAGCCAACTTATCTGTTTAATTAGTGAGCCAGAGAGGGTGGCTCTGGAAACAACATGCTGTAGATCTGCTGGAATGATCTGTCTTTGCCAGCTACGAGCTACCCTAAGACACAGAGCAGGAGAAAAGTGTCTGCTGGAATGGATAGACCGCCAAAAGCTTACAGCTTACAGCTAATGGGTTATAGACACTGAACACCCAGTGAAAGACAATAAACCAATTTTTCAGACACTTGGTTGAATTAATATGCAAAAATAGAACACTGTGAGATACCCAGTGAGCTGCAAAGAGGGAAGAGAACAGAATGTGACATTAGCCAAATTATTTCAAAGATCAAAGGCATAAATTTTGACAGTGACAGCAGCTTGAGTGATTCTGTGGAAGCGAGCTCTGATTGCAATTCCTGTCCCACAAAGGCAAGCCTGCTCTGCCGTGTGTGTTTGTTTATATGCTACTAATTGTGGCCCAGAGCAGAGCAGAGCAGAGCAGACGAGGCTTGGCTCTGATAAATACTGACGCTGATTCCTCCGAGGCCCCTAACCTCTCACATCAGCAGACCCAAACAGCCCTTTCTTCAACTTAAACCAGTTGAAATCAGCTCCAGTACCCTGCTCTCATAGTCGTCTAGTCAGTTCTGTAGCACTGTCCGCTAATCTTGCCCCAGGATTAATAAAACACCATATAAATTATTTACCATTAAGATCTGGGTAAAACGAGCTGGGGAAGTCAGAAATAAGAAAAAAAAAACTTAACCAGACTGGTAAGTGGCCCTGTCCCCAACTCAAATGTGATGGGTGACCCCTCTTCCTGGTTGAGAATACTGTAGCTAATTTTCATGTCCTTATAAAAAAGAAAAAAACATGTAGGCATAAGAAATGAGACCAAAAAGGAAGTAGATGCAGCTTCTCATTTTCCAAAAACAAACCAACCAGTGCAAAGTTTACATTACCATTTGAGCGATGCCTGACATCATTCATTCAAGCATAATAAACCAGTCTGCGGGGACCCTCATTGACATAATCATTAATGCATTCTCTTGCCCCATCCCAGACCTAATGTCATAAATTGTGTCTTGCATTTTTATTTGTCCAGTTTTAACCCTAAAACAGCCCACTGAAACAATCACAAAGTCCGCACTTTCAATAAATCTTGTGTGTCCACCTGACCCAAAATGTTCCTGACAAACCCTATCTGGGACCCACAGAGCACATGTTTCAGTAGGTTAAGAAGTGGACAGAGTGACCTTATTGCAGCTAGGTTTTGGATACCAACCTTGGCCTTGTCAAGCTGTGCCTGAGCCTGTCGCTCTGCCTCTCTGCGCACTGCCTCCTTATCCTCCTCCAGGGACACATCGGAGTCTGATGGACGGCTGGTGTAGGAGTCGGCCGAACCCTGCAGAGACAAACGTACGCTGAAACTCAACTCCATCCATTTGGATTCACACTTGACAAGTGTAAGAGAAATGGTGGGCTTCACACGCGCAACTTAATTTGCTTTGCATTGCCCTCGCTCTTCAAAGACACGCTTAACTTTGGAGTTGAGCATCTGATGTGTAACTTCAATGTGCAAACACATCCACACAGACTGAAGTGTTCAGTTCTGATCATCAAAGGAGTCTCAGTGGATTTCATGAAATAATGAAAGAGGCCGCGCTCAATAAAATGGAATTCTACAATCAATCACATCTCTGCAACAACTTGAGGAAATCACATGAGCTGATTGAATCTGGAGCAAATCATGCAGACTTCCTCTTTTTCTTGGAAAAGACGCCAAAGGACACAAACAGTCATTTTTCATAAAATCACGTCACCAGTAGCTCTTCTTCTATCCTTAGCTCTCTCAGCTGCTCGCCTTCAGATTTGTTGTGATCCTTCTATGACAAACACTGGGGGAAATTGTTAAAGAACACCAGGTCCCAGTATATCTCTATGTGATATGTGATAACATAAACAAGCAGACTCACAAATACCAAAACACACATGATTACCATCTTAGACACATTCTTGAGTGCAGTGCATTAGCGCACACTACCACATGCGCACGCTTGCTTGTCATATACTGCATGTACACAGATCATGAATAATTTCTGAAATAGATAAAGTAATACTTGCATGCTATGGCTGTATAGACCATAGTGTTTACAAGGGTTTCTTAAAGCACTCTGCCCTGCAACAGCAGAGAACAATTACTACACAAGAGGACGAAGAAGATACAAAAGGGTTTGAAGCGTTCAGGCTGACTGGCTAAACTGCAACAGATAGACAGGATGTAAATCTTCATTCATGTCTTTTTAGATGACAAAACAATGAGTGGCATAGACCGCAGATGCAACCGAAAGACTTTTTGGGAAAGTAAAGTAGTTTAGGAAACAAAAGCACAATATAAGCAAACAAATGTGTTCTTTAAGCTTTCCATCTGCCTTTAAATGTATGTAATTTATTCATCTGTAATTTAATACATTTATAAATGTCATTAAAATGTTTTTATAAAACATATATAACTAAGACAACTTAAAACAGAGCCAGATTTTGGTCTTTGACTGGCATAAATATGTAGTTTCTGCATTTTGGCTATGTACGAAAGCAATGATGAAATAATAATACTGAAGAAAAACACAAAAATGCGAGGAAAAGTCTTACTTTCATTTTTAAATATTGGAATCAATGCCAACATTTGCAGATACATACAGAAAAATTTCCCAGTGCCACATATCAGTTTCAGGGAGTAAGATTAAAAGGGATTTTTAAGTAAGGGAAGGCAGTGTAAGCCTTATCCTTACCTGCACGCTACTATGCCACCCACACAAGGTCTTTCATTCATCTCACTGCACCATTATACTGCTGTCTGAGTTAAAAATAGCCTCCCTCACTCTGTGCTTGATTAGAATTACCCTGCCATCACATACACATACAAAGGAGGATCTCCAACCTCTCCACTTACATTACCTGACTTATGTATAGAGACAACACAAGAGTTGTTACCGTACATACAGTTGCAATACAGGGTTATTCATATTTATGTCCTCCATCTTACGGTAAACCCTGCTGCTCATCAATTGCCTCTGTGTCTTTCATCCTCCCTCTTTTGTACCTGATATGAATAACTCATTTGAAAGCAAGCTCATTAACTATCCATAGGCTGCTTTTGCTGGCACCATCTTCATGATCAATGTAATCTCTCAGTAGCATTCAAACGCCATTGAGCTTATATATGCATCACTTCCACATTTATACATAAATATAGTAAACTGGCATCTTATTGCACACTAACCTTTCTTTTACTATGGAGCTATTTGGCCTTGAAAAATACAGGTGAACATACCTGGCCTGATATGATTACATCATCAGGTCATGTCTAACGATGGGGCGTCATTAAGAACACCATCCCAGTGGATCAGGGGGAGGCGATATGGCGCTCTGCCCAGAATCTGACAGCCATAACTGATAACAACACCCAGCGTCTCATCATCACCAGGCAATTCACAACTGTGCCACGCTGACCCCAACGCTATGGACTGATGGATGAACTAGAGACGGCACAACACACACATGCACAAGCACACAAAAACAGACCAGCTTTCACAATGTAAACACACTCAAAATCTGCTTACACAGGCATCAGAGCTCTTGACGCGACCTCCCTTGGCTCGTTTCAGCAAGCGGATCCAGGTGGCCTTCATCAGCCACACTGGTCATTCAGTGTCCTGAGCCACTGCGCCCCCCCACTACTGCTACAACTACACCTAACTGCACTGCTGTGGTCACCTTTACAACAGTGCTGCAGTGACCGCCACTGCTCTGGCTACAGGTACATTCAACACTGTGGCAGCATAGACAGCTGGTTCCTGTTACACCTTGGCTGTAAATGCTACCTTCATCTCTGGATAAATAAATAGCTTTGGAGTGAGAGCTCCTTGCTTTGCTGCAGCTCCAGCTAGCTCTGCTGCTATCTCTAGAGCCACAGATCCTGCTGCTCCTGCTGCTGCTGCCGTTGCCAAAGATGGGGAATCCACAGGAGCTCTTTGCCCCGCGCATAATCTCAGCAGCTCTCTCCCTGTCTGCCCCAGTCTCCTTGATAGCTGCTCAGACTGCCGCTGCAGGTGCTGAGGCTGACTCCCAGTATGAGTCAGGTGGCAGCGATGCTTCTCATTCTCTCATTCAAGCTTTGGCTCCAGCCTCGTTCTCCTCCTCCGCTGTAGCCTCCCCGTGCTGCTCCACAAGCGATGGCAGTTTATCTACATGAGTCCTGGTGTGGCTGCCTGTGACTGACTCTCCTCCTGAAGCTAATGAAGCTGCTGCCTCTCAGGTGCTGCAAGCTCCCTCTTTCTCACTCTCTGTGTCTCAGCCTGTTAGTGTTTGTCCTGCACACTCCTTCAGTGATTCTGCCTCTCTGTCTCTGTCTCTACCCACCCCTCCTTCTTCTCCTCCTCCTCCTCCTCCTCCTCTGTCACTCCCCTCATTTTTTTCCTCAGTTACCCCTCACAGTCAGTCCATCTGCTCATTGTGTCTCTGCAGTGATCAGTTCTGGGTAGTGCATGTGCTATGTGGATACTGTTTATGTGTCATCTGTGCATGCTGTTTTGTTCTTTTTACATGTAAACACACTCCATCCACCCTAATATGAGCTGTTTATACTTGAAAAATAGGTGTCCCATTGCCATCTTCTCAGAGGATGTCAATCTACATCTGCTCATTTTTTATCATACATCATATTAGGGCTGCTACTAATCCTTACTCTCATTATTGATTCACGCAGAAGATCTGAAACTTCCTTTCATACCGTCCTATGGAAGCTGAAAATTCATGCCTCGTCCAACTGCTGAATTTTAATTTTTAGCAGGAACACTAAGCAAAGGTGAAATTTATTTCAACAGCATCATCTACAACATAGACTGCATGTTTCTTTTCATATTGCTAAATGGTTACCAGTGTGCAAATGAGCACACTGGTAACCGTTTAGCAATACATGAATAAATTTGTATCTGTATTATTTTTTCTGGATTGACTGTCTGGTTTGAGCAGAATGAATGAATTGTTTAAGTAAGTTCTTAAGCAAATGGTTTTAGTTTCAACAATGAAAGGATTTTCTTTGTTATGAACAATATTAAACAGAATATCTTTGGATTTTTGGACTGTTGGTCAGACAATAAAAGACATCTGAATATGTCACTTCAGGGTCTCTGACATTTTTAGACAAAACAAGTGATTAATACTGACCAGAAAGTATTTTTAATAGTAAAGACAGTAATCAGCAAATTAATAGATAATAAAAAAATGTGTGCTGCAGCCCTAATTGTTAGAAATAAGACTTAAATATACTGTATGTGTTTTTAAATAATATGTTCTTCACTATGATGTCAGCATTAGGCATTCCTTGGTGAAAGCAGAGCTAAAATCCTCGCCTGTCAGATCAGCGGTGGCTCATTACAACTGAACGGAGCGTCACAAAGCCACACAGGACAAATGAGAATAATCACATCATTAATTAAAAATTTCCTATCCTCATCAAGAAACAGCCAAAGTTAAGCCCTGCAGATGGATTATTTAAAATGTCTTCTTGTTTTTGTTTTTTTTTTGGACTGCTGACGCATGATGCTCCTCTGTCTGACCCATCATGAGGTTGTGTGAGGTCAGAGAAGTCATGGGTCGGCCCGTGGGACCAGCGGTGGAAAGAGGCCTGCTAGTTTATGATCAGCAGTCATTCCCCAAGGAGCATTAACTGTACATCAAAGGATGACATGCTAATCAGTGGTGCTTATCATAACCAATCAATGACAGGCCTCCATCTACTCAGGGTCTTTTCAACATGACGTGCACTTAAAAACGACACATCTTATATGAAAGTAAAGGCTGGGGGACAATAATGTGATTTAGCTCATTACCACCACTTAGCGCGATGAGGAGGGCGATTACCTGAGATGCTTTGACGTGAGATTGGTGGGAATGGTGAACAAAAACATTGATCTTGTCCATCTTTGCATCGAACCTCTCTCTCTCACCTCACCTACAATGGTAGTTTAGGAAAGAAAACAAAACAGTACTCATCTGCTATGCTAAGAAATCATGCAATGGTCACATATGTTTCAATAGGTGGGTTGACACTAGCCTCAAGAGCACACAGGGCACAGATGCTCTGAACACGGAGCTGTGGAGCCCGCAGATGAGAGTGGTGACGCTGTGAAGGCTGCACTCCAATCGCAACACTGACAAAGACTCACAGCGACAGAACGAGCCTCCGGCTGCCTGACATGACCGACCTCTAGACCCGCTGCCACACTGATACTGACAGCGCTGTGCCACCCACACACAGGCCACTAATAATAATCTAACAGCAGTATGATACTGCGTTGATCTGTGAGGAGAGGTTCCCTGACTGAGGATCACAACTCCATTCAAAGTAGGAAGAACCTGTCTGGTTCAAAGACACTTCTCCCTACTTTACCTCCCATTAATCGGGAAAAAGCAAATCTCATCACATTTGCCAAACAAAGTGCTGGTATCAAACAATTCAGCAAAGCCATGATTTACATTTGATTGCAGTGTTTTTTAGCCATACAAGCATCATGGCAATTCAACATCTCCTAAACGGACTGGCGTGGAATTTGGCTGATACCCATGGTCTCAAGATGATGTATGCTAATGATTTTGGTGATTCGGTAACGTTTCCTCTGGCATCACCATAAGGTTGACATTTGTGCTTTGAAATACCTCAACAACTATTAAAAAAAACTGGTTTGTTGCCAAATATACGCAAGGCACTTTTTGATTCGTGCTAATTGGCAAATATTATGCTAACACAGTCTAAACTAAAAACATACCAGATAAACATCAGCATGTTACAATTGTCACTGTGAGCAGGTTAGCATGCTAGCATCAGCATTTAGCTCAAAGCAACACTGTGCCAAAGTACAGCCTCACAGAGCCACTGGCATGGCTCATGAACATTCAACAACGTCCCTTATCAATCAAACATCAACTACAAACACTTCAAAATCACACAATAATCCTCTTTGGTTAAGTATTTTATCAAAAACCCAACATTATATGTTGGCCTGAGATGGGGCACAACGCAGCAGCACAGTTCCATCCATCACCACGACCTCTACACCCTTTGCCTTGCCACATAAATAACACACTACTTCAAGCATTGCCGCACAAAGTTGGCACTGGACCTAAATCGTGTCCTGCAGAAATGTCGAATATTAATCCTACTTGCCAAAGAAACTAGGCTGCAAATCTGCACTAGCACTTGGGAGGCAGAACAGACAAACAGAATTGTGTGTGAGAACTGGCCATCTTCATTGCATTGGTTAGAGCAAGAGACATGAAGGGGGGAACTGAAAGGGCAATTGTCCTGTGGTCTCTATACCACACTTATTGATTCAGTTGGACAGAGGTCCTTGCTGTAAGAGCACCAATGACCTCTACATGCAGCAGTGGCACAGCGATCATTACATTACAACATTACAAATCATTGTGGCTATTACCACAGTCAAACAGGAGGCTGTGAGTCAGCCAATCCTGCCTTCTGCGTCTGACAGAATCACTTACAGTGGACGAAGCCACTACTCTAAAGAATCGCTTTGTGATCTGAACGCTTTCATTTTCATTTTTGGCCACTATAGGAGTCCTTCTCTATATGTATCCACTATAAAAATGGAGAGCTGTCATGCAGAAAATAAAGGCTGTGCATGTCAGCTATAAAGTGCTCTCATGGTCGAGGAATCCTTGCTATGTTTAGCTGTTTTTATCTCACTTCTTACATATGGTAAGATTCCTGCTTCTTTCCTCCCACTCAGGCCACACTGCCTGGTCTCTCACAGCTTGTTTACTGGTCCCAATTTTATTCTCATTCATGTCCCCTTTCTTTGCAGTTCCCCAGAAGGTCTCTCGTTCATATTTCTCCCATTTGCACTTCTTTTCACCTCTTGCCATTCCTTCCCATCCCATATGACCCTCTTACTCTGCTGCACTCCTCTCCTGTCTCTCTCAGGATTCCCAATGGCTTTGGCCTTGTTGCCTCTGTGGTTTGCTCAAGAAGGAATGACTACGTGCATCTTTTGCCCGCTGATTTTTAGTTGATACTTGGCCAACATGGACAAAAAGGTTGAACATCTACCATTCAACTGAGCAAACTTCATCTGTTGATAAGGACGGTGTGATACCGTCAAAAGCTCCAAACCAATTAAGCAGCAGGAGTCTAGATTGTTTTGTCAACAGTTGTTTCCAGGGCTAAGAAAGAACTGTTGAACTCAAGTTGATAACTCACATATGAAGGTGATTTTTGTTGACACATCCATGGTTACAGTTCAAACAGCAACGACAATATGACTCTCTATGGCACGGATCTACCAAAATGTAAACAACTATAGAAGAAAATAACAAGGCTCAGGTAGCCCACAGCTAACTGAACTGCTCCATGGCATCACACACTTCCTGTTTATATCTCGCAAACCATGATGGAAAATGAAGGCCTCAAAACTCATCAAAGACCAACACAACAATAGGAGTTACAAAATCCATGACAATTACGTCTTTGTTGTACACTATGAAGGCCTTGTTTGAGAGTGAAAGCAAATTCTTGACCTTGGGAACAGTAGTTGAGAAAACCGCGTTGTCAAACTTTGTTTCCAAGGTGAAAAATTTAATTTCCATGTCAACTTTTAGCTAACAAGGACGACAAGTCCTTAAAATGTTCAGAAAAATAGAAAGCTGAATAACTACACTTTCATGACAACTCAATCTACAGAGGAAGATCACTGGATACTTTTGAAAGCTCAAGAACAGCTACTAAGAGGACCTTGTGGTGAGTCAGTACTGAGATTCACTGTCCCATCACCATGACTCTTACAATCTTGGGACCCTAACAGAATCCTTTTCAAATGTTTGTTGTGCTGGGAAACATTCATACTCCCCTGAGGACGTATAGTAATGACTTTGGTGATCCCTAACTTTTCGACTAGAGCCACCATGAGACTGACATTTGCAGTGCTGAGTGAAATGTCTAGACAACAACTTCATGGATTGCCTTGGAATTTGCTATAGACACTCAGGTTCTGTTAGGATAAATTATAAAGTATGATTGATGCTTATATGAAACATTATACTTGCTCAACATCAACATGTTGCCATTTCAATGTGAGCATGGTAGTGTTGACTTTAAAGCACCGCTGTGCCTCAATATAAGCTCAAAACACTGCCAGAGTAGCTATATATTCTTGTTTCATAAAATGTGCCCCAGTACATGAAAAGTGCCGTGTACTTAGCAATAGATGGCATTTATGGGCAGAGTATTAACGTATATGTAGAAAAGCCATGCCATAATCCTGTAATATAAAAGGAAGTAAAAAACCAAGTATGAATGGACTAGGATAGAAGAGGTTAGTAAGTTATGAATGACGCAGCAGTTTGCAAACTTCACCCACTAGTAAACCCAATCAGAAGGCAAAGACGGCACGAACCTCATCTTAAAATCCTGACCTACTAACAAAATAAACAAAATGGCCAAAATGCAGACCAGCGTCAGCAGTGAACTTAATAGGACAGTGTGGTCAGACTTCACAGTATACCTCACATGCATCATGATTGAAGAATGAGGATTATTGCTCGTGCCAAGTCATGTTCACTTCTGACTGACGGACATTAACTAACTGCAGAGGGCTGACAATGGGCTAAGCAAGTGTGCTAGCAGTTTCAGTCTTGGCATGACTCACTCTTGGCTAGAACCAAAGCCTCTTTTCCTAGCCATCTGTCCATCACTGCCACTTCACTCAGTGCAACACAAAGTCAATTAAATCATCGGGCCACAAGCAGCACCTCCTTCATAAAACAGAGACAATGAGAGCAGACACGACAGCTAAGAGCGAGAGATGTGAGACTGCTACAAGGGATGATTGCTAATATTTAACACACAACAGAGGAATGAAAACCAAGTGAGCGAGAAAGTGAAAAAGAAACAGACTGTCGACACATCTGAGAAAGAAAAAGAAAGTGTGTGAGAAAGAGAAATGGGAGAGATAGAAGAGGGGGGAGGAGTAATGATATTTCTGCTGTGGCAGAAGAGGGATTGGCTACATGGATGTCAAGGTGACACTGACAGGCCTATGAAAAAAGTGTTTACCCAGCATTCCATGTGCCTGTGCATTAGATAAGTGCATTATCCCATCGAGGTGATGAACTCACTGGTTGTCAGTCACACAATCCCAGTGCGCACAGTTGCTGGCTAGAAACAAGATATACATACAACATACAACAAGATATGCCTCTTGAAAATGTTCTTACATCTACAAGCATTTTGTGTACACATCTATCATTGCACACTTAGAGTAAGACTTAAACATAGATACAATTCACAATTATTATTTTTCCCATGTTCACCATCTCAGTTTTGGGTGTTAGCATGCTAACATTTGTTGTTAGCATGCTAACACACATACTTTTGCAGGCATTTAGTCATAAACCAGTGTATGTAATTTATTTAAAATGTTGCCCTGTTGATCTGGCTCAATGAAAAGTCAGAGATTCATCCTCTGGGGATAGTTGTTGTTGTAGTCTGGACCAACTGACACTGTCATTGGTAGAGACAAAAAAGAAAAAAAAAAAAAAAGAATAACAAAACATTGCTGACTTTTGTCTAAAAGTACTGAGATTCATTAAATCATTTCAGGCGCTGTTCTGTGCTCAGCTGTTCTGACTGTGTAACTTACAAACGAACAGGTATTGTTTGGACACTTGCTCACTGATGCTGTGCCAGAGAACAGTTCAAACTCCTGCAACATAATGTCAAGACAATGCTGGGTGACGGGACCCCTGCAACTGCAAATTATGTGCTAATCCTTTCCCTCCAGTAAGTAATACCTGCAACCAGCAGCAGCAGTCCCTTGAGGTACATTGTTCTCGTTAACAGTGAATCCCGTCACAGTGAGATCTAGTTTATCTAGCAGGTCTCAGGTCCCTCTGTGAAAGCGAAGCACCATAATAGGATGATGGCTGATTAAGGGGATACAATAAGAGAGGCCAGTGGCTATTCTGTGTTGTTATTTTGTGCTTGCGTCATCAATATTCTGGCAGTTTCCTGGTGTATGAAGCAGGCTGTGGATGATTGATGAGAACTGGCTAAGAGCGCAGAACAAGCTGCTAACCTTCTTCAGTGGAGCAAAACATGCCATCCTACAAATGGGACTGTGCTCGAGTAAAATGATTTCAGCTTCATTTGTTTTATCTCATCTCAATAAATTATATAATCTGGAACGATTCCTGGGTAAATTTTGTTGCCAAAGAGGCATGGGGATTTTCCATATTTTAGCGCTAAACAAAAGATCCTCTCTCTCTAAATATGCCTAAAATATATTCTAAATATATCTGGAGAAGGAAAAGACAATATATTTTTAATTTGGTCTTTTTCGTGTTGTTTGAGGAACCAGTTCAACGATTGCTGATTAACTGTTTCAGCTCGATGAATAAAAGAATTTATTCAATTTGAAAAAGGAAATTATTCATAACGCTAGCCGTTGTTAGCAATCCTGTAATTAGTGTTTATGGTGATCATCAACTAAATCACAGGCTAAATTACAAAACACTCCTTCATTAAGGCCCTGCAGACCCACATACGTGTTTTCCATCATTCTCGCTAATTTGACTTCTACTTATGTTGATGTTAGGAAGCGTTAAGCAGCAAAGGGTCAACAAAACCCCTGAAAGGAAAGGAACGATAAAGATCTTATTTATCCTACTTTAACCTTGAATGTGTGTTACAAAGCGCTACATGCTCTCATCAAATGTGTTAGTCAATCTGAAATACCACTTGGTGTACAAACCTCTTCATTATCAGCTTTGTTGACTATTCACAGCCTTCAATGACAGATGAAGATACTCACACAGTGGCAATTAAACACACTCTGAAAAGATACAAGGTGTTGCTTGATGTGGGAACCAAACCAAGTGGATACTTTAAAGTACAACTTCTGAACAGATCCCTTCTGCTTTTTCTCCTCTCTGTTTGTGTGTGTGTGCATGTGTGGGAGTGAGTAATTGGTTTTCCAAGACCTAAATGAACAGCAACCAGCTATTGATTGAGCAGCTAGTCACATAGTTTCTCAT
The DNA here is from genome assembly GCF_039877785.1 of Chaetodon trifascialis. Lineage (NCBI taxonomy): Eukaryota > Metazoa > Chordata > Actinopteri > Chaetodontiformes > Chaetodontidae > Chaetodon > Chaetodon trifascialis. The sequence goes on from NC_092073.1 coordinate 17,436,748, forward strand.
ATACCCACAGCTGGAAATCAACTGCAGGATAGACAACACTCTCTGCTGCATGAGCTTCCTCAACACATGGACACACACAGATACACTGCAGCACTGATATGATTTAATGGCTTGAATTGGTCTGATTCTAGTCACTCATATACTGATGTTATTCCAGACTGGTTAAACAATTAACATACTGTTTTCCCTATGTGTTTTCCCTTTTATTCCACACTGTTGGACAGTAACATACAAGATATATTCTTTGTCATTCTTCATTGAAGTTTTATGTTAACACTGAGTGAAATATTCAAACACAAGACCGAAATGATTCTTATGGCTGAACCATCTTATCAAATAGAAATACTATAGATGTCCTGTGTATCAATTTATGCACATTTACTTAATCAGCCTGACATACCTGGTATCTCAATCTCAACTTCAGAATAAACATCTGCAGCTTTGAACAGTCTGTTTATAACAGGGTTTTCTGTGTTGATAACTACTTCTCAGACTTGCTTTTGGAGACTGATCAGACATTAATGTGGCTTGTGATGATCACTGATTACTATCACAGAAAAATATTTGGACTTTTACCACTGCATCACACACACACACACACACACACACACACACACACACACACACACACACACACACACACACACACACACACACACACACACACACACAAATAGAACAGGAAATGTTTGAAATACTAACTAGAAGCTTGAATGGACATGACATCTTCTCATTTACACTCGTGTTCATATTCTGCTCTGACGTTATACAAAAAGGACTTGAAAAACAAAACACTACAGACTCTATTTGGCTCATGTGACAAACAGACCAAACTTTAGCTTTTGCTCCGGGTCACAGCCAAGTTTTGTGCTCTCTGCCGGTCTCTGTACATAAAGGACCAAGCTTACCCCAGATGTTTACTTTCTTTCCCTCTCTCTGCTTGTTAACCACTGTCTCAGCTCCCCACTTTAAGCTAGTAGTGGTCACGCAGTGGTGCTCGCAAATTCAGACAAGATGCAGATTTGTCTCAAAACAGTACACTGCAAGAGAGCCACAGTGTGCATCTTGAGCGTGACTCTCACTAACTTTCAGGCAAAGCGACAGAGTGAAAGAGAAAAATAGGAAGTGTATGATTACGCCCCTTTAAATCCTGCACTAATAACCTCCATTCTCCTGCAGTCTGAGCCATTCCTCTTTGTTCAGAGGGTAGAGAGAAGAAGAATGAGCGGTACAGCCGACTTAGGTTCAGAAAAGTGTGAAAGGACGCTGTTTGTGTAGCAGGAAACATGTTTACTCAAACTTACCAGATCTGACTCCTCACTGCCGGAGTGATACATTTCTGCCCTACCCGACTCTGTGCTGTTCAGCCCGGCTGGGAGAAAATCTCCTCAGCTGCTGCCCATCTCCTCTCTGAGCACAGCAACTCCTACCAGCCCGATTGCTTCACTCTTAAAAACCCGCTTGTCCCAGCTCCAGAGGGGAACGGTTTTGCAGAGAAAGTCGGAACCAGAGGAGAGAAGTTAGTTCCTCTCAGCCCTTCTTTGGCCTACTTTAGTCCCTGAGAGGCAAAGAAAAGACAAGCGTCTTTCCCACGCTGGGAGAACACTCCTTCAGAGCGCCGCGACCGTCCTACAGCCCCAAAAACAAGCCCCCCTGCCCCTCTCCCCTCCCACACACACACACACACACACACACACACACACACATATACACTCTCTCTGTTTCACACACATACACACACACACACAGCCAGTTAGGAAGTAAGATCTCTGGCCAACAGGGCCGACCTGAAAATTCCAGAAAGTACCAAAAGCAGCTGCAGAAGCTTTTTATGTCTGTGTGAGAGTGTGTGATCTTGAGGAGTTTACATGTGTTCCGCTTTGCCTTAAAGAGGTTACACTCTGACGAGAGGACGGCTAAAGGATTTGAACTCACTGTATAGTCTCAGCACATGTTGCTGAGACCAAAACGTCAGGAAGTAATTATCTTCACTACATCGACAAAATGCCATATTCGCCTTCATCATCAAGGGGACCAAAGCCATTGAAACTTTCCGTTTGGTCACTTGATGGCCTTATGTTAAAAAATAAGACTACTTTGTAGAATAAGAGCTCATTACACACTACATTCAATTACATCCATAAAAACAAAGTCATACAAAAGTTGGTTCAGTAATCAAGTGACAGATTTCTATTACCAGTCAGAGATCCAGTGTAATGCAGCTGGTAGGTATCTAAGAAAATGTAGTGGTTCCTGTAAAAAAAGCACATTCACTTCAAAGGAACTCCCAGCAGATCCATCTCTTTGTGATCTGACATCAGACACTCTGAAGCTGTGATGTGTGTTTTGTAATCACGCTGCTGTTGCGTCAGAGCTTGTGTAGGCTGAACAAGTTAAAGATTCTATTAAAGTGGTAAAATGTGACTCAAAACATGAGCTGGAGACTGCCACAGCTGAGTCACAAGTTCACAAAATGAAACCATAACTCATTTAAATGTTCATTTTATAAAAACAGCAGTGACAGAGGAATGCAGCTATGCCACTGGAAAAACATATCAACTGAACAGCACAGATGAGAACTGAACAGACAGTTGCATTTTATGTCCAACCTGTAAGATCATACAACTATAAAAGTACAAGCCATGAGCTTTATTTGACATCCCAGTAAAGCCCAGATTTGTATTTTTCAGTGGGGAGAAAATGTTTTCTGGCAGCCCAGCCTAAATCCTGGATTATATTGTGTTTGATCAGGGTTAACCCCTTTTTGGGGATTATCATCCAGGGCGTGTGTTCAGCATGTGACGAACTGCGAGATAGTTATCCTCATCTCACCAGGACAATGGTTTCAAGTCCTGATGCATCAGTTTGACATAAAATTCTTCTGTTGTCGTTGTTGTTGTTGTTGTTGTTTCAACGTCAGGTTGAAAATTCAGTTGTTTTGTAACATAACCTATATCTTACATTGTGTCTTTTTTAATGAATGTGCTAAATTAGGTTTAATATTTAGCAATATGTTTTAAAAAACAAAACAAAGTGCAAAACTGTTTCTTAACCAGGTAACCTTATGGTGACAAGACAAGACAAGACACCAAGAAGTCACTGCGCCAGGCCAAGAAATAGTTTGTTTTTTGTACAGATAAGACAAAATATAATGTGTCATGTTAGTTAGCTAAAGAGTCGCTGGTAGGCAGATTTACTACCTTTGGTTTCCCTGCTCTTTGTGCTGTAGCTTCATAGCGTCATAGCTTCCTGTAGCTTCTACAGAAGATTTAAAAAAGAGCAAATATTCACATTTGAGAGCCTAGAACCACTGAATTCGGGGAATTATTGCTTTTTAGCCCTAAAACATATTGCAGTCGATAGTCCAATCCAAACCCTACAGTGGCAACATGAGGTCAAGGTAAATGAAGGTGAAAGCAGACTAATTAAGTTCAGTCCTGCAGGCAAAAACCCTCACATGCTGAGCGTGATGACAGTTGATCAGAAGTGTGACCTGGTGTCACTGAAAGATCACTAAAAATGACTTTCACATGTGAAGTCTGCAGTAAAATACAAATAAATTAATTAATAAATCTAAAAAGTGAGATTATGATTAGGGAACACATTGAATGATAATTGTAAAATACCACTTAATCAAAATAATCCTTAAGAACCACTGTATGTTTATGGTTCCTATGTCCCTGCCAGGATCTTTATGCTCAGGACACCCATATAAAGTTTACTGTGTTTAAATGTGTAATGGGTTTTAGCTGAAAGTCTCTACTGTATACAATTTGCCAAATGAACTAAAGCTAATTAAATTATAGTCCAGATTAGCTGTTTTATTTTGTGCAGTAATTATAATATAATGATATAATAGCATTCTTCACTACCGACAGCAATTATCAGCTCTCTCTGAATGAGCTCTCTGAATGGGATTTGATGGATCAATGCCTTCTAGTTCTGCCAGCGCTGGGAAATGAGTGCCGGCATTGCCTTTGGCTTATCGATCAGTATACATGCACACAGTGACGTCAACAGGCATTCACTTTGACAAGCACACAAAGGCCAACAAGGATACCTTACAAAACCAGCATACAGTAATTGGACCACAAGGGGGGATCAATACAACATCCCAATGTGCTTCACTTAAAAAAAATGACATTGCCAACAGTTGTTTCCTTTCATTATGTAGTTACTAAAGAGTCACCTTGTGCAGTATGAAGAGGCTGGTGGTAGATTAAACTGTGATTCTGCTGCTCTTACATTTTGTCTGTAATAAATCCTACCTTCATGAAGTTTATGTTATTCAGTATACCCCCACTGAAACCTAAAACCTCTCAGTACAACAGTGTAATTCAACAGTATCATGAACTACACCCTCAAAAATGAGTTGAATCAACACCACTCTAAGACAGTTTCAAAAAACCCTCAAATAGATGGTTTAAAGCTGGAATACATGATATCCTCCTCACTGTTTCATATTCAAAGCAGTGCTGATTATGTTGCCTTTTCATCTAAATTGACAATTATTTTAAGAAATACAGTTATGTGCTCTACACTGTGGTAAATATTTTTTGTTTATTACATTTAATGGAGGTGATATCCCTAGAAATCATATAGGTGCAAATGGTTGTCTCCTTCCTATTCAAGGTCAGGGGTCATCATCCCAGACATGGGTTTTGGTCTCTTTTGCAGTTTTATCCCCAGCAGTCAGAATCACTACTGGCATTGTGACTGACATTGAGTAACAGAGGTTTGAACAAAGGCCATATTAGCTAAAACACAATGGGACCACAGCATGAAGCCTCATCCAAGGCCAAGCTCAATAAAAACTGAGAACAATCCCACAGAAAACAAATGTTTTATGTATTTTTCAAAGGTATGTCAAGGTATCCTCCAAAAAAAGGCCATTCAACATACTTATCTAGATAAATATATTTATATTCCGGCAATCAATATTTAGGCTGTCTATAATCGTATTTTGGATATTTATATTAGATTTAGGCTATATATCTTTATATTGAGGCCATTTACTATATTCATCAATTCTAACCCTGTGTAATATCCCTGTTTGTCCTGAATTCCTTGATTTGGCTGTAAATTCCTAGTTAACCATTTGTTTGTACAAGGCCTGTAAAGTCAGATCAGTCACAAGTACTGTATTACGCTGGATACATCTGTGTACTTTTAGTTACAGGACACTCTCTCATGCACACCAAACTGTTCCACCACCATCTACCTCCATATCAGGAGCGAACAAAAGCGTCCAACAAGCATGCTCCACAGTGGCCACCACTCACTATTGCAGTAAACAGTCCAAAACAAAACCTCTGCACCCTGCCAAACTCACTTGTTAAAGTGAGTGTTCAAGCACTCATGAGTTAATCTGTGTTACATCAGTACAAGATCACAACACTGAAGACATCTTTACACAAGACCAAACAATGACAGATATTGAAGATAACTGATTGATTCTGACCCAGAGCATCTTGTCAAAGACGAAAACAATATCCGACCACAGCAACAGTGTTTCATTTCTGTCAAATGTTCTAATATGTCAGGCCATGATTCACACAAATTATGTTACGGATGTTTAGTAAATTAAAAAGATCACTAGTGCACTAAAATACACCACAATTAGATCACTGAAGATCTGGCAGAAAGGTCCCTGCAATGGTGGCCTGCCTTGCCAAGAATGCTATTACAGAAATTAAACTCTCCAAGCAGACTTCAAGTGCTGGCGGATAAATCTTTCAATTTCCCTGGAAAAAAAAAAAAAGAAAAGAAAAAAATCCCCTCCAGAAATTCCCTATTCACTATAGGATTATTTCTTTGTTTAAAAAAAACAAAAAAAAAAAACAACCCCACAGTAAATTCACTGTATTTAGTTGATCCTGTTAATGACCCTTTATGATCATAATTAGACAATAGACAATACATCATCCATGCTCACTGCTACAGTGGTCATATAGTCATATAGTAATAGTACTTTAAATGACACTATATTCCTGAATTGTAAAACGAATACTTTTTGTAGAGTCACTGACGTGTCTGTAACACTGGATATCAAAGACTGCTGAGTGCGGAAAGTTGGCACTGAATACTTGGTTAGCTTCTTCGTCTTGTTTATGTATTCTTTGATCAGATATTTTCACATAAATCATAATTTTGTAAGTTTAGACTCTGACCCTTTTTGAAGGGAAAGTTCTTTCCCAGCTGTTTTATGTTAAGACAAAATTAAAGGGATAGTTTGACATTATGGAAAAGGGGCTTCATACAATTAGTTTAGCTTATTTTGTTACACAGGGAAAAACAAAAATTCATGTTTATATTCCAAAAAGGAAGGTATTAAAAACAAAAAAATCAAATGATACCCTACTGAACAACTCTGAAGGTAAGCATGAATTTACAGCAGGACTAAACTGATCCTGATGCATAACAGCTAGATCAGACTGGTGAATCCATGCTGGGCCTGATGTGGCTGTGATTCACATCTAATAAAACCCCCAGGGCCAGCAGCCAGCATCTGATTGAGGTAACCTAGCTACAACACAAGCCAGGCCACTTGAGCCCTAGACCATCTCTAATTACAGACAATGAGAGAAAGGAAAGCAGGGAAAATGAGGGGGAGAGACTGAGAGAATAAGAACAAGAGATGGAGATAGAGGTCCCAGCTGTTCTGTTTCCTGCTGCCTCTCTGAGTGACTCGAGAGTTCGACTGCTGTTTCCTCCTCTCCACCAACGGGCATCCTGCTAGCATGTGTGCTAAACCCGAGAATAGCACTGAACCTGTGCACACATCACACAAATGAGGCTAAGCGTCTGCACTCTTCTGTACAACTGATAGTAAAGGAGTAAAGTCTGAAGTTAAAAGCCTCAGCCTATTAATGCAGTATAAGAGCAGCACATTTCCAGTTGAGACCAAAGACTGAAGTTAAAAGTCGAGTAAAGCCTACCCTTCCCAAGATGTGTTTAGTCAGTGGAGACAAAGGAAGCTTGTCAAGCATGCCCAAGGGAATGAAGATCATCTCAGTTTCTGGACAGCGACTGGAAGCAAAGACTTGATGACTTCTGAAGCGCTGACATGTACAACAGTGTACAACGTTTGGCGGCTGCAGTGCAGTGTGTGATGCTGAGTCACTTCACGCTCGCTGAACACATCAACACATCGGCTGTCCCACGTGGACTCATAGGAAAAACTCTTCCCCTGACAAATTGGGGCTGTTGTGACCAATACAGTCACGCACGGGTCAGGCAAACACAGGCAGAGGGTGAAACACTTGCACACTGTATGCAAACACATTTTCCCTCTCACAGAATGCAGCCCCTGCCCTCTGGTGACACACAGATATGATGGACAGAAGAGTAGATGAGAGACCCAGACCCACACATGATTGCACACAAGTTGTTTTGTCAGATAGCTATGGCTCAGTCATTTTCAATCAGCTAAACGGATGGCCTGATAACTGGTAATTTAGTGATTAGGGTTTGGGTGCACATTTGTTTTCAACAACTTGTTTTTTGCACTAATGATGTGTTTTTTTGAAGGCTTCCCCCAAATTTAAAGGAACTGTTTGACTTTTTTGGAAATATGCATACTTGCTGTTTGCTTAGCGCTAGATGAAAACATCAATATCACAAATATGAAGCTAGAGCCAGCAGCCAGTTAGCACAGCTTAGCATAAAAACTGGAAACAAGGTAAAATAGCTTGTCTGGCTACATCAGGTTTTGGATACACAGACACTAGCTGTTAAAAGGATTGGTTCATTGCTGGTTTTGGTCTTCTAATGGGATTTGTCCACAATGAGAAAAATGTAGTACATCACCAGACTTCTAGCTTAAGGATTATCTTTTTCCATTTACATATATCCAATAAAAGTATCTTAATTTTTCAATGGGAACCAATTTCCACCCAGATTTTATGTCCCTACACACCCAAAAATTGTTGGGTTTTGTTGCTTCCTTTGCCCTCTGCAGTTTAGAGTAAAGTAGGTCCTCTTAAAATGTTGACAGCTCAGGAACTGCTTCCAGTAATAGAAAATTAGGATAGCAATGGGACGGAAGCTCAAGTGAGCGGCTGATAATGCCCCATTAACTCATACTAATTAAGTAAATAACAATAAACAGTTAATGGTTTTAGCCTGAATTTCCTTGAAAATTCTGATAATTATTCTTTTGTCAACTTATCACATAATTTCCAGACATAAACACTAAGGAATTTCCTGATTCTTTTTTACGAGACTAGCTACTGCAAGCTTGTAGTCAGATTTAAAAACAAAAGTTCACACCACGATACACTGATTTTTCTGTTATAAAACAGAAACTGTACAGTATACTCCCTCCACACTTCTCTACCTTTTGGACTAACAAAGCCACTTTTGTGTGCTGCTCTGACATCACTAATGGGCCTCTAGTTTGAACACAGTCCAACAGTTTGAGCAGTTCAGCAACAGACGATCATCTGCTGTGTGGTCACATGGTCCTCTGTGCACTGTACATCTCTACAGGAGGAAGAGAACGATCCATGCAGCACACAATAACACCCGCAGGGGTGATTGCTTGTGTCCACTTGATCCCCTGACTCACTTTGTAATGATTGCTTCTCTCAGTAAGGAGATTTGAATCTGCTCCAGCCTTTCAACCAATCCAGGATTTAGCATAGAAGAAATGACTGACATCAAACAAGGCTCGAAACAGTTAAAGTCTGTCCTTTATACCTTGGAAGACGTCATAGTACAAAGGTAATATGAACAGGAGGCTGCACTTAACTGCAATGGTTGCAAACCTGGGGCTTTATTTATGCACTTTCCTCTAATCTCTCTCTTGTATCTTGTGAATTACTGGATTATCTGACCTCTTAAATTGCCATGTGGAGTTTTTGACTACTAATAGCAGAATGGAATAATGTTTTTGCAAGTGGGTCCCCATTTGGATTATATTATGTATCCACATGAGGACACACATGCAATACATGTTCTTGCTACCCATAACTCACTATTTGTCTATCGACAGTTGGCATTAAGGAACAAATAAAAGTGGCAATGCCAACCCAATCAAAGTTGGCATTACCACATTTCTGCAAAACATAGACATGCTGAAACGATGTTTCTTTCCGTTCAAACTTTCTTTATATTTCAACTTTCAATTGTATGTTGTGACAACATTGGGTTTAAGGTCTGGTTAGGTTTAAGCACAAAAAACACTTGGTTAGGGTTAGGAAAAGATTATGTTTTGGCTTAAAATACCTGGCATAGTTGTCACAAACACATCTGTTAAATGTCCCGACATCTTGTTAAAAATGGCCATTGTAGTCGCCACAAACAAGCTGGAAAATATCCCAGTGTCTCATTAAAAATGCCCAGCATAGTTACCAGAAATACAGCTGGGAAAATGTCCCAACATCTTGTGAAAAATACCCATTTTTTATTTATTTATTTATTTTTTTCCACAAGGATGACTCCAACAATATTCTGCTGCTTCGCAGTCGTCTCACCTAGCTGTCACACCACCATAAGAAAAATTCAGCAAAGACAAATGTACCAGTATTCTAAACTACATCACTTTGACACCTATTGTAGAACTGATACATATAAAATGTACAAATTTAATGTATCCATGGTTTGCAGAAACATACAATGCCAACATTTTACTCTAGCGACTGGGCTGTGCAATGCACCAACAAAGCTAGCTAACAAACATGGATGTAAACAATGCACTATTTAAAAGACTAAAAAAATGCATTTTTTTTTTATAAGGAAACACACTGAACGGATTTGTCAGGCTTAACATGCACACACAACGCATTTCAGTAAGTGACAGTCAAAGTAAACATACTGTAGCTTTGTGTAACCTTTAAAGCCTCTAAAAATTCTTTAAATATAGATATTGCTTAATTTCAAGGAATCACTAGTCAAAAGGTTCAAACACACCGCCCTACAACGTGTACAATGACAAAAGGTTAAATCATTCTGCTCCAAATATTCTAAATCAGTATTCAAAGAAGGGATTTAGCCGCATGAACAGACTCTTTCATTGCACCTGTTGGACGTATCTACACATGGAAAGAGAAAGATGACTCTGCAGATTGTCTTTCACCTACAGAAAAGCTCTGTGAGCATCAATGCCTCTTTACAGGACTACAAGGCAGACACAGTCCCACATGAATCCGTGATTAAAAACTAAGCCCTACTTATACTAGGTGCATTTCCGACAGTATAGGCCTATGCAGACAGACCTCACAGACAGGATATACACTGTGACAGTCTTGATGTCATCACAAACACAAGTGCACACTGCAAAGCATCCATGGAATCCAAACACGGAAAAAGCACTCAGGAACAAGCCAGCGCTACAACTAATAGTACAAGCCCTGGATAGAGAGGTAAGCTGCTGATTTACACAAAAACAAGAACAGGTTGCATGTTGTTGTTTTTTTTGTTTTTTTACCTTTGCCTTCTTAGACATGCTCGTTCTCCCACAATGCCCGGGACACCTGTGTCGCCTCTCCGTTCCACAGCGACTGTAATGAATTATGCAAATCCCCTGGTTTTTGTTCAGAGTACCATGACCCAGGGGTGCAAGCAGCTGACGCCTGGCATAAAAAAAGCCAACCTCTCTGCCTCAGTCAAAAAGGGATAATACTGACTGCTGTGCTACCTGGTAAGTCGCAGTCGTCACAACCAGTGACACTGCTGGGGTGATATCTAGAGGAGAGGAAATGAAATGTGGTCATCCAAAAGAGCTCTTCCAACAGCAAGTGTCATGCCTCATGTGGAGTAAAGAGTATCTCATGCAGATCGCACACACACTGACATGCACGAATGAACACACACACACACAGTTGAGCATTTAAGCTCTGCGGTGTCATGGTTAGCTCTGAAGTGTTTTTCTTCAGCTGGCCGGGCATTAAGCTTTAATTTGATAGTGTGACATCTGTTGCATGGTCAACTCCACTACATGACGCTATAAGAAGCACACAGAAACACACACCAGATACACAAACATACCTTAAAAGTCCAGAAACACTCTGTCAACAGATACTTGGTGTTGTGATAGTCAGCTTTAGTGCTACTGAAGAGTCTATGTGATACTGAGCTGTAGTGTCAGAGCTGACCGCTGTAGTAAAACATGTGACCTCTTGCAGCTGTACATCCGTGGCCAGACAGACAGTCAGGCAGTAACAGCACCATCTGGAGTCCTAATCCGCCTGGCACTGCCCACCCCTGTCATTATGAATGTGGCCCACAAAGTCATTAGGCTTATTGGACAGACAAATAGATACCTGGGATCAGCGCACTGCAGACGTGCTGAAACTCCATCGCATAAATCTGCATTTTCTGCAGCCTGATATCTGCCAGATACCAGTAGGGACTAATGTAAACGTAATGTAAAGTTTGGTGAGCATGCTGACCAAACTCAACATGCTGAAGGGATGTCTGGATGACACATTGCTCTATCAATGTGCACATGCTTGCACAAGCCACACTCTCCTCTTTAAGGGAGTTGCTATTGCTCTCCGATACTATAGTGTGAGCTGTGGACTAATCAGCACACATGAAGGAAAATTGCATTTGATCTTTCATTGTTAAAACTTTTACAGAGAATGCATATCTCCGATAGCCTAGCTGGGGTACTGCAGACCAACAACGAGAAACTGTTCACAATCAATACAGCTATAGGCCACAATGACTTGAGAACAGTGCAGTTGGCCCAACTCTACCATTGAAAAAAATTCTCTTGACCATTACTTAATGACTCCCAGTGTTTCTGATGACCCACTGACACTACCACTAACACCACCATCAAACTCAATTACCACTTGCACACAAGATATATTAAAATCCAATGCAGCCTGTACCACCATCATCAGTATCAGTATCAGGAGTAGCTATTCCCTAAATTAAATAGCATTCACCAAAAAATGTAATTAAACGAAAATGAATCTTATGTAAATTAAAAACTGGCAAAACTGCTTAATGACTCGAAGACTCTTGAATCTAGTAAGCTACATTAATTAAGTCTGCAAGGCATCACTGTGACATCATTTCACCAGGTACCAAGGTGTTTAAGTTACTCAACTTTCCAGCTCTGTGTGTGCAGTAATGATCAGGTTCATTATGAGGACATAGAGCTGCACTGCAGAAAGCAGCAGTGTGACATTATGCGCCATATGGGTGGGTTGAGTAAAAGTGGAGCAGTGTTTCCCTCCGGAGGAAAACACATAAGTACGTCTCTATTTAGGAACATGTGCACATGTACAATATACCGGACAAAAACACAAAGTAATCACAGTGTCAAACAGGAATGCCTGTTTAGGAGTCCACAACATATGGTGTACATGGAAGATGATTTAGCCTCAGGTTCATCACACCATGAGAGTGTCACTTGCACCTGACGTACAGTAACTCGAGCTAATAGATTACATAACAAAGAGGCTGAGCAGAGCTGTGGTGGAAATTCTTGTGAGCTGAAGGAGGGAGTTCACCAGGAGACTTCAGATGTGTTATGCAGAGGTATTTATTGCAGGCTTGATGCATCAAGGAGAAGTTGATGAGCAACACAATGTCCACAAATGAACCAAGGTAGTGCCACACCAAACTCTGAAGATGTCCGATCTCATGGGGTGTATTAATACCCCCAATGTCACATGTTTTCCCTTCTATTCCTTGCACTATTTCCTTATTATGGATATTCTGCACCCTCCTTCTACATTTCTGGTACTCTATTGGATAGTCAAAGCCCAAACAATAGCTCATACCATACTTACGTATGCCCTGACATCCATCCCTCTAACTGAGGACACTTTTGACCTAATTCTCTTAAAATGTCAGTCTATACAGTTTATCTGCAAGACCTTGGCTACCTCACGAGGAGAGACTTCCTATCTGCTGTCTGCTAGAATGGCCTCCAAATATTATGTTGTGTCTCTGTCTGAGGCCTCTGTGTTATCCAACCCTGAGACTTTTGGGCGCCTTAATACAGAAGGCCTGTGATAGAAAATTCCCTCACAGAGCAACTGCAGAGTCAAAGAGAGAGAATGTTTTAAAGTCCACAGAAAGTAGATTCTGTAGTCAACCATAACTCCATCATATCCTCTCCTCCCTGCCCCTCCCCCCTTTTCCCCAAGTAGCTGATTTCATCCTCGCAAACCCACTCTCACTCTAATCTCCCCTGATCCATCTGCACTGGCAAAGAATCAGATATCAAACTCACTCACACACACACACACACACACACACACTGAAAAACCTTGGACAACATGATAGAAAATACTAGTTCACCTACTGTTATTATTATGGTTATAATCAGATTGCTATTTTCTGGAGATTCAGCCATGGCTTGACCTTGTCTATAATTTCAACTCATCAACATCCTTTACATTCCTTGTAATGCAGGCAGAGCTGGCAGACTGATAACCAGATTTCATAAAGTGGGCATGTAGTAGCTTGTAGTTATATAATACCTAAATCTCTAAGCCTCTCTTTGGAATTGCCACTGGGCACAGGAGCATCAAAAACCAATGGGAATATACTGTAATAGTCTCTGCATAAATCTGTTAAACCATAACATCTTATCAATAGCGATGCAAAAATGTTACATGGCTTCCGGTTTGTTAGCTAACAACACGGATGCTAAAAGCCACATATAAAGGAGTAAGTAGTTCAAGTATAGAGGAGCTCCACTAACACACCTCACTTACCCATGAGACATTTTTATTCTTGGTTTGTTTGATCATGGCAACGAGAGCAGGCAGGTAAAGTGGAGAGAGAAGCCCCCTCCTCAGCAGATTTCAGCCCCACAGCCTGTCGTGTGGGCAGGTCTGAGCAGGATCAGGGGTGATGGCCGGGGGTCATCATCTGCCCTGCAAACCTGTGAGCCCAGATTGCCTGCTCTGACTGAATCCAGCATCTGTCAGCAGCATCAGACCACACTTCAGGTAGAAGAGGACGACAAAGTTTTCCTTCACGTGGCAAAAAAAGTCAAGATCACGTAAGATTTATCCCGCAAAGTCAGAGTCTCTTCCTCCTGACAGCACACAGTGACCTGATGGACAGATTATGTATTCACGCAGAGTATGAATATGAAACATCCCAGCAGGTTTAACCCCGCCCTGCTGAGCCTCAGCGCACGCCCAATCGCAGAGTAGATCCTTGTGGCCAGTTCCCGAGGGTGAGCTTATAGAAGCATTAGGATGAACATACTGATTCTCTGGAGAGGAGGAGAGGATGTGGCTCTCCGCTGACTGATAGGTCACTGAAACCTCCAGAAACTAAAAAAAAAAACTGGGAGAAACAGGGGGAAACTTAAAGAAACTGACCTTGTCTTCATCTACTGTAGGTGTCGCCCCTGCTCATTACCCTCCTCTTTTCTGTTTCATCTATTCTCTCCTCCTCTCCACTTACTTCATCTCACTCTCCTGCCTCTATTCTCCTCCCTGCCTCCTTCTCTCCCTTCATGTCCCTCTCAGGGGTGTGTCTCCTTTGCCCAGCTGGTAAGTGTTGTCATGGTACCTCTTTGCTAAGAGACAAACTTAAATCTACTCTCTCTGGCAACAATTTAGCCTATTAATGTCCTGAATCATCATCTCACCTCTTACTCTCTTACTCAGCTTCTACAAGCTAACTCACTTTTGTTTTATCTTCCTTTCTCTGACACCAACAACGCCTCACGTCTGTTTGCACAAGTCAATCCGGATTACTTGTAAAAGATCAGTTAAGGATTTTTCAGCTATTCTTGCAGATTTGAGTTGCTGCACTTACGAAGAACTGAGGAAAATAACTTTGTTAGGGCTGCAACAAAAAAGATGCCACACTAATGTCTGTCTGACTTACTGTCAAAACCTTAACATATTCATCTTAATGTCATATGTAAAAAGAATAAGAGCAAACTGTCATGCTTGAGACGCTGGATCCAGAGAATATTTGTTATCCTACCTTGAGAAATAACCGAAACCATTCATCGGTTATTAAAGCAGTTGATTAATTTTCTGTCGATCGACTATTCATTCCAGCTCCAGACTCAAATCACCACATAACAAATAGCAAACACATAATTAAAACTCAATCTGTGGAGTGCAGGGATTTAAAGCAAGACCTTATACAGCTCCTGATCCATTTTTAACGTCTGTCGCTCTAATTAATTGTCTCTAGTATCCATATGGGCCGGCAGCCCTCCTCTGGTGCACAAGGTTGTCTACATCTCTCCACTGTTAATTGGCCTCAAAAAACATCTGCTCCTGTTTTAAGTGATGCTCGGTTTGGCCTGGCTGCTCTCGCTGTCTGAGGTGCCAGTTTGATGGGCGTGAGCCGAGCCCACAGCTCCTTCATCCCTCTCATGATAGCATGATTGTCCATTTTTCTGCAGATTCGATACCTTTTGTTGGTCCTTATTGGAAGGAAGCAACACTAAGTACAGTCAGCACAAGGTATATTCAAGACAGTGGAAAGTAAAGATGATTGACAGTATTATACAGGGAGTTGTATGGGAATTTATGGTGTCAAATTGAAGTAAAGCAAGCTTAAAATAACCCCTACGTCTCACATACAGCAAATGAATACATAAGCTCCATCAACAGCAGAGAATCTACTACAGACATATTTCTTCCAAAAGCCATGTGTTGTAGTGTAACGCTAATAAACGGAATTACTGGATAGACTGTGCCAGAAACTGCAAGCCTCACAAAAATGGATGACGGCACTCCAGCCCTTAAAGCAGCTGCTTTCAACCGATAGCAGCGAAGCAGCCAATATGACGCGCTGCAGGAGAGACGCTGCTAAAATTAACATTCACCAGAGGGAGCAAATTACTTCATATGTATGGATCTCATGCAGCAGGTTGGAAAACCACAGACTCATATCGATTCTTCAACATATATATTTACTGACATTGGCCACACAGTAGCTGTGCATTTTGTAAGGAAGATAAAGAGTCATGAATACATTTATTTCATAAATTTACTCTGATGTTTTGAAAAGACTTGAATAAATATTTAGGTGATATAGGATACAGATACAATTTATTACATTATGTGTATATTTTTTAGATTTTTCTGTGTGTGGCCAGTTGGTTGGTCCAATTCTTCTTCCCAAACCAAAATAACTGTCAACTGTCATGCAATCTTACACATTCATGGTCACCAGAGGATGAATCCGAGTGTCTCTGGTAAGCCCCTTACTTCTCACCGTGCACCACCAGCAGGTTGACACTTGTAATTTTGGGTGAAATGTCTCAATGCATATTGGATGGATTGATCTGAAATGTGGTAAACAAATTCATGTTCCCCGCCAGATGACTTGTTTAACTTTGGTGATCCCTTAACTTTTAACTTAACTGATCCAATAAGGAATTTTAGAATTATTATATTCTATTATTTTTGTTTTCACTTATATTAGTTTCTGATAGTATAGGCACAGACAGGAGACTGGTATGTTGTGGTTATGTGGTATGCATCTTTACCACTTGACATACATAACCTTCACCATAATACTGTATATTTTGTGGAGTGAGCTGCATTTTTCCCCCCATGACTTCACCATTTCCAGACAAGTGAGGGTTTTAAAACTCAGACTGTCACAGCCCAGCCGTAACTAAACCGGGGTCAGTGCACACAGACACAGCACACGGTGTCACTGACATCAGTGTTTCCAGGCTGGAGTGAAGCTATGCTCTACATAGGCCCTCAAAGATATATATCACACTTTCCAGTCCCATGGTGAGGTGATGGATTATGTAAAAGCAGTAAAAATCCACCTAAATCCGAGACATTCCTAAGGGCCGCCATGGCCAATTAGCTGCACCATTTCCGGACATTTCCATATTCTCTGGAAAAGTGAAAGAACGCACAAGTGCTGCCAAGGAAACCCTGCTCCAGTCTGCTCTGCGCTGGCCCGACACTCCTCCCTGGGCGTGCATCCCATGGCCTGGAAAACTGGGAATTCCAGGGCACACTTTTCGCCATGGGAAATTAGCTCACCACTAGCACACAAAAGCTCAGTATTGTCTGAGAATAATTACAGTGTTCTGAGTAATACTTCAGTCTCTGCCGTTTCTCATTCTTTATGTGGTAACTTTAGCGTCCTCAGTAGGTCAGAGTTTTCACTTGTCACGTGAAATATCTCAGCATGTAAATAATACATGGGTACAAAATTTGGTGCACATATTCATGATCATTAAAGGATCAGTCTGACTGATTTTAAGCATCCATTGACTTTTCCTCTTACTGCTACCACGAGGTTTACATTTTTGTTTTTTAATAACATGCACGGACAGCAATGATTTTCCATTAACATTAACATGTACAGACGTTCACATCCCCCCTCAGGATGAGTTGTCATCACGGTGCCATCATCAGGTCAGAATTCAATTTATCCAATATTTTGGTTTATATCCAGATACTTGCAAAACATGCAATATTCACACCATCATCAGTTGCACTTTGTGTTTGGTGCCAATTACCCAATGGTGGTGCACTAAAAAACTGAAGATGAGATGTTGAATACAGTAAATATTATACCTGCTAAACAACAGCATATTACAATTATCACTATGTTAGCATGCTAAAGTTGCCATTTGGCTTTCAGCACAGCTATGCAACTTCCAAGACCCACTGGCATGACTGCTGACTCGCCAAAAATATAGTTGGACGTTTGGGCTATAGGCAGGATTACATACCTTAAATGTAAATGACAATTACGACAATCGTGACAACATATTTATTTGCCATCTGCAAAATATTGCCTATTTGTCACCAAACTTTCTGTGCATTTCACTGGCTCTCTGTTCAGTTCACAGGTAGTACTGGCTACCACTGTTGCATCATGGCAAGCAGGAAAGCCTAGAAAACAAAAGGGGGGAATGGAGTAGGGCCTGCTGTCTTCAATTAGCTGAGTTTCCGTGAGGAGTGTCTGGGACTGGCCACTCAGTCTGTCAGACGGAGTCCCATCCGGCCGGGTCTCCGTGCTCCACATTCCATCCAGAGCGGAATTGTGTTCCACCCCATTTCAGACGTAAAACGGCGGTTTGGTGCTCCATATTGGAAACATGTGAGAGGAGTGTCATAGAAAGAGTGGCGAGTCACGGCAGTTAAGGTCTCTCAAGGTCACTACTGGCATTAGATAACTAGACTCTGCTCTGTGAACCAAAAACTCTAGTTTTAACTGTGCTCATTTTATTAATTTGAACATGCTCAGTTTGCGCAGAAATTAAACACAAACACATGCTGCCAGTGATACTCCATCACACTGAATGGTTTGTTTTCATGCAAACACCTTACACATGGGGTTTAGACAGTCCGGTGTAGAGTATCAACAGCTGGTGCTACACTAATCCACTCATCAGTTAAATTAAAGCTTACTCAGTTGTACAGTAAATGTTGATTCAGCCTACTGCAGTGTGTCACAAAAAACAGATTGTCTGAAAAAGAAAAAAAAAAAAAGCATTTTTGTTTTTTGAAAGTTGCTGCCCCACTTCAGAAGCTGGGTGCTCCCAGTGGGGGTGGGGGGTAAAACTAATATTGGAGGGGATCCCAAGATCCAGCTTCTAAATTGTTTGGATTTGCTGTTATTTGATGGTAACTGAATATTTTTAAGTTTTGGACTGTGAGTCAAACAAAACAAGCAATTTGATGACGTCTTCTTGGCCTTTGGGATTTTATAGACCACATTTATGACATTTTATAGGTAAAGAAATTATTAGGGCCATGGGGTGAAGCCCCGAGCCCTACTGTTATACTGCATGTTTTTCCTTATTATTATTATTATTCCTCTTCTGTGTCAAATTTCGATTCGCTACTTGTTCAGCATTATTATCTGACATTATCTGTAAGTTGACTACTATGTGTTAGTTAACACAATTATAAATTTACACATTGTAAATTAGCCAAGTAATGAATTTGGACATTTCTGTCAAATTGAAGGCAGCTGCTTTGAAACGTCATTATCTTTAATCTGTATGAGGCCGGAGAGTCATTCAGGCTGGTGGCACAGGTTCAGCCTAACCTTCAGGTCGACTGATGTCCGATGCAGTTTCTCTTTTTGCTTTGGCAGCGATCCTGGTTAATAGTCCATGCCTTTTGGAAAATAGAACTCCTCATGAGCACTCTGCTGATTATTCTTTCATTTGATCTTTTTTTTTAAGTAAGAAAATAGTGAAAAATGATTAATCAATTATCAAAACAGTCACAGTTTGCCTGCATTTCTGACAAAGTCTGTACAGTGGTGTCTACAAATGCACCATGACACATTCGAGCCATAAGACGACGTAATTATGGTCAGATTAGATGGGTATGTCCTCACACTATTTGAACACACAGACCTTTCTGTGTTGACATATCACTCTGTTGGTCAATCTAAGGCTGCTGTGCCTCATTGAGTTCAGAACATTTTGTGCAATGAGCTTCTGTCTTTGATTTGGGGATGACATCATAACTCATTTCAGACAATGAAATAAAAAAAAATCACACCTCATGAAAACTTTATTTCTGAGTCTTGAGGGCATTAAAACATTTTCACTCTGCATGGAAATGGTGTGCTTATGAATCTATGTGTGTATGTGTGCACTTGTGTGTGAGTGAGAGTAAAAGTGTAACATGGCCATCTGGTGGTAAAACTCAATTAGGAGTATCATCCTTATCTGCAGTACTGGAGGACTGTGTAGATGAGGGGGAAAAAAAACATCCTAATTTTTTGCATTGCTCAATTGGTGAACAGAAATCTCCCTTTGAGCTATAAACAAGAGAGTCTGCAGAAGTCAACCACAGCTGAATGACAGAATTACTGATGCAAGGGACAGTATAAAAAAATGCATGCCTCATCAAATTTCCCATCTCAAGCCATACCTGTTAGCACCCACATGTTCCTCTCACCACCTTTCATTTCACCCACCAGCCATTGTGGTCCTCTTACTCTCAAACTACACAGCTATTTGTTCCAGAAAGCATGAAGGACACACTAGATTACCCAGCAAAGCCCAATAAAGTGTAGCTGTCCACCTGCAGTGTGAGCCCTCTGTGTTCAAGAACACTACAACCTCAGCTCGCTGTCCAAAACCCTGGAATAAATATGAAATAAAAGATTTATCGTGTCTGGCGGCATGCACAGCAAGAGCAGAGCTCTGCAGAAAACTGTCAGAGCAGTGCAAATGAAATCAGCTAAATCCTGCAGCATTCAGGATTGATTCTGGATAGAGATCTAGCTGGGAACAGTGAACAACATCGAGGGAGAAAGCTGGCAGGCGTCCACTGATCATTCAGTCTGCTGCTTTGAAGCAACAATGACATTTTCGGCAAAGTTTTGATGTAACACCTGCACAAATCATCTCTGAATTATTCATAGTCTAAACCATGCAATAATTATAATAAAGCACATTAGTGTGCACATGTTGGTGACTGTCAGCTTCATCGCCTTCTCTTAATCTCCCTCACGCACAGTCTCCTCTAGCCCTTGTGATAAATCAGCATCAGAGGCATAAACTCACATATGGAAGCTGTGCTCTCCGGCGATGGCCCAGCCCACAGCACGGCATGAAGGGGACCAGGGCGGGGAGGAATGGACAGCCGTCTCACAGACTCCCTGTCAGGCAGCAGCATCCACTCAGCCTCGGTCCATGCCTGCACACTTGGCCCACACGGGTGCGGACCACCAAAAGACGCAGAGGAGATGACAGGGACGGATCCTTGACAGAGGAGTGAGCAGAGGAAACAGAGGACTGACGTTTCCACACCAGCCCCCTACTTCTGTCCACTCATCCCCCACGTGCACGTCAAATCCCCCCTGACTCACAAACTCTCAGGATTCAGAAAGTCAGATTCTGATGCTCCCTCCTCCTCCTCATCTTCTCCACACCTCCAGACTGTTGCAGTACAGTGTCCACGAGCTGTCAGTGAGGCACACGTCTGAGCTGACTGTTTACCCCACCCCGAAATCTGTAACCACTCCGACAGATCCTCTGGGCTGCCAAATCCTCTGCAGTGCTGCTGTGTGCTGTGACAGAGAGGAACAGTTGCTGGCTGGCACACTGGTTCAGCTGCTGGTGGATTTAGACACACTCATCATCACACACAAGTTCCCTCGCAGCATGGAAAGGAGGTGGAGCTCTGAGTGTCCTTTATTGACCGCTGTCCCTTGCTTCCTAATGGACGACGACGCCTTTATACTCTCCACCTCTTCCCCCTCCTTTCATCCAAGGTTCAATCTGCTTTAAAAGCTTTAAAACACACACACACACACACACACACACACACACACACACACACACACACACACACACACACACACACACACACACACACACACACACACACACACACACACACACACACACACACAGGCTTTCTTCTTGACTTTTTGCCTCCCCTTCTATCTCAGATTTTATTGCCTGTTCGCTCCTTGCCTTTATTTTTCCCTTGTATTTCGCTCCTCATTTGCATTGCATTACCTTCATGCTTTCTCTGTGTGAGTGGTTAGGACAGAGGCTGAGACAGCTACTGGTTGCTGAAGAGACTGCACTGTGCTTTCATATTGCAGAGAGCAAGTGTGTGTGTGTCTCATGCAGAGCATCAGCACAACTCTGCCTGTGGTGTAGAAGGAAGTCACTGGCACAGTTCGGTCATGCCACACTGCTGAGTGTGAACGCAGGGCTGGCGTGATTGTTTCTTCCCCTCACTCACCTCCTCTCCACTCTTGCCCTTCCCCACTGTGTTCAGGTGATTGACTCATGACCGACAGGCTTCCTCACTGCTGTGTCGTCGTAACTGCTGTGTCAGCCAGAAGGGCACATATTCTCTCGCTCTGTGTCAGTATATTCATATACACAGCATGACTGCGGACGTGTTTTTGAATGTCATCTGGCAACAAGGACAGCAGGAGCATAAAGCATGAGTGATGGACTGAATTTGAATGATTTAACAATGTGCTTTGGCTTTGAAATATATTTCTGGCAACACTTGCAAACACTTCATTAATGTATGTGTGAATGATGTAGGAATATTAAGATAATAACAGACACTCGTTTAAATTATAGGGGTTTGTGATGGAATTAATCAGGTCTCATCACAGTAAACACGTCATGGCTTTCAATCAACGCAAGCTGCATCATTCACTTGGCTAGCTTTCAACATGATGCCTGATTTCACTCAGTTCAATAACATTTGCATTATTTGACTGTGTGTTACAATTTGGTAAAACAGTCGGTAGAGTGTGAAGTTCTGCTCATATTTATTATGCACAAAGTTGTTATTAAAGGATTTACTGAAAATGTTAAGTAGTGACTTTCGTATGGAATTTGACACAAATGACTGTCGAGATAGATGATTAAGATGGCATGTTAATGTTAAAAGATGCCACTGACTCTGTATATATGCATTTGCTGTGGTCCTTTTCCATAATACCCTTATTGTCACCTCTTTTATAGCAGCCAGTTCTTAATACTGTGGAGAGCTGACTTTGATGCTGACAAGCCCAAAACTTGTTTCATCCAGCAAAGGGCAGCTTGTCTCATCTGAGGCAACGTACTCTATCAGTGTTGTTCCTCTGTAGAAAAGGTGCCTCGCAGTGAAAATAACAACATCTTTTCTGCTGTCAGAGAGATAAGGACAAACTCAACTGTCTCTGAAAATCAGAAGTGATATTGATTGTATTCAGATACAAATATCCAGTATTACTATATATAACTCCAATTCCAAAAAGTTGGAACGCCATGCAAAATGTTATTGTTATACAATCATGTGTTCACAAAGTGGTGAACCTCGCACCATCCTTGTGAACAACTGAGCCTTTACAGGATGCCCCCTTCATACCCAATCATGATACTATCTGCTGTTACCAAGGAACCTGTTTACCTGTGGAATGTTCCAAACAGGTGTTTTTGGAGCGTTCCACAATTTTCCCAGTCTTTTGTTGTTCTCCCTAAATCCACATTTCATAACGGATACCTATTGATTAAGAGAATTCAGTACCGGTATAATGCTACTGAACCTTACCTTCAATATTAGCAATGCAATCAAAAGTAACCCAATATAAACAGCAGGTCTGAAAATATGTTAAATGTTACAGTTTACTAGGTAATGTATAGAAATAGGGAACAAACACACAAAAAATGGTTCGTCTTTCCTAAAGCTGCCTTACAAGAAAGGTACTGTTTGTGTCCATGTAACACCCCTAAGGCCTCTTCTTAAATTTTTCGTCCTCTAAGAAAACATTTAGACAATGACATTAAACAAACATCAAACAAAGCACATCACTATGACAGTAAACATTAAGAGAGAGAGAGGGTGGAAAGACAGCAGTGGAAAAAATGAAATTGTCAGATTGGTGGATACAGGCAACATTTCAGGACTCAAGTGGCTCTGTGCAGATGGTGTGTAACCTGCTGTAAAGGTTTGTGCTCATCAGCGATAGTATCAGTATCTATATATCTCCTGCTCAGGCCTGACAGACAATCAGCCAAACGTAAATCTGGCACCGTCTTTCATCAACACCGAGGCTTCTTTAGTTTACTGCCAATAATTCACTTGCTGACACATGTCTGCTGTGATGGAAAGTCATCATTATAAACAGAGAGAGGTGCAACTTACAGTGAGAAGGGAATCCTATCCATCAGTTAGTCTGTCAGAGCTTTTCCCCCCTTTAAGAAGTAATCATCGCTCAGCTGCTGAGATCTTGTCCACACGCTAAAATGCTGCATGTTAAATTTTAGTTCATTATGCTTTCTGGACACACCTACACCTAACAATTAAAGGATTAATGTCAGAATAATAGAAAGAAAATAATCAATGGTTGCAGCGATTTATGAACAAAACAACTGCATAGAATCAACAGCAGCACTCTCCATTTCATGGCTTACAAACTATTACTACTAAAATATGAGTGAGGATAAACACCAAGTTGTGAATTATAAGTAACACTTTTCTTCAAATTAATGGGTTAGAATAGCACTATATCATCTTGCATCCATTGTTTTAACACATGATGCCTGATACAGCATTTTGATGGACGTTGTTACAATGGAAGACTCTGATCACTCATAATAACAGCACAAAGCATTGACCTTGTCGACTAGGGGGGTAGTGTATCAACACAGTGCCAAATTAATTTAGCCTTCACTGTAACACAGCAGGGTAGGGTTAATGTAACAGCAGAAAAACTTGGATTCAGCTCATTGTGAATGCAAGACATGCACTGCTGATGTGTCTTTTTGCAAAGCCTTTTTTCCTGCATTTGTGTTTTTCCTCTCTTTTTCACATTTGCTTGTTACTAAAAGAAAAAAAAAAGGCAAAAATGTTTAGAAAAAAGAAACTTCCTAGGTGGTTTTTGTATCAAATGCCAAATGCTGAAATCTGGAGCCCAAATACAGATTTTACCCTGATTGCTTTACTCTGGTAGTGATCCTGTGAATTATCGCTAAATTAAATACCTATTCATTCGTTTTGCCACTAGATGGCAGTCTGGTGCTTCTATGATGGCTGATAGAGCAGCAGTGGTTTTCACAGCAGAACATTTCCACATTTCTAGTATCTAAACTCACACATCATTACTGCAGTTTCATGCCAGAAAATACATATGGCTCTCCAGAAATACCTACTATTGGAAAACTATGACATAAGTTGCTCAAAGTTCAGGCAGTTTGCAGGGTTAATGTTAAATTTCCAGTGGCAGCTTCTCCATAACACTACAGTATGGCACTGGTATCTGTTACATAAAAAGTAAAGGGTTGCCAGATCTGATAAGTATCACAGTAAATGATAAGCTCTTTGCGTCACCCCTTCTCTCCATTAAGTAGAGAAAAAACAATCTAGAGGATGCTGAAAAGTGAAAATGCCCACAATCAGGGAGAGTGTGAGAAGAGATTTCCTGGCCTCACCACACCCTCTCAGACAGCCTTTCATCACCAAATACATTTCTCCAACCTGAACGTACAGACAGAGAGGATCAAACCCCAACTATGTGCTGAGGAAAAGCTGCTGCGTTGGGAGACACACTGCTGTATAGAGATGGAGGTTAAAGAGACAGAGGGAGGTGGGCGATACAGAGGTTGGTGCAACCATTTACATAAACATAACGAGTGTGGGAAGCAGCAGGAGGTTAATTGTGACATAATGCTCTGCAGGTTATGCAAATCACAGTTTGAACTATTGTCCGTCAGATCCTCATTTTTACTGTATATTGTTTCAAATGCAGCAAAAATCTCATTCAAATTATCCTCCCCCGAGTCCCTGACATCTTTTTTTTGGCAGCTGCTTTGCTTTATACACAGTTGTTTTTTTTGGTTTCTTTTGACTTTGTGCTTTTCTGTATGTGTTACCTGTCAGTTACAGAGAATATTTCAAGACTTTGGTCAAGGCAATCCACTGTAAGCCTTGTATCTTATATCTAATATTTCTACAAGAGCCACAGGGCAAACTGACATCCTCAATTAGAGCTCATCAGACTCAGGCATGAAAAGGTAATATCCAGATATTCATCATTTCAGATCATACTTTTTAGAACAGCCTGACAGAAGAAATTGCAAAGTCAGTGTCTTTTTTTAAATTCCCCACTTAGGACACACTTTTATAGACTTGCTTTTAAGCATTTCTTCCCTTTGTGTTTAATCCTGTAGTTTGCTCTGAGCTTTGTTTCTCACTCTCTGTAAAGCACTTTGTTAACTCTGTTTTTAGAGAAGTGCTATATAAAGAAAGTTTATTATTATTCAGGGTCATGGGGGGCTGGATCGTTTCCCAGGATGCATTAGGCACAAAGCAGGCTCTCTAAACACATTGCCAGTCGACAGATGGACAGTCACTCACATTTACACCTATTGGCAGTTTGAGTTTCCAATATGACCAGAAAATAAAGGACTGTAGACTCCATATGGTGTGTTTCACCAAAACACTGCTTGTGCACACTAAAACATACTGTCTTTTGAAAACAAAAAAGTTTAAAGAAGTAGTTCAACATTTTGGAAAATGCCCTTTATTTGCTCTCTTGCCAAGAGTTAAATGAGAAAATCGAAATCACTCATACATCTGTAAGCTGAATATGAAGATACAGCCAGCAGCTGGTGAGTTTAGTGATAAAGACTGGAAACAAAGGGCTAGCCTGACTCTGTCCAAAGGTAATAAAATCCATCTACCAGCAGCTCTAAAGCTCACTTAACACGTTCTATCTTCTTTGTTTAATCATAACCAAATATATATTTTGGCATACTGGCATATTTAATATTGAGAGGCAGTCAAGGGAAACTGCGAACGTTAAGCCTCACTTGAAGCCAGTTCAATATCCAGAGTTGTATGTTGGATATGGGAAACTACTGCATACTGCAACACAAGCTCAGCAGGTTTTGTTGTTACAGGAAAGCCTCCTCAGGAGTGTGCCCCATCAGTAAGTGTGTCTATTGCTGTTTTGTGTATATGTACTTGATAGACATGCTCCATGGTACACTGACAATTGTACTTGCATAATATACTTTGGGTTTCCTGCCAAATAAATGCTGTTGAGATGCCTTATCCTACATGTTGTTTAACTCAGAGAATGAATCAAATTGCATTTACTAATTAATCTATATTTTGTGGCAGGTTCCTCCTTCCAGAACAAACGTAGGCCTATACCACATTTTCATTCCTATTGGAGCCAATAAACACATCAATTTTTTGGACTATTTTTTTCTTTAAGATTTGTTCCACTGCAGCAGAGTAAAAAGAGATAGTTTTGTGTTTTGAGTAGTGTATCCCTTTTATTTAATCCTTTTTATTTTCATAATCCCATGATAGAATACCATCATCTTAAAAAAATAAGTAAATAGTGTGATATAAATCTTAGGTATTGCCCACCGTACTTCGGACAGAGGCAGGCTAGCTGTTTCCCTCCAGTTTCCAGTCTTTATGCTAAGCTAAGCTAAATGGCTGCTGGCTCCAACATCTGTTTTTCCACCTCATGTGAAATGGTTTGACGTAAATGTCTGGATTGCAAAAAGAAATCCATGCAGAGTGCTAAAACAATGATGTAGGGTCAAAACAATGGCAGATGGACAATGCACCACAAATTATAAAATGTTTGCCATCAGCGAGACAATTTCTTTGCTTACACTGCACAACCAGACCACCACCACATCAATAGAAGTAAACCACCTGATGTTGACGTTTGCTGACAAATCTATGACAGTTCTGACCTTCTTCCTTTTCAATGGAGAGCTGAGCTCCAGTTCCAACACTGACCTCGCTACTCCCACGGCTAAGCAGTCTGGTTTGTCCTGGACCTCCTCCCTTCCCAGCCTCCACCATACTCCCCCGGGCATCAGGCCACGACCACAGGGAACGTCTCTCATCCTTTTTCTCTCAACCTACTCACTGTCTGCCCTTTGCCCTCTATCTGCAGCAACATGACTAATTCTTTTAGGAGCCGTTTATACCCAGTTACTGGGAAGTCATTTTCATGATGTTCAAAGCTGCGGTGGATCAATCACACAGTAACCTTGACTAGTTGTTCATAAGACGCCTACGGGCATGCCAGGATTATGAGGCACAAAAACAACAGGTCAGACAGGAGGGAGAGCAAAACAAAATATACAAAAGATTATTTCAAAATCTTAAAATCCAGTCATGCAAACATTCCTCAGTAAACAGTAACTTTGACTGTTGATGGTGAGGAGAGAAATGCTAAAACAAAGAGAAACAAGAACAAGATGAAAGCCAAATGACAGATTGATGAATAGGCAGTGAGATGACCACACAAAAGATTAGTTGAAACTAATCTACTTTCCCTGGGATGGTGTTAGTTTAGTGATTTCAATACTACGTGCTCATTCTTCTGTGAAAAGGGAAAATAATCACAGGCAGCATGATTGAGCACGGGGGTGAAGAAAATAAGGCCAGATTAAAACTGATGTTATGATAACACAAATGAAAAACAGTATTTACATTATTATCCAAACAGAGGAGAAGTTACTGGAAGGTCTGCTATTTCTGGGGCCCTCTTGCGGCAAATATCTCAAAGAGGATATTTCTGCTCGGCAGGCGAGGGCCTCACTGACCCTGAAACACATTACTCCTCCACCCTCCCCACATCCCTCCACTGTCTCTTACTTTAATGGACGCTCATTTCTGTAGGATGTGGTGTTACGCTGCAGATAGATGGTCAGTCTCAGCCTAATTGAGTTTATCTGTGATGACTCACACTGGAGGGAAACTCTTCATTTCGGGACAGGACTGTGGGAATAGGCATGAGCTCCCAAGGGTGGTGGTAAAAATCAGGAAATTTCTCAATAAGCAGCTCCTCTTGAGCTGTAACACTGATGATAGCAGCTCATTCAGAAGTTTTCTATGGCCTTGAGATGAAGCAGACAGCAGATTTGGAGATGCTGTCTTGCTCTGATCTCTTCCAGCTTCCTGTCACTCTACCGGTGCTGTGCCAAAGATGAGACGTTGTGTGCCTCCTCCAAAAAAGGCAAAAACATTTAGGCAGGGGTGAGCATCCTTAACCCAGCCCATCCTGTCCCTTGCAGGTCTGTTCAACAAAGACCAGACATGTTGAGTTTGTACCTTGCAGGGTCTGCTTTATAACACGCCAGCTACACTCACCGCACTGAGGATGCAGCTTAGAAGAAAGGCCTCCACTTAACATACTGTACCCAGCAGTGTTTACAGAGGCCTCTCACTGCAATGCACATCTCATCCCTGATGGATGATGATGACTGAGGCTGGGCTCTTGTGCCAGTTTGCATTACACACACACACACACACACACACACACACACACACACACACACACACACACACACACACACACACACACACACACACACACACACACACACACACACACACACACACACACACACACACACACACACACACACGACATTCCTTAATGAAGCAACTGTTGCCAGAAAGTCTCAGAACACTTTATGATGTTCTTATATGGTGCATAAAATGATCAGGTACATCTTCCCTGCACCATGTCAAAAACACAACTATGTGCTTAGGCAGTAGAAACCTCCTTCTCTCCGTACTTCAGCATATGGCTCACAGACTGTGGCACCATATGCCTTTGCAAGGTGTTAAAATATATTTTATGGGGGGCACACTTGAAGCTCACCTGGTAATGCGTACCAAGTATTTAGACTGAGTCCTTATTACAGTGGCCCGGGTTTAATTTCAATCTGGGCCCTTTGCTCCCCTCTCTCTTCCCTGTCTCTCTCCAACTGTCATTTTCCAATAGATATGCTGATTTCTTTTCAAAAATCAAAGCTAAAATTTCAAAGTTTTTGTTTCTCGTTGTTGATCAGGCAGCTGACTAGCCACCAACCCTCCAGCGAGCCCCAAAGTTCAACTAATGAAAAGCGAACTGCGATCCTTACCTGGCGAACTAGGCTGTTGGTTGTGGTGTCAGAGGAGGTGCTGCCATCTGAACCCTTAAATCGACCTTTTCTTCGAGCCCCTTTGCCATGAGACTACATAGAGCCAAAAAGGAAAGAACAAACTTGTTAAAAAAGAGGTTTCCGTCTTTTACAGCCTGTTTGAATACAATACATACATGCCTATAGGTACACTGAAACAGTTTTTTTGTTGCTGTACTTCCCTCCGTCCATACTGGTGGCAAAGAGATCTCTTCTTAATATGATTTCAATTTAAAAGATAATGGACAAAATTGAGTCCTCCTTCAGTCCAAAAATGCATTAAAGTTTAGCAGGAATTAATCTGAGGCTTCAGCAATACAATGTCAAAAAAGTGTTTAAAGAGCTCATTGCAGTCCCAAACACAAGTACAGTTTATGATATAAAACAGCAGCCACAATTACTCACAGCGGAGAAGTTGCAACTAGAGAATATTTTTGCGTGAAAAATGATGTGAACCAGTTGCAAGCATTAGTCAATGAACTGATTGATCGAGCAAGAAAAAACGAATTGGCGACTACTTTCACAATCGCACAAGCCCAAAGAAATCTCTGGTTGACCATCCAGAATTTGAGGTCATCTCTGAAAATTGAATATCTTTGAGTTGTGGACTGTTGGTTGGACAAAAACTGATATTTGATGACTGACAATGACTGATGATCAGAAAGGATACTAGGAAAATCTGAAGGGCATTTTCACTATCTCCTGACATCTTGTAGACCAAACAATTAATGCATTCATTGAGAACATTAATCGAGACGATTAATCATTATCAGTACTCAAATAGGGATTATTTTTCTGCCAGTGCACAAATAATGGACTCAGTGTTTCAGCTCTACTGTCTACATTAGTCATTTTTATTACACGCCTCCCTCTTGTGTGTCCGCAGACAATGTTTCCTTGCTGAGCTATAGTGGAGGGATATTAATGCAGCGATTTCATACTAAAACACTAAAAACTTGGAAAGATATCCATGCAATTTGTTGAAGTCTAATATGAGCTGCAGCTAAGCTTTTAAAATGCATTGTTTTTCAAGGGAGCACTGTGAATTTGAACCTCATCGCTCACATTTTAATCGCATCAATTTCAGCAAACTAGACGGTTTCACTTTACAAATGAGCATGTGAGAGTGTGTTTTAACACAGATCTGAACAAATGTGAGCCTGTCCTTTTAGTGCAGACACAGAGCCTGTCTGTAAATTCAATTAGTTGCCATACAGCGTTCAGTGTTTCATTTGAAGTGTAATATTATGACAGGTGTAATAAAAACGATGGTAATTATGTGGGTGGTCTCGAACATGCAAGCTGATATGGTGAAGGGCTGGAAAAGTAATGCACTCAGTTCGAGTGCTCATACAGCATGTGTTGCCAGTAGCAACTGAAAAACAGAAATTCATTTCAAATCCGCCTTTTATTCCAGCCCGATCCCCCCGGACATGTTAATCATGCATATAAAAAGAGAGAGAGACAGCTATTCTGACTGTTTCTTAGGGAGCCGGTCATGTAGAACAGTTTGAGCTGCCCAGAGAGCGTCTGGAGGGACAGGATGAGGTTTAATTAACCCCGCTAAGCCAAACAGAAATATGTTGAACAAATACACTTTGCTGCATGAGAAAGATAATGAATAATCCACCTGTAATATTTTACCTGAGGCTTTCTGAACATCCTGTTCTGGCGGTGGCACAGTGGTGGAAGTAACTTAGTACATCAGTACTCAAGTGCGGTTTGAAGTAATTCTACTCCACATTTCAGAGGGAAATTTTGTACTTTTTACTCCATTACATTTATCTGACAGCTAGTTACTTTGCAGATATGGATTTTATCTGATCAGTTACTGAAATTGGACGTAATGTCTTATTATAGACTACCCAATAACGTATAAAATTGATCAAATTAGCTTTACTTAAGCCAGACTATATGTAATAGCAATCTTAAAGGGTGTACTTTTACTTTTGATACCTGAAGTACATTTTGCTCAAATGAGAGTACAGTTTTGAATGAAGGACTTTTACTTGTAATGGTGTATTTCTACACGGTGGCATCACTACTTTTACTTAAATACAGGATATAAATACTTCCACCGCTGGACTAAAACGGTTTCGTCAAGAGAGAGATGTCACCAACAACGAGTCAAATGTTCAAACTTATCTGATATTATAAGTCTGTATATGTAGATTAAAACATTAAACTCTGGCTAACAAGACAAGCAAAATGCTGAGACACCAACCTCACCGGCACCACCGTAAAGTGACACTTAAACGTATCACCGCCGGCGACATTTTTGTTTTAGGTCAACCGTTACAATTCAAAAAAAAAAAAAAAAAAAAAAAAAAAAAAAAAAAAAAAAGGACTCGCACGAGCTGGTGTCCTCGCGGTTTACGTAATCAAAACTCAATTTAAGCTAGCAGCCACCAATCGGCGCGACGAAGCAGCAGGTTCAGGGCAGGTGAGCTAAAGTTGAATCTTTAGCATGCTAACTTTCTTGAACTGTAACGGGGCTGTGACATGAAAAATGTCGGCGTTATTTAAATTTAATTAACTTACTAGTAATCTCGGATGTTCCAGCGAGTCCATGTGTTTGTCCAGAGGTGTTTCGGCTCTTGTTTTAGGGGTGGTATTGACGACCATTACACCATTTGATAAGAGCAAATACTCAACAAAACCTCTTGGCTCGGACTGACGCCCCAGCTGCGTCCAAGATGAAAGCTGAAGCGCATTTTTAGCCAGTCGCCGGTCCGCGTTTGGAGAAGTGAAGCGGGGCTGCGGCTGAGCTGGCACCGCCAATCTTCAAGTTTGAGGCAGGGGAGTGAAAGGAGGAGCTTGAGCGGAAGAGGTTTGTGAAGCAGTTTACCTCTAGTTCAGATGATGATGATGATTGAATTCTCGGATATTATAGCCTTAAGCATCACAGATCCTCCTCATCAGTGCCCTCCTACCTGCAGCGGCTGAGAGCTCTCCAGCTCCACGTGCCCCCATCCAACGCCAACACTTCTGCCTCCCCACAGTGCACAAGGATGGAGATGAATAACAGCGTTCAAGATGAAAATCTGTCTGAAAATAAAGTGTTTTACAGCCTTTTTGCCTTCGAGTGACAACACATTCGCAGTGGTTGAATGTAACTAAGTACATTTACAAAAGTACTGCACTTAAAATGTGAGGTACTTGTACTTCAGTCTGTTCACTTCATGTCACTTTCTACTTCTACTACACTACGTCAGGGGGAACTATTGTAGTTTTTACAGATTGATAGAAAAATATTTTGATGATCATTGAAGTAATTTTTTTCAGCAAAAAATTTCATGTCTCCAGCTTCACATATGTGAGGATTAGCTGAATTTCGTTTGAAGGATTTTGATCATTTAAAGTTTCTTTTTTTGGGATTTTGTACTGCTGGTTGGCTCCACCTTAACAAACTACATCAGCCACAAACTACACCTGCTTTAAATTAATCTAATCATATAATATATACTGTAATACTGTAATAATGTAACAGTCCCAGGGCACACCAGTGCAGGACTTTGACTCATAACAGAGTATGTTTACAGTGTGACATTAGTACTTCAGCATCTGGATACTTCCTCCACCTCTGCAAATTATGTTTCAAGGATTTTCTGGAATCCATTAATTTGGATGAACTGACTGAACTGTATTCATTTACAAATTGAGAGTGGGTGGAGAACTGATTTGTGAAACGAACCTAATTAAGTTTTTTGCCATTTAAGGAAGATTTTAAGACTTAAAAGGAGGCTGTTGCCAAATTATTATTATTTGTGACTGATTGCAGACCATTGGCTACAAGGCAGAAGAATACAATAGGGGGACAGTTAGATGGTCACTGCTGTCTATACTGGCCATGATCTTTTATTTATTTATTTTTGACATTTCACAGTAGGGAAAATTTTTACTTAGAAACTCAAAAATGAAACCGTTTTTTACGCCAGTAACACTTCTGCTTTTCTGACAGAATCAAGACAAAAGCAGCAAATCTTCACATGTGAGGACCTGGAGGGGATGGAAAGGTATTTCATGTTTTTGCCTTTCATTCAGTTAAAAAGATCTACACAGCTAGGAACAGCCACGTGGATATTTGCAAGCTGTACACAGTAGAATATCCACTGATTTTAGGCCATTCAAGCCCTGTACAGTGCACCTCTTCCTCAGACCAGTTTTAACTACAGTGCTGTAAAGTTTTGTTGTTCATTATTGCCCTCTAGTGGATTTGTGTGTATTAGCATTTTAAAGGGCCACTCCATTGATTTCACTCATCAAAGTCAGTTTACTATTCAGCACCACTCTGAAAACAGTTTAAAAAAAAAAAAAATCAACCCAGATGGTGTCATAGCAATATCATAAGGGTTATTTTAGCTTAGAGGAAATCTTTAATAGAAAGCCAGTGTTACAGACTGCATAGGTTTGAAAATAGGGGCATTTAGTAGGTATGGAGGGTCTTGTGTTGCAGTATGTGAAATGTTGGATCCAGTGCAACTAAACTGTGGGAGTATCCCTTTAAACTAGAGACTTAATGACACAAGAATTCCTGCTGAGCTGCAGTTTTTAGTACAGATAATAAACTCACCTAAAGTTGTTTTCCTTGTATTTTTACACTTTTACATATAGAAAATACAAATACAACTGAAAGAAGTTCCTAGTATCTGTGATTTGATCCCATGTGGTTTTGTGTAATAACAATAACAGGTGCAAAGGATTATTTTCAGTCAGACGGCCCTTCAGTCCTTTCAAATCAAAAGAAAAACACTTTTATATTTCCTGCTTTGTCTCTTAGCTTATGCCATTGTTTCCGTGTGTTCTGCCGCCCTGAATGGCCCCGGAGCTGAACTCTTCTTCTGGCAGGTCTCTGATGAGCAAGCGAGGATACTCCGTGTTCACACCAGCGTGGTCCAGATAAAGAGCCCTTCCTTCCTCCATCCTGGCAGCAGTTGCCTTGAAAAGATGCACACATGCCAAAAAAATGCCTCTTTGGTGCAAAAGAGCAGATACACACACACAAACCAGTAGGCCTGAGGCTTTCCTGGAAATGCCAAAGGGGTTGGCATTTCTAAAAAAACAGCAAAAACGCTCGAACAAGAGAAAACGCGATGGACTTCCTGCTATTGTTGGAACATTACTTGGAAAGCCACAATAAACAGTGTCAGCTTTTTTTTTTTTTTTTTTTGACGTGATAGCCAAATAATCTCATGACACCGTCAATATAACTGACTTTGCACTTTGATAGTGAGCTCAGAATGGCCAATTAACATAATCGCCATGCAACTAATCCCCAGCACAAATAAGGCAAGTGCTCGACAGCTGTTTGCTCAGACTTTACAGAAGCATGTTGATGCTGAGAGCACCAGAATTGAATCACAGCAAGCTGATTAAAAAGAAGGAAAAAACAATCTTCCCTTAAGCCCACTCATTCTTTCAATATCACAAATCCAATTTTATGTACAAATAAGTTGATTTACTGTGTTTCCTTTATCTCATTGTAATGAATTCATCACATTCTCCTCTTCCTCCACCTCTTTCTGCAGGCCCACTCTGGCCAGGAAAGAGCGTGTGTGCTGTGTGGGCTGGATCGCTCCGGAGTTTCTGTCTTGTACAGCGAGCGTTAGTCATCCAGGTTGGTGGATGAAGAGAACAAGTAGCCCAGGTGGGTGGAAGTGCCCTCATATTGGATCACAGAGAGGCCTCAAAAACAAAGAACAATGCCTCTGAGATGAGATGCTGGAGGAGAGCATGTTTCTCCAAACAAGGCTTCAAAAATAAATGTGTTTTAGAGCAGCTTATGCCTTACAAAGAGGTATTAGTCCTCTCTTTGCACTTAATGTAATAATTTCTCATTAAGCCAATCAGGTTTTGTATATTTTTAGGTTGAATTCAAGGTAATGCTCTATTTTAAAGATCTGTAATTTCTAACAATTTCCGAGGATGATTCCTGGAAAGCACATTGTGATTTGTTGCATAGGGGGTCTAATGAAAGACAGTGTAAAGAGGAACAGTTAATAAGTGCATGTTTTTAAAATGTCTCCTTTATCAGTCCTCTCAATTTGTGGAAGGGAAATACTGAATCACGAGAGTGTGCATTTAATTGGAGTTCACTAATTGTAAGAATATTAAAAAAAACACTGTCTCTAGTGTCCTTGTAATTGGGCCAAATTTCAGCGTTTTTTCAGGGAACTTCTTGGAAATTACACAGCTGTAAAAGACATTGTGACCCAGTTCAGAGTATAAAACCATATGAACTATAGATGACTTTTTAAATTACACAGACCCCTTTCTGTTTAAAGACACTAACTTAAATACATATAAATCAAAAACAAGTAGATTTACAAGGCTTTATATTTTGATGATGAGAAATTACTTCAAAATCAAATTATTTGAGTGTTTGAGTCAACATAAATATTTCATGGAAATACAGAAAAACAGAAATGCACAATTGTACCTGATGTTTCCAAATACGGTCACTGGAGTTTTAACTATTTAGTGTCCAGATACAGTCACCCAGACATACCTAACATACAAAAAAAAATCACAAAGTATAAAAAAAGAGAGGATTCATATCGCTATAATGAACATTGCTTATCCAGTGCAGAGACTACAACATCATAAATACTGACTCGCTGGCCGATAACGACTTGTTAAAACATCCTGATTGCGCACACTAGCGCTCGTATGCGTACAGAGCAGAAGAAAATTTGAAAGTAGCACTAGAAAACAAGTCAACCTTTGTTTCAGCTCGACCCCATGTGAAGAGGTACGTCACGTGCGCTGCATTCAGAATTTCAGCTCGTGTTCAAAGAGCGCGAGGAGCAGGAGGCAGGCCCAGCCCATCAGCAGACCGAGGTTCTGCAGGAGGAACATGAGGCACGGCCGGTCGGTCTTCACGCGATTCATCTCTGGAAGCTGAGGAAAGGGAAGAATCGAAGAGCAGCACTAAATTACTAATAGCTTTGCTGAAAATATTGGTTAGAAAGGTACCTTTTTAAATTTATTTCAGCCAAATTTCTATGCAGACATTTCAACCATTTAACTCTTGAGCTTTTTGTGGGCTTTTTTGCAATATATACTATCCATCCATCCATTGTCTATACCCGACCATCCCTTTTCGGGGTTGCCAGGGGGCTGGAGCCTATCCCAGCTGTCGGTGGGCAAGAGGCAGGGTACACCCTGAACCAGTCGCCAGTCGATCGCAGGGCAACATATACAAACAGACAAACCATTCATGCTCACACTCACACCTAAGGACAATTTCAGAGTCACCAATTAACCTAATGAGCATGTTTTTGGTCTGTGGGAAGAAGCCGGAGTGCCCGGAGAGAACCTACACATGCACAGGAAGAACATGCAAGCTTCACACAGAGGGGCCCTGCCTGACCCGGGGATTGAACCGGCGACCCTCTTGCTGTGAGGCACGCACAATCTATCCATGTACCTTTCGAAACTGTACAAGTAACTCCTGCAGTACAAGTACACCTCAGGAATCACTGCTGTTGTGAGTTTTCACGTCAGCTGGACGCTGGATGTGGGATGATTTTATGTTTCCATGGTCAATGACAGAATGTGTAGCAGTGTTTCAATGGCATGCCTCACTGGGGTGGTCTAATAGTTTTTGTCAAAAAAGATCTCATGGGCTTCATTGAAATTAAGAGACTTTACTAAGGCTCTCTTACCATTTCTACCAGTGACAAATAGAGGAAAATCCCAGCTGTAACAGCAAAGATCCACTGCTGCACTTCCATCTCTGAGGAGACAAACAGCCCGATGTAGAGGCCCATGAAGGCTGTCAGAGCACTGAGCAAGTTCATTAGCACAGCAGTCTTCACTGAGAGTCCGGAGCTGAGCAGCACTGCAAAGTCCCCTTTGAGACGGAAAGCAGAAGAAAGATAAGTTGTCAGTCACGTAGAGTGTTTCCGGGCCAAAAAAGAAAGGGTTCCCAAAGTAAGCACCGTGACCTCTCACCCATCTCGTGCGGAATCTCGTGGCACAGGATGGCCACGGTGGTCGCCATGCCGGTCTCGGCTGAAGAGGAGAAGGCCGCCCCGACAACCAGGCCATCGGCAAAGTTATGAAGGCTGTCTCCCACGATTACCATCACAGCCAGCAGGGGAACCCCTTGTCCTGGGAACACAAAGGGAGCCTGTGTCGCTACAGCTCATCCTCAGACCGTGACAATTAATCTGTCATGCCAGGCAACTAATTACAAAGTACATCACATTCAGCTGCGCTGTGCAGCTCATAGCGACAGAGCTTACTCTGATGTGAAGGCCTCCTTGTGTCTGTGTGTTCAGGAGATACTTCTGTACACTCCAGATCATCCACTGGTCCCTGCAGGATGCACATAATTATTCACAGCACAGTTTTATGAAATTTCTTAACCTTTGATTCTAATCTGAGAAATTAAGAATGATCAAATGAGAGGAGCTGAGACAAATTCATCAAAACAGGATATTTTTATGTAACGTGAGTGGTTGGAAAATTGGTCCCACTCTGTAGTTTTGCAAAAAAAAAAAGAGGCCTTCCACGTGACTGGCCTGTCTCTGCGTCCGAAATGTCCTCGTTTTGATGTATTCATCTGTACGTGATTCAACAGAAGCATGAAGTGCATTCTGAATGATTCAATACTTCTCATTCTCCAACATCCTACATGCTCTGTTCCTTCACTCCCTCCTACACCACTCTTCATCGCCTGTTATATAAGAGCAGCGCAGCAAAATTGATTTAAGTGAATTTCAGTCAGTTCTTTAAAATGTGAATATGGATTCAATGGATTCATACTTTCTTTGATCCACAGTATGTGTGCTAAGAGATTCTTAGATAGATGGGTTGATTAATTCTTGCCATTGTCACAGCTGCTTTATGTTGTTGTGCATGTGTGCAAATAAAGAAACTGTACAAAACTGTGCTGTAATTGACTGGTTGCCCTCCTGTCAGCAGTCCCCTCCAGCAGAACTCCACTGTTTATAACAAGTGCATGAGTGCTTTCTTGACGCGTGGGCGAAGGAGTTGTGAGGGAGTGAAGCATCAGCGGGGAGACTAAACCATATTGACTTTAATAACTCCACAGTGGAACAGCACATACACACAATATTTACCCAGTGTGTTGACCTATCTGCTACCACAGCTGCTTCTCATGTTATGAGATTATTAAAAGAAAAATTCACATACTTGTCTTTTAAAGAAAAATAAACACAAATAGGATTACAAATTAATGTGATGCTGAACTCTGCTGAGCTATTTATTGTCATAATTAATTACTGGTTACAATAAGCCAACTTCAACCAGTCTAACTTACTGTAATATGTGGCTAAATGCAATGGATAAATGGTTGAATTCAGTAGTGCTGTGTCAATTCAACTTGAGCAAACACTACTACTAAACTACAGTTGCAGGGTTTCTACATCTTGTATGCAAAATATCTATGACAATATCTTTTTTTTAGATAATTAGGAGTATTCAAACTCTTTGGAAAGTAATGGGCGGTGTCATTGAGGGTTACTTGGGTGAGGGCTGTGGGGGTAAATCAGACCAAAAAGGGTGGAAACCACTACTGTAGAAGCATGATGCCATAAATCTTTTAAATCTTCATATGTAGCACTGTTTTAATATATTGCTGTTTAAGTTCCAGGAACTGCCTTGTCATGGTCCCTGTGTCTCCACTATCATTATCAAGTAAATAGCAGGGGTGATGACTGGAATCAGGTTTTCCTGCCAAGAACACTAATAAAAAACACAATAGTTCAGTCTGGGGTGTTGTGAGACTCACCAGCTGTATGGTGGAGATGGACTTTCCCCTCTGTGACTGACCATTGCAGTTGAGCTCCAGAGGAAGGTCACTAGAATGACCCTGCAGACAAAAGAAAGTCATGAGACCAGCTTTGCAAAAGTTCAGACTTGGCACAAACTTGCTTGTCCATGGAAACTGTAAAAGTTCAGCCTCTGGCTAGATAAAGAAAATCAGCTCCAGCTTCAGCACCTTCCCCTTGACACACTATGGTTTGAGTATTTTGCTTCTGTATCTGTCTCATTAAATTGATAAGGGCTACAAAAAAAGTGCACTCTCACATGGCCATGAGAAGGAACCAGAAAGGAGAAGATTCTTTCAATGAGGAAAAAGCCGTAGATCCCCGCGATCATGCCCAGAATCCTCCACAGATAGTCCTTTTTTTCTGTATAGTGTTTGTCATCGTGACTGTGTGTGTCATCATGGAGGCCAAGGATCTCCAAAGGAGACAAAGAGGGAGACAATTAGACATTCACTCCAGTCAAAACAGAGTTTTATACATGTGTGGCGCTTGACTCACTGTTACAGAGGATGGTGCAGTGGCTCTGTGTCCTATACCTGTGGTATGAGGTGCAGGAGTGCATCCCCTGAGAGGGTTCCCACTGCCAGGCCCACAAACAGCTGCAGGATGAGAGAGTACGTTTCCTGGCAGGAGTTGAAGAAGATCAGGCAGATACCGAGCATGGAGCCCACCGTGATGAGCAGGACAGCAGCCGTGCTGTAGCCATACTCTGCAGGGAGGAGAGAATTTTTTATTCTCTGCCCAGATGTTAAGATTATTCATTCAAAAAAGCCACTTGCAGCTCTCATTAGGCATCACCTGCGCTTATCCATTTATGTGTTTTATAATGTTTGAAAATTAAACCTACTAAAAGAAAAAGAACTTGACTTCATAGCCAATTTGATCGTTTAGTGAAACAAAGTCACAAATCAAGAACAAATTGTACAACGTATTTATCGGTGACTGTAAAATGTCTTACTCTCGAGAGCAGTGGGCAAAGATCCTTTTCGTTTTTGCTCTGCAGACTCGCATGCATTGCCTAGCAACTGCTGAATGATGGCGGGGCAAATTTGTCTGAAGTGCTCCTTGGAAATTGGCAAATGAGGATTCAGAGCAAAAATATCCACCAGCTGATTGGCTGAAAAACACACCTGAGTAGATTCAAAAGGAAACACAAATTTGTGGATGAGTTGGAGGCTCGTCACATCAAGCCTCACAGCACCTGCATGCGTGTTTTCGTGCTTCTTAAGTCAAACGTTTGCCTCAGCCTCACCTGTGCCCAGTCTCGGCTTATTCCTCCAGTTTCAGGGTTGCATCCATCCAGCGGACGCCCAGCCCCTTTCTGTGAACTTCCTGTGACGCTCCGTCTCTTCCTGTCGTGAGTGTGTGCTGCTCCGTCCTGTCCTACTCCCAGCTGATGAAGCAGCTCCTCCAAGTCTGAGCAAAGAATCATGATATGCATCATTATAAAGCACAGCAGGTCAGATTCAACCAAATGAATCCGTCTGATTGGCGGAAATACAACTTCATGCAGAAAAGAAATGCAGTCAAAACAAGTAACAGCTGAGATGACTGATCGTTAATGGTTGTAACCAGCATAAACGTTCAGCACCACACTGAGATTTTGGACTGAACCTGCAGGGGGCTTGTATTCAATAGTGAATTTGACCATTTTCATATAAAAGATGACTGTATTTAATTTTTAGCAGCATGGAAAAGCAGCTGAAACAGTATTTAGACCATCTCTCTTTTAAAAACCCAGACTAATGAAAATCTTTCAGGAGGGTAAGTGGCTCTTTCATGCATGATGACTCATTCCTCCTATTCAGTGGCAGCGAGAGGAAACCCTTGAAATGAGAATAAACTTGAAGCTGCAGTAGGCAGCTCGAACATATTCAACGCAAAAACCTTCCCCCTCTCTCTCATTGCCTCTTGTCACTCTGCTAAACCCCTCCCACCAAACCCACAAGTTTGAACAGCAAGAGAAAGAGTCTTTCCACGCTCTCCACAGGGTGAGCCTCGCCATGACCCATCTTCTCAAAGACATCCCTCCAGTGCATCACAGCCCGAGGGCAGGGCGCCCCAGGCTTCAGAGGTAGTAAAGTGTTATCTTATTTTATCTTCAGCACTGAGGGGCGAGAAATAGCAGAGGGCACACCAACTTTTAATAACACGCAAAAGGAAAATGAAAGCCATTGCGCCAATAAAAATGGCTTCTCTGAATCGACCTGTGATTGGTCAAAGTTTCCTGTCATGGGCTGCATTTTCCAAAGCCTGAAAACAGCCGAGAAGAGCTGCAGACGTCCCCATCATCAATACTTTAAATAAAATCAAATGTCAGTCTGTTTAAATGTGCTTAACAAACCAACCGTGCTCATGGACTTACCCATTATCTGCAGGTTACTTGTGCGATTCAGGGATTGGAAGATAAAGTCTGTAAAGAATGCAGGAGACGGGAGGTTCCGCTGTCTGAAACAGTGGCCCTGCAGGATATGGCTGATGATGGCTGCAGCCAGTTTGGGCACAGAAGGCTGGCCAGCACCTGGATTTTCTTGCTCGTTAACATCCTTAAGGAGGCCGATGGCATCCATACACTATGGGATCAAAGATGAAATGATTATATTTGGATGTGCAACTATATTTACAGGATAGATGTCTCAGATTTTTTTACCTGCAAATCTGATGAGCTATCTAGGTTGGAGGAGTGGTAGTGCTGGTTGATGAGCTGCAGAATACTTTCTGTTTCACTGGATGATAAGAAGCGGCTGTCCTCAGCTGGGTGTAGATTGGTGAGGGCCAAAAGGTAGAACTGAAAGTTCCCAAATGAGGAGGAGGAGGAAAGGGAGGAAGGAGAGGCAGCATTTGATACACACAGGTCCTGCAAGTTAATTATGTAGTACAGCAGAACAGTGGAGATCCGCTGGTAGTCCTCCTCCGTGAGGTAAGCCTTCCCATCGTCCTCGAGCACAGAGAGAGCTACATCTGGTGTCAAGCACTGCAGCAAGAACAGGGATATACAAGAAAAAAGAGGCAGATTTAAGGACAGAAAGTCACAAAATATCAGGTCATGTGAGTAATGACTGTAGGTTTACATGCCAGCATGTGATGCAAGAGAGCCCGCTTGACAAAAGGCCTGTTTTCTCTCTGAATATACTGTACTATGCTTCTCAGAAAAGCTTTGTGCTGCTGTTTGTGTCTTGCCGGGGGGAATACAAGCCCAATTAGATCCACTCACAAAAATACAGAAGCTTAGGAGAGTGCGCGAGGCACCGTTCCTTGTGAGAGAAAGCAGACTTTTCAGCACACAGTGAGGAAAAGTAGAAAGTTGCTCTTAATTTTTGAATCTCACTTTTGAGGCTCGACACACACATAATCCTATTGTCAGCCCGCCCGCACAAACATGTGAAGTACCTCTAACTCCACTCTATGGAGTTTATGATGTCAAACTGAAGGATGTCTAAAGCCACTCAGCATGAATGCCCCATAGAGGTCAAGGACTTAAGCCTCCACATTCACTCACATTCCAGCCACAACAAGTACATTTGTTGGAATAGGCAGGCAGGAATGGGACGAGTGCATAAAATGTAATTTGCATATAGATGTAAAAGTACCTCAGTTTATCATGCAGGGACACTTACATGGTTACATTAAGACAGGTTTCGTCCTTACCTTGTCACAGACGTC
Source organism: Chaetodon trifascialis (assembly GCF_039877785.1). Classification (NCBI taxonomy): domain Eukaryota; kingdom Metazoa; phylum Chordata; class Actinopteri; order Chaetodontiformes; family Chaetodontidae; genus Chaetodon; species Chaetodon trifascialis. The sequence continues at coordinate 17,479,561 of NC_092073.1, forward strand.
CTGAGAGGTGCCAGTCTGCTCTGCACAGTGCACCGCCTGGAGGAGCTTGGTGATTAGGATACCTGTGTGGTTCTTTTGTAGTTGTGGCTTGCCGTTGGTACCCAGGGGCAGATCCAAGGCCCTGAGAGCCTCCTGCAGGTACCCCGGTTCCTGTCCTTTCACCTCCAGCACCCTCCCCAGCAGACAAAGACACAGCAGCAGCAGCAAAGTGGGAGCACTGCTCCTGAAGTGCATGTTCCTATCAAGGCTGTCCAACTCCCTCAAGCTCCCAGGACTGGCTTAGGGCTTGAGACAACAAGGAGGTGACGGATAGAAAACACAAAGAAGCCAATTCAGAGAGAAGTTTGTTTCAAGGTAAGAGAAGAGAGAATGAAGAGCTTTTAGAAAAGAAGAGCTGTGGGAGGTGTGAATAATAGGTACGTCTGATCTGGTGGAAGACAGGAGGGCTTGGTGGGTACCCCTCAGCTAAACCAGTCCTCACAGTGCCAAACGGTCAGCCAAAGCCTGGGCCCCTCAGTCCACAACAAAAGGATTAGTGCAGGCAAGTGAGAGAGCACAGGGGCAGGGAGAAGGGGGCATGAAGGGGGAGACGGTACAGAAAATAATTAGTATTGAGGAAAACTAGGGAGAAGCTATAATTAACACAACGTGGAGGCTCACACAGACAGATCCACATCTAAAAGAAAGGAGTGTTTATAAAGTGCTGGTCAAATCGCACAGAGGTCACTGGAAATGCTGCATCTCTTCTGTTTGTAGCTCAATTTAAGAAAGTCTGAATGTGTTCAAAACTGTCAGTTTTCATAATGGTATAAATATCGAACCAGCTGCCTTATTTAGCAGCATCAATTGTTCAAGAACAAGACAGGCGCTGGTATGAGTGAGTGCATGCAGTGCGCTGACTACGAGCCCCAGAGCTGCCCCATACATAAAGCACCGGGGACGTTCAAATCAAAGGGTTTCTTATGCTGAATGATCTCTGAGTCATCGCAGATCAAACACACAATGCAAAACACGCCAAGCTTTTTCGCAACACTTCCCAGCATCCTCCTACACTGTGCACCCTGCAGGTCAAACCGAGCGAGCAATAAGAGGACAAAAGCTGCAGTAATACCTCAGATAGAACAGAAGAAGAAGCTTAACGGTTGAACCGGGCCTACCGTTCTCCCCTCTGCTCCTCTCAGCCGCTGAAACTAGGTTTGTTTTCCTCCTCCGGTTGGATAAACAGAGGGTCCGGTGTTTGTTTGGGGAGAATTCTTGGGCATTGGTGCTGCTGGTAAAACCCTCTTATGAGAAGTAAGAGTTGAGTAAGCTCCTGAGGATTAGCTGCGACTGCCTTAAAGGGCTGTGGTTGCCATGGAGAATGCTGCCTCATTTTCAATATTAGGTGATGGGGGTGGCCAGCTACTAGTAGGGGTGATTGAATGCCTGGTGCCTGACAGAGTAATATTTTTAAAGGTTAAAAATCTGTGGTAATTATTACATGCCAGTGTGTCAAATGACAGTTTATAGGTCATGCTGTTATTCCAATCAAAGCTGGTCTGCGCCTGTATATCCACTGCAGACTTGCAGGAGGCACAGCAAAATACAAACAAACATTAGTCGTGTACAGTTTGTAATCAAAAGTGAATTAAAGGTTTCCACAGAGTTGTTCAAGAAGGCAGGAATCAAACATCGCCGTCTCTCTTTTACTTAAGAGCCTGACAGGCAGCGATGACAGCTGTGAGAAAAGTCATTAAAGTATCCTTTAATCACTCCTGGTATGACAAAATTATGTCTTTAATAAGTCAAATGTGCTTTGTCCAGGAATTTATGAAAGTGTTTGATTTTTAGACTTTTTTGGAGGTCGTTTTTTAGGTTTGAAACATTTCAAGCGAAAGATGTTTAGAACATCAGCATCAGCGTCTTAGCCTTGTGATTGTCAGCATGTTAGCATGCTGATGTTAGCACTTAGCCTGGCTTAATTAACAGTGTCCACTGAACATTTTGTGATCATCATCAAACCCCCTGTGTTTCCTTCTGCTCTCGTGAAAACAGTTTGAGTCACTTTTATTGGTCTTGATGAATCACATCACTGTTCTCCACAAATGATGGTAAAATGCTCAGTTTTTGGTCAATTAAAAGAAACAAAAATGAGAAAAAAAATCTGTTTAGTGTGTTTCAGTTTCTTTTATTGAGTATCTATTTACATCGTAAGCCAGGAATAGACTGATGAACAGCCCATAGAGCCCCCAGTGATAACAAGCAACCCAGATTAAAAAAAAAAAAAATCTGGCTAATTGCATTAATAAAACATCTTCACCTTTCTTGATTTTAACTGGTGTTTGGTCTACAAATGCTCTTAGTCATGTTGATTGGTTGATTGGAAGTAAAAAATAATCTGTACACATTTCACAGCTCACATAATCATGTAAATTTTGTTAAATATTGTTCACCTTGTCCCAAATTCACTTAGTGCAGTGCCAGTGCTTGTATGAATTATTATAAAATACTTATGAATCAATTAGGAATCATTATCTTTGATCCAGTCTTCTTTATATGGAAAAACACTTCAGGGTTTGGTGGAGATTCAGTTTCCAGTAAAGTGACCCAAAATAAAGATTGAAACAGATGAAGACCTCTGATCATATCATTGTCATAGTGCTGATCACCTCTGATCTCATGTCTATGCTTGTTCATTCTGCTCTATGTTGGCCACCAGGCCTTTGGTGTCTACTGCGGCTCGGAGAGGATTGGTGAAGTATAACTTGTTGTCAAAGGTGCTTTCTCCCAAGACAGGCGTGGGTATCCGTTTACGGAAGAGGAAGAAGGCACCAAGTCCAACTACGGCGATTACGACTAGCACTACAGCCACAGTGATGCCAGCAGACCCGTTAGAAGGCTCTTTAACGACGTGGGCTGCGGAGGAAAAACGTAACAGAAGTGACATAACTTGAGTTTGAAACATCATATTTAATATATATCTTAGATTAAAACACTTACCAACAGATGGTGGCTTTTCTGTCGGTGTAATAACTGAAAAAAGAGAACAATGAATCATTGCAGGCGACAGATGGCTCATTTAAAAGCTGCATAACAGCTGATTAAACGTACCTTTGGCGGTTTTGCAGATGTAGGACCTGTATCTGCCGCAGCTGTTTGTACTCCACTGTCCAGTTTCAGAACTGATGTCCACACATGACTCTGACTTTGGCATCCCTTTTTTCCAGTTGGTGTAGTCCACAGCGCTGTTATCGAGCCACATCCACTCACCTGAAACGTGGAAGCTCGTTACTTTCACTTCTACCTTCAGCTCCAGTCTGTGCCTCTCCTGTGCTGTCGTTACATTAGAGAAGCAGAGCTGAGCATCTGATTTTAAAAAGGAAACACCCGAATGTTCTTTGAAACACTCAAAAGGCTGCTGAACAATCTTCAAAGACTCTTCTAAGCATCTGGACAAAATTTGTACTCAGTCCACTGTGTCATGGAAAAGATTTTTAACCTCTTTCTCTGGTTGCTATGTTATCCTACTGAAGTCCTTCCTATGTCCCCCAGATTTATATGCCACGTAATGGGAACGTGGCAAAGGGTTTTGACCTGAACACAGTGGGAGGGTTAATGTGTGCTAACAATATTGGACTGGGGAACACTGGACCCTGGGAACATACATGTAGCAGTCATAGTTATTGTATACAGGCTGGAGTTGACAGTGAGGTTCATACTGCATTCCTCTTCCAGCTGTTATACAAGAAATCAGCGAGCTTGACTGTTTTATTTTGACAAGAAACAAAATGAAACGTCAAAATGTGACTCATTTTGATGCTCTAATATTAATCCAGTGTTCTTGAAGACTGATGACTGATAACTCAGCCACACTCCCCAGTTGCTGTTGCCTGTCAAGCCTCAGCCACGCTCACCTTCGTGAGTCTTGTAGAGGCCGATCCAGAAGGACTTGGCTCCGTCCTGTAGAAGCTCCAGGTTCTGTTGTATGAACAGAGCCTCCTGAGGGTCCTCAATGCTCAACAGAGAGCCACCTGGAAAACACAGCCGCAACAACACGCTGTCAAGATTTTACGCTCACACAATTTTGAATTTATTAGTGGAGAGTCTTCATAATCATACCCATTTTCAGACATTCAACCGAGGCATGCGCCCAGTTGTCCACCATCGAGCTGAGGAAGGCGTAGCAATGGCCTCTGAAAGGTATCCAGGCTTTTCGCTTCTTTGGGCAGTTTCCAGGGAGCTGTGGGGGCTCAGTGGGAGCTACATCTGGAATAGTGATATTACACCGCATGAGAAAACATACTGTTTGGTTCTGTACAGTATACATATTGCATTAGGACTAATGGAGGGATTGTCTGACCTGGTGACTTCTTGCAAAGGGAGTAGTACGTATTGGTACACGGTGCAGTCTTCCATCTTTTGTCTACATCCATATACACACAGCCATAGTTGTGTTTTGGCTCATCTACGCCCCATTTGGTGTAAGACAACAGCCAGTTATCGACCCACTTGAACCGCCCACCCGTCTGAGACAAAGAAAAATAGTACTTGCATTAATTTTGTGTCGAGCCAAAAGGTCCTTGTCTCCATTGGGTTGGTGGCATGCAATAACAGGTAGATTCTTTACCACGTTGTTGTTGAGGCCAATCCACACAGGCTCGTTGTGCTTGGAAATCTGCAAGGTGATGTACGCCTGGCTTACAGGATTCAGGATACTGGCCAGCTCTGCGTCGTCTGCTTGGCACTGCCTCCTCGCCTCATCCCATCTCATCTTCTGGGTCACCAGTTTGTAGGAGTCATTGCCAAGTTTGTAGAAAGCCTTGGGTGATACGGTCGTGGGTGGGACTACAATCTGAGAATCTTTGTAAACAAGAAATAACATAAATCATTCACCTGGAAAAGCTCTCCAACATAAAATTCAACGTCGACGTTGTCTCCAGTTAGCGTGGACGATTAATTCGGTCAGTGCAACTCGTGATGATGTGGCGTCGCTCATATTTTACTCACCGATGCTTCTTTTACAGATGAAGCCATGTTTTGAGTGGCAGTCTTCCACCTTCCAGAATCCTGTTATTTTGGAAACGCTGCCCACCATAATCACACAGTCATACGTCTGTCAGGCAGAAAAGGCGCATTATTTGCCTGTGGTTGCACAGTTTCGAGAGGTTTTCCTAACAGTTGTTTTCCTTTTTGCATGTTGATTTTTTTTTTTTTTTTTACTGATTGTAGTTGAAAAAATGTTAGAAACTCATTTGATCTTTAGAAATACACTGTACAAGTTTTTCATACGCTGTTCTTTCAAGTACAATCTTAACTTTTATAGGGTTAAAGTTATCAAATAAATGTAGTGGAGTAAAAGTACCTATGGTATTTTACTTAAGTAAAGTACTTGTTACTAGATTGTACTTCCTGTGGGGACTTACTGTTCAACTTTCACTGATGATACTTTGTTTCTTTCTGTCACCAGCGACTATTTAACTAGCTAGTTTATGAACAAGGCTCCACTTTTTTTAATTAATCGTTAATTAATCTTACATTACCTTTGGTCTTACTGTTGTTTATGGTAGAGTTCAGCTCTTGTACAATACACTGCATGCACCATTTGAACATACATGGGCGCACATAATTTGTTTATTATATACTCTCATTATTGTAATTTCAATGTCTGAGGTTAGGATAAACAAGGTTCTTTGGTAGAAGTGACAGGTTGTCCAGTGATAGATAGTTGTTTTGTGCTCATGTCACACTTCTTTGCAACTACTCTGGCAGCATGTGGCCATCACATTGTCAGCATGAACTGCAGGACAGAGAGAGAAGGACAGAAAAATCTTTGGATATAGAAGCAGAAATAACCTCATCCATAAACGTATAACGTCCTTCAGGCACCGTTGTCGGATGCCCTTTGGCCCAGTTGGTGTATGATATCCCTTTGCCGTCCGTCCACACAAAGTGCATCTCCCAGTTGACATCATTCATGCCAATCCAGAAATCGCTGTTGTATTTCAGCATCTGTGTTGTTAGGAATGCTAGAAAGGAAGACACAACTGTTATCTAAGTCCCTAAAATTGTGGTTTATTTTCATACTTCGTGACTGCGCAGTGAAAAGTAACTTTTACAGACAAAAACAAAGTGCTTTGTGAACAACATTAGCGACATGTTTCTGGTATCGCTCACCTTGCTCTCTCTCGTTGAGGATGGAAATCAGATTTCCTCCCTGGTTTATGCAGTACTTCCTGGCCTCCTGCCAGCTCTTATTGTCATCCCCCACAATTTTGTAGCACTGTGTTAAATGAGGAATTTGCACTGTGTGTTAGAATAACAAGCAAAGGGACAGTATGCAACGAGTGTGAAAAAATGGGAACGCATATTTTACCAGAACAGACATAAGTGCATCGGACAGTTTAAACCTGCAGTGTGGAACCTTTGTCTCCCCCTTCTGGCAGTGAGAGTAATTGCACAAACATTTATGTGAATATTATGCAGAGTTTTAGAAATGTATTGGAGTAATCTGTGAAATGCGGTTATAGATCATTACCTTTCCATGGAAAGATAGCCACTCTGGTGCACATCCTCCTGTGGGAACACCAGTTGGGGCCATAGTTGTGTTGACAAAATTATTGCTTCTTTTGCAAACAGACGGCAGCTCCATGCCACAGTTAATGTCATTCCAGTATCCTGTATGTGCAGAGTTAGAACAAGGAATGAATGATTAGGTTAAGTTAGGTTCGCTAATACTCATGAACCCAACACAGTGTGTATACTCACCCATGCTCTTGTATATAGTCACACAGTTTTCATCATTATTAGCAAAGTTGGGCTCATTCTGTTCCCATGCAGTGTATGTTACAGGGGTGCCATCCACCCAGCTGAAAATGGGAATAACATAATGAACAAGACATCACTTATAAATAAAACCTCTGTTCAACATCTGGATTTGTGTTCCAGGTTTCAGACTTGGATGGATGGCTGATGGAAAGCAGCCAGTCTGCACAGTATTATGCCTAAATAATGTACAGTAGTTTGATTTACCTAAATGATTTATCCAGATTCACTGTCATGCCAATGTAGTACTGCGCTTGTGAGCCTTTAGATACCTGTTGTCATGGTAAGAGGGACATTACGTTACGTATATGCTTTTCAGTACTTTTGCCAACAGATCAGATTTTTGAGAACATCCAACGTGTTGTCATTTTGAACACTGTTGTTCTTGTGGAAAGAATATTCAACATTTCTTGCCTGTTTCCAAATGAACTTCCTCTCACTCTCCCCTGTGATGATTGCAAGGTCGCCAAAGCCCTTCTTGCAGACGGCTCTAGCAGCTTCCATATCTAGGTTTTCAGTGTTGATCAAATACTGTGTGTCATTGTATATGAGCCAGCCATCTTCTGTAGTGTTGTACACTGTGAAGGGAACAAAACTGTTACCAAATGTCGCACAGACGCAGTATTAGAGACTGATGAAAAACAAGGCAAATATACTTGCAGCTCTGTGAGGCAGCACTTACTGCTTTGAGCCAAATGCGAATATAAGCATGCTAACATGCATGAAACTTACCTGGCGCAGCTATGGCAGGCTCAGGTTTTGGAGTCACACCTGCAGGTACAAGAACCATGAAGAAAGAGTCTTTACAGCAGGGCAAAGCTCTAATTTCACCTCACATAACTTCTCTGGACAAATGGCTCAATGTGAACTGGAGCTCCATGATGAGGCCGGTCAGCCTTACCTTTACGTATCTGACAGATCCAGTTATTGTAGGCCTCACAGTGCCGATCATTCCAGTGTCGTCCGTAGTAAAAGTGGACCTCAGCGCAGTGTTCGTCGTCATTGTGGTTGTTTGGTTCACCAAAGCCCCAGTTCTCAAAGTCGGACTAGGTCATAATTTTTGGAAATACACATGATTATACCAGTGTTGAGAGTGACAGTGAGTAATATTTTTATGACAGCTATAAAGTGCTACATACAGCCGACCCGTCACTCCAGACAAAACCTTTATTGGTACCCAGGCTGAAGCCAATCCAGGCGGGATCAGAGGAATGAAACCTTTACGACAGCAGAAAACAGCAGATCTGATTACTTGAATGGTTAAGTAGTCTACTGTGAATTTTGATGTATACAAGCTGTAAATCTAACATACGGAGCATTGCTCAGGTCCTGCATACTGTGTATGCTCATCAGATCCCCACCGATGGCCTTGCAGAAGTCCTGCGCTTCATGCCAAGTTTTCTTGAGGTTACTTGGTTTTTTGTAAAACTTTTTAATGAGCGAAAAAGAAAAACATGTAAGTATGAGTGATGTGTACTCAAAATGGCATAGATGTCACAGATTAGTTCATTTTGTCCTCCTACTTTGTAGCAGACGTTCCTCCTGCCTGCAGCGGTCCAGCCAGGCTCACAGCTCAGTGCTGGGGTGGTGGGTGGAACTGTTGTCACCTGTATACCCTCTGCTGGTTTCTTGCAGATATACTTCTCCTTGCTGCTGCAGCTCACAACATCCCATAATCCAGCAAAAACCCCTGTTGTCATGGCAATGCATCCTTGTTTTCTGTCTTTTATGAAACACACCAAAAGAATTGGGGAAAATATAGATAAACTGAGCTCAAATACGTCAAGATTACGATAAAAAGATAACAAAAGAAAAGACGCGCAGACTGCCAATGTCCCAATGCTAACATGCTAACATTTGCTAGTTAGGGCTGAACACAAACTACAGCTGAGGCTGATGGGAACTGGTCATAAGCCAAAGTACTGCAGAAATGTTCACCTCATGATGATGGAAAATTAAGGGAAATATCAAAGTTAGTACAAATTAATCCCAGGGGAAACATGAATCCAGTGTTTTTTTCAGTCTTGATCAAAATGGTGGACCAAGCAACAGACTGATATTAGTCTCCAGAGATGACGTTGCTACTACGAATAAGGCCTCATGACGCTTCCCCTCCAATCAAAAGGCAGCTCATACTCACACAGTTCATGTAACATCAGACAACATGAAAGAGAGCACAGATGCAGAGCTGAGGAGAAGTGTGCTGTACCTGGCATGCCCACATTGAAATTAGTGAATGTGACTTTTCTTCTGGTGCTCCACTTGAAAGTGCTTCTGTCATCCGTGTTGGACAAACCTGTCCAGAAATACTTCTCTGGTCTCAAACCCACCAAACTGACCAAGAGGGCATTTTCATACCTGCACGAAAACATAGAAAAGCAAAACAATGAGCCGTAATGAGCATTAAAAACACAAACTGTTCCCAGCTAGCTAAACTTAATACAATGCTCAGCTTGGTTTAATCAAAGTGATAGAAATACAATCATTTTTCTGAAATTTTACTGAAATATGGGAATATTTCACATAAACATAAATAAATAAGAAAATATACCTATCAGCCACATCCACCAGGTGACCACCAGCGTCTGAGCATGCCCGCTTTGCATCATCGAAGGTTTTTTTCTCAGATCCGATGTTGTAACAGTAAGACCCAAACCTGACCGAGCCCTTGAGATGAATAAAAAACAGTGTGAGACCAGATCTGATAAAGGCTTTGTTGTGTAATTGCACCCTTTATTTAAAGGAAGTTACATCACTCACAAGCTTGCATCCTGGGTTGGCTTCCTCATGGGCGCCTTTGTCTTGTGTAGTGGAGGCCTTCTTCTTACAGATGTATCCATACGTCTTCTCACACATGTGGTCAGCCCACTTGCCGTCCTGTGTCAGCCATATACAGAAGACAGGAGCTGCACCACATGTATCATCATTGCATTTACAAACATTTTGCAAGTTGCTTTTGCATTTGGACAGTAATGAGCGTTACCTGTCCTCTGATGAGGACACAGTCTTCCTGGAGGTTGGTGGCATGAGATGGCTCACCAGTCTGCCACTGGGTGAAGGTAACGTGGGAGTGATCAGACCATTCAAACAGCATCTGGTTCCTCTGATCGTTCAAGCCGATCCAGAGTAGATCTGTTGGCACTGTGTGTTTTAAACGCACATGTCAGTCATAAAGTACAGCTTCTCTGACATTTTGGGGCATATTTGTTTTCTTGCTGAGAGTTAGATACAAGGATTGATTGCACTCTCATTTCTGTACGGTGTGTATGAAGGTACAGCAGCAGATTAGCTTAGCTCAGCACAAAGACTGGAAACAGAGGGAAACGGTTAGCATGGTTCTGTCCAAAGGTAACAGAATACATCCCCCAGCACCTCTGAAGCTTACTAGTTAGTGAGCTAGTGAGCAAGGAAGCAAGTAGGCATATTTCACAAAAATGTTGAACTGGTCTTTTAAAATGACAAAGATACCCTCTTTCTACACATTTGTATCACATTATTTACTGTTACTCTTCACCATTTTATATCACATGATTTTATATTCGAATGATTGGCTTTAATGATTGTTGTAAGAACCAACAGATTGCTGGAGAAAAAGACACTTACAGTATCCAGATTGAGATATTATGAAGCTCTGCTCCTCTATGTTTTGTATACTGGCCAGATCTCCACCGTCCTTGCGGCACGCAGCCAAAGCGTCCCTCCACATCTTTTTGCTCCTCTCCAGGTAGTAACAGCTACCTGAGTATGGAACCCAGTGACTGGGACAGAAGGTGGGCTGGGCCTTGTCTGTGGATAGAGACCCAAAGAGGTGAGAAAGAAGATTCAGTCTAATAATATGCCAACTTATGCTCATTGGAAATGGTGATATCATTTTACTTGATGGTGTGGGCAGACTGGTTGAGTTCCCTTTGCGACACATGTAACCAAGTTTCTTGGTGCAGGCGCTGCTCTCCCATTTAGAGGCTTTTCCAGCGTTTAGAGTGCCACAGGTGAGGCCTGGCTCTGATGAGGGATGACCTATTGGAAACATCAATCCATGTATTATGTGTTTTTAAAGTAAAAATTCATTGATGTAAATGAGTAGTTGCAAGTTAATTTGATAATTTAAGAATCATATAGTTGGTTTCAAGCAGCCAGTGACATTAAGTGAAACCACAACGGACAACAACATCGTGCCTCTATCACAGTGTATTGCATGTCTTCACTAACCTGGGGCCCAGTTTAAATATCTGAATGGGTTTCCGTTGCTCCACTGCCATCCACTCTCAAAATCCAAGCTGTTCAGTCCAATCCACAGAGATGTTCCCAAGGAATTCGTCAACCCTGTGTCAACCCATACATGACAATGCTGTCACTGTTCAGTAAGGTTCATTGTGCTGTATGGATAACTGATGCCAGGCTGGCTTTGTACCTGAGATGTACGACTGTTCGTGTAGCTCTACAATGCTGAGGAGGTCGGCTCCCTGCTGCTGGCAGCTCTTCCTGGCCTGATGCCAGGTCAACGCTGACTGTGTGTTCCTCTGATACTGAACTCCTGTGACCGGGTCAGTGTCCCAGCCTGAGGATGCTGCATTTAGGTAGAGACCCAAAGTACTAAACATTATAAAACATGAAGTAAAAGTAGTGTAATACCTGTTGAGCTGAATGGATTTTAAGCGTCTCCATCTTCAGATTGAATCTACCTCCTATTCGTTTGAGCTCTGACAAACATCTTCTACGTTCCTATCTAGGACTGTGTTTTGCGTCATAGAAAAGTACAGTAAAAGTGAGCCGGGTTCTTTTTCTGTCCCTTTTCCACAGTTTTAGAGCAGCATCAGGAAAGACAGGCCTGAGAGAAGAGGAAAACAAGAACAGTGCTGTGTTGACAACTCATGAGAGGAAGTGATAGTGGTCTGCTGGGGGAGAGGAGGAGGAGGGTCAGAAACCAGACCTGTCAGCGCTGACCTCTTCAGTGATCACGCTTAGAGGAGTTACAGACAAACAAATAATGCTAATTATTGCAGATGTGAAATGGTTGGAATATGTTTCTCACACTCACCTTTGGTGGGACAAAAACCCCACTTTTTGTCTTTATCATAATCTCTCTCTGTCGCACACCACAGCTGTCCATCTGAGCGACCGTCCTTCGTGCATTCAGCGTACCACTTCTCCATAAACCTAAACGGGAACTGACAGGCACCTCCGAAGGCATTGCCCCCTATTGTGAAAATCTCTGAGGAGACACAGAGCATGGATTTAAAGATCATCAAAGTTCTTTTCAGTAGAATAAAACAAGCAGGGCTTCCGCTGATGTCGGGCCTGAAGGCCTAGCTCGCAGTATCCAGATCATCCCAAAGGTGTTAGATGGGAGTCGTGGTCGGAGCTCTGTGCAGGCCAGTCAAGTTCTTCCACATCACGCTTCCAGAACAGTTCCTTCATGGAAGAGGGTGATGGGTTCTTTCAACAAACGAATTTGGAAGCACATCATCTAGCTTTGTACACAAAGAAGAAGAGTACACAGAAGTATGTGGACAAGGCAGCTGATGGCTAGTGTACCATTTACGATATATTTCTGATGAGTAGTGTGAAGTATTAATCAGCTGCCCATCCGCCCACACTGAAGCTTTTTCTCAAGCTTCTCAAGCTCTGCTACCAGCCATGTTCCTATTTTGCCCTCATTTACAGTCAGGACTAGTTTAATTGAGTTGCAGACGGGTTCAAATCCAAGAGTCAGGCTACATATTTCCCAGGATCTCGCTGCTGCGCTGAGAAGATCCGTGACCGACTGACTCCCCTTACATCAAACATGCTTGATATTTGCGATGCGTTGCAGATTGTGGCATTCTGGACAGAAACATTTCAGCAACCTAAAGATATTCTAATAGAATGCTTTTGGTCCAGGTATTTGGCCTCACGCACTCACTCCTCACTAAACACCACCATGTTTAGTGGTGTAAGGATGAGTACCTGAATCCAAACTGAATCTTAGCAATTACAATTTGGCAAAAATGTATTTTGCCTTTGCTTGCTTGCTTCAATCTTCAGCATGGGAAGACTTTGAACAGGAAACATTATTGAGGAAGCTCATCAAACGCCCCTTCAACCTTTCTAAAAAACAAAACAAAACTGCAGCACAGTTTAGACTCTACAGTATAAACTATCGGGCTTCATCCTTACTAAAATCAATCGCGTGCCCACACTTCCTACCTTGAAACCCCTTCGAACAAAGGTCACCCCGGGTGCCAAATATCCTCCAGCGACTCCAGAGCCCCGAGCCTTTGTAGATCATTATGTTCCTCTCATTGCGGTTGCCCCAGTTTAAGTGCAGGTCCTGGTCTTTTAGGCCAAAGAGGGTCTCATTCTTGCACTGCCAATGTTGGAGCTCATTACTCTCATCACATTCAAAGAGGACCACCTTCACCCAGTCTTTAATCTCTGTAGCCGCCAGACAGAGCTTGAGGGACAGACTGAGGACGCGCGATTCGGACGCCCAACGAAACTGCTGCTCTTTGGCGTGAGGATCACAAACAGCCACCGTCACGGAGGTGGCACTCTCCACCTTTATGCACTTGTTGTGGTTCTCATTGAAGATGAGGAAGGAGCCACTGTCTGGAGCAGAACAGAACAGCTTCAGCAGCACATCTCTTAAGACAATTTCAAACAAATGTATTATTCAAGTACTCCCACAGCTTTACTCACAGCCAAATTGAATAGACTAAAAATGAGTCAGGGGTACGTACCTATGTCAGCAGTGATGAGGAGGGCTTGCAGGAGACAGAGGACCACAGCAAGGCTTGAACAGGGTAACATTATCCTCTGTGTGTAGTTTGCATTCAGTGGTGGATGAGGTGGTTGGAGAGTTTTCCAGTCATGAGAGACGGGGTCTGGTGTGTGCTAAGGTGTGTGACATAGAGCAACACTGACACAGAGACATGGTGTTTCCCTCCCTTAATCACACTGATGGATATCCTGTCACATGGGTAACTACGGTTGGTGAAACGACAGCAATTTCCCTGAGCTTCCACAGATTTTTTGGCAGAGGATAGGAAGACAGGAAGTGTGAAGCAAGCAATCTCATGTCACTATTACACAAGAAAAACTGAAAGTCACTGGTGATGATAACTTCAAGGAAACACATTGTGTCAGGATGGGACAGTATTTCTATTTTTAATAAATCAGAGGCTAAAGAGGAGCTGGATGGGTTTTTTTTGTGAATTCATTCATCAAAACAGGCTTTAATATATGACCTCTATCTGAGGTTTTTGATCTATTGTGAATTATGTTATTATTTATGATTATAAATAGCCCCTCAGTCAGTTAATAATGAATCCAGAAAACACGTGTCATTCAGCAAGACTACCTTTGAAGAAGTATCAGGTGTCTGGATTTAACAGAATCACATCTGATCAGGAATGTGCCAGCTTCATAGTTACTGTGCCAGGGTAAATGAGGATTGGGTTTACTCTGAAGCACTTTGCTGATGCAGGGGTTTTCGTGGGATAATAACCCCCAGGAGGTCTGGAGGCTTGGGGTGAGCAGGGCAATGATGATACAAGTCAGAAGAAAGAGATGACAGGAGGAAATCCTGCTTCCTATCGGGGGAAGTGAGTGGACATCTGACCACTTTGGCCTCACACTGCAGGGATGCCAAGCAGTGGTGCTCAGACAAATGGGGTACAGACAAACAGGCCACGTACCTGTGAAATATCTGTGCTTTGCATGGACCATGCTGAACAAAACACAAAGAAATGAGAAAATCCTTCACTGCAAGTTGTGCAGCGTATTCTCATGAAAATACAATGACTACATGAAACTTCTCTGGGACTGTGAGTCGTGAGGCTGCAGCTTTTGTGTCCTGTAGGGGCATTAAAGTCCCATAACTCTGTGGCACACATCTGACATGCCACCTGTGCAGCCTTAGCAAAGAGTCTACAAGAGAACAATCCATCCATCCATTATCTATACCGCCTATCCCTTTCGGGGTTGCGGGGGGCTGGAGCCTATCCCAGCTACAATGGGCGAGAGGCGGGGTACACCCTGAACCACCCTGATTTTGTTTTTGGTCTGTGGGAGGAAGCTGGAGTACCCGGAGAGAACCCACGCATGCACGGGAAGAACATGCAAACTTCACACAGAAAGGCCCCGCCTGACCCGGGGATCGAACCGGCAACCTTCTTGCTGTGAGGCACGCGCACTACCTGCTGCGCCACCGTGCAGCCCCAAGAGAACAATCATAGAGTGGAAAGTGGATGTACAATTTAATATAGTAATATATAATTTAGTAATATATGACGATGATGATGATGTATATTTGTTTTTTTTCTCTCTCTTCCAACGCTGTTGTGTTGAACTGCATCAGATTGCACATGTGCAGTGAATGACATGGTGTCTTCCAGGTGTCAGTGCTCTTGTGCCGCGGACCACGTCGGATTGCGGGAAGGAATGTGGTGAGAATGTTTTGTGGAATAAAGACAGGAAACTTGTTCTCTGGGGGAGTGACTGAAAAGAAAGAGGACAAATTCCAGCGTAAAAGGTTTGAATGGAGGTCAAAAACATACTGAATGTACTCTCAGTTCACGTTGCTACATATGTGATCAATCAAAACTTCAAACTGAAAACATGTATTTGAATGACTTTCTTTATTAATCTTACCAAAATATATGTATCAATGATACAAACTCACACTTTGTTCTTCTTCTGTGGATATAACTTAGCAAAGAAAAACCTAATATAAACAACATGGATTTATGCCTTTACATATTCACTGCACTTTATGATGGTAGAAAAAAATTTGCCAAAAAATCTCAAGTGACATTACAGGTACATTCCCAAAGTGCCATGCTTGGTGAGGGGGAGGGGTTTTGAGGGGTAAAAAAGTAGGCTGTGTTTGAACATAAAGGTAGATAATACACAACACAACAGTCATTTGACACATAATGTCCTGCATGGGAAAACATTGCCTAAGAGCTCCCTTTTGGCCTGTGAAAAGTACCATCATGCATTTTAACAAAATATATCTTCTTGTGTTTCATACACAAATTCATACTTTGGTTTGGTTGCACCAGCTTTTCTTAAATCCATTACACAGTTCACGCCTAAAGTTCGTCCTGTGTTCATAGTGATGACCTAAACCAGGCTGGACCATTAGCACTTAAGAAATGTTTTAGCTTGTAATATATTAATCAACTCTGTAAACAGGAAGTAACTGTAGCACCACAAGCTGACTTTACGAAATGAAATATTATGGGACCAAACATGATATTGATCTTATCTACCTATCCTTTGTAAATTTGTTTTAAAATGCGTGTTTCAGTGTAAAGTAGTTCCTGGCATTCATGCAATTTGGAATGAGTCCGAATTGTAGCCCTTTTTAATTTAGTGATTTGTAAATCTCTAATTAACATAATAAGTACTATGCCAAATCACAAATAGGTTTGTGCTTAAGGTTTTTCAAAGTTCTTAGTAACTAGTAACTCTGGCAGTTACTGGGTTTGATATCTGATAACAGATCTCTGTGTAAAAAGTAGATTGTGTGTTGTCACAACGGGGCTAAGTTTGAACTTGTGAAGAGCTGGTGCGACCGCCTCCTGAATCCTAGCATCCTACACTTCCTGATTGTGCCAGCCAAGGACTCCTACTATATGTTTTATTGTTTCGCTGTCTTTGCTTGAAGTGTTGGTCTCAAAAGAACATCCTCTCTGTGTTGAAGACCCTCAGCTTGGTCATAAAGTTGAAATAGACAAAGGCCAGGCAGATCAACAGGTTCTTCATCAGATACAGCAGGGGTGTGACGAAGCCGAAGAAGGCGATGAGGCCAACGCGCACAAAGAAGAAGGGTAAGTCCTGCACGGCCACTCCTAGTGAGGACAGCAGGGGGCTGTGGGGCATGACCACCACACGCAGGCAAGACAGGTAGCTGAAGATATAGATGGGGAACACCCAGCCGGAGTAGTAGACCAGGGGATGTCCTGCTACTCTCACCATCTCCACCGTATCCATCCAGAACATAAAGCTGTCCACAAACACATCTGCTCGGGCGTCGCTGGCACACAGGAACCTCAGCGGGCCCGTGTAGGCGTACGGAGGTATGCGGTACGCCGTGGTGCTCGCTGATCGTGAGCTTAGTCCGGAGATACTAAACGGCCTCCCAGCATTACCTGGTATCCCCGGGACTGTCCCGTTGGTCTCCGGCCGAGCCCCGGCTCCATTCTGGTTCCTGTCATTGAGCTGGCTTGCTCCCGGTGGCATGGGAGTTGGCACAGCTTGCCCGGGCACAGCTGGCCCCGGCACAGCTGGAGTGATAGGTGTTACTGGTGTTACCTGTTCCACATGTGTGAGGACAGTGGAGGGGATGTCGGCGTCTCTCTCCATGTCATTAGCTGGGGAGAGAAAAGGACAGGCAAGCAAGATAATATCTGACAATACATTTGTTCATGTTGCCAATGTGTTGTTTGTGTTCATACGGCTGTTTTTGGAGAACATGACAAGAATGCCAAAGATCAGCATGATTTTATTTTGAATACTGTCAGACATGGTGATAAATGAATATAATAAATATACAACATGCCACCACTACATACTGTGGTCATAAAAATCCAACCATTAAACTGCTGTGTAGTTGGAGCCAAAGCTTCATGAGACAGTTGGCATTAAAAATTCTCAGAAGGATCGAGGTTTTCAAAGGAATACCACATGAACAGCTTTATTCTCACACCACACCTTGCCTCCCTTTTGAAAAACTGCTGAAATTGTGTCAATTCAGCACTGTCCTACATGAGGTGGCAAAGATATTTCCTGCCCATTTCCTCCGTTGCTCCATTTCCAAAGAATAAGAAGTTAAAATTGTTAAACTGTTCCGGATAAATGATATAAAGAACTGTGAGCTGTATTTGTTGCCTCCTGCGATGTAAAGCTGGCCTGGTATCACTATAGAAGTTGGCAGAGGAAAGTTCAGGATCTATAGCCCTCAGTGAGTGTGTTCAGAGAGCTGTGCTCACCCTGGCCGGTCAGTCTGCAGTGGCGTATCCTCTCCACAACGTCAATACAGATGAGCGAGAAGAGGACTAGCGATACAGGGAGCTCCGTGAATGTATCATCTTTCATATTGTTATTTATCTGAACCTGCGCAAACAGCCAGAAAATCATTAGTTTTGACCAGAACAATCACTTCCAGTCAATACAGAGCCCATCAAAGACCTTTGCACCAAGCATTTACGTCTACATTTCTGACCTCCTCTGGTGGTTTGTGGGCCACTTGCAGCTCTGATATTTGCCTGAGTCAGGACTTAACGGCAACAGGACACAGAACAAAGCAGACAAGCTGGTCATCTTAGCAGAATTGATGGTACTTATGTAAAAGACACCAGATAAGCAAGAGCCAAAAGGTCAGCTTTGGCTCTAGAAAGGGCCACATAAAACAGCAAATAGGAGCTGGGCTGCAGCCAGCGAGGAAGTGAAAATGTGCCTCATGGACAGATGATTTGACAAGGGCAGCTTGGACAGGAAGAGGAACCAAGCTGCTTATCAGTAGCTCCTTATCCATAAGACTTGATATTCCTCCCCTGAGAACCAAAAAGGCTCCTCACAAATCATCACCTTTACTCCACTCACAGATATAATGTTGGTCCCAAATGTAAAGTTGAAATGAATATTTTTAAGAATTATTTTAAGCTCCAAGCAGCCTCTTTGGGTAATAAATACAATCAAAAATAAATACCAAAATAACCACAAAGGATCTATAATTACAGACTGACAAATATGGCAACAATAAGGGTTCAAAGTTCAGGTGCAGATTACAGATAAACTGATGAAATAAATGGCAAACAATCCACAGCATGTTGTACCTCTGAGCTGGCGATGAGAAAGGCAAAGCAGGGTAATGTGGACAGGATCACATATACGAGGGCCACAGGCCTCCTGTTACAAACACAAAGGAAGGGAAAGACAAAAAAGTAAGGAAGGAAGACAAAGGCAGTTGCAGGACTTGCTAACTCATGGTATTCACAAGCCAAGTGCAGTCCAAACCAGCTACGGGCCTGTTCAGAGTCAAACCAGCTGGTCAGGTCTCAGGTCAGTGCTGCACTGGCGTCCCAGCTGCTGACCACACACAGCTGAGAACAGGCCGGACCTGCATTCCTGGCTCTCCAGCCCGCCGGCGTCAGGACAAACTCACCACTTCTTCCTCCCAATGAGGAACTTCTTCTTCATGAAGACCATATACTTCAGGGGTACCCAGACCAGCAGGGCGGTGGAGGTGACATAGGCAATGGAGGAGGCCACGATCAACCAGTAGGCCGTGCTGCCGTCGCCGGGGGGCTGCGCCGAGGCTTTGACCTTTGCTACGATGATGGCGAACCTCTGCATGACGATGAAAAGCGGCACGCACAGGCCTGCAAACTGCAGCACCTCGCACAGGGCGAACTTCAGCGTCCTCCCCGAGCCCATGCTGTGGTAGCTCAAAAAAAGAAAAAGAAGGGAGGGAGACGGGGGCTGTTGTCGCAGTGAGGCGACCCCTGTCCCTCTGAGGGCTGTCAGGCCTCGGACCAGTGCATTGTCTGCCTCCACTAGCATTTTCCACACGCCACAGCTCTGGCTCTCTGCTCGCCCAACTGCTTACACTGCACTAGGCATTGTGTGCCTCGGTGTGACGGTGATGCGACTGGCCCTTTACTCTCTTTATATACAGGATACAAACAAAGTTTGTCTAATCTGCACCCTGAAGGATACGTGTGTACTGCAGGCATCTCGGCAGGAATGGCCTAGTCAATGCTTCTGATGCTACAATCACATTTTACCAATCAGCCACATATAATGACCTACATTATTCTGAGCAGATAAACTGCACACAGCTTTGCATTTGTTATAAACTATATTAAACCTGAGCACTCTCCAAAGCCAGCAAACATAAGTGGGTTTGAGACGCGTGTGAACCAAAAGACCACAGAAAACCTGGCCGTTTGTAGCTCCTCTCATGTAGATGTAGATCGCCATCTAGTGGCCACGTGTGATAGCCGTAAAATATCTGGAGCTATACAGTAAGTCCAAATACCATCCAGCGTCTTTCATGCCATAACACTGTGTGTTCATGCAGTTTCAAGTTGGTCAAGAACAGCTGCAGCTGACTTGTCCAGATAAACCTGAAACAGCAGACATTGTGCTGTTGCTGGCACCTGAACACCTGATAGAGTATCTGGATCAGGGTCAGGTGGTCTGCACTTTGGTCTGGTGCTGTCTTAGGTTTATACACATTTCTACTGGATGAGATTAGAAGAGCTAATTTTAGATTCTGCATTGATGCAGTTTCTCAGGCGGAGCCTCCATGACAGCCAGACCAGTCCAGATTAATACCTGTAGATATGTTAAACTCAATAATAATAATAATAATAATAATAATAATAATAATAATAATAATAATAATAATAATAATAATAATAATAATAATAATAATACCACAGGCCTCTTCTCCTTCAGTTCCTTATAATGCCTCCTTGCCAAAACAAAGCTCAGGCTCGAGGCTTCATGCTGTGAGGAGTCAGACTGTTTTCACAGTTTTCGTTCCAAGAGGAAAAGTCATCTGCAGCTTAAAATAAATAAACCAGATTATATCCAGGCGGCCTTTGTGCCTGTTTCCAATGTCTGTCAGTTATGAGCAGATGACGACAAATAAAGTTATTTGCATGTTTTAACCCCACAATAACTTGCTTTACTTTAATAATGTAATGATAATAAACTTAAAGAAACTGTTTCTGAAATGTAGTGGAGCAGAAGCAGAAAGCAGCAGAAAATGGACAAACCAGTTAAGTGTCTCAAATTTGTAAATGTACTCAGTTACATTCCACCACTGCAGTACTGATGCCATTGGTACAGTTTTAAGCACACACACACACACACACACACACACACACACACACACACACACACACACACACACACACACACACACACACACACACTGCGTAATAACCGCGTGCGGCCCACCGGCAGGCCACGCGCTTGTTGCAGCACTAGTCCCGCGAGAGAGGGGCGCCGTGGGCGGATAGATGGATGGATGACCCTGCTGCTCCCCTCCCCACCAGCCCCCAGCTGTCAGCCCCCTGCCTGACTTCCCCACCCTGCCCCCGGTACCATGGCGTCCAGCGAGGAGGACGGCGCGGTTGAGGAGAAGGAAAACAACAACAAGAAGAGAACGAAAAGCGCCCTCGTCACCGCATGGCTCACTTTCTACAACATCGCCATGACCGCCGGGTACGTGCGTAATTCCGCCCACGTCGCCTATTAATAAGAAAAGCCTTTAAGTTAGCCGCTCCCTAAAAAACTGGAAGCGTGTTGCTGTTTATAGGACTGTGTGAGTTAGTGTCAAGCCGAAAGTGTGCGTCCAGCTGGCTGAAAATCCAGCGGCTCGCCGGAGCTGGAGAAAAGTTGAGTGGAAGATTGGAGAGTAAAAAACGAGAAAAAGATGAAAATATGTGTGTGAGTGTTGGAAAATGAATGAATGGCGTTGGGTGAAAGTGACAGGCTGGCGCTGCAGCCGTGTCCAAATAGGGCTGACTGCGCGGCGTCTGCGTCAAGGCCCACCGCGCGTCCCACAGCTCCAGTGATAAGTATAGCCGGAGCGCGCTGACACTGGAGCTCCGGTCCGGGACACTGAAATGCTCAATGGGCACATTTTTCAGTAACAACATAACATTTGTGAATATCAAAGCCAGTCGATTTCCATTGTTTATATGCGAAAAAGTGGCAGTTCAGACAGGTTGGATTCAGTAGCTGTCTTCGTGTGTCACTTCAGCCATAACACAGAGCTGTCAGATCAGTGATAGATGAAGTATTCAGAGCTTTTACTTCAGCAAAAGTAGCAAAATGTTACACAAGTGAAAGTACACAAGTATTAGCATCAAATATACCCAAAGTACAAAAATACTCATTATGCAGAATGGCCCAGAATACTGTACATTATATGACTGGACTCTAAATACTATATATATTATAGGAGGCCTATATTTTGCTTTATATACTGCTGGGTAGCTTGCTAATTTTGACAATGAAGTTTTGTCTTTATCTAAAGTAATACATCATATATTTTACCTGATCATATTTTGTATTATTAATGTGAATCTGCAAAGTAGCCAAAGCTGTCAAACACATGCAGTAGAGTAAAAAGTAACACACTGGGAGACGTCTGAGGCGTGACCGTGGGGCCGACCAGCCACTGGTTTAATCTTTAAAATCTGCATTTTAGAAACCGATCACATGATTTTATTCATGTAAAATCTTCATTTGTGTGAAGAAACTGTCAGATAAATGTAGTAAAAAGTACAGATTTCCCTCTGAAATGTCGTGGAGTAGGATCACAAAGTTAAAGTCAAAGTAGGTCTTGGTAGAGTACTTGAATAAAAGTACTTAGTTACTTTCCACCACTGATTACAGCTTCACTTACAGCTAATCTGGGCTGTCTATGAAACATTATGACATTAATGACTGTACAGGCAGGCATCAGCACTTTTCCATTCATACCAACTGACCGTGACACAGATTTGTTGTTTAAGTTTATATCAGAGCGACGTTTGTCTGTTTGACTCCAGCTGAACACGACGTGTTTGACCTCCCAGTACTGTAACATGCACTCTACTGTCATTTCTGATACTTAATGGTTGATCCTGTTGGCTGATCTGTGAGATAATCTGTCCTGAAGTCTGTCCTGAAGCAGCTCAGTGTCAGAGGACAGAATGAGGAGTTTGTTTGAAGGAGCTTTGAATGTTTCACCTGGATTATATTTCGGTTGTATATTAAGAGTTCAGGAGCAGTTTGGTCATCTTTACTCAGAACTTTTGAAGTCTGAGTGAAAGAGCGTACAGATGTTTGCACTGGTTTGTGTTAACTGTTGGCTATTGTTGTAACTGTTGTCATAAAACAAATGGAAGCTATGACCCTCAGCTAATCATCTGTCTTATTCTGCGTGACCATAGGCTACAACTATTAGACCATTAGCTAAGAGTTTCCCCTCAGTAACCTCAGAATTACTGCTGATTGACAGTAAATATGGAAGCTGTTGTACATGAATTATGAACTTAATTATGAATAACCCAAACATCCAGAATAAGGTGTTAATAAGTGCTGTATAATGACTAATAAAGAGCCAATATGCTGCTAATATGAATGTGAATAAGGCACTTTTGTGCAGATTGGATGCAAATTTTAAACACGTTAATATGATGTACGTTAGCTGTGAATGCTTGACTCTTAAAATGCAAACAGAATTTGTGCGAATGTCTCTTTGAAGCAGACGTGAGAGGAAGATTTAAACTGCGCAGACTGATGGAGAGTCAGCTTAACTTTTGGTGTGCGTGGCCATGAACTCTTTGTCATGTTGCTGCTGTGCTGGATGTGGATTTTCTTCATTCTGTATGTTTTATATTCTGTCCTCAGCTGGTGTCTCTCCTGTTCTTTAGTTTCCTAACTGAAGCAATAACATACATATGTGCAGCATCTGATTTGGATTGTTTTATACTGATATATTGGCTGCTAACAGGACGTCTGAAAACATGTGCAGAGCTGGAGAACATGATTTTCACTGGCCAGATTCTCTTGTATCAGCACTGGGAGACAGGAAGCCATCCGTCCCTTATGTCCTGACAGTCTTACTGTTCACACTGAGCGGTGCCGGTTATTTTTCTTCTCCAGGTGGATGGTTTTGGCCATGGCGATGTTGCGCTTCTACATCCAGAAAGGCACACACAAGGGTCTGTACAGAAGTATAGCGAGGACGCTCAAGTTCTTCCAGACCTTCGCACTAGTTGAGGTAAGAATTTGAACACTGTTTGATTTAGGGGTGGGTATTGCCAAGGACCTCACGATATGATACACATCACGATACTTGAGTCACGATACGATATGATATTGTGAAATCCAAATTTTGCGATATATTGCGATATTCTACATAGTTCACTGAAAAATGTAAAAGGCATTATGCATCTTAAAATCTGAGTTGTATGTAGTGATAATTCATGGGACAAACGGAGTCAAAACAATGTAATTCAAATTATCCATGCCATTTTATTGTAACTATACAAGTGCAAGTTACAACATATTTGCATGAACAACATGAGTTGAGCTAATATGTCGGGGTGGTGTCATGCTAAATGAGTTCGCAAGTTTGTTGTGTTACCTGAATATCTAATGGGAGTGAAACAGTGTCTGCAAAGAGTGTATACTTTGTCCAGCTCACTGTGTGTTTCTCCTTTCCTTTGGAATCCAAAGTACCACCAAACATCTGCCTTAAAGTTTGAGGGCGTCTCTAGTATAACGTTACCAGCCGCGCTTACTTGTTTTTTTCCGGCTCCACTTCCTCACTGCAACCGCCAGGGGAAAAAAAGAGAAGAAGAGTGCCTTGCAGTGAGGTAGCGGTACAGCGACACCCCGCGGAAGTCGTACTGGACTTACAACCCGTCTGAAATATGATTTATTCATTGAAAAAATATCAATATTCAAATTTTGAATATCAATATTGAATCGGAGGACAAAGTACTGCAATATATTGCCATATCGATATTTTTGCCCACCCCTAGTTTGATTTTTGATTCTTCGTATCAGATTCTGATTGGCGTGTGTCTTGTCTTACAGGTGGGACACTGTGCCATCGGTATGTGGTGATTTTTGTTTATGGCTCATGTTTAAATGTAAAGAAATGCACGTTGGCACCTCTGCAGCTGTAGACTCTTGTTTTCTCCTCCTGCTCTGCTGCAGGGATCGTGAGGACTTCTGTGATTGTAACCGGGGTTCAAGTGTGTTCACGCATTTTCATGGTTTGGTTCATCACCAACAGCATCAGACAGGTGACTATGAGAGGAGAGCATGACACCCTGCAGCTGCTGCTGCAGGGTTTCAGTTAGCCACACAAGCTTCTTTTAAGTCATTATTGATGCCTCTCTGTTTTTTCCTGCTCCTTTGTTTGCTTTTGTGCACATATTATGTATGTTGTTTAAAGTAAATGTAGTCGCACAAGCAAATGAAAAATAGCACAATTACTATTACTGTTTCTTTCTTCACTGTGAACATCTTGATTATATTCTGCAAGCAAAGATAGATTTTAGTGTTTTCTGTGCACGAGCCCCTGTGAAAGCACCACCGTAAATCTGTACATCTGCCATTTTTGTCTGACTTGAATGAAGATCCAGAGTGAAGAAAGCGTAATCCTATTCCTGGTTGTGTGGACGATGACAGAGATTACCAGATATTCCTACTACACATTCAACCTGCTCCACCACCTGCCGTACTTCATCAAATGGGCCAGGTGGAGACGCCGTCGCTCGCGGCCAGGACGAGCTTGAAGTGACTTTACCTTGTCGGACATTGTGTCTGAGCATGCTGGCACTGATCTGCCGATTTCACCTCTGGCATGTTTCCCTCCCCGGGCCTAGAGCGGCTTTACATCAGGAAGTAGTGCAGCCGTTGTGTGTATTAAGTATCGCCTGGCTCACACACAGAGGAGAAGCATGTGTGTGTTTATTGATTAGCACCTCATTAGCCATTCTGTGTAAATGATAGACGAACTAACTGCTAACATTGTGCTGTGACAATACTGATCATGCAGAAGATACAAAACACAGGCTGACATTTAGGGCTGTTTTATCAAATCATTTAAAAAACAGATTTAAAAGTAGAATGAAGCGTGGTTTACGATGGTGTGCATTCATCCTGACATACAGTTAAAAAACACAACTTCTGATGAGGTTAGCCATCAAAGAAAGTGTTGCTTTAAATGCAAAGGCTTAATTATCAGCCCATAGCACCGCACTGATTATGAGTGAGTCGTGATGACGATGGCTCTCAGCTGTACGGTGACATAAGCCGACTGTATGAAGAGCGGCTGTGACGCGGCGGTCTGGCCTTGTGTGCCTCTCTGCTACAGTAGCTCATTTGAAATTGGAGTCGTCTGGAGGGCCGTCAGCTGTACACACTGATAGCTGTCCGACACACAGACTTGGCATCTTACAGCCCAGAGATCTCCCTTCAGAATACTGAAGTTTGCATATTACATCCACTCATTTACAAGGCGACACATTGTTCTGTCTCCACGTTCCCACAAACAGAGGCTGGCCAGCAAAATGCTCACTTTCCTGCTGCGTCCGCTTGCCACGTGATCCTCAGGAGAGGACTCAGTTTCGTGCCAGTCCCTCTTTTGTGTCGGGGAGTTGATTCTTGTGCGTTGAATGCCCCTCTCCTCCCTGCCCCCCACGCTTCACGGCTTTCTTTAAGCACGGAGGAGACGCCAGGCCCTCCGGGAGAGCGGCTCATGTTCAGCTGCTCCTGTTTTTAAGACCATCTGTTTTGGTCATGGAATGTTCGGCCAACATTTCTCTCACATCCGCTGAGACGCTCCCCCGAGCCTTTGCTGCGCTCTTGACTGAATGCAGGGTCTCTGTGCGTCGGGCTCATGGCGGAGATCGCGCTCGAGAGGCCGTGTGTTGTCACAAAGGGAGGCGGGCGAGCTCACACTCATGTGAAGTGATGATGAAGAATATCGCAAACAGCAGCTCGAGTCTGAATTTTAGATGATTTTAGGACGAATCTGGGACCGTGTTTTATGGTTACTCCAACTTATTGAAACCCTAGTTTTCATCCAGGTTGAGAGATCGTCTGTGTTTGCATGTAGAGCATTGTCTCAGTCGTCGGAGGCACAAATTTCAGTCACAAGCAGATCCTGCAGCTTTGACCATGACACCGTCTCCCAAATCAAATGCTTTTTCACCAGAGATCCACGTCAAAGGTTCAGTCACCCCCCCATCGTTAGCACTGGAAGTCACTCTTGATTGGCTGGTTTCCTCCAATATGTTATAGAAGCAGATTAAGGATTTCTAGCTCAACTACACCCACTTTCAAAGTGCAGGGATAAGGGAAGAAGTCTGAAGGTCAAAACTCCAGCAGCACTTGTGATATGAAGAATAACCTTACTGTAAAACCAACACGTTGCATCACATTTTTTACAAAAAGGTTGTATTTTAAAAGCAGACATTAAGGAGTTTTTTCCTGTTTTTTGGTGACCTCAATGTCGTTTTATCTCAGCCTCTTCTTTCTCTCGGCTCCACATTGATTTCCGTTTTCCAGTTTTCTGGAACATTGTGGGTATCTCCAGTATCCATGATTGACGGTTGGCGACTGAGCAGCATTCCTGACCAATTCCTGATCAGTTGCTGTTTGGCAGCCAACTGTTAAGTCTCGAATGTCAAAGTTTTCCAACAACACTCCAACTCCAAGAAAACTGCAGCATAGCACTGTCAATCCCAGATTTTTACTTGTCTTATTAATACACTTTATGTTACATCTGCTTCCATCAGAGCATCTGACTGTTGCACACATGCATTGATTGTGGTTGCATTGAGTGTGGATTGTGTTTGGACATCTCAGCATGTGTGTGCTCTAACATCCACAAACTGCAGGAGTGTTTTTCTACAGGTGTGTGACCGTGTAAAACTCGTCTTTCAGATACAACCTCTTCATCGTCTTGTACCCCCTGGGAGTCATCGGAGAACTGATGACCATTTATGCTGCTCTGCCGTTCGTGCGCAGATCTGGGATGTACTCCATGAGGCTCCCCAACTTGTATAACGTGTCCTTCGACTACTACTACTGCCTCATCATCCTCATGTTGTCCTACATCCCACGTAAGCTTTCTTCATCCTACGCTGCACTTTACGATGAAACACTGTTCAGGGTATGATGCTAATGGCCTCTTAAAAACTATAAACATGACAAGTGAGCTATTAGCATTAGTTAATACTGACTGTAGCAGTAAATCTACATGATTAAAGGTGCAGTGTGTAGGATTTAGGGGGATGTATTAGCTGTGGAAATCATTGCATGAACAGTGCAATCCAATACAACATCCACGCAGAAAATGCTAATTTTAAGAGGCTAATCAGCAAATGTTCTGAAAGTCACTTTAGTTTGAAGTGTCCAGGTCAGTGATTTTCACAATTTCATGTTTGATTTTTAAGATGATTTTTGGGGCCTTTAGAGAGAGACAGGAAACATGTTCTCACTGAAGCCTCCGGAGCTATTTTCCTATCAAATAAGTGATTGTAACATACAGAAAATCAGTTAGAAAAGTGCCGACTCTGTGATCGATCCTCTTTATCTTCCTTTTCTCCAGTGTTTCCCCAGCTCTACTTCCACATGCTGCGACAGAGGAGAAGGGTGCTTCACGGCGAGGTCATCGTGGAGAAGGACGACTAGACGAGCCACCGCCTCAGTTCGCCTTCGTTTGAGCCAGACCCGCCTCCACCTCACCCGCTCACTTCACCCCCACCATCCTCATCTTTAGCACCATCGGCCGTTACATTCTTCATTGCACGGGACCGGAAGAGCCGCACAGATGACGAGAGCTATTGGCTGTGATAATCAGGAAGAAAGGAGTTCATCAGTACTGAGCAGTAATAACTGATCCTAAGCATCTCTGTACAGGATTAATTCCTATCTGAGTGGTAATATTGGAAACATGTTTACAGTCCCAGTGTTGCTGGAGCTTGAGACAGAAGCCTGACGTTGATCCTGAGTCCTTTATTCACCCGCCAGCCTTATTGCACCTTGTTGCACTGAAAAACATGAGCCACAGCACTGCACCCACCTGTCTGAAGGAGAAGAAGGCAAATGAGAGGCTTTCATGGAAACGTGAAATGAAGCATGGGAGGAAGATTGTAAGTTGTGTCTCCTGAAGTCGTCCGCACTTCATCGCCCAGCCTACCAAATTGGCAGTTTTATTATGTTTTATTCCAGCGCAGTGATTTTACACAGACAGAGCATGGCTGTAACAAACCAAGGTTTCAAAAGAGAGAATATTCATAGTTCTATCATACCTCGACAATAAATCTGCATTTAGACAATGTGCTGCTTCTTCTGCGTATATTTGTTTTATGTGTAAATGATGCAACGTGATGTGAGCGGCTCATAAGAAGCGTATTTCTTAATGCATTCGCATCCTGAGCAAGCACAGCTCAGACTTAACATTTTGCCTGCTCGGCTCTGCTTCTGCATTCTTTTATGTTGCTTTGATGTTCACTGTGTCAAATTAATTTACAAGAGTGCATCTTCAACAAACCCGAGTCTTCATAGACTAGTGGCTTTTCCTAGAGACCGCCGGGACTATAGCGCTCGCGGTCTTCAGTCGCTGTTGTGTTTGTTTTTTAACATAAAGGATCTCATGTCCGTGTTGATCGAAAGGTAGTTAGATTCCCTCCTACAAAAGGTGCTATTGTGAGATCATTTCAATCTTCTGTGCAGCTGAAGGAGTGACTGTGATTGGATTTGACCTAAAGTAGGAAACCAGGATGTGAAATGATTGAGAGGAAGAAAACCAACAGTTCTGCCTATAATCTGGGTTAGAGAGGAGAAAAACAATAAAAGTCAATGTCAAATCACTGGGAAAGTTATTTTTCAAGGAAAAAACAACAGAAATGTGAAAATACCTTTTTGTGGAAAATCAATAAACTAAATTCTAAAATACTGTGGAGAGTTTTGTGATGACGCTCACACCGAGTCATATGCAGACAGATCACCTGACTCTGGATCTGTTCGTCTGATCTGCATAAAAAAGTAGAAACAAGCCAACGGATGCAAACATCTCGCAGGTTTTACAGATTTATTTGTGAGAGTTTCCTTCATCTTTGCTGTTTTAACTCAAGTGTTTTTTTTAATAACAGGAAACAGTACCTGAGTGCAGAAAATGGCACATTTTATATTCGTAGGTAGGATCCACAGATTCATAGTCATAAACATACATGTACGTCTGTAATAGTGAAAAATAGATCTCCTAATCACAAAATACTGTATCAGAGTACTAAACTGTAAACTTGCAGTCTTGAACTTAAACTGATTGTGACATTTTTCTGTATTTATGCGTAAATACTTCTTGTTTCTACTCGTATAAATGAAAATGCTAAATAGACATTAGTGAGGATAGATAACAGGCTCCTCAAAGATAGCATATCAGCGACATGATGTTTGTTACGCATCATTTTGCACCCTTTTATTTGAAGACAATTACATGTTATGAAAAGCACTACGGTAAGTCCACTTGGCTTCATAGAATTTATAATTTCCTACAAAACTTGCATAATGAAATATACATTCAGATATTCAGTTGCACATGGAATACAGTTTTATAAAACGTACTTCAAATAACCATAAAAATATTTATATATATAAATCAATTGTTGATTTGGTACTTTAAAAAATAAAAGTCCTCCATCTTTGATTGCCTTGCTGTATTGCACTTGCTGGTAAAGTTGGACTGGGTTCACTCAGGAGGAGAAAGGCATCTCTTCAACGTCGGAGAGACGTTTGCTGCTGCAGCCCTGGGCTCATTTCAAAATTGTCCCTTTGCTCTCTCCGTATGGACTCTCCATGTGCTGCGTCAGTGGACCGGGGCCACATGGGGGAAGTCTAGCTGCTCACCGCAAGCTCCCTTTCAAGACATCGCTACGATCCAGGCGATCTTGCTGCGGGAAAAGATACAGAAAGACATGAGAAGACCTGTGGGGAAATCACCCTGAAGATCCTTGCTGAGTAGGATTTAAGAGAGAAACAGACGTACAGGTCTCCATTTCCTTCTCACAGATGTAGCTTATGAGATCTTCACAGAAGAAATCATTCCATAACCCTTCGTGGATGAGGCCAGCACAGTCTTCTCCCATTTCATGGCCATGGCCCCAGTTGTCAGGCTGACCGGCCTTCCACTTCCTGCAGGCAAACAGCAGGGGGCGGTCACACATTAGATTTACAGCACCTCATCCAAGAGACGGGTGGAAAACCACAGCGGTGGAGGAGGGATATAAAAGAGAATCAACTGCAGCCGGAATTGAAGTTGGATCATCTGATTTCTTTGGCAAGTTTTGAAATTTTAATTGAGACCACCGGTGTGGATCTTTGAGGTTAACAGGCTTTTATCCCACATCGCTGTGTTCAGATGGTATCAGACATTGTTACCTTATCCGTTTCGTGAGCGTTAACGTTTGTCTAAATGTTGGATTTTTGCTCTTGTTGTCTTTTGTACACATGCAAACCAGAGGGAACTGCTCTGGATGGACCACCCTAAATAAATGAAGCTTTATTGCATGTGAAGCTGTTTGCTTTGTTTGGGCAGCAGGAATAGACGAGCGGTGAGTTCTGCATGCAGGTCAGAGCAATCAGGAAATATCAGAAAGTTGAGACTTTCAGAAGACTTTGCGTGTTTATTTGGTGTTGTTTTATGTAACTGAGAGCCTACTGCGTGTTATTATTATTGGAAAGCAGTATTTTGCACAGCTCTGACACAAATGATCCATCCCAGGAACAGCCCCTACTTTCATACAGGATATGGCATTCCCTAAGAGAGAGCTATTTTCTGATTTAGTACTGACGTGAAAGCAGGTTCAGTCCCGTCCAGCCAGCGCCAAACGTTCTCCTCCTCCCTGTCGGTCAGACCCATCCAGAAATAACCCTTTCCAAAGGTCTGCTTCTTCAGCCATTTCTGAGGTCACATGAGGACAGAAAAAGCACAACTGAGAAGTTACCTCACACACTGCAGAGCAACGACAACCGTTCCTTCCATTACATAATGATTTTGATGGATTTCAGTCTTTAAGTGCAAAAATCTGTTATGAGTCACCTGTTCCTCCATATCGTTGATGATCAGCAGGGAAGCAGACGCTGATTCACAGGTTGCCTTAGCGTCATCAAAACTGTGCAGGTCTTTGGAGAAGAAGTAGCACTTGTCTCTGTAGTTTAGCCACTCAAAAGGACATCCTGTAAAACATCACGTCATTTAATTTGATAATTAAAAAATAAATCCTCAAAAACGTTCATTATAAAAACAAATGACATTTTTGGGAAGACGCTTATTTGCTTTCTTGCCAATATGAGGCGAGAAACAGCAGCCGGTTAGCTTAGCTTAGCATAAAGGGTGGAAACAGAGAAACAGTTAACCTGGCTGCATCCAAATATGAGCTATGGTAAGAATATTTTGTTTTTGTCTTTCTCCTGTTCGCTGTTTTCATGCTAACCTAAGCTAACCACCTGCTAGCTATGCCTTCATACTCGCAGATATCGATCTTCTCATCTAACTCTCGGTAAGAAAACAAAAAAGTTCAGATGTTCTTTTAACGTGTCATTTAATGCGAGTAATACAGTATTCTTTTTCTGGAGAGATAAAACAAAGCAGTAAATTTGTACAAAACTAGATCTAGCGATGTACGCTGATGCTATCTGATTCAATCCATCACTTCAGCATCTCATGAGATGATTGTAGGAAAGTGTTGAAATGTGAAACTGCAACACAAACTTCATGAGTGAAGTCGTACCTGGGGCCCATAGTGTCGGGGCCACTGCCTCATCCTGCAGAGACACGGGGCCAAAAGGAATTACTGGACCCCTGATTGGCATTCCTGGTTGTCCCTGTGGTCCTGCTGGCCCTGGAGGCCCCACTGGTCCTGGCAGTCCCCTTGGCCCCTGCTCACCAGCTGGTCCCATTGAGCCTCTGATACCCGGTGGGCCCTGTGCCCCCTGAGGACCAGGCTGTCCATCTCTTCCAGGCAGACCAGCAGTACCTGGCTCTCCTTTAGCTCCAGGAGGTCCGGCCCTTCCTCCTGACCCTCGGGAACCCTTGGACCCAGGGCTGCCCGGTGCGCCTGGCAGGCCTTTTAACCCTGGCAGACCTGGTGGTCCCGGGATACCCTGCTCTCCTCTAGCTCCTCGTATCCCTGGAGAACCTTTTTCCCCTTTCTCTCCCTTCTGGCCAGGCTGACCAGATGGTCCCTGAGGTCCTTTGTCCCCTCTTGGCCCTCGGGGACCAGGGGGACCTGAAAAATAAGACATAGTGTAAGATAATGAAACAAACATTCAACATTTTGGGGAAAGGGCTGAGGATTGACACCACTGTCACCTCTGCAGGATGTGAAGCTACAGCCAGTAGCCGGTTAGCCTAGCTTAATATCTGTCACATAACTCCAAGAAAAAAAACAACTTTTGTTTTGTAGACTTTGGTTTTTGTATGGATTAAACAAAGAAGATATAGCATGTTAATGCTGGTAGATGGATTTTGTTATCTTTAGACAGAGCTAGGCTAGCTGTTCCCCCTTTTCCAGTCTTTGTGCTAAGCTAAGCTAACCAGCTGCTGGTTGTTGCTTCATATTTACTGTGGTATCAGTCTTCTTATCTATCTCTTTTTATTATCTATCAATTTCATTAGTACAACGCACACTGTGGCCCTCACCCTTTAAAATAGTGAAGTTGGTTATTAGCTGTGAGTGCTTGGTGTCCACCAGCTTCATCTCCTCCATGACAATAGAGAGGTTGGTGACTTCCTTGTCCAAACGTGCTGCCAGCTCTTCCTGCTGGGACCTCAGGCTGGTTGCATCTGTCCTCACATCTGTCATGCTGCTGTTGAGGTTTAGCAAGAAGTCTGAGTGGCGGCCGATGGTCTCGGAACAAGTGCGCAGCTCGTTCAGGTTGAGGTTGATGGCACCCAGGAGCTGCGTGGTGAAGCTGATGTTGCCAGTCACGCGGTCCATGCTCTGCTCTGACTCATCCAGACGCACCTCCAGTCGGTCGAACTTGGTGGATGTGAGGTTACTGAAGTCCCTCTGCTGGTCCAAAATCTCCCTCAGGGTCTGGTCGTGAGCGTCAGCCAGGCTGCTGGTGTTCTGGAGCTCGTTTGCTATAAAAGTGAGCTGTGATCCCACCTCTTCCAGGCTGTCATTGTTGGCCTTTGCAAGAACTGAGGCATTACTGGCCATGACCTGCAGGATTTCCACCTTGCTGCGAAGCCACTCAGCGTCCGAGCGGGTCTGTCTGGCCGTCTGCTCGAGGCTCTGAAAGTCATTGCGCATTTTCTGGATGGCCTGGCTGGTGTCATCCACTGAGCGCTGCAGAACGGCGATGAGGCCTCTCTGCTGGGCCTGGGTGAAGTTGAGGCTACTGATGCTGAGCAGCGCCTGGTCCTGAAGTTTCACCTGCTGCTGGAGTTCTCTCTGCAGCCTGGCTGTGTCGTCCTGCAGACCCCCAATGATGCTGCCATAAGACTGCAGGGTGCCATTTACAGAGTGCAGGGTGGCCGTGTTGCTATCCAGCAGTCCCTGAATGGAGCCCTGGTTGCTCTGGATGTCTGAGCCAATGTTCTCCAGCTGACTCAGCTTAGCTTGATCGCTGTGGATGCGTTCCTCCACCGCAGACAGCTGCCTCTGGAGATTCCAGATGTTGTTCTTAAAAGCCTGGATCTCTGTGGTGGTGTTCTCCGACTTCTCCCCTGCTTGATCATCTGAAGACAGAGATTTGCACAATAAGTCAGAAAAATGTCTCAGACTCTCGCTTTAGCTTTGAGTCCAGTTCAAACCCAAACTTACCTAGCTTTTTTAAATCACTCTCAACAGCTATTATCTTTCCTCCATAGTTTGCAATTCCTTCAGACACACTGTCAACTCTTTGCACCACTGGAAGAAAAACAGGACAGGTAGGACAAAGGTTAGTGTCACAGTCTCATCACAGGCTCCATGTTTTATTAAGATATAACAGACCTGAATTGCCTGCAACCACAGACATCATATATAAAAGGGATCAGCGCAGAAGCCAATGAAATTCACTGACAGACACTATAAGAGATGTGTCTACATATCTTGTAGGCATGTAATAATGGTGGACACGATTAATGTAATCTCTTGGGTTAGGCCAGATTTAGAGTGTGACAGAGGCAGGGAGATGCGGAAAAAGCCGTATTTGGAGTTGGAGTGCAATTAAATGGAGGGTGAGAGGG
Organism: Chaetodon trifascialis; assembly: GCF_039877785.1. Lineage (NCBI taxonomy): Eukaryota > Metazoa > Chordata > Actinopteri > Chaetodontiformes > Chaetodontidae > Chaetodon > Chaetodon trifascialis. The sequence goes on from NC_092073.1 coordinate 17,514,116, forward strand.
AGGAGGGAGGACGAAACATTGATTCAGCAAAGATGGAGTGGGTGGCCAATGACAGAAACCACAGTTGGAGGTGCATGGGAAGACACTGGCGAAGGCCCTTGGGGACAGGAAGTGACCTGGGGGGGGGGGGCTTCAGTAAACATGCGGATCAAAGAGACAGACGCTATGGCAGGGAGCCTCTTCACGCCCCCACAGGCGACACCGGTGTTCATTTCCTCTGGAATGTGTCTGGGATTCCAGGGAATCAGCCCACTTCTACCACCAGCCTCGCCAGGGGGACACATCCTCTAACTGGGAACTGCATGGGCTCCTCTGCTGGGAAGCTGCATCCCAGCTGTTTGCTCCAACAGTTAAGACAACAGTTCAGTCACAAGGCTTTCACCTCCAGAGGTCAAATCACCAGAAAGACAAGATGAGCTGCTTTAAATCCATCGATCCCTCCGAATGGGGACACAGGTAAAGCCTTTTATTTATGGCCTGATTAACTCTAATAGTGGCCTTAAGGTTGTGGTATAATACTTAACCACCAGTTTATATCCTGTGTGTATTAAACTTAAAGCAAAATATTCAAATTTTGGAGAATATGCCTGGTTTCTTGCTGAGAGTTTGATGACATGATATGTCTTATGTCTGTCTGTTAAGTATGAAACTACCACCAGCCTCTGCCTAGTTTAACTTAGCATAAAGCCTGGAAACAGCTAGCCTTGCTCTATAGAAAAAGTGACAAAATTGGCCTGCTAGCACCTCTAAAGCTCACTAAAAAACCAAAGTGAACAAATCAAAATGGTTTTATGGCTTTCTTGACTATTTTCTGGGAGCAGTGCTGAAATGTGTGTTTATTTCCTTCGGACAGAGCCACGCTAAATGTTCAAAACTGTTTCCATCTTTGTGCTATGCTAAGCTAACTGTCTTCTGTTGGGCGAATATAAAGCTTGAGGCAGATTGATCTCTCTGTAAGAAAGCAATTAAGTACAATTCTCAAAACGTCAAACAATTCCTTTGAATGAAAAATAAAAGAAAACTTAATAAAGACTTACACTAAAGAATAAAGACTTCAAAGGCAAAAGAAAATTATTCTTTAGTTTCCAGACTGTGAATAAAGGAGACCTTTTATGCCTGTTATGGAAAAATAGTCTCTGAGTTACCTCTGAGTAATTGACACTGAAATGTTTGGGAAACTTCAAATTGGAAAATGAATGTTTAACCAATATGGTCAAAGCTGTTTCTTGTTTCCTTTCTTCACCCTATTAGCTGTCCTAGAAACATACCTAATGTTGTCTCATGGAACAAATAAACACATTTGAAACCATATGAACCTATAAAATTATCCAGGGATTACTACATTATTTTTACGTATGGGAGAAAATGGTCCGGTGGACAGGTCGTGTTCCACTCACTAAACTATATGGGACCCATTTCCAGATTTTGACTTCAAGTCCACAGGCCTGAACCATATGCTTCACCTACGGCACATTGTTTCTTTCATCAACACTTACACACACACTCGCCTGCAAACTGAAACTAACACAAGCACTCCCACATGCAGACATTTCTGGACCTTTTCCATACATTCTGTCCATGTCCTGGCATCCAGAGAGACTCATTGCATCATACTGGAGCTAAATTAACCATAAAACACACATGCAAAGAAGTTGCAACAGGGCTGCTGAGGAGAGCGCTACTTTGGCAAAGACCTTCTCGGTGCAAATGTTGTAAAAATGAGCTGTTTTGTACCCAAGTTGAAATCCTTCCAGCTCTTGTGTGGGTGGTTCTTAAAACTGTCCAGGTTGTCTTGTAAAATTCAACTTTCTTATACAGTACATTTAAAGTCAGGAATAGTAAAAATAGTTATGAAGTTAGCGCAGAGTAAACTCCATGCTTTGTGTCTTTTATAACTTCTCAGAGCCGTGGGGCAAGAATCTCAAAACTCAGTGTAACGTACAGCTGCTGGGAGAAATATGAAAAACATCTGAGGGCAAACTGATGTTTTAAGTGGAAGTGGATCTAAACATAAATCTAGGGCCTTCATGTGATGTTTTTACAGAAATATTATATGCTTGATTACTAAAATCATGGTTTACTCACTGAATGTTGTGCTGAATGTCCTTTTGATCAACTGGAAAAAGTCAGTAACTCTATATTCTCAACAACTAATTGACATGAAGGCATTTTCCTTTGCCTCATTCTCTAAATTTCTGTCACTGCCTCCCCCAACTTTTATAGTTAAAAAGCTGATTTGGCCACTTAAATCTCTGTAAAGAGTCCTCTGACTGTCCAGCTGCAAAAATCTAGATGAGAGGAGAGCAGCTTGATTTAGGTTGCTTTTAATTATCACCTGTGCTCACATCCATAAGCTTTATGGGCAGAAGCAGTGAGAGAATAGGGACTTTGCTGCCCTGGGTTTTGCCTGTCAGGCTACAAAAGGCTGCTGTTGGTGAATGTACCTGCAGCCTGAAAGGCAGCCTGCAGGCAGTGCTCAGGGCCAGACACCATCTACAAACTGCTCTGCACATTTTTCAGGTATTTTAAGCTCAACCAGATACAAAATCCTAAGTGTCATTAAACGGTGTTACAATACAACAACAACGTACGACACACAACAAGCATGTCGCTCAGTGAGGTTTGTTTACATCTTGTTTTACTGTAACAGAAGGTTTAGCTGTGGCAGTGACAGTAGCACAGGAAAGGAGAGTCATAAAGTCAGAACTGACTCCTCTATCTAAAGTTTGCTTACATTGGCTGACATTAACTGCAAAATGCTACTGGTCATACCAGACAAAGTAAGACAAAGCAGGAAAATCCTCGAGTGAACTGGACTGAGAAAGGATGCATTTTATTGCTCATGAATCCGACTTTTTACTTTGAGATGAGGACTGTTATTTCGTCTTTCAAATTTTACACAGCTCACTTTAAATCAACAATTATTTTCAACCTTTTATCTGAAGCTTTTTAAAGGCATGGCTCCATGGATCCAGACACTGATTCGTCAGGCTCCTCTTTGTAATACCGCTGAACTCTGCAGGATGTTCAGCTTCTGTGATACCTTCTGTGCACATTCAAAACCAGTTAGAGGTAAAATGCACAGATTATGTCCTCTTTCAGCCACTTTTCATACCCTCTTTGAGGAAAATTAATGGGATCGAAATCCTCCAGGGTCCAGAGAATTACCTCATATTGCCTTTGGTCGTGTCAATCAAGACAACAGGCCGTGGGAGAGATGACAGGAGGCCACTGAAACCCTGCCAAACTTAAACTGCATCAAACAAAGGAGACACATAGAGGACGTTTCTGTGGGTCACCGATGGAGGACAGAGAGAAGCACACATGTTAAGTGCATAGAGCGCTCTCGGTCTCACTACATAACCATCTGGAGCTGGGAGTGTGTTTAGGCCGAGCTGTGGTTCCCTTGACAGAGCTGCTTCAGTGCCAGTAAAAACCCAATTTCAGTGGGTTCTGCTGGAGCTGCACCGAGTTCACTCACTGCTCATCTGGGATCAATTAGACCCGCATGAAAACATGCACCATGGAACAAGTAGGGCCGACTGAGCTCAGCGAGTTAGGGGACATCATTGTTAATGTACACAGATAACCCCTGAACATGTTAACTTCACGCCATTTTCACAGGCTGAAAATAAGGGGGACATATACAGCTGCATATGGAACTGTTTAGGACAATTATGGCAGTAACATTCAGGGTTCAAGTCACCGAAAGACGGCGAGACCGTTTCCCGACCTGGAAAAAAATGGAACCAGGAAGTTCAGCTCCACAACGGCTGAAGACCCTCTCCGGAGGTGTGAGCTTTGGGGTGTTGGTAAAATAAACTGAGAGAAGGCTGCGGGGCGGAGACAGAGGGGCTGAAGCATGGAGAGTGGGGTCGAAACTCAAAGGATGTGCTCAGCCAAATGACAAAGAGACATGCTGTATTTTCTGCCTGCAACTGCTGACAGTGAGGTCTATGGAAATTAATGGGGATGTTTTGGAAAGAGAAGATAAATGTACTTTTTCAATGCTCTGCACACTGAAAACGTAATTCCATTGGACTACAGCATTGTATTGAGGCAGCAGGAGAAACCTCAGAGACAGATACCTCAAACCTGGACAAATCATGCCAAAACTATACATCAGTTTGGGAAATACACTTATTCACTTTCTTGCAGAGTTATCGATGCACTCTGATGGCTGCAGGCTAAATATGAAGCTACAGTCTGCAGGCAGTTAGCTTAGCTTAGCACAAAGACTGGAAACGGAGAAACAGCTAGCCTAGCTTTGAAGGTAATAAAATCTGCATACCGCCCACCTCTAAAGCTCACTAATTAGCATGTTATATATCAAAAACTGTGTTAAATGACTAGTTGCTGTTGTGCTGGAGGATTATGTGCTGCACTATTTCTTGACCAGGCTTGTAACCAGCAGATATGAAACAAACAAGGTGTAATGTGTTAATTATTGAGTTTTAGAAGTGCTGGAAGGTGAAATTTGTTACTCTCAGACAGAGCCACGCTAGCTGATTCCCTCTGCTTTCAGTATTTGTGCTAAGCTAAGCTAACCAACTGCTGGCTGTGGCTTCTCAGTACTTGAGAGTGGCACCTTTTTCCTGTAACTCTCAAAACCAACCCTTACTCTGTATGAATGAGTGACTTCTGAGAGAAAAATTGCTGATTTTTTTTAGGTGTGGCGGCCCTCTTCTCATACTTTCCATTACCGATCTATTGCCTTTAAATAATGACAAAGAAACACTGCCAAAGAACATTCATGTCATGCTTGGACGTGCAGAAAGCCACTCTGGTGACTAAGAACTCCATGAGGTCTCAGTGTACTCGCACACTCATCAAACAGAAATGCTCGTATTTCTCTGCAGCACTAACAAGAAATCAAATTATATGTTTGGACGCCGGCTCTCTCAGTACAGCGTAAGCAAATCATTTTAGCATTTTAGGAAACAAATTGCATCAGTGAGGTGATGTTTAGAAATGTTTGTCATCCCGAGCCCCTGTAATTGTAGCCATCAGATCACAGTGAGGGAACAGCGGAGCTCACTGGGCTGAAAGGAGCTTCGTCTTACCTTTATATCCGAGCACAGCGACGGCGATGGTGAGGAGAGTACACAGCACATAGAGCAGAGCTATGGAGGTCTTCAGCGCCCATTCATTCTTACACTTGGTGCACTGGGTGCCCTCCTGGATCCCTGTGTCAAAAGAATGAAGAAGACCACATGATTCAATACATTCTGCTGCCTATTGCACATTTTTCTGGAGCAGCGAGGTCTAAAAAGGACATGTGGGTAGAATTTGGTGTTAGCTGGGGACTCTCCATGTCCAGGAGTCCCACATCTGGACAAACAGCCCTGGAGTCCACATTAAAGAGTCCAGCAGTTCCCTTAGGGCCCGGGTGGTGAAGGGGCAGGGGACACAAAAACAATCCCCCCCACTGACTTGTTTACACTCAGCGACATGCTTATTTTCCTGAACTCAGGCTTCACTCAGCAAACTTCCTCTTTTTCAGTCGCCATCTCTCTCGTGCGCACAAAGATTTCTTCCCGGAGAGCCACAAACAGGCTTCATGAGTTTTACACAAGGGGCGATGAAAGTTAATCACGTGTAACGTACTTTAAACGCCGCCTCCTCCTGAATCTGCACCTTAAACTTCTCTTGGTGCAGAGTCGGTTGACTTTGGAGGCAAACGAAAAGGCTGGTGGGGACACTGGTGGAATATTCCTTTCCCAGGATATCTTTCATGACAGATGAGTGGCGAGATCCACAGTGCTGACGGGAACACAGCTGCGTTTCATTTTCAATTCAGGAAGTGTGTGTGTGTGTGCGTGTGTGCGTGTGTGTGTGTGTGTGTGTGTGGAAAGGTTGGGGGGTGCGGTAGTGTGTGGGGTTCTTCTTTTTCATGCACCTGGAATTAAACTTCAGATTCGTGATATGAAGGAAGAACACGGCAACACAATGATTGCGACACATGACCATCGCCATCTGAAAGCCAGTCGATCACATGACATTATTAATCAATCTGAGGTGCGGGGAGCATTTAGCGCCAAAGATTTCCCCACACATCTAGTTCAAATGCATTAGATGACGTAATACTTCGATGAATTAAAAATGCAGCGCCGATTGGCTCGTCGCGGTCTCAGTGGGGCTTTAGATGCCAAAGTTAACAACTTGACTCTTTCTTATGGGTGCGAAGGGATCGTTAATGACCACCGAGTGTTAAACACCGAGTCCAGCTGGAGGGGAGGCCAACCTGAGAGAACATGAGATTTACTGTAAAGAGCAAGGGCAAGTGCTGCGAGTTTAAAAGGGTTTTAAATGTAATACTTCCAGAGTTTTGATTCTTTGCCAATGACACCTCACAGGCCAAAAACAGACCTACTTTCCTTCATCCGCCTGAAGGTGCGCTCTGTGTTTCCAAAAATGACTGTATGCTATCATCAAACTCCCATACAGCTCACTGCATATGTTGGCTGACGGAGGGGCTCTTTCTCCTCACTGCTCCACTGTTCTCCAGCCTGATGCTAACTTTCTCTTTCTTTGGTGCAGCTGAACAGGTAGAGCTTTCTCCTCTGACAACAGCCGCATGCTGCTGTTAGAAAACACACTCATGAGAGCCATTAGAAAGAATCGACAGTAAGTTGTGTGTCGCTATAAACTAATTGAGTCCCCAAAAAGATGCTAAGAAGAGTTGAGGGCAACAGATTCCCTGTGGGTTTGTCACTGTGAGTAACTCCTTACAAGTCATTTGAGAGTTAATATAAAACATTTATCATAGCAGCTTTAAAGTTACTTGTTTTTTTAAAGGTTTTAATGTAATGCTTCTTTTGACTGTTTGCCAGCACCAGCTCTGCAGCCAAATCACAGCCCGGCTTTACTTTCTCACTTAAAGCTTCACTGAAAAATCTCTAAATAAATCTTGAACATGTGTTCCAAAGAATGGCAAAGTGAAGGCCCGCATATTTCATCAAACTGTTTCGAAGCATGACATCTTTAAATAAACAAAATCAACTACTCGTGACGCTTGTTGATTTCTTGCCAAAATGTTCACATCTTCAAAGCAAGCGGGACGTTATGTGGGGGAAAAAATGTTTTAGCAGAGGACGAAAGAAAGACGTGTGATGGGGATTAAGAAAAGGACAAGAAACTGGGGAATCTGGAGGAAAATGGATTGTTGTTTTCTGCTTAGATATTGTACCACCCACCTGAAAATGACATCAGCTTTCAGAGCCTGAAACATGGCTGACGCTCAGGCCCAAATCACGTAAAGAGCCTCGAATGGCTCCTTAAAATGTATTAACAAGTGTACATGCCTGAAAGACATTTGTCTTTTAAAAGCACAGCTCCAGCTCTGGGTGTGGAGCGAGTTAGTTCACAAAGTGGCTTCCAAACACAGCTGTGGATGAAACATCAGGAGTTACCAAAGTCTTCCCTCGCCACCGGTTCAACTGTAAGCACAGAAGTGCACTCTGGGAATACGGCCACGATAAATGATTGCATTTCGGAATCATTCAGAACTGCTGACATGTTTGAAGTGTCAGCTCATGCATGCTTCCACAATAAAGCAAACATATCAGTTCATCAGTTCACAGTAATCAAAGTGCTGCTGCCCAAATTTGCTGTTCCAATCCAAACACGCTGACAGTGTTTACAAATCTGCTGTGCTGAAATGATACCAAAACACTTTGTAAGGGTATAAACTATTACACAGGCAGAAGGCTTTTCCATTTCAGCGCTGCACTGATGAACTTCAGATGCTCAGCGGATAAGTGGAGAATTTTAGGTTGGCTGTCAAATATGGAGGACACCTGGCGTAACACAAGACACATGGCCGACAACACAACAGCAAAGGCGAGATTTCAGTTTCGCAGCTCCTCTGCGAGCTCACGGAGAGAGCAGCCGTGAGATGGAGCAGCTGTAATCTTTTCAACCCCCGAGTGTGGACACACCAGTGGGCTGTCTAAGGCTCCATCAGGGGCTGTGACCTGCTTGCTGTTCATTTCCCAGTGGGTCACTTCCTGGATGAGCGGGACAAATAAGAAGACAGATGCCGGACTGGACTGCTGACTGAGGCTTTACGAAAACATTTGTGTTTTCTTCATTTGCACCAATCAGTGGTGTACTGGAGAAGTGGACATACCCTTAATTTGTAAGTCTGAAAAGATCAAGATCAAGTAGTTCGCCTCACCTTTACTATTAATGGCATTAAGTACATATCCCAATGGCCATTTATTATGTTGTTATTTGAGGGAAACCAATGGGGCAGGTAGGCCACACATGGAATTTTTTTCTAGGATGGTCAAGGCCTCTGATTGCTACTTTTGAGTGATACTCTGCCTCTGATTGGCTTAACCTTGTACTCTTATCATAATCCTAACCAATCACTACTCCTCATGCTTTACCAGCTCAAACACTGAAGCCAACGAGCACTGGCCAGTCAGGCAGAGCAAGGTGAGTTATGCCTTCACCGTGCTAGAAAAAAAAAAAACCACACTCGTGAACGCTGCACATCATGGAGGATTTGCTTGTGGGTGTACTCACTGCTGACTAAAAAATAAGTTACATGCGCTGCATAGAACATGAATCTGATCAACCATTCGATATCAGCTTTCGATACCTAAAAACACTGGAAAGGTTTTGGTTAATACCAAAAGTGCTGATGGTCAGTAATTAGCCTTAGTTAATCTTGATCCTGCTCACTGTCAGTCACCATATACCTACACAGATAGAGGGGTGAAGGCTTACACTGGGCTAAATTTGGTCGAAAAGTGACTGTTCAGGTTACTTATAACTGTTCTTTCTACAGTATTTAAATGACTGCATTTCAAGGTCAAGCAAGTCCTAATTACACCTTAAAAAGGTAATCACTGAAATCGGTTAAAAGGATGGTTATATGTAAATAGAGACACCTATACAGTTCACTTTTGCAGCCAAATTTAGCCCAGTTTGAACTTAGACGCCTAGGTGTCTTTCAAACTGCAAATTACCAAAACCATGCTTACATGGGATGTGGCACATGTCACATTCATGTCCTCTTACTCGAGCAGTCTTTCTTAGCAGGAACAGAAAGTAATTTTCAAGATGGATTTGGACATAGTTTGTATTTCAAAATGATAAACAAAAAATAGGCCGACCTCACCAGAAAAACGGTCGTCGGTATGAGTAAGGTACTGCGACCCATATTTCCGTTTATTGTTAGGCCGTAATCTCTAGTGCCCATAGCAATTATTAGGGGAGCTAACAAGGAAGTCGGGTGACGTAAAAAGAACAAGAAAGTCCACATATGGAGGAAAGTGGGGTGAATGGACGGGCCAAAGAAACAAACAGAGGACATTCTGCTGTTCGTGCCCCACGTGACACCAGATGTTGACCTATTTTGACTTACGTAACGTACTGAATTTACGTTGAAACCCAAACCATGATGTTTCCGGAAACCTAACCCAATAGTTTTGGTGCCTAAACCAAGGCAAATTGCGACCATTTCACAACGTTAACCACATGACGATGAAGGTCCGGTCGTCAGTGGTACTCTCCAATGGTCAAATATGTCGTTTTGGGAGTCACTGGCCTATCAGCCTATTCAGTCGTTTACTTATGAGGACATGTTGAAAATAAACTATACTGTCGACACGGAGAATCAAATAGGTTTTGACTCTAAACTAAATAAAGTTAGAAAACCAAACATCATCATGAAGCACCGCAGAGACACCAGGAAATGGCGTCGCTCTGCATTCCCTGACTGTCTGTTTACGTGACAAATGGCCAGATGGACATGAGAGAGTCAGGACAAACGTCTTTCACACAATCTCAAATATCGGTCACACAAACAGAGCCCAGATGCACAAATCCTAACACATGGATAGAATATCTGGAGGTTGTATCGTGAAGTTTGGCTGCATGCAGAGTTACGTTTGCCTGCTGATACAATGAAAAAAAGCTTCTGGACTGACAGAAATCTTAATGAATGTTCAAAGTGAGGAAGCAGAGAACGTGAAGCAGGCTGTGGAAAAACATACGCGGACACTGACCTCCTTGTTCACAGTTTCACATCGGGGACTCGGTTTCCTTTAGTTGCTGCTTGTCATTAAATCAGACACTGATTCGTCATCTTTCCCCTTCGCCTGCACAGTCAGACGCAGTCGGATCTGACCGGCCGCAACCGCGAAAACAACCATCGTCCAGGATGCTCAGACCACAAGCTGACAACAACACTTTTACTGCTCGAAGCAAAACAAAAATGATGCTCCGAAGACAAAGAGCCTTCCCAAAGCAGAACAACCAGTGGGCTTTTAAATGTGAATGGATTCCCTGTGATTGTGTCATTGTGTGCTTTGGCTGGATAAAGCCACCCATTGTTCCAGCAAAACACTGAAAAAACATCCGGACAGTGTCCACCTCAGATGCAATTAAGTGTCTCCAAGTCTGTGTCTTTCACCAGCCTCGTTTCCTGTAACAAAGGATTACCCAAACATCATCTTTTTCATCTCAACATGGCCAATAACTTACCCTGACATGCCTTAATAATGTCCACAGCCAAGGACTGCTGATACATGGGCCTCGCTCATTAAAAGACAATGTTTATTTACTGTAAATAGCAGAAGGGACGCTATAGTAACGGATGAGAACACAAAGCTGTGAGCTGAGGTCACACACACACTGTGATTTGGATCCCTGCCTTGCCTAACACACACTCAACCCCTTTCCAGGAACCAGAGTGCAGATTACTCCAAGAGGGCAATCAGTGAATTATACCTGGCACCAAAGACAAAGAGAGGAGTTCAAGACAAACTACAGCGGTGGAAGAAGTCCTCAAAGCCTTGACTGAAAGTGTATCAGCATGGGATGATAAGTCATGTATTGTAAATTAAACAGTTCTGTGAAGAAGGAGAGGTAACTTTTTGTGTTCACTTTCCACTATTTCAGGGCAGTTAAATGAAAGAGAGACAGAAAAAGGAAAGAAACTAGGACATAAGAAAAGACAGCAGGGAAAGCAGGACATTTGAGAGAAAGAAGGAAAAGGATACAAGAAATAAAAAGAAGCAAAGAAGGCAGATAAAATGAGAGAAAAACACTGGAAAAGGAGACAGAAATGCGCACAGAAGGATCAAAGGGGGGGCAGAGAGAAGAAACAAAGGAAGAAAAAAAGAGACAGAAAGAACAAGTCGTCCAAATGAAATGACAAAATATGTCCATGCCGTCCAGGATGACACATACGAGTGCTTTCTGATATCATGCCACGATCGACATCATCACTGTTTCAAAATTAAATCCGTTTTATGATGTGACAACCCTACGGTTAAGGTTTGGTTACATTCAGGCACAAAGCATCATGATTTAGGTTAAAATAAGTGCTCGGTTAAGGTCAGGGAAAGACCTTGCTTTGGGATACAATTACTACTTGGCTTCATCGTCACGCTTACAATAATATGTGGTTATGGTTAGAGAATGACCCGGTCACAATTATAAAAGAAACTAACACTGACTCTCAGCATAGAAACAGGAAACAAACAAGTCTCCTGTGTAAAAATCTGACATTTCATCCAACCACCTCGACCCCTGTGACTTCAGAATAACTGAAGCTGCTGGAGGACTTTGTCCCCTGAACAGACAAAAAAAAAATAAAGTGTTGTTCTATCTTTTAAGTGTTTTAGATAAATGTTTACAAACGTATAAAATCATAAAATGCACATAAGGAGTCAGAACATGTACAAAACAAACGCAGGTTGACTTAAGAATGGACGATATGGCCAAAATCTTTTATATCGTGGTAACGATATATATCACGATACAGTAATTTCATTCGGCAAATTCATTTAGGAAATGGTTGGATCCAACTGTGTTGGATTTTCAAAATCCAGACCACATCCACGACACAGAAGTTCGTAACAAGTCTCATCTTGGGTTGGTTGAGATGCCTCCTGCTCTGTGTTTACACTTACAGCCACCTACTGTTGCTCTCATGTCAAGTGAGAACATAGTCAGCTGTCCTGCTGCCCAAATCAAATTACCTTCGCAAGATTATGCAAGACTCCAGCCATGATTTGCTACGTAGCTGACTCTCAATGTACAGCAAAGACACCAAGGGATAGCTCTAGAAGTGGTATTGCCAAATCTCTAAACATTACTAGCATCTTATCACCATAACTAGGTTGAATTAATCCTCTTATACCCTCAGTAATGTGTCACAGAGTTAAGGCAAGTCACTCTCAGGGTTCCCGAACTCACAGATTTGAGATACGAGATTTTTACGTCACAACACTTAAACTGATAGAATTTGAAATCTAAAATCTGAAGATGTAAAGTAACTAGTAACAACAGATGTCAAATAAAATGAGCAAAAAGTACTTAAAGCCACTGTTTGCTGCTTTAAAATGTTCCGACGTCGGTGCCCCCTAGTGGTGATACCTGAAAAGCTCTGTGTGAGACAGTAACACATGTTCTCCAGCAGCTTGTGGATTCAACCCAGGAGATCAATGGAAGTGATTGTCTGCTCCAGTTTTCACCACAACTGTCATTTTTCTGCAAACAAAAGCGACGCTACATCCCATAATAATTACACACATCTCTCTTAAAGCCCAGTTAAAATGCATCTTTACCCCCTTTGACAGTCTCATTACATCACAAAGACGGTGGACGGCTGTTATCCAACAACATTATCTCTGCTGATTGTGAAACATGCTTTTTTCCGCTGAATGCCAAAGCTGTCGTTTGTTTCTTATTGTTTTTTTTTGTTTTTTGACATTGCAGTTGTCTTTCATGCCATCTGTCCTTCATTACTCAAACTGAAATGAGAAGTTTTACAAGATCTCTGATACACTGCGAGCGAAGCCAAGATGTTTTAGAGTCAGGAGGGAGATGATGGCTCAATGAATGAGTCATACGCCGCTCAGCTTTCTCAATGGCACGGTGAGGTGGCCTGCACTGAATCATGTGCTGCAACGGTGTGTGTGTGCACAAGAATGTGTGTGTGTGTGTGTGTGTGTGTGTGTGTGTGTGTGTGTGTGTGTGTGTGTGTGTGTGTGTGTGTGTGTGTGTGTGTGTGTGTGTGTGTGTGTGAGATCGAGTGAGCTGGTGCATGACTTTCACTGTTGGTGGACATAAATCAGTGACTTTCAGACACTTCTAACCTCTGCTTGATTGTAAAGAAAGAGCCTTTGGGGTATTCTCACACTTAAAATGCTTCGATCTGCGATGTTTGATGCGTTCCAGGTGAACTTCTGTGATGTTTTCATTTACCTCCTTGGTGTGTCTACTTTTCCTCAGCTTATCTTGGCAACATCTATCTTAGTTTTTACAGCGCAAATTTCCTAGAAGGCATCAGAAGTTAACTCTTTACACAAGCCCGATTCCAAAAAAAGCTGGAAAAAAATGCGATGTGTTTACTGACAGTGGTTTTACAAAGTGTTCCTGAGCTTATGATGAACCTTGCTCCATCCTCGCTTGTGAACAACTGAGCCTTTCCTTTCATACCCAATCATGATACTCTCACCTGTTACCAATGAGCCTGTTTACCTGTGGAATGATCCAAACAGGTGTTTTTGGAGCGTTCCACATCTTTCCCGGCCTTCAGCTGCTCCTGTCCCAACTTGTGTGAGACGTGTTGCTGCATCAGATTCAGAATAAGCAGATATTTACAAAAATCAATGAAGCTGATGAGGTGAATTTATTGTTTTTGTGCTGTTTTCAGTTGACTATATATCAAAAAACGCTTTTACTTATGTTTTACACTGCGTCCAAAACGAAAACAGACATGGAAGTGATCATGACATCACTAATCGGCTCTTGTAACAGTACTTTTGGTTGGATAGTCCTCTAAAGGAACATGTAAAGAGAGATGCTGTGCTGAACATGATCCACAGCCAATGCATGAAGCTCTCTCACAGTGGAGGTCCTGGCTGCACGGTTACCCCATCCAATAACTCTTTAACAGCCTGGAGAATATGCTCCGTCCTACAGCACAACCACCGCGTGCACGTCGAGGCTGTACCTGCCAATGACGCAATCAGAGGAAGTGCAGAACGAGGGCCAAAGGGTTCTGAGTTCATGGGATGGCTCTGGGGCCCTGCAGGAAACCGACACCATCCAGGCTCCGTGTGTGGCCTGATTTAGTCTCTTTTATTACATGCAATGGAAACCATACGCCTCCATCACATGAGACCGGTGGGCACGATGCTCACGGTTATAAGCGAACGAAGAAGGGTGAGAGGAGATGTGAAGACAGGCAGGACGAGGCCATCACTCAGTTTCAAAATGGTTGACTTTGGAGAAAAAAACAAAATGTGAGAAAATATGAGGGAGAGTGTGGAAGCAAAATGATTTCAAGATTTGAGAGGTGGAGAGAAAGCAGTGACGGATGGACTTTGAAAGCCAGTAACCCCTGTCACATCACCCACAGTGAGCCAAGAACCTCTCAGGGACTGTGACACGGGCCAGGTCTTCCACGTTAAAGTGGGAACAAGAGAAGAAAAGTGGTGCTTTCTGACAGGATATCTCTGAGTTTTGTATCCCGGCCAACAAAAGGCATTGTCGAATTGTGAGGCAACCAGCATTGCAGCATCCAGCAGCTCTCCCAGGCTCCAACTGTCTGCCGCCTCGCTGTGGGGGAGCGAGGCAGAACTTTGTTTTCCACATTAAGATTTTCTAATTCATGTGTCAGATTGCCTTTGATCCAGTGACAGGTTTATGGGGCAGCATTAGACACATATTAAAAAGGAAAGAGGCAAGAAGTAGAAAATGAGAGTTTCTGTTAAAACACAGTATTTTGTCTCACTGAGTGCTTTAACATGCTGAAAATCTCCACTTGTTATTTTTATTTATTTATTTTATGCCTCTGGAAAAGTGTCACAGGAAATGTTTAAAGCTTAAAGATTAACTGATTTTGTTGGTACCACTTGGGGCAGCTGAAAAACGCTGACATTATCACATTATGAAGCCTTTGCTGTGAATATATAACAGCTGCTCATTTGCACTTCCAGCAGACACGGAGCATTCATTTAGAGCCATGCTCAATATTTAGCTTTTACCTTTGTGTTTTAGCTCTGTCTTTGGTCTCCACCAACTGCTGAGGCAAATATTTTGCAGCTAAATGCTCGACTATGTTGACCAGCTAGTTGCTAACTTCGTCTGTCTGCTGCTTGGTGCTGCAGATGCAGTGCGTTTATCTGAGGGTTTTCATAAAAAACAGCTCACTGCTTTTGCTCCAAGTGCGACTGGTAAGAGTGGAAAGGAGGCCATAAAAACCAAAACAACGCTAAAAGACGCTAAAGCAGTTTCACAAAAACATTTTTATGCTCACTTGATGTGTTTGGGTCTGTTTTGAAAAAGGGTTAATGTGCTGAATGTTAGATGGAGAATAAACAAGCTCTGCAGATCAGCTGCTTCCACTCCAGAAGAAGAAGAAGAAGAAGAAGACAAAGAAGAAGAAGAAGACATTACACATTCCAAACACTCACAGACTCACATTAATAGTTGGTGCCACCTACTGCTCATCCCAATGAACCATCTCCAAATAATCACATCATAGTTGTGGAAGGAAAAAGCATTTATTCGCATTTTCTTTGGTTGATTTCCTCAAAATTCTGTGAAAATTTGTTTTCTCGAACAGAAGGAATCTCGAGTCGCCCTCCAGCTTGCAAACCACTCTGGTCACACACAGAGAGCCGGCCAAGCTGCCCACTCCTCAACCCACCATAATAACATCTCACCAACTGATAGTAAAGGTAGAGAAATAAACACTTCTAAGATGGTTTTCAGATGAGCTGCGGTCAGACAGGCAGGCGGGCTGCGGCAGCATCCACGGCCTCTCCCGGCCTGCAGCCCCGCCCCCTCCCACGAGCCCGGAGGCCCCCGCTCGGCTCTGCACAGACTCAGCTCTCGCTGCAGTTACACAAACAGGTCGTCTTTCCACAAAACTACATCAACAATGGAGCGGAGAGCGGGAATGGACTTACTCAGCTCAGGGATTTGGGGCCCACAGAGCGACTTGGGTTTTAGTTACAAACCAAAACATCGGAGTTTAAGCACCCTAAACGTTACAGCTCTCTCGTCAGTGAGTGTGTTTCTTTTTGTCTGTGTGTGTGTGTGTGTGTGTGTGTGTGTGGCCCACTGGTTAATGACCATCACATTAGCATCCAGAATTTGATAGCCTGCCTACGCTCAACTTTGAAGGAAATACAACACCATCAGCAAAAAGAAGCAGAGAGAAGTCCGGAGAGCAGGACAAGAAAAACAAAAGAAACACTTTATCCAATGAGAAACAGGATCAAAGGCTGTTTGTCTAAAGTCAGCTGCCATTCAACTGTGAGAAATGATCACAAACTGCAGCACTTCACAATATAACCATACGGTATTTGAGTCTTATTCCCTTTCATAATAAAATTGCAACACAAGAAAATCTGAGAATCTGTAATTCTCTTCCCGTCAGCATTTTCAGGGATCCAGAACCATCCTGCAGAGCCGATCTGGATCCGAGTTTCTGTCTCTGAAACCGCATCTGATCGCCGTCTACCCTCCCAGGTCAGGTCTCCAGCTGGTTGCCTCAGGTGCCAGTCAAAATGTGAAAACCACTATTGAGACCCCCGCTGCCGATTGAGCTCTGGCACGTACTTCAAAGACAAACAAACGTCTAAATGTCAGCAGTCGGAGAAAGCCAGAAATAAATAACATCACGTTTTCCCTCTGATGAGCAGCTGAGATAATAAACCACAAAAAACATTCGAGGGATTAAAATCCAGCTCTTTCTGCCTCGTCTGCACAGCGTCCACAACGTTTTATCTGTCTGCTGGTTCACCATAAAGTTTATTTCTCTTAGACAGTACATATCAATAAACGTTACAGTACATATGTCAGAATTAGTCTTTGGCTCTCCAAAGTAACTTTAGTCTAACGTGTGTCTTGTTAAAGAAGTGTGCTCTCAGCTGCGGTTGCACTCATTTTCAGGATTATAGCTGCTAAGTCGACACAAATGCGACTGGCCATGTTATCGCTGGTGGGGTGATTTGAATTCCCATCAAAGTCTGATGAGTAGTGCTGAAATATCGCTTGTCAGATGGGTGAATGAACAAACAGTCTGCAGCAGAACGATCTTATCTTCACAAAGACTTGACGTTCAAACATCTACAGCTAAAAATATCCAGTTGTTGCAATGTCAGGTCGAATTTCAGCCTCAGTCGCCTGTCGCGCCCCATGTCCGACTAAAACAGCGTCTGAAATGTAAATGTGCTGAACTGCACTTCCTGCTCCGCTGAGGTGCTGCCAGATAAAACCAGGAAGGCTTAAAGGAACATGGGACGCTTCTTTTTCAGAGCGCGACCGCACCAGCCAAGCTCGTCACCAGGTCGACCACATGCGTCACCGGCGCTGCCAAACGGACGGAGGACACCGGAGCACCTCTGCTCTGAACGTCTTCCTCCTCCAGCACATCAGCTCCGGACTGACAGTTTCTCTCCTCCACTCGACCCGGTGGTTTCTGGTCTGGCGTTGCTTGTGGGTAAAGTCGGTATAACATTATGGCCATCGTGGAGGGAGCCGCTCTGTGATTTCAGGATTGTTTGTAATAAGACGCTCTATCATTTGACAGTGGCTTCGAGAGAACATGGAGGGCTGTAAAATGTGAATACGGCTGTGGTCTGCGTGTTGTCAGGTGGTTAGACTGCCTCAAAGGGGCTGAGAGTCAGTTGAATTACACATGAGGTGAGCCTTCAGAAAACATAAATGGGTGAAAAGTGGACGTCACATGCAGTTTGTGGTCATGTAATCTTGTAGCTGATCATATTTTGAGCTTTGCAGGTGATATTCTTTCATAAAGTGTCAGCGAAGCAGCATTCAATGCTGTAAATGTAAGCAGACGCGTGTTTTGAACAAAATCTGCATTTGCTCAGAAGGTGGAAACTTCGGAATGGAAACAAGAAGTTACGATCACTTGGAGGGTTTGCTCAGGACAATAATTCATATTCAAGAGTGAGAGCAAACCACAAATTATTAAATTATACACTTTTCCTCCAAAGTCAGCAAGACAAACTACAAAAAGGAGCAGGTCTGAGGGTCGGTGGGATGCTCTCTGAGGTGGGTACAACAATGGAAATGCCTTCTCTTCTGGTGCTGGAGGTGCTTCTGGGTGGCCCGCCACGTCTGCGGTCGGATGCGGGGGCGTGGTTTGTCAGGCCGAATGACAACAAGCCATCTTCTCCCCGCCGCCGGTCAGGAAGAAGAGGACGTTTTTCTGCCAAGGTATGCTCAGACAGACGCGCTCCAGACATGAGGGTGGCACGCTCTCCTGCCTCAGAGCAGCCTGCAGTCAAGACGAAGCGTCAGGACGCAGGAGGAGCTGTCTGACATCTGGGTAGTGAATCGCACAGAGGCGATACCACTCACTGAAAGAGGTAATCAACACCAGACAATGGCTTTAAATTACTCCACTGTTTGTTTAGGGCAATTTAGAAGAAGTGCTGGGAGGAGAAACTCTCTAAATGATGGAAGAACTGAATCTGCGCTGCACTGTGATTACTGTATTACTCCAACAGCAAGATCTGATTACCAGAAACAATTTGTAATTAAACTGCTGTGAGTTCACAACCTTTTCAGCGACGTGTGCAGAGACGAGCAACAGAAATCTGTGAAAGCGCTCGTGCATCGTCCCGTATCGACTTACAGGATTACAGGATTTACTTTAACAGTTCGACGGTGAAAATGAGAAACAACAGCAGCAGGATTTTACATCTGAGGAAATCTGTCCTTAAAGAAAGTCCATGCAAACATAAACCGGTGAATGAGATGAGTTATTCGTCTCCGTAGAGAAATCTTGGCCTGGACTCAAGTGCTGCCATTCCATTCATACCACAAGAAAAAGAGTCCTAATCCTACAGTATATACAGCGCACATATCTGTGTCTGTCTCAGCCGTCCATCCAGGTCATAGCATATCTATGAATGCTAAGCTGAAGGTGTCTTCCATGATTTACTGTAAGCAAGCCCAGCTGCCTTTACCTCAGCACTCCTGGATATCACGTATCGTATGTCCCACAACATAACAGCGATATTAACTTTGCCTTTTTATACATCTATATTGTTGATCCATAACTTGAACAGTGGAAACAGTGAAGATGTAGATTTGGAGTTTTTATGGTCCAGAGGTTTGTCCATTTTCACATAAAGTTCACCACCATTGTTTTTAACCTTTTCACGCTCTGCCTCTGCAGGGACCTAAAACATTTTCTCTACTTGACATTTTTCTTACTAGCAGTAAAACAAACCAAACTGCAGTAAAACTGCTGTATATTTATGGAGTGATGCGTATAGTTCGCTTATTGTGTCTCACACGGTCTCTTTGCTCTTTCTATGATGTCCTGCTACTGTCTGTCTGCCTGCACAAAAAACTTGCTATTTTTGGCAAATCACTGGTTCTTTAACAGCTCCACCGTACATGGGAGGCTGCAGGCAGTGCACATATGGAGTCGCTGAACACAGACTACAGCGAACGTGAACCGCATCAGGACAAACTCTGCATGTTCAGAGCCGCTTAAACTCAAAGTGGAGCAGCTAAACTCAATCAGGTGTGCGATCCTTGGAAGAACAACAGAAATATAGTGCATCTCAGTCCTTTATAATTTGTTAATTACCCATATGCATGCGTGACGAGCATTGTGCAGAGCTCTGCGAGGTGCCAGAGAATGAGTGCAGAACTCCCTCTGTCTGCAGTCTTAGCCACACATGGAAAATGTGATAGTCATTATGCATCTGACAGAGTTTTGGAGCCGAACACCGTTCCTCTCCGCTTCAACTCCCTTTTGCAAACCAGGAAGCTGTAGGTTGATCTTGGCAGGAGTCACAGTCATTTTTTCCCCCCTTTCATTAACATTTTGGGCTGTGAACAACAGATTTAGGGGGTTTTATTACTTGTACTAAAAGAGGAGAAATTAGAATCCCCACGTTCGCTGTTAAAGTGTGCCTGTGCGAGCTGCTGCCGGAGGTGCTGGAGAACGCTCAGTGTTCGCGGACACGAGAGACTCCGTGCATGAAACTTATCAGTTTGTACGACAAAAGTGTGATGTTGTGAGTTATTGTGAGGCTGAACACACACACACACACACACACACACACTGGAGGGGATACAAGTGTAAGATCTAATGCTCGAGCATGGTCCCTGCAGAACAAAGAGCTGCCAAATGGAACACAAGCAAGAACACAAGGAGGCACTGAAGGAACGCAGGTGTCTTGAAGCGGCTTCTCTCCGCTCTGCTATTCTTTATTTAATCACCAAATCAATGACTCACACCCCTTGTCTGAACACCCCCTTAAAGGCACTTAAATAGAGGCCATACTGAGCTCCAGAAACCCTCCCTGACATCTGCATGTGGGTCACATCAAGGACACCGGGGGTTATTATGGTGTGTGAGAGCTGGGGGGGGCAGTGATGGAGTTTGCTGCTTTTCTTCACTCTTAAAGGTGAGTCCGAAAAGTCACTGACACTCGGATGATCACAGGCCAGATTGAAAATAGCAGCTAACTACCAGCACATGTGTTGTTCTGGCAAAAACTTCGCCGATTGACGCCTGCTCTTCGCATCCAGCACCTGGAGTCACGTTACTGCTGTTTTATTCAGCCTAATGAAGGCGAGAAAAAGAGGGAGGGGTTTGGAAAGTTTGGACAGAAGTTTACGCGATTTGTCCGAATTGACTTTGATGTTAAAACCATCAATTGTGCTGTTTCTCCACCTGCTGTCCAGTGTTGAAAGATGTATTCAGATCATTTACTGAAGGTGTCAGTCCACGGACTTCACGTGTCGCACTGAATTAACAGCCCATGAGTAGAGCTGTTGGATAAAGTCCTGGAGGAGTTTTCTACAGTCTGAGAAAGTTCCTCAAATTTCATCACTCAGATATCAACACTGACAGACGGGAGGTGTAATGAAAGATGCTATCAAGATGCATTGTGGGACGTATAGGGTCCAAGGGTTTTGGATCTTGAGCCACATTAGCGATTGAAGTCAGAATATCTCAGCCATTTCTGCTTCAATGGTTCATCAATGGCCACTCACTCACTTTTTATCCTCTCAAATCCAAATTCTAAGATCCTAAGAGAGTTTATTTTATGCAGTAATCCAGAAGCTAATGGAAGAATCCCATCGGCTTTTCATTGAGGGAACCCAGATGCTAACTTCCAGGTTAGCCTACAGCAGCTCAGCAGTTCAACTGATTCATTCGACAAAATTCATTTTAACTTGTAATACGACTGAGCTGTGTGATTTATAGCAACGCATCAGATTCTACTGACTGATAAATGAAATTAATATTAGTCATATTTATCATATCAGGATGCATCATCTCCTTTTACACGACACAAAACTTACAAGAACAAACAGAAAACGTGTGAAAAAATACATGTAAAATGTCAAAATGCCGTCAGATTCACGCAGCAAAAAATATTTTTACTTTTGGACTTTTGTGTAAAACTGACACACTTTAGTACAAGTAGCTTCACACTTGAAGACAGCATGTGTGTAAATGCATTTAGCTACTTTCCACCACTGCTTCTGTTATCCTGGACCGTACCACTGTAAACTCAAAAAGCCCCTCTGTGATCTGCTGCCGTTATCCTGTTTGGCCTCTTCACATTCAGACAGCTCTGTGGGCTTCCAGGTTGGACGGGTTGAATTATAACAGAGAAGAGTCTAAATGCCTGACAGCAGGAGTAATTAAGTCTGAAAAGTGCAGCGCTAAACTAAGGTTTCTAACGACATGTGTGAGTGTCATAGACGCCCTAAAGGTGTGTGTAAACAGTTCCAGCTGGATCGTACACTGTTACCTCATTTTCTTTATCTACCACCATCACACACACTCACAAACCCTCATCTCCTCACAAAGAGCTCCTCTCATGCTCCTCCACAGCCATCCATCCACTTCCTGCTCTTCTCTTAGAACCAGCTGCGTCGCCTCCACCTTCTCCCGCTTCCTTTTCACTCCCCTCCCATCTCCTGGGATAAAATACCCTCTGGCCCAGCACCTCCTGCTCCTCCAGCTCATTCAGCATCTTGGGTGTTATCTCTCCTCCTGTCCTGTCTGCTGGTGTGAGATTCTCCCAAAACCAGATACCAGGAAATCCCTCATTCCAGGTCTGTACATCATCTTTTTGTTTACACCGCAGAAGCTTCAGTTTTAACAGCCTGCTGCGAAGGTCTATGGGAGAACTTTCCTCCCCTGAAAATACGACTTAAGCCTGACATGACAAACAGAGAGATGGAGCTGGTTTCTATAACCCACTGGCTGACATCCGACTCATTTATAGTCTCTGCCTACATTTTTCTCTCTCATCCACACAGACACCGACACTTCATTTGTCTCTTTCTCCTCCTGTCACCACATTAATGTCTCAATTTGTCTTAAATGTGCTTTGGGGTGTTTTCAGGGCTCCCCACTGCTTTTAAAACTCATTAAATAAGACGTGTGCCCAGGCTACGGCACTTGAAATATCAAAAACATTGAAGAGACAAGCTAAAGGAAAACAGAAATATTGACTGTCACATCATCATCAGAGCCAAACAGAGCAGACACACACAGTTGAGTTTATATTGAATGGCATCATTAGTCAATAAGCAACAGGTGTGGGGCAGCAAACCACAAATGATCAAGAACAGGTGTTGAAGAGGCGTGACACCTTTTGATAGAGGGGAAAAAATGTGTAATAAAACTAAAACATGTGTGCTTGAAAATGAATTTACGGCCTTGAAATCAATTTAAATCACTAAAGAACTATCTTTACTTTGCATGTGGAGGAATGGTGGATATTTACGTTGATTCAGCACAGCTTTAAAATCACTGATTTCACCACAAAGGTTATGAGTAAAACACAAAACCTCAGCAGCCAGTTTTCACTTCCTGATTTTTACCAGACAAACCCTGTGTTTTACTGCTGTCTGCACCATTTTAGCAGGTGACTTTAGTAAGTGTTTTCCCATCCCTGTCTGCTCCCGACAACAGGTGTTTAACCCGCTGCATACTCAGGTCAGGTACCTCTGTGCCTGGAGAGCTCATTTTAACAGAGAAGGTCACTGTGAAACACAGGAATGAAGCTGCAATAGCTGATTGTTTTTGGCCACTTGGGGGCAGCAGAAACAATCTATACACACAACACTGACATACTATCACCCTTTAAGTTGGTGTGGTAACATGTAAGCAAACAGCTGCTGATACAGAGCAACATTAGCATCCATTTAATTCATGTTTGGGTCCACTTAATGAATCTAAGGGTGTACTCACACCTGCCTTGTTTGGTTCAAATCAAACTAAAAAAATCGGCAAACCATCGAACTCTGGTGCGGACCAAACAGTCGGACCGAGACCCAGCCGGAGAGGTGGTCTCGGTTTGCTGGTCCAGTTCCTGTTGCGGTTCACTTGATATGTGAAAGCGACCGCGCTGGTCCGACCCAGTTCTAAAAATTATATGCCTTTATGGACGCAACAGGCCTCCGTTGCTGCGGGCATTATGGGAAATATTGTTATGATTAGCACGGTATCTTCAAAGATTAGCAGTGAAGAGGAGACGAAATGTCTTTTGGAGATTGCCCCCCCCCCCCCCGCCCCCCTTTTTTTTTACCATGTTACCCTGCATAGCCCCACCCAAGACCATTTTGTCCAATGATTGAACGATTTTTGCACGCATGTGTTTGTTCATATATTCTGGAGCTCTTGCAAAAACTGCAATGTGAAAAGGAACCGCACCAAACCAAAAAAGAAATATTGCATTTTGGTCCAAACCAAAGTCAGCGGACCAAAGGACTTTCCTGGTCTGAATACGCCCGAAGTCCATTATTCGCTCTCTTTCAGCTCTGTTTTGTTCTCCACCACCTCTGGAGGGAAAGTATATGCTGTAGCTCTTTTGCTCCACTATGAACCAAAACCACTAGTTTGGTTTTGGTTCTTTGATTTTATCAGTTCTTATGGGAAAAAGCAATTTAGGTAACTGGAAATAAGAAATGCAGACTTGATGGTCTATGAGAGAAAATGAAAACATAAGAAGCAAAATGAGAAGCACAATCAGATCAAGACAAATACATTTCTGCTCACACAGAGGACATGCTGACTGTGAAATCTCAAGGCCAAAACAAGATTTTTGACAGTGGTAAGGCAGACATTTAAGAAGGCTTTGTACACTTCACAAAACTATTAAGTGATCAAAACCTGCCACGCAATTTTCAGAAAGAACTAAGAGGCAAAATCTGAGAAAACCACAACACTGTAAAGAAAAGGAAAAAGAAACCACAGCAAAGTGCACGAAAATCCCCATCAAACGTTCTGACAAACACACTCCAAAGTACCACATGACAGCGTGTATTAAATGTGTCAGGGTCTGACAAAAGCTGGCCAGCAGTGTCAACATAACCATGTTTGATTCCATGTTAACCAGGATGGATGAGGTGGTGGGTGAAGTGTCATTATGACTACAGTTGAAGGCGGTTGTGAAGACGAGGAATGCTCTTTGCCAGAGAAACCCACCGGACCGAACCGAGCCCCGGCTGTGCTGACACAGCTGGTTCCACGCAGGCACAGACGGCCCAACGCCATGCTCGGCTCCAGGAATGTTCCGGGCCTTGCTGGAGAAACCATAACAAGTGCAGGAAATAGATTAGTGCACTCTGGGCTCCGCACCGGCCGCAAACCTCCTGAGCCCGGCTTCTCCAAACCCACATGTGTGGGAACAGGAGACGCAGCAGCGGAGGGAGTAAGACCCCCATCCAGACATCGGCGCTGATCCCAGGGGGACCTGCTACGGGGAGCAATCAAGCCTCCATTATTTCATGACTGGCCCTGACTCCTACCTGCAGACCAACATGCCAGTCCTCCAGTAAAAACAGCCCAAAGTCCAACAACACAACATGTCCCTTGTAACTGGAAGCTTACTGAACTGTGAAGCAATCACACTTTGTTATTGTCAATGTATGATGTTTAATCTTTAATTTGACAGGAAGTCTTATTCACTTGTTGTTGTCCTGACTTTACCTCAACCTGTTTTAAGCATTTCTAACTCAGTTTGCATTTATCTTCCTCAACAGAAAACCCTTTGGGGAAATTCACAATACATCATTTGCTGCTCTGTTAACATTTCCCCAGAAAGTCCATTTAATTCAACACTTGACATGTTTCTGTGACTGCCATAATGTAGGCCGCAATCCTTTCATGTTTGGCTGACTTGCTAACTTGCTATTCTAGCTCAAACGAGGGATCAAGACGTAAGTTTGCTGTGCTTTCAGAAAAGTGTCCTTTGTAGTTCTTTCAAATCTATGAACTTTGCCTATATAAACATTATTTTTTCCCATTCAGAAACATACCATTAGTCAGAAAACCTGACTGCTGTCTCACACATTAACGCTAATACTGCTCCCATTGGTTGCCACTAGCATTTTGCTAACATTATCGGCAAAGTTATATCCTCATTTTCATCGGATGTGCGCCTGAACTTGTTGAGCTTAACTTTGAGTTCAATACATATAGACGGAGCAATAAATACTAATAAACTGACAGATACTGAATATATGACACCCCAGCTTGATGGGTGCCAATAGTTGAAATGTTTTCAGCTGTTAAACTAAGAATAAGGCACTCGTGTCTGAAATACACGTCAAACCAGGAGCTTCTGCGTTAGAAGCATATCTGTTTGTTACCTTTGGGTCACTACCAAAATAAAAGTTAATGGAGTTATTTTAAAGGGAATATCATCCACTCCTGTTGCACAACTGACTGCAAACCATGTCACATCTCTCAGAGCCCTTTAATGTTCCTACTTTAAGACCTTTCCACTGATTTTTGTTGCTCGTCATCATGCGGCATCATTCTTGAAGCGTGTGCAGGACTTCACTGCCACGTTAACGAAGATATGACATAAACTTTACAGTTTCAGGGCTTTTACGACTGGACGGTTCATGGAGTGAGTCGAGCCAATGACCGATGATTATACCAGCTCTAAAGGGGACTGCGAGAGTTCAGCCAAAGCTCAGGTAGATTTCTGTTTTATTCTGATGGCCTTCTTATGTCAACCCCCCACTGAAAAATAAATATGTTTAAACCTTGAGCCCTGTGGAAGCAATTCCGGCCGGGCTTCGACTTGGCAGGAAGAGAGATGGGATTACCATATGAATTCATTCAGTGAACGCACTGGTGTGTGTGTGTGTGTGTGTGTGTGTGTGTGTGTGTGTGTGTGTGTGTGTGTGTGTGTGTGTGTTTTGTGCATTTCCACTATAAAAAAAAAAAAGTGTGGAAAAATGTGTGTCTATTTGTGTATTTGTTGTGTACTTGATGTATGAAGCCTTCTGGATGACATTTGTGTATGATAGAGAATCAAAAACAGTTCAGTCTGTTAAACTGTGTGTGTGTGTGTGTCAGGGTGTGTGTGTGTGTGTGTGTGTGTGTGTGTGTGTGTGTGTTTCCCCATTGGGTTCTCTCTGACGTCCGCTGACTCGTTACCCCAAAGGTGCTTTTGAAGACATTTCAGCAACATGGTCACAGTGTGTTACGTGTACGTGTGTGTTGATATTACACATTTGTACTTTTTACTGCAAACCTTCCAGAGGCGTCCACTCAAAGGCTGGAGGCCGGCCTGTGTTTGTTTGTGTGGATGAGTTACAGCCAAAGCAGCGAGGAAACTCAAAGCTGTGTCAGATGTTATTACAAAAGTGAGATGAGCACATCAACTCTTGAAATTCAAGGAATTGGAGGACGGAGATGAAGCCAGCCATCTGACCATATGGCATTTTATTGCTCCTTTATCTTTCCTAATACAGCTTTAGAGAGACAATCCAAAGCACACAAACCAACAGACTCCCAATTCTTTATCCCACGAAGCTGAGGCAACTTTTGCACGTTTTAGCAATTAACTACAAGCTGTGCATCCTTTACAATACTGAAGTCCACGTTCCAAAGAACATCACGACTTTTAAAACTGATTTCTTTATTGGCAACCGTTGCCACCATCCGCCCCTTCACACAGGGATGGTGGCAAACTACCCTGAGGACCAATGGCGGCTCAGTGTCTTGATCAACTTTAACACTTCAACAAGGGGACAGGAGGAGCCGGGGATCGAACCACCCACCCTGCGATTAGTGGACTGCGCCTGCTGAGCGACAGCCACCGCTTTCTTAGCAACTAAGTTGACTCATGCGACGCTGTTCAAAGCTAACATGCTAATACTGGAAGTCAGAACTGTCTGTGCGTGCAGTCGTGCAACTGCACTGAAAAATCAAAGTGGCTAAACAGTCGCTGATGGAATATGCGTCCATGTTTCAAACCACTGCAGAGTGGTTTTAATTGTGTGCTGGAATTGGTGGAAATCAATGGCGTCCCCGTAACACTTTAGAAAAGTAAATCAAAGTATGTAAGTCCACAGGGACTCTGCGTTTTTTACCCATTTCACTACTTAGAACCAGCAGGATTAAGTGTTCTCTGTGTCAGTGTCAAGTCATCCTCCTTTGAGTTCAGATTTGTACAACTGTCACAGCCTCCACACATCACAACACTTTAAACACGATGGGTCTCCGGGGAGATCGCAGCGAATTAAAGCAAAACATGCAGAGAGGAAATAACCGCATGTTTTCCCCGAGACCTGACATTACAGTGCTAATATTGGAAGAATGAGCGTTTGTGATGCTTTGCATGAACACAACTCCATTGCACAACAAAGCCTCTGGAGCGGTGAGGTGGACCCTCGGAGCCGACCCCTCCAAAACAGCTGCCGTGCCCCCGAGAGGGCCAACAGCGCTGGGCTCAGAGTTCAGCCGCTCTCTCTTCCGACTCCTCCGAGTGTCAGGAGTTCATTTGAATAAAGTTAAAAGTCAGCTGGATCTGGCTGCCTCCCTGAAGCTCCCTAATCTAATCCATGAGCGGGACTCGCACGCGCCCACAGAGAAAGACAAACAGGATGCCTCTACTCGGGTGACCCGGATGAAAGAGATCGTGTTTAAACACAGTTTGAGCTCGTCTCTGCTGCTGCTGCTGTCCGCTGCCTCACATCCACTTCTCGTGGACCTCGGCCGGCCTGCGTGTGAATGAGTCACACAGCAGCAACACCCTGAATACAGAGACTGAGAGGCTCCTGACCCCAAATCAGTGCTGAATCGATGGGGCACGCGCTCCATCTCCAAGGAGAGTAATAATGATGTGTCTGAGTGTGTGTGACACAGCGTTTGCCCTTTGCTGCCAGGGTTTTCTTCTTCATCCAAAAGCACTTGATGGGAAACGCAATCCAACAGCTGCAGCTGGAGGAGCAGTGAATCGAACTGATGCTTCTTTGTGATGTCGCGTGTAAGAGGAAGAAATGAGCATAATAATGTGTCGCATTACAGAAGAAACGAGGGAGGCCAGAATGGACTGTATTAAAGTTCTCACAGAAGACAAAAGAGACCAGAGACGCACGTTTTAAGGTCACAAAAGACACGTTTTCCCACTTTACAGTAAGTTTTGGCCACAGGAACTACTTGTTAGGCAGGAAACCTGTTGATGGTCACAGCACACACAGTATTTCTGCACCATTGCAGGTAAAAATTAGGCTGCACTAATATTAGCGGTTTTAAACTGTAAGTGCTGGCTGCGCAGGATTGTTTCAGACTCGACTCACATGATCCAATTTCCAGTAACTTCAGAGCTTTGTAAAGTTCAAAAGTCCAAACTTGAAAAACGAGAGATGCAGTCATTTCCAAAATTCACAGCATGTTTACATTTAATGAAATGTTCTGCTTCAAGCCACGTTGAGCCTTTCAAACACAAAATTTTCACTGCGCTGCAGCATTATTTCATCAGTGTTTTATGTCTTTATTGGATTAACCTGCTGCCTGCGTGCATTTAAGCTGATGTGATAAAAAAAAGACGACGAATCGTTTCATTCAAATTGAGGATTTCGATCAAGGAATCAAGATTTTTTTAGGTCGTGATGTCATAAAATATGACATTCAGAGCTTCATTTGAAAACCTTCAATAGAAGCTTTGGATGTAAAAACAGTCGGTAAAGCATTCCTCTGCATTTATGAGCATCACTAACGATTGTCTAACCACCTCCTTTGTGCTGTCAGGGTCAGATTTCTCAAAACTGGGAAAAATGCAACCAGCACTCGCTGCACGGCTCGACTGTTTGTAATTTGGGTGAACTGACCCTTTAAGCTTTTTTATCCTCATCATCCCGATCTTTCCTGGTTCACTACCAGCGTACAAGTCTGCTGGGAAAGTTGCCAGGCTGCATCCTTTGAGCCACGCAGCCATGCTGCACGAGTGCACTTGTACAAAACCCTAACACATGTGAGCTGTGTCTGCGAGTCGCACCACAAGAGAAAGATATATGCTGACGACAAGTTCAGTTTGAGTAACTGCACATTTTTGAGGTCCTGGGGCATGTTTGTGTGACTCAGTGTGTTTAAGTGGCTCGATTTAAGTGGATAAAAGAGAGAAGAGAGTTTCTGAAGCTTCTTGATCTGGTGAGCTCTGTCAGCAGTCGTCGGGCCTGTGGCGAGCTGGACCTCACAGACTGTCAGCCGCATTTATGTCCAACCCAAATCCTGCAGAACCATTAGTGACTGAGCCAAATATCAGGACAGATGAGGACAGTCCGGACATGGAAAACATGTCTATTATGTCAGCTGGAAGTTTCAGTTACAGCGACATGCCCGGAAATATAAAGGTAAGTAACAGCAGAGAGGAGGAAAAGAGTGAAGCCTGCACACTTAGTGGCTTGAATTCACAACAGTTTATTCTGAAAACAGTAAAAGTTTTGTCTTCAGAGCTCCAAGTGTGTCGGCTTGTCTCTCCTCCTCCTGAAGAAAAAGGACTTTTCACTCACCGAACCTCTTGTATCCAAAAGACTGTACTTCCTCCTCGTCTGCAAAGTCGTCTGTGTGACATAATCAGAAACATGATGTAAATAGGTCATGCTCACGCTATGGGGGCTGCGCTGTGTTTAAGCAGTCAGTGGGACTCCACAAACAAAACAGACAGAAACACAACAGTGCAGCTGCACAGAGCCAAGAACTCATAATGTTAGCCTTGAATACAGCGTAGAGTTTAGCAAAGTGGAGGCAGCCAGCGAGGCATTCAGCTGCAGATAGTGGAGCATCATCTGCAGTGTGTGTGTGTGTGTGTGTGTGTGGAGATAGGAGGTCCAGAGAACTGTAAAAGCCACAGGCTGCGGTTTCTCTGGGTTGTTGACAGTAAACTCTAATTACACTCTGCTGCACTGCACTGAGGACTGGGGCAGAGCTCAGAGAACATCACTGGTAATGGTAACCAGATGGGACCGAGGGGGGTGACAGGGGAGACAGGGAGGGATGAGCTGAGTGTGTGTTTGTTGGTGGGGGGTCAGAGGGGGTTTGACTGGATGAAGAGTCTCTGATGCCAACTCAATCAGTTATTTCACCTCAGTTTCTCTTGGCAAATGAATAAAATATTGTATTTTTTGATGCTACAAATGCAGCGTGTTGCTTTAGGTGGCTACTGGTTGGCGTGTAAACACAAGTTATTGAGGAAGAGGTGTTCAATGGTCATCATCAGTCATGCAGGATCTTTTCTGTAGCGCGATTTTTCAGAAAATGCATCTCTACCGCTTCTCAAATAATCATTCAACAAGTTTAATGTGGGATTATGTGGCATTTTACCGCATACACGGGCTAATTGTGCAAACATTATTTGCTCTTTTATAAACTTCAATGGGATGCAGCTAAGTGGTGGAAGAGAAGAAAAAGCTCTTCAGTATTTCACAACTTCTGCACCGCAGTACCGTAATGTCATCCAGATGTGCATCGCGCACCACAAAGGAATACGCGCAGTCTGAATTAAAAGTGTTATCTGCCAGTCTGGATTATAAAATGCACCGCTGCACGTAAAGGCAACGTACCTTTCATGGCGCTTTGTAACTCGTTGAGGACTGTAGAAGAGATGAGGACCCCTGTCACTTTCTGCGCATCTCAGCATCCAGTGCAAAAGTGTAAACTTGTTCCACGGAGAACGACACACGCTGATAACAGAAAGGATGACACTAAAAGTATGTCTTCATGTCTTTGGTTTAAAATCCCATCGTCTCTGTGCCTTCGCTCGCTTTGCTTCAGAGGAGTTGTTGCAGGAGTGATGCGATGTTCAGCCTTTTTCCAGCAGCGCTGCGCTGAAGGAGTGCGCTCTGGTGCCAGTGTAAAGGCTGTCCACACAGACCGACGTGATGTACTTCCGGTGTCGCTTTCAGAATTAAATCGTTTTGTTGCCGTAACACTAGAGAAAGCCACAGTATGTAGTAATTCGGTACAATATTTAAAAAAGAATCACTGTTAATAAAATAGTGGCTTTTTAACTCAATACACCCATACACAAACTCTCTATTAAAAGAATTATTTTCCATTTTTGGGTTATGTTATGTCGTTTGCTCTTACCTGGACATAAATAAGAATGACACCACTTTCACATTGTCTGTTTAATGTGAAGCTAGCAGCCAGCAGCTAGTTAGCTTAGCTTAGCATCAAGATTGGAAGAGGGGGAAAAGCTAGCATGCAGCTCTGCTGAAAGGCAACAAAATTTGCCAAACCAGCACCTCTAAAGCTCACTATTAAACACGATATTTCTTGTTGAACCAGCTAAATATGTTTTTTACATTTGCTTTTAGTAATGATTAAAAAAACAAGATAAAATATCTTAACTATATCTTGTTTAAATTAACATATGTGTCGTACGTAAATGTGCTTCTAGTGACTGTCAAAGCTCCACCACAGGGTCTGGCAGTAGCTTCATGGCTGTTAGCTTTACTGTTGTTTTTACAGTGAGCGGTGGACAGCCAGCAAACATTTGAAGCTACAGCAACCAAAAACAGTTCAATTACAAACATGAAGTCAAAGTGCAATGTCAACTAGAAAAAATGTCAAGGCTGCCATATTCTTCCTTCAAAACTGTGCTGCTATTGTTAGCTGCTAAGATAACTAGCTATCCTTGCTCTGTCTGGCTTCATATTTACTTTAGACAGTAGTTAGTAGGACAGTTTCAACCCTCTCAACTCACAGAAAGATTAAGAATATTTTTTTCGGCAAAATGTTTAACTCCCTCTTCTGGCCAACCTACAGGAACACTTATTTTTAAGGCTGGTGTATCTCGTTTCCGGTCTTTCCTATCTGTCTCTCCAGCTTTCTCTTTACAACTTTACATCGTCAACACTTCTAACCACAGCCGCGGTCTCACTCCGTCTTTTGAGGTCATACCAGTGACAGTCCCGTCCTCCCCTGCTGCGTCTCCCCCGGCAGGGACAGAGGAGGCGCGGGCTGCTTTCAACACCACAGACCCGCGAGGACGTCGTGCGGCGCTACAGCACTAATCCAGCCGGAGATGAGATTAAGTTACTGGGGGTTGATGGCAATCGCGTCCCCGGGTGAAAATCTGGTACCCATTAAAGATAATTTCAAAGTTTTGGGGAGGTGGAGCGACACTGAAACGGCGACATTTCAGCGCAGTTCCTGTGTTTTTACATTTTCACAGCTCATTTCCTTTAAGGATGAAAACTCACTTTCATATTCATATGATATTCCTTCAGGGCCATTTGACCTCTCTGTGGTACTCACAATCATAATGGGTTCATCGCGTGGTTTGGGGTATTTTATCAACTGTTTTATCACAATAATCTCATATTCCTGTAATACTGCAGAATGTACACATTTTCAAGTCATTTTTTTCCATTTACTCCCATTAAATGAGGGAAAAAAATTATTTCACAGCAGAATGATTTCAGCCAGCTTTTAATTTAATTTAATTATAAATTGCCTCACTTCAATGGCTATTTTTTCATTTGCATGAAGAAAATTGCAAAAATCACCCGATGAAGATGCATATTTTGGAATTTTAGTACTATATTATCTGTATCAGGCTTGATAGGTTTACCATGTGCTTTACATGTCTTCCTTGGTACCAGTGTTTGATATATACCAAACCAGATTTGCTTTGCTGTGATACATAATATCCTTCATAACTTTTTTTTTATAAGATGTTGTAAATC
This sequence comes from Chaetodon trifascialis, assembly GCF_039877785.1. Taxonomy (NCBI): domain Eukaryota; kingdom Metazoa; phylum Chordata; class Actinopteri; order Chaetodontiformes; family Chaetodontidae; genus Chaetodon; species Chaetodon trifascialis. The sequence goes on from NC_092073.1 coordinate 17,547,098, forward strand.
TTTGCATTTGTAATAGCAATAAATTCTGTTGCATAAAATGTCCGAGTGGCAGCCAAGACTGACCGTAATCTATCAAAATCAGACTGTAAGATTCACCGGCGGTCATTTCCCTTTAACTCCTCCAGGTGCAGTGATAATTTCAACAGTTCCTCTGTCCATAATCTCTCCAGCCCGCAGATGCAGATCACTGATCAAAGGCAGAAAACAGCTGCATCAAACATCAAAGAAATCAGACAGACTCACTCTGGTGTCCTCACGGTGCAGCTCAGTGTCGCTGGGTCACATGTACACTCGTCCACTTCAAACCAGCTGATTTACGGGGCAGAGGTACAGATAATGCAAACCGTCTCCGCTCTAAAATCCTCTCAGCTGCACAAAAAAGAAAACAAAAAACAACACAAACATCAAACTCGGATCTGTTTTTCTTCTCTTTGGATAGCAGAGCCTTCAAACCCAGGCTCAGTGCTAATAGCTCAAGTCTGACCCGGTCCACCACATATTAGATTCCAGACCAGCCTGGGATGATAAAAAGCGACTAATTACTTGTTTTCCTAAAGGCTTCAAAACTGTTATTTTACTGTCGGCTATAATTGGAGCAGCGGGCTGGTATTAGGGCTCAGATAGGGATCGTGACGAGCTGATAAAAAGCAGCTGAGGGTCAGGTATCTTACAGCCCTGCCCCTGCTGGTCCTCATTCAGGGGTTGGGACCTCATTTGCTGGGTCAAGGCTTTCAGCAGTGGGCCCAGATTAAGGGAGGGCTGAGAAAGCACACAGGAATTCCACATTTACCACGCCGCTGCCATGTTTAGATATCGTGATAAGAACCGCTCTGATTGTCCTGTGCGCTGCAGGAGAGAGTCGCTGGCGGTGGAGGCCAGAAGAACAGGAAGCAACGTGGCTTTTTCCTCATACAGTGCTGACACAGGATGATGGATGTTTTAGATTATGTCACCTAAGACCTTGCAGCGAAGTCTGAAATGGATCTGTACTGATAACAGGAAGTTCTCTGCTTCTAACTTTGCATTCATAGCATAAGATTTAAGGGGGGTAGTACGGTACCTTGTGGTATCCCATTGTCCCATCGTAGGAGATTTATTTAAAGTTACGAGAACTTCTTTTTTGGGCAAACAGTTGCTTATTGCAGTTACATAACAACTTCATCACTCATTTGGAGTCGTGTTTTTGATAAATTAAGTCAATATCCACTCTATTTTAGCTTTGTTTTGGCCTCTCCTGAGGGAAATATCTGCCTCGTTGGCTGCTAGATGCTCCATTATGTTCACCAGCTAGCCCCTTACTGTGTGTGTCTGCCATTTTGTTTTAGCGTACAACCAGTTTAGTGGAACTTTCCGTTGAAAGCAGCTGCCTGCAACAGCTGGAAACAATACTGTGAGAGCAGTGAACCAAAGCAGTGAAGTTGCAGGCTGGAAAACCAAAACAATGAGCTGAAAGATGCTAAAACGCTGAAGGGAACAGCAGACTCAGGCAAGACCTGTGCGGTCATGTGATCCACTGTTAATATGAAAATATTGAATTTAGCTACTTTAAGTAATAAAAAGTAAGTTTTATGAGTTCACTTGTTTTTTTAGTCAAGCTTGTGATGCAGATTACTGAAATAAATTTGACCTGGAGGATCAATCCATCAACTTCCAACTGTCTCTCTGTGCGCTCATCATGAATTGACATATTTATACAATATAGAGCCAAGTGAGAAAAAGCTGAATAAACAAGTGGAGAAACATAACAGATCCAGATGGTTTTGAGCAGTTCACGAGGGTCGACTGAGGGGTTTTATGAGCATGAAAATGATGCGAATCATATGCTGTGGCCTTCATATTCAGCAGACCTCAACCCAGCTCGACACCTATGGGAGAAGTTGGAGTGACATGTTGTTTCACAGATTGAGGAACTTGTGAAGCTGTGTGTGTAGTAGTTTACATGCAGTTTATTTCTTTAATCTGTCACCTGAAGAGGCTCTCAAGAGTTCGACCATGCCTTGAGATAAAGCAGGTAGAGCCTGAAGGACCACACAGCATGTGGTTTTGAGATCCATCAGTTTTAACGTAAAGCCTGCGTTAGAAATGTGAGATGTTGGGTTTGAAACAAGCAGGAATTCAGGAGGCAGGGAGGGTTTAATGAACGACACTATCCAGCTGCACCGATTCTGGGGCTTTGCTAACCACAAGTCACAATATCTCAGCCTCTGCTGCTTAAATCTGTCTCTCACAAGTCCTCTATGGACGTGCCATACTAAATCACAGAAACACCCCCTTTAAATCACAGCTAACCAACAAAACGTCCATGTGTGGTTTAGAGGCTTGAGTGTTCATATTGAAACCAGTACATCCAAAAATGTAAAACTCTACAGCATTCAGTATGCAGGACATGATGAGTAGTTAAAGGTAGAAGCTGCAAACACTCCTCTCCTCTTTCGTGCTTTTGAATTAGCATGCATATTTGCACATGTACATGCAGTCCTCCTGCTGCTCTCGTGGCCTACAATACAGAGCTTAGCAGGGACCATGCCAGTGAGTGCCAGGTCTCTGCGGGGAGCTCAGGCTTACTGTCGGTCTGATGGAGATTAGAGCAGAATGTTTTACCTGAGAGGGGCTCTGGAGTATGTTGGAGACAATTAAGTGAGATAGGCCTGCAAACAACCGAGCATGTAATGTTAACCGTGCAGTAAAGCCTGTCTTAAGCTAATCTGTAGTTATGCTGTGCGCGTAAGGCTTGATAATTCAAACACACTAATAGGATCTGTGCTGGTGAGTAGATCCATAAAAATAGAACAATCCTTTGAGGATGCAGGCGCCTCACTCTGCTCTCTCCGGCTCGACCTGCTGCTTTTGTTAGTTGTCAAGGTAAATCTTTCATACTTCTTTAAAATATTTCACAGTTAATTTCCTTCCTGTTTTACAAGGATCACCATAATTCACTCTTTAACACCTGGAGGTCTTTCTTCACAGGAAGCATCAAAGACAGCTCTAACTTTGCAGTAAGGTTGATTTTGGGATGTATGCAACCTGGAAAATACAGTTTTCAGTGAAAGTCAATGAAGATCAGAATTTGAATGTGAATCGGCATACAGGGAATTCGACTCCGGTGTAAAGCTTGAACTCAGTGTACTTGCATCAGAAAAAGGGACATACAAGCAGAATTAGCAGAGAAAATTACAATATGACATATTGATTTTATCTGGGCAGTTTGTGCTGACTCTGATTCATGTTATCAGTTATTTTTCTTTTAATTTTGTTGATTAATATTCATGCAAAGTATTATAATAATATGACAGTTGCCTGCTGTTGCTGAATGTCCACAGTCCACCTCTACAGGTGCTGGAACAGGACTACTCAACCTTATTTAGCAAAGATTAAAGTAGTCATGTGAGCTATTGTAATTTTCTAAATAAATTATAATAAGTAATTCAGCCGCACTATATTGTTGTTATTATCCTTGTTATGCAATGTGACACTTCAGCCTCTGAAAGATTAGACTGCGGTAGCTTCAGTTCACGGGATCTCTTTTGGTAATCATGTTTGTCTGTCTTGACCCTCATGTGATATTCTGACATTTTTGTCCACTGGGATAATTAGGTGCATGTTATTGTTTCATACAGTGTTTGTAGTTTTTAAAGGACCTCTAAATCAAATTACTTAAGAAACGGCACCACCTTGTGGCAGGTTACATAGCAGGCGAAACATTTGTTTGTATTCAGACCCGGTGCTTTGTGTTCCTCGACAGCAGAATAATGAGTCAGTTCTGCACTTTTCACAGAGTTCAAGACAAGATGAGGAGGCTGCTGGTTCAGATTCTTTGCATCACTGAAGTCCTGCTCTGTGCTGCTGATTCTCCACCACTGAACGAGGACACGCTGACAAGTGAGGCCTTCAATCATAGAGGACACTTCTCAGTGATTGTGGTTGCAGGACTGAATAACTGAATGTTGGTGTGTGTGTAGAGCTGTCTGCAGCAGGAGAGCAGTATGTTGATGAGGAGATAAAGCGGGCCTTACTCGGGGTGAAGCGGGTGAAGGAGGTGATGGAGAAAAAAGAGGAGAAGCACAGACATCTCATGGACGCCCTGAGACACAGCAGTGACAAGAAGAAGGTATAAATTCTGATTCTGTGATTGCAAATAAGCGCCCAGCATCTGCAAGCCTCCTGTATTTGCAGTGATCGTTCCTTATCAAAGAAACCCACAATCAGAACAGCATCAAGTCGGGCTGCATTTAAACACAATAACTTTCCACAGAAGACCTGAGCAGCTCCATGGCAGTCTTTGTGCATAACTCTGAAGCCCATCGCATATTTTCTGCCTCATAAAGACAAAGCCACACAAAGCCTCAGAGAGAAACCTCAGAGCAGACAGTGAATAATGCATGTGGGAGCAGGGCTGGTTTGGGGAGTCAGGGTGTAGTTTTACTGTGGCGAGGATAAATGAACTGTCTGTAGATTCATCTGTTTTTTGTTTTTTATATGCCATTTCAAAATAAAACTCGGGAGCTTTGTGCCAGGGCCCCAAACCGCATTCCCGTCCTGTCTGGCTTATTAAGAGGTAACGTATCTGTGACAGAATTTTCTGTTTTGGGGTTCCCTCAGGGGGCGATGCAGCTGGCCCGCGAAACAGAGCAGAAACTAGAGGAGGCTGAGCGGCAATGTCAAGACTTAACCAAATCTTCCTTTGAGGAATGTCGACCTTGTCTTGAAGATACATGTAAGGCCTTCTATACCTCTACATGTCGGCGTGGCTTCACCTCTTTCTCATTCAAGGTTTGACCCCAACATGCTCCTCATATAACTGTCTCATCCGTCATGATTAGAACAGTTAAGACTCATTTTCCAAACGTGGTGGCCCTTCTATGAATCTCTGCCTGCAGGTGGAGGAGTTTTTCAGGAAAATGGCCGCCCAGCTGGAAGCCACAGAGCAGGTTTATGATCAAAATGAGGAGAACGTTGGTCGCACCAACTCACCTGAGAACCAGGTCACAGAGGATGAGGCAGACATGGAGCTTCTGCAGGCAGATGCGTCGTTCAGCCAGCTGCTGTCAAACATCAGCCTCCTGCACAACCAGAGCGCCACTCTGGTCAAAAGGATGCAGCAGGTGTTCGGCCGCTCCTTCCTGGCGGCCTTCGACACGGAGCTCCAGCCCAGCCCACTGTCGGCCACGCAGGGCGGCTCGAGCGCTGCCTTCTTCGGGATGGTGGGTCTGGGTCACATCGTGGATTCAGTGTATGACTTTGGGAGGAATGTGCTCGAAGAATTCAGCTCCACAGTAGCTGATGTCTATGAGGAGGTACAAGAAGCTGAGGAGTACTTCCAGCCAACAAGCAGAGGTGTCTGAGCATTTGCTTTCACTTTATTCACTAACATATAAGGTAATGATAAGCTTTGTAACAGGTATTCCTGTGTGTTTATCTACAAAGATCCAGCATCACTCTCCGCTTTGGGACAGACGCAGAACAGATATCTGTGCAGACGACTCCGCAGACAAGCATCAGAGTGCTGGCAGCTCCAGAATTTGTGCGAGACGTGTGAAGATTATCTCTTAAAAGGTAAATAACTGCCAGATCTGATAATATCTTTGTGTTTGAAACAGTTATTCCAAAGAAGCTGAGAAAATAAAAGTCTACAGACGGGATTGCACAGTTTTTCTCTTGACTTTGATGCACGCTTCTCCATATGTGATCTTTTGTACTCACAGAGTGTCCCAGAGTCCAGCAGTTACACTCTGAGATGGAGGAGATGTACATGCTGCTCAACGCCTCCCGACAGCAGTACGACGACAGGCTGCAGCTGGTCCAGAGACACACAGCGGACACACAGCGATGGCTCGGCGACATGGATGACAAGTACGGCTGGGTCGGCCAGCTGACGGCCGGCACGGCGGACCCACACAACATCTTCAGTGTGATCGTGGTATGTTTGCAGCAACAGTGGATTTGTCTGCATTATCTTACAGTATTTAATTTGGGATCTTTTGACAGTTGCTAAGTGCCAAACGCGTTTCTCTTTGGCTGATAAATCACTGAGGATTACTGTTAAACCCATCTGCAACATGTGCATTTCTTCGCCAAAGAGAATTCAAATGAATCGTGTTATTTGAAGACTGTCACAGATAACAGGCTCAATCTCTAAAATGAATGAATAAGGTTTAAATTAAAACTCCCTGACTCTATACATAATACATTATGTTAGCTGGCGAGAATCTTATTAGGTGTTATTTTAAGTCTACCAGCTGTTGGCAGGTGAGCCAGAAAATTTGTTTTATTGCCATCATAAGAACTGATTCACTCAATCTGCCTTTTCAGGTGAATCCACAGCAACAGATGAAGAATCTCAGACCTGAGGCTGACAGCATCGTGGCTGTAACCTTACTGGACTCTGCCCCAATAACTGTCTCAGTCCCAGCAGAGCTGAAGGTGGATGACCCTGCTTTTATCCAATATGTAGCTCAGGAGGCTCTGGCTCTCCGTAAACGGCAGACAAGAGGTATTGATCCTGGCAGTGTTGCGGCTTAGTTAATTGTTTGGCTCGCAGCATCATCTGGCAGAGCTCCAAATTGAATTTGAGCAAAATGAATTGAGCTAATTTGAAACCGCCAACTTTACACAGTGACAAATCCCTGTGCATTTCTTCAAATTTAATCTCATTCTGAGCCACACAATGCAAATGGGATGATATGTTATAATCCAAAGTGATGAGGTAACTAAGAAACAATAAGGAATTTCACTCTTCACTGACTTCGTATTAAAAGATTAAATGGATCCACATGCACTGCAGCACTGCTATCTGTAACCATGGGAATATTAATGTGGGAATATATAATAATATATAACTGTGACTGACTTGTTGTGTTGACTTCTTCATTTTAAATTATGGTTAATTTTCTTTAAAAACTGGTTTTATTTCCCTCTTCTGGAGTAATGTGAGCATCCCAGTGTTCACATGTTACCTTCAGCTACTGACTGAGGAGTCCAGCACCAGTTGTCTTGAACAAATAAGCTGATCTTTTTTGTATTCTTGGTTGTGCAAAAATAAAACCTTGATTTTATTGTTCTATATTATCATATCAATATTGTTGGTTGAAATATATATTGATTTAACTGTACTGTAGTTATTTTCTTGTTATATAATGTGATGCTTGAACCGGAAAGAATAAATAAAATGAATTCCACAGTTATGATATTAAAATGTATCTTACATGTTACTGCATCACTACTAATAGTCTAATAGCTCAATATATAATAATGTAATAATGACAGAGCCCATTTTGGCTCCACAGTGACTATTTTTTACTTTTAAACTTTAAGCCCATTCTCTTGATAATATTCACATAGTTTCACTTGAGTAAGATTTTAGATACAAGAGTTTTGCTTGAAAGGAACATTTTAAAATGTTAGTATCGCTGCTTTTACTTAAATAAAAGGTCTTAATAGCATAATGGTAGAATAATAAATGCAACATTTCACAGGATGTATGTGAGTACTTTTACTTGATTATGTTTATTCATTTATTTCTATAATTGAATTATTATTTTAATTTATTTTAGGTAGACGGAAGTACTGTTAAAACAGTAAGTAAAGCTTTAGTGCTCCTGTTGAGGGCTTTTTTTGTAAAGCAAAACAGTAAGAAGCGCGCGTTTTTCGGTAGTCTCGCGAGATGTATTGTCAACCCGGAAGCAGACCCTGGCCCACTATTGGCTGTTCAATGAGGCGCGTCGGTACGTCAAAATCACCCGCGAAAGATTCACGGGTGACACACAACAACAGGACAGCTGTCTGTCGGTGCTGCTCAGAAATCACCTCCACTTTTCTCCACCAACATGCCCGCCACTTCAGAAATACACACTGAAGAGGTGCACAGGAAGGACGGAAGTAAGACGGAGGGAGAGACCCTCATGATGGCGGCGGAGGACAAGAAGAAGAACTTCGGTGTTTTCTGCGATGAGCGCGGGTATCTGGATCAGATCGAGTACATCATGCAGCACGGCCGCAGGAAGGGGGACCGAACCGGGACAGGAGTCATCTCTGTGTTCGGCGCTCAGGCCAGATACAGTCTGCGAGGTTTGCTAGCTTCCACTTTGTTTGGTACTTCATCTGTTTCCTGTAAATGTTATGAATACACGAAACAAAGTCGTGGAAGAAGTATTCACAACATTTACTGAAGTAAAAGCAATACCACCGTGTAAATACTCATTCATAAGAGTGCTGCATTGAAAATACCAGGAAGAAAAAGCACAGAAGTATCAGTGAAGTACATTATGCAGGACCGCCCTAAATACTGCTGGATGATAGTCATTCACGCATTAACGGGAGATCGTTTGAGCTGATTGATACACTGATCGGTAGTTTAATGAATCAACACTGCACATTTTTTTTATGGAGTGATCACGTTTTGTTTGTAAAATCTTAATCTGTGTAGAAATATGTGTAGTGGAGGAAGAAATGTTAATGGCGCTCAGGCGACAAACAGGAGCTGCAGTTCACCAAGTATGTTTCATAGTTTGTCCAGCAGGGGGCACCGACAGGCTCACTGATGGTTCATTATTCAGGCATTAACTGTCTCATACATAAATTATAATATTCAATGTGTTTGTCTTTATGTAGAAAGGTTAAAAAATCAGTTTTCTTTTTAATTCCCTTTTTAAACTCAAATATCTACATTGGTGTTGTCGTCAGTGAACCTGCTTCTGTTTATCTGTAGATCAGTTTCCTTTGCTGACGACCAAGAAAGTGTTTTGGAAAGGGATCCTTGAGGAACTGCTGTGGTTTATCAAGGTGAGGATGATAAGATTCACCCTTCTTTATTCACCCAAATGATTTTGTGTTAAAAATGGACTGAGCTGTTCTTTAAATTGTCTTTATTGTGTGGCCGCAGGGATCAACAAATGCAAAGGAGCTCTCAGCGAAAGGGGTGAAGATTTGGGATGCCAACGGGTCCCGGGCCTTCCTGGACAACCTTGGGTTCACCGATAGAGAGGAGGGCGACCTGGGGCCTGTGTATGGTTTCCAGTGGAGGCACTTTGGGGCCGAGTACACAAACATGCACGCAGGTACAGTTTGTCACAGCCAGATCCAGATTACCGTGCAGCGACGAGGCCTTTTGTTTTGTGAGTGTGTGTGTGTGTGTGTGTGATCTACTCAAGGTCAGTCCTATATGAAGGTTTCCACCCATCTGTCTTTTATATCATTTCATTTTTGACACCGAGCCTCCATTTCAGTTAAAACAGCTCGCGCGTTGAGCAAATGTGGATTTGGTTTTATGATCAAGGTCGTCTGGAAATGCCGCTGGCGGCAGTTAATCACTCAAAGTATTAGTGCGCATTTTAATTGGATGCCTTTTGCTCAGACTTTGTAAAGCCGTTGTGGGCAGATCTCCACTGAGAATCGCAGTTGTTAGGCTTCTGTTTTGACAACAGAGAGTTTCAACACAAAAACCACACAGCTACTCATGTTTGTAACCGTAAAGGAACAGTTCGACATCTTGGGAAATGCCTGTAGTCCCTCTTGTTGAGGCTTACATGTCTCTACGGCTGATATGCAGCTACAGCCAGCAGACAGTTAGCTTAACATAACGGCTAGAAAAATGGGACAACTGGGGTCACGTGCCTGACTATTTCCTGGTTGGGTGCATCTGTGGGTGCAGGAAATTACTTGGTGGCGCAGCAGGTAGTGCGCGTGCCTCACAACAAGAAGGTTGCCGGTTCGATCCCCGGGTCGGGCGGGGATTTGCATGTTCTTCCCGTGCATGCACTCTGGCTTCCTCCCACAGACCAAAAACATGCTCATTAGGTTAATTGGTGACTCTAAAATTGTCCTTAGGTATGAGTGTGAGCGTGAATTGTTGTCTGACTCTATATGTTGCGATCGACTGGCGAGCGGTTCACAGCTGGGATAGGCTCCAGCAACCCCGAAAAGGGATGGTTGGGTATAGACGATGGATGGATGGTCATATTTGGTATGCTACACACACAAAAGATTACTGAGCTTCAGATCTTCAGTGATCACTTTCATCCCCTCCCTCAACAGATTACACAGGACAAGGTGTTGACCAGCTGCAGAAGGTCATTGACACCATCAGAACGAATCCAGAGGACAGACGGATCATCATGTGCGCTTGGAACCCCAAAGGTGATCATCTGAAACCGCCTCCTAACAGCTGCAGAGCGCTCGTTAAACGCGTTAACGGTGACGCTCTATCGTTTTAATCTGCATCTTCTCGTGTCGTCGCAGACCTGCCCCTCATGGCTCTGCCCCCCTGCCACGCCCTCTGTCAGTTCTACGTGTGTGATGGCGAGCTGTCGTGTCAGCTGTACCAGCGCTCGGGCGATATGGGCCTCGGGGTGCCGTTCAATATCGCCAGCTACGCACTTCTTACCTACATGATCGCGCACATCACAGGACTCAAGGTGAGTCAGTCTCATCCATCTCATCCTTTAGCGTGGCGTTGTGCGCTCAGCTGGCGTCACCTCACCTGTCACGTGTTTTTCATTTTGTCCCTTCAGCCCGGCGACTTCGTTCACACTCTGGGAGACGCTCACATCTACGTAAACCACATCGAACCTCTCCAAGTTCAGGTGGGTCCGGGAAAGAGTTTCCTGCCTCTGCACGCTCTCCGCTCGACTGCACACTTAACACTGTCTAAATTTGCAGCTTCAGAGGGAGATCCGCCCCTTCCCCAAGCTAAAGATCCTGAGGAAAGTGGAGAGCATCGACGATTTCCGCGCAGAGGACTTCGAGATCTGCGACTACAACCCTCACCCCGCCATTAAGATGCAGATGGCTGTGTGAAAAGTCCCGCTTTCATGGCGATGAGGGAGAAATATGGTGGGTGTGGAAAATGCTGGAGAATCTATCATCGCACTGCTCTGTGTGTGCGTGTCTGTCACTCCATGTGTGGAAAAGACCACATCTATATGTATATATAATAAACCTGACACTTTAAACCACATTGTTCTTGCAGAAAGGTACAGTTTATGAGAAGTTTGATTACGTCAGAGGGAATGTTTTGGTTGTTTGGATCAAATGCCATTTAGATGTGTTTCACTTCCCGTCTTTTAAATAGTCAGTAGTCAGTAAGTATCTAATTTGTAAATAAAGACTTAACATTGTCAGCTTGTTCAGAATTGTTATTTTCCCAGCAGGAGCCCAGCAGCAAAACACAGCTTAATATGACAAAAGTCTGAATTCAACAGCGTGTGCTGCACTTCTACTGCAGCAGTTTAAAATGATTACAGCTAATTAGTCACTTAGCCGAGTCTAGTCTCGAGCCTAAAAGCCTTAATGTTGAAGTGATTTGTTTATGTGCAGCCTCCATACAGCTCCTTCAGGGTACTGGTGTCTCTGCACTGATGACTCCAGCATCTCGCAAGAATATCCTGGATCCTGAGAACAACGAGCACACGTACTCAAACGAGCAGCCTGAGGCAACGATTGTCGACGTAAAGAAGCGACATTTGCTTTTCAGAGCGATGCAGAGATTTTTTTTTTTTTTTTCAAGTGGTATTTTGCAGCTGTGTTTTCATCTTACCCTGGGGGGCATGTAGTGGGCGTCGTGAATCACCACAGGACTGGTGAAGTGTTCGTGCAGGTGATCTACATATTCACACATTCTGGAAGGGAGAAAGTAAGCAGAACAGAAAAACTGATGCTGATGATGATGATGATGATGATGATGATGATATATGTTTATCAGGTACAGTCGAGATCCGACGGGTGACAAAAACAAATCCTGCTCATACCGGTCGCTGAGACTTCCAGAGACGCAGATGTAGTCAAACAGAATGAGATGCTGGACCAGCTCGCAGAGACCGACTCCTCCGGCGTGAGGACAAACTGGCACTGGGTGGAAAAACATAGTATGTGCATCAGAGGCATGTTTTCATTACAGTCTGGGTATGATGATGCTATGGAGCCCTGCAACTGAAAAAAGGGAAGTGAGAGGTTTTCAGACGCATCAGAAATATGACTGAATACATCAATAAAAACAAAGATGAAAGATAAAATGAACTAGTGGGAGATAAATAGAAGAAGTTTTGATTTACATGTTGCAGGTACAGGACAAAAAGAAGGTTTTTTTTGTCGATTGTAGGTTAAAAACACAGTATAAAGCTTGATATTTCTTTTCACATTGTTTGTTAATGACATATATTTTCGACTTATCTGATAACCTTTAACTCCCTTTTGCCGCTCCATACTTTACTCTTGTGTGATTTGTGGTTTCATGAGTTGTACCCTGGAACTTGTGAGCCATCAGCAGCACAGCCAGGTTCTCGTTGACGCTGCCCAGTCGACAGCTGTCTATCTGGACAAACTGCAGGGCCGAGGCCTGGAGGAACTGCTTAAACATCACCCTGTTGTGACACTGGAGAGGAGACAGTTACCCGTGTTACCTACTGTATAAATACTACAAGTATCAGTCAGGTTACATGTACACTAGAACAAACTGACCTGCTCTCCTGTTGCCACTCCAATCCCGAGTGGAGCCAAAGCCTAAAACAACAAAATCAAATATCTTTTATCAGCCTTCAAACCTTGGATGGATTACTGAACGGGCCTACTGGGCACAGAGGGACAAAACTTCAAAACGCATTCAAAACCACTAGAACAGGATGCAAAAATTACTACAAAGAGACAAACATGACCACCAAGAGATGCACAATAATGTTAAAGACGTGTACAACAACCACCAAGAGACAAAATGACAACAAAGGGAAGCAAAGCAACTTTAAAGAGACCACAAAGAAGCACAGAACAACTAAGAAAGAGACACAAAATGACGAGAGAGAGACAAGACAACCACAAAATGATGACAAAAAGAGACACAAACCAACTACAAAAGGACATAAATTGAAACTTCAAACTTCTCTCTCACCTTGGAGATGGCAGCGTGACCCAGGATGTCATCTGGAGACGTGGGCTCCTCGATCCACAGAGGTCTGAACTCAGCCAGGCTCGACACCCAGCTGATGGCCTCGGCTACGTCCCATCTCTGGTTGGCATCGATCATCTAACACAGAAACACTTTGGTACGCTGTAATCTCCCAATGTAAATACAACGGTGGGGGCGAAAACAACCGTACCAACGTGTTATTTGGTCCAATCATCTGCCTTATCAGGCGGCACCTGCGTATGTCATCCTGAAGATCAGCGCCGACTTTCACCTTGAACTTGGTCCAGCCGCTCTTCAGTGCATCTGTGCAGAGCTGCAGAAACACACAACTCACATACAGTACAGCGGCTATTTGAATAGGATTTGTCCAGCCTGAGAAATGATGTGTTTTAGAGCCTGGAGACCTGTTTGAGCTGCTGGTCTGAGTATCCGATCCATGCGCAGGAGGTGGTGTAGGCAGGATAACCCTCGTTCAGCATCTGATGCTCTGGCAGAGGAGGAGAAGTGTGTTTTAATAGAGCACTCACTGAGTGCAGGGGGATATTACGCAAGCTAAAAGCACCCCTGTTAGTTTCTAAAGAGGCAATTTTGTTCTGCAAAATCCCATTCAGCCATGTAATTAATGAGTCTTTTTAGTGTGCTCACCTCTCTGCAGCTTGCCCTCCTGTGCTTTCACAAGTATGTCTGAATGAGAAAAGAGAAGCAGAACGAGTCTGTGGCTCTGACTACAGACGAAGGGATTTCGTTACCCAAACTGTACCAGACATACACTGCACGTCACAAACCGGCCTCACCTAGCGCCTCCTCCTCCGTGAGCACATCGGTGATGTATCTGAAGTCAATGCATGAGACAATCTGCTTGGGATCCTGAATTGGCACATGTCAGACATGCTGTTTGTATTGTGATCACATCCAAAAAAGCAAGGATCTACGTTTCCTGTGACTCACCATGTCAGCGAGGAGCTTCCACAACGGCTGCAGGAAGACAGTGACATCAGGCTGTGAGTCATGAGGTGTCATACTCGTGGAGGGAAAAGGTGTTTTTTTTTAATAATGCTGGCCTCACCTTGCCCTCCGCTCTCGCCCACAGGTCCCACACAGCGTTCAGGACTGCAGCAGTGGCCAGGTGGATCACTCCCTTCTCCGGGCCGAGCTGCTCCAGACCAGAGTTGAATGGCAGAGTTGAAAAAAATTTGACCACTTTTGCACAGTTAGAAATAGCTTTTTTCTTATCTGAAGAGCCTCTTCTGCACACACCTGCCACTTCTTGAAAAAACTCGATTTGTCACGTTATCTGTCTTGGCCCATCTGTCCAAATCAAGACTTTGGCCAGAGGACATCGAGCAGCAGTGGCTTCACCTTTACCAAACTGGATTTATGTGGCTCTTATTTTTTGGATCTAATTTAGTGTTGTGAATCATAATGTTCTGGGTGAGGAGACAGAAGCCAGATATCTCATTGAAATGAGAATAAAGGAATCATTGCTGATATAAGAGGATGTGAATCACTCTCCGTGTCCAAATACAGCAAGGTGCTGTGACCGTGAAAGATAACGTTAATGTTAATGTTATTATATTGTTATATTAAGAGCCATTTCTCTCTGCTTGTTCTTACCCATCTCATCTGGCCATCACTGGTCAGGAGGCGGTAAAATCCACGGAAGTCGCTCACAATCTCCTCCAAGGTTTTCCCAACAACCAGTCCTACCAGGGCCTCCACAGCACGCACCACTGCGGGGTTACAATCGATAAAAATCAGCCTCTTTTAGGATGAAAGCTCAACACAGCTTTACAACATTAATACAAACACCATTACCGTTAGACAACTTTACTGGACTTGACTCAACTGTAGTAGTTTAGTCTTTGAGGCGAAACTAAAATCAATTGTGTTGTTTTTCATTACCACAAGATGGCGGTGTGCGGCCCAACAAGCACGTGAGAAATGATGTTACCTTACCGTAGAGTCGGAATCCGGGGAACTTTTTCCAAACAAACATATAACATTTCGTTATTAAATAGTTTATTTGCCATCATGATATTTTTGTTTCTGTATTTTCTGTGTTAATGGTTTCGCTCTGCTTGTATGAGCAAAGCACATGCTAGTTATTTCTGTGGAATATTATGCATGTCTCTAAAGTTTAGGAATAAACCAGTAGTGTTTTGGCATTGAATTTAATTAGTTGATAAATATATATAATTACTGTCGCAGCCAACGTCGATTTCGTTCAATTCACAAATGCAATAATTGGAATTTGCAAGAAGTTCGATGCGGGAATTCAAAATTCGGAGTTTATTTTGAGCACTTGAACGCATCCGCAACATTGTAATAAACAGCTCGTGCCGTTGAGCTGGTCGCGTCATAAAGGTGCGTTTCGGGGGCTCATGGCCTCTCCTGTGCAAATCTTACCAATCTCTGTCCCTTTTCCCAAAGTGAATGTGAGGCCGAAGCCTTTCAACCCGCAGTCCGTGTCGATGATCACATACGCGGCCGAATAATCCGGGTCAGTGTGCTGCAGTGTGGAAAGTTACAGCGAAGAAAGGTCTCACACTTTGCGCCAGTTTAGAAATGAAATGCAAACACATAAATCTTGATTATTAACTGGAGCGACTTCCTTACCATCGCATCTGAGCCGTGTTGCTCCAAAGACGTCGGGAATCTCACATCCCTGACTGTCAAATTAATAATTTTGTGCAACATTGTGGCCGAGTTAACATTTGTTTGGAGTAGTTTCCTCTTAAGTGAGCTGCAGAAGCTCTGCTGAACCCACCCACCTCAGCCTGTCAATGGTTTAATCATTTTCCAGTTTAAAGAGACAAATCAATTCATCCAGTTCAGAGAAAAAATAAATAAATACTGGACTGTAAAATCACGTTTTTATTGTACAGATTCGCTCAGATGAGTCTCCACCCACTACTTCCCTCCCAACTAGGTCTGAATTTCACAATCTTTTATTAATCATCTTATAAAATGAGGATTTTATCATAACAGAGCCCTCCTTTACAAGCCCAGGCGTCAATTAGTGTTATTCCCATGATAATATTGTCCCAGTGAGTCGATACAGGAGCAAAATGCAAAGATAAAATCACTGTAAAAAAAACTGTAATCACTGCAATACAAACAGTCTTTGTGGAGCCACCTCAGATTCGTGAACATAAAAGAGTCCGAAGTTCTTCATCAGTCACATTTTAGAAGATAAAATGGTTGTTCCCGACTCATTTGGTGGCTTTGATCATGATTTCCACTTCCAGAAAGAGTTTTATAGTCTGCAAAATCTTCCTGTTGGCAGAAATTTCATGTGTGATGAGTCAGTCCGGCTCGGCAAGAAGCCACAAGTCCACGAGTCTCATCACCGTTTAACTCACTGACCTGTTATACAGGCTGTCTTTGTGTAAGCACGTCTCTGTAGCGATCACAGTGAGATTATACAACCCAGGCAGCGAGGGACAGAAAGCATTATGACAAAAACCTCATTGGAGATTTCTGCATGATGATGGACAGTTGGGGAAGTCTCCAGACGATGCTGTAAAACCGCGTCCATGTGATATGAATAAATTGCGATAATAAAATCTTATGATAGCAAATGAACAGAGAACATAATATTGAAAAAAAATGCATTGCAGAGGATTAGAAAGGCAGAAAAAAACATGTCACAGTCTCACTCCAGTCATTCATTTGTAAGAAATAAAGAAATGTGGCTGATTAAATGTACCTAAGGTTAAGCTGTGTGGGATTTACTTTAAATATTCACCGTCAAACGGACTGTGATGATGACCATCAGCCCCCTGAGAGCTTCTCCCTATCACTCCAATATATTATCTCTGTTAATAATTTATTGTTTTGATGCATAATTTACCAATTCACCACAAACCAATAATATTTGGAGGCAAGTGGAGTGTGAGATCTCCACGTTGGACCACATAGTGAGCCCCAACAGTTGGACTGCTTTTCTACAATATGTTATTCTGCTGCGAGGTATTATCACAGTACTTCACAGCAATACACGGCAGCGTGTTTAAAACAGAGCTGAAATTAACTCTAGCTCAGTCATCACTGTACATTATCGAAAAATCCACATTAAAAATCAAACGTTTCACACAGCAAAGACTTTTAGTACCATGAATCAAAACAAAAAATGAAAATGAAATGGTGGTGGACGCTGAAAGCAAAGACGAAAAAGTGGGTAGAGCGAGTAGTGGTTTGTGCGACTGGTTGGCCTGGTTTCCAGTCGACTTTTTATAGTCGAATAATTAAGAGTTCAGTCGTCTCTCTGCCGTGAAGCAGGTCTGCTCGAGTCCAGGCGGCTATAGGTTCTCTCCAGGTTGGTACTGCGGCTCTGTGGCCGTGAAATAGTCCTCTAGGAAGGACTGGAGGTACTCGAAAGTGGGCCTCTCGTCCGGATCTTTCTTCCAGCAGAGCTTCATCATCTCGTGCAGGGACTCGGGGCATCCCTGGGGGCAGGGCATGCGGTAGCCTCGCTCCACCTGCTCCAGCACCTCCCGGTTCACCATGCCTGAGGCGGAGACACGAGACACAAAGGACCGTCAGAGCTTTTAATCACTTTTCAGGCTTTTTTTAGGTTGCTGGAATAAAAAAAAGAGGAACGGTAATGACACAAAAGAGAGAAGGAAACTCGAAGGGGTTTGTGTGTACGTTAGCCAGACTATAGATCAGATTAGGGCTGCAGCTAATGATCATTTTCTTTATTGATCTATCTCCTGATTTTTTTCAGTTTTTGTAATATAAAATGTAAAAAAAAAAAAAAAAAAAAAAGGTGAAAAATGGCCATCACAATTTCTTAGTTCAGATAGCCTGGTTGTGCCCGAACTTAACAAAATCCACCTACCAGCATCTCTGAAGACCACTAATTATCACGTAATGTCTCTTTTGTTTAGTCTGTACTAAAACCTAAGTGTAAGATGTCTCTGCTTGTTGCCAGGCAACCTCACGTCTTCAGAAAGGCACTGCACTCGGGCGGGTAGGTGGCTAGCTAGCTGGCTAGCTAATGTGCTATTTCCTAGCCGTATATTCAGTTGGTGTGTGGCGTTGAGTCATGTGAAATGTTAATTCTGAAGGACTATGAGTGAACACTTTGGGTCAAATATTGTAGCTCGGATGAATTTACTGTTTATCAGTGTACAAATGACCAAGATTAGCTAGCTATCATTGCTGTGACAGGGACGTAATGGGAACATGTTATCATCATAAGAAAAGGGGGTGGTGTTATCTGAAGTGGATCCCTAAAACCACACTGTCATTCTTACACTTCAGTTTTTGGACGGACTAAACAAATGAGACATAACGTGTTGAACAGTGATCTCTGGAGATGCTGATAGGCAGATTTTGTTACCTTTGGACAGAGCCAGGCTAACCATTTACTCCTGCTTCTGGAGTTAATGGGCTGCATAGCTGCATATTTAGCGCACAGACGTGAGAGAGTAGCGACCTTCTCGTATAACTTCCTGCACGAATGTGAATGTGTGTATTTCCCAAAAGGTCCAATTATTCGTTAAAACAATTATCAAAAGATTTTTTTTATTTTCCCCTCGATGGACTAATCTATTAGTGCTTTCAGGGCTACATCTGATCGAAAGCAGAGCTGTGTGAATGTGGTGCAAAACACTGCAGGCACCGCTCCCCAGGGCAATATCAGCCTGGCAGATGGTTATAAACAAGAGTGGTGTTCAATCTCCTGATCGTCCTCCACCAGATGGTCCCGTCTAATCTCAAATGTGCGTGTGTGTGTGTGTGGGTGTCACTGTTCCCCCTGCAGAGGCATAAACAACCAGCGCAGACAATGTCAGACAGCTTCGCTTCATCCTCCGACATTAACGAGCACGCCAGCTTGACGTCTGCTGACAGACTGAAAACTGATAACTCCGGCCGTGAGTCACCGCCCTCCGACAGCAGTTTGAACGTTTCTTTCGCCACCACCGGTGAGTGTGAGTGTGTGTGTGTGTGCGCTGTCACTGTCACTCACCTGGATAGGGCACTCTGCCTTTGGTGACGAGCTCGGTGAGTAAGATCCCGAAGGACCAGACGTCTGACTTGATGGTGAAGCGGCCGTACAGAGCAGCCTCAGGGGCCGTCCATTTAATGGGGAATTTGGCTCCTGTATGTGATGGAGACAAGAGGGGTGAGTTGATTCCACTAGAGGGCGCAGGCCTTCATTTCATGCCTCGTTTCCAGGAAATCACGATGACCAAAGTGACCCACGATGACATCATTAAGATCACATCATTATTTTGGTATTCTGGTTCATACAGGCTTGTAAAAGCAGCTCAAAGAAAAGTCCCACAAGGCTCAAATTTGAGATTTGAGGGATACAGTTGAGAATAAAGGACATTATTAAGGATCTTGTGTTTATAGGGTCAGCTCACTCATGTTAAAACAAGGTCTCTAGTGTGGCTTTCCACGTGCTCAAGCATGACATTATGTTCTTTGGAAATGTTTCTTTGTCATCAGCTTAAATGACAAGTAGATCATATTTTGGTAAAGCTAAGTAATCCAAAAATCTCGCCGTGAGCGGTTTTCATTGTCTTCTTGTAAATTCCAGACATGAGTGGATAAATCAAAGTAACCCTGGGACTGGAAAGAGATGTTGCCTCTGAATGTTTTAAACACAACCTTTTCAGTGCTTTGAGCATCTTAAACATCCCATTCGACACTGAAGTTCATTCATCTTCTGTTCTGCCGACAGCACTGCAGTCACACCCCTGCAGCGGCTAAGCTAACGTCGTCACTCTCAGCCTTTTGTCAGATCTGTGACTGAGAAACTATTGACGAGCATCTTTTATGTCCTCTCCAATGATCCTCGTTGGAGCATCATCTGCAGTTATTCTTTTTTACGGCCGCTTCATGAGTTTTTCTGCGATGCTAACCAAGCTAGCCTCTTAATCCTTCATTGAATACAATACAAAAGACTAGAAACATGGCTTATTTTTTTTAAATAATGTTGGCAGCCTTGATTCTAGCAGTCTCCAAAAGCTGGTGGGTAAGTGTTGGGTCTAGAGCTGTAGCGCCTCTCCTGGTTCAGTGGGCCTGTGGGGGCTCTCTGGCTCAATAATATTAACTTGTGTGACTGTGGACTCATAGTGTTGTTACAAAACATTTGGTCCACTAATTATTTCTGATTTGACTATATATTTAAATTGTTGTCCAGTGCTGTTTTTATAGTCCAGCTCCTACCTTCAACCTTTATTTGAAGTGTGTTTGGCTCACTGCATAGATGTTCACCTACACACACCTATGGTGACAGCAGGAGACCTCCACTGTATTATGTTGGAGGCAGAAATAAGTAAATAAAAGCAAACTTCTCCACTTAGATGCCGCTACAGGTAAGGTTTTGGGTGAAGCAGCCCTTAAAGGAGCAGACACGTTCGCCCAGCGTGTGAAAAGCGCAACTAATCAGAGAGAACAGGAGCATCTGGTTTCCACTATTAACCTAATTCACCATGATAGGAGACAACGGGGAGTCGCCCTTGCTGTGAGGTCACTGCGCTGTCCATTTCGACCCGGATGCCTCATTCACCTGTGACTCATACAGTCTGTGTGTGTGAGTGTGTGTGTGCCCACCTTGCCTCGCCGTGTACTCATTGTCCTCTATCAACCTGGCCAGACCGAAGTCAGCGATCTTGCACACCAGGTTGTCTCCCACGAGAATGTTAGCGGCACGCAGGTCCCGGTGGATGTAGTTCATCCTCTCGATGAAAGCCATGCCGTCAGCGATCTACAAACAAAACATTTGACAGCATCTCACGACGGCTGCTTCGCCAAACAATTTTTAGCTTCTCGCACTCCTCTCATCCAGCCCTCTGTCAGGCACAAAGAGGAGGCTAATATCGACAGAACAAAAGCAAAGCGGACCAAATCTGGGAGAGGAAGACATGTTTACCCGAGGCTGTCGTTCTTTTTTTAAAACCACGGGCTTAAAATAGAGCTTAAAGGAATGATTCACTGACACAAATTCGGCTCTCGTGAAACAAAAATGCAGATATTTGGTTTGTCTCACCTGTGCGGCCATGTCCACCAGCAAGGGGAGCTTCAGGAATTTGCCGTCACCCTCTTTGAGGAAGTCCAGCAAGCTTCCTACAAAAACAGAAACAGAAGTCATAAACGCAGGACAGCCAAGCTATACTGGAGAGGCAATAAAAGGCCCGTGATACCACCTGCATGCTAATGTACTGCTATATGACATGTTACATATTTCAATTTAGGCCTGGGTCTTCACCATATCCTAGCTGGAAAATTAAAGTGAATATTAAATGAAGCTTTGCAGGGAATTGGTATGCTGTTCATAGTGGCATCGAACCACTAGTGTTCCTTTAGTGCCTGTCAGAGGAGGCTTTTCTGCAGGAAGAGCAGCAGAACTGTGGAAAATACTACAGCAGTTGCTCTATGAGATCACAACACACAGCGGATCAGCAAGATGCAGGCATTTAGACACGCATGCACACACACGGAGGCGTATGTCATAGAGTTAACATTTACACACACATAAATCTAATTACGCATAAAAGCCTGAAAAAAAAAAAAACGCATTGCAGCTGACGCTACGAAAGCCTCCCACAAAACTACTGCAGTTTTCAATTAAACATCCCAGTTTCAGGCTTCAGGGAACCACAAGGGACCCTCAAGGACTTTCAATATGTAACAGCATATTAATTAAAACACCTGTAAAAATTTACATTTTTCCTTTAAGGAAATCACCAGGCGCATGTCTGACATCAGCGCCTTGCCTGAATGACTGAGGCTCAATTTGGTGCCTGAAAAGTCTAAAGGCTTGATGTTGTTTTGCTTTTCTTTAAAAATAGACCTCGTCAGTGTCATGTAACAGGAAACAGCTGAGTCTTGTTACTCTCCAGGGCAAAGGGTTCCCAGAAAATCAGTTTAATTGCTAATCAAATATACCCATCTGAAGCTTGTAATAGCTTTTCAGGTATGTTTCAGGTATCCGTGTGTACCTTTGGCCATGTACTCTGTGACGATATAAATGGGCTCCTCAGACACCACAGCATAGAGAGGCACCAGTTTGTCGTGTCTGAGCTTCTTCATGATCTGAGCCTCTTGGAGGAAGGCCTCGGGCGACATGGTGCCCGGCTTTAGCGTCTTTATGGCCACCTTGGTTGTGCCGTTCCACGTGCCTGCAGAGACAAAGACAGGGGGAGAAAACGCCCACAGGCCGCAGGGGTAATCAGTGTTGTTAATGGGGTGGGAGCAGGACAATATCATTAATTAGGTCTTGTAATTGCTCAGACATGTGCTGTCATGCATGCTCTCCTCGCAAAAATATCCCTGGGATGAGCGCATGCACGCTCGCGGTTCAAAAAGGAACAAATAGATTTGTCTGGTCCTCCTGAGTGAGATGATCTCTGGAGACATGCAGAATACAACAAACAGAGGAAGCGACTGCAGGAAGTGGATAATTCCCCAGTTTGGACAAAAATAGACACAATAAATATAGGCTTCAGACTGTTTGTGTGTGTTCAATTTATGCGCACGATGTCTGCATTTCCTGAGTAAATCTGGGCTGATCTCGTGTTTCCACATCTACATTAATTACAGCTGAACGCTAAACAAATGCACGACAACAGACAGAATTTTCTCAGCATGTTCCTGCGTGTATTGTCTGCCTCGCTCTTACCCATCCAGACTTCTCCGAAGCAGCCCTGGCCCAGTTTGAGCTCCAGTCTCAGGGACTCCCGGGGGATCTCCCAGGCATCTTTAGCAAGCCCCTGGGTCTGAGGCTTGACTGTGGGGCACACCGTGGTCAGCCTGTGGCAAAGCCCGTCGGCGTGCTCTGTGATAAAGCGAGACGCGGAGATGAAAACGCTACATTACACCCAGCAGCGCCACACACACCCACATGAGTCTTTGAACCAGCAGGATGCAGCTTTTTAAAGCCAGTCTCTTTCATGCATCGATTCACTCCATTTGATATGGATTAATTTATACTGTTATGCTAACTGTGATGAAATATAAACCAGATGAAGTGGCTTTTTAACACAACAAAACCTTTAACCTCAACCTTCCTCGGGCTGAAGACGAGGAGGGAGGCTCAGAATCATAACTGCGCCACCAACTGTTATTAAAATTACAGGCTATTCATCTCCCTTGGTAACAGTCTGGGACTTATTGCAGGTATCACAGGAACCTGTGTGGTGGCACAGAGCGGCGGGCGTGACTGAGAGTAATTTCCAGGTGTGATGAAAGACTGCGATGAATAATGAATGAGTGAAGACAGAAAAAGAGGGCCAGCCGAAAACATTGCACATGGCATACCTGTGTAGTGTTTGACGAGCTTCTGCAAGGTGTCAAACTGCGCCCGTGTGGTGATGTAGTATCCCCCGTTGTCAAGCTTGCGGATCTTGTAGTGTTTCACATTGTCTCCTTTGGCTTCATCCCAGTCTCGTATGGAGAGAGAATAAGCACCTGGAGGAGACGAGGGAAATGTTCTTCATCCGTATAAACAAGAGTGTCAATGATTGGACCGCGTGACGCCTGAAAAATTTGCAAGACGCTGGTTCCATGACTATTTTTTACTGCTGGAAATTCCCATTTATCTTTCAATGATGTCTTATGTTCTACCACTCTGTTTATTAAGAAGCGATCATCACCTTTAGTAGTTTCACTTTCTCGCACCAGGAAAGTTCCTCGATGGTTCCCTGGATTCAGCAGCAGCCTCTCTGCATCTTTGCGTCCCATTTTACCAAAGTACCACCTATGAATAGAAAGCATTGACTTAAAAAACCTGCCAAGCTCAGCGCGTCGAGCGGTGACTCAGATGCTGAAAATCAGTCACAGCTTCACTAGATGTCGCTGCTTAGAACATCAAAATCACGTTCTGAAGCTTAATCTGGTTTGTGAAGCTGTTAATATTTGGACTGTGTGTTTGTTGCAAGTGAGATCACACGAGTGTCATCTGGCACAGTCGCTGTAGGTGGAGTAATGAGGCTATAAGGGGGCCTTACTCTTCAGCCTGGATGGAGTCAGCAGGGGCCACGTAATTGCTCGGGATGTAGCCTTTCCTCCCGGTGTTGATGGAGCGAGCCTCCCACCAGTCTCCTTCTCTGCGAGGAGGACAATGACACAGGAGAGATGAGACAAATGACTCGTTCATTTAACACTCAACCAGGTCCTGGTACATCCTGCTATGACTGATATTCTGGGTGAAAACTGTTTAATAACTGTTAATAATTAATAATTTAAAGGTTTAAAATTGACCTCACATTTATTTAAGCCTCCATATTTGATGCAAAAACTGTGAGCATGTGAGGTGGGAGTGGAAAACATGGTCACACTGGGGGTTGAATGAGACTAATCTACTTTACATCACAGTGCTATAACCTCAGGCGACAACTTTGCCACAGCATGAACGAAATAAAAGAATTCACAGCGCTGTGCAGAAAGCCAGCATCAGGAAACAAGTTGCAATCAAACTCATTCATGAATCCAGATACACAAGGAACAGGTGCGGTTTGGGATAACAGTGTGAAAGCGAGGCATCTCGTCACCCCTGCTGCACCGGAGAGACGAGGAAGACGCTTACGTATTGTTGATGATCTGGAAGCGGTCTCCTTTTTTAAACGAAAGATCATCTGATGTCCGAGCTTCATAGTCATACAAGGCCACGAAGAACGTAACACCACCTGAATACACAAAAACAGGCCCGTGTGTAATGATTAAACAGCTCGGGAGCTTTTAAAAGTGAGTAAACACATAATAGCAGCAGAGGACATCATGATGCTGCAGAGGGACCATATCAGGACACAGCAGGTTTGCTTGTGTGTGTGACTGTTTAATGGCCAATTAAAGTGGATAAATCTGTCTCCCCAAGGTCCAAGAGCTCATACTGTATTGATTTTCTTTGGCTTGTAATTTATAAGTATGAGTACTTCCCCTGCATGGAAATATGACCGCGACTAGACTCTGCAAAGACAGACAGAAGCCAAAGGAAAGTCAATACATCAAACCTGTTTGTAATAGAATAATTTCCCTCATAATCTACGAGTATGAAACATGTTGGTACAAGGTGTTAACATGAGCTCAAATTAAATATTACAAGACAGTCAATTCTGGTATAAATGGACTCATCCCTCCATCCCATGCCAACATCCTGTAAAACACTGGCGCCTACTGTGCAGCCACACTTCCAAACAGATGACATTCATATACCCACCACTGACAACAATGCTGTCAACAGTAATCTCATTATCTCCTGTAGAAAGCAAATGCCATGGCAGTGCCACCTTCAGCCCCCCTCTGAGAGCAGATAATCCAACATGGAGGAGGATTACAACCTAAATCCCACTGAAACAGGAGGGTTCAATCTCATCTCTGTGCTCTCAGGATCACTCTAAGCTGCTCAGGCACGTTTATCAGAGTTGATCGCGGGACCTGTGTTACATCTAACAAGGAAAAGCTAGTTAAAACAACAATGACTGGGGCATTAGGGGCGACACCTACATGTCGGATCAGCATACTGACCGAGTTAAGATCAGTGTTAAGTATGTTTACATGTTTTAGCCCATTTACTGTTTACTGTAATACGAAGCACTTACACTTTACATGACCACTCTCCTCAGCTAACGACATGCTAGCTATGACATTTTGGTGCTTACTGTCGTGTGGCCACGCACACTGGTGAGAAAATCATGAACCACACAACAAAAAAGACAAAACTGGATGAAACAGGAGTCCACAGCCATGCTAACAATTCACAGAGGCTCTACTTATGTGGGCGCTGCCTCCCATTGAGCTCCACGCTAACAACAGCATAGCTAACGTTGTCACAGTGAAAGTGCTAACATGCTAATGTTTAGGTGGTATATTTACCACGATCAACATCTTAGTTCAGCCTGTGTTGGCATTGTAACATTTGTTAATTAGCACTAACCATAAAGTAGGACAATGGCAATGTCATTTTTGCAGATGTTTGTTCATAAATTAAAGTTTCAGACAAAGCAATAGTGCTAGATGCTATGCTAGGTGCTAATAGATCATCAAAGTTATTACAGTTCATCCAAAGGAGGACATGTCCATCCATCCATTTTCTATGCCGCTTATCCCTTTCGGGGTCGCAGGGGGGCCGGAGCCTATCTCGGCTGTCAATGGGCGGGAGGTGGGGTACACCCTGGACCGGTCGCCAGCCGAATGCAGGGCACATACACACAACCATTCATACTCACACTCACACCTAGGGGCAATTTAGAGTCACCAATCAACCTAATGAGCATGTTTTTGGTCTGTGGAAGAACATGCAAACTTCACACAGAAAGGCCCGACCCGGGAATCGAACTGGCGCCCTTCTTGCTGTGAGGCACGCGCACTACCTGCTGCTCCACCGTGCAGCCCAGAGGACATGTGTATCTGTCAAATATTTCATCCGATAGCTGTTGAGACTTTTTACTAAAAAACAAACATGTCAGGGTGCCCCTATAGCTCAGTTGGTAGGGTGTGCGCCCCATGTATCGAGACTGTCAGTCCTCTGCAGTGGCCGCAGGTTTGACTCCCACCAGCGGCTCATTTGCTGCGTGTCGTCCCTTCTCTCTCTGCCCCCTTTCCTGTCATACCTTCATCTGTCACTATCATAAAAGCTAAAAAGCCCCCCAAAAATTAACAAAACAACAAAACAAACATGTCAACCTCCTGATGGTGATACCAATAATATCTTAAATCACAATCAAGTCAGTCAGAGTCATTCCCTGGGGACCAGTGGATCATCATCACTACAGCCAACCCACAGCCAAGCCACTAGCATGATTTAAAATAAGGAAAAACATGATGGATTAGGAAGTCTCTACAACTTGATTTAAATACATAGTTAAAAAATGTGGCATTAAAGATGAAATACCATACACTGTGGCTGCCTGATAAGAAAAATAAATTCAAAAACTAAAAACCCAACAAATACGAAGATGCTTTTGTTGAAGACCTTTATCAGCATTACAATGACATCTGACAATAAAACACGACTCACTTGAGACAGCACCAGAGAAGGAATTTGACACAGGACCGGAGAAGGAGGACGACGCCCCTCCAAAGGGAGTCATGGCAGACGAGGAGCCGCCAAACGGCGTGAGGGTGTGGTTGAAGTTTACAGCCCCGGAGCCCGATGAGGAGGAGGGGGCTTGATTCTGCTGCAGCTGGGTGGGATCCGGACCGTAGTGACCTATGTGAGGTGTGGTGGCGGTGGCGTTGGGGTCTGACACCGAGGAATTTTCTGGCCGATACTTCATCGTTGGACCCTTGTCCTCTTTGCTCTTTATGCAGCCCATCGTCTCGCCTGCCTGGACAGACACAACCCAGAACCGTCAATTTAATGCCAGAAGATTGAAGAATAGAGAATCCAATTCATGACTCACAATGATTATCCATAAATAAAGTGAAGGGCCAAGGGAGGTGCAGGATTAACGATTGCAACATAAGGCCTGTAGGACATGCCTTATGAAATGAAAATTTAATGACCTGATATTAATATGTGAGTCATTTTGTTGTTGTTGTTGCAAAGACTAAGACTATAAGCCAAGTGGTAACTGGGACATATGGTTAAATCTGCTTCGAATCGCTTGACTCACACGCAGTGATCCAATGGTGCATGCATGTTTTGAAGAATGATGAGTGTAAAACAGATGGATGAGATGGTCATTATCATTTTTTACTGTTGTGATCTATTACATGTCACTGTTCGATAAAGAGATCACGTAATGTTCATGTCCAAATGACAGATTAAAGTCAGGCTGAAGCCATTCTGCTTTGAAATGGAGAAAAATATGAGTTATTTGCAGCATCAGAGCTTTGTTCTACATTTTTGCCTTATTGAGAGACCTCAGCTGATGGAGAAGTGACTAAAAAGGCCCAGAGGACACAGGCCCAGGGGCCCGAGGGGTCATGGTGTCCCTGTGCGAGAGCCTCTGTATGAAGGGGCTGTCAAATGAGAAGCAAAATGACCCCAAAGAGACTCGAACTGACCATAAAGAGATGCAAATTTCTTGTTGGAATTTCCCCTCGCGGGACGAATAAAGGTATATTGAATTGAAAACATAAACAAAGAGACACAAAACAACTAAAACAGTGAGGTTCTGGTTCTCCTGCAGAGTATCACATGTACAGTCTGGGTATTTTGCTCTACGCAGGAGGGGTGGAGAGTCTTTAACATGTCTGTACCCAGGGGCTCATTGCCTCATAGTCCGTCCACGCCTCAGCCGGACCACGCTACAAGATTTAAAACATCGGTGTGCCTCCATGTGCGAGGCTGTCATTCCTCCTCCTAACACAACTTGGCCGGAGTCACACTGAGGCATTCTTTTGTGAGGTGAAGGGCTGGAAAATGTGGAGACAATCAGACACGCTTGTAAAGAAGTCTGAGCTCGGGGAGATCTGAACGTTTTCATTCGCCAAGAACAACAGCTGCTCGAGGACTTGGACTTGGTTAATTGCCGTCGACACATTACGAGACAGTAAAACAATAGAGGACTGAAGTGAAATATGAGCTTTTGTTCAGCGTGGAGAAGGTGTGGAGGATGAAAGCAGACGATACAAACGTGGTGCTACTGGGCAGCTTTGTGGCACAGCTGGTGACAGGAGCGACACGGCAGCAGTTCAGTGAATTGCAGGGTCACAGAGGAGGATCTGCTGGTGAAGTAATACACCTTTCACTGATTTTGGAACAGTGGCCTTGATGTTTCGAGGTGGGAGGGATTTTTTCCGCATCGGAGAAGGAGGGGCGTAATCGAGAGTTCATCGAGTTCTCCCGCTGAACTGCCAAGGAAATCAACAAAATGGGGACAAACCACAGAAACCTTCCAAAGATTCAGAACACTTTGCTCAAATAAAACCGTACAACCGGTTAAATTGCAGGTTACGTCTCGTGCTGCGCACTGGTCGTCCTCTACGAAACCATTTTTTGAGTGGCCAGTCACTGGAGACGTGTCAAAATGAAGCAGATTTCTTAAAAGCATATGCAGAGGAATATGGCAATAAATCTAATCTCAGATGTTAAATCTGGAGCCAATATGCTGAGAATGTTGGCATGGAAAAAGGCTTTTTCCGAGCCAAACTTTCCTTCAACCTCGAGACAGAACCAGTGTCACGGAAAGCAGAGGTCTTCACTCAGCGGCTTAGTCAACTATGGTGGGCTTGTGTTTCATCATCAGACAGACGAGAGCCTGGCTCGATGGCTCGGCAATGAACTTACCACGCTGTAAAACACTGGACGGCGTCCCAGGAATATTTGCACTTTAAAGAGAGGATGTTTTTCCCTTCCAAAAACGAGGCATCAGCCGTTTCGTGGAAGTGACATCACTCTTCCAAAATTATCACGACTGCGCAAATACTGAGCTGAACTTATGGAGCCTTTTAAAGAGAATTCAAGTCCTTGGATGTCAAAGTAAAACACCACGCTAGTATATTGTCACTTATGTTCACACTGCACAAGAAGCTTGATTAATAATCATGCATAATGTCTCTTTTTCTAAGGAGTAAAGGTGACGCAACTCATTTAACTATGTGAAAGTCTGTCCTTGTGGGGAGCTGGAGAGGTTAATGTGCTAACATGTTAGTCCTTTTCGACATCCACTCAATTGAAGCCAGAACAAAGATGATATACTTAATGTTTGACTCATCAACTTAACAGATTTTTGTTAATATCTGCATATTCTGAATTTCATGCCAGCAACACGTTTCAGTCAAGTTGGGACAGGAGCAACAAAAGACTGGGAAAGATGTGGAAAGCTCCAAAAACACCTTTTTTTTTCAGTATGTTAGCATTTAGCTCAAATCATCTAAATACAGCGTCAAGGGGCCAAAGCATAGTTCTATTGTTTTTATTATTACGTAAGCAGGCACAAGGAATTTTATGAAGCAAATGATCAATTAATTAATTGATTGAATAAATAGAAAATAGATCAATCAATGATTAAAATAAGTGCGGGTGGTTACCCTAATATGATCTTATGCAGTAAATTTCTCTGAAGCAGAGTTACAAACACATAGACGTTCCCACTGGAGAGCAGAGCTTCAGAGCTTATCTGGCAGACAGGGTGTGTACATACACACCTGTTCCCTGGTCATATTTGCATTAACAGAGCGAAGCTGGAAACGTGATATATGGTCCTCCATCTTTACCTGGAGCTAAACTTGGATGAAATGAATTCTTCGGGGGAAATGTAAATAAATCCTTGCCTTTTATGCACATAAAAACACAATATCTAAGATTCCCACCACATCCAGGGTCGAGCACTGCAAAGCAACAGAGTAACTCAGATAAAATTCCCATTAGTGGCCTTGTGGGCATAAAGAAAATGCTTTAGATTCTAGTCTGACAGAGAACCACAGAGGGAAACAGCAGGTTGGCTGAATGAGGGAGGGGGCAACTGGGCAGCCAGTGCCAACTCGACCAGCTTGAGCTACTAGGAGGATTATGAGGGTGGAGGATTTACCCTAAGAAGATAATAACGGAAAACAGAAAACAAAAAAAGGAGTGACCACCAGGGCCTGGAGCTGAAACAGTGCTGACCCCAGCCTCCACCTGCACGTGGTCCTTTTGGCCTGGAGCGACCTTTAATATTTGCTGCATTCGTCTGAAAAGCACAACAGTGAGATGTGTTTCAGGGCTGAGGGGGATCTCTGTTGGAGGGCTCTTACTGACTCTTGGCTGTGAGGATACAATACAGACCGGCTTTGCCTGGAGCCTCTGAATCAGCTCATCTGACCCTCTATCAGAGCCATAATGACGGAACCAGCCAGCTGTCACATAATGACACCCTGGGCTTTGTCCACACCTCAGACTGCAAAGTGAGAATGCAGCAATCCTGGATGAGGTGAAAAATGATCAACAAATACGGCTCGTGTGGCCTTTATGGCCACAAAGCGTCACATCGAATCTTATAAAGAAGTCCAAAACTGTGCAGAGAGACTCAGCAAGGCTGGATCTTAAATGTCAAACCTCACTGTCTTTTCCAGCCAAGTCTGTTCAGTTCTGATCATTCCTGAGCAGCAGAGCCTTGAAACCACAAGGAAAATCTGCCGTGCTGCTAATTATAGAAGCTTATTCTTATTGCCGGCAACATCCCGCTGCCCCCAGGATGATAGCATGACCTACAACAGCACATCGCATGCAAACCTCGGGAGGACTCCCAGTTGCACCAGTTAGAGCCACTCAGAAACAATGAGAGAGGAAGGTGAAGAGTTTACAAGAGGAAGCTTACACATCGTCACAAAACACAAACGAGCGTATACCGAGGCCCCTTCCTCTATCTGATTGGAAAGGCGTGGCGCTATTGTCTTAGCGCTCCTCCGTTCTGACAGATAAGAGAGACAAAATGAGGACAAAATAAGTCTGACTTCTCATTCAGCTTCAATCAAAGCATCATGATTTGGAGCAGACTGTTTGAAATGATCCGCCACAGGCAGAAACGTCTCTCTCTCTTCAGCCAACACGACTGTGAAATCTGAAAAACAAAGAGGTGTGTTCTTTTATTCAGTGCTGGCAGAGGCCTCTTCTTTAGTGTGAAGTATCTGAAATAAGAACCAAAAACCTTGGATAACTTTTTTGTCACTGCTTAGTTTTTCCTCATCTTTTGTACTAAAAACCTCTTTGACGTGCCACAGACTAGATACAATCTTTGTTTAATAGTCCTCCTCCAGGGAGGTCACATTGCTCTATTAGCTACTGCAGAACTGATAGCTGGAAGGGATTCAGTGTCTTGCTCAAGGACACTTCATCAGACAGACCTGCCGCAGATATGATAACTATCCCAGCCGTTAGCTGGAGGGTGACCACTAACACAGTAGCTCAGGGACATTTTGAAAAGGATTATTATCTTTTGGAACTGGCAGGATTTGGTTAGCTACGGCAGTAAATTTTCTGATTTCATGCGAGCAACTGAAAGCCTGCAGACTGGACTGGAACAGACTGTTATTTTCTCTACTAAACGACTGTTTTGTGAAAGATTCCTGCTAAAAGTTCCCACAGATGACATCTTCAGATGTCTTATTTTGTCTGACCAACTGTCCAAAACCTAAAGATACTCAGTTTACTATCATTCAAGATGAAGAAAAGCATCAAATTCTCACATTGGAGACACTGAACTATTTCACCTTTTTGCATAAAAAATGGCTAAAAGGCTTATTTGCTTATGGAAATAATTGATTAATCTTCTAAAGCAAGTTGAGTTTTTGTACTTGCTCTTATGCATTATCCAAGCATCCAACATAGCCAATATACCCAAATACATTTCTTGCAAGAGGCGCAGCAGCAAGCCAAAAAGTAATACAGGAAATACATAAAAAACAAAAACTAAATGTACTGTTTGATGTCTGAGAAGCCTCCAGATGTTCCCCCTGAGGGACAGAGTCCTCCAGGAACATCTGAGCTTCCCTGTGACCCTTGACCTCCCTTGTCCCTGCTTGCTTCCAGCTCGAACACACAGTTTTAACAGAGGCGTACCCTCGCTATTATTGCCCATACTTGCTCATATTGTCCTGATTCCAATCAATGCATGCCTCTGTGAGACCTTTGGAGAGAGCTCTGCACGCTTAACCAGCAACAGAGCGTTTCCATCATCAGCTGTGGGAGAAAAACATTCATCTGAGCTCTTCAAACCGGCCCTGTGTGTTCAAAAGCTATGAAATCAAAACTGTACATATTCTTCTGTTACAGTGATAACGCTAACCTGCGCTCTCCTTATCAGCGACCTGCCTACGCTTTCCTTCCCCCCGCTTCAGCCACAGTGTGAGAATTCCTCACGAGCTTCAAGACGTGCTGATAAGGCAAACGAGAGCTCAGTTTTGTCTCTCTCACACTGGCTGATAGCTGGAATGATGAAGAAGTTTGGGAGCTCGCAGCGGTCATGGTTCAGAATTTTAAAGAAGGCTGCAGAGACATTAGTTTAGTTGAGTGCGCTGACGCTGCAGGATTATGTGAGGGCCCACATTTACAGTTTGGTGGTCACAAACAAAGAGATGCCTTTAGATTTAATGTACTCAAGTTCAAGCAAAGAAAGCAACATCGCTTGATTAATTGAGTCGCAGACTGACAGACACTTAATTGGATTTGTTGCTTTTCTGTGTTTCATTTCATTTGAATTGATTACGTTTGGCTTTCAGGATGTCAGACGGGCAAAACAAGCTTTCTGAACGTTTAATAAAAAGAGCCATTATTTGTAGCCTTACACACAAATTATATGAAGCTTTCTTTATGGACCAATCTGAATGTAAGACCGTATTATGCCAGTTAAATGCTAGCATCAGCATGCTATATGCTTCATATAGCTGGCTTTCCATCCAAATGCATTGCACATTTTACCTGAATTTCAAGAAAATCTGCAAATTTTCTAATGCAGTACTTAAAAATGTGCTTAAAAATACATGGATGGAAACACAGCTAATGCTAACATGCTGATGATTAGCAGGCTCGCCATGGTCACCACGTTAATTTTGGAGCTAGCATGCTAACATTTAGTAATTAGCTGAGGCTGGCTGGAACGTCTTTGGTGCAAACTTTGGACAAACTCAAATCTACTACAGGGCGACATGAATGTTTGTACCAAATTTCATGACAATCTATCCAGTAGTTTTCAAGCAGTTTTTGAGCAGTTTGCTAGCATTGCTAAAATGCTAAAACGTCACTCATCAGAGCTCCTCAAAAGTGAGGATTTCTGCATTTTCTTTATCACTTTTTTGGACTGTTGCATGGAAAAATAAGCATTTTGAAGGATGACACTTACTAATCATTAGGAAAACCTTCCATATTCATGTTTTTTGGAGTATAATTGAGATAACTATGTAAGAAAACAAGAGAGAAAATTGAAAGTAATGCTGATGGAATCAAATTGGAAAATTTACAAAATGTGTTTGTGAAGTATTCATTATTGAACAACAGCAAACTGTGTGCTATCTCCTCCAGAGCTTGCAAACTGATTAAATATATGCACTTTTCACTCGAGAGTGACTGAACAGATGCATTTCAAATCTCTCATTTGCATATCATGCATTATAAATAAACTAAACCCTGATTCTCGGATATGTTTTGGTCTGTTTTAGCATCTCACTTGTTTAAACAGCCTCCACTCCGCTGGGGTTTAGATCATCTAGACTGTAATGAAGTCGACATTTGGCCGGATGGCGGTCATGCAGCCGCGCTGAGTGGCACGATGGTGGAGTTCCTCCATCCATCAGCCATCAGGTCGGAGTGAAACCCTGCCCAACATCCCGTCGGACAGCTGTCAGCGGCTGACGCTGCGGCTGCAAGACGGGGAGGGTCTCTGGAGCTTTACTGGGCCTCAGATCTGCAACAGATGCTGCCTGCCACCATCTCCCACATTCCTCCAATGCCAACGGGTTAAAACTGGGTCTGGAGGAATGTCATATGATGTTTCAGATGTGAAGCCTCGGAGCTCTACAGAAACATCGATAAATGGCTCGTAATGAGATTTACACTGCACTGGGTGTAGAGCTCTGCTGAGAGCACGCTCAAATAAGAGTCTGAAGGCAAGAAATGACTTGTAAAGCTGTTCTATTTGAGAAATATTAACTGCAGTGGAAATCAATGGAGGGACTTGAGGGTCCTTGACCGTTTCACTTTGAAACATAGCAGCCTGATTCCTCAGCTGTCTTTAGAATTTGAGTTTATGTGATCACTAAACCTGAGCTCTCTGCTGTGCTCGTGCGAGTTACTGTGCTGCCAGACATCACACGTTTTCTAGAATAACAGCTCTTATGGGAATACCTGAATACTGGCACCTGAGTCTTGGCTAGGTGTGAGCTATTTTGGGAACCTGAGTGTGTCTGCAATCATCCAGTGTTTGAACAGCCAA
Source organism: Chaetodon trifascialis (assembly GCF_039877785.1). Classification (NCBI taxonomy): domain Eukaryota; kingdom Metazoa; phylum Chordata; class Actinopteri; order Chaetodontiformes; family Chaetodontidae; genus Chaetodon; species Chaetodon trifascialis. The sequence continues at coordinate 17,581,802 of NC_092073.1, forward strand.
CATCTAATAGAGTGAAAGACTGGATTAGGCTGCTCTCTCTGGAAAAAACAGAGCCAAACCCACAGGCACATCTTGACCAGAAAAATGGTGAGCCCAATCAAGAGATTTAACACGATGACACAAGAAGCGTCCCTGTCCTTGTTTTGCTTATGTCTGTCAAATATTGCTGACTTTAATTTTAGGGAAATCTAACAAAAAACTTTATTTTCAGCGTAGGGCAGATCATACAGCTACCAGGTGCTGCTGGGTGTTTGCTGCCTTGCTCACTGCCGCTCAGGTTTTCATCGTCTGCTCTAGAGGCATCAGTCAGCAGCTTTGAACTGATGCTGTTTCCTGAAGCTGGAAAGACAGAAAATCAGAATTTGTGGTATAAAATCAGCTGCTCCTTACAGACTAAATGGCACAGTGACTTTGTTGCAGCGACCTCAAACACCAGATTGCCGTCAGCTTGACACTGACCTTATTAAGCTGTTTGGGGATCTCTAATTACGCAACAGTTTTTGTTTTTTTTGGTCAACCTTATTTTAAATTTAAGCGTTGCCACTATCAGTTACATCCTCTCTCTGCCTTTGTGACTAATGGTACGTTAAATAAAGTTAATTTAGATGAGTTCCACGCAGTCGTTCCGGTCTTGGATTGAAGAATCGGTAAACTGGATCCATATTTGGCACGTCTGAACATCCTGAGCTGAGCCTTACAACTTAGAAATTGAACTGGTGAGTGATATGAGCAGAGATTTAAATAAATGACTCTTTTTTACTTCCTGTATTGTGTACTTATTTATTATCAGATCTTGCTCTTTCACTCATGTTTGACACCATTACACTCAGTAATGCAGTAAATAAAGGCTTGTCTTATCTTTTAGGTATATGACCAGGTTTCAGCCTTTCCGGGGTGCTGGCTGAGGCGTGGCGCCTCATTTTAATGACATACCTCTTAGAAATGGTGGTATTCCCCTTTAAATTGCTTCACTCCACGTTCACCAGCCCTTATAAGGGTTTAGACCAGCAATGATTCAGTCCCAGTTGTGCAAAAGTGCAGGATGAGCTGCATCCTTCATGTGACACAATGTGGAGTCAGTTTACTTAAGCCGGGCTTGCCACACACTGTGCGGGTAATGAGGACGATCCTCCAGCCCCTCAACCTGGAAAAGTAAACTAAACGAATGACAACAAAGTGCAGGAGTCACAATCTGTGACTCAGCTGTTCGATCAGTTTGAATTCAGACTGACAGCATCGCCAAAAGGGCCTGAACCTCCTCCTCCTCCTCCTCCTCAACTCTCTGACAACAATCTGAATCAGCATGAGTCAAAGATTGGGTTTGATATTTGAAATGATGAGGTGGCACTTTCTGCCTCTTGTGTCTAACAGTCCTGGAGCCAATGTGACTTTACATTAATATCATAAGAGGGAAACATCCAGAAAACTGTGATGGAAACAGACGTTTTCCTACATGATAAAAAAGACTCATATCATCAATTACATGTTTTAACTTTTAACCTTTTTAACGACCATATTCCTTCAATGACGAGTTAAGCTTCACATTTATGCGAATTAAACCACCTATTATGAACTATTTAACATAATTAAATGACTGTAATGCTGCTACACTGTAAAACATCTGTGGTCTTGTGACCTTGCCCTACTTTGAAGTGTTTATCTGCTGTAGGATGTGGTTGCACTAATATTCCTGTGGGACTTAAAGCACATGCTGAGTGTTTCTGCCTATTTAAAATCGCTCTGAGGATTAATACACAGTTTGCAGGAAGAACTGCAGCAAAGACTACAACCTGCACACAAGTATATATTTGTGTGATCATGAGGCAGCTTCATTCCTTTGTTGATGACAGGTCAGACAGGCGAGCAGCTGCGTTTCGGCCCATCCTTATCTAATCCCGCTGCTCTGACAAAGACCCGCTTCATTTGGGATTTTTACCTTCAACAAATCCGCGTCCTTCCTCTGGGTTCGCTCCCTTTTCCCCCCACCTTCAATCAGATTCGGGAAAGAAAAAAAAAAAAAAATCAGAGTTATTCCAACCGGGACCGAACCGCCTTCATCCTCACTTCATGCATCCAGCAGAGCAGAATTAGTGAAGTTAAATGAGAGCGGCGCTGCTGTGTGAGAGGATGGCGGAGGAGACGCTCATTGTTGTCAGAGAGGATGAATCCAGCAGCAGCATGGCAGGGATTTAAAAAAAAAAAAAAGGAAAAAAAAAAAGTGAGGTCCGTAAGTGTCCCAGCTCTTTGTCGCCTCTACTTCCTACTACTTAAACTTACATCAACCCCCACACAACAACATGGCCGACCCTGCCTGCGGGACTGGAGCCACACAGCTGGAGACGCAGATCCGTCCGGTGCAGCTGATCCAAGAGCAGCGGGGAGAGCGGACCATCACCGGAGGAGAACCGGCGGGATTAAACAAAATCATAGAGAGATAATAAGGCGAGGGCGGAAGAGGAGCGGAGCGGAGCGGAGGATGGTTTCATGTGGAGAAAAAGGAGGACTCAAAGCGTCCTCAATCCGTGCCGCTTTCAGTCAGAAGTGCGGAGCTCTGGCGCCCCCTGCTGGTTAAAGCGCTGCTGCTGCAGCTGCTGCTGCTGCACATCTGTAGCTCACTGGAAAGGCTGCAGCAGCTGTCAAAGCTGGAATATCACTAACTGTATTAAGACATACTGGAGCTGTAAAGTCAGCAAACGCATTTCATTACAGCCTTTGACTGACTGTGCTAATTCATGAGGATTATTAGTGAGAACTGGGAACTACTTTTTCATACCTCATGTCAAGTGAAAACCACGTATCTCCAAATATGGTGATTTTGAATGTTTCTGATAAACTGGATGATGAACCACTGGAGAAAATTCAGATATAATAGTAAAATACGGACAGGAATTATTTTACTGCGCAATGAGTACTTTTACTTAAGATACATTCTGCTGATAATACTTATCACTTAAGTGAAGCTTTGAATGCTGTACTTTTCCTTTTAGCAGAGTATTTTCACAGCGTGGTATAACTGCAGTACTTTAACATAAATATGATATCTGAATACTTCTTCTTGGTTGTAATTAGAGGACATCCACATCATAATTTCACAAGGATGCAAATATAAGCAAATGTAAGCTACTATATTAATATTTTACCTTTAGGAATATAGCAATTATGCCCATAGATACAACTGAATGATTCAACTAGAGTGTGGTATTAAAGTAATTTTATTTATGTTTATTCATTTGATTGGTGTCTTAATGATGTGATCTGAGAGCGCTTGTGTGGCCATGGCTGTGTAAGGGAGGGAGGTTTGCTCAGATGAGGCAGGACACACTTAATAAAGTGTTACCGTATCTTATCTCACATATTGTGACACCTGAAGTCGTATAAGAGCCCGATGAAGATGCTGATCAGAGCTCATTGCTCCCTATGAGCGTGAGCCCGTATGCCTAAAACCAGCTGTGGAACGGGACTCTTCTCACCAGCTGACACAACATTGGCTGATTGATTTTAGACATCAGAAATAACAGGAGAGAGATATTCATATGATTTACGGTAAAAGAGATGACATTATTTCTTTGTATGGCCTCATTACTTTGTGTCCTTTAGGTATTTTTGAATATTTAGATTCACGAATGTGCTTTTTTATCCATTCCACACACGTCGCTGTCGTCACTCTTCAGAAACACGATTCTGTGAGTTAGACCAATACGAGCCCACACATCATCAGTTTGCAACGCTCATACACGATGTACTATCAAATAGTACAGGACGTGCTGAGTTCAAGTTTGCTCTGTCAAAGTGTCCTTGGGCAATAGTTGTACAACAGAACCTCAATACAGCACAAGAAAAAAGGCATTCATGATGTTGGAACCATTTTAGGGATGAGACAACGTTGTTTTTGTCTGTCTGTTTTTAGCTTCAGTGAAGACGTCTTGCGTGAAGTCGGGATGGATGGATATTAGGTCAACACATTATTGGTCTATTGATAAGATAAACTTAAGCTCAAAGTTAGAATACAAGCAGTACACATGCGTACAGTAGCTCACACAGCTAACAGCCAACAGACTGTTAAAAGTGTGGCAGTGAGGAGACCGAAATACTACACAGTACTACAGACTTGAGGAGAAGGGTGGTAATGTGAACTGTAAAGTATGATGAAGTCACTTTCCTCCAGAGAAAAATCTGAAAACGTGATGAGCTAAAGTCAGTGTTTGTATCTGACATCGGGTGCCTGAGATTAACCTAGAAAAAGGCTTTGAGCCAAACAAACCACTTAAATATACTGATGTACAAAATCCCACATGAAGAAGATACATAAGCTGAAGTTTATATGCTCTACATGTACGTCTTTAAGATTAATTTATAGCTAAATGTGCTTAATAAACTGGCAGCTGAGGGTTTAGAAAAATAATATCTAATGTCAAATACATGACATCCTAATATGGTGGCTTTTTATGGCTATCCAGTGAAAACCACGTATCTCCAATAAGCAATAAGCAGCAAAAACCTCAGTGTTAATGAATGAAATGAACTTGTACATTTTGTATATGCTTTTGGGTATTTTTCAATGTGTCAAATTTCTATCTTTTTGCATCTCTTTTTCATTTCATCTCACCCCTTACCTCCCCCCCCAACACACACACACACACACACACACACACACACACACACACACACACACACACACACACCTACCTTACAAATTAGATTTAAAAAGCTGCTCTCTGTCAACACCTGTGGTTGTAAAGGCTGAGTATTAAAAAATTTGAGTCATGAGGCCGAAACTTCAATAAAACGCTTTAAACGCGACATGTCAACACCAGTAGGCGCTATGAAAAGCTAACAGCGCTAAAACTGCAGTGAGTCATATGTTCTTCACCTGTCTCGTTTGGCACACTGTACGCCTCTGATTACCCACAGCTGTCCTTCCACGTGAGCGATATGAAACTGTGTGAATTCAAGGCCGCGGCTGTTTGCAGACACATCTGAGCAAACAGAGGTTTATTTCCTTTGCTGTGCATGCTTCTACAAATGGCTGCTCAGGCAGCAGGTTTATTAATATTGCACCGTGATTATTACAGGAAGACTCTTATATGGTGTGGTGAGTCAAGCGTCAGGTGACCTCAGGATAAATATTCTTATCTGCCTAATGTTCTCACAGGTAATTAGATGATAAAAAAAGTGATATTCTGGTGAATATGTTTTAACATGATTAAGAGGCTGGTTGAGTAATCAGCATTTTACATTTCAGTATGAGATGTTAATTAATTTCCACTCACTTCAGGGTCCAAAAAGTTCTTTTACTACAGTAAAAGTACAACTAGCACACTGTGAAAATGCTCCACTACATGTAGTCCTGCATTCAAAACCTCGCTTAAATATGTAAGTAGTATATTAGCAAAATATGATTCAGGTATCAAAAGTAAAAGTACTCATTGTGCAGTAAAATGGCCCCTGTCAGTTTTTTATTGTTATATCTGATGTTTTTGGATCAATATGAGTTTAATCTGCAGCAATGCATCATTTTCTATACGATCATCACATGTTTGCAGTGTCGTTGACCTGTGAGAACCACGTATCTCTAAAAAGTCAACTTTTCATGAGAGAAACAGCCTGTTTTCATCTTTGTGACATTTACATTTGACATTTTACAGATAATGTAAGAGGGTTTTAAACAGTTCATTTAGATGAAGGAGAGCTTGATCAACCCATAAAGGAACACCTCATCCTTCAGTGTGAAAGTAACGAGTCACTAAAGCCGTCAGACAAATGTAGTGGAGTAAGACTTTGTGAGAATGCATGATACATACATACATACATGTTATTTATGATTTATCGACCCATTTGAAAATCATTATTATCTTATAACCTGATCCTCCAGCCTGCACGTTTCAAACAAGGTAACTCACATTCAGCATGAAACGTCATCTCACTCAGATCACAGTGCACTTTCTTCTCATAACCACTTGGGTGCAGTGCTCTCTCAGAGTAAAGGCTGCGCTCGGGCTCAGCAGGCATGTTCCTCTCCACGTCTGAACAATTCAGAGTGAAGTGTAAAAACCACCACATGACGTCAGAGCCAGAGGAGGATCGACCGCTCTGAATCACCCACTGAAGATTCAGCACATGGTCCTGATACCTCTGTGGAGAGAGGACCCCGCTGACTGGTAATGAAAAGTATCCGGGCCGTAAAAACAGTCACGAGAGCTGCAGATGAGGGAAAGTAGAGCAGAAAACACAAAGTTAATTCAAGTACACTCACCAAGTACTGTATTTAAGTAAAGCTTTGAGGTATTTGTACTTTGGCATGCTGCTTTATACTTCAACTTCACTACATTTCAGAGGGAACTATTGTTTTACAAATAATATTTAACATATAAAACACATGTGATGAAGATTAATAACTGATGGTTTGTACTTGAGGCCGCATGTCATTTTCCCTCTAAACTTCTAGATGCTCCATTATTTCTCCATTATTTCACAAACAAAAAGCAAAGGTTAGAATAAAATTATTGTAAATGGTTTTTCTTCCTCTTGCATCATCTCATGAGCCTTCACATTTATCTTGAGGGCTTTTGGAGGGGCCGGACCCCCATGTTGGGAACCACTGGACTAAACTACTTTATTTTATATAAAATTGTTTAAACATGCTCCACCTCCACCAGCTACAAAAATAAAAGCATCTAATCATGTACAACCTTGAATCAGAAAACGTTATGACAGAATGTGATCATTCACTAATCCTTTTTTACATAAACTCAGTTTAAAACAGCACAAAGACAAAATATTTCATTTTTGAGCTTCATTGATTTTTGTAAATATCTGCTTATTCTGAATTTGATGCAGCAAGATGTTTCAAACACGTTGGGACAGGAGCAACAACAGGCTGGGAAAGTTGTGGAAATTGGGTTTGTGATAAAATCCCACGTAAATGTCTGAAGAGCGACATCAAGTAGAGCCAAAGAGACTCTCCTTCAACCGGATGACTCAGCTGACAAATATCTGCTTCTATAACTCAGTCTGACCTCTGACCTTAACGGAGACAGAAAGGTGAAACATGGGGGAAATTCTAAATATAAATGATCTCTTTGGTGCCTGAGAGGAACTTTTCGTCTGGCACATTTCAGCACTGGCCACCTCCACGTGGCGGTCTCTGACGTTAAACACATAAATAAGCTAAAACATCATCTTTTCATCGCCATCAAATTACAACCACGAATCTCCACGTGAACTGTGTCACTGCATGAATGATTGCTTCTCCCAAAGATCATAAACCATCTAAAACCCACTGAATTATCTGAAAAATGCACCATCACACAGCTGAAAACACGCCTCCTTTTATTAACTCCGAGGTGACGTTTGGAAAACACATTCACGGGAGACTGATGGTTTATTTTATTACTGCAAATAAGGAGTGCGGCAAGAAGGCTAAAATAAAACACAAAGACATCAGAATGTAAAAGCTGATTCATTCAAAACCTTCGGCCACATGACTCAGGTTTAAATCTGTGCGTTATTATCATGTCCTGGTTGTGTAACTGAGCCCGACCTCCGACCTGAACAGGAAGGGTTGAAGATGCTAAAAATGACTTATAAATATACTTATAAGAGACATTTCTGGTGCCTTAGTTAGTCAAAGTCAGTCAGCTCCACAAGACAACAGCTTATGTCAGATATATGAATATGCTAATAAAGCTTTTCGTCACCGGCCAGTGAAAACATCCATTCCCATATTTGGTGGTTTCGAACATTTCAGATCCGCTTTGCTTCCAGATGAAACGTCCCTCTGAACAATATTGAAGTACCTGGTTGTGTAACTGACCCCTGACCTAAGCAGGGGTGGACAGGTGAATCATGGGAAAAATAGCTAAAAATATGCAGGTCAATCAATCAGACATCTCTTTGATGCCTTGCTCAGACAAACTTTTTGTTGAGGAGAGGCTGTCAGTCGTCTTTCAGCACCGGACAGCTCCCTCCATCCCGCCAGGCTTCACAGGCCACGTGATCCTGCTAATGGCGTGACGTCAAATGTTGACATTAATTCACTGTGTAATTAATGATCATGTTTGAATTCCAGATCCATTCTTTTTTTATGACTTGGCTCTGGGTCTTTCATTGACGCGGAAGACGGATGCACTCCAATGGGACGGGGGCGATGACGCAGCCGCCCACCTCCCCTCTCCTACCCTCACCCCCCCCTCCACACCTACGTGAGAAGTGAAAAAGGCATGCCTTTCGGATTCATGAATAAAAAACCAAGGGGAGTTGAGTTCTTAGCACGCAGCAAAGTTCCCCGCAGACAAATGTTTGGCGCTCTTCATTCTGCCCATGACCGAGTACACGTAGAAATCCCGGAGAACTGAGCTGCGGGCGCACGGAGGGCTGCACACTCGGAACAAGCACAAGGAGACTGAGGAAGGCGCTTCACTGAGGGAATAGAGGAAGAGGAGAAGAAGTGAGAGAGAAAGAGAGAGAGAGAGGGACTGAGATAGAGATCCTATCTCACTCTCCCAGTCGAGGACTTCAGCGGATCGCGTCCAGCGTCTCGCAACTGGTAAGAGGATGCACTTTTTACGCAGCGTAAAAGTAGGCAGCGTTTGGGGAGAAAGTCAGGTGGCTGATTTTTTTTTTTTTAATTTTAGAATTCACAGATGTGGTGTGAAAGTAACTAAATGTCACAGGAAACAAAAGAAGGCATTGAAGAATTGTTCTTACACGTGATTCACCTGTTCACTCACTTAACGTCGTTTTTTTTTCTTTTGCAGAAGGACAATGTCTAGAAAAGCGACTTTAGCTTTACTCATCTATGGAATCATGATGCATTACAGCGTCAACTGCTCACCTGTGGGGCTTAGCTTTCCCAGTGTTAGGTACGTACACCCTCACCCACCGTTTCAGTGTCACTTTGAGTGTGCGTTATTGCGCTGAGCAGCGGGGCGCAGGCTGCACATCATGCCTGCCTCACAGTCACAGTTAGTTCTGTCTGGGACTGTAATTGCCGATCGGATTACAACACCATCACCATCCATCCATAGGGCTGCTCACACAGAAATAATTGCGCAGAAACATTGACCAGGGAGCGGCTGTGATGTGATTTAGGCTGCTGAGGCAGTGAAGACCAGTGTCTCAATGCGTCCTGCGCCCATTAATCCACCAGTTTATGTGATCAGATTGGACCTGATGATTAGAAAAACTTTTTAGCAGGAAAAAAAGGCATATTTTGGATGAATTTGCATTTTTGTACATGCACAATTAAAGAAATGTTATTTAAATAGATGGTGTGGCAGCAAGAAACATTTGTGGTGGATATTTTTTTTTTTAAGTTTCAGACATAAAAAGTCTAAAGGAGCTCATAAAACATGTCAAACGGCTCCGTGTGATCGTGAATTTGACTGCAACGTGCAGGTAATATCTCAGCGTGCTGTCACCTCTCAGCTCCAGACTGGGAAACAGGTTGTGAAAACGTGTCTGCTTCTTTCAGACTCGACAGTGAGGTTTATGATGAGGACGGGAACTCCTTACAGTCCCTGGATTACGACAGAGACCAGATGGATCATGTGAGGAGCCCCGTGTCTGTGGCTGACGACGTCTACTCGTTGTATTACCCACCAGCAGAGAAAAGGTGACTATCACCACCAGTCTGAAAACTTTTCTGCCCCCCCCCCCCCCCCCCCCCCAACGTTGGAGACATTCATGTTGAACATCTCATCGCTGTAGTCCTATTTCTGTCCACCTATGTTGGCGTTTTGTGTGAATCAGTGTAACGTACCGTCGAGGTGCTGTCTAACTGTCAACACGACGAGAAGCGTCTTTTATTATTTATCACCTCAAGAAACGACTTCAGCAAGTTAGTCTCTGTTTTAACTCAATCCCCAGGGGAACTTAGGTGATTTAAATCCGCCTTTTTCTAAACGAATAAACAAACTGCGAGAAAAGAATGAAAAAAATCTATAAAATCTGGCTGCGAACGAAGCGCTGAAGCTCAGCAGCAAAACCTTTACTTTTTAGCAGAAATTATAAAACAATGCAACATATTATGTGCAAAATAATTGAAGAAAACGCCTCAAACATGGACGCAAGTGAATTAATCTAAAAACCACTTGTATTTTTTTATTTCCTCCAATTAAAAAACAGAACACGAGGCCGATATTCCTCCTGTAATTGACCTGTTCAGATGGGTATTTTTTTTTGCAGTGCAGCTACTTGAAATTGTTGCCTCTTGCGCTGCGTGTGTGGTGATTTTACTGTGTGGCTATCTGTCACCCCAGAACGGAAAGGCATGCAGACGGCATGTTTAATAAAGCCTACAGGAAAGCGCTGGGTCAGTTATCAGCAAGGAAATATCTGCATTCTCTGATGGCAAAACGCGTAGGGTAAGAACATCTTCTTGGTTGTCACCTCTTCTTTTATGCTTGATGTTTTCCGTCCTATGTGCGTTTTTCTTTCTTTTGGATTGATCCTTTAAATGCTCATAATTCACGCTGTTATACGTACTGTACGTGTCTGTGGTCCCATTATCCCCCAGCGTGCAGCCAAAGCTGGCGCCCCCTGAATCAGCCTTTATTAATGCTGCAGGATGGTCGTGGAGAGCTCAAACGGGCACTTGATTGATTTGGGAAGAGTCATTTTCTGAGCCCGCTGCTGCGTCGTGCAGGCGCACAGGGAAGAATTAACCCCCCGCGCAGGCTTAAATTTATTTCCATATGAATAATTTATAGGATGGGGTCCCAGTGGAGGGGAGGCAGGGTGGGTTGCAATTACTCCAAGCTTATGAGAAGGCCTATCACATCTTATTGCAGGTCGAAAATCTATGCCAGATCGTCCTGGGGTGGGCTGAAAGTTAAACAAAGAGAGAAAATGCCTCTGAGGCTTTTGTCCGATCATTCTTCATGCAAACTCTTTCTGACAGCACAGGCTGCTGCTTTGTTTTAGAATCACCTAAATGGTGAAATCTGATTATTCCCCCCCCCAAAAAATGCTCCAAAATAAGCACCCAGATCGGGTCTCTGCAGCTCTGCATTGCTCTGAATGAATTCTGATCATTTGTAAGATGACTCAAACATCCCCTCCAGCCTCAGCCCGAGAGTCCAGGCTCCTCAGCTCAGCACCACAGGCTGTACATACAGGGGGTCATGTGGATGGAAACGCATCAGTGTGATGGTAGTGAGACCTGCCTCTCGTCTCTCTCTCACTCTCTCTCTCGCAGCGGGGGGAAAACACTGGAGGACAGCTCGGAGCCTCTGTCCAAGCGACACTCAGACGGGATCTTCACAGACAGCTACAGCCGCTACCGAAAGCAAATGGCGGTCAAGAAATACCTGGCGGCAGTCCTTGGGAAAAGGTATAGACAGAGAATTAGAAACAAGGGACGCCGGCTGGCATATTTGTAGCATTCTCCCCCTCCCTCCTGAAAAACAAAACAACAAAAAAAAACTTAAGTGTGTGCAGCCCCAGATGAAGTCATTTTGAGATCTGAACAATCAGTGGATCGCTTTTGTGTTCTTAAACATGTATTTATGTATGAAGTAAGCCATTAAAATGAATATTTTGATAATAATATTGTTTTTTTATTTTGTACTTAAAGCACTTGAGGACATACATATCTACTTTGTGGACCAATTTTTGTTCATTCTAAAAAAAAAGAGAGAGAGAGAAAAGAATAGCCTCTATTTATGTATTCATTGATTTATTTTTTTTAGACCTATTTATTGTGGGGAGACAATTGTTCAAATGACGATATGCTCCAACAGCCCTGTCTTTTAAACATCCAGTGAAGAGATATGATTGTGAGGAAAATAAATAGTTTAAAAGACAATCAATGTATTGAATGCTGCTTTTTGTAAAGTGACATTAAGAGTTTAGTTGTCTTTATTCACAACAGCCTTGAAGACATAGGTATTCAACAAATCCTACAAGACATAGACTTTGATGCCCTCCCGGACGGGGATGAGTTTGAGGCTTTTATGGGAGACTGGCTGAAACAGTTTTCTCCCGAATTTCTGGTGAGTTTCAGGCTCTTTCTTGAGGCTGTGTCCTCGCGGGGGCGTCTCATGTCCCTCCCTTTCCTTCTCACCTTTAACTCTTAACCTTGTGATCTTGCTCCAAACACTCCTGATTTCTTCTTCCACCTCATTTGTGCTCCTGTCTCTCTAGAGTCTCACAGATTAGCACCTTTAATCCCACCTAATGTGGAGAGGCCGATGTGTCACTCATATCACTGCTGATTGACAGATTTATCTGCGTCCTGTTTATGGGCGCAAGGGTGATATTGTGATGATAAATTACTTAACAGATCTGGGTTAGACCGGATGAAAGCCCTGTTGGCTTTAGAGGCTCTCAAAAAGCCAGTTATCCACTTTATAAGGCAAAACTCCCAAATCTGAGATGAGGACCAGAGTACTTTTGAGGTCGTTCTTGTCCTTTTCTTCCGCAGTGTTTACAGACTGAGCTTACACCTTTGACTCATGTAAAGTGCCAATCTTGTGTTTCTATCAACTGGTTTCTGTGTGTTTGGAAACCTCTTATCCTTCTGAAGGTTTTCTCATGTCTCTCTGCCCATATAATAAGTATCACTAACATCATAAGCACCATCAAGCAAATTTAAAGAAAAGAAAAGCATAAAAAAACTGAACGAGATATGATACTTGTTACATGGCGATTGATCCATCGATTTGTTCTTTGTGAGAGACACAAGAGGCAGTTTGAACTTTTGTGTTTGAGCCCTCTGGGTCTATTGTGCTTCCCTCTTCTGTCATGTGAACCAATGTAAAAACTACAGTAGATTGCATGATTAAAGTAATTGCACTAGCCACCGCATCTGTGCAGACGACTCCAACTAGATGGTTTTGCTTGCTTTCTGACTACTGCGAACATACATACCCGTCATACCTGGATGTTGTTTTGTGTTCTGTTCTCCTCGCTGACGTTTCTACACAAGCTGTATGTTGAATTTTGTCCTCCTTTGAAGAATTATCTGAATGTACTTAACTGCTGGCAAGAATCTCCCAGTCTAATGTCATGCTTTATCTTTTAGGCTTTGTGACCAAGCCATTTTTGTACCCAGCTGTTAAATTGTATATGAGGAAACAGCTGTGATTGGACATTTAAAGTGACTCTATTATAAATCTGTAGGGTGGCGCAAAGGCTGCCGTAATTGACGACTTGACTAGATTAAAAGAAGAGGGAGGATGAGATGCAAGCACACAAGAGGAAAACACAGTTAGACAGACATAAAGGGAAAGGAAATAAAGGGAGCAAAGGGTGGGCTGAAGAGTGTAAAATCTATATGTTAGACTAAAAACCAAACACGTTACAGAAGTTACAGCAGTAGACATCAGTCTTACTGCTTCCCCCCCGTTTGCACAACTTTGAGATTTGTGAGGAAGGAACACAGATTTTTGCAGAAAAAGTGAGTTAGTTTTAAAACAGCAGGGTAAAAAAGTTCTTCGATGTGTTTACTGTATCAATCTTTCTTTAATTTTGCATTCTCCTCTAGGCTTTGTGACGCAGGATGCAGTTTGCGGCTGTGGTGTCTTGCATCGACTTTAAAATCGCCATGAATCACAGATGGCTATTTAGTGGCCCTACAATGCTGCACATCATCAGCTTACATTTCACCCTTTTGTTGTTGTTTTTGTGTCTCACAGACGTTTGGTAGGATCTTCAGTAGCATCCAGCTTAGACGTCAAGCGCTCTTGCTTGCACTGCTTTCTGTTGCACTTTGTTTTTAGAGCACTAGACGTAGATTTTTGTGAAAATAGAGGGAAGGATCAGTTTCCCGCTCTCCATGAAACATTATATGTATGATAATGAAAGCGCCAATAGCCTTACTAAAATGAAGTAATCTTCAAAGATATATATATATTTACTGTGTACAAAGTGAATATTAGATTACTACTTCAAATGGCGATCTGCAAGGGTCAAGTCAATAAATGTTTAAAAAAAAAAAGTGTTGTAAGATTTGTATGAATAAATTTTTGTAAACAACAAAAATTTCGTCTAATCTTTGAAGCCAATATCACCATAAGTCTTTAAGTTAGGTCACATTTAGGAGGATGAAAATGACTACTAATATTCCTATAATGGAGATAGACCCTCCCTCGACAGTTTTAACAGGATGTTTCATAAGAGAGATGAAAGGAATTAAGAGAAAAATCAGCTTGTGGACATCACAGAGGGAAACATGAAACATCAAAAAGACACACACATAGGACAAGGCAGCCTACTGCAAATTAGTCTCAAAGCACAAACACACATGCACACACCTGGTAAAAAAAACTGTAAAATTCATGCTGAAATAACAAAAATAAGAAGATTCCTCTCGTCTTCTGTGTGGGTGTTATGTGTTGTCGCCCTGTGGACGGTCAGTAACGGGATGTTGCAAAATAAATCAGCGAACTGCAGAAAGAAAGGATAAGCTGGTGGAAAGGAGAGCAAAAGATCCAAATCTCTACCCCATTTTCATGGTGACTCAGTGGCTTTGGCGGAGGAACAGTGACACCAGTTGGCCGGGTGTCTGCCTCCCCTCGGGACAGCATGAGTAAAGAGACGTGGGAGGGATCACCCAGCCCGCAACACACACTGCCACGCTGCACTTTACACCTCTACAGGACTTCAGCAGTCGCCACCAAAGGCCTGCAGTACTGGTGGAACAGTTGGCCAGTCTCAACTGTGGTACAGTCACTTTGGGCCAAAAACGAAAGAGCCGGCGCGGACTGGTTTCAGCTAAACATGCACAGAAATGACGGAATGTATCCACATGTATTAAGAGAGAAATCTACCTTTTTTTGGGCGGTCGTACAGAAAATAATCTTACGGGAGAAGCCATCTTTTTCCCAGCGTGCCTTCATAGCTCAGCTCACATCACAAAATAGACTGAATGCAGAATGCAGCCAATTCTGTGGCTGATCTTTTAAACATTCTTTTAAACAGTGTTAATCTCTTCTTGGTTATAACATTTAAAGTTCAAAGTTACATGGATATGTTTTCATACAGAGGGTCGAAGAAAGACTCCGAAGCTTTTCTTTTGCACCGTTCAGGTTCCTGCCAGTCGAAATGCCCTGCATGCATTTATTCTAGACTGCAATTAGTCAATTAATCAATTAATTATCAAAAAATATTCAGCTATCATTATAATGCAATGATTTTTAAGCAAAAGCGCCAAAAACTCCAGCTTCTTAAATGTGAATATTTGCTGCAGTCATTTTTAATTTTATATCAAATATCTTTGAATTTGGAATCAAATTTCTCGGACTGAAATTCAATTGTTGATGAATCAATGATAGAAAAAATATATTTTAAGTTTATAGTAGACCTATATTATTTGCATAACAAATTACTGCAACAGTGGAAAACAATATAAAAACCAAGGGCTGTAATTCAGGAGGTTTGTCTTGTATTTTTGCACCTTATCAGTATGATGATGTGCAGGTGTTTTACCGGGTCTGAGTGTGTTTGTAGCATTTCATAGCGAATTCTTGCAGATTGTGGCTTTCGCCCTGAAAGGATTTCCAAAATGATTTCCCTTTGCAATTGCAGTCGTACCAGAGTACACCTAATGAGAAGCAAATGATTGAAATAATGTTATAATCACTTTAAAATAATGATGAAAAAACGCATAGACATACCCAGCTAGTAGCCCATTCACACAGGTTGCACAGGATAGCCTAGCTATGCTATCTTACAAAGATTTAGTAGCTACATATGTAAGCTAATATTAATTTTGAAAATCCTTTATCTATTTCACTCCATTATCCCAACAAATCATGAGTTAAATGCCTTTTTCTCCTGTCAAAAAACACAAGCAAACAACTCGGAGATGGAGCAGGACTAGTAGAGTACAATGTTAGCTAACTTAGCTAGGTAGCAAGCTAACGTACGCCTGTTTTGTTCTAAAGGCGAACATGATAACATCGTAAAGCTGCCACAATCTTAAATAAGCTTTCTTTAAAGCTTTATTTTGTGTTGAGTTTTTTTTAAATACAGCTTCTTCTTTATCTTTTTGGGCTTTATTAGACCCATTCAAGAAGGCTTTAGCTGCTAGCTGTCATACTCTTATCTTGCAGCGTAGAAATCTACCACATCGTCTTGTCTACAGTCTTTGTATATCAGAACAACTGGTGCATTATTACTCACTCAGACGGCCATTTAACCCGCACACAGACTATTTCACACCAGACATCCCGACACGTCATAGCAGGACACGCACAGGTGTGAATAATGGCATCACATTACATTTGGGTGAGCTAGCTCCAGGTTTCTGTTTTTTATGGCATGCTGACTCACTGGATCATTAATAATGTTTGTTGCGCCTGTTTCTTTCCTGCTATGACAAGTCAAAATGTCTGCCGTGAAAAAGATCTGTCGTGCATGTTACAGGTGGAACAATGCTATCATCAATATAATATAATGACATTAAAGTGATCTGTAATGTGATCCATCAGTCCAGCGTGTCCCCCTCCTGTTGAGACACCAGGGGAGTCCCACAGTGTGGGTGCAGCAGGTGGCATTTGGAATACCACCACCCACCCGATATCCCTCCGCCCTCTGTCTTCTCTCTACACATGACACCTTTTTATACTTGTGCGTCAGTCCAAATCACAGCTAATGACCCTGAATAGATCCCCCATATCTCATAACATCTGATAATAGGTCACCACGGAGCAGGACCTTTTCCGGACATGGAGGGCTTATCCATACGCCCCCCGCTCTCCAGACCTGCTCTCTCCAGGGCAGGTCTTCAATTACAATCACATCACTTGTGAGTACAGTCGCAGCATCACACAGTGATGTGTGGTATGGGATGTAAGACCGAATAACCACACAAAGCCTGCCGTGTCTCTCTCTGCTCCCCTGTGTGCGTAATAACCCCCTCTCAGACATGATGGCAGGGCTTTGATTTTGTGGCCATGGCCTCAGCTCTCAGAGGAGTGCAGAGAGAAGATGATCAATGGGAGTGATCTGATTCCTCCGGCCCGTGCCAGACCCTTTCTTAACCCTGCTAACCCAATCAGCTGGTGTTGCCAGGCAACCAGTCCCGGGAGGATGCGTTTGGGATTGGGCGGGGCGCCGTCGGCCTTCCTGGACACCCAAAGATCAACCTGGATATATTTCAGTCAAATGTCTTCAGTCTCAGCTATGTTGTCTTTCACTGGCTGCAAAGGCAAGCTGCTGATAGATAGAGCGAAACTGAGGGTGAGTAATGTGTAGTTATTCATAACACACACACTCGAACTAATGCCTTCACAAATTAATCACACGGCTCCGCAAGAGGCAAGACTGACGGAAAATGTGCTAAAAGTACAAACAATTCTGCGGCTCAAGAGGAAATGTGGATTCTGGGCTACATTTGAGCAAATCATTGGAAGTGGATCAACAAAAATTGGAAGAGAGATTTTGATGAATAAGACTAAGATTCAACAGCCTTGACACAGCTCAGTAAATCTGTGCCAGAGAGTACTTTTTCCATTTCATTTTACTTAATAGAAGTCTTTAGAGGCCTGAAGAAGAAACAAGACTAAGAGGCTACGCCATGCTCGCGGTCCTGCTCAGCTGTATGAACGCACAGTGGTGAGTAAATCTCTTATGAACTAATAATACAATTTTTTAACACTTTCACAGCATCAGTACATTAAATATATTCAAGCATACAGCATGTAGTGCGATTGTTTGACATCTTTGCTGTTGGCAAACTGCGGCCTAAAATACTCCACGTTCAACTACTCCACGACGCAAACTCCACAGCTTAAACTTGGGATCCCCCCCTCTCCTCTGGGGGCCGTGTGAGTGGCAGCTTTCCGGAGGGGGAATCCACATGAAGCCCTTTCATCAGCGCCGCCCCCTGGGCCCTGCTTGACTGACTGCAGCACAGTGCAAAAGTTCAGCCATTATGGAAAGCTGCTGCTGTATTTACACCAGTGAAACATGTCATTTCCTTAATGCCAGACGTCTAGCAGGAGACGTTTGTCATGCAAGTGCACATCATCCTCCACCTTTTAAGGGAGGGGACATTTTACTCTTGTCTGTAAACGGAGCCTAAGTTTGGTATGAGGGTTATAGCAATTCTGATCAATCAAAAAAGTCAAAGAACAGCTCTGAGTTTGATTGTTTTGTCAAGGCCACTTATTTTTGGACTGAAGCTGTGAATCAGCTGCCTTTTGAACCAGTATTAAATCTCTTTAAGCGAGACTCTATCCTTAAGAGAAAATGACAAAAATCTCACATTAACAACACATTTTTCTCTTACAAATAAAAAGTTAAAATCATAGCAATGAATCGCAACCAACTCAGTGCACTTAACAGCTACTGTACAGCCTCTCTCGGTCTGGTATGACCAGCAGCTCTGTGTAACGAATTTTCGTACTGCAGCTATGGATTGCCCAGATTTTGTGCCACTCTTCAGCCTCAAATTCAAACACATCTGCGCCAGATAAAGACAAGAATGTGATTCGCATCAAGGTGAACAACCTTCAGCTTTTAGATCACTCTCGAACACGAGGAGGGATTGATTCCTTTGGCAGCTCTTTAAAGTGAGGCCGGAGCTTCTGAATTACAAAATCACAAGTTCTTCCTCTTACTGTACAAAGGAAACCTTCACGGCAATTCATAGCAACAAAATGCAGCCTCAATTCACTACACTCCAGGGCTCGTTCTCAGCTACAGACTTTGATCAGCAGCAAACATGCGGTGGATTTTTCTGTGTAATGGACATTATTACTAAACCAGTTTGCCGACTTTTTCTTTACTTGAAATACAGTTAAATACAGCTGAACTTGATGCCTGGACCCATCAGATCCAACTGCAGACAGAAGTAGATGTCAGCACACAGGTCAGCAGTGGCAGCGGTTACCATATTCTCATAAGTGTCACATGTGGCCACAATACAGGCTATCAAACTGTCAATCAATTATAGAAATATCACTGAACAATTAAATGAGATTCACTTGTGTCTGGTTTATATCGGTAGTGGACCACATGACTCGCGGACATGTGGCATTTGATAAAGGCCAAGCAGCTGGCAATTTGTTTGCAGTAGTCTCAGTTACGCGTGTGTGTGTGTCTGGTTGTCTCTGCTCTGCGAGTGCATCGGGAATAGAGCGAGCTGACAGCAGTTCACAGGATACCTTGTTAAGTGTTTGAAATGTCTGCTCTCCATCCCACCTTTTTCGCCGAGGCGTTAAGTGCTGAAGTTTTTATTAACAACATCTGAACAGAGCCCCATATCTAAACGAGGAATTAATGTTTTATTTCCATATTCCTTTAAAAGTTGTTCATCCGCAGCCCACTCATGATTCTCCTCCACCTTTCTTCTCTCTGTGGACACCGAAAAGTACATCAGAGCCCAATTAGCATTCTCCCGGCTCAGACGTCATGGGCAGGCTGGGTTCAGAGGCCAGAGGTAGGGGAGCATGTACCTGGATTTGGACTGAACGCTGTACTCATTATTGGGCTGTCAGCTGACCCCTGATGTCATTTTCCTCACATCATTAGAGCTACTGTAGGTCTCGAGGCTAAGCTGAGCACACACACACACACACACACACACACACACACACACACACACACACACACACACACAGGCCACAGCGCCATTAATATGCATCTACTGACGTCACGCTATCGATCTCTCCATTAGCACAACCTATTACCTCATGAAATCATCACTGAGAAAGGACAGTGGCTGTAACTTTACAAGCGTACAAGATGAAGAAGGTCACAGACACTTTGGGGGATTTGGCAGATATGTACACAATTAAATCGCACACTTCTCTGCACATTACAGTATGCTCTTGCCCACTGTGTTGAGAGGTCACAGAAGAAAAGAAAAACAAGGCTATAAAGTGTCTGTTGTGGTAGTTCTCACGTCTAGGCGTTCATCATTCATCTGACGCCAATGAGATGGAGGTAATAAATCAGTTCAGCTGCTTGCTCTAAATCCTGCTAAAGATAGAGGTAAAGTTAATTTATCTCACTTGTGCTGACGTGGATATACATGTCTTGTGTTGTTTCAGGAGGTACAGGGCGAGCGGAGATAAATCACATGCTACCAGAATAGAGCATTCATTCATCTCTTAAAAAAGAGCATCAGAGCTTTACAGCCTTATTCTTTTACCTGTTCCTGTGCAGCCTCGTGAAAACATACTTTCAGCTGAACAACAAATAATCTTTATTCCAGCCAATATTTTTTATCAATATTTGATAAGGAAATGATGTAAGATGTGTTGATTCGGAACATATGCTACCGTTTGTAAGGCTAATATCTATTATGCTTATAATGGAAATGAACACAAAAAGGCAACTTGAATATCAATTTAAATAACGAAAGATAAAAAGACCATTTGGAGTGACACCTGCTGGGAAACTAAAGTGGTAATATCATATTTCACATGACAACAAATTTGCTTATCTGATTTATCCTGATCATTTATTCTAATCCTGTATTAACAGATTTTTGGCTTCCTGTGGGAAGCACATGCAAGCTGTAAACAGGTCACTCTGCAAACAGTTGATGATATGAAGCAAAATTGTAATAATCACACTGCTTTTAGCTCTGTGTTTGGTCTCCACCTACTCTGGAGGAAAATATCTATTTGTCTGTGGGTTCATCACTATGAGTGACCCCTTTAGTGTTATAGGTCATCCATTTATCTGCTGTTAATATATTAAAACCTTTGATTCAAAGTTAAGGTAACAATATCTTTTCTCAAAATGGAAAGTTGCACACTGTAAAAAATGAATCATAAGAACTGTGCTTGGACTAATCCACACTGATCCCATAAGGATTCATTCCTCTCTACAGTACAGCAGTGGCCTCGGGCTGGCATTTGAAGAAAGGCTAGTGTTATACATCTTCATCGGAGATTTCCTCATCATCAGTCTTCCCAGCTGCCAAAGTGAGCGGCAGCCTAATAAGATTTCATGGATCCTTTTAACCCTTTTAAGTGGCCACCTTTGTAATGACACACAAATAAACAGGTGACGAATAAGAAAGGTAATTAGATATGACTCAAGCTGGGACATATCTCTAAATTATCTGAGCAATAGCTGCATGACCATTACATTCTGCGGTGCGGAGGGAATTAATTTCCTGTCATACATGATTAGACAGCTTGTTCTGAATATTATCCTGTTCACGGTGAAGCAAATGAGTCATTCATCCCTCTTTGGATTTTACATGTCATTACCCAGTGGTGGAAGAGGCATTCAGCTCATTTACTAAGTAAAAGCTGCAACACCACTGTAGTAGAAATACACAAGTATTAGCATCAAAACAGGTAAAACTCAAAAATAAATGTATTCATAATGCCAGGTGGTGACTGTTAAGTGTACTATTACATTGATGTGCCCCCACTGCCCAGTCTTTGGTGTACATTTCCTTCATCCTGCTGATTTTGAGCCACTATTAGTACACAGTATGCATATTTTCTTGTTTCTATGTGAGCGGGGGTCCCTGAAATACAAACATGCGCTCAGCGTGATGGTTTTATGTGGTGAGTCAGTGGGTTAATGACCAAAAAAAACAGCAGGTTTGTTTCTCAGATGTTGGGCTAATTTGTAGCTTGACCGCTAATCAGCAGCTAACTAACCTCTGTCAATTAAACATCCGTAATTACACTGGTGGCCGCTGACTGGAGATAACCTTTGGATGTTTAACAAAAGCAGCTTTGCAGTCGGCCAAGATCTGAATGAGTGTGATATCATTCATGTCCTGCCTGTGCCTGTTTCATATGTATCTTTAATATCTTCAGTTACTAAAATAGAGCCTCTATCTTTAGCCGTTCACAGTTCATCTTAGCAGACAGTGACTGCTCCTGAAATAAAGTCTCTTGTCTTCTCAGATTGCTCCTGCGGTAAAGCTGCCGGGCGGAAGTGTTGATGAAGCAGCGGGGAGCGAATGACTGGAAAACCAGAACACTTTCAACGACTGAAAAGCACTGACATCATCATTTTGTAGCTGATAAATAATGCCCAAATAAGATATCAGAGATGTGACAGCAACACAGAAAAACCACGAGCAACTCAGCAACCCAGCAGCTGCGGACTGTAAAGACGCCAGGATGGAAAAAGTTGTACTGCTTTCATAAAATCTACTGTTCCCTTTAAGCTCAAAGTCCTGAAAAATGCATGATGCTCGTCTATTTGTCCCCCTGTATGTACCGAAAAATCACAGCTGAGCAACAAACAAGTCTTTATGTCAGAATCAGCACCATTACTGTCTGGCAGTGAGGTGCACTGTTAAGCTCTGAGCTTATTAAAAAAGACTGATCACGCCATATCTGCTGACAGCCCGGGATCACTCAGCAAAGCCTTTTTGTTAGTGTTTGGGAACATATGGAGGGGCAACACCCTTGGGTGTCATCCTATGCACTTTCGCTTCCTCCTCATGTCCCAGCGCTCTATTTGAACTTATCTAATTATGTCATATATTTGTTCGCCAACATCGTCGAGCACCGCGGTGACTTAGCGAGACTCACAAAAGAGCTGTTTGTTAGATGGATCATCCATCCATCCATTATCTATACCGCCTATCCCTTTCGGGGTTGCGGGGGACTGGAGCCTATCCCAGCTACAATGGGCGAGAGGCGGGGTACACCCTGAGCCGGTCGCCAGCCGATTGCAGGGCCACATGCAAAGACAGACAAACATTCACACTCGCACTCACACCTACGGACAATTTAGAGTCACCAATTAACCTAATGAGCATGTTTTTGGTCTGTGGGAGGAAGCCGGAGCACCCGGAGAGAACCCACGCATGCACGGGAAGAACATGCAAACTTCACACAGAAAGGCCCCGTCTGATCGAACCGGCAACCTTCTTGCTGTGAGGCACACGCACTACCTGCTGCGCCACCGTGCAGCCCTAGATGGATCATCACATAGTAAATCATGTCTCCTAGAAATTAAGCTTACGTGACAAAGTAATTGCTGCCTGGGTTATGTTCAGAGACGAGTGAATGAAACACGACATTTGTGCGGCGTAACACCAGGATCCAGGGTTCGCATAGGTGTAGGCAACAAAAGCAGTGTGGGTAAGGTTGGTTTGGTGACACGTTCGTTAAAAAATGTTATGTCTCAAGTCACTGCTGACTGTTTCTGTGTTGAAACAAACCGACAAACGGTCGATAACATTTCCATAAGCTAAGAGGAACGGCTTGATTGTCATATGGAGAGAGAGAGACAGACAAATGTCGTCAGCAAACATACATTCACCAACCTTTTGTGACCTGCCATGTTCTTTAATTTCCTCATTATGTTCATAGAAAATTCGGCCAGCATTACGTTTCCCTCCAAACATATTTGCTCTTGCAAAACAGTTGTATGCAAATGTAATTTCTTGCAGCATCGGTTGCATTTGTGTCTACCAATCTCTCCTCTTCTAACTTACTCACAGCAGTTGCCAAAGCTCCATTACAAGAAATACTGATTCACCGGCAAGCTTACACTGTTCTCACACATAATAACTGGAATAGTGTAAGAATTCAATTTTGGCTGAACTGCAAAGTGGAAAAATGACTTAAAAAGTGAATCCTATGACCAGTTCAGCATCACCAGTGTGAATGACGATACAGGTAACATCTGCGGGGACACACATGCCTCTGAAACAGCTCACCTTTAAATCTAATTCGTGCATCAGATTTAAAAACATGTCGCTCATGAAACCCTGGCCTCGTCTTCTCTCGTGCTGGGAATGAGCTTGAGACGTGTAGCATCTGCTGAGAATACACACTGTACGTTTAACTATCACCAGACGATCCTTTAATTCATACCAACGATTTCTCTTTTTGTCTTTCACCACAGCGGAAATTAGCATTACAGGGATGTCTCACAGCTGCTAAAATATGCTTCCATGGCAGCCGCAGCACATCACTTCTTTATGAATACACTCTGAATTCATACAAACATTAAACATTATTCAGACATTATTCACAGTGAATGGTGCAGTGCTGGAATGCATCGAGGACGAGTTGGAGACCCTCGAGACCTGGTCCTCTGCAGCCCCTCAGATTAAAGCACATTCCTATTCTCTGACAATGGTACCACACAGCATCTACTGTATATATTTTCTCTTTTTCATATGGATGCTTTTCATATTGGTGTTTCATACTGAGCCTGCAAAACAGAGAATACCCGCACTGATTTATTCAGTGCTTCATTTTATAACCACATGCCTGTAAAACCATTCCCATCGGCCTCAGCTCTGCTTTGTGTTGAGTGCTTGTTAGCGAACAGGCTAAACAGCAATGGCGAACACTGTAAACATTATCCCTGCTGAACATCACCATGCTTACATTGTTAGCATTTAGCTTAAAGTGCAGCCTCACAGAGCTGCTAGCATGGATGCAGCATTGTTTATGTCTATTGTCTGATATGTATACAGTGTTGGGTTGTATGTGACTCTTTCATTAAAGCAACCTCTGCCTGACCAATAAAAAGGAAATTTAAAAGCTATTTAAATAAACATCTTAAAAGCTAAAGGAGAGGCTTATGTACTTATATAGCACACACCTATGATTCACTCATATATGAAACAACGATGCTGAGCTAAATGTCTTCTTCAGGCAGCTGGAATATCATGGAAAATCCATTCTGCCTTCTTAATAAGAGCAATATGAAACGACGTTAACTGGCAGCAAATCTCACTTCACTTCCAAATAACCGGAGCTGTGTTTTAATTTCCAACAAATAATTATCACATACAGTCAAAGTTCACAGCAGAATGTGACCCAGAGGTGGTTTGCCATGATCCCACAGCTGGACGTGTTATTAATTGTGGTCCTTATGGCCTTTTTCATTTGTGCACACTGTCTAATGACAGCGAGGGCACAGCGCCCTCACCTCACCATGACATTCATCAGCTCATACACCCCAAACTCAACAAAAGCCCACCTGGGTGAGCAAAGATTCCCCCACACAGCGCTTGACCACCATCTGAAAAACACCATTAAAAGGCCGTAATAAAAGTCTCAGCCAGCTTGGTGTAATTACGTCAAAAACATTTCTTGGTGTTTAATTGAGAGGATGCACCAGCAGGATGAGTGTTTTCCTCTTCCCTCTCCGCTCTGCTTTGTAGGAACGAGGACTTGCTCATTATTGGTCCATTCAATGCAAGGGTGTTATGGTGTCAAATGAGATTTGTCTCACCATTACATGAAGTAATTGGTCGAGGCTCTCTGTGTAATTTACTCTCAGCCAGCTCTATGTTGCTTTATGGTGAATAATTGCTCCTGTCTGGCTCACTACTGTTATGGGCAACATGAGCGCGGAGCCCCTGCAGCTGAAGGGACGATGATCCACAATCCACACGGCGCCGACTCTCATCTGTTCTAATCTGCACTGATGTCTTGTTGAGGCTAAATATCTTTTGGGGAAATTCTGTCATTTTGTTGACAAGAATGTTTGCAGATATATGAGAAGACTGGGCGAAAAAGAGTAAATATTTGATGAAGTCAGGAAAGGATTTATGCGTCTTTCTAATGGGTTCTGCCAGGATATCATCTCCCTGTGAAAGTTTGGCAAGTTTGTGTCGACGAAACTCAAACTTAAACCACGTCCTAGCCTCTTGGTGATAAACAATGAAGGTGAATGATCCCACAATCTCATTTAATGGCCATAATGTGTTCATAATACGGGCTCACAGCATTATGGGTAATGCATGCGCGCAGACATTTTAATAATCCAGTACTGTGGTACTTTTTCCCCCCACAGAGCCTACTTGAATCACCTTGCTGTATACTGATGAGACGATGTGAGTCTTCCTATTCATATGAAACATATTAAAGGTTGAAACCTGAGTGTTTATGCAGTTTTTCTTTGTCTGGTAGATCGTCATTAATCACCATTTGGGTTTATTACAGTCAGTTTTATAATACCTGAGCCCAAAAATAACGTTTTATACCCTGAAGTCAACAAAAGCGGTTCAAGTGTCTTAATATGTCTGTGTTTAATTCTTATGTGTGTTGAACTTTTTTCTTTTCTGTTGTTATATTGAAACCAAACATTTACATACAATATATTATATTATATATAATGAAAATACAGTATATTGAAAGTAATATCCTGCCTGTAACTCAATGATTTCCTCCTTTATTAAATTTCTTAATACTCAGGTGAAATTATGCAGCTACTGGAGCAACATGTGTCCACAAATTAAGCAGTTTCAGGCCTGCAGAGAAATCCAAATTATTAATTGAGTCATTGAAAAAGGCTGAGATAATCTATATGTGCACGTGCATGCTACAGATCTTTAGCATAAACATGCATCAGTAGAAGTTGTGATTTAGGGAGGGAGGTAGGGAGAATATTTAACGTTTCCTTCCATCAGAGGCTCATATTATGCTTTATTAGACTGCAGTATAAACAGAAAGACATGCCAGTCAAGCCCAGATTAGCAATTTGACTAACTTAAACAGTAGTTGTTGTTGGTTTGTTAAGGTTAGGGGATCTTCATCATCATGATTACACTAATACAGTGTTTCCCAACCACTGTGCTGTGGCACATAAGTGTGCCATGAGAAATCATCAGGTGTGCTGTGGAAAATTATCCAATTTCACCTGATTGGTGCTCTGAGGCTTAGAACACCCATCAGGTGAAATCTTCCTGTGTGTCTTTCTCCAATTCCTGCAAGAATATCAGCTTTGTGTTCAACTAAACAGGCCCAGGTTTCACACTGAGTAAGTAAATTGAGTAAATTGAGACTAGATTTTCATTATATTTCAATAAATATACTTTTGTTTGGTGGTGTGCCTTGTGATTTTTCTAATGTAAAGTAATGTGCTGTGGCTCAAAAAGATTGGGAAACACTGCACTAATAAACACAGGGAATAACAACAGCCAGAGTTAAAAGAAAGTTAGTTGTCGGCGGGAAACAGGAAGCAAACATTTGACCGACATCTTGTTGTCTCATTCATCCACCTCCACTTCCTCTCTCTGTGGACATTTTGCCTCTATAACATCGCACATCTTCCTCCTTTGCTTCTGACGCACGCAAGTCATTAATACGACAGCCACTAGAGGGCACTGTCATTTCAACGTTTCCTCAAATGTAGTTTTTCTTGAAGGGTCTCCATCATAAACTACATCGCAAATCGCTTGCCAGAGAACATACTTCTACATCAAAAGTGCTAAAATTTCAGCAAACCACTCCAAACGCCAACACTCAAAGTATTTAGCCTTATATCACTGACCTATAAAAGTCCCTCCTGCATGTCCTGTAGCATGAGTTTCTACAGAGCAGGACAGGAGTCTGGAGCTCACCTGGCCACGGGCCACAGAGGAAACAGGCCCTCATGGTATATTGATGGGCTTGGCTCAGATCGGAGTCCTTCACTGTCTGCTAGCAGTGTCCTGGTTATACATGCCTCACAAATTTTTAGCTTAGGGGTAGGATTTGAATAAAAATGTCATAAATGATTTAGCGATAAAAACGTTCCTGTCCTTATGACGCACGCCCTTCTCTGTGTGAGATAATTTGGCAGGCTTTTCACAATGAGGCTCACCTCCGATGTGACCTTGCTGCATCTCAGAAACAGTGTAGTGGAGCTTCATCGAGAGACGTGAGCTCTGCAAAAGACTTATTCTTACTTAGATTTCAAAAACGCATAAACTGTGGCACTAACTTGCTAAAGGGAACTGAGCTATTAATAACTGGCTTTGTACCACCTGCCGAATGATATTCATGACTTTTTATTCTGTCCTGTTTTAGAGTTAGCCTTAATTGCACTTGCAGTGAAAGCAAACTACAAGCATCCACGTCATGTTGCAGCCTCCTAATCAGATCCAGATGAACTTAAGTCAAATCAGAAGGTTAAATGTGAAGACCACAAACTGTTTGCATGGCGAAAGTTCATCTCTTTGACAGCTGTGATGGACAGTTTTGGCTCCTTAGTGCCAAAAAAAAAGTTATTTCTACAATGCTAACCACGGGCAGCGGGCGCACGCCTGAGAGGTGGCATTTAGTGTCAAGAGGAAACACTTTGCCTCAGCTCGTTAGCTTGTGTCTCATTGTTAAATGTCCAAAAACTCGCTTAAAATCTTTGGATCTGAGGGGGTCAAAGAATTTGCAAATTGCAGATTTGCTAATTGTCTAAATGTGACATCAAATTATGCTGCAGTGTTGTTCTCGGGGGTAATTAGCTGAAATTATGCTAATAGAAGCCTTCCTCTGATTTTCAAGAGATTTAATTAAAGATACGACTAATTGGGCAAAGATCGAGCTTGATTAATGTCGAACAACTCCTGTAACCCTGGAAAAAGTAACAGGTTAAACACTTCCTTCTGCTTACGCTCATGATTTGAAATTAAAAAATACATTCAGGATGCTTAAATAAGGCTTGAGTTTGTGTGGCGGACACGATTAAATAAACAGTGTGAGCATCACGTGCATTGCATGTTGAAAATGCAATTCCAGAGAGGCAGAGCTGTAAATCTCCATACGTCTGTTACTCTCTGTGACACCTTGACACTTTTATGAGCAACATATCTGTTCACACGCTCGACGTGTTCATGGCGACCCCCACGGCGATGCCTCGATATCATTCTCTGCATGGATCAGGTGCTCGTGCGGCCGGACGAGCTACGGTGAATTTCCCTGATGGAGGTGGAGGAGGGAGGGCGGGGAGTGCGTGAGGAGGGCCATGACAGTGAGCGGGGCAGGGTGATTTGCTCCTGTCCATTCATTACCTTCATTAAAGTTTGAGAGGAAGACACATGCTCACTGTCTGATTTATTCCGTCAATCACGGCAATGATAGGACAGTCAATTACACTCCGTCCTCCAATCAGATTCTAGTGTGAGCATCAAAGCATGCAGAGGAGATGCATATTGAACGAGTGCTGTCGATGACATACGCAATGCATTTCCTTCCTCCTCCTGTTGAATCATCATGATCTGTAGTTATAAAACCGATTTCTGACTTCTCTTGTGTTACTCATGTTATTGAGTATCACTGACCTTGTACTGTAAATGTCACGATCGTGTTAAATATTTGTGTAGATGTTTGAGAGCTGCTGAGGTATTCCTGCTCAGTACATATTGCCTCCCACTTGTGAAATCACATAAAAATCTAAAATTTATATCCTTCTACAGTCTGCACAGTAGCTCTGTGAGACTGTACTTAGGCAGAGTGGTCATTTAAGCTAAATGCTAATGTCAGCATGCTAAGATGCTCATAATGACAAATGCTAACATGCTGATATTTGGCAGGTAAGTTCACCATGTTTAGGGTGTTAGCACGCTAACATTTGGTAATTAGCACTGAACACAAAGTGCAGCTGAGGCTGATGGAAATGTCATTAATATTTTAACCTGACGGTTAAGGAGAAGTCAGGGGGTCATCAAAGTCATCCTCTGGAGACCCTGAATGTCTGCACTAACCTCCATCCGGTAATGTTGATATATTTCAGTCTGAACCAACATGTCCCAGAGAACACTGACAGACAGGATGAATGACCAAAATAACCAAATAATGAGCACAACAAATAAAAGCTAATCGTTATCATTACTACCTGAGGAACATTGCGGGTTAAGTGGTTGGACTATTCCACTTTGAACTCGTTAAAACCTTCCACGATGGTTAATTAATCCCCCAGAACAAAACATCACAGACTTCCTCTGCCTAACAGATATCCCACTGCTTTACACTTTGAATGATACAATCCTGCATTATATCCTGCCCCTTCAGACCGCTTTAGCAGGAAATGCATCAGATTAAAGAACCAGAACACTATTTCATTGTAAATTTAAAAAGCCAAATAAAGAAGATGATGTAAGGTGCTCAACACAAGATGTAAATAATATCAAATTGATGTGAGAAGACACAAACTATAAAAATATCACCTCAGTGAATCAACACCTCTTGGAAAGACTTCTCAGGTTTCTCAGTGTCAAACAGCAACCAGCTAATAGGAGAAACCGTGCAGTCTCAATCGTGATCAGTCTGAAAACCAGGAGGGATCAGGGATCAGTTCTTTTAGTTAAGTAAATGGCTAATACTGCTTCCACTAATGTCGGGATGTTTTGAACGCAAGCAATACAAGAACTATTTTATTAATGTTAGATTTTCCAACATTTGCGTACAGTAGCTGCTGAGATCTGTAGGCCTTGAGGCTGAGCTGGATGTCAGGCTGAAGAGCTTGATTGGAATTAAGGCCCTGTTGGTGGAAGCCCCCGCAGTGATGGCCACAGGAGGCTAAACGGTCTTTGTCATTAAGCACATTGTCAGGCGAGGTGACTGGATGCGTTTCCCCATGAGCTTTGACTTCCAGGCTTGCATGAAAGAGCAGAGAGCAGCGTGAGAGGATGCAATCAAATGGACATTGATCTGATCAAGCAGCCAGAGGAATATCTGCAACAACTGATTGGTTTACTCGAGTGAGTAATTCTCTTAAACATTGAATATTCATGACAAAAATCAGCAGCCATCATTGCAATCATCTGAATGGTGCACAGAAATATGTGACGTTACCTTTTTTCCCAACTGAGGCCAACCCACCTCAAACCAGGACTTTCTAACTTTGGTAAGAAAGAAACAAAAAATGTAAGCGAAGTAAAGATTTTGTACATTTTTTCTTTAAGGTATGACTGTAAAGACCAGAAAATATTAACAAATCATGAAATCGGTTAAACTTTAATGTCTTACTAAAATATTATGTAGGAGGTTTGGAAATTGATCTGTGTTGGTTGATGTTTTCAAATTCTTTTCAACTCTATGCAGGTCTGGTCTGTTATCACAAGATAAAATATATATGCATATGTATTATGTGTATATTTATTTATTATAAGATAAAGAATCCCCACTGAAGAAATCATCATGATTTTTACATTGTTATATTAAAAAGATTTCAGACACTGACACGTTCCATTCAAACCTGTATGAACCAAAGCTTCAGCTGCAGTATGAGTCAGAAAAATCAAATGGGTAAAGTCCAAAGCTGCAGTTATTAATGAGAATATTCCCTCGGTATGTTGTCTAAGAACTCATTACCAATAAGTATTTTTTTCTTTTCCTCAATAAGCTAAAACAACATCCTCGTTCTCAATCATCTTTCTTTGCACGGCCAGCAGGGATTGTCAAATATCAGCCAATCATCAAACAAACGGTGTCCACTGTGTTCATAACCATCTCTCTGCTGTCATGACAGCGAAATGTACCTTCTTCCACCAAGAGCTTTCAGAGCTGCTCGGCTCTGACCTGCTGGCATTTGTGGAGGCAGAGCAGAAGAGATCAACCCTCTCTGCAGCCTCCCTGCTGGGGCAACAAGGATCTCACTGAGTCACGTGTGTGTGTGTGTGTGTGTGTGTGTGTGTGTGTGTGTGTGTGTGTGTGTGTGTGGCCTCCCTCACTGCCACCAGTTTCCACAAAGCCTGTCATCCTCAATCAGCTCACTGTGACTGAGATCATTAAATGCTTGGTAACTGTGAGAAGCCAAATATCAGGAAACTGTCTGCAATGATACTTCTGTACATGTCAAATTACAAGACAATGCAAAGTCACTCTCCTGGTGAGTAACCTCCACTCTCTAGTGACTGCTGTGCAGCAATGCACTCAGGATATGATAAATCCATGAAATGCTCAACAACATTATCACGTCTTCTCTCACCCTGCAGACACACAACCATGGATGTGATGTTCCCCAGTCCTGCATCATGCCTTAATACTTCATACATATGGATTCATGGAATATGCTTGGTTTTCTTTTGCTGTTGAAACCCGAGTTAGTGCAGCAGAGAAGTATCAATTCTTGAAATGTGATATTACTTCAATCTTCGCACATTATTTCACCTCCTGTTGCCTTATTTCATCACAGAAGTTGTCAATGAATCCATTAGGGCTGGTTCTTTCTTTAAGCCTCTCTTTTTATCATTTCATCATTTACTCCAAACACATTCAGCCACTATGAGACAGGATTGCTGGTTCAGACTGAGGTCCAAATTCCCAGAGATGACATGACACCAATAAACGCTGCATTTTGTTTGCAGCTTTTTCATGCAATGATGTAATCGTTAACAAGGATTTGGCACTGGAAGATATCAGGGCTGCACATTCAAAGTATTTTTTTGCTTTTTATATGATAACATAAATCCTGACAATAAAACATAACTTTTCTTGAGGTACAAATGATTTGATTTGGTTTTAAGAGGGCTGTGCTGAAAGATGCATGGTGTCTCATTATGTGTGAAGAGGGATAGTTGTTGGATGTCAGCCTCTTCTCTCAGAGACAAAGTTTAAAGCTTTAATTAATGGATCATGTTCTTTGGATTGTAGCACTGAAGTCTGGAGATAAATGCCCATCCAGATAAGTAACAGACATCACTTTAGATTGAAACTTGCGATGTCCTATAGCACTGGTGTACTTTGGATTAGCATTACAACAGCAGTCATGGAGTTTACATCCTCACATGCAGGTTTTGCTCTGGAGAATGAACAAGACGTTCACACGTTAACACAAAGGTAAGATTGCATTGTTTATTATCCAGATAACACATCTGCATAGAGATCCTATTTTAATACCAGGTGTGAATGGAGTCTTTCTTTCACTAAATTATGTGCATCAGTTTGGCATCAAGACAACCATGGTCAAACAAAAATAAACTTTTATTGTAATATTTTATATATAAACTGACAGAAAGACAATCTCTAGCAGCCACACCAAAATGCATCACAAACATTTCGCTTGTGTTCATTAATGCTTTCCTTGGTCAAGTATTTTGTTTCATTAAGCCGTGTCCACCTGCCACATTTTCCACCTCATTAGCAGCTTGCTACTTCAACCTGCTACTTAAGCTTGCAATGAGTGTAGCACAATGGCCTCATGGGAGAATAGGTGACCGGTCCCGCTCTGCAGAGGAGGTGTTGTTGCTGACGGATAAATACCAATTAGCATATAACTACATTCATTCCATTTTAAGCCTGTAATGTGAGCAAAAATGGTAATGAGCCACAAAACAAACTATAAGACAGGGATGCTGTTAAATAACTTTAAGAGATAAATATCAATATGTGTGTGAAAGAGCAACTCTCTAGAGTTTAGATCAGCGGCGTAAATTTTTAATATTCATAATAACCATTTCTTCCTTCTTCCAAGCTGGCTCACCTCTCGCTCATGGCCATGAGATTCAACACGTCACGCCTCTCAAAGAAGACATTAGGAGATGCCAATTAGTGAAGGACTAGATTGCAATGATTTCCATCACGACCGGGCTTTAAAAGAAAAGAAGACACTGCACAGTCAATTAACGTTCATTTACTGATGTAACGACAGCATCATCCCACTAAACCCACACATGCTCATCCATTCAGTCAAGGCCGACTGCTCTATTGATCCCACTGCTGAAGAATGTTGTGCATTATAGCAGTGTGCTTTCACTATTATTCATCTCAGCTGAATGGATGTATTGCAGCAACAAACTACAGAAAAGCACTGTGGGGAAACAAAGTGAAAAGGTGTGTGTAGGAGGTGATGCTGAGGTCTGTCTATCTGTAACTGGGAGCTTGAAATCCACACAGGAATTGCTTTAAATCGTATAAAGAAACTTAGTCTGCCCTACATAGCAAAAGCACAGAAGAATCACTTCATATTTGGCAAAAAATAAATAATAAATATACAAAATATTCTGCCATAGAAGTTTAACTTCTGTGAAAATAGTGTGTAAAATATTCAGCAGCAACAAAACAGAGCTAGAATATAAACCACATTAATTGAGCTGAAGAGCTAGATCAAGTGAAAGCTAGCTGGTGATAGCAACGGCTTGTCCCAGCTAATGCTAAATTCAGTTGATGATTATTTCCCCCTTTAGCTGTCAAAGGTAATTGAATTATATCCACTGTGAACTGACATCTTGTGAAGTCTGTTTGTTAAACCACATAAATGAGAAAGCGGCTAAATCCAGTCATGACACAGAATAAAGACCCAGCTGAACTCCTGCTAGCTTAGCAGGCACTCTGTTTCTGACTCTTGTTGAATTCATGTGATTTCATATGGTTAGGCTCTGTACATTCACTTACTATCTTAAAGTACTGTGTGACTGCAAATAATTAAAAATATCTATACTTTAATAAGCATGTTTAAGCAAGTTAAAATGAATCTGCAATGTGCTAGTTAGCCAGCATTAGCCAGCGTTAGCCTGCCAAGTTACATGTTGATTCGTGTCAAAGGCTGACAGGACATTTCATATGGCTTGTGGATGTTGATGAAGAAAGTTATGGCAAACTACTCCAAACAGTTTGTCAGATAGATAAGCTACTGATTTAACTGATGGCTGTATTAGTTCTGATAATTCTGACAGAAAACATAACATCACTTTGAGAGAAAGCATGCAATGATAAAAATACACTCTGTATATTCAAAGAGATGAAGGCATTTTTTTTTTTTTCATGGAAAAAATGTAATTTTGATGAACAGAGATGAGTTTTTAGGGTTTAGAAACTTTGACTAGTAGATCTTTTGCTGCTGCACTTGCCGACATCGCCTCTGCTTCAGTCAGAAATGTTTTCCATGCATAGCCAGCACTGGGTTGCTTAGTAGGCCTAGATGCATTGCTTCATGAATTGACAGAACAAATGTGGACAGGCTGAATAAAACAGAAAAATGGGACAACTTGAGTACTTTGAAAGCCATGCAGGAGAAAATGAGGTGGCAGAAAACAATGTGAAGCAACTTGGGGGTAGAGGTAATTAATGTGAGCTGGAGGGACTGATTAGAAAACAAACCGGTGGCATCTAGAGCCTTTAAATTAAGTTGGGCTATCACTGAGATGGAGCGCAGGTTTGGGTTTGTTCAGTGATGATTAAAAAGCAACAGCTGAGCTCTGATCAAGGCTGGAGCTGCAGTGAATTCCCCTGTTGTTCTGTTCCCAGTCAGATCAGAACAACAACAGAGAGGGCTTCTACCTGCCAGATTAATAACACCTGATATTTCCACAGGAGAGCACTCATAATTAAATAATAAGGGAAAAGCACCAGCTTGACTGTCGATATCACACCCAAGACTTATTTGGAAAAGTCTGAACTTCTCGTTTCTATGGCTACTGCCATTCATCCTCCTGATGATAAAAAACTGATCGTAAAACGATGGGTTTGAATACCAACAGTTGGCACCAAAAGAATGCACCGAGCAGAACTGAATGGAAATCATACAAAGGTGGCAAAACATGATTCAGCCCAAATCGATAGAAGCCCAAGGTCAGCCTTTTGTTGGATATTGGTGTGAATAAAAAAAGTCAATGTGTATATGCTGTGGCATTCAGAAACAAGGCTCCCAACAGGTTTGAATGGATCACTGAAGTATATCACACAGTGACAGACCTGCAGGTCGAACTGAGCAGGATGTCCCAGGTGCTACAGCAGTAAGACAGACGCGAGGACACAACCTCAGATGTGACTCTAAAGTACTGCTTCTCTGAGGGGCCTTTGATGCTTCCTGCGCCACAGCTGACATCACAGCATTTTAGTGACAAACTCGGTGCATCACATCAAAGGCTGCGATGTAATGCAACAGGAACAGGATGCAGTCTGCGTATGGTGTGTCCTCTCAGGAAATGGCAGCATGAATCTAAACCTGAAGAAATCTATGGATGAGATTTGGCATTTGTTCTCAGACACAAGCAGAAGGATTCAAAGAGAGGTGGAGGACGATTCACTGAAAAAACAACACATTAAATACGTTATGGTTTTATGTTGCTATTTGCGATAAGACTGTGGTTGTGCATGGCAGCTTTTCAGGTTTGAATATATGTAACGGTGGAGCAGGTTGTTCCTAAATGAGCACCCAGTATTGATCTCACTCCTCCAGAGCTTAAAGGTGTATCTTGCTGTATCTTTGATGTAGAAATGTCTCATTTGTTGTATGTTTTCAAGAGTAAAGCTGCAGGATTGGGCACGAGATGCACAGTAGAAAAGTCTGCAGTCAAGGGTCAGAAACACCGCCTTGTCAAGCTCCTCCGCATCTTCATAACACCTGGTTAACAATGTGAAATGGTCGCAGTTGGGTTTTTTGTTTTTTTTTTAATTTTGCTCTTGATACTACATTGTCAGAACAGTAGCAATGAGAGAGTAATTTTGCATTGGATGAGTTAGTTGAAAGTCTGGTGCATCTTCCTACAGACGCTAAACGGTACCTTATGCGTCTGTGTGAGATGCACAGAATTTTGTTTCAGGTACTTTCAGGATGCAAAAGTGCATCTTCATCCAGAAACAATGCGCCAGTTAATTCAACAAACAAATGTGTGGAACCGAGAGGGGTTTGAAATTGTGACATTTTCACTCCGTAGCTATAATTATCGATAATGTAGCCCTCAAACATTATTGTGTTCGTTTAAAGAAGTGGATTTCTCATATCATGTCTGAGCTCTTTAATTGGAATTAGGTGATAATGAACAGGCTGCTTGTTAGTTCTTGTCACAACAAACCTGTTGTGTACTGAGAGGAATGTCTCCAAGAAACATGCACCCTCCCTCAGCATCATCTGGAAGCGTTGACGTGTTTCCATAGAAACTCTGAGCTACTTTCCATGGAAATGAAAACATTTCTGAGAACAGACACGCAGCATTATCAAACCCTCAGAGATTTAACACAAAGAGAATTTACAACACTCTGAGATGTTCAAGGGCTCGAGCTCTTGTACTTGACTGCGGAGATAAATTTAGATGCTTTGGTCAGCATCGTCACTGACGGCATCATCACCATCATTGTCAACAAGACAGAGACAATCACTTGAATTTCTTCCACATGTTTAAACAATAACTGCAAAGCTCAAGACTTTATCACATGCTGCTAAACTTTAACATGTTATTTTTTTTAATCACCTCAACTGAATTTCCATTTTCATCTCAGCAGGACAGAAGAGCCTGCGGGAAGCAGCTGAACTTCACCCTATGAAGTTATTTGATGGTGAATTAATTAAAATACATTATTAAATAAGTAATAGTGAATAAATCGTGTGTAACACATTTGTGAAATAATTACACAGTAAGTGATAAAACTTAACTCATTACTCATTTTCATAATAACAATACATCAACACTGTTGTTGCTCTGGCTAACAGGAGCTAACTGGCTAAATATGGTAGCAGTCATTGACTTGCTTGTTGAGGAGGCAGGGGACACGTGATTGGCTGAAAGGTGAGAAGGACATCACACCACCATGAAATGTGACGTTGTGGCTCATTTCATAGCATCACTGTTCATTCAGGTGTCATTGGGAATATTCTATTATGTACTAAAATTTAAAAAATGAACTAAAAAATGAACTATAAAAGTGAGAAATTATTGTTACTCATATATTTACCAAAGTTTATTCATATGTACTGAAGAAGGGAACTCGTGTTTTTAATACCAGGCAAAATGGTGCTTTCATAGAAATTAACTATATATCCATCCATCCATCCATTTTCTATACCGTCTATCCCTTTCTGGGTTGCGGGGGGGCTGGAGCATATCCCAGCTGTCAATGGGCGAGAGGCGGGGTACACCCTAGACCGGTCGCCAGTTGATCGCAGGGCAACACACAAGACAAACAACCATTCACACTCACACTCACACCTAAGGGCAATTTTATAGACACCAATTAACCTAATGAGCATGTTTTTGGTGTGTGGGCGGAGAACGGAGTACCCGGAGAGAACCCACACATGCACGGGAAGAACATGCAAACTTCACACAGAAAGGCCCCGTCCGGGGATCGAACCGCCAACCTTCTTGCTGTGAGGCACGTGCACTACCTGCTGCCCACCGTGCCGCCAATTATCCACCTTCATTATGTCCAGAGGGAAAACTTTTTGGACAGAATGAAATCACAGAGAGGTAGCCTGAGAGTTTCAGAGCGAAGATGAGACTGTGGAGGATACCAGCCATCGCAGTGGTGGAAATACTCTTGCGGTGCCTCATGGACCGCATACTTTTCTTTCCTCACCTTTTATGCAGCAGCTTAATTGCTGAGAAAAAGTGTTGTCTCTAAACACGCTGTCTTATTGTACTGCTTGGTGTTCACTGAGTTCTTGGTTATTTCTCACCTTTCATCCTGAAATGCCTACGTTGAATACCTTGACCTTGACCTGAAATAACTGGCACTGAGTACCTAAATCACATTCAGTGACAGCATGTAAGTCTTAATGTACCAAACCCTTCTCTGATTCCCCGTTCATACACGTGATCAAAGCCCACTAATCTGACCTTCACCTGCAGATTTTAAACTTGTTTGCACTTCCTCCTGGAGGGCTTTGAAGGGAGTTGTTGGGAGAACGCCCCTCATGCATTATTCATGAGGTCAGCTCCCCATTGATTCAGTTGCTGTTTAATCTCAGTGGTGGCACGATAGTTTCCCACGTCAAAGTCACCGTCACTACTCCCTCAGCCTCAGCTGTCACACAGAATTACCTGCTCCACCCTCTGTTGGGTGAGGTGAGTTCAGGGGTACGGTGGGAAGATTAGACATTTTTCTTCAGCGGTGATAAGTGAAACTTTCAAGGCCTGGAGCAACTTCTGCAACTAGTATCGTAGACTTTGAGAAGGACATTGTTACGTCGTCTTGCTGTGACGTCTGAGACTAAAAGTCCTTATTGGGGCGAGGGGAGCAATAAAACCTGTGGCTTCACGCACCTTTTATACAAGCTTCACTGTGGATATCTGTGACAAAATGGGCAACTACCCATGGGCCTCAGACTTAGGGGCCCTGAAGGCCAAAGGTTGTCTGTGTGGTGCAGTAATTTGATTAGTTACATGTTTGTTTGGTAAAATGCACCACTAAAACACAATAAAAACTGAAATGATGAGTGTCCTGAGGGGGCTGTCACACGTTTAGCTCATCTCAAAGCACTATCAATATCTAATTTTGATCTCTTTAATATCTTGGTTGATGGTTTGTAATCTTGGAATAGACCAGTTTAAAGAGAAACCAATCACATGCACATTTCAGCTTCATTTAATTTTGATCAATTTGCTGATTTAGAGCTAATATATCTGAGATGAATTTGCTTTCTCAACTGCTAAAAATCTAATTTTCAGCAACAAGTCACACTGGACTGTATCTAGAAGACAATAGATCTGTGCTTTTATGACCCTAACACCTTATGAAATCCTGCAGCACCACACAACAGAACGTAACCATCGTGCTCGTGATTGAAGTGAATCCCAGCACCTTTGAGAAATGTCCTTTTTGTGTGCTCCCTC
The DNA here is from genome assembly GCF_039877785.1 of Chaetodon trifascialis. Lineage (NCBI taxonomy): Eukaryota > Metazoa > Chordata > Actinopteri > Chaetodontiformes > Chaetodontidae > Chaetodon > Chaetodon trifascialis. Next base: position 17,620,953 of record NC_092073.1, read on the forward strand.
CCACCCTGACAGGCACACTGACAGCAGCCTTGCAGTTGGCCATGACAGTATAGTGGTCACATATCCAGTCACAGCGAACGCAGTCATAGCAGCATCATCGACCGCCTACAGCTTGGCTAATTGGCAAAGGCTCGGGTCCTTGAATATTTCATATCAGACATTAGTTATGAGATCAAAATGAGTCTCTATTTGCCTATAATGACCCCCAAAAGGTTAAAGATGGGCTCTCTACTGAGGCGCTCTCTGTGCAGCGAGGGAGTGCTCACACAGCTAATGACGTTCACAAGTCCATCAGCAGCTTAGTGCAGTGGTCACTGTCAGACCACAGCGGTTAGAAGAAGAAACTCTGCAGAGGAAAACCATATTGATTCTTTTCAGACTAAACCAATCAAGTGAGTGAAACTGTAATTTATCATATTTAAGTGTCACCATCTCATTATTTATGCAGATAATAGTTAGTAGTGGACAAAAGCATTTAGATGTCTTCACTTAAGTAGCAGCAACACCACAATGTAAGTCTGTTCTGAGTAAAGGTTTGCATTTAAAATGGTTTTCTTTTTTGTGATAGAAATTTAAAAAAAAATTGAAAACTATTTTCAACAAAATAGGCTAGCAGAGTGTTATATTATTAGGCATAAATGCTTGATATAATTGGGTAATTAGTCAGTATGTAAGGAGCATTTTGGCATTGTAGCTTGTTCAGTTGGAGCTAATTTTAATATATCTGTTCAGCTGGGTTTTATAAGCTTGTCATATGTTTTTTTCTTACTCTCCAAGCTAGCTGTCAAATAAGCGTTAGAAATGACAATATTTTGGCTTCCCTCATGAAACAAACCTCTTGTCCTGGGTGACAGTCCTGTGTAACCTCTCCATCAACCCCAGCCTCCACCGTATGTTTCTTTACACTGCATCACCTGACATTTTGTGTGGTATATGGATGCATCTGCTCTCCACAGATATTAATGCAAAAGTTTTGAGTCTCACCTGTGCAAAGTTTGAAGATGGACTATCTCTTAATCAGCTAAATGTTTCACCATGTTCACCAGCTGGTTGCTATATTTGAGGGTTTTTGGTTTGACAGGAGTAATGAGACTGGACTGTAAGTACGTCCACTAAAAGCACAAAAAAGAGTCATTCCTCATGAACCTGTGCTCATTACACATTTTATCATTGTTTATATGAAAATCCAGATCGGGGCAGCTTAAAGTACGGCACATGAGTAAATTTACTCCCACCGCTGATAAAGTTGCATGCTCATCCAGGCGATGAAAAAGCAAACATATCCTCAAAGTTTATTGGGTTTCCAGTGACTCCCGAACGAGCCGCACATGCTCATTCATTACAAACAGGAAATTTGAAAGTGTCCTCATGTTCGCTTAATATTCTGTTAACCTAAATTAGGCAAACACTGTGCGGCTAGCAGCTGTAATATAAATGTAATTGCTGATATGAGTGTCCCAATGAAAGATAAATACAGAGCATGTTGAGGGTTTCCACATTAGTAATCATGGTCGACAAAGGCTGAGTTAATCTCTCCATGTTGGGCTTTGTCTGACATTTCTGACTGGACAACGCAGTCGTGCTCACATCCCATTCTGGACTCTGATCCAAGACAAGTCAAAACAAGACAAGTCCAAACTCCTCATGCGTCATTCACGTCCAAATATAGCTTACAGAAAAACTCTGCAATAAAAAAAAAAAAAAAGAGAGTATCCTGTCAGTGTTGCCTCTGGCACTTCAAAGGAGATGAAAGAGTTTCATGACAGAAATATCAATGTTTACTAAATATTTCATCCATCTGACGTGACCACTGAATAGTCATGTAGCCGGTGTGATGTCTCAGGAGCTAAACGTACGACCGAATTAGCGGTTTGATTTCCATATCAAAAGACATCGTGGTTTCAGTGCTCAGGACTTGGGTGGGGCTGGAAACACTGGAAGACAGTACAGGGAGATGGGGACATGCCAAGTCTTTGTGTTGTTGATTCTGTGCAATATGATATGCAGCGTGAGGACATGAACTGAAACCCTGTAATCGTCACGTCACCTCCAACATGAGTCATCCTGTTAAATTGTGCTTTGGCAATGAAACAGGTTTTATATTAACCTTAATGCTCAGGATCACACCTGCCACTCGCTCTGTATCAACGCAATATTCTATTTCTGCACTTTTCAGGATGTTTGAAGTCATTTTCCTGCTTTGAATGTGCGTTTTTGGTGGTGAAGAAATCTCTTGTTTCAACATACGTGGTTGAGACAGTAGCTGCTTGTGACTTAATCCATGGCTCTGTAACTTAATTTATTCCCTGCTGATTACGATCTTCATGAAGCCGTCCAGCAGATTCTAATTGTTTCCTCGCTACAACATGAAAAAAGGAACACTTTAGACGCCCATTCAATAGAGCATTTAATATCTGTCGCAGGAAATGGTTTCAGCTGAGCTCATCTCAAAATAATGGTGCGCGGTCACTTAGTGAAAGCTTTATAAATGCTTAATAAGCGGTGTGAACGGCTTATTTACCACAGGTCATGAAACATTAGCGTCACAGTATCGATCTCTGCGCGTCTTGTTGGCTGAGTGATGTTCAGACTCTGTCAAAACAGTAATTGTTTTATCCAACACCTCCCGTTAAAAGTAACCGGGAATTCAATAAATATTGATTCGTATGAAAGTGTACAATAAGTTCCAAATGTGTCACTGAGAGTGGATCTTAACTTACACACTGTCAGTGCTTAAAAGCACAATTTTAGTTTTTTCATCTGACTTTACCAAAACAATTGTCTCTGCAAAGCTTTAATTGGATTTCCTCTCAGATTTATAGTTCACATCCTTATTTGGTTTAATGTTCGAATGAAATCATCTTAGTCATCGCTCTTCCCATACGTTCATTTTCTTTGTCTCTCTGCTTCTTTCAGTGCATGTGCTCTTCTCTCCTTTGTCTTTAGTGTTCAGTGTCCTTGCTTCTTTTAGTCTTCGTGTCTTCATCTGTATGAAATGAAGCTATAATTGTGCTAAACGTTATAACATGACCTGTGAAATCTATGTAATTGCAGAAAACACCAGAAAATGATGGAGTAGTGCAACATCAATTAACTGTGTTAGCTTAAAGAGTAACATAACACTACGCTTAGCCTGTATGCCTTTTCACACAGTATTGAAATAAACAAGACATTTATATTATCACCTTGTAATAACATAAAGTTACTAAACTATAGAAACAGTTGCTTATTTACACATGCAGAAGTATCATTAACATTCATTTGGACTCATGTTCCTTAACAACTCATGAATAAAAATCCTATATTTACTCTCCTTTTAGCTCTGTTTTGTTCTCCACCAACCCGTGAGGGGAATTTGAGGCTCTTTAGCTGCTAAATGCTGCACAATGTTTCCTAGCTAGTTGCTAACTTTGTCAGTCTGCTGTAATTGATGGGCAGTGGAAATAAATTCTCCCTCTCTCCTCGCCACCAGCTGACAGCAGTCCATCATCACATTCCTCCATCCATCCACAACCTGGATTCCTCCTCTCATCCCCTCATTCCTCACCCTTCTTCCCCTTATCTTTTCACCCCTCTAACCTCATCCCTCCACCCCTCACCCATCACCCCCTCATCCTTCCAGACCTTTATACATCCCTCCTTTATCCTCTCAGCTCTCCTCCATCCATAATGCCCATGGCGTGGTCTTCGGTGCCTAAAAACTGATGAGAGTTGTGAATCAAACAGTAAAGTTGCAAAACAGAAATAAAAACAATGAGCTGAAAGAGCTGAGAGGAGCTGCTGTCGGGTGATAATCGGTGAGTTTGTCATTGTTGTCATTTGATCCATTGTTAGTATTGAAATATTGACCCTCTCTGTGAGATCTGACATATTCTATTCCATCAGTAACGCTCCCGCAACATCACCTCTCACTTTTCAGCTAAACTCATCATAAGAAATGAATATTGCCGTTGGTGTTCGGTAACAAGGCAGAGGGATTTCTATTCTCCTGGTTTGCTGCAGCCATGATGCGTGTGTGAGTGTGTGTGTGTGTGAGTGTGTGCAGAGCATCAGCCCTGTCATTGATTGCTGACACGTTGTGGAAGCAGAGGACAGACTCGGGCCAAAGGATAAGAAGCTGAGCCACAGTCTGAGCACAGGCTGTCACTGAACACAGCTGACCTTATAGCAGGGAAACCTGCAGAGAAAGTGAAGCACCCTCTGCAGCGCTTTGTTCAAGAACTTGATGATAGCTGGGAGGCTTCGCGGGCGGGGTGGGGGGGTGGGGGCTTTATTTTTGTTTGTTTTTCACGTCAGCATCCACCCAGGGATGCGTCTGACCAGTTGATTTAATTGCACTCACCTCCGTGGTTAAGCTTTAATTAATGAAGCTCATTGTGCTGCTTTGCTGCTTCATCTCTCAGTGAGTTATTGGATTCAAAGATATGCTAATGCTTTCGTGTGGTCTTAAATAAAACCGGAGGAACTCTTCTCAGCCTCATGAATAAAAACACACACTAAATGGCCTAGTTATCCCTCAGACTTCGGACAAAAGTGATGCATTTCAACGCCCCTTAGCATGTGCTGAAACAAGTTACAGTTTCACAATTTTGTGGTCTGAAAACTGCTCATGGCTCTGACTCATATACATTCACACACTGTGACATACGTGACGTCCTGTGCATGTGTTTGAGTATCCCTCTTAGCAACCTTTCCACTGTGCTCTCCAAAGACGGACCATCTCCAATTTCATAATCCCAGTGTTTGCATGTATGAGCATGCCCCCGGACAAGCATGAGAGAGCCAGCGCTCGCCAGATCTCATTGATTGTCCACATGAGTCTCTCGGAGAAAAAGCAATTTAGTTTTTTGATACTCTGGAACGTGATGAATGAAGTGTGCTGAGAAACAGGAAAAATTAGGTTTTGATTAAAAGAGATGGGATTACGATTCATAAAAGAGTGTCAGCGGGTATCAAAAAATTGCAGATAATCGTTGCTCAGTGAGATTTTCAATGCATCCTGTTGAACTATAATACAGTAGGCTGCCGTTGCACTTGCTGCAGGATGTTGCCAAGAAGATGCTAAGGCTTCACTTATAAAATTTAAAGATGCAAAGAAATCAAAAACCAAGAGAAGTCAATGTCCACAGCACACTTTGAGAACAGGGAGACAAAGCGTCAGTGACTGAACAATTTTTTTTTAGAAACCTGCTTATTCTAAAGAATCATTTAACTTATATGACACTCATATACAAAGCCATAGATGCATCAGATGAAAATGTGGAAATGCCTTAAAAATTTATTTAAATTTAACATGAAATTCTTTGTTTGACTGCACTCATAGATGTGGAAATTGTATATCTTCACTCCCTCAAACACTCAGTTTGCCTTCTATTCATGTTCAAACAACTGCTCTTTAACTTTACAGCTCCATCCCGCCCAGAGACAGAGAACCCGTTTACACTTTTTTCCAATCCTCCTGTTTGATGTGGAGAAGCTTTGCTTCTCTGCCTCGTTAGCCGAACATGTGTTTAATTGCTCATTTCACATTCACACTCCTGCATGTATTTGTTTGCTTTCTCCATGTGGTGTTGAGTAGGTGGAAATGTAACGAGCAATATGGTGTAGCTCAGATAGCACACACACACACACACACACACACACACACACACACACACACACACACACACACACACACACACAGAGGCTTGTACGTCTGCTGTACAAACAACAAGAGTATGGTTAGAAAAGATGTACCGTTTCTTTACTTTTACAATTAAAGATACTCAAAATTCAGCCCAACTTTGGCCACGTCTTCTTGACATGGTGCTCTTTGTATGATTGAACAAAAGAAAACAGAATGATTTATTTTTGTGCAGGCCCACACGCCTCCAAAGCGCCTCTCCCCTGCCAATTTCTTTTCTGGTTTTCTGGTCTTGGGCTGTTAACACACACAGGGGCAGGGATGCACCTGGGGGAACAGAGAGAAGATGGGATTAATAAGACTTTGAGCCTGACGTTGACCTCAAGCTGGAGATTCAGAACATGTGAAATGAGAAAGGAAGCCCTGCCACTCGTAGGTGAAGCAGGGCTGCAAGAGCAATAAACAAGGAAACATTACTCAGACTTTGTCGAAAGCAGTTTGTATTAATTTTCTTGTTTCGAATCATTTCAGTTTCCCTTAGATGAAGCTAAGATGGCAAAATCTCAATGCATCTCTTAGTATTGGCCTCTACTAAAGGTGCCAGTATGTTTGAAAGTAGTTTGCACAACATGCCATCTAATGCAAAGGTCGGCTGCTGAGGTACCACAATCGTTCAAACAGTGAAAACACACCTTCAGACAATCTTTCCTCAAATTCATTCACCGTAGTGCACAATTGTACAAGAAAGAGTGGTGAAAGTAGTTTTCTCAGCAAATGAGAGTTCAAGCCTCTGCGCACCGGGAAGAGAAGAAGAAGAAGAGAAGAGGTCAGATTGGCGGTTTCACAAACTTTTTCGAGTTGATGTTCTTGTCTAGCTAAAGTAATGCAAATGGGGATCAGTGTGGAAACACTACCCTCATGTTTCGGCATGGATGAGGAAAATGAGCTTTTGGAAAATAAAGCTGACACAGCTGTTACGCTTTTTGTGTATATATGATGATTTTGTCTGACGACTAACTTTTTGAGTGGTCCCCCATAGAGACAGTAGGGCAGAGAAAGACGGGGAACAACAGGGAACAAAGGCTGGACGTGGACCAGGGACCCACAGCGGGCGTCCTAACAGCTTAGCCACCAGTTCGCCCCACAGAGAAGTGACTGGATCAACATATAGCTGGAATTACAGCTGGCATTGGTTAATGGGAAGCACTTTAGAGCCAGATCACTGCATTTTCATATGTAAACAGCGTTTTCAGACTGACCACGATCCTCTCTTTGAATGTGCTGTCAGCACAAACGTGAACATCTTGGAGTATCTCATCTCACTTCACACATGCTCTCCATCTCTTTTCAAACCTCCTGCTTCCACGTCTTTAGCTCTTTGTAGTGGCTCAGTCCCCCCGTTGTGTCTCTCCTCTCTCGTTGGCATGATGAGTGCTTTCTCTGTGTCCCCTCCTAATCCTCCAGATGCCGCAGCAGGACAGAGACAGCTGTTCCCGTTCGTACAAACGATGAAACAGGGCTGAGTGCACCGCGAATCAACACTGAGGGCCATTCTGTTGACGTAGCACTGGTTTCGGCGATATCGGCTTTGATGCACACTTGCTTATTGTTCACTTCTTTGTTGAGTTTATGGGTCATTCACATCATTTGAGCATTCATAATGTTGCTGACACTTGTATTGTGTGAGTTGCAGCTAAATTTAGAGTGTTAATTAACCAAGCTCTCACTCCTGCCCTGGTTGCTCTTGCAGTTTGATTTGTTTGTGTCAGCGTAGACGCCTCCCTCATACTCTGCTGGCAACGTTGTGCATTTAAATATCTGAATGTCTGTAATGTAATGAAGATTCATCAAGTTTAATATACTGCAGATCTTTCATAAAATTATACTTATCGTCACATTTAGCTTTTATTATGTGGTGTATAATGAAAGTAACAATATGATATCTCCTATTGATTGAATCTAAGACTTGTGCAGAATGTTTCACTTTTTAATTAAAGGATAATAACAAAGTCACCATTACATTTGTTTGTTTGTTTGTTTGCTTAGTTGTTTTCACTTTGGCATGGGAGTGTACTGATTAACAGTTGCTTAGCAACAATGCGACCCAGCCATCTGGTGGCTAACCATTCTGTCAGTGCCCTATATACCCTCAGAGCCTGGACAAGTAAATTAACTTAAAGACCACATATTCAGCTAAATTATCATACTCTGGTATTGTACCACCTACCAGCAGTGGGTGTGCATACTCATAGAACTGGAGTTATATACAGTAACTTCTGTTTAACACGAAGCAGTTGCAGTTTGGTTTGGTTAAGGCACCAAAAGTACGTGGTAAGGTTCAGGAAAAGATCAGATTTTGTGTTAGAATAACAAATCTAAAAAGAGGGTGAATGTCAGACCTCACAGCTGTTTGTGTCGCCCCCAAGTGGACAAAAAATCAATGATTACAGATTTGGATCGGAAGTATTTTTTATACTTGGTTTCTACAATTTAGCATTTATTTCCATGAAGTGTATTCCATGAAGTGCTGCATAACAAATTCACACCAGGAAGGAAGTGTAAATTTGTGCTGCAGCAGGTCTGACACTGGACAGATGCAGTTAGGATGTACTGTATGATGGGCAGGGCCATAGTCATGCCATTAAATGAATACTCTCACACCTCTGCCCTGTGCTCTTCAATTAGTTTTCAGTAAAACTCTCACATCTCTATCTGTCTCTCCATCCCTTGTTGTACAATTGCACTAAGTTGCAGGATGTGCTTTGTCGCCACTTGATCTCTTTTTCCTCCCAGGAGAAACCGAGCAGACCGAGCGATGTCTGCCTCCATCTCTGTGTGCATGTTAGCAGCATCTGTTACATCTCTTCTGGTTTATTGGTTGATGAATAAGCAAACAGTCACCAGATTTGTCTTGGCTGTGTAATATTGATGAGAAATCTGCCAGCCCTCAAGATGCTTGTTATCATCTGTCAATGGTGAGTTGTTATGGGGAGCATTCATCCAAATCCCTGTCCTTACTGTAACCTCTGTGCATCTACTTCAAGTTAGCCACAGCATTCCTAAAAGCAGCCATTGGTTTTACAGTGTAAGAAGTGATATGTGACCTGAAAGAAGTTATTAGAGCTAAATTTAGAGCAGAGGAAATAATGCCTCTATCTAATGCTACCAGTTGGTTTGGTAATTGTATTGTAGTCATGACTCTTCACCTCAAGAGGTGTAGCCTGAAGGGTTTTACAAGTTTCTGCCACAGCTCTTGAAGCAGTTTTAGCTCTAATCAACTGTAGCACTGAAGAGGATCGTGATGGACCTCACATGCACTAGAATAATTAAGATTGGGTGTTTTTTGATTTACACTTCTCAGCTTTTCACTCAGCTGAAAGGAGGATTTTATTTTGATCTTTAAGTGTAGTAAAAATATATGCAGATATGATACAGGATTACACTATCATTGTTTGCATATTGAATTGTTGAAAATATGGCACTTAAAATTCTTTACTTGTGGCCACAGTCAACATGCTTTGTCAGCTTAAGAAATCCACATTTATTTGTCAAGATGTACATTTATTTTATACTTGTTTCTGACTTCTGACTGTGAGGGCTTTACTTCCAGGAGAAGATATTTCAAATTCACATGCCACATCTTGATAGGAAAAGACATCGATGAGCACAATCAATTGATTAGATCTGATGCAAAATGATGCTGATATTGTAAAAATACAAAAGATTATTAAAGAGTATTAAAATATCTGCCTCATCTGACGTCAAGGCTCAGAGTCAATACATCAGCTGTTTTGTACAGGTATGATCTATAGCAGGTGTCAATTTGAGATGTTTTGAAACAGAGGTCTCAAAGGAGTTTTACTTTTAGCCAGGTCAAGTAAACATCCATCCCCCTCCAGCCTACACACACACACACACACACACACACACACACACACACACACACACACACACACACACACACTGTGGTGTGACATTATTGATGGACAAAGCAGATACACTTTCATTCACCTCTTCATCTTCCAATAAATCCTCCAGAGACTGGGGGTGTTTCACTGTTCTGGCAGTTTTGTCTTGTTAATACACGGTCATTAAAATCCACTTGCTATGTTTTGATGTGTTGTTGTTTTCCGCATTAAATGAGCACAATTAAAATGTATTCCATGATTCAATGCTATTGTCTCTGTGGACCTTTAAAGCGTTTTGGCCAAAAATACTAATTAGTGTCAGATTTCCACTGTAGATTAACTTACTCTTTTTTCAGCACTCACAGACAGGCTCTGGTCTCTCTAATGAGGCCTGTCTAGGTCTGGAGGAGGAGAGAGGAGAGGAAGTACAGGTGGCAGCTCTCTAATTATGTCCCCAGTGGATGACTACATTACCCAGGTACCCCAGGCCTCTGACAGGTGGGTGGGTGGATTGGAGATGGACCATCAGTGGGATGAATGACAATCTTAATTAATCATTTCCTCCCTTGTTCCATTAATGCTGTGGGTCAGTGTTTTTCCACTGTTAATTACTGTCGAACTTTCATCAGTCTGATGCACTTTTGTTGTCTCAGCGCAGTAGAGCTGGGATCACAGCGGACACGTCCAGGCAAACATTTCTTTCTTTTTTTTTCTGCATTACCTGTGCTGTCCTTTTTACTCACTGTTTTACTAATTGTTTGGGCAGCATGAGACTGAAGGTGAAAGTATGTGTCATACACCACAAGCTTGAGAGTTGGCAACAATGCAGTGAGTCAGCAGGTGTTGAGACAATAACAAAAAGTAATGTCTCATTAGAATCATTGCTATCGTTAGCAGGCTAGGCTAACTAGCTGTCATTTATGAGTTTAAGTGAATTGGCCTTGCTCGTTATCGTCTGCTCTCTGAGGCCGTTTTCAAAACCTCCCACTATACTAGCACCAAACCACTGAGATGTTTGATTGAAGCAATGAAAATAAGGATAATGTTACACCTCTAAAGCAACACAAGTACCAAGAAGACAAGCTCTAACTTGTGTTACATTTGTTGTGAAGTAATACTGGTCTGTAAAAGCAACTGAATCTGGTTAGTGGTTTACCATTAGCCATGCTATTAGCCTAGCATGCCACAAAACGATTTAAGTTTCATACTGTACACTTCAAAAAACAGCATTATGCAATACATACTGCACTCTGCCTTCATTGGTAGTATGTAGTAGACAGTTATGAATGCAGCCAAAGTTTAAACGAGTTAGCTTGCTGTCTTTGCTTGCTATATATGATATGTGTCCTCCCAAATGTTGAATGCTGTTAAGGGACTGACGATGTAAATTACAGTTGGTAGCTAATGTGGGCTTGTGGAAAAAAATGGGAAAAAATATCATTATCAGCATTCACATAGTGGAAATGATTTGCTGTAATAGTTAGCACAACACAGAGTGCTGTCTAGTGAGAATCATCACTAATTTTACCAAGCTAGTTAGCGTAGCTTCTTGTAAAGGCAGATGTTTAAATTGCTAACACTACATAACCTGCACTACATGGGCTTTTTGAAAATTGGGGAAAAATGTTTTGTACATAAGGTACTCAGGGCTATGTGATGCTTTAGTCAGTAGTGCATTATGGGAGTTGACAGTACATCTGCTAGCAAACATCGACTCTCAAATGTCAACCGTTGCCATTGGAAATCATTGTTATTAATGCCAACTTAGAGTGTATTTCGCCACTACTGGATTAGGATCTCTCAATATTCTCTTCGCTCCATCATCCCTGGACTCCCCTCTTGTTTGAGTAAACAGTGGTTGTCATTTCGAAGCGGTCACGGGAGCAGGCGAGCTTCTTTGGCAGTGATTTGTGTGGAGGGAGTCGGGTCCCATCTGTTCCCTGTCCACGGGGGATGTTGGGTTAGCCAGCCAGTCTCCACCACCGCCACCCTCCGCCCCCATCTCCACTCCACTCCTCCTTAACACCCAGAGAGAGGATAATGAGAACAGGGAGAGGGTAGCACCGGGCAGCATGCCTGTCTGAGCTCCCGCCTTGTCACGTCTCGTCCCCTCACCCCTGTCATATAGACTGAAGCCCTCAGCTGGCCGCATGGGATCAGAGCTACAAAGAGGTATTCTTCAAATGCAGATGAGTTGTTTGACATACTGTATGTCCCAGTGACTGATGCTGACGGTGTTGCTCTTCAATCACGCACTGTAGGATTTAAAGGGCGAATCCATGTAAATCATAAAGGCAGAAATAATGTGGCATCAGGGTGCTGCGACACCTCAGGGTGGATGGAAGTGAGAAAATATGCCTTTGGTAGACTCTTCAATCAGCCTGTTGAAAAATACATGGAACGATCCATTCTGCTTCAGCTCTGTTTTCCTTTATCCATGTCTGCTGCAGCCTTTAGTTATTTAAGAGTAAGGTGGTCACTGAGCGTAGTTAACAGAGTAAACAGTTTGCAAAGGGTGAACTCTGTATCTACACATCTTGCAGCTCACTCACAGCACTGTATGCATTTTGGATTGCTTCTGTCACTGTAAAACATTCAGTGGTACAAATACATGCAGGCCAAAACACAGCTTGAAATATCTAAATGAAATATTCAATTAAAAGAGGAATCTGGCAAAGGTTGCAGCTCTTTTTATTTCTGTCTGCTCCTTCAAAGCCGGTGACTCAGAGCAAAATGTCAAACTCACTTCTTTATAAACGCTGTCATTTTTCTCTGTAATAGAGGATCAATCAAACGTTTCTCCCCTGACAGCAGCTTGGACGAGCCTTTCTGTAAACACTGTCTGAGTTGTGACTGAGGCCACCACGATTTGTGTTTCTCCCCTCCCCGATGACGTCTTTCGTTACCTCCCTGCACCTCTCGGCCCGCGGAGCTCTGGCAAACGTTCACTCTTTATTCAGAGTTAGACAGAGCATTAGGTCATTTATTTCAGCTTGTTGAAACCAACACGCTCTCATTGTCTGGCACGGCAGCAGCCCGCAGTGATGCAGCAAGAGACCGGAGGCTTAAAACTTCACGACTTAACAGTGTGACCAGATGTTCCAGTGACCGTTTCACGTTTGCAGTGCAACAGAGCATCACACTCTCTGCTGGCCAGAAGACGCTGAGACACACTTGGGGACACACCCACACATACCACACAAGCAGAGGAAAGCTCCTGATGGGCTCTCGCTGTCTGAAAATGAAATTCCCTTCACTGTGCCTGCAGAACACAATGTGCTGAGATCTCCATGTGTGAATGGAAGTGTGTTTTCCCCTCATATGCGGTCTGAATACTCAATAATGTTGTATTCCCATTTTTTTCACCCTCTGCAAGATTACTATTACACAAAAGAGCCAGGGTGTGTATTTGTGTTATTTTTTTTAATATCTGATCCTGCCCAGCTCCTCATTCTTGGTTGCAGTGTTTGGTCGATTGCTTGCCCTCCCACATGACCATTAAACAAAAGGCAAAACAGCTAGAAAACACCCTTGTTTGTTCCTCGAGGGCAGACTGGAATTAGACTGTGTGAAGGGTGAACATGGTCCTTTTGGGACCCTGGGTCAGACTGACATTAGGAAATTGATTCAAACAGAAAATGGACGAGGATGGAGACTCTTTGAATCTAAGACTTTTTGTTTTGAGAGAAATTGGCAGGAGAAAGGTGTCACAGGTTCGGCTTCATCCTCCTTTTCTGCACATAATATGCATGGCAGCACTACCACCTTCTCTCATTCCAGACCCTGTCATTCCCTCTCAGACCAGCAGGAGCCTTCAGTCCTTCCTCATGTTCCCCAGTCACCTGACCATCACCTGCCTGCACACCAGCTCCTCGTTACACCTAATTAATCATTTGGTATACATACCAGCCCCCCAGCTCACCCCGATAGCTACCTGTTTCTGGTTTTTGCCTGCCTCCTCCTCTTTTTGGATTTGCTTACTGTTGCTTACTGCAAATTACAAACCCTGATTTTCGTTACCTTTTCTACTCTACTTCTGCACCCTGCTTTTGGGTTCACATTTTAACTTAAATCAGACCTATGGCACATTTTCTCTCATGCAAGTTTTTAGTCCCCATGAGGGTTTAAATTGTGGAAAGTGTTTTTTTGGATGCTGTGAAACAACATTACATGCATAGTCAGGTTTAGGCGTGTCCCTATCTTCAGACACAAATATTATATTAGTATAAATGCCACTTTTTACTTTTCATGTTTTAGCATTTTGTGTTTTATTGTATGTCCACAGTCCACTGTAAATGTCTACATAATTTACTCGAATGACTTTGTATTGGCTGAAAACTCAGTATTAAGTTGCGTGTTGCTCATTTTGATTCTCTTCATTGTTTGACAGTCTGCCCTTTACGGTATTTAATAAGACATGTAAAAGCCTCCTGTTCAGGTTTTAATTATACTTCATGAATCTCACCCGTAATATTAAGTGCATTCTATGTAAAAGTGAAAAAGTGTCAGGACTTATATATATAGCAGCATTAAAAGTGCTGTTGAAAATTCTCCATGTTCGCTTTCCCTTTCTTTATGTGAGAAGAGAATTATACAACTGGGTCAGTGTGAAAGAGGTGTAAATTTGTTTTTACTGCTAGTGTGAGAGCTGCTCTAGGTTAATTTATTTATGCTGGTTCATTTTTCACCACCACCTCCCCCTGGTTATCACACACACCTGCATCTGCCTACACGCCTACTCACCTACACACACAGTGTAGGACGTAAACAAGCCCAGAGGTCAGAGGGGCAGTGGAGACGCAAGAGACACAGAGGAGTGAAGCGTTGAGTCACTCTCCACCTCCAGTCTCTCTGCGTCCTGCTGCTCCTTCATACCTGATGGGGACACCTGACTGTTTGATGTGTGTGACAGCGGTACAGAGAACACCACACCCTGCAGTTCTTATCTGGTCTAATCATGGACCCACCACTGCGCTCTCCCGCCAATCTGCATCCTGTCACCTGCAGGGGAAAAGGTCAATCCAGGTAACATCACGGCTCGCAAGGCAGGTAACTCACGATTATTTGCGCCGTCCCAAACAAACATGGCTGCAGCGACACTCCACCCACTTTCTTGGCTTGAAGCCAAGAGGTAGCCACAACAGTTGAGTGCTTTTGGATGCAGATCCTCTGATGGTGTTGGGGAGCTCATCTGTAGCTCAGCACATTCCTGGTTGGGAAAGGGTGTTGGAAAAGCAAATACCAAATACCAGGGACTGGTTGAAAGCAGTATTACGTGGAAAAACAGAAGATGTACTCAATATAGAGAAGTAATCCAATGCAAAAAGGTTTTTTTTTTTTTTTCCCCAAAAAATCAAACTGTCACAAACTGGAAATTCTCCGCAATAAACCAGGGTGAGCCAATCAGAGGCAGACTAGAGCAGATCATGGATTCACCATCTGGCATGCTTGATGCTATAAAACAGAGTCTGAGCATCCTGAATTCTGGCAGGAGTTAACGCTCATCTTCACGTTCAATTGTTGCAAACTGATATGTTCAGTTCAGTGTTCACCAAAAACCTGAACTCTTTTAGTAAGTTCATGCACAACACTGCTATCACTGCACCAGTAGCTGCCTCGACCTCTATATTCCTCCTTTTCCACTCTGAACATAATGCGTTCACAGTAAATTAGTATTTCAGAGTAGTTGTGTATGTATTCCATCCATCTATCCAACTTCCTTTTAGCAAGTTATCAGGGTCAGAGTTGCAGTGAAGACGTGAACAGACCTTGGAGCTTAGGTGCTTTATTCTACTCTGCAACTGCCTTCAGCTGTTGTTGGGGATATGTGGGCGCTTCCAGGCCAACTGGGAGATGTGGGGAGTCTTGTCACTGTTTGTCATGGAGGTCCTTTCAAACTGCTGAACTTCTCACCTCATCATGCAGATTAAGGTAAACAGATGAGGCCTGGGACAAACGTCTTCTTGCACACTGAGAGGAACTTTTACAGCGCCACTGTTTGATAATCCACCTGGACGTACCCAGCGTTCAGTCTCACCTTCATTTCCATAACAAGAAAGCAGCTTTGATCTGCTCAAGTCATCAAAGAATAATCATTGGATATAAAGCAATTTAATATTTATTTCATTAAAATGTGCCCACGCATTGACTCAATGCCAACAGCATCCTTTAGCTAGAAACTTGTTCACAAGGTTCTCCAGTCAAGCACTTCTCTAAATAATATGACCCCATGAAGTACTTTATTCATACCATATCCACTTTAACTGAGATAAAAATCAACTCACACTGCTTTTATCTTTCTCTCTGATGCACTATAATCATTTGCTATTCTACTCCATTGTCATTATAAACGTCTTCATAATCAGAGTTAATAGCACAATTCCTGCACTGATCAAGGAGGTGCTTGTGTTTTTAATCCTATTGTTAAATAAATTAAATAAAGAGTACTTTTTTCTTCCTTTCACTCACTCACCCACTTTTATGACAAAAGAAATTTAAGTTGAGCCTTCTGACGTCACACTAAAATCATTCAGAGAACAATATGAAAATATTTGTTGCTCCAGTGGCGTCTTTCTTGGTATTTGCTTGAATGAAAAGAGTTTTAAATTACACTCACATCAGACGTTTTTATTCAGCCAAACAGCAAAAAGAGAAATCTCTTTGAAGAGGTTTTGTATTTTCAGTTGGCAGCAGCAGGGTGCCAGGTCTCCGCTGGCTAACTCAGTTGCTATCAGCCTTTACACCACAGGCTGCAGCTATCCATGTGTCCATCACGCAGCTAAATAAAACGGGTTAGAATATAAGAAATGATTAAGAACTAAGACATGGAGGAAGCAGTGGCAATTGCGCGCTGTCTGAAATCAGCTCTGTGAGACTGAACTTTACAGACCCAACACTGCTATGAGCTAAATGCTAAGCTAATGTCAGCTGGTAGAAATTGTTCATACTACCTTCAACATGCCAACATGCTCAAAATGACAACGCTAACACATATTCACTTAAATAGTTGAGCGTATTAGCATGCTAACATTTGCTGATTAGCAATAAACACAACATTTTTTAGTATGGCTAAAGTTGTGAATGCTAACATCAGCATGCTGATATGCTCAAAATGACAATGCTAATGCTAGCAGATAGGTTTACCATGTTAGTTCAGCATGTTAGCATGCTAACATGTTGTAATTAGAAATAAAGTGATATTTAGCATGGCTAAACAAATGTGAAAGGTCCATTTCCAGGGACAGGTTGCATGTTTGTTCATTTAAAGCTATGTTTTCTAAATGTTATCTCACAGGCTGCAATGTCTGCGCATCATAGTTTAATGACAAAGCACTAATACTACATGCCCCAGATAAGACAAGAAAATCTCAAATGCCACATAAAACATCACTAATCACTAATCTTTGGACAAAAAGTCACAAGGTTAAAAAATATGGAAGGCTATGTATCTCTGATTTTACAAGGCGAGAAGAGACCAAATGCAAAGAAAGTCTTGATGTAAAACCTAATTTACAGAAAAACTGTATAATAAGAAACATTTAAATCAGTATATGTTTGTGGGCTGAGGCTATTAAAAAAGCTAGAAGTTGTTTTTAATGACAAAAGAACAGTCATGGTGTCCCTGAGCTCTCTGAGAGGGGGGTGTGAAGGCATCTACAGTAGATGGAGAAATGAGTAAAATGGTGGACAGATGGGGGGAAGCTATTGACACTGTGGCTCTCCCCAAGGAGACGGTATGAGAGGTTTAAATCACAGAGCCCTCTCATGCTAGATATGAGGATCAGGGTTAAAGGAGCCACAGAAAATGAGACATCTTGAATAATGCCATCGCTCACAAGAGCAGTGCGCTTTGCAGTTACAAACAGCATCGTGCTCATTTGTATTGATCTCGGATTGCCCGTTTGAAGAGAACCATCATAACATGTTTTTCTGATATTCTGTGCCTGATTTTGTTGTTATTAGTGAACAACATCCAGATTCTTGTATCACTTTGCCCTCTCAAATCCTCATTTTTCAAGTTTGAGGTTGTTGAGTGCACCTTTAGCTCACCATTAGCTTTGTTGTGTCCTCTCCTCCCTCAGGAAAAATCTGGAAATGCAACCCAAAAACCACGTCTGATTCACAAAAGTCTGCTGTTGGATGAATTTATAATGAACACAGCATGTGAGCAAACATATTTGCTGTATAACAAAGTCATATGATGTGTTTTATTGCCATCAAACAGCCAAGCTTATCGATGTCTGTCTGATGATCTCCACTGAGGTCTGTTTAATGATCTCCACCGCTCTCCTCTCGCTATGAGCCGTCTGTCAAAATTCAATTAATTTGTCGGAGGTTATTCGCCTGTCAGTGCACTGCATTTTAATAAAACTGGAGGGCTTTGATAAGACCTCGCTTTAATTGACAGCGAGCAAGCGATAAAGCTGGCTTTATTTATTTCCTCCTTTTATTCTGTCTCGTACCGTCGAGGATTCTCCACTGCAGATTGATCTGTGAATTTCAGATGCGTCCCCCAAGCCCTCCTGAAACTGTATCGAGAGTTTTCAGCAAGTGCTTTTATTTGAACTCTCCTCCAGGTTTCAGAAAAAGACGGCAGCATCCCAACGCTGGCGCTGGTCTTACCTCGGATGTGCCGTCTCTGTCACGCTGGTATTCTGAGCTGACACGTCTCTTTTCCATCAAAGCGGCACATCTGGCCCTCCTGGAGCTGGACTCAAATGTCACCCAGAGCCCCCCACAGAGTGATGCCAGCCCTTTGTCGGATTACGCCACCAGATATTGAAGCGTTTGAGTGTCAGACCTGTATCGCTGCCCATTGTGATGCCCATGGGTTGCCTCCTTTGTCAAATTGTTATATAACGGTTAAACAGGTTATCATGATCCAAACATGTCTTCCTGTTGTGATTATCTTCTATTGGGCATCAGTTTTGAGATTAACAGTAAGATTGTGTGTTCATGAGGTACATTGAGCCTGAAGTGCACACGCACTAATGCTCAAACAGGACATTTTGAATCATCTTCTCTGTCTTCATCATTGTGCATCACTATCCTGACAGCTGATCAGAAGGCAGCACATATGTCTCATGATTTCATTGGCTTTCAGGTGGATGCTGCGTAACTCTAAATCCGCCCCCATGCTCCCATGCAATCTTTGGTGAGACTGCGTACAATTTATAATCTCAGTTTCTAATTAGCACACTGAATGGACTGTCTGCAGACGATTCACGACCATGCACTGACAAACATGTCAACAGGTCTGCCACCTGTGTCCGTCTGTCCCTGTGGACATATGCATTCAGCGATGAGGGGACGCAAGTGTCAAGAGAACTGACATCTCCATTCTCCTGACACAAGTGTAGTAATGGACCTTATCATCCAGGCCAAATATGCTAATGTAATACAAACAAGCTCAGTTCAACCCTGAGTTGTAATGATTGATAAGCCTAAACCTCCTTTACAAACTGGAGTTTGAAAGATGGAGGCGTTTAGACAGGAGGGTCTGACAAATAAAAGATGTTGTGTTGCATTGTGGGAAATGTAGGATGCAGGACTGTTTAGCTTCACCCATACTGGTGGCAGGATATCTTGGCATCTGCTGCTTTTTTTATCTGACTGACTGAATTGTTTTGAATTCAATACATTCACTTTGATCGACTGTCAATTTCCCAACATTTCTGACTTGTGACCCTTTGAGATCATACTGAAAATAAAATGTATTGTTTTCTGGTGTTAATTTCCTACCTCACACCTTTCTAGCTAGAAAGAGGAAGAGTTGCAGGACGTTGTTGTCGATATCCAGGGATTCTTGTTATCAAAGGGATACCCTCGAAACATACCAAAAGCTTTCCATAAATAACCACTTAGCAGCCAGGCGCAAACCTCACCCACGCACTGTCCCAGGGGTGCAGCCATTCTGAAAAGCCTTTCTTTCTTTATGTCTTCTCATCCGCCAAAACCGTCGTTTCTGCTGCCATCCAGGTAGCTCATTCCTCTGAAGCTCTGAAGAAATGGTCACTTTTTCACCCAGACGAATAGAGAGCTACATGCTCTCAAGCAAGACTGGTGAAGGCCAGGGGATAAAAATACACACAAGCCCCTTGATCCCCTCCATGTTTCATTCACCTTTGCACTCTGTCTTTTTGTTTCCGCCCATGGAGACTTGATTGAGTAGTTCCCAGACTGGTCTCGACAGGTTAAGGAGGGCACGAAACGCAGCGCTCTGCAGGTCTCGGCTCTCTGCTAGCTCACATTGCCAGATACATCTGTTTGAGGACTTTTCTTTAAAGGCCGATAAGTCAAGTTGGCACTTTTCTCTGGATAGAGTCTCATTTTGTACACAAGGAGGACTTCAGGGTTTTTAGCGGAACTGCTTGTTCTTCATGGTCCAAATCACCTCTGGCATGTTTGCTTATTGACTGCCACATTTTCGGATTCATGATAATTTAACATATTAAGAAATCCCACGCAGGGCTGTGGTGTTTCCTCTGGGCTAATCATCAAATCATTTGATGCAGGAGGCGCTTGTCTTGTTTAGACATCTTGAATATTGAATAAAAAACTGTAATGTGCTATACTTTGAAAGCACTAAAGAATATACGGTAATGCTGCATAAACTGCTGTATAACACTGCATTTATGTAATTTAGAATTTGATATTTTTAGACTTTCTATGACGAGAAGCAAATATGTTTGTAAGTTCATTTTGTTTAGAGGCATTAGTCAACAACTGGCTTCACTCCCTTCACTATCTGTGAAACACAAGAGAAGAAATAGTGGAATATTTCTCTCTAAAATGTACCAAAATATAGAGGAACATGTCCTTTTCCACACCTCATTTGTTCAGCAATTTTTATAAAATAAGATGCAAACACTTAAGTAAATCTTTGTACATAAATACAGTGCACAAATAAGCAAATGTTCTTAATGAATTTCCACTCCTGCCAAACAGACGAACACAAAATCCACTTAATTAGTGCAAATAAGATTCGTGCTGAGGAGAACAAAATCATCCTAGAGGTGCGCTCAGAGCAGAATTTTCCATCATAAATTGGAAAATGAAATTACCCATGATTGACCCCAAAACTGGTCTACAGGTCATTAGTGAACTCCCACCATGGTGGCAATAATAACTAGCAGAGGGTCAAAGGCAACAAGCACAAAGTCGCTGACTGGCAGGAGAATTAGTTAAGCATTAATGCAGGGACACTTCCCAGACTGGTCTGAGGGGAGGAGACGAGCTCCGTCCCATCAAGTTGCATAATCAGGGCAAAATCAGTTTAGACCTGATTGTCTGGAGGATAAGAAAGAGACAGGCGTTAGAGGATGTGTGTCTATGTGTGTGTTAGGGCCAGTTGTTCCTGCTGGAAGAGACTTTATTTAAAGCGAGAATAAATGCCAAAGTGGCCCAAAAGGTGCCTAATTAAGCTGTTCACTGACTGTGAAGAGAGCTTGGTGGTCAAACCATTATATCTTCGCCTTTCACCACATCTCCTTGGCAAGGCCAGGCCTGTAATCATTAACGAAATGTTATGGATGAGTCCTTGAGGAAATCCTCCTCTATGTTTGCCATCAATCATGTATTGACTGAGCTTGTCCAAAGAAGGGAAGCTCCAGCATGTGAGTAGAATATCAGAAGTTTTGGGCCAAACTGGCTATCCCTGCGCTAACTTTATAACAAGCTGTCTGAAGCGTCTGTGCTATTAAAGGCTTTCTGTTCGAGGCTGCGCCTGTCATTTACCTCCCTGTATAGACCTGAACCAATGACATCAAAACAAAAGCTTCCACCCCAGAGAGGAAGCGGACAATATTTGTTCCAGCAGGTGTACCTCCAGTGCAACTTCTCCACCCGAAGGTCATTTTTTACTTAGCTGATTGACATATGTCAGAAATATCTGTCCCCCACTAGCTCTCAGGGACGTGGATGAGCAGGTCATTAGTATGCGTTGAGAGAGTCATTCCTCCTTTAGATAGATTGCCACTCAATACATTGCTGAAGACAAGAAAATGGCACCTGCCTGCGTTTTTAGCTCCATTTTACTGCATTTTAAGGATATTTTCTCTAGTTAATGTGCTTCCACGGTGTCAGAATTTAAGTTTTTATCAATCAAATTAGACACAAACTGTTGAAATCCTCGTATTTTTCTGTATGATTCAGGTTTTAACGGGCTCCGGACCCCCAACCTTCACTCGCACCCATAGAGTTACTCCTGGTGATGTGAATCACCACATCAAAAGAAATATAATAAGCTCTCCAAAAACGATGGCAAGCAATTAATCCTCAGCGGAACGTGGGATCAGAAAATAGGAGCTGAATACTAAATGAAAACAGTTGAAACCAAGAGACTGAACTTGTTACCCGATTTCAAAATCAGACAAAGACCCACAGAGAGGAGCTCGCCTTAGTGGGTTAGAGTGTGTGTGTTTTATGAGTGTGTGTGCGTGGCTGTGTGTGCATGCAATTACAAACCAAGTTGTTCTTTATGACCAACTGTGATTGTTCAGAACTCCTGATCATAGATTTATGTTGTTGTGTGTATAATAGTCTGTAACCATCTGGTTTAATGTCATCACCTTCCTAATGTTTGTTGCTTCTGGCAATTTATAAACTGATGTGTTGGTCTGTCTTAATTTAAATGAAATTAAATGTCTCACTCACATGCTTTTGTGCGACATTTTTCCCAAATGAAAGGAAAAAATACGTTGTGTACATGTGAGCATTTTCTGATTTGATGTCAGTATCGACAGGATATCGTGCTCTTTGTCTTCAGAAATAAAGCTGATTTCTGATATTCCATAGTTGTGGTTAAGGCTTTTATTAAATTTAAGCACATAAAAAACTTAGCTTAGGTGAGGGGACCTCCATTGTCATGGTCACAATAATAACCATATGGTTATGATTAGGCAATTATTGTGTACACGGTGAACAGAAACCAGCACTGACTGTCAGCAAGAAACAGGACATAAACAGCGTTCTCCCATGTTAAAGTCTGACGTTTTGTTGACCCGTTCAGCCACTTCGACCTCCTCTCTTGCACTTTGTGCCTCCATAGTAACGTCACACTACTTCCTCCCTTGCTCCCAGTGGACAGCAGTCATGATTACAACAGTCGCTACAGGGCTTTGTCACGTCGATGTAAACATATGACGCTTTTGGGCTCTCGCTGAAACGGCCAATGGAGTCATTTTTTTTGGGGGGGGGGGGGCTGTCTTCTGTCGTGCCACGATGACGCAATTTCATCATCTTTATCTCACTGTTTTGAAGATGAAAAAAGGGGATGGCTGGTTATTTTTCTATAGCTTCATCCCTCCCCGGTCTCTCTCACACTTAGTTTTGCAGTCAGTTTCCACATTAAGTCCCTTCTCTCTAAAATAGAGCTGCAGAGCCCTGGAGAGCGGATGCCGAAGTGACGGCATGTCATCGCTGTCCCATATCAGTGACTCACTGAGGCCTGTGTGCCCCGGCCTGTCACCGCCCTGTCGCTCTCTCTTGCTGGGCCAGTTGGCAGCGAGATGCTTCGCCACCTCGACAATGTTAACACCAGCTCAGAGAAACCCCATGAAAAGTTTAACAAGAGGACACACCTCTAAGATACCTGTCACTCTGCAGCATCCCTTCAGCTTAAAACAAAAAGAACAAAAGCACTGGAAGTACAACTTCAGGAGGTGTGTTCATACTAGTCTCAATGGCAAGCGTGAGCAATTTCAGCTGCTGGTTAATTTGGTTTACAGCCACAGTCTTCCCCTGTGCCTGAGGGAAGAGTAATTACAAATGTCCCAGAAATGGACTTCCCTAAACTGCCAGAAACACTATTTTATTTCATTAGAGGAGACGTACTTAGTGCCAGATTTGCGAGCTGTCAGGAACAAGGCGAATAAGGAGGGAAGTGATGTAGTGTGGACTTTGAAATGTAACTTAAACTGAACAGGGAAAAGCTTTATGAGGCATGGCAGGTGCTGCGAGGCATCCGGTCCCCAATACCGAGAAAAGTATTTGAAATTGTAATTTGTGGGTTAATAAAAACCACAAGTGTGGGTGTGGGTAGCTGTATTTCTTTGTTCCTGATCTATAATGATGGCATTTTTAAAAACACAGAGGGATAATATTGCATAGAGCCTGCCTCAGGGCTTGTTTGAAAAAATAAGAGGTGGAATTTAAGAAGAACTTTGTATGTTTATTCTCCAGAATGGCTGAGGCCTTTATCTGCCAGTATAAGTGCCATTAAAGCCAGGAAACAATAATTTTATTTAGTTTTGGTTTTGGGTAGAGGGGTCTCGTACCTGTGGACTCGCTCATGCTTGTGTGTGAGAGGCTTTTCAGTGACTATAATCACTATTGAAGAAAAAAGATAAAGTCACGACGGGCTCAGATTACAAAGACGCATAAGAGAACACACAGATTAGTGGGAGTCTGGCTTGTCGTGAGCAATTAAACCCCTGTTAGGAATTAACATTTAGAAAAGACACACGTGTGAACCCCCCAGCCTGCCACCGTAGGCTACCTTTATTTGACCTGAAATTCATTATCGACGGGTCAGTTTCCATCACAGCCTCTCAGCATTAAAGGTGAAACTCATTAAACTTTAGTGAGAACCTTCCCACCTTGTTGGAGAACAACACATGAACGAACATGATAGACCTGGATCTGTTCAAAAAAGAAAGAGAAAACTTTCCAGCAATATGGTTCAATATGGTTCCTTATTTCAAACATAAGTGGACAAAAGCTGGCTCATAAATTCCTGTGTCTGGCAGATTTTATTCAATTTAGCTAGCTAGCTAATTAAGCTAACTTAAGCTCCATAAGTAAATGAGAGGCTGTCTTCGGCGGACTTTTAAATACTTTTAGTTGACTGTTGTGTGTCTTAAACATGCACTTGATGGCTACATACGTATCAGTCTTGTTTTCTGCCATAACCACATTTGGCTGCTTAGCTTACATACAATTACATGTTTTCTCTGACAAGATAAAAAGCAGTGAGGCTAAACGTAGGCTAGAGCTATCTTGGGTAACATTAGCGGGGGTTGCTGTGATGTAATTCAGACGTAACCTAACATTACCCTAAACATCCAGGACTGGCTTCCACACAGTGACAAAATACTACACAGTGGTGTTAGGTACAGGGCTTTTTTTTAACATAACTTAACTCATTGCTAAATTAGCATAGTTAGTTATTGATATGCTAACTCTTGGCCTTGGAAGTAATGGTATGTTTAGTACTATGCTAGTTAGCCAGATATGATAACGATTGTGTGTTAGGTTTAATCCACACTCTTAAGTTTAGTTGTTTTATTTGGAAAAGCCTTTTGGAAAGACTTATAAATATGTATAAATGAGCATCTTAGCAGTGTGGTGAAGGTTAGATGTGTTCAAACTACAGACTACAGTGGATCTCAGTAAATTCAGAGTGGATGATTCATCATCCCTTGGCATAATAAATGGCAACAGACACAGTTTTCATGTCTTTTTGAAGATGAGAGTTTGTCTTCAGACTACTCTCCAGGGTGGAGACGTTGTTATTGGTGATGAATTTAGCACAGCTTAAAATGAAGAACATTTTAATTTTGTAAAATGAGTTCATGCGCCACAATCCTTGGACAAAAGAAGTTACAGCGTATTGATGCAATTACAGGAACACCTGTTAATGCAATCAAATAAAACCCTGCAGCAACTGATGATTCAACCATAAGCAGAAGAGTTTTGGTGCTGCAGGTTTAAGTGTTGTTGTACGGGATTTCATAATATAAAACTCTTCTTATTTCCTTTTTTAAATGGTTTGACAGAATAACATGAACCTCTTAACATTTAAAACAAAAGGAAGGACAATGCAAAGGTCTTATAAGGGTTCTTAAAATGGAAATAGATACTCAAAAACCACAAATACATACATAAATGGTATATTTTTTTAACAAAGAGGTAAAGCGAAAGTATGCTAAACCTAATGTAACATAACTTAAAGAGTTAAAAACTTGATGATTGCACTACTTTGTTCAAGTGATCTTTGCCACAAATGACCAGAAAAGGACTTCTTGAAAAGCCTTCAATGATTGGTTTATTGTATAATACAATAGATGTTTGTACATGTTGCTTTAAAACCCTCTTTGAACAAATAAAATTCACAGAGCTCTACGTTACTTCCACTTTATCGCTTCTCCTGCAGTCAGCTCAATATCAGGATACTAACTCAGAGAGTCTGAGTCAATACCTAACAAAGGTTATCCATCGGATTCTTTCCATAAAGCTGCAATCCATACTGCCAACAGCCGCCCTACTGCTGGCTTTGTTTACACAGGGATTTATTGAATAGTAGCTATTTTTATTACTCTAAAATTTATTCCCTCGGCTGGTGATACAAAGGCTGACAGTGATAGCTCCCCATGTTTTTGGAGGTTATAAAAGATCAGCACTTGTACATTTCTATGCTTGTAGCATTTCTGAAAACCATATACTATACTTTCATATTTCAACAACAAATTACATGCCACTCTAATCATATGTCATTTATCTTGCCTCTACTTCCCTGTCTCCATGTACTCTTTAAAGGTCAAGGTAAGAAAAAATAGAGGTTGTTGTTGCTGCTGTACTGCGGAGGTGGGAGTTTAGGGAGGCGTAGACACACCACTGGGACTGTGATTGATGGAAACCCCTCTGAATAACTGGGTAGCTGGCTCTTACCGGCAGCAATCTGCCAGCACTGCAGCCTCATCAACACAAGCCCACATCCTACACTCATGGATTTACTCTCTTTCACATACTCCCAGTGTCACAGTGACAGCCACAGTTCTTATACAACTGATACAGCTGAGACAAATTTTATTACTTCTACTCTATTTTTATAACCATCAAGAACCAATCCAGGTGTGGCTTCACCTGTCCTGTCCTCAGCTGCATGCATGGGCACCTGCATGTACAAGCATAGGCAGGGCCAAGGGATTGCACCCATCGGCATCTGTGAAGAGCTCTCTGCATGATTCACTTGCCAGGTTTTTAACCAAATTTCCGGAATATATATAAAAGTTAATGTGAATTAAAAATATACCTTTCCATCCACTGCTGATATATTCCTTAGATATTAGGAGGCAGTCACACCTCAAACAGTGGAAAACAATGCAGAAAGCATGATGGAGATGTGGTACGTATGTTTGCCTCATATTAATCTGAGCGAGGTTTCAGATCTGATGTTTTCATCTGCTGCTAACTGTTGTTTCTCCAGTTCAACAGAGGCTTCAGTGGATGCTAAGGTCACTTCAGCAAAACCTGTAAAACCTTAAAGCATCATTTTTGACATCTGAGATACCGTTCAAGGTTGAAAAACAAGGAAATCTTATCTGGTGCATTACATTTTGTCCTGCTGGGCCTGAAGACAAATCAGTTCACACTTCACCCCACATGCTGCCAGAGAGCAGCCAACAGATGGTTTTGGGCAGTCTGGTTAAAGTCGTTAAAGCCGTGGATGACCAGCTCACTTGTAACTATATTTGTTTGCAATATACACTCAGCGACCACTTTATTAGGTACACCTGTAAAATTTGATGCAAAATGTTTTCTTGAGTAAAGATGATAATATTCAGTCTAGCTCAGTCTTGTCAGGGACTTACTGTATGTTTATTATTAAGGTTGTCATATGTAGTGGTGTTGAACTGGACTACATTATATTGAGAGGTGTTTCTATTTTTTCCCCAATTTACAAATATGTAGATGAAAGAATATAAGAAACACATTTCAGCTATACAAATAAACATTGGCTTGAAATATTCAAACCCTAGACTACATGTTTTATTGGCTGCACAAAAGCATAAAATGGAAATATTCAAGATGTCTTCTGCATCATGTTAAACACATTTACCCAAAATTAAGCCTGACATGCTTGGTATTTTTAAATCTTCACCAGAATTTCAAATCTCGCTCTGTGTAGCTGCACAGCATGAGTTTATACGGTCATTACAAATTCAGTTCAGCCCAATTATCAACTGAAATTGTGCGTTAACCCTTGAATTCCGATGTACCTCTCTGAATTCTTCTGCATCATCAATCAGCCTGCTAAAAAATGAAGGTACGAGGGTCTTAAAAGTGTCTGTTTGAGAGGAGAAAGAATCCACTGTCATATTATTACCAGTGTCATCCTGGGCGTTGTTTTGGACGCCACTGACCTTTGCTCAGTGGAGACAGGGGGATTGGTATTCTCCAGCTGAACCTGACAACGTGCTCCTCTTATTCCACAAACCAACAATGAACTCACAAACCAAGCAGGCATGGAGCTCTAGCTGCACAAATCCTGGCCCGTTACAGAGTATAATACCAATACTTCTGGTTTCTGTGGCCAATTTAGCAAAACAGATTGTACCAAGGGAAGGGAGGACGACTCAGTGTGACCATATTTCCTGTGTAATGGCACAGCTGAAGTCTGGTAAATACAATAAACCCAACGACGCAAGGACAAGCGCGGGATGAATGAAGGGAGTTCAGTGTCACTGCAGGAAATGGACAAATAGAAAAGCACATACTGTCAGGGAATAACAAGTAATAGCTCTGCAACAACCTTTTGTTTTACACAAGGACAAATCTTATATTCTCAAGTAGCGCATGCTTGACTGAGTCCTCATACCTGTTAGGAAACACTTCTTTGTCTCTGAGTTCATCTTCTCTCTAAAACACAATCAGTGTAGGAATGGCAATATTTGTTTTTTACAGCAGTAAACAGTGGTGAAGGTTAGACTTCCTTACAGGTATCAGTAGAAAATCAATCAGACAGCTGCAGCTGGTCCAGAGTGCTGCTGCCAGAGTCGTCACTAACGCAGCACATTACAACAGTCCTTAAATCACTGCACCGCCTTCCTGTGTGTCAATGGATAGATTTTAAAATCCTATCATTTGTCTATGAAGCACTAAAAGCACTTAAAACATTATTGTTTCCCAATAAATTAGATGCAAAGCTTCTTTTTAAACTGTATTTGCTTGCTTATGCATTGCTTAAACAGGAAAGGGCCTTCCCCAAACACACACTGCTTTCTAACAGTGGCACGGTGGACCAGTGGTAACACTGGCGCCTCACAGCTAGAAGGTTCGATTCCCGCCTGGGGCGCTGTGGGCGTGTCCTCACCATGCCATCGGTGCCTGCTGCTCGAGGAAAGGGGCCTTTCTGTGTGGAGTTTGCATGTTCTCCCCGTGTTCACCTGGGGTATCCTCCATAAAATACCCCCACTAAAAACATGCCAGAAGATCACCACCTGACCAATGGTGACAAAAGGAACTGGGTCCCCGGGCGCCGCAGCCCACCACTCCTGATCTACCGTGGAGGAAGGACGGACCAGGATGGGTTAAATGCGGAGAAAGAATTTCACTTAAGCATGGCGTGTGCAGATTCCCTCTGTAACTATGCATGTTGTGTGTTGTGATCAAAAAAGGATTCTTCTTTCTTCTTTCTTCTTCTTAAAATATCATGCCATGTTATAACATTAAATAAAGGCATGAAAAACCAATCAAAGGTGAACAGGGACATACTTTTGGTTATTTTCTGTAAACCAGTGAAGTAAAGCACAGGAATCTTATTCAACCCACCTCCTTTCCAAAGCATTCACTCACCTGTTTAAGGACCACCTCACCCTTTGAGAGCGTCATTACATTAGTGCTGACAGAACAATTTGGGCATTACAATCAAACATTAAAACCATGTTATCATTTTAACCAGTCTATTCCTTTTCACAAAGGGATTCTGGGCCGCCATCTGTATTAAACAGCAGCCTTTGGCATTTTATTCATTTGCATAGATGAATTCCTCCCACAGAGTCAAAAACTTCCACGAGTTTGTTTACTCCTCTCACAGCGGAGTGCCCTGCAGCAGTGCATCAACTGTGATGCAACATGACCCGTCGCTGACACAGAAATAATATTTAAGAAAAGCTTCCTGTGCGAAATAATGAGGCGTCTTCTAAAGTCTTTACTGAGGAATAGCGTTTCCTTTTAAAAGTTGCCCATCCACATGTTCACCTTTCCACTGCTGCCATGTGCTACTGTACTGTGCTGCACGTTTATAAATGCATAAAACACCGGGCGGAGTTAGGACAGACAAGGCAAGAGAGCCGTCATGAATCTTTCTGTTTAGCAAAGCCAGAAGATTTGTAAAGCTGGCACAGACTGATTTCCTGCCTGCTGCCATCCACCTGTCAGCCATTTTGACACCTAAGCTGCTAATATCCCTCAATTTATCTCCTTCAGTGACTATTTTGGACTTGCTGCTCTTGTTGGGATGTTCAAACAGTCCTTTTTCTTCTCTCTGACACATTTTCATTGACTCACTGACACATGCTGCTTGCTGACAGACAGATATTTACATGAGAGACATGAGGTATCCTGTGAATGAATATGGATGGAGGCGTCCATCTGTCCATCTGCCATTAGGCCTCACTGACACTGCATGCTGACAGCAGTCAGTGAGAGGCTGAAATGAATCCGAAAATGGGGTTGATGTGAATGAGGCTCTAATATTTTCCCTGGGGAAAAGCAGTCAGACTGAAGGAAGTCGCATTTATACTCCTTGTAAAGCAGAGACAGGAGGTGTGATATTTGAAATATTGGCTTTGAGCTCTCTGGCAGTATGCAGAGAGCAACTGTCAACATTAAAAGACAAAGAGAAAGAGGTTTGGGTGAGATGAGAAGGAAGACAGGTTCAGAGCAGAGATGCCAGCAGTCACATATTCGTATATCGAGCTAGAGCCTTTCCCAGCATGCACTGGGCAGAGGGCAGGAAAATTCCCTGGACACTAGGTTGCCGGCTAGAAGACAAAATGTACTAATGCTCATGTTCAGACTGGTGGGCAATTAGGAGTCTCCATTCATGTCTTTGGATGTGTGAAGAAAGGGGAGCAGCATGAAGCAAAACCCACACAGTGACAGGGAGGACTAATTAACGTAAATCAAATTAAAACTGAAGGAGCGAGAGGTAAATAAAAAACTACAACATAGCGTTCATTATTCTCTGGACAAAAATGACAAAAAAATCAAACTCCTGGGCAAGATGTGTGTGTGTGTTTCACTGAGTCCCAGCTTGTTGATTTGTTAGCTTGTTAGCTTTTGACTGTCAGTGGCTTGCAGCAGGATTTCCTATTTGTCAGTCCTCTGTGTTTGCCTTTAGTTAGTTAGTAAAATCTGTTTTTTGGTACAAATGCTCAACCAAGTTTGAAGATCCTTTCAGGAAGACACACAGGTGCAGTACGTTTTTATTTGTTTTTACAACTCAGGGACAAATCAGCTGAAAACTGCTTTCACACTGGACAAAAAAACCCACTAAGATCCAGAATTTGATGGTACTTCTTGGGTTCAATGCATTCCCAGTGAGACTCAATTACCACAATTCAACCAGCATCTTATTTATTTTACATATGTTTCCTGTAGTAGACCTCCAACTTGCAAAAGGTCCTCTAAATTAAATGTCAAAATAAAAATGTCCACGCCCTCTGGTCTCCCAAATTGTCACCCATAAAGAGGTCATATCAAGGTTGTGCTCCCTGGACAAGTGCTACTGTTCTGTGAGACTGACCACTGAAGTGTTAACTAGTCGCCAATCATTAAAAGGAGCCATGAGCCTTCGTCATGATCACCATGATCGCAATATGTTAAGTTTCAAGAGTCATGTGCTGAGTCCACAGGCATGTCACAAGTACAAAGGATGGCAGCAAAGCATGAGAACATGCAGCAGTGCAAAGAGCAAAGAGGAGACCCTTACATACATCATTTAAAAGCCTTTACTCATTTGATGCTTTAATTTTATGAAGAAAATTAATAAAATGAAACTTTGATTCAAATCATATTTTATGGCCATTCTCTTTACTGAACCACTGGTGGTGTTCCCTTTGCTTCCTGTTCCACATTAAGTCCAGATCATGTGGCTTTTCAGTGCCAAGTCCTGTTCAGCATAAAAGTGTGAGATCTGTGAGCTGCAGTGTGTTCTTGTAAAATTATGAGCTCTACAGCGTGTCTCGATTTAGCCCTGAAACATGCTCATCTCTCTTTATATGTATATTTAATGACAGCCAGATATATCTTGTCCCTTGGGTGACTTTGAACCATTTCATTAAGTACATGGCACCGCGTTAAATCAGATTATATTACCAGAGTCTCCATCCTCCTAAATGCATTAAAGATATTCTGCAAATCCTTTGCTTTCACTCCGCTCATCTCAAATTTAGGGGTAAATGAATCCTTTGAAGAGATGAAATCATCATTTGAATGTGTATCAGACAGGAAATCAAAGCTCACCGCACTGCCTGTTTAAGGAAAAATCCCCAATACTAAATAATATTGGGAGTTCTGCTGGTGAATAATGAAGTCCGAGTCAGAGAGAAACAGATAAGTGTTTAAGATAAACTAAATAACAATAAGAAAGTGTGAGAAAATGAACTTTTTTAATTGCTGCTTGTTTTGCTGAACTGTCTGCCTCGTAGATGAGATAAAAATATCCACTGGTGGTGTTTCTTTTTACCACAAAATGCTTCATTAGAAATGTAAGAACATACCAGAGCAGCTAAAAAAAACATCAGAGTTGGTGGTAATAAATGTATACCTTGGGAACTGTTTCTTCGTCTGCACGCTTGAGTCCAGATTTCACATTCTCTCTGATGATGCTGACTGACGAAACTACCAAGTGTTGCTGCTCGCTCGTTGTGGTTGTTGCAGAGCTGCATGTGTCTAGCAAAGACAGCACAGAGGACAGGGCCGAGGGATTGAGGCAGACGAGGAGAAGCAGCACCTCTTAGGAAATAATTATCTCTCTCATCCCCCCGCAGCCTCCTGTGGGAGATCTAGCCGTGATGGCTGCCAGTTTGCTGCACGGCTCTCTCTAAACCAAAGGCTTTGTTTTTCCCTCTGTGAGCGGAGTTGTTGACAAGGCTTTTGAGTATTTACAGCAACATTTTCTCCAAGCCTCTCATACCCAGAACTACATGAGAAATGTGTCTGGCAGTTTACCATTGACAATATGGGGTGGTCTCTTGTGATTGCTTACACACTCGAGGGACTGCACAAAACCATTCATTACCACACTTAAGTGAACGAGCGAAGTGTCTGATCTGATCAAACGCTGTCAGGGCAACTTGTGAAGACATGAGACGTCATGTTGAAACATTGATTAACGTGTATTACTTGCTATCCTCCCATTAAATGAACACATCACCATTTTTATATGTCAAAGTATATTTACCAGCCCACTACTCATGACTTTCGCTTCTCATCCAAGAGGCTTCTTCAGTTCTAGAACTGACTAGTGGGTTAGAACTGGAGCTTCTTCAGTTCTAGAACTGACTAGTCGGTTAGAACTGGAGCTTCTTCAGTTCTAGAACTGACTAGACAGTTAGAACTGGAGCTTCTTCAGTTCTAGAACTGACCATGAGAACAAAACGTCTTCTAGAACCACAAGCAAGTCCAGTTGCCTTTGGAAGCACTTAGAAGTGCCATGACCTGGATCAAACAGCATATGAAATCAGACTGTAGTATCTGATGTGTGAATGTCCTTGGACCTTCATCACCTCCAAACACTACCCACAAAGCCACTAACATTCAGTGCTCAACTGATCAAGCTCCTGCCTCTGGTGTGAGCTGCAAAATTGACGCTGAAATCAAACAGTTGTGATTTAAAGGAAAAAGACAACTCACACAGTCTTCCTTCAGCAGACTAAGAGGGGGAGCTGCAGGAAGAAGGGATGACTACGTCTTCACTGTGGTGCTTCATCTCCAGTTCGACAGGACACTCTCCATCTACTGGCGCCTGGAAGAGAGATGATGACCGTGGTGACATCACTCTGCAGGGTGCTGTGGGCTTTTAGGGAGTGACTGTGTATTCAGAGATCATGACAAAAAAAAGAAAAAAAAAAAACGAATGAAAAAGGAGAACAAAGGGTGAAGAAAACAACAGATATTTGGACAGACAGTGACAGTGTTCCAGTGACAGAGTTCCAATAGGCAGCCATTCTGAGTTCTCCAGTGTCAGGATTAGGTTGCAGAGTAAGACATCACATCACAAAAAGCAGATGAAGTACTAGTGAGTTTGTCATTCTTGACCAATGAGCCTCATGGATGATACGTAAGTTTAGAGCAGAAGGAAGTAAAACGTCAATGAAAAGCCACTGGAAACAAAAAGCATCATGGAGGCAACTTTCTGTGTGTCACATGTCTGAATGAATTAATTTGTGGTGTGCTTCATGAAGCAACTGTTTCTGAGAAATTCAAGGATGAGCGGTGAGCGTTTCTTTCATTTGCCTTTCATTTCCATGGGAACGCAGATAATAACAAGAAATCCTTGGCGTCCTGAATGGCACTGTTGAGTACTTCTCCACCTCCACCTCGCAAAAAACGTTCCAGCACGACATTTGAAACCAATCAATTAAGTTGTTTGTCAGTTGTTAGTAGTAGCCCATGAACTATAGCTATGCATTAGCAGGGGCACAAAAAATACCAGTTCTTGCATAATAGGGCTTTAAAACAGAATTAAAAATGCTCTAACACAAATGTCGACAGAAGGGACAAACAGAGGTCTGAAAAACTCACATTAACTGCACCCTCAACATTTTAGGTAGCCTCAAGTCGCTGTTGTTTTTAGCTTAATTACAGGAACTCTGATGAGAGCTTTCTCTTTGAATGAACAAGGTATTTCTCTGCCTCTCATCCTAACTTTAGTCTGGGCAGAGAAGGAGAAATAGATGAACAGACTGGTGTGTTGGGTGTGTGTTTGAGCGACAAGGTAATGTGTAAATGATCCTGCCGGAGTCACACCCTGGCTTCATTAGCTGTGATGTGCACTGTGCTGCAGTGGCCGTAACTCATTCCCCATCCTGCCTTAAAGACAGCCCTGCTCATCCCCACAACACCATTGCTCCTCTCTCCGGAGACCACAGACTCATTAAAGTGGCCCCACCCAACAGGAAAAGGCAGTTTAATGGCTGTGCGGACGGTCTGAAGTGTGACATGGGGAAAAAGTGCATCTTTCAGTGAAAACAAGGATCATTCATGCACAAATTATGGATAGATAGATCTGACTCTCCTTGACAGCACAAAGACAGAGCGCAGGATGCAGCGGTGACGCGTTCAAGTGAAAACTTTAAAGAAACTCTGTTGAAAGTTACAAGCAAGCCAAATGCATTCAATGTGAAACTCTTTCATTAAGATTTGGAAACATTTTGAAATTCAGGTCAAAACAGCATAAAACGAGTAAAAATAGAAATACTTTGATCATCCTTAAGACACATATTGTGCCAAAGATTGCTCAAAAGGGTGAAAAAATAAAACCTTGAATGATGTTTATCTGATTGCAGTGTGGGAAGTTAAAAACATAGCTGCACAGAAATGCACTTTCATCTCTCCAAATGCATCATCAGCCCTGTGATTCACTACCTTAAAAATGTACCCTGACCCAAAAAAAGATATCAAAGGTCCCACATGCATGAGAAGTGCAGATCAAAAGGAAATGATACAGACGTGTTTTGTTATTGAATCTTTATTAAAAACACAGTAAAACAGTGAAGTGTTAAAGGTCAGTCATCAGTCCACTGAGGTGGGACAGTGACGGGGAGGAGAGGATTCTCCAGCTGAGCTTGACTCTGCTGTGTCTCTGGGTTCGTCCCTGTTCTCATTTGTGGCCTCGTCTTTAGGAACGTCTCCTTGATCATCGGCCGCTGTCAAAGTGAAATAGCTCGTGTGCTGAAATTTGAGCACTTCATTGCCCCAGCTGGTCCATCCAGGTTGAAGACTTCGGGCAAACAGCTCCAAGCATTTGGCTTCAGCTCTGACGTAGGGCTTCAACACCTCTGGAGACAGAAAGAAATGAGGAAGAGGAATGATTACGGCTGCTTTAATCCTCTCTGAGGTAAAAATAAGTTCTTCCCTTGTTCTTCTTGCTCTCTGTGCAATGTGTGAGCCCTGTCACCTTAAAATTAAAAAAAGAAAATGCAGCTCTACCTATATATACGTCTGTGGTGCTTAATTTATAAAGAAAACCCTAATTTTATAAGCTCTACAATTGTAATTTAACTAATAACTAAAGCTATAATTAAAATTGCATGAAAGGCCTCAAGTACAAGTACCTAAGTAACAAAGTAACTGTACTTGAGTAAATGTACTTAGTTACATTCAACCACTGAACATTATATTAACCCTTGAGTTAAAGGCTCCAGGTCTATCGCACCTCTAACAGTGATGTCATGGCGCACTGGTCCTCTTCCGCGGACTCTGCCATCTTGCACCTCCATGTTCCCACGGTACAAACCAAATTCTGGTGCTTTTTGGGTTTTCACCGTAGGGTGAGTGGAGGGGTATTCATCTGCAACCTCAATGCTAGATGGCACTGAACCCTACACACTGGTCCTTTAATGTTTCCCCTTATCTGCAGTTATACTGTGTGTCTGTAAATTGCATGAAGTTTGTGGCGTTCTGTGTGAGTCATATGAAAAACTACTGAAAAGTTGCTCAAAAATGGATGCTTTAATATACTGGGTGTCATGTTGTAAGATTACTGCACTGCATCCATTTCTTATGGGGGCACTTTGGCTTGTTACTCTGTAATAGGCAGCACTGGCAACTGCCCAGCTCATTCACTCCACAGCACAGATTTTTCTATGTGGAGACCAGCAGTGACCTTGAGTCTATAAGTGATGATATTCCAGGAGCAGCACACCTGACAGATACGTTTCACTTCCTCTGCCCCTGTGCTACTCTGTCTGCTCTTGTGCATGCTCAAACCAACCTGACACTCGCCTCAGCCAACACTCAGGGAGTTAATGAGCACAAAAGCCTGATCCCCGAACCGATCCAAACGGTGTCC
Source organism: Chaetodon trifascialis (assembly GCF_039877785.1). Classification (NCBI taxonomy): domain Eukaryota; kingdom Metazoa; phylum Chordata; class Actinopteri; order Chaetodontiformes; family Chaetodontidae; genus Chaetodon; species Chaetodon trifascialis. The sequence continues at coordinate 17,657,284 of NC_092073.1, forward strand.
TGCCTCCCGTTTTCTCTTTCTTTGCACGTCAGAGAGTCACAGAGTGGAAAGGCCAAACATGCAGCTCTCCGACTAATTCAACCCCAACCGGTGACTCAGCTCTCAAAGTTGAACAGAGAATAAAAGATCTAATTATCCTCTTAACTCTGAAATGGGACAACATATAAAACTTCTGCCGAGAGATGCCTGAGGCAAAGGAAGGTGTTACTTACCTACTCTCTAGACAAGTAACATACTCAGTCTCAGATATTTTACCTTGAAGGCTCCTCAAATTCTCTCTAGGCTTGATCACAAACTAATCATATTGTACAGGGCTGCTGCACTAGTTCAATTACAAAACAGCAATTTCTCAAACCTATTTTTCCAGTAGAATCAATATAATCAATGTCTTTGATTCGCAGCATGCATGTGGAGTCCCACAGGGTCCTGTTTTTGGCACCATCTTAATCTTCATTTACATACTTCATTATTGTGCTGATGCAGCACTTAATGTTGTACTGCTGTGTTCCAGATCACAAGTCGCATAAATGTACCAAATCTGACAAATTGTTATCACTTGCTGATTGGTCAGCAATTGAAAAGACAATGGATAGCTAAAATCCAGAGGGTCAATTCAGGGCTAAAACAAGTCTCTGAATGACAGCTCATGTTGCTCCATATCTGACTTTAAGAAGACACTTGGTTGTAAATAAGTTTGCTGAATCAGCTGTGCAAGGTGATAATGTGTCAATGTGCTGCTTACAGTTTGTTGCTTGGAGCTCAGATACAAGGACACTATCCAAATTTTAGCATCCTTATGCAACTTCACTTTAAGAACTTTAAGAATTTTAAGACTTCTTCAGAGGATCCAAAAATGGAGGTCAATACTGAGAATCCAGACACTGCAAGCAGCATATTTTTATATACACCTTATATAAAAATATACACTTTAAAATTGATCAAGTAAAAAGCGGAGTGTTGGTAAAGAAAGCTAAATACCGGATGTGCCAATTAAACCTGCTGGCAGACAGATCGCTGCCACAGATCCATTCCCCCAATCAACAGTAATGCAACCCACACAACTGGCAGCGTGCCTCTTCCTGAAATGAATATTAGGAACAGCCATTTAACCACTAATTATATCACCAAGTTGGGAAGTGACTTCATTTTTCACAGTTTCTTAAGTTGCAGGGGGCCCTAATTAATAAAAACCACACGTCTTGTCATTCAGAGAAGTGCAAACACTTTTTTTTCTGCTGCTTGACCATCTGGCAAGGATGTGTGGTATCTGGTGTCCCTTATTTCTCCATAGCAACCAAGAATGTCAGCGATAGGAGTCCCATCTGAGAGGGGAGCAGAAGTGGGTCAGGGTTTCTCAAGGCTGCAGGCTTGAGGGTTGTGGCTTTACACCACTGAGGCTGCCCACTGGTTCTAGCAGACCAGACGTGCTCGACATGGACACAAAGTGCAGCAGGGGTGCAGGGAGATGAGCACGAGGAGGCTCAGAGTGAGTAATGCCCAAACTCTACGGCAATATTTTAAATTTCCAGCAGTTGCATAATCTACTGCAGGAGTGAACAAAAGAAAAGCTCATCCATCCTTCAGGTCCTGAGGTGTTAAATTAAACTGCTTTTACTGGCATCTGTGCAAGAGTTGGGTCAAGTCCTTCTATTATTTCATGGCACGCTGCAATTTATAATTGTTACACTCGCAGATTTGAGCCCCACCCACTGCCAACAGAGCTTTCTCACCTCTCGCAGGAAAACAAAAAAGGGGCTCTGAAGTAGATGCAACCGAGCTACACCACAGCTGGAGATGCTGCTCATTCTGGCTGTGTCGTAGCACACATTTTTATTTAAAAGACAATGAAAAACTACCACAAATAAACCCATTTTTCTGTCATTTTCTTTTTCATTTTTAGTCTAAAGATGTTTGCATTATAAGATATGAAAAACTAAACTGGAATAAACAAACCAGTTCTGCTTAAACCTACCGAGAGGCTTTGAATCACACAGGGAGCCTGAACACAATCTGTGTCCTAATCTACTTAATCTCTATGGTATCACAGCTCCACAATGGCATCATTGTGATTTAAATCAATGTATTTTAACAATGTCCAGCCACTTCCGTGAGGCGGAGGCTTTTCTGTGCCTCTGAAAGGGCACCAGCAAACACTGGCTGCGTTTGGCTCTCCATACTGCACAATAAATCACATTCCCCTGAGAGGGAGGTAAATGACGTCAAGCCTCTCTTATTCATAGCGCATATTCACTGTGAAGGTTTTACACTGATTCTACGTCGCCCAGGCCTTGTCGGAGTCAAAACCGCAATCTGTGCAGACAGGGCAAGTTTGATCAAATCTGAGCGGCAGAGGTCCCACTCTGACAAATCAAACCCGTCATGTGTCGAGGAATCAAGTCCCCCAGTTAGCATGAAGGCAACAGAGGCCCTGCATGTTGTGTTTTCTCACCTCCAGCATGGACACCTGCAAACACCGGCAGCACTCTCAAAAGAAAATGTCAACAGTCTGCAGTAGAAAAGCAAAAAGTCTGATATTTCTACTAATACAATGCAGAAAAAATCAATAAGTTATTATTTTACTGTGTTTGTTTCTCATACAAAAACAGTCATAACTGCATGTGTAGTAACAGTCTTCTCACATGGAATAAAGTCATAATGGTAGCATTTTAAGTTTGAGCCATGCAAACCTAAATAACTGACTCACACCTTTGCTTTTGGGTCTGCTATAGCAGGCTGTAGTAGGACTTAGCGCTTATAATTAAAGCTGTGCAGCCAGATAACAATCACTGATGCTGCAGCATTGCCCTCTGGTGGCATAATAAGAACTGCACTTCTCAGACACACTAAGTGGTTTGGCACTCAAATGTTGACAACACTGACCTGAGAGTGAAGGCTTGTGGGAGTGGAGGGCTGATGGGACGCTGACAATCAAACGCTGATCCTGAACGGGAACCTCTGACACCTCTGAAGAGCTGAGAGCGGTTAAACAAGTCGGAAAATAGACATGATTTTTTCCATTTAAGGGTTATGACATGAAGAGTATGAAAACTGAAACTCAGAGACGTCACTCATGTCACACCTGGAGTTATCTGCGGAGGAACGATATCGGCCCAGCACCAGTACTTCATACGGCTTCTTATGATGTGAATCCAGCGGAAACACAAACTGTCCAGATGTGGTGACCTGAGGGAGAAGAGGAAACCTTAAACACATCTGGAATCACACCAACGGGCTCAATTCCCATCACTGACAGCTGCATCCATTCGAAGTCTCTGTACCTTGACCCAGAACCATTCGGCCACAACTTCTACTCCCCAGTGTGGATACAGCTCATCGCGGACGAAACGCAGGTGGCTCGGCCGGTTTGTGACCCAGGTGACCACTAAACAGTTCGGAGACGCCAGTAGGGGTATTGGGAGCCGTTTCAGCTGGGTCGAGGGCAAAAAACTGTATCTTCATTGAGAAAATAGATGAAAAAGTCATGATATGTAAATAGGACCACTGTATCCTTCTCTGGAGCCTCCAAAGGTCACCAAACATTCGTATATGAGTGCCAATAAATGCTTGGTTGAACTATTAGACTGAACATTTGCACATGTTCATGTATACAGTCTAAAGCAGTGATTCCCAACCTGAGGGAGCGACAGATGGTTAAGGAGATGTTCTCTGGCGCCACTGTGAGGATGATGATGTGTGGTTCAGAGTGAATTATCTTGACAGCTATTGGACAATGGGATTGATATGAAATTTGCTACAGATATTCGAGTGGAAACAGTGTTGGACAGATGGAAGTATTCAAGGTTTAATGAGCCAAAAAGGATGGGGGCCACTGGTGTCAGATATTGCTGACAACATTTTGCAATGCATGTAGTTTTATAACTGAATTTATCTTATTTTAAGTGTTTTAGTGTTTTCTCCTCTGACCTTTTTAGCCTGTTTCTTGTGTTGGTGTATATAAATGTCATCTCTGGAGAGAAATAAAGTTGCATCTTCCTCTCTGCTTTCCCCTTTCTAAAATGCCTGAACGTCAAATTACCTGCGACTCCTTTTCACAGACTTGTTTTCCCACGGTGGATCCATGACTATTAAGTCGAACCTCCTTCCATCTGTGGGAGAAATAAGCAGCTTTAGCAAACAATGTCAGGCTGGGAAACGACCACTGTGCTCTCCCTTGAGAAACACACTGAGTCACTGTGGAAGTATTTACAATGATAGATTCAGGGAGGGGTGGTCATATTTATGTCCCAATGACCAGCTTTTATTTTCCATGCAAAAGAAGTTACCACAATCATGCCGAGGCCACAGTTGGAAGGCATTTGTCAAATCTGTTCCATGTGGCCCAAGAAAAGCAAAAATGACACATTTTCTCAGTTCACTGCAGTTCATGTGTTGTATTCAGATGAGCTCTTCCCACCATCGTACTCACAGTGGACTAGAGGTTGTATTCTTGTGAAATCAGAGAGCAGGAAGGCTGTGCATGCTGGTATCACATACTCCTCTCCCATCAGCGTGAGCACTGTAGCGCAGTCGGCCCTGCTCTCGGTTACCCGAGAGAACAAGTCCACATGCGACGTGCAGCCATCCTCAGCGACGAGCGGCTGAACACACTCCTCCTGCTCCTCCTCGCTCACTGGAGGGAGCTCTTTAGCCATTTCACACAGAGCGGCGAGGCTGCACTCCTGGGAGGGAAGAGGCTCGCTCGCCGCGTCCGTCACTTCCTTCAGGTATCCGAGGGATCGGGCAGAATCCACCAAGGACTTGGTTCCCTCCAGGATCACAGACCTGATCTGCATCAGCACACATCGCAGAGAGTATTTATTCTGGGTGGTGCGCTGACCTGAAAATGTGAGGAGCTGTTTTTGAACTGTATACTTCTACTCCACATTATTTCTGAGGCAAATATTGTCCTTTTTAGTCCACTATATTTATTTGATGGCTTCGAGTTACAGGTTCCTTCACAGATTCAGATTATTAAAGCAAAATAAAGCCAACAAATCATTTATAATTTTACACTGTGGTATACTGTACCTTTACTTATGTAAAATACTTCAGCACTTGGAAATGGGACTTATTTTTCTGTGTTTGGACATGTAACAGCAACAGCAAACAGACAAAAAAACAACTTCAGTCGTTTAAATTGATCTCTGTGGGCACAAATCTCTTTCCAAACACACACGTGCAGCTGAAGGAGAATGAGCTTTAATCTACCTTCTCGTGGAAGGCCTGTGAATCGACTTCCCCCTGGTTGAGTTCGCTGTGTTTTCGTTTCCTTTTCTGAAAGTCAGATTGATTCATTAATTCATCTGCGGCAACTATTCTGAAAAGTCATTAATCGTTTTTGTCATTTGTCAAGCGAAAAACAAAACAAAAATTATCCGGCTGCAGCTTCTCAAATGTGAGAATACGCTGCTTTTCTTCATCATATATGATAGCAAACTGAATACATTTGGGTTTTGTACTTACTGTCAAACAAAACAGTGAATCTGAAAACGCCACCTTGGGCTGTGGGGACTTACAGTTGTCATTTTCTTCTAGTTTCCAACATTTATAGACAAAATGAAATGATAGTTGAATGATAGTGTCATTACACAGATAGCAGAGTCTGGGTGTTTCACTACACATCTACGACCAGCAGACGTCGCTATAAAGTAATTGCATTGAGCCTCTGGGGCAGCGTTTACCTTTGCTGGTTTGTCTGTTTCCTGCAACATATCCGTGTTTCCTCCACCAACAGCGGCACTGGCATTGACACTATGATAGCTTTTTAAAATGCGAAAGCACTGCCTTTTGAAACGACACTCGACACGTGATTTTTGCTTATCCTTAAATCGGATGCATCGTGAATACGCCTGATCAATGAGTGAGCACGCATTCAAAATCGAGCCCTGTGTATTCTGACAAACCACGGACATTGTGAAACTGGTTGGTTTATCTGGGAGCAGCTAGGTGCTGTTCTGTTGCCACATGCCCGTGACACACCCAGCAACAATGCGTCCAAACAACTGGATTTACCCCAAAACGATACCGAAAGTAGACCGCATTTGAAACTCAGCGACGTGTTCCGGTTAGCCAAATGTCGTTCGTGAACGAGTCGGCTCTACGAACCGGCTCCCGTCTGAGAGTCGATATCGTTTCTGTCTTGATTTTAAACTAATACAAGACAGATAAATACAATAATCCTTAATGTTTTTTGTTAAATACAATCCAGAAATGTCTTATGTATTCACAGTAAGACCCAAGCATAGTGAGACTTGTATGTTGCGCCAACATACAAAATATAGTTCAGTACAAAGACATTCAATAGATTGTATTTGATGTTTTTACATTTTTGAAGGTTTTTATACCAAATTATGGTATTCTGGAAATTATGAGGTTTAGTGTGATTACATTGAATAATTTAAGTGATATATGAGCACACATAAGTCAGAAGTGGTACTAAATGAGCCGTTTGGGCTGAGCAGAGCCAAATGATCTTATTCATCAAAATGAGTCGAATTCCCATCACTAGTTCCTGGTATTTGCCCGTGTTTGTCGGACTCAGGCGTTTGTCCCTAGCGGATATCCGTAGAAACAAATGCGAGCGAAGTTAAAGGGAACTCTGCTGAATGTAGTTAGACGACAGAAAGACCGCATAAGGAGGACAGTAACCAGTTGCGACGGAGGCAAAACGTAAATGTAGTTTAGCTAGCCAAAAAAAGTTGTACGCTGGAGTTGAGAAGATGTTTTATTCGGGTGCTCAGCGTCACTCTGCATCCTCTAAGCAAGAAGTCCGCAAGACGGTCTGTGTTTACGACTGCCGCTACGCTAACGCAGAGGCGGAGAGGTGGCTGGAAACAAGCGGTCTGGACTATAACGGCTTTCTTCGAGTTCTCTACAAGGTAATGATGGCTAACTTCACTCTGGTGTGAAGCAGCTGACTGTTTCCGAGGTTGGGTTAAAGTTTTAACATATCTTAAATTCAGTTTTATGAACGTTAGACCAAATTAGTTTTAATATGACTTTGTGGCTTAAATCATACTTTCAGTTGACACAGACAACATGCAGTTCTCAGAAAACAACAAATTAGCCCAAAATATGACAAATTGTCTCAGTCAACTAATTTACTAATCAACATGAAGCTCAGAGTAACGTTACTGGGATGAATATATATTTATCAGAAATATGTAAAACCATACATTTGTCCCTCTCAACAATCCTGTTAGAGGAAAAACAAAATGTCTTCCCCTCTAATTATAACACCTGTCAACAGACAACTTATTCAAAACCATTTCTATTGGTGGTTATTATAACTCTGGTTTCTGAGGAGACCTTACACACTGAGTTTCCACTTCCACAACAGACATGCAATGAATTATTCTCCTGACAATGCCATAATATTCTCACCTGTTTCTGATATTTAGTCTATTGATACACGGTAAGTAAAACTAAGCTGGATCGAGTGAAACATTGATAACATGTCGCTACAGCCCCCATGAAGCGGGGATGCATTGCTGTTCTGTCAAAGAGGGTGTAGACAGGTTATGCTTCATTTATTCCCCGCAAGGAAACGAGACTGGTGAAAGAAGCAAATCTTGTTTGCCACATTCACTTAATTAAACTCACGGTAATGTTATGAATGATTTTTGGTGGACCCACACTGATCTGATACAGAAAGGCTGACTCGCACTCATACTGTGCCATTACTCAGGTGTAGCTGTCCCTTGAGTGAGTGTAACGATGCAGAGACCTCTCCATGGGATGCCATGTCACACATCCACTTTAAAAACAGGAAAATCTTTTCTTCCTAAAGCCTCAGGTGATGCCATCATTTTGTCCTCCCAACAGTCCACAACCCAAAGAAATTCACTTTACAAATCTCCTGTCCAACAGCAACCAGTAACCCTGAAAGCAGTCAGTCAAATGAGCAGCATCATCACCATAAGGAACAGTTGAATTATAATGTTTAAATAGCCTCTGCTGCCGCTGCCAGAGGCTGAAACCGATGAAGCGGTCGATGCCAAGCGAAACTGAAACAACAGGCTGAAAATCCATGAAGATAAGTAGCTAGCTACGAAAAACCGTTGCACAGTGCGCTATTAAACCAGCGTAAGGGAGGATACCGCTTTTAAATGTCATCAACCCAGGACAAGAGCGTCTTCAGTTAAAGACACACCTTGTGGCAGATTGCCCTGTTGTCATGGAGATGCAAATCTCTGCCAAATGAAAGTCAAATCGAGTCATGCCAAGCCAGTACATCTGTATGGAAAACAGCCAAATGAGGCCCTGCAGGCCTGCGTTGAGTCCACAGACTGGAATGTGCCTTGTGTGCCACACAGGGAGGGCATCAACAGTGGTATAGAAGAAGAAGAAGAAGAAGAAGAAGAAGTAAACTTTATTTATCACAGCACACAGAGTTACAGGGAGCGGACTGTACACGCCATGCAAGTGAAATTATTTTCTCCGCATTTATCCCATCCTGGAATGTCGTTCCTCCGCGGCAGACCAGGAGCGGTGGGCTGCCAGCCGACAGCGGCGCCCGGGGACACAGTTCTCCTTCGTCACCATTGGTCAGGTGGTAATCTTCTTGCATGTTTTTAGTCGGGGTACATTTTATGGAGGATAGCCCAGGTGAACACGGGGAGAACATGCAAACTCCACACAGAAAGGCCCCTAAAGGGCAGCAGGCAGCAAAGACATGGTGGAAGACACGCCCCTAGCGCCCACAGCGGGGTTCGAACCCCCAGTGTTACCACTTGTCCACCGTGCCACCTAATGCCACCGAATATGAGACTCAGAGCAGAGATCAGCAGAGACCTGAAAGCAGAAAGATTTGTTTCACAGCCCTTATCTGTCCGTATCCGTCTTCTCCTCCACACACACCACACCACACCACCACTACACAAACAGGCTCCCACACCCCCCCGACTGTAACCCTCCCCCACTCCATGCTTTCATGTCTCGTCTGTTTATTCAAGTGTTTTCCCTCCACTGAGAGGACGAGCTCTGCTCTGCTTCTGCTCCTTCAGCGACTTTGCTCATGATCTTCATACTGCTAATCTTCCTCATTGCACTAAAAATGAAACTTAAACAACTTCGTCTAATGTCCATAGTATGTTATCCTACGTTTAGATTTTAGTATATTTAGTGTAGAGTATTCTAGTTATCTCTAGTTTTTTCTAGGATTCTGTATTCGACTATTTTAGTCTATTTTGTTTTGTTTTCTATTGACATTTATTTCTCTCCTCTCGTTCTGATATGTGCATTGCTTGTATTTACTGTACCTGTGCAGTGCTCAGATACCCTGCTGCTGTAACACGAGTTCCCCAGTTTGGGACTGATAAAGTACACCTACCTACCTACTCACTCACTCAATTAATTGATTATTGATGATGAATCAAACTTGCTGTCAGTTGTTTTTCTGGTGATCAACTAACCATCAAATCAACTGATTGTTTCAGCTCTGATAAAGGAGAGAAACAAAAAAGTAATAATTGACTCTAATTTTCAGCTTTATTTTTTAAATGTTTTTTACAGGAATTTGCAATCCGTCCGCATGAAGCATTTGTGTTGGTCACAACTGACAGAACAGTCCTGGATTTTGACAAATTTGGTGAGTTAATCAGTTGTTGTTGGTGCAAAAGTAAACAGCGTGTTTCCATAAATTTTAGATGAATAAAATATACCAATACATTTTAAACTAACAAGAATTTGTCCTGTAAATGTCATCATCTGTAACCCACGTCTTTCTAATCTCTCTCTCTGTTGTGAATTTGTTGTGATTTCTAAAATAGTTGTTTTCCCTTTTTATTTTATTGCAGAGGAGCTTGAGAATGGCAGCACTCTGTACTTGTTGCAACAGGAAAATCAAGCTCTGTCAGTGGCAACGAAGGAGCGCATCAACTTTATTCCTCATTATGATACGTTGATCAAGAGCGGCACGTATGAGTACTACGCCAGCGAGGGCCAGAACTCGTTGCGTAAGTTCTTACTTGATCAAAATGCTTGAGATTGGGAAAGACTAAGCTGTAAATCATTACTCAGAACTTGCTGCCTTTTTGTTATTTTTTTCCAGCGTATGCACTCGCTGAGCTTATCGACAACTCTCTTTCGGCCACAGCTAAAAACACAGGATTGAGGACGATAGAGATACAGATGGTTGGTTCTGCAGCTGTATATCATTTAGAGATAAATATTTTTTTTTTCATGTTGTCTGGACATTAATGTCATGTCAACAGACAGTTCAAACAGTCGGTACCCCTAAATCTATAAGAGTGACTTCTTTTGGTTTTCCAGCTGTTTGATGAAACTCTTGGGAAACCTGCTGTGATTGTTTTGGATAACGGGTGTGGGATGACCTCCAAACAGCTCAGTAACTGGGCAGTGTACAGACTCTCTAAATTTTCCAGGGAAAACAGCAAATTTGCAAGGTTGGTGTGCTCTACCTTCTAGTTTTAAATAAGCCACGATTGTCCAAGGCTTTCAGTGTTTTATCTTTCAGTTTTGAATGCCCAAAATTTGATGACGTTTGTTTTTCTTTTGTTTTTGCAGTAAACAAGAGCCGTATGTCCGGCCTGATCCTGTCCCTCGTAGTCTCAACAGTGATATATCCTACTTTGGAGTTGGAGGCAAACAGGCTGTTTTCTACATTGGAGATTCAACCAGGGTAAGAATTAGTAGGCTTCGTCGCATTCAAAGTTGCTCCTCTTGCATGCGTGTTTACCATCTGGCACCAGTTTTTTAAAGCCCTGCTTTGCCTCGTTCGAATAAGTCAGAAATAAGCACAGTTTGGTTCCCTGTGTTCATTAGATGATCAGTAAGCCAGTGGGCTCCCCAGATGTCCATGAGCTGGTTCTGTCAAAAGAGGCATTTGAGAGAAAAGAGAAGAACAAAGAGGATGTTTACAGCGGAACCATCAGAAACAGAAAGGTAAGTGCTTTTACTGAAAAGCCTCTGTAAGTAAACGCACGCTAGGAACTCCAAAACAAGGTGATCTGGGTTTGTAACAGGCAGTCTGGAGTCCTCTGTGCTAACATCTCTGCTGTCTGTCCTCTGTGTGATGTTTCATCCTCACCCTGCAGCCCGGTGACTCCTCACATGTGAAGAAGGATGATGAGCACTTCCTCCACGCCCTTATCGCCGAGGAATGTGGCAAGGAAAGCTTCACAGCCGTAGTCATCACGGGAGTCCTGCCTGAGCATATCGCCTTCCTGAAACAAGATTATAAAGTGTGGACCAGACAGCTAGCGTGAGTTCATTCTCCCACACCGTAAGATATGTCCTCAAGACTCTTTGACAAGTCCCAAGATGTCAGCTATGACTGATTCCATTCAAAAAAGAAATTGTTTTGTCCATATTTCAGGCACATATATCACTATTACATTCATGGAGTCAATGGAAACAACAGGAAGAGCAACTCTGCTGATGATCTCCTTAAAATTGACATTCAGGTGAGGCTGCTGGTCTTCAGAGCTTTAATTGTTGATGAGAGCGACTTCGTAACGCAGTCTGTTTCAGTTGATACTATCATTTGACTTTTCTCTTTCCATCAGATCACTTTGCGGGAGAAACCCTCCGTTTGTCCCCGTGTGATGAGTCTTAGGGAGGTTGACGATGACATGGAGACCCTGTTCATCAATGCTGCTGTGGACACGTTTGAGTTTAAGGCCACCACTGGAGACGGTGGGACGGTAGAGGGACTCATTCGGTATCATCCCTTCCTCTATGACAAGGAGACTTACCCTAAAGACCCCAACGCTATGCAAGGTATTCAAACTCTAAAATACTGAATCTTTTGCTTCATGATGTATGACAGCGTTGGATTAAAATTGTGGATTTTATTTTGGTTCTTTGTTGATCAGCCTCTCAGGAGGAGGAGGAGGATGACACTAATGAGCCTAGAGTCCAGGATCAGGCAAGAGGGAAAAGACCAATATTTGTCTGTTTCTGGAATGGACGGCTCATACCTTACACCACAGTGTCTGAGTGAGTGCATTTTTTTAAGGAGGGACCTTAATTCTATGGTTACAAATGTTTATGCAGTTTGGCTCGTCTTCTGTAAGAGTCAGAAGGGAAATGTGCTGATTTGCTTTTGCTGAAAGTGATTAGCTTAGCTTAGCAAAAAGACTAATCATCACAATGGAGCAACTGGCAGAGACTCCGGGAAGTGACTGGCGGGGCCAAAGGATAGAAGCTGCACACATACCAATCATTAGTCAAAACACTGATAAATGTGGCTGAATTCTTAGAATTCTTCCAAGAGCCGTTTGAGATCAGGAGACAACTCGGTGGCATGTTGGTCTTCTTACATTTTTGCTGTCTCTTCGTTCTGTCCTTTTGTTACAGGTTTGACTGGTGCACTTGGAATAAAGGACTGAAAATCCCCGCAGAGTGTTACAGTCGCATTTCAGGGGTGCTTTTTGCTGACGACAGATTCAAGGTCAGCACGAACAAGCTCACCTTCATGGAACTGGAGCTGAAACTGAAGAACAAGGACGCTACGCACTTCACACGCGTCGTGAATGGACAGGTGGCCATATGCAAACTTTCACAGTCAAAAGTTTTATTTTTAAGATTGTTGCTACATAAAGAAATACAAGCTGATTATTTTTTTGCTGTTTTGCTGATGTTTGTAATATTTATCATTTGAAATGTCCTCAGGAAAAGAACAGTTATTTTCAGTTACAGCAGTTTTTACAGTTTGTTTTACAGTTATTCAGTAACTGTGGTACATTATTGAGTGCATTAGTGTGAGTGAAACAGGGAGAAAAGCTCAGCTTAAGAGAGCAGGTCGTCCACTGCATCCTTCCCTGAACAAGATGCTTGTGTTAGCAGCAGTACAACTCATTTTTGGAGTCTCGTCAGACTTAAAGCTTTATTTGAGAACTAGGAAGGACACACCAAGCTGTGCTGAGGTTTTTTTTTAATTTCCATGTCTCCAGAAACAAAGAGGCATCATTAACAAGGAGTTCGCACAGTGGCTGCAAAGCTGTCATGACAAATATGACAAGCAAATTAAGTTCCTGGGCTACAAGGGGACCGTGATTCGACCAGATGTGCCGAAGAAAATGCAGCATTCCTGGGCTGTATTTTCCTCCATCGAATGGGACGGGAAAATATACAGAGCAGGCCAACTGGTGAGCATCTGTCTTTGTTTCTGTCAGCGCATATGTGGACAGTATATTCGTATCATTCTTTATTGATGGCTGCACACTTCTTCGTGCAGATGAAGTCTGTGAAAACGCAGCGCCTTCTGTATGGCAAAGTGGTTCACTTTTTGCTGCATGGAGATCACAAAAGAGATGTCTATGCCACAGGAGGACAGGTGGAAGTGTGTCTGGTAAGGATGTATTGTAATAGGTTTTCTCACATGTCAATCCTTCATCTGTCTCACTGTGTCTGTATTTTAAGCCTTTTAGTTTACTGGTTTTCAGCATGCAAATGATAAGCTAATCTGCTTGTTAGGAACCCAGAGCATTTTATGATATGACCAAGATCATACCCATCTCCAAGATTGACCAAAACGCCACTGATGAAGCCATCCAGAAAAACATCGACATTGACTTCGCCAAGTGAGTAAGCAGTTAGGGGAAATGCTCTCATGCTGTTAGCATTTAATCTGGAATATACAACGCATTTATTAAACAAAGCAATAGCACATAGACCACACAGTATTAGATGTAATTAAGTAGTAAAGAATGAATCCCTTGGGAGCTGATTCACCTCACCCTGACTTAATGTTGTCGTTTAAGCCCTTACCAGCTAAGGTAAATCGCATTTGTTCGTTCCAGGCTTCCAGACAAACTGAGAGTGGACTGGCCAGAGGGTAACCCCTGGCCACAGAATGCCGTCCGCCCATCTGGGACCCAGTTTGGTAAGTGCTGCATTGTTTGTACGCCACATGGGTTCACATACCAGTGGTGAGTGTGCATAGAAACATCATAATGTTAAAAATGGCCCTTTTTATGGAGACCAAGCTGTTTTATGTTTTCTCTTTCACGTGATTTCAGGGCCCCTCAAAATCGAAATTCTAAACAGGAGAGAAGAGTCGATAGCCAGGATGCCGTCAGTGGGCCAGGGATCAGGAAAAAAACTGTGCATTGAGTTCAAAATCGTGCAGCACGTTGGTAAGATCATTTAGCCCGTTAGATAGTGAAAAATGTAGTAGTGAAAAAATGTTGTAGTCAAATTGCTTGTTTTGGTCTAAAACCCCATAATATGCAGTTTACTGTTAAAGACAACAAAAAAGCAGCAAGTCATCACATTTGAAAAGTTGAAACTAGAGAATTTTCATTTGTGAAACAACCAAAGGAAGTTTTTGCCTCTTTTTTCCAGCTCTGCTTTGTTTTAGCTCTTGTTATACGGCTTGTAGTAGTTGTAGTTTTTCTCTGTTGTTATAAACTCTGTCTTGCATATGTAGGTCCTAAACAAGACCGAGACATTGTCTCTTACATTGCCCAGCAGCCAACAAAGTGGGGATTCTGGTTCAAAAAAATTGGTACATTTCCTTTTATTTATCAACTTTTTCTTTGTTCGTGATTGTCCTGATCTTGTCTGCTGAAAGATCATGCATCAGTTTTGAAGCATCTCCTCTTTGACAGGGACTCTGACCCACCTGGGGAAGTATACTATGACTCTGAAAACTGCCATAAGTGAAACTAATGATAACGTGTTTGGAGGCAGAGCGCTTCCAAGCTACGAACTCCATTTCACCATCAAAGGTAGGGAACAACACAGACCTGTGCAGCTGTGTTTACTGTATCATCCTGTCTGAACGCACTAACCGCACGGCGTCTTTATCCTGCTCAGAGGGTAACGCTGAGAGTTTCGTCATCAGCGAGCTGAGCTCCACTCTTCAAGTAGGAGTGCCGTTCGACATTCCTCTGCTGATGAAAGACGCTCATGACCACCCGACGATGCCTCCTCCCAATCTCGAGCCTGTACTCAAATGCAGGTGGGTCACTCCACTTCGTTTCTGTTTCTGCCATTATTTGAAATGTTAATTCTATGTATATTTTCCTTCTTGAAACACTGACCTGGTTTTATCTAACAGCACAAATCTGTCACTGATTTGTATGAATGTGTCTTTGGCCACGAGTTTTATCATATATCTGATCATGTCTTTAATTGGCCAGGAGTTAGCTCTGACCCTGTTGTCATAATCATTGTTATTATTTAGTGATCTGGACCTGTGTTATGAGAAAGTGGACAGCAGTGGGACGTTGTTCACCATCAGAAGTGTCAAATTAAGAGGAAAAGTCCTGAATTACCAACGATCCAAGGTTAGAAAAAATCTCCTCTCCGCTCAGAAGACATTTTCCTGAATCTGTAATTCTGTCATCATAATTTGTTCATACTGTGATTGTTATTATTATTAGTTTTTCTATCTGGTGCATGCATGTCTGTCCTGGGACTATTTGCCAGAAAGGTTGATGGAAGCGTAATCATGTAATAATAGTAATAACGGTGTGCTTATTTATGTTTATTCATGTCCCTCCTGTGTTTTATTCTGCAGCCATACGAGCTGAAAGTGACCCTGCCTGGCTTGAAAAAAGACACACAGAGTGTCAGCATTGTTCTTCTTCCAGGTGAGACTGCACGTATTCATTCATTTAGAGCAATCAGTGAGAAGTGCACATTGTCCTTTCAGTTACCCCGATTGGATAAATGCTTGAAATGATTATAACTTATTGACACGACGCTGGGTTATTTTGTTATGTTTTAGAGCTGAAGCAATTACTCACATGATTGATTGACAGAAGATTAATCGATTAATGGTTAAAGCAACTTTTTTTAATGATTTCAGTTTCTCAAATGTAAGAATCAACTTTCGTTCCCTGTTTTGTTATTGCAAGTGAAATAAATTTGAGGTTTGGGTTGTTGGTTGATCAAAATAATGCAGATGGGTGTTTTTCTGTTTTTTTAGCGTCTTGCAATATAATCAATATAATCACAGTTTAGCTGCATGATGATGTTTTCCAGGTAAGCCACATTCCCTCCATGTGACGCCAGGAGACAGTCCAATCACAGTGGAGAATGGAAACACTGCCTTGTTCGATATCGAAATACACGACGAAGCTGGAAACATCACCGCTAACCCCAAACAGACAGTCCGCTGCCAGGTATGGATGTGCAGCCGCTGGGAAGCCATCAGATGTGTTAAACCTCACCTGACCATTTTGCATTTTGACTAAGCAGACCTAAGCAAACCTTCGCATGAGAAACCTGGCTGAGCAGCAGTATTTTAATTAATCTGCTTCAGCATGTCTGCCTCATGAGAATTGAAGCGCTCTTGCATAACACTTCATCCTGTTTACCAGCTAAAGAAAAACTCCCTGCAGCAACCATTAAAATTTCTCTTAGTCATCGTCCTACTAGAAGAAAGGAAAAACAAGGTCTCATCACTCCCATTGACAAAACATGTGGTCAGAGTCCCTGTTATTAGGGTTTAAATCTCACAACTTCACATAAGTAATCCATAACTCACGGCGCTTTGCTAGCCTTGTTTTCATAAGATACATTTTGGTTTAATCTGCAGAAACCTCAACACTCTTTTCTGCTTTTTGTTAATATGTTTTTGCCTTGGTTCCTTTTTTTCCTCGATGTAACAAAACATGTTTAAGGTAGTGTTCTCATCTTTCTGGGCCTACTCTTTTACCCCTGTCTCTTCTAATTTAACAATATATAACAATAATAATATTTTTTTTTTTCAGGTTCAGGGGCTTCCGTCGGTGGCGATTGACTGCAGCACCTCTGGAGCTGGACAGCTTGCGACAAAGCCCATAAACCTGAAATTAATCAAGGGAGAAGCACAAAAGCTCAAAGTTCAGTTCGACATGCATGTAAGTAGAAAAACAAAGCCAGATTCTGCTTAGTAGGACATTCTCCGAATAAAACTTTAATCTTGATGTCTTCACCCCGCCGTTGTTTTCCCAAAAGAATCACAAAAACGTCGCCACAGTTGTGAGGGAGCTGAAGGTGCTGCCCAGCACCAGAGTCTCCCTGATGGACGTCTACAGCGAGAGTGATGAGAATCTTTTCCTGAGGAACAAGGAAAAGATAGAATGGCAGGCTGGAGACTTGCTGGAGAACCTGTTCTACAGGCTGTATGATGAGGCCGGCAGAGAAGTACCTCTCAGTCCTGAAATCGCCTCAAAGATCAAAGTGCGTCTGGCATTTTTCATGTGTTTTCTTCCTGCTGTGTTTACTGTATCCTGTCCCACCGTACAGATGCTGGTTTTGTAAATGTCAGGTATTTTTTCCGCTGGAGAGATTCCAGTGGTTTGCGTCTGTGCTGATCAGTAAAACACACCACTTGTTGCGATAAATCAATCATTTAGGAGTCGTTGTGTTTGATCTCTTCCCAGCTTACTGCTGACTTTTCACTGTTCATGCTCACTTAACTTAAGGTCAACTGGACAGGAGATGTAAATCTGGAAGATCTGGCCCAGGGGAAGCTGCCTGATATACAGGTGCCCATACAGGTGGACGATGAGCACTTCTATCAGGTGTCCTACCAAGACCAGAGTGTGTCTGTCTCCTTTACCATTGTGTAAGACACATACCCGATTCAAAGTGTGGTTCAGTGTTTGCAAGCTTAAAGGGAAGAGTTCATACTGGGAAATATGTTTATTCACTTTCTTGGCAAGAGTTACATGAAAAGATAGATACTCTCATGTCTGGAAGATAAATATCAAGCTACAGCAAGCAGCCTGTTAGCTTAGCTTAGCTTAGCTTAGCTTAGTTTAGCTTACCTGAGCATAAAGACTGGAAATAGAAACAGCTAGCCTGGCTCTGTCAGAAGGTTAATAAAGGTCTACCTGCTAGCACTTCTAAAGCTCAGTAGCTAACACATTATATTTCCAAGATGTACAAAAACTGAACGACAGGCTAACAGTTTGCCCAGTAGTTCCAGTGTTTATGCTAAGCTAAGCAAACTTTCAGCGGTATATTTAACAGACACAAATGAGAGTGGTGTTGATTTTCTCATCTAACTCTCCAAAAGAAAGCATAAAGTATGTTTCCAAAAATGTTGAGCTTTTCCTTTCATATCCCAACTCGCATCTTTCAAAGTCAGCATCCTTGCTTGTTTTGTTTGTAGTCCTCGTCCAGATGAACCAACACGGCTGAAAGCAATTCTGCCCCAAAACTCAGTAAAGCTTGGTGAAACCCTCCCTGAAAATATATGTGAGTTTGAACCTAATCACCCAAAAACCAGATTTTTGAGGATGTTTGCACACAAGATGAATCCCCTCTTTTTCCTTACACAGGCTTGCAGCTTGTGGACCAGTATGACAACGTAACCAGTGCGCTTACGTCCACCAGTGTGAACCACATGAGTGTGGAAGCTGAGGGCCTGAACAAATCAGCCGTCACATTTACGTTTCAGGTGGGAGAATTAAAATGCGGTCGTTCATTCGTGCTGTCTTCATTGTATCTCAGCTGTCTCTAGTGCAACAAACACTTCAGTAAGAGGCAAAAACTGTCCCTTTAAAGAAGACTTTCTCTGAATAGACAGCAAACACTCGTTCTCTGCTTGGACGCCACCAGACACATTCCTGACTGAGGGAATGTGCCTTTGTAGCGCTAAGAAGTGGATGATCTTTGATTTATTGCCTGGAAATTTCCAACCCTTATAAATTTGCAGGCAGCGTAAGGGCTTTGTTGTTGAAGGGCAGCAGTTGAGTATGCACTCATGAGAAGACAGTGTTTTCTCCTACACAGCTGGAGGATGTACAGCAGCAAATATGACCACTTTGCTGCTCATATTAATGATTGATTCATTTGTTGTGCAGCTGTAACTGAGATGCATCTTTCCTAATTCTAGTCCATTTTTTGCAGCTGTAGTACTTCACTGTACTTCACTTTTACTGCCGTACGTTTCCAGTGTTTTACAGCTGTGGCTACTTGTTACTTTGCAGGATAAAATAAAATGAAATGTAATGAAAATATAAAGCCTGCAACTAACAATTACTTTCATTATTGTTTAATCTGATGCTTATTCTCTCAATCAGTCAATCAAACATTTGTGAAAAATGGCCATTATAATTTCCAAAACTCAAAATATTCAATTTACTATAATGTAAGATGACGAAAATCAGCAAAAAAAAAAACAAAAACAAAAGAAAAACTTCATCCACTTGTTGCAGCTCAATAAAAACATCTTGTTGTACAGCAAATTGTTACATACTGCACTGGAACTATACTGAAAAACACTGGACAATATCAGCTACAACATTAAAATGCTAATGACATGTAAATCCATCAGTGCTAATGCAAAAACATCTTCATTCTTTATGACTTTTAAACAGTATACTCGTTTCCTTTTTAATTTAATTAATTTAGTTTAATTTGGTGCACAGGTCTTTGTTGAAAAATACGTTTTGATCTCAGTGCAACTTCTTGTTGAAACAAGGGATTCAATAAACAAATCATTTATGCCAATATAATAATGACACTGACCATTTCATTTTCATAATGACTATTTTTACTTTTGATGCTTTAAGCACATCTGGTGTTTAATGCTTTTGTAATTTACATTTTTAATGGAAGGATTTGCAGTAGTTGAGACAAAGTATTATCAATACTTTTACTTAAGTAAAGCATCTGAATACTTCCTCCTTAACTGTGCAGATTTACTGAGTTTATCTTCACTGTGTGTGGACATCAGGAGAGCAGCAGCTCTGTTCTGGTATCGGGGGTCCAGTTCCTGTCTGGGACTCCTGGCTCCAGAGAGATGTGCTTCACATACATGAACTATGTGGTCCGAGTTCTCCTCAAAGTGGCCCCTGGAGTTCCTGCACAGCTTAAACTACTTAGTGAACCAGAGCAGGTAGGATTGTCAAAATAAAAGTATAAATGCCTTAAATAGCGCAAGGCTTTTGATGCTCTTTGTTGTATTTGTATTATTCAGCAAGGCAAACTGTCAAAGCACGTTTTGTTTTTTATCTAAAAGCCTTTGCAGGTGTTGAATGGCCGCGGCATCGCCACACCGTTCGTCGTCCAACTGTGTGACAAGTGGGGAAACCCCTCTCCAGACCAGAGGGTCGTGGTAGAGCTGAAGTCTTCACCTCCGACGCTGAAGGTTTGAACTCTGACACTCTGTTCCATTCACACTAGGCATTAAGTCAGAAATGACAGGAGCTCTTGAGTTGTACAAAATGATCTAACAGGAGAAATCTAATGAGCTGAGATCGTGTTGTTTTAGGTGACGACAGATGTTACTTCACAACCCGTGAACTCAGAAAGCAAAGCATCTTTCACTGTTACCGGGGTGAACGGACCAAAGTGAGTGTCACTTTGTAATACTGTATGAAAATGGAGCATTTATTTACCATCATAATGTGATAATAGCCCCAAATCAGAGATCATATCATCAGACGTCCATATTTTCAATGGTGCATACATGTCCCGGCTGTCACTAATGGGAGTGTTGTTACCCTGCTGTTCCACTAGGGGGTACTATCAGCTGCAGTTTGTAGCGTCCTTCATCATGAAACCCATCTATGGTCCACTAGTGAATCTCACCGTCATCCCTGATCCCAACAAACCTGTCAGCCTGTCAGTGGAGTACGACACCAGAGCCAAGTGTCCTGCTGGAGGAAAATTCCCAGGTTTGCATCTCAACTGTGTCTTTTTTCTGTGTGTTTGTGGAGCTCCTGTTTCACTCTGTGCAAGCGGTTTATTGTCCGTCTCAGCAAACTAAGAGCCCCTGTGTGTCTGTTCAGTGTTCTCAGTGACCGTGGTGTCTGATGAAGGAAGCCCGATGACGACTTTTAACCCTGCTGCTGTGTCCATGTTTCTGTGGCCGGGACTGCCAGCAGGAAATACGCCTCCACCTACGGTGAGTGACTGAGGGACTGTCACTGGGTTTTCTCTGCTTTTCTTTAAAAGCCATGTTCATTGTTGACTTGTATTCTTGTACTTCTCTTGTTTAGGCCACTGAGCTGAGGTGCAGCAGGCCCATGGGGAATGAAAAGAATGACTGTTTTCACTTCAGGTAAAATGCTTTCACATCCTGTTCTCTCTGGGCTGTTGCAGGATTTTTAGTTCGGAAATTATGATTATTTGCTTCCTTACTGGCAGTGAAACTGGAAACAGCTCTCTTGGCTTAAACCACCATAAGAAGGCAAACTGTTGGGTACAATTGTTTTGTTTTTTACAAATTAAAGAAAGGAGATATACTGTGTTGATTACTGAGCTTTCCGAGTGCTGGTTGGTGGATTACATGCAAACGTTGTTTTTGTTTTTCTTTCTCTGCAGAGATAAAGAGATCCCAGAAAATGTTGGAAAACAAACCATCCAGTTTTCTCTACGAACAGACAAAACAAACTTCCTGTTCAGTAATCAGGTCGGTTGTACCTAAAATCTGTTTCCACGTTGTCTGTTTGACGGCTCAGTGCTTGTTCACTGAGAGACATGACTTACCTCAGCACTGCTTCCTGTCTCCCAGATCACCATAGATGTGGTGGCCAATCAACCCGTCAAACTGGGCCCCGACTCTCAGCCACCGACCCCAGCTGTTTCTTTGAGTGAGGACATTGCCAGCCGAACATTGGTGGAGAATATGACTCTGAGGATAATGGTGAGCTGATATCCTCTGAAAGGAGAGCAGAAACAGTTTTCCAGTTTATATCTATATATCTATCTATACACACACACACACACACACACACACACACATATATACATATACGAAGATATATAAAATGTTGTGTGTGTGTGTGTGTTTATGAAATTTAAAGGTGTAGTTTGGATGTTTATCAGCTGATATTCAGCCTAGGGCTGGGCAGTATGGCTGAAACCTGTATCATGATTTAAGTGTTTTATATCGGTCGATATTGATAATTATTAATATTTTTTATGACCTATTTAAAATAAGGACCAGAAGAAAAATACATTAAATTTAAACATTTGATCAGTGATTACTCCCTACGTTGCTTTGTTACCTGAGAGCGAGTGCCTTTGTTCATGCAACCAACTTTGCTTCGCCACGAAGAAAAAAAAATTATCCAATGTTGTATCGAAGCATTTTTCATTGATATTGATTACGTGTCTATTTTATCGCCCAGCCCTAATTCAGCCTGATTGCTTTCAGGATGTATATGGAAACCCAACCGGACAGGACCTGGGCGGGAAAGTGAAGGTTTCTATAAAGAACCAAAGTGGAGACGACACAAACCGTCCTGTGTTTGAAGGCAGAACCAACAGCTGTCAGTTTAGCTTGGTAGAAGGGAAGGCCCGAATCACGGTGAGTAACCACTTCTCATAGGACACACAGCAACCTTTATTTTGGCAGGTCAGGGTCAAATGCTGCACATCACACACATGATAATCGTATATTTGTTGTGCGCAGAGGCTGGCTGTCATGGAGAACAGCCCCGGGGAGGACGGCAGTTCATACATCCTCGTCTTCACACCTGAAGTGTCGATGGTTTCTGCTCCCCTGGCTCCTTTTGAGCTGCCCTTCTTTTTTTACAATGGTACGATTGAAACTTTATTTCAGCTTTGCCCCTGTGCCCCTGAGACCCCTCCTCAAATGTGATGTAACAGCCAAAAAGCTGAGGCATATTACGTTTGTTGACCCTCCCAGCTGTATTTGCACCAACTACACTGACTCCCCTGCTCTTTTCAACAGTTGTCAGGGTAGCAAGGAGCAGGAGGAGGAAATGGCCCCCTGCCCCCACACCTCACCTGTGCATCTACACTTCCTGCTTGTCACTTTGATCATGAAGGTGACACTGCTCGATAGAGCGTAGAGGCTGTAGTATAGGATGGAATTGAGTATTTGTAGTGTGTAGTTTAGAGATTGAAGACCCCCAGACGAAACTGACAGAAGGGCCAGACTGGGAGAAAAATGCATGTACAAATCCGTCTTCAGCACCACGGACAGCTTCATGGATTTATCAATGCACAGCACCGTGAGGCTGCTGATGTTTCAGAGCTGTGGTCGGGCAGACTAGACTAACGTATTCAACCAAGGAGCTCCTCTGCCTGCTCTCTCTGCTGCCTGGGGATGGAGATGGAGAGTGGCAGGTTAACAAAGGTGACGCTTTGAGTGGGTTGAATTGAAAGTGGCCATAAATGACTAATAACGATCATTTTGTAAGCTAGGCAGAACCAACACTTACCAGGTGAAATCCATCACTACCCCCCCACACCCTTCATCATAACATACTACATGTCAAAGCAAGCTCACAGCATGGCAGCACGTCACTCCCTTCATCACATTTTTTAAATATCCAGTGTGCGACCCTTCACATTCGGTGCCCCTGGTACTCTGCAAAGGTATGCGCTTTATTTCTTGAACCAGTCTTTTAAAGTGCGTCAGTTGTTTACCTTTTCTGTTGTAGATTGGGAGAATCAGCAGAAAGTGTCTGAACTAGCCAGGAGGAAAAATGAGCTCACCACTGCTATTTCTGCATATAAACAAGCCTTTTCTGAATGTTCTGAACTCCTTCAATTGCTGACCAGTAAGTTTTTTCTTCAAATAAGAAAATATTGTGCATGTGTGCTATTTGACTGTGCATTGAAAGCCATTTTTCTTTACAAAGAAGCTGAACAGTATTTCAGCTTAGAGCCCTACATGTGCCCGTGCTTTACTTTTGTGTCTGCCAATATGTGTTTGAAACGGTCTTTAACTCTAAGTATTTCTTCCAAACTAGCTTCTCACCTGGAAGCAAGTATAAAAGAGGATGAACAGAGAAAAGCGCTGATCCAGAGGAACGTGAAAGTAACACAACATGTATGTGCAGGATGTTAATTCTATACACTTCTGTACATGTAGAAATTATGATCTGTTTATCGGGAGGTGACATTTGTGGATTTTCTACTCTTTGTAGTTCCCAGATATTGACAGGCTGATAGCAGAAAAGAAAGCTGAAGCCAACAGGATCGCGAGACTTATCAGAAGAGTCTGCTCCATCCAGGATGACTTTCAGGGGCAGCAGGATGTTTTGGGAATGGTAATGTCATTGGAAAGAAGGGCTCTCGTGTCTTAAACACAAGGGGGGGGGGCTCACAGGCCGCAGTGTGAAACGGTCACAGGGTTTACATTCCTGAGCGCTGCGTGTCTTTCTCTTATCTGTTTGACTGCAGGTTGGCCACTTGGCCTTTGTGCAGGATGACGCTGCTGCCTGGGTGATCTCCTGGCATATCAGGGGCGACATGGATTGTGTCGTCACCAAAACGACAGCAGCAGCAAAGAGGATCTATGACAACACCCAAGGCAGGCAGCAGGTCATGGCCCTCGACAGTGTGTATGTGGCACCGGGCAAGAGGTACTTTTTCTGTGTCGGTGATGATCCTTTAAAAACAGAGCTTGACGCTAAAAAGTTCAGTTTGAGAGTTGGGCTCCTGCAGTTTAGGGCTGTGTTTGTGTGCGTTTATCAATCCTAACACCTTGTTCATACACACAGCATCAGTAGATTTCCTGATGAGAGTCCTGCGTGTCCTTGATTATAGTCTTTAATTTATAAGTCTCCTCATACCACGAGCCTTCCAACAACAGTCATTTAAAGACCTCGTGGCTACTCCCTCTTGGACAGACTGTTTAACAACTCAGCAGCAAGTCCTGCTTTCATCCATCTGAAATTCAATTCAGAGGAATTTATCAGGTAGATTAATTCATGCTTTGAGAGGTGGGCGATTAAAAAGTAGGAAGAGCGTCTTCTTCCACAAGGGCCACAGCTTGTTAAATGTAAGTGTGAGCTCTGATTTTATGAAATAAGACTTCATAAGCACAGTAGTTCCCTTTGGTGACGGACCATCTTCCTTCCTGCTGGTCCTTGTGGTGGTTCATCATGGGTTGGTGACAGCTACTTAAAGGACGACACCAGCTGTACTGCATGTTTTAACACGTTTTGACAAATTACATACTGAACACCACACTAACCATTTAGAAAATCTGTACAGTTTGGGTTTTATTATGTATTTTTCGTCCCGTTAACAGCATCTATTTCTGGTTATGTTGCAGAATATTGTGTTGTAATGCAGTCTTAGTCTCCACTGTCTGTTAGTTGTGTTGCACGCCCAATAAAATCTCTGAAAGCCCAGGGTCTCACCTACAGTCCCAAAGTGTTCAAATAATCACCACGTAAGAGAACAAAAAGCAGGAAATAATCACAACTGGATCGAGTGAATGTCATAAGAATAGCTGTAAATTATCTTAGTTGATCGACCAGTCGTTTCAGCTCGAATGAAACCATGCAACAATAATGTGACTGAAAGCTCAAATTAGTAGTCAGTTACTTCATTAATAGGAAATAAATACTTCAGTGGTTCTCTGAGGTCGAGAACAGTCCTCCCGAACCAGAACTGGCACTCTTTGGACGCTCAGAGACGGTTTTGAACTGAACATCTGAGGAACAATTGGCATGATGCACTCGTTGCTCAGAGTGGGAGCTGCCAAGAAGATGATTCTCACCAGCTGGAAGTCACCGACACCCCCTGCTTTCAGATGCAGCTCAACCAAACGATCATTATCAAACAGTGGAGAGGACATGGTTCCAGAAAGCTAAAGCGCCCGATCGATTTGTGAGTGAAGAGGTCCATTCATTAGCTGTCTCAGAGATAAGCAAGTGTATGTTTACTCTTGTGAAACTGACTCTTCTACATCCTTTTTTTTGTCATTTTCTGACATTTTCTTTCAATGAATTGATTAAACAATGGGCAGATTAATCGGTGAGAAAAATGAATGCAGTCTTGATGTTCACTGTAGTCGCTCTCTCATCTCTGGTTGTCGGTGATTTCCTGGAACAGCAGGAAAAACACACCCTGACAACATAAAGGACTAAATCCTCTGAAAGTGTCAGATCATCCCTGCAGCCTCTCTGAGATTTGCATTGCTTACAGATCGCTGCCACACATGAAAGGTGACCGCATGCTCTTTGAGCCCACCGGGAACCCAGTCTATGCCAGAGACCTCCTGATTTACACCCAAGACCAGGAGAGCTGTGACACCGGTGAGCTGCCTCCAATGGATTCCCCGTGTTCAGTGTAACATTGCCTAGTTGTTGTTTTTCATCGCAGATTTATTGTAGAAGTCCAGGGTTTCTGTGGTTTCCCAGAAGCTTCCCAGGTCTTTTGTGTTTTCTGTTGTCGGGGTGTTTCCTTCAAGCCCCCGCTACTCCCATTGAGACATGTGTAAATGGTTCCACCTGGGATCCAGCCTCACACACGTGGAGGGCTTCCTCTCTGGAGAAATTGAGCCTCTTTCAACACTAAAATGTAGTTTGGGAGTTTTTCCTTTAGTGGGAAAAAGTTTTAGCCATCTCACATAAGCTCTTCATCCTACTTTAATCTTTGATTGTGGATTTTCTGTAGTTCAAGCAGTAAAGAAGTTACGAGTGTTTACATTTGTCACAACCGGTCTGAGGGTTTCCTGCTTCCTTTGCAGTGTTTAAAAACCTCGTCAGAGACACTATCCTGATTGATGACCTGGACTCTGCAAACCGCTACAGACGGGCGGTGAGTGATGATCCGTGCCATAAATGAACAGGCTGGTGGTTATCTTTCCTCTAAACATGCCACTGCTCACAGGTGGTGCAGAACAAGATGCCGTGTCCCACCATCCTGACCAGACAGGGAGACAGGGTCAGTGCCTTGGGGAAGTTTGGAGGCCTACAGAACAAAGCCCCTCCGATTAACACATTGAAAGTGTTTGGAGCCCCCCCCCCACAGGAGTACTACACTGTTACGAAAGACACAGGTGACATCCCTCACAGTCATATTTTAAAGTTTATTTTCGTGGTCCTGCTCAGTCAGTTTTCGCTCTAACTTCTCTTGCTTTGTCCGACAGAACTGCTCATCCAGTACCGCTCAGCTCTGGAGAAGAAGGTAAAGGCAGAAAAGGACCGTGAGAATCACTTAAAAGACATGAGGTCTCCAGAAATGCTGAAGAATCAGCAAGAACTGGAGGAGAAAGAGAAACAGCTGGAGGACATTGAGAGACAGCGTGGTATGTCTGTTGGCCTGGGAGTAAGGGTGGGAAATGCATTTCAAGCTTTTTGCTTGTTGTTCTTTCAGTATTGTTGATTTCTCTTCGGTCTGTATTCTGCTTCTAGTGTCAACCCCAGTAAGACCAGTGAAGCGGGGTCTTCGGCATGCTGCTGAGCCATCTGGCATCCTTACAAAGAGAGCAAAGCAGGGGTCCACATAAGAGGTGTAGTCCAACCGGACAGTTTGAACGCGAACATTTTGATAATTTTACTTCATTTTTAAGTTTTTGTAATCTACCATTTTTGCACATATTTGTTTTTAAATATAAATAAATGTGTTTTAAAACTTATGTAATTAAAATGCTTCTGACAAAGTTATATGTATAACATGATTTATGTCAAAGAACGTATGGAAAAAAATATATATATATTTACCAAGAACTCTGTGTCCTTATTTCTACTTATCTTACTTTAAGGGATCCGACATGCGCGCACGTTTTACGCACGAGGGTAATTACGGTGCCTTTTCGAAACAGAGACAATCCTCATCCAAATGTAGGACCCTGGAAAAATGTAGACCCATGACATTGTGCTTTTGGATGTCGAAGAGAGTTATATCTAGGCTTTTGTGTTTGTGTGTGTGATGTGAGAAACGGAAAAAAGGCATCTGTCAGTATTGGAGGGGTTCCCGAAACGTCACATCCAATCTCGCATCTGGAAGGAGCCTGTTTGGGTTTGCGCACCACAGAGAGGGAACAGCCCGCGGTGCCTTCACTGATCACCGGACCGCAGACCTTCACACTGTGCACAGTCTGACAAAGGATACTGTAGGATTTAAAAACAGCTTAACCATGAAGCGCGGACTCTGCGGACTGCCTCTTATACACGTTTTGATAACTTTTCCTCTCATCAGTGGAACACCTTTCCAGTATAACATGTTCCAGGGCAACGCATATTCCGGCCCCGACACGCGTCAGCGAAATAAGTGAGTAATGGATGTCTGGCGTTTAAATTATGTTTGCATTTGATTGACTTGACGTCTGACTTAAGCATTTATCCTCTGTGCGTAAACTGAAGCGTCCGGTCACTTGTGGTAAAGTAACGAATGTGATGAATCCGCACCGCAGCTTTCTGCATCAGGGCTGATTAACCGGTGATTTTCTGCAGAAACTGGTGCGCCTACGTTGTGCACAAGAACGTGAGCTGTGCCGTCGTGGGAGGCACGGAGAGCTTCGTGCAGCCGGAGGTTTTACCGTGTCCGCTGGAGCTGCCAAACTGTGCGCAACAAGTGATGTAAGTTCCCAGAAGTCCTCAGCACTGGGTGAAGGGCGCATGTTTTTTGCTTTTGTCAGTATTTTTAACAATATGAGGCAATACTTTTACTTTCATCACACAGTGTACCAAAAATACTGCGATATTAATAATCATATCTTTGGAATGATGAATCTGAGGTAGTGAGATTAGGACGGAGCTGTTGTTTATTTTACTGTATTTTTTTTGTCCTTTTGGGCATCAAGTTCAGTGAACATTCCCCTGTGCTCTC
This sequence comes from Chaetodon trifascialis, assembly GCF_039877785.1. NCBI lineage: Eukaryota > Metazoa > Chordata > Actinopteri > Chaetodontiformes > Chaetodontidae > Chaetodon > Chaetodon trifascialis. The sequence goes on from NC_092073.1 coordinate 17,685,739, forward strand.
GTTTATGTTATTTACTGCTGTGTTTTCATACTATATTTCTAATTTGTGTTACATCATTTTTTCTTAAAGGCAAAAGCTAACAAAGCTTTCAAGATGAAAACCTCAAACACAATGTTTTATATGTATTAGATGCATTTGGTGTTCATTTTCTTTAAATTAAATTAAATTAAATTAAATTTCTTTAAAGAAGAATAAATCGATTTATTCTTCGAAGAATAAATCTCATTTCAAAGCAAAAGGCCTTTTTAATCAGGCATCTGTGTTGAATCTTTATGAATGGTAAGCATGGACAGACATGACTCCCTTTGTTTGGCATTGGTGTTCATCGAGCAACAAACACATTTGACATGTAGTTAATCATCGGGTGGCAGGGCCATGTGGGCCAGCAGTGTCCTCATGAGTGGATGCGGTGGAAAGTCTGAAGCCCCTTCCTGCCAACTGCGTGATACATTAATTACAAATGTGACTGGTGTTTATCTAGTCTTAGTTGTCAACAAACAGATTTTATTGTCTAAGTTTACGTTGTATTCCCGAGAGGGAGAGTTGCACAAAGTCTTACATTGAGCATTTAAGGAGCCGAGTAATTATTTCTATAATAGCCAACTATCACACTTTAACCCACACGTCACTGGAAAACATCTGTGAAGAACAATGTATTCATGTTTATGTGTTAAATGCTTCCAGATATCGGACCCACTTCAGGCCCACGTATAAGATTGCATACAAGACTGTGACAGAGCTGGAGTGGAGGTGCTGCCCGGGGTACCAGGGCCACGACTGCAGGGAGGTGAAAGACTTAAAGCTGCTCCAAGTAGAGCGTCCACCTCCTCCTCCCTCTTCCTCTGGACATATTCCAGTGCAACAAGGTGAAAGAGATGATTGCAACCAAGAAGATTTAGCATGAAAATATGAGAAACAAAGTTGAATAAGTGTGTAACTGCTGGAAAAATGTCAGAATAAAAGCGTTGATATATCTGTTACCCGCTCTCTCTCTGTTCTTTGTGTAGCTCAAGGACACCGAAGAGACGGCCAGAGGAACCATCCTTGGGGAGGGGAAGGGCAGTTTGGAGGTCAGACGGGTCATAGACCACTAGGGGGTCAGGGAGGACACCAAAATGACCAACACCTGGAGGAGGAGGTGCAGCGACTCTCCCAGATGGTCCTTGACATGCAGGCAAGAATGACAGACATGTCCTCTAATCTGAGGCTGGATTTTCAGGAGGACGCCAGTAAAATGCTGGTTACGTTGCTGAATAACATCAGACAGCCTGCCAGTGTAAGGGGCGCAGAGACTCAGACCGTTCAGGTGCAGGACTTCTCTTTTGAACGTGATACAACAGCGATGGATGATGTCATGAACAAGATCAGCCAGATCACAGACGAACTGATGTCCAAGAGCAATACCCTGGATGACCTGCTGGGCCGTGTCAACCGTCACGATGGACAGATTCACCTGTTGATGGATGCTGCTCAGAACCAACTGTCAACACCCCCCCCTGCTCCCACAGCCAGCGACACAGACCTGCGTGGCTACGTGGACGAGAAGATCCGCGCTCTGAGAGAGGAGTTAATGAATGGCATGGAAATCAAAATGGCAGACTTGAAGAGCTCATGCGATTATAAGATCCTGTCCGTTCAGGACCAGTGTGAGGGACAAGAACACAACTACCTCAGCCTGGCCGAGCTCATGGACTCAAAGGAAACTGACCTCCGTAACGAGATCCAAGACCTTAAGAACAAGCTGGTTGATCCAGGAAAGGAAGACCCCTGGGTGTCTGACTCTGTTCTGGCTCGTGTGGAGAACCTTGAGATCCGTCTGAACTCTTCTGAGAAGACTGTAGTGGCCCAGTGCTGCTCTGTGGAGGAGAAGCTGAAGATTGAACGGTCAGAGGCCATCAAAGACCTGAGGGAGACTCTGGAGGACAAGCTGGCCTCCATGGAAGACAGACTCACCACCCTGCTGGTAGATACAAGCACACACTCCCCATCTGGTGGTCAACCAGAGAGTCGTGACTCTCTGCAGAGGGATATTAACTTTCTAAAGAGCTCCGTTCAAACTCTAGAAGATCGATTCAATGTCTTGGACCCGCTGTCCTCAAAGGAGCACAAGGCTAATTTGACTGTTGTAGATAACATTCATGAAGACTTCCAGAGCTGCAAAACAGCTGTAGATGCTATGGAGACAAGACTAAGAGCCCAGATAATTGGCCTGGAAGCCATGGAGGGGAAGCTCCTCAACTACAGCACTAGCACTGGAAACCTACAGGGCGAGTTGAGCTATCTGAACGGGCGTGTGGGCAGGCTGGAGAGCTCGCTATCTGATGTAGTCCACCAGCAGTCCCAGACCTTGCAGGGTCTCAACTTTACCTGGGGTCAAGTTAAAACAGGGGCTGAGCAGGAGGCCAAGGACCTTTTGGAGCTCCACAGGACACAGCATCACGAACTGAGGAACCAGCTGGACGAGCTGGGCAGGGAGGTGAAAGCCGAAGCCGACCGCTGCCGGGAACAGACGGAAGATGTCGCAAAGGAGACTTCCCACATGGACAGTCGCATCGTTAGCGTGGAGAGTTTATGCAGCAAGCTGGACCCCATCTCTGACAGCCTCCAGAGGATTAAAGAGGGTCTAAATAATCACGTCAGCAGGTTGTGGACTTGTGTCAACCAGCTGAATGGTACAGTTACAGCTCAAGCCCAAGATATTGGAGGACTGAGGGGAACTTGTCAGAACCTCCAGAACCTCATCTCTAATGTAGCCGGAGACCTCCAGGCGTTAGCGAACATCAGTCCCGGCAGGACAGGTAAGCTGCAGGTTCTGCAACATAAACTCTTTCATTGCCTTTTTATTGTCTTTTGTTCCTGTGACGCAGCCATTTAAAGTGACAGTATGCAACTTCTGAAAGAATAAATAAGAAATTCCTATTCTTCCAAATTAAAGTTAGCAGTTAAACACACTTTTGCTCATTTCCATACACTTGAGGATTTTTCTGCTATAGCCTGAGTTGGTCTGGTATGACCACTACCTTAAGATGGCTAATGTAAGCTAATGTTATTCCCTTATAATGGACATTACTGTGTCAAAGATTTGCAATGCTATGAGTTTCATAGTTCAGTATCAGCAAAGAATTAGATAATCAAACGTGCATGGTATGATAACCATCATTTTTATACCACAGTATACTGTGAAACATATCACTGCAGCCCTACTGACTCTATGACTGAAGTAGTGACCACTAAACAGCGAAAGTTACCTAGTCTCAAATTAAACCACTGCCTTCTCAGTTTATATCAGGATAAACCTGATTTATCATCCAGACAGGCTTCACTGCTAGAGGCTTGAGATAACAATCAAATAACTGTAATATTTCCCAATCTTTTAGGTCATTGCTTGGACTGGAGTCCATCTGTGTATCACAGGCTGACTGCGTTATTGGAGGGGCTACAGGATTAGAGTGTTTGAGTGTGAGTGAGAGCAAGTTGGATTTCCATTTAGCCATGTTCTCAGTTAAAGGAGGCCGTTGATTGAAGACACATGCTTGATTTAATAGACCCCACTTGTGTTGAGCAATGCCTTGGCACAATGAAATATTGCTCGCTTTGCTTTTTTCTGCATCCAAGTTTGCATTTATGTTTGTGTTTGTCCATAAAGTCTGCACGTGCAGCTGTGTTTCTCTGGGTGTAAAATGTGGGAACACCAGGGGGATCTCGTTCACCTACTGTACTTTAATATCAGGTGGATCTTTGCATTTATCCCGGCTCTTATTGTAAGACTTAGCTTTGTTGTTGTACGCATATTTGAGAGTATAGGTTTCATATCGGTGCATGTGTTGCATGCTTCCTGTATGAGTCTTCTCATTAATGGTGGCTTTGAGACCGAGCTGGACTCTCACAGTTGTAAATGTGAACTAGAAGCACGCCCATGATGTTTACGAGCCAAGTCTCTTCCTCTGGGACCTGCTAGTTTTCACTCACTGGTTTATGGAGCAGGTGATGCAGCCTATGATCCAGTCCAGAATCTTATGGGAGGGGAGCTGGAAATAAAATAGTCCTGGTTCTTGTCCTGGTTCCAGAGCAGAGGCTTCGCATCAAGATATGTTTCAATTTTTCACTTCTGATTCATTTCTGCAGCTCTGACATGCCGGTTTTCTCATTTTTGCCAAATATTGAATCAGTCATCGCTGGGGCATGTTGTCATAATGTAACATTAAATTCATCATTCTGTCATTGGGCAATTTTGCAAGTGGGAGCACAATTATTCATGGTTTCCACTCGCTCAGTGGTGTTACCAGGGACCATTTTGCCCACTCGCTCTGTTTGTCTTTGGCCTGCCAGCTGTCTCATCTTATTGTCTCCCTCCCTGCTTATCTGGAGAGACTGGAAAATGCTGCTTAGAGCGCATGACAGAGAGATCTCCACACAGCTTATCAGTGATCCTCTCAGGGGCGTCTTTATTTCAGAGCCAAGAGCCTCAGTGCGTTAAGATTAGGTGCTACTGGATCGACATTTATGTCACTGCTTTCCCTCACACCCTCTTCAGTGCTTTTCCTCCTCCCGTCCTTTCAGTTTGAACTTCCACGGCCGAGTTCCCTTTCTGGGGAAATAAACAGTGTGAGCGCTCAAAGCTGCACCACGATCCCACGGGCCATTTGTCAAGGTATTTACCATGATGTCATGCCGGCTGTTAACCTTAAATGAGAGGGTCAGGAAAGGGATGGAGAGAGATGCAATCTGTCATTCTTCAAGTGAATTTGTTGCTTTTGTTGCTTACTAATCATGACGTTCTCGCTTAGGAAGACATACATAAGCCTCTGAGACTGTTTGAAAACCTGTTTCTTCACTCACCCTCATATTTCCAGTGAATGTACATTACAGCTACAAGTGCTCAAAGTTGAGAAAACACTGTGCATTTAAGTCGATTTGTGAGAAAGTAACTTGAAACAAAAACTGGTACCACCATCATAAAATATTGCAGATAGAGTGTCATTACACAGAATACAACAAAACTGACAGACCTACACGTTCTCAAATAATAATCAAAATAAATACATATAATGTTATTTTGCCTTAGGATAGGTGTACTCATGGCACTTGAATAACTGTCAATATTGCGCTGCCATCTTAATACTTAATCGACCGTCTAATAACGCTGTAGGTCAGTTTTAACCCATTAATAGGAGCAACGCTTGGGTTGCCAGGTTATGGAAAATCTTTCTGGCTGGTGTTTTTTCTTTTTGTTGGGTCAGAGTGCAGCTTTAAATGTCTGTAGTCTACTTTCGATTTCACCGATAAAAGGATTTTTTACAACCTGGCAACCCACAAATCCTCCTTATGAATGCTTATAACTGATACGTGAAGCTTTATTAGCAAATTGTTCATTAACTATGAATAAAGCCATGAGTAAACTTATATAGAGTGACTTATTAGAAAGCTGTATGAATGAAATCTTAAGAGCCTTCAACCACATCTCACCGTCCTCATCAGCACCAGCTGTTTTTGGAGCTTTCGACCACCTCTCACAGTTTACGCTGAGACTCTGTGTGCACATATAAAATGTGTATGTTTCCTAATCCCTTGAAGCACATCCTTCTCCTTTTGTTTGACAAGGCGGCCTGAAGTGACTTAAAGCAGCGTCGCAGAGCTCTATCATGAGGACGCTCTGAGATAAGAAAGCATGTTTTCCTGCTTCTCTCAAGGCTAAGTGGTGGAGCTGGTGGGTCGGTGACCTGCGAGAGATAAGGCGATTTGTAAGGTGACGCGCTCTGGTCAGCGGTCAAACGTGATAACCCCGTGAACCAGAAACAAGATGGGACCTGACGGAGAACCCTTAAGATTTATAAAGCCTGCAGCCTTTGGTAGCTGCTCTTTTCATACCCCAGACAGATTATGTGTTACGTTAGCTGGCGTAAGACATTTAGCAATCTCCTCTTTATCTTCTGAGCTATAAATTCTGTGGCTGGATTTATTGACTCCTACTGTAAATCACAGTCTTAAGAGGCCAGTTTGTTGTGGCTAACAGTGACTCATAAAGTCAACACGCACCAAATTGCTGTGCAGTCATTATTATGTGGTGTGTAATGTGGAAAGTGGGCATTCTCGTGACACAAGGGGCTGTTGTATCCCGGAGCTGGAGGGGGAGGAGAGGGTTTCCCATGCTGCTCCGGTGGAGGGATGCAAATTTGTGGCCGCCAGCAGATCCAGCTGCATTTATTTACAGCTCACCTCTTTCATCATGACAAACACTCACATGTACATACAGTACATCCTGTGTTGGCCTCTTTCATCCTCGTGGCACTTGGTCTGCAATCTGAATCGCGCCCATCAAAGACCTCGCTTTATATGAGGAGCGACTCCCCAGAGCAGAGCAGGCAAACACATGCACATGTGCGCAGGCTTTACCCCCCTGTGCTGCTTTACGGTCACACACCGGTTCACCTCCACATGCCACATGTTGTGTTTAACAGGCAGAGTTTTCAGGCCCCTGCACTAAATTACCCTTTTCCCTGGGGTGAGGGGACAGGCTGTCTGGTGATTGAACATGTGGCTGTGCCGTGGTATGCTGCTGGTATTCCTTTTATGTGCCGGTTTCCCATTTGAGACAGCAGAGTCGGGGCCTGTCGTCTCGTTGCAGACACAGTAACGGTGATTATGTGCCCCCAGCCGGGAGGGCTGATTTGTTGATAAACTGCAGGGTTCGTCTCAGTGGTGGTTCTCAGGAATGCGGCGGTACATGTAGTTCAGAGCTGGTCGCCATATGACGGCCGATGGGCCAGGCATCGCTCATGTTATCTGTTTATGTCCTTGATAACAGGCTCAGATGGTCGCGCGCTGTTTGCCTGTTAATGACAGTCAACAGTAGCTCTGCCATAAACACAAACACGATTCAATTTCTGAAAATTAAAGTGGAGAAAGTGGAAATACAACAGAAGATGTATCTGCATGCTTTCCTTATGAGGTTTGGCATCACTTGTCGGTGCAAACACCATTTGAGAAGTCTGAAACATGTTAAGACTGCAGTATTGGATGTCGTCTAATTACCTTGTGGATCATCTGACAGTGTCTTCAGTCAGTGCTCCTTTTGTGAAACCTATCATTCGAGAGCTATCAATTTAATTTAAAATCTCCATTTTAGATCACAGTTTGCAGTAGAGTTGGATTGTAGGTGTGGTGAGCTGGTGTGACGGTGTTTTGTTAAATGACAGTAAAGAGACTTCGGCTGCGCTACGCTCGTGGTGAGCAAGACAAATAAAGACGAGGGAATGTGCAAATGAAAACTACAAGATAAACTGCCCCAAATTTGGCAGTTTTTGGACACGAAACACATAACCTGCAGCATGCAGAACTGCTTTTTATGGCAATATTGGATTTAAAGCATCAATTCATATCATTTCTGTTTCAACCACAAACACATTTTCAATTAAAATCTCACTAAACTTTATGTTATAATATCCACCGATATTGCAATATACTGTAAGATTGCACACACACTTGGGCAGATTTTATCCATTCCACCCGCCTCTGTTTGGAGGGTTAAGGGTTATACTTTAGAAGGAGATAACTGCATTTGGCCCGAGCATCAGATTTAAGGGTCGCTGTGTAACGAGCTGGTTTGTTAACACATCTGGCCTCCAAACATCTGGCCTGTCTGACCCGTCGCTCACCACCCCGTCTGTCTCCGCCAGGCGTTCAAGTCACCGCCGAGGATGCAGGACTCCCTCAGGGTTCACGCAAGAGCCTCACGGTGGCGGTCGGTCCCCCGGACGCCTCCCTCCCGCAGCCACCTGTGATGGAGACCGGAGAGGCGGGACCCCCCGGCAGGATGACCTCGTCAAAGTTGCCAAAGGGCACTGACGGCAGCATGATGCCCGTTCAGGGTTTTGCTGGAGCTCCAGGTGAGACTCAGCTGCATGTACGTTCATTCTGCACGTTTCCCAGCATTGCTTCATGTGTCTCGTCTTTTTGTTCATTTCATAGCAACCCCTCAGTTTAAATCTGACCCGCTGAAGGCCAGCACGCCACTCATCCCAGGTAAATACGCCTCTGATGTTTTGGTTTTGTCGCCCCTGAGCCCGTCAGGAGAGCATGATGTTTTTCTTTTTGCTCAGCAGATGTGAACCTGCCTCACAGACCGTCACCACACAAACCCGCCCCGGCCTCAGGTCAGAGTTTCTCCATCGCACAGGTTCCTCCCTCTGCTCTTTGTTAGTGTGTGACGTTTCCTGTGCCGTGTTCAGGTGAGACGGTGTCGTTCTCAGCTGGTCTGACTCTTCAGCCGTTCCAGGGAGAGATGGGAATCATCCGGTTCAACAAGGTGCTGGTCAACGATGGAGGACACTACGACGCTGATACAGGTGATTAATATTCAGCTATTATTATTATTCACCTTTATTAACTGATGATGTATTTAAACTATTTAGCAATCCTGCAGACCGTTTCCTCATCATGAGATCAGATGATGCTTGTGGCTCTGCAAGGCTGAACTCCATGACCCTCAGTGTAACTTAATGTGTCTTTTATAGGCCTTTCTAACATGAGGTTAACGTTGTGAAATGGTCTCTATTTTAACCCAAACCCTGATCTTCACCTAAATGTCACCAAACTGCAACAGAAAAAGAAAAATTAAACAAAAGAAACAGGAAATAATTACTGAACTAAGTCTGAAAATAATCAATATAACAATAAGGTCCATAAAGGATATGAAGGCCTGTGCTGATGAGCAGCCATAATGTTTAGCACGTTAGCATTTGCTAATTTAGGAAGTATTTAGTCATTATGTGAAGGATAAATTAAAATTTTGACCTCATGATGGTGCGAAGTGATCAGCAAATTGATTTTACTTCCTCTTTGAAGACATAAATGTCTGCGCCAGATTTCACAGCAGTGCATCCCCCAGTTAGACATTTTAATGAGAGACAAAAATGTCCACCTCTTGGTGGCGCTAGAGGAAAAGTCAGGGGATCACTGACATCACTGTCCTCTGGGGACCATGAATGTTTGTACAAAATGTCAATCATCTGATAGTGGTTGAGCTGTTTGACCACAGTGGTGGATCTTTGGTAAGAGCGTGTGTCTTCAGAGCCTCCTGCTGTGTCCTCAGGTATCTTCACAGCTCCCACAGATGGCCGCTACCTGCTGACCGCCGTGCTCACAGCCCAGCGAGGCGAGAGGGTGGAGGCGGTCCTGTCCGTGTCCAATCGCAGCATCCAGAAGCTGGACTCCACGGGCTTCTCGTCAGGAGCGGCAGCACCGCCGCCACGTGATCAGTGTACCTGCAGCAGCTCGACCTCTCTGAGCCTGGTTCTGCCTCTGAGGAGAGGAGATCGAGCAGGACTGGTCATGACCGCCGGGAAGCTCGCCACCTCCGCCTCCTCTGACGTCCTGTCATCTTTCAGCGCCGTGCTTCTTTACCCCAGCGCATCAAAACGGTAGCCCGGACCATTTCAAAGACACTTTATCTACGCCATGAGTGGAGCACGGTGTACATTAACGAGGACACGCTAAAGCTAATTGTTATAAATGTTTTATCAGAGGAGGGAAAGACGATCTATTTACCAGGAGGAATAAAAGCAAGCAACAAAAAGAGGAAAACCAGTCTCCAAATAATACATCAGATTACTTGTATCATGAGTACTAATATATGGTGTTTACACTGCAGTTATTTTATGTTTTGTGAAGTTTTGTTCATGATGTAGATCTTACAAATACACATATTGCTTGAAGATTTAATTATTGTCCACTGCAGTGATCTGTTTCTTCCTTAAAGGGAGCTATGAAAGGGATGGGTATATGAGGTGCTTATCAATAGTTTAACTACAGTAGATGATGGTCAGCTCACCCTCAGGCAGCAGGAGTACAGGTGTAGGTAGCAATGCACTGCTGTGGAAAATGTATTTTAGTCATAAAATAACTGGTATTAGTTTAAATGTATGCTCTAGGAGTATTTTCACTGCTTTAACTTGCAGTCAGACGGCCTTTTCCAAAAGGACACTGAAGCTTTTATATCCCTCTATGCTCTCTTCAAAGCCACCAGACTCCCTTTACAAAAACAGTAATTTTACCTCACAGAACTCAGGAGTCGCTGGTCCCTCGCTTCCTCGATCGGTTAGCCTGTTTGTGTTATTGTGTGACTTTGATGAGTCTGAATCAACCTTTTAAAACGGCAAAGTCACACAACAACACACACAGACCAACCGATCGAGGAAGCGGTGGGCCAGCAGCTCCTCTGTTCTGTGAGGTAAAATTACTGTTTTTGTCCAGGGAGTCTGGTGGCTTTGAAGAGAGAAGTATTAACAGCTTCAGTTTCCAGTTGGAGCCGCTGTCTGACCGCACGGTAAAGCAGTGAAAATACTCTGCAGTGTCCAAAACAGAACACTGTTTAACTTCCTGCACCAAATTGGTGGTTTGCTGACCACAACCTATTGTAGGTAATACACTGAGTCACGGTAAGCACTTCATATAACCACACTTCAAAAACAGACTTTTTCTTTTCTTTTTCTTTTTTTTTTTGTACCTTCACCACCCAGTACCAACTGTTAATTGCTAAATTTCATTTCATTCAATTTTTTAATTACTGGGCAAAAATCAGCTTTTTATTTGTCCTATAGTTCACACCAGTTTACACACAGACTCCTCTTAAAATTGTCAATATATAAATATACAAAATAAGCTTTGATTGTTTGTTCAAATGCAGCTTTTTTTTTTTATTAAAGCATCATCCAACATAGGACATGTGATTTCAAAGTTTATTTGCACAATTGATATAGTAAATATACTATATACACAGTTTATGTACAGTAGATCTACAGCTGACACTATAAAAATTACTTTAAATAATTCACGTTTTCACAGCTCAGCTCTCACACTGACAGATCAAACAGCTGTTGATCAAAAACATCATCCAACACATTCTTTGTGCTGACATTGTTTCGTCATAATGTAAAGTGGAATACTACGAGGTGATCACAACAGTCTACAGAAAACACTGGAAGCGACCAGTAAACTACTGTGTGTGTTCATCACTTTCACAGAAAGAATACATTTCATCGTCCTGACAGCCGCAACTGAGCAGAATAAAAACAAACGTTTTTCAAAGTTCATCAAAAATACTTTCTACTCTAAATCCTGATTAAAAAAACAAACAAACTTAATACCAAATAGCAGCAGTATCTACAGTTTAGAAAGTGCTTTTTTTTTTTTTCCAAATAGCATTAACGCAGCTATTAACTACGAACCAAATGATTCTTCTACAAAGCATAACAGTGCAAAATCCTTAAGATTCAGAGCAAAGACGTGAGATTTCTACACATTAAATAAGACCGATCCAGCGTGAATAAGGCCTTAAGACTGAAAAAACAGTCGCTGTAAGCGCGGCGCAGCCTGCGTCTGGAATCGCACACTAATGTACGATTTATACTGAGTATGTGGATTTTTCATCCGTGTGAAAAGCCTGGATGTGTACTACATTAGCAGGTATTTCTGTGTATGCTGAGTGTGTTTACTCATACTAACCAGCCCTAAGATGCATCATCTTCTTCTTCTTCTTTGCGGTTTAACGGCAGCTTGCATCCTTAGTTTTAAAATACTGTCATCATCTGGAGTTCGTCTTGTTAATTTGCTTTATAATTATGCTGGAAAACATAACAATGAGTGGTCGAACGGTAGCTCGGACGGGTGAGTTCTGATGGACAGTCATGTGATGCAGACACATGTCTGTGTTAAACTGCAGTGGGAACAGCCTGCTGGTAACGGCAGACTGGTGCAGCACAGGCTGACTGAGCGTGCAGCAGGCAGCACGTTGCCACTGTTTCATACTGAACGGTGGCCCGTTCAAGCCCCTTTACTGCTTAAATAAGTGCTTCAGTTGTATCTTATCTTGTAACAAAGGATAAGAAAAGCGACTGATACTTCAGACTTTTGGCTTCATACGTGCCAAAAGTTGCAGAGCCTTCACATACATCTCTTAACTGTGTAAGCCCAAAGAACACTCTGCTAGTGCATGAAGGGAATCAGCCCTACATGAGGAGATATGGAACACATTAATATCCCAAAGCTCTTCTATCAAACTACTCCAGCGGCCGCCAAAGCTGACGATTACAGTTTTAAAGCAGTGCGCAGAGTCCTGACAGGAACGACCGCTCTGCCTTATGTTGATTTTCAAGTAATTTAACATTAATATCAGCTAAAGCAGCTCTTCAAAACACACCTCAGCGATGGGTTGTCTCCAGTAACAGAAGGAGCTGAACTCTGGGCAGCTGAAGGTGGCGTTGTGTTGGGAAGTCCGTAGAGGAAAAACATGCTCCACCAGCTCACTCAGCCGGCTGTATCTGTAAAATAAAAAGCAGCGATGGAAACAACAAACATTTGTCTGAGACGCAAACAATGGCTCCAGTGATGGTTCAACACTCACGATGTTTTATTGCCTTTGGCTTGCTCGAGGATTAACTCCCCTTTGGGGTTCACTGTGAATATTCGGCACACAGGCACACCCACTTGCTTGTAGGCAAACACGTCCTGAAACAGAGGAAAAAGAGATCATCCTCGATCCTTCAGAAAAACACAAGCTGCTGCGATGCAGAAGTGAAGAGAAGAGAGGAAATGTCAGACTCACGCTCGCTCTGTTTCCAAAGGCTGCGTAGAAGGGACGAGTGTTTGGGAAAAACAGGTTCTTGATGTCTGTGAGGCATTCGATCTTGAACTTCTCCGGCTTTTTCTCTATGATCTCTCTAACAAGAGGAACAAAGGATCACAGACTTGACCTCTGATCTTCTGCTGCACTTCTTAGTAAATCTGCCACAACTTTAAAAGATAGTCCAGGCTTTTTGAAGGGGCTTGTACGAGGTCTCACGTACAGTCAGTGTATTACCTACAGTATAGAGATGGCGGTCGGCCCCCTCAAATAATCCATTTTGGTTTAAGTGTTCGCTATATTTACAGTGTTTTCAGGCCTTCACCGTAGACCTCCCATATTCCTACGCATTAACACAACTGTATCACGCTGCAGGATCAGCAGCAGTTTGTGGAAGAGGCAACAAACTGGTTGGTTTTACATAATCTTTAGAAAAGTCTTATTTCAGTCTGATCTCTGTCTGAGCTGATCTGCAGTGTAACACAGCACACGGTGCAGCTGCGTTTAAGCGTAGGCATAAAGAACGGCTGAGAAAATGTAAGCTGTCTGACAGCGAGGTCAAGCCCTGAAAACATTCAACATATAGCATGCACTTAATCTGATAGACATTTTTCTATTTGCTGACCCCGTCCTCAGCGGGACACTGCTCTGCCTCTGTGGCTGTACTGTCTGTGTGCCGACCGCCAGCTGCCACAGCTCATACACTGACTATGAAGTACCTCATACAACCCCGCTTCAAAAAGCCTGAACGATAAAGAGTGGCTATCATTTATAAGCATTTATCAAGTCAACGAGTGCCCAAAAAACTTCAAAAAGATCCAAGAAGAGAGTCAGTAAAGTAACAAATCAGTGTCAACACATGAAACTCTGGTTTTTAGTTTTGAAAAACTGAATCCTGCTCAGCAGTGCAGGATGTTGAGACCAGCAGGGCGATCAGTGTTGAAACACGTTTCAATTCCACCAGAGTTATTGGAATAAACGACCTCTGAAAATACCCATTTCTGCTCGATCTGCTCATTGGTTTGCTGGCAGTAACTAAACGGCACGGATGCCAGAGATCTGTCAGTGCTGCTTCGAACCCTTGGAGGTCGATCAAAATCTATTACGTCCCGTGATGGATTTCAGATGTACTTTGTGGAGGCTGAGGCTTAGAACAAACGCTTAGGAGAGGATTTCTTACCTGTGGAAGGCAGAGAAGAGGCTGCTGGGAGACAGCATGAGGGGTCCTTGAGGCAGGAGGGTCCCTCTGTCGTTCACCCAGTGCAGATATCCTCGGGTCATGTCAGCCATGCCGATCGCTCGGGCTGAACAGTACAGGAACTTGTAGCCATTCCTGTAGCGTCAGACAGTGTTTGACGGATTAAACCTTAACTGCAGCTGCATTCACTGACATCCTTCATGCTAGGACAACAGTAACGCGTCTTACTCGTGCACTGAGTGGTACAGCTTAGCGATTCCTTGATGAGTCCAGTCTTTCCCGAGCTGAGGCAGAATCTGACCAAACACATCTGATCTGTGGGAAGAAAACAAGACGAATCTAAGCACTTATGAGACTTCTCATTTCAGATCCTGAAAATGAGATCGACCCATGTAACTGCAGTCTGAGACTCATCACAGTATAATGAAGAGGTGGATATTTAGACGTTGTCGTACTTGGTGATGGTGCCGTCGATGTCGGAGATTATGACCTTGTCGTCCCAGTTCCACAGGTAGATGGTGCCCTCGCAGCGGCAGGTGCCCTGGTACTGAGTGGTTATGCTGAAGGTGACGTCGTTAGGCCCCTCTCTCAGCTTCAGGCTGGCCTGTCAGAGACGCACTCATCCATTTAGCACTGCACTCAGGCTCAATGACAGACAGTTAAAACAATAAGCACTGATCCAGCAGAACCAGGTTTTTTCAACATTTGACTCATTTGGGCTGACAAGAAGCTCACAGATAGGAAAGGGTTCATCCTCTATGTAGTATTTATGTCCACTGAGACCATGACCCGGACAAGAAATATGTCCTCACATGCTGGCATTTGTCTCTTCTCCATGTTAATGCAGGTATTTCTGCATGTAATTCATCTAGACAAGATTTTACTACTATTAGGAGAAAAGAGGAACAGTTACTTGTTTAAGCAGCAGGGGTCCAGGATGGGATCTCACCACACAAAATAACATACAAAATAAATAAAAGCTCCCATCTTGCCTCTCCGGCTTCATCACTGGACTTCCGTCTTTGCTTAATTTGAGTCAAACTACCAGCATCAGTGACTAGCGGTCTTACTATCTGATCAGACGACAGGCGGAGGGACTTCTTGTAGGAGTGACAAGGCGCCGGGGCCGGGCCTTCTTTCTGCACATGCTCAGTGGGTGTCAGAGCAGGTGCCACGGCGTTCAGCTCTTTGGTCTCATCGTCACTGGACCACTCAGCTGCTTTCTGCCTGCAGGAGAGAATACACTCTGAGGAGAGAGCAGCAGACAGCATCAAGAAAAACAAGCTAAGCTGCCATGGAGACTGAGTTTCAGATAGATTTACGCCAATAACAGGCGATGTGCTGACATAAAGCCACATGTATATGGATAATGTGATTCAGGGTCAACAAAAAACACCTGCAGTACTTTTTAAAGTCACCAGAGGGCAGCAGACCTCCATCTGCCTGTAGCGGCTTACAGTAGTTTAACAGTGCATATGCAGCAATCTCCAACACAAAGTTAAAGCAGAATCAGCCTCAAACAACATTCAAAGTTTGTCTTCTGATTTCTTAATGATGGGTCATAAAAGGGCAGCGCTGCTCGCTGACTAACATGCTAACCGGCCTTTGAGGGACATGTTTACCCAACACTGTCTGTGACGGTGGTGTTGTGAGGAAGCCACAGCTTTATTGCTGACTCACTGTGTTTCTGGGGCCGGGTGCAGGGCAGGGCTCTCTCTGGTCAGAGACTCCTGCCTCTCTAACTTGGTCTCTGATGAGGACTGGAGAGAGGGAGGGACATCGTTAGCCTTCTGTGAGATGAACATCGAGAGTTTAAAGCCAATGAACAATAAAATGTGTGACCTAAAGGTTCTTTTGTAACTTAAAAATCTTCATATAATGATGCAAAACAGGGAGGTACTGGGTAGTGACGCATGTGGGAAACCTGTTCCTCATTTGTCTAGACTCATTTACAATGCAAACTGTGACAAAACAGTATGGTATTCCAACTGACCCCTCCAACACTGTAAACACAGGTGAAAGTGTGGCTCGACCTCAAGTGTTCTGTCACACGCTCAGTACCTGCTTTACGCTGCTCTTCCTCCAGAACCACCAGCGTCCAGACTTTTTTGGCATTTTCTCCTTCACCCACGCCTCCTCTGTAGCCTGCCGTTCACAGAAATGATTCACGGGTAAGTAGAAAAAACGTGCAGCTACAGTTGAAGCTACAAACACGTCAGAGCACGAGGATACCTTTGGCAAGTTCTTCTGGAAAGCCTGCATGCTGAGTATCAACGGTGCTGCCAGCGTCCAGTTGTAATACCTGGAAAAAGTTATTTTTTTAAACTCTAATTAATGATGCATCTATTAAACTGTGACAAGAGTCCAGTGACTGTGATTTACAGTACGAACACTCACCTGTTTGCAATTCTAACCACCAAATTGGGATTGTCAATGATTGCTGGATTCTCCGCAAATTCATTGTAGGTGATGATGTGCTCCATGAATTTATCTGGAATAAAAGGAGCAAAAAAGTCTAATTATGAATGACAGCGACTGCCCACATTTCTACATTTATAACATGAGGATGCGGGAGCTGCATCCTGCTTATAACAAGGATTCAAATGGTTTATTTGTCACATACACGAGTAACATGATTAGTGAAACGCAGAGAGTCGCATTCCTGATTAGACTAAGGTGAAGAACAAAGGTTAGAAAAAAAGGAAAGAAATATCAAGGATATAAAGGTTAGAAATATAGGTTAAAAAAGTAAAAAGCATTCATGCCAAAGGTGGGTAACCTTCAGGACAGAGCAAAGGTTTTGTCCATTAAATCCCTTTTTAACATCCTGAAGGAGTAACTTGATTCGATCAGCTCTAAAAATCTACTTTCCATCCTGGATTCTGTTATTGAGCCCGCTGCGATTCTAAGAGTCAACACATTTTATCTGATAACTGCTGCTAACAGGTGACAGGATACCTTTGGAGATCTCCGAGTTCTCCCCAACGCCTCCGCACAGCGACAGGGTGACGTCAGGGAGGTCACCGGCAGAGTCAGACAGACACTCAGTGCCGCTGTCTGCCGCTGCGCTGCCCACAGACTGGGGCGACTGGGATCCAGAGCGCCTCCCCATCTCGACCCAGTGCTTAGGAACCTGCTCGGACTCGCTGAAAACACAGCAGCAATCAATGAGTTGTGTAAATAGCTGCAGCCATCAGAGCTGTAACAATCAAACCTCAGTGTTTGATAGTAGTTGTACTCCTAAATGAGGTAGCATGACCTTACTGGGAAAGGGTTCCCAGCTTTGTACCTTTTTGGGAAGTACCGGGCAGCAACATCAGGCTCGAGTGCATTCAGGTCATCCAGGTAAATATCTTCAGGTCCCTGGTGCTGGCTCCTCTTCCTCACACCTTTGTGAAAGAGACAAGAGACACCTGCTCAGAAATCTTTTCATGCTTTCTTCTCACATGTGTGAGTGAATGCAGAGCAGCCGCAGACACACAGTAATGAGCTCAGGCCCAAACAGAAACCACATCCTTCCTGTTCGCGTCACTTACATTCAGCTGTAGAGAAACTTTTCATAATGTGGGTTTACTTTCCCACGATCCTTAAAAATGCTAAATAAGAATAACTGAGCTCTTTAAATGATTGTCAGCTTCAACACAGTTTTTAAAAATGACAAATAAGTACAGACTGTTATTCCCTCCAATTAAGAACCCAATGCACAGAGACTATAAAACACGTTTTCAGAGAGTTAAAGGAAGTCGTGTTACTTCTCCTCTTGATGGGGGAGTCTGTGGGTTTAGAGGAGGCTCTCCTATCAGGACAAACTGCTGCGGAGTCTCCAGCCATGCTGCTGCCTCCGCTGGCAGCAGAGCCGCTGTCCCTGCGGCTCGGCGGAGACGACGTCCACCTGGTCTTGTGCACGGTTTTGGTGCCGAGGTCAGAGTTTGTGGGACACGGCTTGGAGGTAAAACTGCTGGACGTCGAGTTTGAAATGTCCGCCTCGTGCTCAGCGATGCTTGTATCGTGAGACGAAGCTTCAGGCGGCTGCGGCTTGTGACTGCGCTCGTCGACTTTGATGGTCCGAGGCTCTGGCTTTACAATACTGCAGATGTGATCTGTGGTTCTCCCTCCTTCCCTCGACTCCTCCTCCAGGGCCTCTGTGCTCAAGATGACCCTGAAATGTGTGTTCTCAGAGGGAGTGATGGTCAGCGTCTTCGGCTCAGATTTGTCCTTTTTGTTGACCTGGATGCAGGGAAGAACAGCACAGGATGAAGCTTAAATACACACGCACGCATTTCTAAATATCCACTCACTCCATCCAACCCTGCAAATCTCACTCAAAGACCAAAGATTGGTCCAGATTCTCCAAGTCTAGACCTGAACCTCACCCTGGTGGATTCTGGAAACTCTCCCCAGCTCCACTGCATGTGTGACTCGGCCCTGAGCATGCTCTCTGCAGGCTTCACCATCAGCTCAGAGTCACTCTTGGGCGACATGGGCTCGGACATGTCCCTGCTGTAAACAAACACCACATTTCCACTGAGTCAGCTGTAGCCACCTTGTGAGAGTGTTTTGTTTTTCACAACTCTGTTTGCTTTTGATGAGGCAGATTGGAAATTCTGTCTCATTGTTGAATGGGGGGGGCGTACATTGTGCAAGGGGACCAGTCTCCGTCAGAGAAGGGGTAGCTGTCCCATTCGAGGGTGGTGAGGGGGGAATGCTGCCTGTGGTCCTGATTGTCCTTCATCATGGAGAGTGAAGATGTCCTGAAGATGGAAGACAGCAAAATGAACAAAAGGTTTACAAGCAACACGTAAAAAACCAGCTTTTAAACAAACGTGTCTGCTTACCGTCCATTGTGTGCGTTCTGCTCCTCGTCTGAACTGAGCTCACACAGCTCGAGCTCCCCGCCTGCAGGAGCCGCTTGCTCCTCCTTGCGCGGCTCGGCCTTGTGCTTCTTCCTGCGTCTCTTCCTCTTCTTGCCGGCTGCGTTGGAGCAAGACTGCAGGTTTCCAGACACCGGGTCTGCTGGACTCAGAGGCTGGGGGTTCTCCGCCGCTGGCCCCCCACATCTGGGGTCTCTGCTCCTGAACAGAGCCTCCTCTGTGGGGATGGGCGAGGTCACCAGGTGGGCAGGGACAATCTCCTGTGTCGAGATGAAATTAAAAATAAAAATAAACAAGACGAAGAGGCTACAGGTATGTGAGGCTGTTCCTAGCCACAGCAGTACTTTGAGCTAAATGCTAACATCAGCCTGCTAACATGCTCATAAGCCTGCTAGCGTGCTAATATCATGCACGTTATTTACCACCTTCACTATCTTAGTTTGGGGTGTTAGCATGCACTAAACACAAAACACATCCCAGGATGATGAGAGCATCGTAGTGCTGCAGGTGTTTCTCCAGTGCTGCTAGCATGGCTACAAAAAGAAGCTAACGAGGACAAGAAGAAGTGAATGCTGTGACTGCAGTAACTGTGTTTAACTAATAAACAAGATCAGTTTCAACATAAAAATCTTTGTCATTTTGGTCACACACAGCTCAAAACTCACATTGTGCTGCTCTGTCTCCTGGACAAAAAAGGCCTCTCCATTGTCTCCGAGCTTCATGTGCAGCTCTACAGCTTCCCCATTGATTTCTATGTCAATCTGCAAACAAACACTCTTCAGTAAGACACACAAAGCTGTGCTGTGCTGTTAACCACTCTCTCCTCAGCTGGCATTAATGAGGTTTGTTTACGCCACAAAAGCATGTGCACATCTACAACAAGCTCATGGAAACAACAAAACTGTGACCCAGATTTACCTGAAGAATTAGAGTTAAGCCAGAGAAAAACAGTGAACAGCTTTTCCTCTGAACTGGGCTGAATCAGGATGTGTGTGTGTAACTTTCCTCAGTCTTCAAACTATCAGGGGGCTAAGAAATGAACCGATATCTACTCAAAGTGTAAGATGCTGACATTTGACGTGAGGTCAAGGTCAGGTTTTACTCTGTGTTTTCCTGCTTGGTTCCTCGCAGTCGCAAAGAAGCTTTCAGCCCAGATGATTTACATAATCACTGAAACTGTCAACTATTTCCTGCACTGTCTGTCTGTAAGCTTATAAAGGTACAGATCTTCTGTAAGACCCTCTTTTTGTATGGGACGAGTCTTTACAAGTTGGAAATAAGAGGCTAAACTGAGCTTTAGTCTGTGAGTCCAACCATAGTCGTCAGCTGACAGCTACACAGTGTCTATAAATAGAGAGGAAGGGCTCTTGTGAGAAGCAGACAGAGGAGTGGATGGTAATGTTCAGAGTTTCAGAGAGCGGAGGAGGAGAAAAGCTCCATCACAACACTGAGATGAATCAATCTGAACGTTTATTCCATGTTTTACAGCATTTTTTACATGTCAAGACCAGCGTTTGATTGCAGGAGGAGTGAAACTTAATGTGCTTTTTTTTTTTTTTACATTTTGAGACCAAAAATTAGCTTAGTTGCGCAATTAATCAGGCATTATTTCATAATATTCCATCGACAGAATGTCAGATCTGTATGCGAGCGCTCACCACTTTCTCCCTGGAGCGCAGCACTCCCAGTTTCCCGAAGCGGACGTGGAAAGGGGAGCACTGGAACGTCCCATCAGGCTGTCGGACCACGATCACGTCGATGCAGCCTGACAAAGTGGCCTGATTGATCCCCTTATACAGCTCCTTCACTGTCACCAGCACCTGGCCCGCCAGCTGCCCCACGTAGTTCATGGTGTCCACCTGTCGGCAAAAAATTCACGAGTAAATGAGAGAATACTGGACCATTTAAACAGGCTATGGATCGAGGTAGTCTGCAGTATTGTGGTGAAGTTTACAGTAATGGACTAACTATTATCTTGTTGTTTGGTCAAGGGTCATCAGTTTGAGTTTAAGACGATGATGCTCTTTGGTTTAATTTGCCAAATTCCCCATTAATACTATGGCTAGGTGATAGTCCAGGTCACATCTGCTGACATATTATAGCGTGCAGCTGGCTGAATCCACACAGAGTAAACCTCAGAGCAGGTTGAGCCTCTTTCTGACCAGTGGGATGCAGAAAAACATGTCCAAAAATGAAGAAAGAGGGTCAGCTGATCACACAGCCTGCCCGCAAAGAAAACAAGGCCACCAGAGCTCACTGTACAAATCAATCTATTTCAAGGCGAGTCATTCTTTCCTGCTGCACCGGGTCTGAGGGTCCCCCATCAGCCAAATCCCCCTTTAACCCCCGCTGCTAAACCAAGTTTAATGCACCCGAATTAGTGGCAGAGTGAACCCACGCACTTCTTTCTCTTACTAGGCCAGCGTCCCGGCGGTGAGGCTCCTGTTGTTCAGAATAGTCTGCAAAGGAAATGCAGGCCGGTCCCTAAACACAGCGGCTCTGTCCCATTTTCCTCAAAAGAGTCCTGAACTGATGGAGGCTTAATCAGGCCCTCGAACGCAGCAATAAGGCTGCTGCAGACCAGAGCCGAGCGCGTGTGTGTGTTTCTGTCCGTCCATCTGTAAAAGTCTTTCTAATGCAATGATGTGCATAAACATGCGCTGATGAAAACACAGCTAGTGCTAAGTTTAGTTTGATAAGGTCAGGTTTTTTTTTTTACTGGGCCTCTCTGTTTGTGCATTTGGTGCTGACCTCCACCCGTGGCGTCAGAGGATAACAGCCTTGCTGCCTTCAATGTATTTTTATGTGCATTTTGACGTGTCGCCTTAAAAAAGGTTGATGGACACGACAACACGTGAAAAACATCTCTGAAGCTGAATTCATCTGTTCAACAACAACAGTTCTGAAACATTTGAAACAGCGTGACTCATCAACCATAAACAGGGAGAGAGCACAAAAAAAATCTAAAATTATTCAAAGCCCCAATAAGGCTCAAAGTTCAGAGCTTTAAGTATTAGCGCGTATTGTACACCATGCTTCTGAAGTATTACATCCATCCACAGTGTACCAGGACTCTGTACTCTGCTCTGAACAAAGGAAACCAAAGCACAAATAAGCAGCGTTATTCATTATATACCTAAACAGAAAAGAGAAAGTAAACAGTGTACAGCATAAGAGCTGTGACTTATCATCACTGAACAGACGCGCACTCAAGTGTTTCTCCCTCTTTATACTACAGGTTGTCTTTACTGTGAAACATGGCTGAAGTACTTTTTGCTATTAAACTCTTGTGTAAAAAAAAAAATGAACCCCTTCAATCTAAATCAGCGACATTCAGCTTACAGAGAAGGAAGGAAATGGGGCTGATGAAGCAAAGCTACAGTATTCACTGCGAAGGTTCATTTAAAATCAACTAACATGCTCAGTTGATGCATCAGCAAACATTAAACATGTCGAGGAAAGAAGAGGCAGCGAGCACACAGACATGAAAAGACCTCATTCTGTCATATCCGTCCCTCATTATCACTCTCTTTTTGAGAGAGTTGCTCATTTTTAAACACTTCCTTGTGAAAACACTTAAAATGAGACCAAACTAATCCTGTAAATCCCCAAAAGAGAAAGGGCCTAATCAGTGAGTCTAGGTTGACTGGGTGATTAAACATCTGTGCATCTTTACACTTTAACACGCAGCTACTGCGATCAGTGATAAGAATCAGTCAGCAGTGCTTCAGTGTGCAGGACAATGACTGGACTGAATCAGAGCTGCGTATCAGCTGGACGGACTTTGAAAGCATTCAGCTCTTCCACCCACTAAACTCTGATGCATTTAACTGAACACACAAGGAACATAAAACAAAATGAAGATAATCAGCTCATTATGAGGTGATGAGAGCGCGTCGCGAAAGCTCTTCTGACTTTCAGGTGAAAGCGATATGAAGCAGGGTTGGGAACATGGTGATAAATACCACGAGATGACTGCGATTTATGTGCAGGTGACATACAGCAGACATGCTGTTATCCTGCTATCCTGACCACTGTCCAGATAAAATACTACCGGGTCATTAAATCTGAGTTTGCTATAACAGAGCCATAATTTAATGGGAAAACATCACTCCTTCTTCTTGCTGAAATGGAAGTCTAGCAGCACAGCTCAGTCCAAGGGGATTTCAGGTGCAGCCACCGGACCTGCTGCTCTACAGGAAACCTCCCTGAGAGCTCCATGCCACCCCAGCAGGACGGAGCTTAGCTGAGGCCTCCTGCCCTCCCCTGCCCTCCTCAGCCAGCCTGCTCCTGGTCTGTGCCATGCACCTCCTCTGACTGAGCGCTAACCCCCAGCCTGAACCTGGAAACGCTTACACAACCTCTCTCAGCACCAACCACTGCCAACCTGTGCTGGAAAAGTCTCAACACAGAAAACAGCTCAAGGGAACATTCGGGTCTATCAGTTATTTGTTTGATTGATAAATGAATCATTTACATGAACAACGGCACATCAAAAGCTCCATTCTAGCATGCTGCTGTACGACCGACCATTTTTGCACACTAATACCTTTAAACCTGCTGTAGTACGTTAGCATTAACCTCAGCTGAGGTTAACTGAATTCGGTCAGCCGTTTTAGAGGTCATGTAGCAAACTACATTTGACCAGTCGGTGCAGCTACATGAAAAGTCAAAGGATCGCCTAAGTCCTTGGGATTCAACCTCTGGAGATCATGAATACCTATACCAAAGAGTCTACAGCCATGCTAGCAGCCCTGCTTTGGCTAAATGTTAACAAGCTCCTAATGGCAATGCTAGCATGCTGATTATGAGCAGATTTGCCATGTTCCTCCACTGGCTGCCTGTGCATTTTAGAGTTCACTTTAAGATTCTTTTATTCGTTTTTAAATCTTTAAATTGTCTTGCCCCGCCTTACCTCTCTGAGCTGCTTCATCTTTACGCTCCTGCTCGGTGCCTCAGGTCGGCTGATCAGCTGCTCCTGGAGGTACCGAGGTCAAAGTTGAAGCTCAGAGGGGATCGTGCCTTTTCTGTCGCTGCCCCAAGATTATGGAACGACCTACCTTTGTGCATCAGACAGGCCCCCTCATTGTCCATTTTTAAAACTCGTCTTAAAACACATTTTTATTCCTTGGCTTTCGACCAAGCTTGAGACCTTGCTCCTGTTTTATTGTGTCTATTGTTTTTATTGTTTGTCTTATATTTTTAGGTTTATTCATTTTATCTATTTATTTATGTTCCTATGTGCAGCACTTTGTCACAGCTGTGGTTGTTTTTTAAAGTGCTTTACAAATAAAGTTGAGTTGAGTTGAGTTGAGTTCACAATCTTAGTTTAGCCTGTTAGCATGCTAAGATTCGCTAATTAGCACGGCCCTGCGTTTTGCTTTCATCTAGAGGGAAACATCTGCACCAGATTTTAGGGCAAATAGTTGCCAAAACATCAAACTCAAAACCACAAATGATGCTCGAGTTAGGCCGCAGTTGAATAGACTGTCCCCAACTGAGTGAAATGACCCAGAACATTGGAGTGGCTTCATCTTCTGGGGACCGTGAATGTCTGAATAAATGGCGAACAGCTGCTGAGATATTTCAGTCTCAACCGAAGCAATGGAGCAACAACACTACCATCTCTACAGCCGTGTTGTTCAGGACGATTGAGCTGTAACTGACTGATAACTAACACGGTCATAATAGCGTACTGTGGCTCCTGCTGATGACAGTGTCACGCTGTGCTCCTGCAGAGCGCGGTGGCTTCCCCCCAGTGAACTACAGCACATTGTAGAGAGGCAGTGCAAAGCTCATTTAATGGACAAAGCAGAAGTGTCTAGATGAGAGCCATCAGCCGCGATAGCAACACAGAGCTCTCTGGTGAGCTGACTGCATGCTGTCTGCACGTTCTACGCTCAGCACCATATTTAGTAAGAGCCTCGGCTCCCACAGCGCTTCATCCAGACCCTCTGCTACTGCACTCCAATGAGGATGTAGTAGTATGATGATGATGTGCACGGTTTGCCATCCAGTGTGGGCTCGAAGGACGCTGAAAATAGAGCTAAATGAAATCAGACTGAAAGTTCACGTCATGTTCTGGAGCTTTTGATGTGCTTTAAAGTTTAGCTTTTAAGACAACATGGAGGAGAAGGTCGAAAAATCCTGAGGAAGAGGGAGAGTTTGAAAATCTAGTTTCCAGTCGGGCTGCAACTAACAACTATTTTCATGATGGTTTAATCTATCATTTTTTTGATTAGATCATTAAAATGTAAAAAAAAAAAAAAAAAAAAAATGCTTATTTGTCCAACAACAAGTCCAAAAACCAAAAGTTATTCACTGAGTTCAGCAAACATTATCAACAAAATGCAAAAATGCATGTTAACTGACTAATAAATGAATCGACTAATTGTTTCAGCTCTAGTTGTAATACATCTAAGCAAAGTCCAGCTGATGAAGACGGGTGAGGAAGTGGATCTTGAGGTTGTTTTGTCAACATGGTCTTTGAGGTCGGAAAAAGACATTCGGAAACTGAAAAGTGTTGATCTTCTATTTAAAACAATATGAGGCTGCGGTTCCTCCTCATTCACAGGAATCAACTTAATACTTTACAGCTTTACGGCCCCATATTAGCACAACAATCTAGCCGTCTCCATGGACACAGCACAGTTAGGATAAAGCTGACCAAGCTTTTTGCTTCATAGGTCCTTTTCATGCTACGTTACAAACTGCCCCAGTGCCCGATGATACAAATCCAGCACAAGCAGTTCTCATCCGCGACACATCTTTAAGGTCGCCTTAAGAGGTGTTAATCCTGTTTACAAGATTAGCACAAGTCTAGCTTTCCCTGTCTCTGCACGTTTGTCCTGCTCACTACGTCCAGGTGTCCAACGTGATTCTGCGTCTGCCTGTTGTTGTTTTGTTTTTGAGCGTTGTGTCAACGAGTCTGCAGGTTTTTATTTCAGCCACCAGTTCTGACAAACACTGCAGTGACCTGTGTGCTGATAACACAGCTCAGGCTGCACCTTGCCATTGTTTTCATTTGATTAATCTGCCTGTTTATTTGAATCAATCAAGCCATCAGTTCAAAACCCAACAATATTGACTGTGATCATATATTCAATAGAGGAAAGGGGCAAATCCTCACATTTGAAGAGCTGTAACCAGCAGGGCTGCAACTAATGATCATTTGATCACAAAACATGAACAATGCTTGTCAGATTTTCCAAGAGCCCAAAATGACATCTTCAAATCAGTTCTTTTGTACAAACACGAGTCTGAAACCCAAAGACTGTTCACTTAGTGTCATAAATGACAAAGAAAAGCAGAAAATCTGTCCATTTAAGAAGCTGGAACCAGCAAATGGTTGATATATTTGCTTGAAACATGACTGAAATGATGAATGGAACAAACTAGTTGCCAACTAACTTCCTTTTGACCAAGTAATCAATTAATCAAGCAACAGTGTTTCAAAAATCCAGTGTGTGTGAGTGAAGTGGTCTATGGGAAAAAATACAGGATTAATGTGAATATCTGCACATTCACTGGTCACGTAGCTTTCACACAGGCTTCAAGAAGGAACAGACAGCAAGAAATACAGCACAGCAGCATTAAATCTCAGTAAATACTCACTCTCATATCAGAAATGAGTTACAGCTCTGTACACTGACACATCTCACAAATCAGGACCCACAGCTCATGATGTTTACTACAATGAGATGATAAATCCTGCACAAACCATGAGCAGCTACCTTGTAATGTCCATGATTTTGCCCCCAAAATGTATTCTAATCTGTACTTGATGCACCTGTAGAAGACCTTCAGGTGCAGCAAAGTATTTAGTCATGAAACCTGTGAGGCGTTTAAGGACACCGCTGGTGGCTTTCATTTGACATTATGCGAAAAACTACAATTTTAAAGATGGCAACAGCGGGTCGAACAGTCTTAATTATCCCTTTTACGTACATACATTCATATCACAACACTTGAAAAGCGATATTCAGCGTCAAACGGGACTCACGAGTTACAAACAAACCGCTAAATGACTCCTCAGGAGGGTTTCAAGGACTCCGCTGCCGGTATTTTTACGGCACAGAGGAGCGACATGAACCCGCTTTAATAAACATTCTGTCAAATATTACCTTTCTACAGCTGTTAAAAGAGGAAAACGAGGAGAACCGGGGGTGAAAGCGTCCTACCTGCTGGATTAGAGGCTCACCCGCAGGCAGTAGTACCGATGGTCGGCTCCTCCACCAGCGGAGTGTCGCGTTCGTGCCGCTGCTGCTGCTGCTGGGGTGAAGCCGACCGCACCACGTGACCGCTCAGCGCCGGCGCTGCACGTGATAACAGCGCAGGAGAGTCTCAGGTTAATCATCAAGGTTAATTATTACATCATTATGGCTGTACTGTCAACCTCCACAATGTGCATGTTCACTAACCCAGATATACATCTTTAATACTAAAAATGCTAAACGCTAACTCATGATTCAGAGTTCAGTGGTGTCCCAGCTACTGTCTCATCATATCAGAAAGTGAAAGTAACTTACTCAAGAACTGCACTTGAATGATCATTTTGCACTTGAGTACTGTTTTCATTTCATACCAAAGACTACATCCATGTTTTATACAGTCTATGATCATTCAGATGATCAATCGGTGGAATGATTTGCTGCTGTAGATGACGAAGAATCTCCCCGATCAGCACAATCAGATACCACCTTCCCTCAAAATTAAATATTTTAAATGCAATACAATTTGCCCATTGTTTCTGCACTGAAATTTAGTGAAGCAAATTAATATCACTGGAGGAAATCCATTGTCCACTCTCCATGTGGAGGTCAGAGGTCACGGTCAGTTACAGAGCAACAGCCCTGCAGGTGGTGTGGGATTTTCAGGGATTTGCTCCAGAACAGTTCAGCGGGGCAGATGTTTGGGCTGAACTCGAATCCTCAGCCACAAAAAGGGGAGTGTGCCACCCGGTAAGTGAATGTTGTGAGGAACAAATGAAGTGTACCAACCACTTGCTCTGGAGGGGAAGTAGTAAGTTTCAGTTCCCCATAAAACACAAGATTAGTCAAACGATGACTGGCTGGTTTACGCAGGGATTTCATAGATTGACGACATCAAGTTTGGTGCCTGAATTTCAATATATTCAAAGTATATGGAATAAAAATATGTTTTGCATTTAGTTGAAGCATCTGCAAAGCTTAATCTGTATGTTTTTCCACATGCTCTTGCCTGCTTTGTCCATGAAATGTAAATAGCTCAAAAAATATTGAATATTTTGAATAAAAACACATTGTCTTTGTGTGGAGCTGTGGCCATTCGTCCTCGCTACACTTTTGTCATCACTGGACCTCTGCAACTTTTACATATTTTGATTTCAATTAATTCTGCTCTGTTTCACCCCAAGAATTTCCTCATGTTTATTTTGGTCTCCCTCTGCTTCACCTCTGCTTCACCTCTGTGTCTGTATACCCCTAAATCTTCTGGCACTACATACAAACAACAGTGACCATTTAAATCAATAAATATGTCAACAAATCCTTTATTCAAGCAAATATGATGAAAAAGATACACACGGAAGACAAAATATCCAAATCAACTGCAAGCAAATCGTAAAACCAGGAATCTGTGAATCATTAATATGATTATGTGATACAAAATATAAGATAATACTCCATTAAGCAAATGCACCATCTAAGTTACAATAACTGGAAACACGTCAGTTATATTAGGGACAAAAGCCCTCATCAAACTTATGGCATTTATGACTTTACCCAATACTTTTCTCCACTGGATTCACTCTGTTTCAGGCTGTGTTTCAGCGAATGGTTCAGGTTCCTCCACTGTGTCTGCAGGCTGCTCGGGGGCTTCTGATTGGTCAGGAGTCAAAGGTTGGTCAGAAACCTCTTCTGTTGCATCTCTTGTTTGTTCTGAATCCGAAGCTTTGGGTTCTGCCGCGGCATCGACTGCAGCCTTGGTCTCATCTTTCTGCCCTTGATGCTCCTTCTTTTCTTCAACCTTTTCCATGGGAAGAGTCTTAGTTACAGATTCTGCAAAAGAGAAATCAGTAGTAAAGATTTCATCTCACTTATGACTACTTAGGACATACGTTACACCCATATTTCAAACAGCCCTCTCACCTTTTCGCTTCTGCATTTTCGCTCCAGCGACCGGGGTTTTCATCTTTTCCTTTGGGGTATTTGGACCAAACACCACATTTCCTTCTGCATCAGTCCAATATGAAGTCACACCCAAGTCAGGTGTTCCCTCTGTGATCTCCAGCTGGGGGGAGAAAAACTGGACTTAAACCATCTAAATAAAAAGCGCTGCTCTATTAGAATTAACCTTCACGCCATCCAAAGAACGATGTCCACTACTTACCCAGGAAGCTCAGTGAGGTCAGAAATATCACTGACTGCCAAGTCATCCAGATACATGAAAACTTTAACAATAGAATCAATCTATCTAATCTGATTCATTCCTATCTGAAACATAAGGACGGATATTGCTTCATGTCTCATCACAATCAGATTGTTCAAAACATTTTAAACCAGTAAATGACACAAGTAAAGACACCGTAATGCTTATTATTCACTACTATACACACAAGTGAGTGGGTAATTTTAGCCATTTTCATCTAATTTGTCAATATTTTTCATGTATTCTGTTTGAAATGATATGAACTAAGCTGTAGAGATAGGTGTGAACTTACAGTGAAGAAACAGCAATAGAAGCTTAGCTTAGCATAAAAATGGCAAACGGGGGGAACAGCTAGCCTGGCTCTGTCCAAAGGTAAAGACATCTACCTACTAGCACTTCTAGATCTCACTAATCCACACATATTCTTATTGTACAAAAACTCATAGAGATAGAGTTTTATAGAGATTATGTGCTGGACTATTTCTTGGCCGTGCACATTGGCCTCCAGTCCACTAAAGCAGTACTACTCATGATAAAACTGATGAGAAAAATGACTATTTATAACCTTTAAATACATTTCTACAGTGAGATAGCACCGTTGGATGCTGGTTACCAGACAACAAGGGGATACATCATTAGTTTTCTCTCAGTTACACTCAAGTGAGCTTGATTTTGCCTGCTCTGTTTGTGCTCATCTACTGGTTATTTTTTAGTTTTTTTTTCCAGAGCATCATCAATCAAGCACACTGTGGTTATTACAGTGAAGAGAAGGGTTGTCTCCATGCTGGTGGTTGATCTTCGGGCAGTCCAAGTCTATAGAAACCATGACTGGGAGTGAAAGAAGGAAGAGTAAACTGAAATAACAGAGTGAACGGTGAAATGCGGAAGGTTCAAACCCAAAGTGAAACAACTCAAAGAGGAGGAGGAGGAGGAAGTGGGGAAAAACATGCTCGTTTTTATTAGTCTCATCAAGAAACAGGGGAGTAGGAAGTGATGCAAAGTGATCTAACAGTCTTCATTACAGTGGCATCGTTATCATCATAGTCACAAATAAAGGAGGCATCATAATCATTAATGATGGACTGTGAAGGGGATAACAGTGGTGAGGAACAATAATGTCTACAGACTGAGAGACAATGGAGGTGATGTCACGATCACAACATTTAAACGCTTGTGAATAATGATAAAACAGGACAAAATGTAAAATTTGATGAAATGGAACATTACAATGTTTTAGCCCATTTGCAACACATGTTGTGTACTTGAGGTGGAGGTTTCTTAGATGAACCTTTCCAAAACCAAAACATAAGCATGTTAAGCTAACTAGCTTACTAGCTACAGCGGTTATGTGGCCCAGAATTACTCCCAAAGATAAGGAGCGTAGTGTCTAGGGTATTTAAAAAGCCCATTTCACAGCTTGAAAATCCACTATGTAGAATTTCTCCTCTCAACACAGGTCCCAAATGCAAAGCTAGCAAAGCTCTGGCTAACCTCAGCCGCCCTGTCTCACTAATGGCTAAATTTGGGGAGGAGCTAGTGTTAACGCTTGCCACATACATTGGCTGCTCCTTATCCTAAAACCCTTTTCTGCTGTAATGTTAAAAGTGAAAACATTACATAAGTTAAAAAAGTCAGTTGTTGATGGAATTTTACCCAACTCAAAGAACTAACGTTAGCTTAATTAGTTAACTAGCCATAGCTTAGTAAATCTAGAAATCAGCATCTTTTGGGTACCCGTCAAAAATAAAGGAGCCATTGCTTTGAAAATGACTCAACATTTTAGTGGTGCATCTGCCGTTGCTACTGAATGCCACAGGAACTAATGACGGCAAAGATAAAGAATTGTAAACTGAGAGTCAAAGTTTTGAGACGTGCTAACTCATCTGAAACAGTGGAGGCCTACAGAATCTAAAGAAATGAAGACGTTCTGTATCTCAACCATGTTTCAAGCCTTTGTGAAATGCTTAGACAAGCTGGGATCAATTTCATATTATTGAGAGTGTTTTTAAGTGGTTGGTATGCATCATCATCATCATCATCATCATCATAAGTACGCATCATTTGTAACAAATAGGCTAAAACATGGAAAAACATTCATTTGGCTTTTTAATAGCCATTCCATACTAACTTAATGACTTCTATTATCTTTGGCTTTCTATTGTCAAGTAATGTTTTGTTTTTTCCTCGAAGAGAAACAAAGTAAAGAGTAAAATTAATTAGCTACAGCTTTACACAAAGAAAACCTAAAACTGCATCAGTGACATTTCTGATTGGACATTGGATGTCAAAAACACCTTTTTACGCCGATTCAGATTTGTTATTATTGGACCAAATGAGTACGTATTATTTCTAATTTTGAGTTACAGATCATACCCACATTCTGGATTTCTCTCTGAACTCTTGGACATTTCATTTCAGATTCAGCACCTCTAGAGTTTAAAATCTGCACAAAACATCGAACACATCCTCAAGCCTTTCTCTTCCTTTAACTGTTTCCAGCGTTTTTCATTTATACATATTTACGACAAGATTTGGACCGCTTTTATTTTTTCTTGCCGCCCGCCTCTTCGGGGATGAAGACACTTACGGTGAAGTCCCCGCTCTCTGTGCCGTACTTGTTCTTCACCAGGATGCTGTACTTGCCAGAGTCCGACGTGTTCACGCCGGTGATGGTGAAGCTGGCAAACTTGCCCGACTCAAACTTGAGGATGCAGTGCTCATCGGACGTGATCTCCCTGTCGTTCTTCAGCCAGGTGACCTCTGGCACAGGGTCGCCCGAAATGTTGCAGGTGAGATTGAGGGCCTGGTAGAGGGACAAACATGCAACACACACTTGTAATATTACACAGTAGAGTAACTGCCACCATGAGAGGGCAGATAGTGGTTCAGTGCTTTTCTTGAGGACAATTTAACAGGACACGTCATGATGTTTCCATATAACTGTCACTGTGCTGTCTAAGCATAACATCTGAATCAGCTGAAGCGGTTTACCTTGCCCTCCTGGATGGTGACCACATCAGGCAGGCCTCCTGCTACTCGAGCACGATCTGAAAGAAGCAGTGTTACCTCAATTACAATCTATACACTTTATTTCTATGGCGCTTTCAATCACATTAACTAAAAGTTCTGAAAAATAAGGATACCTTGAGCAAATGCACACATGTAAGAAAAGAACAACAACACAGTAAACAACCATGTTGGACTAAAAGTCATCAAAATTTCTATTGGATTGTGAATTTTCCAAAACTTTTCGGTGCTGTCAGAGATATTTAGTCCAGATCTGAGATGAGAAAGTCAGAGTCTTGTCTCTAAATTTAAGATGACATTTTTATTCATAAGCTCATTAAACATGTTAATATTTACACTAGCATGCACTGTATATGATAAACATAATCAGTGGGAACTTAAAGCTGATTTTACAGGAATCTGTAAGTATTAGGAGGAAAGAATAAAGGCTGTATGATCTGTCTTTGCAGTATTACTTCACTCCATAACTCCATACATCCAATAATATGTGAAGGACAGGCCTTCCTGATGATTCAGCAGCTACTTCATCCAGGTCTAAAATCTACCAAAAAACACTTTAAACACAACATCACTTACTTCTCTCTGCAATAGCAGCAGCTCTGAGGACAAAAAAAAAAGAGGCGATGGCAAATTAGGTCAAAGGTGCTGAGAATCAGAAGTGAAAGTCCAGGCTTAATCTGCATGCAGAGTTCCTCGTGTATTTCCTCCAGCCAGAACAAAATGTGCATGCTGTGATAGCAGCTTTATAAAGCTAATAATGTGATAACTATTGAGTAATTAGTGACTTACTTGAGTCTCTGGAATTCTGCAAAAGCATCGTCAAATGCTGCAAAGCAAAAAAGACAATATTTATTGCTTTTGATGCTATTAGGGGTCATGAAATATAAAAACACTGGTCTCTGCAGTCTGCACCCAAACTGCAGTTTACAATCATTGTGGTTAAGATAGAAGCTTCAGTTACACTGCTGGTCTCACCTTGACCAGACAGCTCAACAGTCCTCCTCAGGCCACCTTTCCCGTCATTGAACTCGATGGCGTATTTGCCCATGTCTTTCTCTGTGGGGTCCGAGATCTGCAGCCACAGCTGCTCTCCCACCACGCCGCTCTTGATACGGTCTGAGAAGGCGATGGCTGAGTCCCTGTCAGAGAGGCGATAAAGACATGGACACACAGGAACATGAGGACAACTACAGGTGAACAAAGCACTGCAGTATTTTGCTAAAGGTACAAAATTACCAAAACACAAGATTTAACCAATTTACTCTCAAAATGAAGCTATCCTTTTTAAAGAAAACAGCTTAATTGCAGTAGCTAGAGTAGCTGGAACATATTAATTTGTACACACGCTCGCAGACTGCAATGCAGACACAAAACATACTTGTAGTGCCATGTGACTTGGAGTAAATCATTATAGTAGCTGACAAAGGTGTAGATTCGGATGCCCTGTTCTGTGCTTGTGATCTTCAGCGGAGTGGAGGAATTGGCTGCAATTTAAGTAAGATTTATTTAAAATGCAAATTCAAAATTAATCAGGCATCATATTATTTGGGGGCAGATTGTTAATTTTCTTACCGATAAAACTGAAAACTTCATTCATCAAGTCTTTGAACCCTGGAGGAGAAGTTAGAAACAGTGATATATTTGCTACAGTCAGGAGATGATTGGATATGTTAGTGCGTGACTCTGCGAGGTTACCTTGATCTGTCAAATTCAACGTGGAAGTGTCCTTTCCTCTGTCATCCTTCAGGACAACCTCGTACACACCAGAGTCCTTCTTGGAGATCTGACAGAGAGAGCAGGAGCGTCAGATTCGGCCGTCAAAACAACAGCAAACAAGAAATATGATTTGTATTCATCTGAAAAGGCAAGCTTTCTCTTCTGCTATGGATGCTGCAGAAAACACATATAAGACGCAAGAGCAAAAAAGCCAACAGACAGACAAACAAACATTTATTTAAAAAGCATTCTCAGGCAGAACGGCAAAACCAGAGGGGCCACTGGCCCTTGACAGATAACTGTTCCCAACTTTTAGTCTTCTCCACATTAGGCTGCCGGCATAGTCTGCTGAGTCTGCGGGGGAGTCGCGCTGAAATGGGACACATGTGACATCATGTTTATACACAGTATGTTAGACCACCTGGCAGGATGTCATGTCACTGAACGCCACTGGGACAGACGTTTAGAGACGATACAGTGGGATGAGGATAATGAGACACAGAACTGAAGAGAGGGTTAGATGACGTGTGAGAGAAAAGCTCAAATTAAAACAGAAGAAGAAGAAGAAGAAGAAGAAGACGACAGAGGAGTTAGAGAGAGAGAGAGAGAGAGAGAGAGAGAGAGAGAGAGAGAGAGAGAGAGAGAGAGAGAGAGAGAGTGTGACAACGGTGTCCAAAAATTTTGTGTGAATTAACTTAATGGCATTGTTAGGTCTTAAAATATGATGTTATATTTGTTTTAATGACAGATAATGCTGGTTATTTCTAATAAAACCTTTCCAGCTGTAATTAGTAAAAAATACATTTTGATCATTTTTGTTTTACTCCAACTTACTCAAATCTTGCAGACCAACACTGAGGTGAAGGATGCCATAAAGAGTGAAGGATCCATGTATTTATATATCTCTGTGCAAGGATTCCACCGTTTACATTCATATATGCAAATGAACTCAGTGACAATGATGCAATACAGAAATATACATGTATAGAATATTTACTTAAATTCGGACTTCACACAGGTTTCTCCTCTTATGTTCTCACCTGAGCAATTTCCAGCTTCAGGACCCCCTCGGTGAAGCCGAGGTGCTCGTCTGCTTTGATCTCGCGGCCGTCTTTGTACCACACGGCTGAGGTCTCCTTCTTCACGTTGCCAACCTGAAATGTAGCACAACAACACGGATGTAAACAAATGAGGACAGTGTTTCTTTGAAAGAGTGCAACATGAAGAGTCCATAAAGTTCTGTCTCACCTTGCATTTCAGCACGACGCAGCACTCCGGTGTCACCTCGTAACCCAAATACTCGATGAAGTGGGGACCTAGAACAAACATGGCAGTTATATACCTGGAAATCAGAGCATGTACAGATACTGTGATGGGCTTTTTGTTTGCTTGCTTGTGTTGCTTTCCAGACATCAGTACTGACCTGAACCAAGGCACTAATCAGCTAATCATCACTAATCATGTCATACCTTGCTTTCTGAACCATTCTTTCCTCTGGAACTCTGATTCCTTCTGCAGCTGCTTGAACACTGCAAATATAAAGAGTTCGTAATGTTAAACCCTTAATCAATATGACCAACTCTGACCACAAAGTGTAACCACGTTTGGCTGCTTTTAAATTCTGTGATAACATGAATGGAATTTGAAATCAGTGTCGTCACATTAGATTGACAAAAAGTAGCCCAATCACAGCCTTTCTTAAATGTTTTACTCCCCTCTGGTGTCCAGAATGTGCATTTGCTTGCAGAACGGAGTTGCACAACTGTGTGCATACTACACTTCACAGGTTTTGGAGGGTAAGTACGATATCAGTATTTAAATAATTAAAATTTCTATGCCATTAAGTAAGTACCCACTGATTCTCTGTGGGTTTTAGCCACTAAAACAGTGTTTAAACAAAAAAAGAGGATAGATTTTTACATTTTGTAATATTTTCGTTTGGTTTGACTGGACATACCGTCTCCTATCAGTACCAAGCTGGACTGGTTGGTGGCTTTCCCGTCCTGCAGCTGGAAGGTGAAGGTGCCCTCATCTGCCGGGGTCAGAGACTCCATGACCATCTCAATCACACCGGTGTTCCTGTCGAAGTTCATCTTGTATTTCTACACACAAAAAAAAAACATGAAATCATACACACAAAAAAATAATATTTTGAGTATATTTTTGCATCGCCTGCTTTCTGTGGTCTTCTTTGTGTAACTTTGCATTTTGTTTTTAATCTGTACTGTTATTTTGTTGTTCTTAACTACAGACATGAATCAGCTTGAAGCCAAATCTGGTGCCTCAAATGGTGACATTTATGTTTGAGCTGCACACTGTCACTCTCAAAAAACTAATTACTGAGGGTTCATTTCCTTTTGTGCTCACTGACCTCCCCCTGAGAGAGAACATTATCATTGAAGACGTAATCCACTTTGCCGTTAGCTGACATCTTGTCCGCCTGCAGCCAAAAGCGGACTTTACCCTTCTCCATCAGCTCCACAGCCAGCTCTGACTTCAGGGGAATAACTATGACGAGGAGGGATGAAGAAAGAGAGAGAGAGGCAGCTCACAGGAAACAGTCCAGTCCATGACACACTTAGAAACAGCAGCGATGACATGAAACACTCACTGGGAAATTTGTGGTCATGACTGATCTCCAGCAGCCTCTTCAGCTCTGACAAAGACGGGAGAGAGGTTCATGAGCAGAGGTCAAAAAGCAAAAACTCATTTGATGATCTACCTCTTGAAATGTATGATGTTCTTGTGGGCTTTGGAGCTTACCTTCCTCAGAGAGGGTGTAGCTGGATGAAGCACCATCAGTGTGGGTGACCAGGCATGAGTAAATGCCAATGTCCTCCTCCCCAGGAGTGTTGAACACAGCTTTGGACCTGCAGGAGAAGCACAGTGTAGAAAGTCATGGATGAGAATATTGATTGATGGTGTGCTGATGAAAGCGACATCTCACTTGTTTCCCTTGGTCTCTACGGTCAGGCGGGACGAGTCTGTCATTTCCTCGTAGTTCTTGGACCACACAAATTTGGAGTCGGGGGTCATGTCACAGCATTCAAAGTTCAGGGAGATGACACCGTCGTCATCAACATCAACAACTATCTCCTTAGTGCCTGAAACCCAGAGAAGGAAGAGGTCAAATACTTGGTTTATAAGACACTCGTCACCGGCAGCTCACCAGAGTTGAACATTTTTCCTACCTGGTTTGGTCACAGCTGGGACCGGCTCTGTCACGTCTGAGGTTTTTCCAACTCCGGCTTTATTCTGAGCGCGCACACGGAACACATACGTCTCTCCTTCCTTCACATTCTTAATCTGAGTAATTACAGAAAAATAATCAGATTACACACCAGCTGCTGCCACACGTGTATAAAAAATCCCTCAGAGTAAAGCAATCAGCCCGATGATGGCGACCTTGATGTAGGTCTTCTCCGTAGCCTTGTTGTTGACGCCTCTCCAGGCCTCCTCGGGCGCGTCGGCCTCCTTGATGTCCACGTAGAACCCGTTGACCGGATCACGGCCCTGGTAGACAGGTGGTTTCCATAGCAGCACCACAGAGTCGCTGCGCACCTCTCTCACCTGCAGGTCATGAGGAGGTCCTGCGGTCCAAAACAGACACAGCGGCATTACACATCAGGCTGCGCGAGAGGTCCTTAAACACCTCACAGGTACAATAGCTTTAAAGCTTCATTTGGGACTTTTGTGTTTTTTATGCTGCTTTCTCATGCTTCTTTATAATTGGTGATCTTATCTCTGACTGTAACCATCAGTTTCCATAGCAGCACCACAGAGTCGCTGCGCACCTCTCTCACCTGCAGGTCATGAGGAGGTCCTGCGGTCCAAAACAGACACAGCGGCATTACACATCAGGCTGCGCGAGAGGTCCTTAAACACCTCACAGGTACAATAGCTTTAAAGCTTCATTTGGGACTTTTGTGTTTTTTATGCTGCTTTCTCATGCTTCTTTATAATTGGTGATCTTATCTCTGACTGTAACCATCAGTTTAACATTAAATTAATTTATATGTCTTCTATTAAGTACTAAAATACAATGTCAGAGTTATATATGGATGGTGTGGTCAATTTTGAGGAGGTGACAACATGACTGTTAATGTTCTTTAAAGGGTGTCCCGTTCATGTTGGCCTTCTCTCAGTGGGTTAAACAGGTGGTCTACCCAACCTGGCACGGCGATGGTCCACTCCTCACACAGGAAGGTGTCACTGGGCAATGACGGGATGCCAACACCTGCCATGTTGGCTGCCCGCACCTGGAACTGGTACTTCCTGTTCTCCTTCAGGTCACACACCTGGAGACGAAAAGACAGAACCTTGCTCATGAAATTGCCCGGTTAAAATCGACTGAACCCTGCATTTGGATTTCATTTCAACCCACCCTGTAGGCCCTCTCGCTGACAGCCTTGATGTTGCCCTCGTGCCATTTTCCCGGAACGCCATCGATGACCTCACGGTAATCCACAAAGTAGCCGGTGATGTCAGCACCGCCTATGAAGGTTGGCTGCTTCCAGGCCAGCACCATGGAGTCGCGTACACACTCCAGGACAGTGATGCCATAGGGTGGAGTAGGGGAGGCTGAGATGACAGAAAACTCAAATTAACACCATAATGCCTCAGCTGGGGAACAGGGTGAAGTAATGGGAAACTGAAGCACTACAATGAATGAGGTGATATTTTCAATTCCCAAACTTATTATCACACCTCCAGCCAGCTGCTTTAATTTATCTATAATCTTGTTCTTTGAGATTCCCATAAAACTGTGTTTTTTGAGCTTCAGCAACCCATTACTGAGAACTACTCTGTTTACAGCAGGTATTGACTATATTACAGCTCACTTTCTTCCATGGCCAAAAACATTATGTCTCCACTGGATTGTGTAAAGGTTAAAGACAATAGGGTGAATACCTGCTATAGCAGAATACCGTCAAACCCACAACATGGTTGCACCTTTAATAACCCTTTATATCAGGATTTTGCAGGATGATTTATGATTTAAAGAAACAGCTTGAGATTTTGGGAAATACAGTTATTTGCTTACTTGCTAAATATTAGACGACCAGCTTGATACCTCTCTCATTTCTGCTCATCAAATATGAAGCTACAGCCAGGAGACGGTTAGCTTAGCTTAGCATAAAGACAGGAAAACAGGGGGAAACATTTGGCCTGACTGAGTGCACTAATTAGCATGTTGTATCTTGTTTGTTTAGTCTGCACAAAACCCAAGTGTAAAAACCAGACATCCAGCGAAGCCTCCAGGAAGTCACTCCACGGCTAACAACACATCTGACATCCGGCATGTAGCCCCCAGTAAATTTGTAATTTTCACACTTTTAAAGAACAAAATTTAGTGTTATTTAAGTAGTAGTAGTGAGCTACGAGGTACTGCCAGCTGATTTTTGTTAAATTTGGACGGAGTCAAGCTAGCTGTTTCCACATGTTTGAAGCCTTTATGCTAGGCTAAGCTAATTGGCTAGCTGGTAGCTTCATATTTAACAGACCAACATGAGAGTGGCATCTATCATCTTGTCTAACTCTTGGCAAGAAAGCAGATATGAATATTTCCAAAAATGTCAAACTATTCCTTAATATTAGTTAAATATGACATTCCAGCAAAGGACAAAGTGATTTCTAAGACTCGAATGAAGGAGTGGCTGTGAGCAAAAGGTCTCTTGAAAAAAGGATCATGTATCACGGAGATAATAAATTGGCCTGTCAATCACAAATAGGCACGTGAACTTGATACCTTCCCCTATTTCGGGGTGAGAAGTTGGTCAAAGTGCCTGAGAGGTGGACATCTGAAGAAGTACACAGTGAGCTACCAAATGTCTCAGGTCACAAGCGTCCTGCTCTCACATCGGCTGGATGACCCACTTTTCAAGCAGAGGGTGTGATCAGCTGGCTCCTGCCATGACATACTTATGTGTGTGTTTGTGTGTGTGTTAAAGTGCTCTTGGGAACACAATGTGACGGCAGGTCCTGAGGTGCCAGGTGACTGACGCCGAGCCACCAAGTGAGGAGGTTGTGGGAAAGTGGTGGCCTGTTATGGCTTTGGCTTTGAGATTCAGTTTTATGGTGAAGGTTCACTCTCTTCATGTGTCATGTTTAGTTTTATTTCCTGCCTTTGTCTCCTTTCCGCCTTTGTGATCGCTAATTAGTTTCACCTCTCTTGTGTATTTAGGTCATGTGTTTTCCCACTTTCAGTTGTTAAGTCCTCTGCGTTTGGTTGCTAAGTTTGTTCTGAGCTCAGTTTTTATATTTATTTCTTCTGAGTTTTTGGATTTGCCTCAGCCTGATGACGTCCTGTATTTGGGTCCAACCCCAAATCGTAACAGTACGACCCGACAACTGAAAGAGGGAAAACGCATGAAGTAACATACAAGAGACTAATTAACTAATGCAAAACACAGAAAACAGGCGGGACAACGCACCAACGCAGGAATTAAAGCCAAACATGACACAAGAGGAGTGTCAACTTTCAAAATAAAACAGGAAACAGACTAAGCAAGTCCAAAACCAGAACCAAAACTACAGACAAGCGTGACTGTGCTGAGTTAAAGTTTACTGGTGTTTCACAGTGACTTACCTTAAGGAGATGAATACCAGCAAAGCACTTGAAAAATCCAATTACATGTTGAAAGCAGGTGAATGTGAAAGTAAAACCTTGCAGAACTAGTTTAAGAAGGGAACTCTTCCTCTTATTTCTCAGTACAGTCAGGGTAGAATATAAATGAGGGGGACTGATGGATTTTTTTGTGGTTTGTTTTGGAGCTGATGAGATGATTTAAATCTCTGACCGGTGCTCACCTGACGACTCTCTCCGGGGCCTCGCTGTCTCCCGATTAGCTGAAGCACCTACAGAGAACTTATGTGCCTGTTTGGTCTCAGGCTCTTTGACTGCCTTTGCAGTCTGATCCTGGACCTCAGCAGGGACTGGGTCTAAGTGTGCAGCTATGTCAGTAAGTGAGTCAGAAACTGAGTCTGACACAGACTCTGAGACCAGGTCTTTTGCCAGGTCAGGGGCCCAGAACACGCTGCCTCTTTTGCCCCCTTTGCTTTTACCCTCCATGGGGTCAGGCCCCGCAAGGCCTGAGCTAGCAGCCCCGGCCCCCTCCCTGGTTTCAGTGTCAGCCTGAGCTTTATTGAGCTTTAGCTTAGTGTCAGCGGGGGACTGGACAGTTTCATGCGTGCCCGTCCAGCATGGCCTGTGCTCGGTTAGTCGGCCCACGTTACCCCCCGGCCCCATCTCCGGCAACACACCATGAGGGATGCCGCCCCCTACAGGAGTTAGCAGAGAAGAGCAGAAGAGGCTTTTTAAAAGACAGACTCAAGATCAGTTCAGAGAGCAAAGAGAAGACAAGCAGAAAGTAATATTCAGTACATCAGCTCATCAAATACAGTAAAATGTCTTCATTTGACTGGGAGGGAAAAATGAAGACAAGATGGCCAACAAGTGACATCCGTGTGAGGAGGTGAGTCAGCTTCATTTAGGATTATGAGAGCATGCAGACGAGTGAAGTAGAATAGCTGATGAATGTTGATGTGCAGGCTTTGCACCGACCCTTTATGAAAAAACACTGCTCTTTAGTAACAACGCCAATGGATTTCATCACCTCCACTCAAAAGACGAAGAGACTGAATGCTGCAGCAGATCATAACCTAATTCACATGCAGCAGTGCAATTATTTTAAGATGTCACGGTTTTTCTAAAAATGAATATTAGTAGTAGTAGTAGTAGAACTTGCAGTATAGCAGCCCATCGCATTCTTCATAATTTAACAAAGCAGAAGTGCTTCCTGACATTAGCAGTACGTCCGCCTGCATGACTGCGCAGAGAAATACATTGGCTTCATTACTGAGTGTTTCATAAGGGAAACCAGAGCATGCGGCTCAGCACAAAGCTGGCCAGTGAATGAGTGACATCCAAAGGCTGAAAGGTATGTTAGTAAAAATGCAGAGAGACTTTAGGGAACACATGCAGCTATGACAGGTATCACAGCAGCTGGATTGGTCTGTTGTGCACAGTGAGTGTCGGGCCTGGGCTCCACTTTAATGTCTTCATTTATTGGTTTTCAGTTAAGTCATTAGAGATCATGTTTTTATATGTGTAAGGAGATTTTTTCTTTGATGAAGGACAACAGTGGAAAAATAAGTGGTTGATTTCAACCATATCGTCCATCCTTATATATAGTGTTGACAGATTTGACTGAAACCAAACAGCCCAGTCAGATTTCAGTCAGTCAGTCAGAGAGCTTTTTTATTTATAAAAACTTAATAATGTAAATCTAAAAACTTAATAACGTAGTATTTTCTAATAATATAACTTCATGAAAGAGCCATTCTGCATAATGAGCACTTTTATTTCGTATACCTAAAGTACATTTTGCTGGTAATACTTTTACTCATGTAACATTTTAAAATCAGGACTTATACTTGTGAAGGAATATTTTTAGACCATGTTATTTTTACTTTTACTTAAGTAAAGGATTGGAGTACTTCTTCCACTGCTGGCTTTTTCAAGCCTTTAATCTTAATCTTAATGAACTGAAATTATATTACATATTCTTGATTGTGAGTCTACTGAACTCAGTGCCCTTTCAGTCTCAATCAAAGTACAAGGCATTGGAATATATTAAGTTTTTTTTGTCAGGGGAAAACACCCAGGCAGTCCAAAATTATCTCACGCCGCCCAATTTTTATCCACCCAATGACATAAAAAGTAGGCAAATCTGGCAGCACTGTATGTGTGTCATGTGCAGTAAGAGTGTATTTTTAACTAATCTCAGACTTTATAAATAATTAATCATTAAAACTCAGTTAACCATCAAACAGAACAATACCATCGGCAGGTTAGCAGGTACGACAGAGGTTAAGGCAGAGGAGCTCAGTGGGGTGGGACAGGTGTGTGTGCTGGTACCTTCAGCACCATGTGGGGGTTGCCGACACGTCTTGTGCCCAGGACAGGTGAGGGAAATGGGGGGTGGTGACGTGTGACAGTGGGCTGGTTTGTAACAACTGCTGAGTTGGATCGCACTGACCCAAATTAGAGGAAGTCTACATGTCCTGACCCTGCCTCAGGCTGTGCAGGGAGGAGGAGGAGGAGGAGGAGGAGGGTGGGAGGTGGATGTTGGTGGACAGGGAGGTGGGTAGGTGGGGCACATAACGGTGCAGAATAACGGGACAGGGTGACAGAGTGGAACCATGGTGGAGAGAGTGTGGGAGTGTAGATGCAGATGATGTAAAGAAGTGAAGACAGCAGCGGTAACCTACAACATCATGTCAACATATGAAGGAAAATACCAGTTCTTCCACAGACATTTAGGCTCACTTTAAAGGAACATTCCACCAAATATTTATACTAATCAGTCTGTGGTGTTCAGTGCATTTCAGAAGTCAAGTTTTTGGGTGGTAATATAGACTAGAATTAATCGTTTTAAAAATTAGATTTTTCTATCTTTTAAAATCATTAAAAAATAACCATGTTTTGGCTGCAGTGCTCTCTGTATAATCTAGAATGTGATGAATCCTGATCACAGGTGCTTCAATATTTATTGTGTATATAATAGAAATATCCTGACACAATATATCCTAACATAACTGTCTGTCTGTTTTAATCCAATGAAGCTACAAAATATACATGAACAGCAAAATGAATCCAGAAATGCAAGCTACAACACCAACAGCTGCTTTACAGGCATTATTAAACTGATCTTTTTTACATATAAACAACAGGATAAAGTATCGTTCTCACTATCCTCTGACTGCAGTAGCTTCTCGTATTGAGGCACGGACCCTCAGTTTCACTCACCTATAGCAGCCTTCACCTCCACAGGCTCAGACTCCTGGGAGAACTGGCTGAGCCCTGCTGCGTTCACTGCCCTCACCCTGAACACGTATGTCTCTCCCGTCATCAGACCGTGGCAGATGAACCTGCAAATGAACCCGCGACACATTTCTATGAAACAGCTGGCCAATGAAACCCTGGGTTAAAAAGACAGAGGAGTCCTTTCACCTGGTGGCATTCACAGGTTTGTTGTTGCATGGCTCCCACACATTGCTGCCCACCACACTCCCCTCAATGTAGTATCCCACCAACTCTTTGGCCTCGCGGGACGCTTCCCAAGACACAACGACTGACGTGTCTGTGTTCCTGGTCGGGACAACTTTTCCCGGGGCAGATGGGATATCTGTGGACCAGAACATTTCATGTTTTTGGTTATTAACTGAGAGCGTAACATTATGATGCATGTGTGTTCATGTGTTTTCTGACCGAGCTTGTCGCCAACAGTGGTGGCCTCTGTTGGGTCCGATGGCTCGCCGACACCGGCGGAGTTGCAGCAGCGGACACGGAAGCTGTAGGATTTCCCCTCAGCGAGGTCGAACAGGGCGAAGCGAGGAGACTTGACCGGGATCTCTGTGTTCACCCTCTGCCAGCTGTCTGTGCCTGAGACACACTGACAAACAAGGACGCAAGGTCAGAAAAACACTGCAGTTAACATGGAAGAATATGTTGTTAAATAGCTTTAACTTACTTTTTCCACATAGTACATGACACCCTCAAGGCCTTTATCTCCAGGCGGCTTCCAGCTCAGCACCACATAGTTCTTGGTTGCTTCAGTCACCTGCAGCTCAAGAGGTCTGCCGGGAACGATGCCCTCTGATGGTCAAAAGATAAGAGATCAGGCCCCTGAACACATCATCCTCACTGCAGGATACTGGACAAATGTGACCTTTATGTCACCAGGTGTCGTGGACATGACTGATGTAAATCTTGGAGTTAAAGATTAGATCTCCTACCTGCAGGCTCCTCCTCTGTGACAATGATTTGTCCGGTCCAGGGAGCAGAGGTACCTGACAGCAAACAGATGATCACTGTGTGAAATCTGATGGAAATCTTTAAATTTCTACATTTTGCTAAGATATTCAACCA
The DNA here is from genome assembly GCF_039877785.1 of Chaetodon trifascialis. NCBI lineage: Eukaryota > Metazoa > Chordata > Actinopteri > Chaetodontiformes > Chaetodontidae > Chaetodon > Chaetodon trifascialis. Next base: position 17,730,510 of record NC_092073.1, read on the forward strand.
GAATTTCATCTTAGGTATTGGCAGTGGGAATGCCTTAAAAACATAACAGCTGCGTGTCTGATAAAGCTCTTTGAATATGGACAGCAGACTGGCAGGCTGTGTTTGAGCAGACATGCAGTGAAGTACCTCTCATGCGGGCGCGATCAGCCGGGTCCATGGCGGCCACCGGCTCAGAGACTCGGGACGGGCGGCTCATGCCGCTCTTGTTGACAGCACGCACACGGAAGGTGTAGGAGCGGCCCTCCACCAGGCCGGTGACGGGGAAACGGGCAAACTTCACCGGAGTGTCATTGCACTGGATCCAGTGGGTGGTTCCAACCTCACATCTGGACACATATTACAATATAAGTCTGACATACTGGGTTTTTATTCAGATATCTTGAATGATAAGAACTGCTCCTGGTATTTTCTCACATATCAGTCAAAGTGTACTGCAATACAACATATTGTCTCTGTTCCTCCTCTTTTTGTGGTATCTGACAAGTTTGATAGAAGTTTCCAAACCATAGCTGCTATGTGTACCAGGGAGGACGAATTCAGAACCTTTACTTAAGTACAAGTACTAACACAACACTGTAAAAATACTCTACTACAAGTAAAAATCATGGATTAAAAAAACGTACTTAATGCAAAATATGTAATAAGCAAAAATTACTTAAAGTATCAACATGACATGTAGAGGAGTAGAAGTAACTCTTTGAGGGTTTTTATCCAGATGGAGCTGCTGTGAGACAACTGATGGATTTTTTTTTTTTTTAGCAGCGTCAGAGTAATAACAGGCAGCAGCACACTGACTGACCTGTCCACAAAGTAGCCCAAGATGGAGTTACCACGATCGATAGCTGGCTGCTTCCAGGTGACAATAATGTAATCCTTATTGACATCCAGACAGCGCACATCCAGAGGGGCACCGGGGGCTCCTTCAATCTCAGCATCAGCATCTAACAAGAACCGTCACAACATTTTCATGGAAAATCTTCTACATGTGTCAATATGAGACGAGTTTTCAGAGGTTTCATCAATGCCCACAGGTGAACTTTAAAGTGGGCTGTGGCCTGTGCTGAACTGTGTAGCTGCAGGGCTCGATGCCAGGAATGTTTCTGGTCCTCAAGTTAAACACAAGCTGAGAGCGATCAGAGGCAGGAGGACAGAATTAGCAGAAGCCCACCCAGCAGTGAAAGGGGATGAGAGAGGTGACTCTTAAAGAATCACAAAGGTAAATCCAGGGCATCAACTGTAGTCAAGTCTACAACAGACCAGAGTTACATCATAGAGAAAGAGCATGCATTAATTTGCTACATGTAGCCTGTATTTTAACACCTATAGAGGCATCTTATCGACAAAATGATACTTTTCAAAGAGTCAAAGATTAAGAGGACCTGTCTGTGAGATGAGGAGGTAAAACAGGAGGAGATAACTGTACCCAGAGTGTGTTCGCTCACAAAGAGCAGTAAGGAAACTGGGCAGCCTATTGTTTCTCCTTGAAGCAGATATTTACAGAATCTATCTGCTCTCACAGCCAGGCTCATTCCATGGCTGAGCCCTCTGAGAATAGCCTGATGGCAGCCAGGATCATATAGCGTTTTGTTATGGAGACTGTACCTGGCCTTTTCTTTACTGGCCGAACAGCAGGGTCTATTTTCTAGCGTGTTCATACTCAACTTGTGTAGAAGCTGCAGCTTTAAAGGTCAGATTGTCTCTGAAGGCAGCAAAGATAAGCTACACTGACCGCTTTTTCCATGGTATTCAAACAGATGCCATGGAGTTGCCACTCAGCGGTGTCTCTATTAGAGATATCCTATTTAAAACCACTCACTCACATTCAAATGCTTTGACTATTAAATGTGGTATTGTCATCAGGTGCCAGAGGACACGCTGTTGTGACTTCGACCTTGATCTGATGACATACTCGACAAAAACAAAGATCAGGCTGCATTAAGCTGTTGTTGAGTGGGACTGCAGAGAAAATGACTGTGGGAAGGATATCTTAGATAGGTACCATACTATGGGTTTAAGGGTTGGAAGGCTTCTTTAAATATGCATGAAGCAAGATATGTACAGTGGTCTGCAGCATAGACACCTCTGAAGGAGTCCAGTTAGAGACACAATACGCTAAATTTCCAGGAAGGTGTTCCCACCTCTGACAAAGACATACGCTGAGTAGGTCTCATATCCAGATTTGGTGGTGACACGCAGGGTGTAGAGCCCCTCATCCTCTTTGTTGAGGTGTGTGAGCGTCAGTGTGGCTCTGTCTCCACTCCAGTGCATGTGGTACCATTTAGAGGGAGACAGCAGAACATCTGGAACACAACAGGACAAAGAGCAGCTCAGTCATATGTACTACTAACACATCAGTCTTTATAAAACAACATGCAAAAAGAACATTTTAGTTTAATAATACTACTCATTTCATATGTTTTAGATACCAAAACAGCACAGCACAATAATCCACAGTTTGGAGTCGTCTGCTTACCTCCTCTGTACCACTGGATCTCTGGCTGGTAGTGGTGCAGGGCAGGGTAAATGATGACCGTACACCCCAGACTCATGGTCTCACCCTCTCTTCCAAACGAGACACCAAACTTATCAACAATGTGAGTCTGGAAGGTGATGCCATACTCGGATACTGGGCCATCTGCAGATAAAGCATGAGACAGCTGAGTCGGAGCTTGGTATTACTGCGCAAACTGTTTCTGTACGCATAGCAGACAAGTGGAGGGACAACTGCATGCAAATCAAGTGGAAGAACAAGACACTGTGTACCACAATAACCATATCCACGGAGGAAAAACACAAAAGTGTGTAAAAATAAAGGGCAGCAAGCAAATATAGACTGAGAGTGACTCTGCAGCTTTAAATCCACAATACAGCATACAATAGAAATAAAAACAAACACAGTGTAAATTCACACTTACATCTGGGTGCTGGCAGGGACTCATCAATTTCACCTTTGAACCCTACGGAGAACAGCACGATTCATACATAAGAGTAGGTCTTTGGTATTACAGTAAATGAGAAAGTATTACTTCACACACTGATGGCACTGACTGTTGGTGATTTTCTTGTGTTTTTGAATAAGTATGTGATCATGAAAGTTGTTTTTGAGAGTTTGTCTGTGCATTGCACTGTGATGGTTTAACGATGTGGTGAAACCTACTCTTAACAACGATGGAGGCAAATGCAGACAGCTCTCCTTTGGAGTTCATGGCAGAGACACGATACTGTGCCGTGTCATCAAAATCACATCTGAAAGAGGAGAGCATCAGCTGATCAATGCCCATGATATGCACATTCTATCTCTTAAGGATTCACGTGTACAGTGCCCTCCCCCCACCTCAACCTCAGCCCTCCCAAGCATGTAAATAATACCAACTATGAGCCCACGACTGCAAAGCGTTCCACAGCTCCTGGCCAGGAATACTCTGGCAATAAATAGACACCATTGGTGATGTCATCTGCACCAGGTGGCGTTGGTCTCTGTGCTGTACATACACCAGCAGTCTAATATATAAACTACAGCCCATGTATTCTATAGGATGTGATAAAGATCATTTGTTCCTCCTTTGCTGAGCTAAGTGGGATGCTACAATGTTCCACAATGTTTCCTCTGGATCTACAAAATCAACTGTTCTGGATATTACACTATGGCAAAAGATAACTTCTTGGGAAGACTTTATTTTGAGAACCGTGGATGGGAGGCGCTACACCTACCTGTTAATCTCCAGTGAGTGCACGCTGTATCTGCTCTCAAGTTTATACTTGCCAGGGTTGGCAAGAGGGTCAATGGCCACATTGTTTTTGTACCTTGTCGTGCGAGGCAGAAAACATCAAAGAGGACAGAACAAAGGAAACAGAAAGAATTTAAAGAGGATGAAACAGAATCAAGAGGAAACTAATAAGATGTGAAAGCTGGGTGGAGGACTTCGAGGGGACAGAAAGGACAGACCTGAGGTTCTGCTACAGGTGATGTATGCGACCTACCAAACGACTCGAGGGTCGGGCCAGCCACTGACGGTGCAATGCAGCCGCACACACTGCTTCTCCCACACAGTGTGGGAGCGTGGTTTAATCACAAACTCCGGGGGATGCATCAGGCTGTCTTCGTTCATGCGCTTAAAGTGCTCCTCGTGTTCATGGATCTACAAACAGAACCGTACTTAAGCACTGGATCACTCAGGGCAGTTGTACCTTTGCTAAGTATGAAGTGTTACACCGTACAAAATTTCACCAGGAAATCACAATGCATGGTTGAAGCAAAAACAAAGCTTTTACATAGACAAACTGAGCAAGATCCCAACTTAATTTCCTTTGTTTCAAACATGCAAGATGAATGCACTTGTGTTATGAGCGTGTGTTGTTCATGAGGTCCTATGAATAGCTGCGGGTGTTGAGGTCCTGTCTAGTTGTGCATCCGTTAAGCACATATCATGACAACACCATGGGGACACTGCTTCCCTCTGTCTCAAGGAACACGATCTCCTGAGGAATTTACCACCCAGTAGTAAGACTCGCTGGCAGAGTGGAGACAGATAAATACAGTGAGGGGGGGGTCACTGTGGCTTTTATGATGCTGAATGAATGGCTGGGTACTACTTCACATAATCACCCAGAGACATAAATAACTCTCTTGTGCAAGAAGTAGTAGTGACCAAGTAGTAGTAGTAGCCACAAGCACTTAGTGTTCCTTAGCAGTACTGCAATTAATTATGCTCAGTTATGCAACTATTCAAATGACATAACTGTTGTCAATAACCTAATGTTAAGGTTTAAATGTTTAAATGTTTCTTGACTGTGATGTCACAAGTAACAAAAGCTACTCTGTGATGACATGAAAGAGTAACAAGATGTTGCGATTCCTGCGATTCCAGGTCCAAAACTAGTATACTTTCGCGTATTACAAGTAGAATTTAAGTATAGAAAAACAATTGCAAGTACACTTTTACTTTTTGCATAATTAATTAATTTAAAAATAAGTGTGGCTTTTAAAAAGTGTACCTCTAAATAGTTGACATGGTATTACAAAGTACTTATTAAAAGTGTATTTTTAACTGTACTTAAGTGTACTTTTAAAAAATGTAAAAAATTACAAATATCCTCAAGAGTAGTAGCATGCACTTATGAAAAGTATAATTAAAAGGTATAATTTCAGTATTTTATTTTATCACCTATGATGTCATGTAACAGAATGTCTACTGTGATGTCACAGGTAAGAGAAGCCAATCAGTGACATCATGACGGAGACTTCCTGCTGTGACATCGTCGGTGATGTCATGAGGCATCAGAACAAACACTGAGGTCTAAACTGGGCACTGATAGGACGGTGTCCCATGGAGAAGTCCCCCACTGACCCTTTTGTTCAGAGAGATGCGTTCGGCCGACTCGCGCATGGCCTCCTTCCTGGAGAACTGCTCTGACCTCTCCATCTCCAGGCCACTGGTGAACAAATCCCTGCGAGCCATGTATGCAGCAGTTTCCCTCACCCTGGCTTCCTCTGTATCCGAAAATCCTGAAGCAAACTCTTGACTAGGAGTTCGTAGAGCAGAGCCAGGGATGGATGTGGGGAGCAAGGCATATCAACAAAACTGAAATAACTTTGCAAAACATTCTTGGAGCTCCAGATTTATGTGGTGAAAAGTTCATTACCTGCCCCTGAAGATAGGCACTACATAGCCGATGATTTGGTTCTCTCTATCCACAGCCAAGTAAGTTGGCTTGGCTCTCTTTGGTACAGGGCTCAGTCTGCTCGTCTCCAGCCCAGAGTGTGAAGACACTTTCAGTCTGGGACATATAGAATACCGTCAGCCCGACTCTCAGCCAGACAGCACAACTAATAACACAACATCAACATGTGGGGGAAAAGCCAAGGTGAGGGTAGGTGGTTCAGTGGGAAAGTAGTGTTGATGGTTTAGTTTTGAATAATTTGCATTTTTACCACTTTTTTTAAAGGCGTATTTCCAAATATTCAATCATTAAGAGACCAAAGAGACACTTTTGCTGCAATCTAGTATGACGGTAACACATACCAGAGCCACAAAGCTTGAGTACACTTGATATTATGGCCCAAACTCAACTCACATAACGCTTCTTATGAATCCTTATAAACATACAGCAATCTACAGTCACTCTGCATTTATATCTCTCTGTGTGCTTTCCAAAATACATTACATAAAGGGATGACAAGTTTGATTTTTGGTCAGGTGCCACAGAGTTTATCTGCGGCAACACTATCTACAGCAGTGAGAGTGTGGGGGTGGGATCTCACAGTATGAGATAACCAGAAGGGCAAGAAGGGTGACGAGGCGACTGCCCTCATTTTTCCTGTATCTATCTGGGTCACTGTCCTTTTAGCTCTGACCATTTACATTCTCTTGACTTTCCAGGATCAGGGCAGCAACAACTCCCGTTAAAAGTGGATTATAACATGAGGAGCGTCGGTTTCATTACTTAAGTCCAGCAAACGTTATCTCATGTAACAAAAGTCCATGTTCATGTCTGCATTCGCATCTTTGAAATAACGACACAACTGCGACCACCCTGACTGTTAAATCAGCATCATATCATAATTCTCCGCACAGATTCAGGAGCTGGTGGGCTGCCCAGCAGTGAGTGTGAAGGCAAAGATCAGATGCTGTGAGTAAAACCTAAGCCCTCTGACCTGTTCACACCCTCAGGGCCAGCGCATTTAAAGATTTGCCAGCCACTGTAAAGGATAGGATCCCCATTCACTGGCTGTTTTGTTATTCCTCCTGACAAATGGTGGAAAATCTCCAGTTTGGAGAATCAGCTATGAAACCAAAGTTAGCACAACCATCAGGTTTGTTTTTCTTATGCTGATCAATGCTTTCAGCAGGGACTGCACCAAGCTGGGCGACAGAAACGGCCACTCATGAACAACGACTCCCCTCATGTCTGTTGGAAATAAAGGGAAGCTATGAAATTCCCAAGACTTAATAATTAATGCAAACACTATCAGGTTTTAAAGACATTAAAATCACAGCACAGGGGTTCAGATTTCAAGTGGACACAACTGACAAACTGTCACTCTTCACTTTCCCTCCAGCATGGTATGCACAGGTCAAGAATCTATTTTGGTCTGTGCCATATACCATAACTCCGCCATTACATAAGAGTGCATTTCCTTACAGCTTATCTAACAAAGGGTTTTCAAAATAGTCATTGTAGTTATTTAGGAAAAGGTGTGTTAAAGGTAACGTTTGTCAGCATGCAGAAAAGCAAACAGGGCATCTCTGAGCCTGCATGCAGAGAGCTTCATGCAGGATTCAGCTGTTTTCAGCCAGAATAAAGAGCGACCGTCCTCAGGTGTGTGTGAGGGTCCATCAAAGTGAAAGAGCGGAGGGGAAGGATGGTTAGCAGGAGAGATAATCCCAAAGCTGTGGCAGGGAAGGGATCCAGCAAGGGCAATGGAGGTGAACTTAATCAGCTGGGTGACGTTGTTAAGGGGAGCAGTCGGGGTTTCCTGTGACAAAGATTGATGAAGGTATGATCCTCTTCCTCCTCCTTACCCCCTGCTCCTGCTGGTAGAGGAGGTGCTGCTGCCAGCGTATCTGCTGCTGGACTGGTACTGGCTCAGCTTAGACTCTGTCTCCTTGCTGCGGTAGCCACGGTCATAGTGGCGATGGTGCTTCTGGTAGAACGGTATAGATCCAGACATGCTGCAGGCCGCTCCTGGTACCAGCCCTGAGTTTCTTGCTGCCTATATGTTTGTCTGTGTGGTTAGTTGGTGTTCAAGAGCAGGTGGAGTAACTATTATGATATACTGTAGGTTCATTGTGACTGAATTTGGAACGTCGAAATCAGTAATTGTCTGCATTGACAAGCTGGCCATGCTTTCATTTACTTCAACATGTTCTATATAGATGAACATGGATAGTTATTGTAGCTCTAAAGATGGAAAAAAAAAACAACAACTCTAGTTAAACAAAAATAATACATTGGAGAAATTATGTATATATAAAAATATTCTTGCCAAAAACTGCGTAATATTTCCTTGATCAAAAAAGAAACCCACAGGGAAAAGTCTTTTAAACATCATGAAAATCTGCAAATTCAAACCTGCAATATCAGCTGACGAGACATCATATAAGATTCAGGCAATCAGGCATTTTCTCAGCATGCTAAAACAGACATGTGCAAGAGCTACAACCTGGTTTATCACATCTCATCCCAGCAGCTGCCACTTACCCTGGACAAAAAGCCTCAAACTCCAAGCTTCAATGGAAAACTGTGGTCCAACTCCACACTTAAAGTTTGATATCCCGGCAAACCTACAGGCAGGTGAGTACAGGGCTGCAGTCTACACAACAAAAATAATATTGGCCCTTGCCGGAGTGTCCAAGCCGCAGTCACAACCTTTTATGGTGAGGGTGGAGATAAATATAGCTGAGAGCAGAGAGTGGGGGGCAAGTCAACTCCCAGAGTGCAACACATTTATGGGTGCAGGTCTATGCTGATGAGCATTACTGACTGATATGAAGGTAAACACAGGATTACTGTTGTAGATTTGTCCAAACATTAGCAATATTATTTGATCTTTTACTATGAATTCTTGCCTCCTTTATCCATCGTAAACATGTATAACATTTGTAAAATATAAGCATCGGCACATATGAGTGAACATATGCATTTTTTTTTCTTTCTTTTTCTACTTTTGCTTGTTTGCTAGTTATTTTGTTACTTAACAGAAGTAAAGAAATAAGTTTACCTCTTACTAATATGACAAAGTCAACATACTTTAAATGAATGTCACAGTACAAAAGCACCTCACACTCAACTTTTCCTGATTCTCAGCGATGCCCAAAGTTGTGAAGCAGCTGGCTTAATTTTACAATCTTGATTCAATATCTGTTATTCTTCTAGTGTTTTAAGTCCATTACACAACCGTGATGGTCTTGTTGGCTTTTAGCCGACAGTATGGCATCACTGTTAATCTCTATCAGCTTTTGTCTTGACTTTTTACTGCAGCAGTCTCAGCTGTGACTGTTGCTAACTTTAGCTATGCTATTGTTACTTGCTTCACATACAACAAATACCAGTTACCGTCTCTTTGTCACTCTCTCCTTCGGTCTCACTCTCATTTCTGGAAGTAAACAAATGTCCCCTCTCGTCCCCTCTGCTCATAAACAGCTACTAAAAGCAATACTCAAATAAATCAAAGGCAGATAAAAATACACTACTGAAGCCAATATGATTCCTAATTATTAGTTTCCAAAATAAAGGACTTTCCTGTTTAAATAAAGATTTTTTGAGGCCATTTGGCAGGCCGATATTAATTTATTGGCCACAGATGCTTGGATGTTGTTCTGGAAATTGACTGCAACACAAACACTTAGTAAGTTTCCATGGCAAACATCATGTCAATGAACACCTCCAAGGCCACTGTGTTGATCATTCGTCCTTTTTGGCCCTCACCCACCACCGTCCCACATGACACAATAGTCAGCATGGCAACATACCTGAAATGTTATGGCAGCAATCTGACGTGTAAACCCATTAAAAGAGATCAACACTGAGGAGAACAATATGAGACATTAAGCAGGGTCACATCACTACACGCTGTCGAATGAATATGGGATATATTTTGCAAGTACAGTAGGATATGTCACAAGCCACCCAATAATTTGCCAACATGACTGGTTTGAACCACTACGATTAACTGAGAGACATGACAGATAACGAATCACAGGAAAGCAGCAGTGACTTGAACAGCCTGTCCAGCTGACTCTCAAGCCTTTAATGCTGTAATTAACGTGCATTTTAACTATATTTACTGAACCATTCAACATGTGGGAAATACACTTATTTGCGTAAATGAGAAGTTAGATGAAAAGAAGACTGATGTGAAACTCGTGTCTGTATGGAAGCTATGATGCTACAGCTAGTAGCTGTTATCTTAGATTAGCATAACAACCAAGAACAGGGAAACAGCTAGTTCGGCTCTCTCCAAAAATTGCAAAATGCACCAACCTACACCAGTAAAACTATTAATGAATGTTGAATTAATTCGACAGATAGTAGCTGTATATCTTGCCTTAACATAAAGAGTGGAGACAAAGAGAAAGAGCTGGCCTGCCTCTGTCCACAAGTAATAATATCTGCGTAACAGCACTGCTAATGTTAACTTCAAATCATGTTGCTGAGACTGTAACAAGCAAATGACTCTTAAAAACCATTAATGTCCTAGCTGCAGTATAATTCAAAGTTAGAGATATCTGGATGTGGTGAAATGTCATGTTAATTAATAGTTTTACTAGCCTTTAAGGTGAGGTGAAGCTAAATGAGCTTTTGGTTGTTATGCTAAACTAAGCTAACAGCTGCGAGCTATAGCTTCATTTTTACTGTACAGACATGACAGTGATATCAGTCCTCCTCCAAATAATTATTTATTTTAGTCACCTAAAAATAGCTCTTAGGTTAATACAACCATAAGTCAAAGTGACACATTGTACATATTTGTATGATAAAATCTGTGTATTAATACCATCTAAAGGTAGCCTCCAGGATTAGTGAATATCAATGAATGCCAAAGAATAGCATGCACTCTCTCTGTAGCTTATATCACAAACAACTTGGGCTTTACTCTAATTTGACTATAAGCCCCAGTTACCAAACAGTTGTCACTCAGCTCATATACAGGGCTCTTTTCCTTGTGCATATCTTACCAGGAAAGTGCCAAGATAGTAACCTAATGACTTCATCCCATTGTACTCTATGGTATTTACATGTCACGTGTCACATAAATCAATTTTAACGAGAGTGCTTAACCGTTGTCACCAGTAAATTTCTCCACCTTATAACAAGGATGGTGAAACCTACGCTCAGTTATTGATTTAACAGAAAGAATATCTCTGTATAATCAAATGTATTTCAATGCAATCACCCTGCAGCTGTAAGGCCTACATTTTGTAGACACTTTGTCAGAAAGGCGTTGCTTCAGCTCTGGTGCATTTAAGGCCATAGATATTGCAGGTGTGCATCATATTCAATAATGCTGGTAATATTTTGTCCATTTCTCAATGTACATACACCAGCAGTTTGATTGTCCAAGTGAAGACGGTTGTGATGAATGATATTTGTGTTAGCAGCATGTCACTGTGTTCAGCTGTCCAGGAAATTCCAACTGTATGGACGTCTCATGGGACTTATTAGGACTATTTTTATGTTGTGCTTTGTATGGCTCCCACACAGTAAAGCTGTGTAAATGTTAAACTTAACAGTTCTAACATGAGCAAATTAAATGAGCTCCCACACAGGATTGGGTAACATACTGTCTATTTATGACCTCAATTAACAGTCTACAACGCCACTAAGCAATATAAGGGTTTTCCATGACGCTAGCACACTCTAGTGGATGAAGGTGACGCTACAATACATGCTACAACTAAGTCATTTTGTATATTTAAGTTAGCAGGACCTTCCATGAATATATACAAAGAGATCAACCAAAGAAGATTAAGAAGAAATTTTTTGCTTATACTTTACAAGTGAAATCAATTAGACCTGGACATGAAATGGTTAATGCCTACATATATGAAAGCTGTTGCAGCTGGTAGACCACCACTAATTTTCTTTGAAAGTTTAAAGAAAAGTGGGTTTAACCAATCACACAGTTTTAGCTTTCTCAATCCAACTATAGTAAGTCAGTCATATTACGTTTTGCTTGACAGTGATGTTAGATCATTACACAAAGTGACGTAACAACATACTGAGCTCACAGAGGTAAAAACTCATGTTTGCCTTTCTTTAACAACATTTTAAGACGATAGAGCTCTAGACTGGTGGTCTGTTTGGTTACAACATACAGTAACTGTGAGTGACTCATGGCACATGTTCAACCATTGTGTTATCAATTTTGACTGTGATATGACAGCTGGACCAAAAGGACAGATGTGGCTTGTTTTAACCTGTGAGTCAACAGTTGCACATTCTGTTATCCCTGCAGTGGTAAGCCTCCCTTTGCAGCAATGACCGGGGTACCAACTGTTGTCTGACCCACACTGGGTAGTCACTATCTATAATTATCCATCCTATCAACATTTTTCCCTTTATTGTTTTCGTTTTTGTATATGAGCTTCCCTTTACTTGTCCGTTCCTCCACTTATTTTAACAAGGACTAAGTCCAATTGGGGTTAAAAGTCCCACCCAAGAAGGCAGTATAAAAACATTTTCACAGCAATAAATAAAATACAAATAACACAAACAGGCTAAGGTGATTGGTACATGCTAAAAAAGAGCAAAACTAACACCCAGGTGAGATGCATATGAAGCAATTTGAGTCATCAGAATAAGCAATAAACTATTTTCCCTGACAAACAGCATCAACTCAGATTGCTTTTATTTGCATCTGATTTGCAGAATGAATGCAATAGCAAAAGCATTTGATATTAAATAATAATTTTCTCAGATGTTTTCCTTATTGGTGGCAACGCCCATTTTTTCCCACGGTGATAATTTATGCTTTACCTCGCCGTAATGCACAATGTAAGGGATGCATTCTTCCTTCCCTTAAAAGGGCATATCCAGGAACGTCTACGCAGGCAAGGGAGCGTTTGTGGAAGTTACATTTAATCCACCGGGGGTGTGAAGGTACATTGTGTATTTTATTACTTCAAATGATAATAACTAGGATCTGTTTTCGAATAGAATTTAGTAAATTATAAACTTCGGTGTAGTATTCATATCTAATTAATGCATGTATTTTTTTCAGGCGTGTAACAACGGTTTCAAACTCAATGACACCCCTATTTTCCTCAGTTGGTTTGTTCTGACCGTTCTGTGCGGAACCCAACATTATTATCAGGAAGTGAAGGGCGGTGGTTGAGAAAAAGAGCAGCACCGGGCTAGCTTGCAAGTATCGGGTCGTTGACAGGTAAGCCTGAGTTTCACCTCTATTATTCTGTCTACCACAGTTAGCTACATTATAAATACTTTCTTATGAGGATACAATACAACTTATGTCTTAGGAAGCGGTTATAGTGCCATTTTGAGTTTTCGGTTGATGATCGCTTTGAAAACACGGCTAACTGTTAGCTGCGCGGCTAATGGTTCGACAGCTAACGTAATGATACTGTGATAAATCGACGGCTTATTAGCGGGGGCATTTTAGACTTGCAAAGTTAATTGTTATCTTATCGAATTGAAAATCCACCCGTGAGTCTGGGTAACTTAAGCGGCTGCTCGGTGTTTGCAGTGGGCTTACATCCACAGCCGTAGGCACACTTTTTATTTTATATGACTCAAGCTAGGCCGCGGATCATTAAAACTGTACGTACTTAACAGTCTCCTAGGAGTTCAAAAATAGTACTAAAATCAGGTCGTTAGACAAATAAACATAGGAATAAGTTGAATATTTTAGATGTTAACTGTTGGCTTGCACGGTTTGCAAAGTGCGCAACACAAGCAAACGCAAATGTCACAATAACGTCAGATTATTTTCTTACTAGGATCCCTTCTCTGCATATTTTGACTGTACTGTACGATCACATTTATAGTGTTTCTTTTAAACCTGGAACAGTAAATCTTTGTCTAAAAATTTCAATAATAAACTAATTATTTGCTGTTGTCGGTGTCTTTGATATGAGAATTTGCAGCTTTTCGTTGTAAAGTTGCCTACAGTCTTTCAGAACTTGTGATTGGCCGTTTATGCAACAAATGGTTGAATATTAAAATTATGGGCAGTTCAGTTCATAAGTAAAACAGTTATTGGTTGCAGCCCTAACTCAGATTATTAATATTCCACTATATCACTGTACTTGTCGGCCAGTCTGGTTGAATCCATTTTCCATCAACACCCAGTGGGAAAGTCACGAGTTATCTGTCAACACAAAGATGTGAATGTAGGATGGTTTAAATCTCCATTCGAGACATTGCCTGATAAGGGCATCTGTCCTCACATCAGTAGTTTTCCTGCCCTTAGTGTAGGCAGTGAGCTGATCAACCTAGAAAGATGAGGAACATTTCCATTTATAGCTCAGTGAGGACACCACACTGGGGAAATCGCTGCCAGAGGATTTAAATACTCTGCCACTGAGTTCTGGGCACGAATGGCAAAATCGTATTTGGACTAATGACACAATCTATTTGACCTTTGATCAGACTGTCTCCCTGTCTATAAGGGGTCATTCATCTTGTCAAGCCTTTACTTTCTCATTTTCTTCTACTGTCCCTACTGTTGTTCTATATCATTGTAGGTAAGGAAGGGCTGTCTTAACATTAAACACACTGCTCGTATGAAGGGAAGGATGCAAATATACAGTCAGTCACTCAAACTGAACCGTTGTAAGAACAGTGTTGTACTTTAAGGAGTATTTACCTTTTCTAACAGCGTGTGTATATTTTGGTCTGTTTCCGCAGGTATAAAACAGTAAAAATGTCGAGCAAAAGGGCTAAGGGAAAGACCACGAAGAAGCGCCCTCAGCGCGCCACTTCCAATGTCTTCGCCATGTTTGACCAGTCTCAGATTCAGGAGTTCAAGGAGGCCTTCAACATGATTGACCAGAACCGTGATGGGTTTGTGGACAAAGAGGACCTTCACGACATGCTCGCTTCACTGGGTGAGTCAGAGTCTCTGAGGATGAGCTGATCCTACATGTCACGAAGAGGCTGTAAACAGTTCTGCGATTTAATCATGTGGGTGTGTGCCTATGCTGTTTGCTGTCTGAAAACTAGTTCTACAAGTAAACATATCTAACTTTTAATGTCACTCATACTTAAAACAACTTGTGCAGTCGAACTCTTCAGATGAATTTAAAGTGTACTGTACCTGTGTCTTCATACAGGAAAAAATCCAACTGATGAGTACCTGGAGGCCATGATGATGGAGGCTCCTGGACCCATTAACTTCACCATGTTCCTCACCATGTTTGGGGAGAAGCTCAATGGCACAGACCCTGAGGATGTGATCAGAAATGCATTTGCTTGCTTCGATGAGGAGGGGACAGGTAAATTCTGAATTTCTTTCAAATAATGGACATAAAAAAATCCCAGTTTGCTCTAATAATAGCACAGCTAGTCATTTCCTTTCAGCTGTGAAACCTTTACCAATGTAAAGATGACCTCAATAAGATCATTTTATTCTTTTTTAATTGAACAGATTGATTGAAATTGCAGCTGTGTTTCGAAGCTGTTTCAGATAAAGTTGCCTTGCCTAAAATGGTAATTGTATCATTGCGAGTGAGGAATTTCTTCAGGAGATTCTGATGTTGATTCAGGCCGTCTTAGCCTTCTTATCTGATTCGACTGTCTTTCCCCTCAGGATTCATCCAGGAAGATTACCTCAGAGAGCTGCTCACAACAATGGGCGACCGGTTTACAGACGAGGAGGTGGACGAGCTCTTTAGGGAGGCCCCCATTGACAAGAAAAACAACTTCAACTATGTGGAGTTCACACGCATCCTAAAGCACGGTGCCAAGGATAAGGACGATTAAAGAGCCATGCCAGCAAACTCCTCTCCACCCTCTTCGCCTCTCCTGTCAGCTCGATCTCCGTGCTGCATGTCTCAACCCTCCAGTATAAACCCCATTTTAAACAAACCAAAGCAATAACTATCCACTCTTATTTGTTGTGAACTTCCAGTGTTGCCATATGCGCACATCTCTTAATAAGAAGAAAAGTCTCCAGTAGGTTGTCAGATGTTTTTCAGTCATGTAAAGATGTGAAGTGGCAGCACCTTGGAAGCTCTAAGGGATAAATCTTTGCAATCCATGAGATCGGGTTTAGCTGAATTTTTACATTTTATAATATAAACTTTTTGAATAAAGCCCTCTATCAAGTTGTACTCTGCTGACTGTTTCCCGTCTATAAATGACAACTGAAATAAGTGTTGCATTATTCTGTCTTTTGTTCCCCCTGTGCAATAACTAAAATGCTTATGGACCATTTGTCCCTCCTCAGTCAAGTCTTGACTAGTCTGCTCTCCCTTCTCACCAAATTCAGTTAACGTGCACAGACTCGCACCAGCTGAATTCTTCTTGGAAAAAGCATTAATATGAGCACAAACAGGGAAACTGCCCAAGCACCATACACACCTGAATATAAAAAATCTTACCTAACAGACCTGTGAGGACACTTGAGTTACCAAACAAGCCTGATAATCCATCCCATGACTGAATCAGGTTCCATCGTATTTAGCAGCAGGCGCAGTGGTGGAAAGGAAGTACATTCACTAAAGTGTTGTACTTAAGTATATCCTATGTGTGTTATGTTACACTCCCCTAGATTTCAGAGGGAAACATTGTACTTTTTACATTTATGTTACTGTTAGGATTTACTTTGGTTTTACATACAAAACATCATTCATTGGTATAGATTTAAGTCCCCTCATACCCACACAGGTAATTTCAGTTATGTTGCTGATTAGATCAACTCAGATTGGAGTAGAGGGCAGTCCTTGAAGTCCAGAAAGATATTTTTTATATTGTTGCATACAATTATTGTGAGTATTAAAATATTTAAGATACACAATTTGGAGCTTGAGGGCTCCATAATTTAACACTTTGAATGTGGTTGTTTGCATAGTTAGTTCTTTTACTTTTGATACTTGAAAGTACATTTTGCTGGTAATACATAGGCATTGTTACTTTTAGGATCTGAGTACTTCCACTATGGACCAGGATGCTTCTCAACTTTTAAAGTGCTGTTTGAGTGCACCCTGTTAATGGTGGCCTGTGGTGGACAAGAATTACAGCACAGTCAAATTGCAGTCTAAACGACGATGATAAGGGGAAGGGGTTTTGTAGGGGTCTTTAGTTGGAGTGAGGGACACATTTGTACATTGGAATTTGACTTACTGGTTATATCGCCCCCTAGTGTATGAATATTGTATGAACGTTTGAAACTGCGTCATGCTGCCTCCATGTGCTGTCTGATAAGACACCACCTGAAGTTCCTCGGAGTTGAGAGCTAACTAAAAAATACTCGGTATGGTGATGTGGAGGTCGTATGAACATTTCTGTGATATCCTAATTTATCAGAATGGAAAATTTGAGTAGTGAAGTTCACGGTAGGGGTTTAGGTGACGATAATGGTAACGTTGCGTGTTTTAGAGCTAAAGTTAATAAGAATTAGACAACACCTCCCTGTAGTATAGGTCAGCTCTTTCGTTTACTCCTGTGCAAGCATTGCGTTGATTATCTAGCAATATTTCTGTTGCACGATCAATTTTATTTCCCATCAAAAAATCGAAAAGGTTGAGAAATCGTTCTTCAACTTCAGAAACACAGACTTACGAGGTGCATTGAAAGCCTCGCGAGCCTTACGGAGTCACGTTTGGACGCCTCATCGTCCGGTTCCGCCACCGTTTGCTGTTGTCGGAAAGTTCGGGTATGATTTTTGTCGGGTTCATCTTCTCATTTGCTATTTATTTATCACTGTGAGTCAAAGCGTTAGTCTTAAAAAAACAAAAACAAACAAACAAAAAACGCTAGTCAGAGCAGTACGACACTTGTAGGCTAGCCATGAAGCTAGCAGCTAAGTAGCTAACGTTAGCTAACAGCACGCTCAAGGTTGGTTAGTTAACATCAGAGGGGAGGGTCTGAGTCCTCCCACTACCCGTAGTTATGTATTTCGGTTTGGTTACATATTGTGAATCAATGCGTCGTCCTCGAACAAGTCCTTAGAGATCTTTTAATTTTTATTGTTGTTTATTAGTTTTTCTTCTTGCTGTTTCAGCTGGGCATGACCTGTCCTGTTCCAGAGTCATGGCTCTGAAGCTGATCCAGAGATTTCCGCAGCTCTGGCAGTTCGGGATTCAACGTTACCCTCCTGTTGGACCCGTTTGCCCCACCAGGCTCCTGAGTACCAGTAGTGCGGGTCAGCAGGTATGTGTACCTTGCCTGTGTACCTCAGCTGGCGGCTGCATCCGGAGCCGGGACTGCAGGAGGTTCCAGCCTGACTGCGAGAGAAGGACCCTGACCACCACCATCATCAGGGAGCCGTGCTTCGTCGCCAGCAGCTCTGTCGGACTCCACAGAGATTCGGGACCTCGGTTCCGTCTGACCCAGCTGCACCGACCCACGGCTGCAGAGGAACAGGTTTTCCAGCAGCGTCTGAAGAGCTGCTCCTCATCCCGGCAGGTGTTCGCACTGCTACGCTCAGTGGGGATTATGTGTGACACCATGGCTGCAGCAGCGCTTCACCGTGTGGCCGACCTGGAGCAGGTGGGTAACTCTCTGAGGGATCCCACAGTGCTGGAGAAGGACACCATCATTGCTCTGTGCTTCCAGCTGGAGCAGGAGTCTAAGCGGCTGACAGATGCTGGGCTGGTATCAGCTCTCCTGGCTTGCACACGCCTCTTTTTGGATCCGTGGAGCACGCTGATGGTTCGGCTGGTGTCTGAGAGCCAGGAGAGGTTAGACAGAGGGCAGATGACTGTGGGCCAGCTGTGCACACTGGGCCAAGCGATGCTGGCTATAGATGGTCCTGAGTGTGTGATGCTGGAACAGGTGATGGAGCAAATCCAGAAGCAGAAGCCTGCCCAGTGGAGCCTAGTAGATCTCATTGCTGTTTATAGATTACTGCAAGGTGGTGTGGTACAAGATAGAAAATACCAGGACCTGTTGAATGCCATGCACACCCACGCTGTGACTGTTACCACCCGCATGGATCCTGCAGCCGTCAGCGGGGTGCTCGGTGCTCTGGTGATCCTGCATCAGACGCAGGCCATGCCTCTTGTGATCAGCCTGTGTAAGCAGGCCGTGCGGCATGTACGTCTCTTCACTGATGACGAGCTCACCGTTGTGCTTGGGGCCCTTATGCACTTTGGCCACAGCGATCATTACTTTGTGGAGGCGATGGAGAGGTATGTGCCCACAATGGCCTTCACCTCCCATCCAGAGACGGTCACCAAGGTGATTCAGTTCTTTGGCCGCAGGAACATCCTGTCCCCGCCCGTGTGTGACGCTATCGCAGAGAGCTTCGTGTACCGAGCAGACGACTACAACACCAGCCAGGTAGCCAGGCAGATCATGGCTCTGGGTAAGCTCGGGTACCTTCCGCCCAACGCCAGCCAGCTGTTCAGGAAAGTTGAGGCCATCCTGCACTCACGCTTTACACACTTCCAGCCTCGAACGATGCTCTCTCTGCTTCACTCCTGCACCCTGGTGGAGAGGTTCCCCGTTAACTTTGTCTCCAAAGTTTTCAGCAGTTACTTCCTCCAGCAACTGCAAGGTAAAGCATCCTGTCAGACACATGCAGTATCATCCTGATTGTCCAAACAACTGACAAAATAACTAATATAATCGACTGTGTTGCAGAGCAGGGCAAAGGGATGGACCAGATCACCCTGGCACAGCTGACCCAGCTCTACATGACTCTGAAGTTGGAGTGTCCTTTCTATCAGGTAAAATATGTGAAGGTTGAATATGTTAAAGATGAGGCCAGTCCAACAGGATTAGTACACAGTCAGAAACCTGAATACACACCCTCTTACTTAACATCATCAGCCTGAGAGGTTCAGTGAATTCCAGTCATCTATGTTAAAACCCGTACAGGCTGAGTGACTTTGCATTTCCTGTAGTGACTGTAGATAAAAACCTTCATATTTTTGATGAACTAACCTGTAAAATTTCACATGTGTGTGAATTGTCAACTTCAGGCATCAAATATGGTTAAAAATGTATTTGTTTTTATCTTGCCAAACAATATATTTCATGTTTTCCCATTCAAAGGACAATAGAAAGCAAAATGGATCTAATCAGATGAATGAATGCATGTGTGTGTCTTCAGGGTCCCAAACTCCTTTCCAAGTATCACATCAAGTCTTTCCTCATTCCCGGACGCTCCCTGGAGACGCCAGTGGACGTACAGCTGTACAACTCTGTGAAATCTGGACTGGAGAAATTTCTCGGGGGTCGTTCGTACTTTGGATCCAAAGTTCTGACGCCGTACTGCTACACACTCGGTAACATACGCACGAGAGCTGCCAATCTCCTGAATGCTTCCTGTCGACTGCCTACCAAAGGCTTAACATTTGTTTTTGCTCCTGTAGATGTGGAGATAAAGCTTGATGAGAAGGGATACGTGCTTCCTGCCAGTTACAATGATGAGGTGCACAAAAGGTAAATGGTTTTATGCATTATATGTATAAGGCTGAATGTTACGTTCATGTTTGAGAGCTGGATGGTCAAGAGGAGTGATGTAACAGGTCTGAACACACTGCTGTTTGCTGTGTGTTACAGGATAGCTCTCTGTATTGATGGACAGAAGAGGTTCACTTCAAACAAAAGACAGCTGCTCGGAAAAGAGGCCATCAAGCAGCGACATCTGAGGCTGCTGGGATATGAAGTTGTTCAGGTTAGACCCTCACTTTCATGTTTTTGAGAGTCAGCCAGATGTTAGGTCTGTCCATTTTGCTACATGGCTCATAAACTACAACCTTTGGGACTGTTTTGCCCATTTCTTTTTCTGTTAACCCGTCAGCTGTTTGTTTTTATTAAATGACCGAGTAATTATTTTTTCCTTCCAGATTCCTTTCTATGAATTTGAAAAACTGCAAAACAACAACAGCGTGGTGGAATATCTGCACAGGAAGATCTTCCCTCAGACTTACAGGCTGAGCTGGTGATGATGAAGATAATCTTCCTCATGCGGATGTGCCATCAGGGGTCTTTACTTTTGTCGATACTTTTCGGAAAGAAATCAATATTTATTTTTTTAAATCACAGTTGTTTCCAAATGCCTGTTATTGGCTATTATTTGCCTGCTTAACTTAACAATAAAGTGACTTTTGTACAAATGATGAATTTCGAATGACTTAAACGCATCACACAAAATTAAGAATCATTTGAAAAATAGATTTATTCTGTTCTTGGCAACTCAACGCTGCAGAAACTGTACAAAGTTAAGAGAGTCCCGATTACAACAATCATCTCAGATACGTATGACATTAGCTAACTCAGAATAATAATCAGAATTTAGAGTTCCCATCATTCATTGGACAGGGCTTTGATTTTCAAGGCTGCACTCTAGGGCTGGGAGTGTCAGTTGGATAAATATAAAAAAGGCTATGATACATAGAAAACCAGCGCCAGTGCTCTCATCGCTCCTTTATGTAGCAGGAATCTGAGGAAGGCCAAACTCGTCCACCAGAACGCCGTCCTGAAACAGAAGGAGAAGAGTGCTCATTAAAGACAGCTCTGTAAACTAATGAGAAAAGTCCTAAAAACTGTGAAGTACCCTGTTTGTTGACTGCTCTCCAGGCAGGCCCTCTGGGATGGAAGGAGCTGATGAAGCCTCATCCAGGTAGGAGCTGTCATTGTCCATCAGGAACTCGTCTCCCAGCGCATCCAGCTCTGTGGACACATGCATAATGAGGAATTAAAGGTGGTTTCCTGTATCAAAGTTAAATTTTATGTAAACCATATAATCCTGAAAAAAATCCAGTCGTTGGAGTATGTTAGTGACCTGCTTCCAAGTCGTCCTCATCGATTTCAGGGGTGCCATAGCTCCTGCTCATTGCCTCCTGGATTTCATTGGCGTCCTCCATCATGTCTTCCAGCTGATCTTGAAGATCCTGCACATTAAAAGAAAATATATCTCTTAACTGCTGACTAATCGCCAACATTAGATGACCCTCCTGTTGAAGTAAATCTGTAGCCAAGAAGCAAATACCTCAATCTTGTCGATCTTCACATTCTTGTATGCTTTCTTCATGTCTTTGAGGCCGGTTTTCATGGCGTCAACCTATAAGGAAAAAGCAAATGTTACCAGAAAGCCACACTTTCTTCAGGTATTATCACATCTGGCAGATCATTTTCTGTCTTACTGTAGTTTTAGTGTCTTTCAGGGACTGGATAGTGTAGTTGGCTTGTTCCATGTTGAACGACTGCTGCATGAGATTATCTCTCTGGCCCTCGTACCTGGAAGATATAATGGTGAAACACAGTTAGACTCACATAACTGCGAATGATGAGGAAAATGTTCAGAGGGTTTATTTGTCATGTTGTAATGATACAAACACTTTGGCTTTACTTACATTCTCTTCTGCTTCAGGACTCTCATAGCCTTTTGCTTGACCATGTTCTAATAAATGAGAAAAATGACGGAGAACACTTCAATGATACCAAATGATGATCGACATGAACAAGTAAACAGGACACAAGTGTATCATGATTAAGGCAGAATTACTAAACAACAACGGTGTGTCAGATTCACAGTTTTGTTTAAAATTCTTCACTTTAATTAAAATTTTGCCCGTTTTCGACTAGATTTTTAAAAAGATGTTTTTAAATGTTCGTTTGTGAACGCTCACTTGAAGCTCATACATGAACTGAATGGACTTCAGCTGTAAAGGACTTCGAGAGCGGAGCTCTTTTTTTGTTTTACTGCAGCATTGGACAGGAAGTCTCACCTTTGAGGGCCCGTCTCTCATCTTCTTCATCTGATCCTTGTATTTCACAAGTTCAGCATCTAGTCTGGCGATCTTCTTGTCAATGGACTCTGCCCGACCATCGACCTTAGATTAGAAAACAGAGAACAGGACATCAACTCTGATCATAACATATTGATCACAACAGTCGGATAATCTCTATAAGGCGAAAAGTGCAGGGAATGCCTTTCTCTTAGGTACACATACACAGTATCTTAAGTGAGGCTAATGATGAACCATTAAACATCCCATATCATCTGTTTTTTTTTCTCCACCCCAGGAAGCTAATAATAGCTCTGCCCAGACAAATAACCTGAATAACTGGTTGATGTCAGTCATTTTACTGAAAGCCTGGTATGGTTTCTGCTGCATGCAGATTAAATAACTCAAATTCCTCCTCAAAATGACATAATGCTGATTCATGACCTGAACAGACGGACCCATTGTTTTGTTTAAATACCTTGTTTATCGACTGACCCGATCAATACATTGTGTTAGGTAAAAATGCCCAATGGGTTAATCCTGTCTGCTATCAATAACGTCACAAATGATTAATACAGACTAATTGGCTCGTTTATTAAGACGACATGGTAGTTAAATATGACAGACTCTGACCTGTTTTCTGCTCATAAAAGTTAGCTAGCAGTTCGCTAGCTAACAGTTAGCTAACTGAGGCGAGAAGGGGGTCGGTCTTTGTTTACTCACAAGACAGCGTTGAAAAAGTTCCTTCAGGATTATACTTACACTTCCTATGCAGTCCGTGAGGTTCGGCGGAGGAGCTTTGGGCTTCGAACTGCCAAATATACGGTTCATTTTGGCGAAACCAGGGGTTTTAAAACTCGAGAAAGCTGCGTTAGTTCGCTGTCACGGTCCGCCGTCCATCTGAGGGAAACACCCGGAAGAGGGAATTTGAGGTGACGTCACTCAGTCACGTGATCACGACTCCCTCAGCCTCGCCCTCTTAAATGCTCAGATGTTCATTGTTAGGGTGGAGTCGATGGTTAAACGTCTTTAATGATTCATATATTTTATTTATGCCCATTATCACAGCTCTTTCTCCTTTGCTCGAGGTTATAAACTGCTTTCTCCTTTACAAAGTCATACAAACAGTCATACAGATGCAGAAAGACACTGTTTAATGCTGTTTTCTGTGTTACAGACAGTAACAGACAGTGGGGAATCTGTACATTTAACATTTATAGCAGTAAACCAACTATATCCGAACAGAAACCTATTTACATCTGGCAAAAGCTATAACATGCATGTGCTAACCTCACCACAACCATGACATCATGCTGCTAATGTAGTTTGACTGATTTTCTTTAATTTACATGGTGTTACCTCCAGACATCCTATTAAAG
The DNA here is from genome assembly GCF_039877785.1 of Chaetodon trifascialis. NCBI lineage: Eukaryota > Metazoa > Chordata > Actinopteri > Chaetodontiformes > Chaetodontidae > Chaetodon > Chaetodon trifascialis. The sequence continues at coordinate 17,754,253 of NC_092073.1, forward strand.
ATAAATACAATGAATCAAAACCCAGATTATAAAGTGATTTACAAAAGGTATCACATGAAAAAAAATGGATGGAGCACAGAAAAGTAACATGAAGAAATTAAGTTACAACTCAAATAAAGTCAAGAATAAAATAAAATAAAATCAGGATACACTCTTAGATTGATGTCTGTTTTAATAATATTGGGGTAGGTTGTCTTTTTCCTTATATAAATGAAAGTACTAATTACTTTATCAATTCTCAAATGAGTCATTTATAGTCTGTAATGCCAGAAATGATATTGCAAAGTTTTAATATTGCTTATCTTCATTTGAGGCTGGATTACCAATGAGGCAAAGCAGGCAATAGCTCTAGGGCTCCAGACCGACAGACCCCCAAGGGCCCCTGACACCATTCAGTTGACTGTGTGTCACGTGATTTGTACTGTTTTGAGTATGGGGAGAAAGCAGTGATGATGTGGGCCTTATGGTGGTTCCTACTTTATGACCTGATCTTGTGGCCCAGTTTTAAAGAGGGCCCCTATATTTAATTTGTATTGATCTGAGGTGGAGAAAAGCAAGCAAATCTTTGCATAAGTGTAACTATGACCAGTGGATGTTTTATTAATTGCTTGTTTATTGATAAACAATGAATTTTCTCTTGATTGGACAGACAGCTAATAATGTAAACGCTAATTAGGACGACTGTGGTGAACCATCTGCTGATGTTCACTTGTGTAAATGCAACTGTCAATCACAGGGTTTATTTATTTATCTTTTACCAGACCCCTTGTATTTTAGTAATTACATTTTCCTTCCTCTGGGGGGAGCTGCTGGCATTCAGTAAAACACAAAATCTCCACCTGCACCCATTAAAACTCATCTCTGTGCAGAAAAATCACATAAACACTAAAACTTGTTCTATCAAAGAAGCGACGGTTTCATTCTGCTGAAATGAAACACTCAAAAGTAATGATGCAGAGCAAAGACAGACAGATATTTCTGGCAGCATCTGAGGAGAGCACCACGCACTACACTTTCCAAATTAAAATTGACATACAAGCCTGAGAGAAGAGGATCAACGAGGATTCGTGAAACTTGCTTTAATATTAAGCACTTCACACACAGGATGATCAATACACCTCCTGCTCGACCAAAGCCAATATACAGCAGCAGCTTTAAACAGTGAGCACAGACACTGCAAAACAAACAATGGTGTCTCAGTCACAGTGTCCTTTCTTAGAATAATCGCGCTTTTTTTGTTGTTGTCTTGTAGCAGAAATCTGTGTTCTAAATATTTCATGGCAGTATACATGATGTACTTGTTAACAACACAAGTTTCTCCAAACCCACAAAACTCTAGTTTAGGGACATGAGTGTTTATGGAAATAGATTTTATTACTTAAATGTTAGCTGAAGTTCTCCTTTAATGAGATATATGACTTCTATGTTTATATAATACAGAGTCTATTTGCAGTACATTCAAAATAACAGCACAGTCCATCAAGCATATAGGCTGCCGATGTTACATTATTTACTATCATAGCAACAATCATGCTACAAGTACAATATATTTCAGTGATGTCTGTGCAAAGGTTGTTTTTTGTCATCTTTACAAAATACTATCATACTGTACAGTTGACAGAATAAACTGTATTCAACAATGTGCTTAACAGCTTGTTTAAACGGCTATTTGTGTTTTCAGATTGCACTGATTGAACATTTCTCTACAGCAACAGCATGAGCGTTTCAATAGGCCAATGCGTTTCATGGTAAAAGCCATAAACAGCACTTGATGATGGAATTATACACCATGAATTGAACAACTTATCAAACTGGACACAACTCCAGAGTCAAAGCTGATAGAGAGCCCTCTGTCAAATATTAAATGCACATTCAAGTCCAGGATTTTCCCTTTTAACTTCTCTCTGCAATAAATTGCTTTGATGCAACTGCGTGCAACTTATTTTTTTGTGTGTTTACCTCAGAGCGGCTTCAAAGTCCAACATGAGTCAGTTCTCTCACATTGTAGTCAGGCTGCACACTCCAGACTCTTCACAGAGGTGAAAAGGGCTTTGGCGCATATCTGCTGTCAGTGATTCATGCAACGACCACTGACACGTTAACCGCATACGAAAACTATGCATGACGTGCCGTAGGACCCCATTCAGTCGTCATTACTGAAATCCTTTTCCTCTGATGCAAGGCTGTGTTATCCTGGACTGTTAAAGGCACGTTTGGCAATAGGAAAAATCAAAGGAGGAAATGACAGGAATCTTAAAATTTCAGACAGACATAAACAAAATACAACAGAATTAGCATAAAATAGTGCTGCAACAAGAATACTGTATGAAACTTGAGCCAATAATGTTTACATTTTACAGTCTCTACTTTTTTTCACTAAATTGTCAACAATTTTCCTGAAGAATTTCGGCATTATATTCTCATTACCACTTATGCAGCAATGTTTGCAAAATGCCACATGGTTTTCTGATTGCTCACTCATAAACTTCTTCCTGCCTCTTCATATAATAAATGCATAACTTTTAAAACAAAAGGAAAAATATGAATCAGTGACAACAGTCACAGCAAAGGGGAAGTGTTTTTGATTCCATGTGGATTTATGGAAAAGATGGAAAGCAATTTATGTGTAACTTATAGTTGATCTCTGAAATGAAATCATATCAGTGTCGGCACGCAAATAAATCATCTTCTGTGAACTGAGTCAAACCTATCTACATTGCTGATGTGACATGGGTTAGGCCCAGGTCATGTGAGTCTTCCTTTCCAATGTGGGAAATTGAAGACAGTTCCACTGCTAGTCATGTGGGCTTACTAGTCCCATCAGGGTTCTCCAGGGGGACAGCGGCTTCTCGCATGGCGCTGGTGGCTTTCTTGCTCCCCGACACCTTCTCCCCCCTCAGTTTGGCCGAGAGGCAGAAGTCTTTGAAGCAGCGTTTGAAGTTCTCATCCAGAAAGGCATAGAGGACTGGGTTGAGGCTACTGTTTGTGTAGCCCAGAGCCACGCAGAAGAAGTAGGCGGCCATGATGGCGGTGGTTTCGGGCACGCTCACGAGCGCCTTGACCAGGATGAAAATGTGAATGGGCGTCCAGCAGACCACGAACACTGCCACCACTACCACCACCAGCCGCGTGATCCGCCGCAGGTTACGGTCCTTTTCCCGTGAGCCAGACAACATTCGGACGCTCTTCAGCCTCAGGACCATGAGGGAGTAGCACACGGTGATGATGAGCACAGGCACGACGAAGGCAAAGACGAACACACATATCTTCATCAGTGTGTCCCAGTACACGTACGGCTCTGGGAACTGTAAGGCACACTCAGTTATGTCTGCAGGAGCAAAGGAGAGAGGGAGGGAGAGGATGTGAATTAAGCGATGAAGTGCACTTGAGCTTTATCATAAATAAAACTCCACTTTGTGCCTTTCTGCCATCACTTTAGCAAGATGTCATGGAACAGCTAATCTGCACTCAAACAGGAATATTTTGCTCTAAACTCTGCCTTTTTTTTCCCCGCCATCATCTGTATTCAGGAAGGATGACGCATGATGTGAGGCTAATGAAAAACTCTGCACTGATGGACTTGATAGAATATATTTCTGCTCTTAAAATATTACCAGCGCATACTTCAAGTGCATGTCACAACTTAAAAAATTGGCTGAAGCTTCTCAGCTCGGAAAGGAATGTGAGAGCACTTTCTCACCGCTCTTCGTCTGGGTGCCCCCCAGAACAAAAGCAGGTATCCCTGCGGCTGAGGACAGGATCCAGATACACACATTGATCATCTTGGCTTTGATCGGAGTGCGGAAGTCCAGGGCTTTCACCGGGTGGCACACAGCCACATAGCGATCCACACTCATCATGGTGAGAGTAAAGATGCTGGTGAACATGTTGTAGTAGTCGATGGAGATGAAGACCTTGCACACCACCTCACCGAAAGGCCAGGTGTTCAACAGGTAGTCTGTGCTCTGGAACGGCATTGTGGTGGTGACGAGGGCATCAGCGAGGGCTAAGTTGAAAATGTAAATGTTGGTGGCTGTCTTCATCTTTGTGTACCTGTTAAACATGCAGAACAGAAGTTTGTCCTATAACAGTGAGGGGGATAGAGGTGACCAGAGCTGCAGCCGTATACTTGGCTGACTTTTTAAAAGGTTTCTCAGCTCATTTCAAATTATACACTGTGCATTAGACTACACTGCTTCCTTGAATAGGTAATGTGATTTCTGTGACTTACACTTCATTGTTATGTATAGTATGCTGCTGATTGCAGGTCACGCATAATCAACTTGTTTTCACTTCATTAAATTATAATAGCAGTAATAGAAAGCAGTAGAGGATGAGCTTTATAAAATATAATTAAAATTTTGAATTTTTTTTTAAACCAGTGGTAATGCCTACAGAATGTAATGAAGCACTGAGATTAATATAAGATGTTTCAGAACTACCTACTCTGATTCATGGTGACTGGCCAATATTTCTGTGGCTCACAGGAAGTGATGCATTATTTATTTTTATTTTTTTTTGGTTATAATAAAAATTCTGAACATCAGCAACAAACTTGTGGCCACATAAGTTTCACTGCAGGCACCAGGCTGTTCATTGTCTACTGTCATTAAAGTTGCAAATGTGATTCTTAGAGTAGATCTATTGTGCCAAGTTATCATGTAGAGCATTTAAAAAGCCTAACTTCTTTCTCTTTGCATTAAAATCCTTGGACAAAATCATACATGACAATATGGCAGGACTGATAACCTTAAACCTTAAAGCAATAGTTGACAGTTTGCGAAATATACTCATTTGCCTTCTTGCCACACGTTAGATAAGAGGACTGATACCACCTTAATGTCTGTATGTCAAATATGAAGCTACTGTCAGCAGCTGATTAGCTTAGCTTAGCATAAAAACTGGAAACAGCTCTGTCGAAAGGTAACAAAATCGTATTAGCACCAGCACCAGTGTTACGCTAACAAGCTGCTAGCTGTAGCTTCATATTGAATGGACAGGCATGAGAATCAATATCAGTCATCAAATATCAATCTTTCCAAATCTAAATTCAAAGTGTCTCTCACAAATTTTCAAACTATTCCTTTAAACATGCATTAACAGGGTTTTTTTATGCCACTTGGGAGCAGTGTGAGCTTGTGAAGGTGTTTTGACAATCATGTTAGCAAACAGTTAGCCAGAAAACGCTAGCGTTCCCATTTGTGTTTGTCCACCTGCCAAATGAATGTCCAATATTCACTTCCTTTAAGCTCTGTTTTACTGTCCACCAACTCCTGAGAGAAATATCTTGCTCTTTAGCTGCTTAATGCTCCACCATGCTCACCAGCTAGTCGCTAACTTTGCTAACTTGCTAGCAAAAAATAGGCTAAACCAAAACAATGAGCTGAAAGATCAAAAATGGAAGTTGTTTGATGATTATCTGCGGGTTAATCTCCCCGAGCGACACCTTTCACAGTACATGTAGTCGTTAGATCCATTAATACAAAGCTATTGACTAGAACAATAGTTTAGAGCGCTTACGTGTGAGGTTTGCTTACTTCTAGTTCATAGCTCAATATCTAACGTGTCTATTGTCTTTGTAAGAGCCTGGATGAGTGTAATTTCAGATACTTGTTTGCACTAAATCAACACAAAACCTCTTTTTACTGTCCTCCGGGGAGCAACTAAACAGTAGAACATGCAGCATTTTCAGGAACTGAAGTGATAAAAGTGGTTTCTACCGACAGGCGACGCAATCAGTCTGATTTGAGGTAATTGTTGTCTATGGACCGAAGCATACTGGACGGCACTGCTGCATTTCACATTACATCAGAGCTGATTTGTTGCTCCCGCACACCATAAATAATACCCAATGAGGAGCAAGCAGGCTATCAGCTTGATAAAGCACCGCTGGTTTCAACTCTGATTAATATCATGCCCCCAGACGCAGCAAGATTTATAGAATATTGTTATTATATTTTGGGGGTCTTGAGGGTTATTAGATCTATAAAAATGGGCCACTTTGAAGGTTTCTGGCACTTCTCATCCACTGAAGGAGGCAGAATCGATTCTACAATGCCGTATTTCACACATTAAATGTTGCATTAGAAATGACATTATTGATATCAACCCTTTAAACTAGTTTTCTGAACTCCACTTTTCTACAAAATTCATACATATTTTGTCCCTGCATTTTACATGCACATTACATGCTTTGGGTGAGCTGTCTAAGTGGGCTTTAGTGCAGTATGTCTCTCTGTGAAGGATCTGTCTCTAATGAGCATCAAAGGACATCAGATACATTGAGGAGAACTATGACATAGACCAGATGGCCCTAGAGGTCACTGCGAAAGCCAGTGGCTTTGCCTCAAGTAATAACATTTACAGTGACTCTGGAGAAACACATTGCTCCACCTGGACCTCTGTTGTTTTCTGCATTTCTAAAAACACATGGCATGATTAGGCTTCCCACATGTGCCGAAGAGATTAGATCCCTCTAACTAAAGTTGTTCTGCTACTTTAAATCACAATAAAATGATATTGCTATATAAGCGTACAGTGTATATCTTGCATAGTGGACACCCCATAGACTTGTTGCATTTGCCTTTATGGTAATATAACAGAAAACATGGCTGCATGCTTACTTTGTTTTACATGACCTTACCTGATGATCACATACATGACGAGGCAGTTGCCCAACAAGCCGACCACAAACACCACAGAGTAGACTGCAGTGATGATGGGGATGATGGGGGACATGCCCTCCTGCTCCCAGCCATCATCGGGGGTCACATTACGACTGTCTGAGTATCCGGACACCCAGGCTGAAGAATTCACTGAACAGTCCTCCAGCAGCGTGGACAGACACTTATTTTCTTCTTTGAAAATTTCAACCGGAGTGCTTTCCATGCTGACACCTGTTTAATGGGTTAATACGCAAAAAAAAAAAAAAAAGCTTCAAAATAAGACCCCAGCGGATAAACTGGACAGAAATAATGCTTATATGCAAATAAGTGGTGTAGGTGGGCAAAAACGGTGACATCGAGGCAGAAAAGCGCACGTGAAAAGCCACTAAAATCCTGATTAAAATGAAAAGAATACATCATGAGGTTGCTGCAATACCGTGACAGCCTTACAAACTTCAGTTCGGCTCCGGAGCCACTTGTAGATCATGCAAAACATAGTCGGAAATAAACATACAGGAGCTCCAGCCGTTCAGGGAAAAACGCGCACTGTAAACACATCACTGTAATGTGAAGCTCGCAGGTTACTCACCTTGATCGACACAAATCAGCGGACGCAGCGTGTTAAATGTAAAACGTATTCTCCCAGTTGTGATTGGGGTTGTTGTGTTGCCTTGGTGAAGCTTACAGCTCATCAAAGTTTGTGGATGGCTCTGCGCGCCTGGAGAGGAGCAGCAGCGGCTTTGCGGACACTCGTGCACACGCACTGATGGAGAGGTGGCGCGCAGTCAGGCTAGACCCACCACACACGCGCGTTTGTTTCCGTCACATGTGGGGACATTACCCTCATTTCCTATAGACTTACCATAATCCTAAGACAAACATTAAGACATGTCTTCACTCTAAAATGTAGTGATTTTTGTTATGGGGTTCAACATTTTGGTCCCCACAAAGCTAATGGACCCCACACCGTGAGTGGGCTTCTGGCGTTGGGACCTCATAAATATAGAAAAACAAGCGCGTGCACACACACACACACACACACACACACACACACACACACACACACACACACACAGAGCCAACCATCACCCAAAATATGAGATGACAGAGTGATGACAATCTGCAGGCAGGCAATCAGCTTCCTCCAGCCTTATGTCACAGTGGAGTAAAAGCTGGTGAGCATCATTAACCAAGGCATCCCAATTAGCAGGCTGGATAATAGTAAATAGTACTGATAGTGTATTTGTCCTCTCATGATGTACAAATCTAAAAAAAAAGAAAAAAAGATACTGACATTCACTGACACTGACACTAAAAACATGTTTCCTGGTGCAAGTTTTAAAGCAAATTTGGCTGTTTCCTAAATTTTTGCATGCTCTGTGTTGAAGCAGGGGAGGTGACAGTGAGACAGAGGGGAGGGAAATGCACGATAGATGAACATCATAACCACTTTCAGTGGACACAGCACAGCAGTTTTGCGGTATTTCTGCTTCAGTGGACAGAGTGGAGAGGGACAATGATATATGACCAAGGTCCAGTGCAGGCAGGATTCACACCACCCAACCTGCAAAGAATGATCGTCATTTCACCAAAAGGTGACACACCTCAGCCTCAGATCTCAAGCAAACAGGTTGTAGCTTTTTAAAACTCACTCAAACATGCTGATTGAAGTGTTGAGATCTGAGCACATTTTGTTCAAGGGTGCATTTTTACTGTAATAAGAGCAGAAAAATATCTTATTGTACCGACTGTACAGCTTTTATACTCCTAAGCCCCACAGCCAGATGTATTGAGCTTACTCTTTCCCCTGCAGTGCCAACAACCAGCTCTCCTTTATCCTGCAGCACTGGCACCAAAGGCTGTTAGTGGACTATAGTGAGTGTTGTTATAGCAGTGAAGTATGTCCATTCGGTGAGTGGGAAGAGAATCTGTCTCTAGCTAAACACTGTGTGTGGAGTCCCTCTAACGGCTCAAAAACCACAGTTTTATCAACCTGATACTGCATGGTCTTATTATTTAAAGAGAACTGCATGTAACATGATTCTGATTTAAAGACACATTTCAGAAGTCCACTGAATAACGCACACTTCTGCTCAAGGTTTCACAGACTCCAGCTGCAATACATGGCTAAATATAATTGGTTTTGTAATTGTCTATGCGTTACACACTGCTCTACCCCTCCCCCAAAAGTCTATTTATAGTTCTGTCATTGTGCCTTTCTAATAGTTTGCTCATAAACCATCAGTCATGCGATCAAACCTTAGCACCACTCATACAGGTTAATGCAGGGCAAAGAGGACTTACAAGCCAATAATAAGACTGCACAGATAACTCATGCATACAGTGCAACAACTAATGCACATTAGACAAAGGAATACAAAAATAAAACACAGATGTGTAATAACTATAATAATAACTACGCTTTATGTATTTTGTCAAAAATCCCTTTTGTGTCAAAAGGAACCACATCAACACATTTCCACATGCTGGGTTTTAATTAGGGCAGAAGAGAAAAATTGATTGTTTTTGCAGTTTTTAATCATTATTGTTATTGGTTTTAGACAGCGGGACCCCAAACAACCAGGAAGCCTGGCAAATGTCAACAAACATGAATTAAGTTGTTTACCGTCTCTTTATTCATTGTTGGTTTTTCTATTTTTATCATGTTTATGTCTTATTCACTGTTGCATCTTTTGTTTTTGAAGTCTGGTTCATTACATTACATTTATCTTGAGTTGGACCAGAGACAGCCAGCGTTAAGGCTGCATTGACTCCAGAGTTACATGAAACCATCAGACTGATAATAAGAAATGTTTACATTTGATGCATTAGGGCAATGCTTTATGTGAATGTTATACAACAGCGATTTACGGTGGATTGTAATGTGACTCATCCTCCATGTGTCATTGGCCAGTGAAGCAGCCCATCTAGTACAGTGAAGCTAAGGTCTGAAGATTATGAAAAGGTTTCATTTGCTGAGTCCTCAAGGCTCCCAGGAGGCCACGGATCTGTGAGCTTCCGCCAGTAATTATAGTGGCTACAAGGAGAAAAAAATACAATGAAAAGTCAAAAGTCATTACTGCGGCAGGAAAATAATTTGAACAGTTTTCTGCCAACTGAAATTCAGTAATGAATGAGCTCATTTCTGTTCCACTTTTCTGCCTCCATCAAGTTTCTTTAAAGTGGGAAACGTCTCTGGACAGTAATCAGGTCAGTTACTTGGGGCTCAAGTTGTTCAAGTCAATGAAAAGGAGAAGTATCCTATATATGTTCTTTGCACTAAATTTTTTCATTTTGTGAATGTCTCTTTTATTTAAACATTACAAGCTCTAACACGAGCCTGCGTCAACATGCAGCAAGTTTCCCTTCAGCCAGAAACTGGAGAAGTGATCTTTGAATGTTAATTAGACAACTTCATTCTGGCATCCTCTGGCTCCACAAAGTCACCACCTCATTCGTCTTGCATGGAGTGACTGATTTTATATCCAGCACACATTCACTGACTTTCTCCTTTATTTCAGTGATGCAGAAGGTGATACTGGTGCAAGTTCACAGAGACTGACTGAACTGTGCTGGAGCTCAGAGGAAAAAAGGCGAATTGTTGAAAAAGGAGAAGAAAAGCCTCCACCTAGTCAAAGTACAGCCTCCCCAGCCCCGAGGAGAGGAAAATGAATCTTTCTCTTGCCCACTGCATGCTGGGATAGGCTACAACCTTGCACAGAAATAAGATGGTATAAAAAATTGATCTAAGAATCAGATGAAGGAACGAAACTGTGTCTTTAAACTTATGCAAATGGGGGTAAATTAATTCATTATGTGTAACCTTCTGCATGCAAACAGCCAGCTCTGTATTAAAGATTATTTGCATTGCATTTACAAGGTTCCACCTGTCCTCACACAGGCTGCATGTTAAACAAAGAAGAGTGAGTCTTACAGCACCTTAACAGCACCTGCACTCGAGTCGCAGTGGCAAAAGTTGATGCACAAATGATACACAATTGCAAATTAAAGGCACAGATACAAGTACAGATTTGCATGTACAAACCACTTTGCATTTATTTGTGTTTTATGAGTTGCAAAATGTATGAGACCATGTTTTAACCCCATGTATCCTCCTTGAAATCACAAATAAAGGAAAAGTCATTGGGCTACTCTCTGTGAACCATGAATGTTTGTATAAAATGTCTTAACAATCCATTTAATTGTTGTTGAGATGGGTCAACCTGGACCTGGAAGTGGTGGACAGATTGGCCCACATTGCCGTCCTTAGAGCCACGCTCCCAGCATTGCAAAAAACCTGGATTGCACTGGTGACAATTATATTTCAGATCAACATTTTCAAATCGTAGAGGATGTTGCTGTCAAACTCAGTTTCCTTTGATCTACTGTAGACCTCAACCATCTGTACACATCTGTCCAGGGATGAGCTGCAGCACTGGTTCAGCAAAGACACCTTTGTTCATGCAAACAAATCCAGCTCTGTGTGGGCAAACATCCTGCTGAATCTGTACCACCTCTGGGACCTTCGCTCTCCAACTGACCCTAACCTCTGACCCCCACTGTACAGCAGCAAGTTAAAGAGGATTTCACCTCAGGAATCAATACAACATCACATTAATATTCTAATTCCAGCCCATCCTCTTCTCCACACAGACTAATGCTCTGCTGAGCTTACGGAAAATACTTGTCTATATGTGAACAGTCACAATTCTGTCAATGTCTCTAAGTATTTCAAGTGTATATTCACAGTGAGGGATTAAATAGATTTAGAGGAAGATTACTTTGAAACTCACTGACAAACAGCATCAGATGCGACTCGTGCTTTGTGCTATTTTGAGAGCGATTACAGAAATGTGGGATTTGTAGCACAAATATTTTGATGCTTTGAATGGCGACCGCTCTGAAAAAGGTGAATCAGGCATCCTACAATATTTGCACTCCACACATTCTCAAAATAAACTCACAATGTGTTATGATTGGCCATCTCCATCTCCATCCTAAGAGCCACTTTCAGCATGACAGCAACTTACTGATATTTTTATCCTGATTACTTGGTAGTGTGACAGGAGGGATGATTGATCTAGCTGTTTACTAATGCTCAGCGCTGACGATGACTTTCAGTTCGCTCAGAAATTGCAGCTTTTGTGAAGACGTGTGGGAGGCTGGTAGAGTATCTTTCACAGCTTTGTCTGAACTCACAGGCCTGAAAGGACAGATGGACGCCATAACACGCTGGCGCTTGGTTTCGCCTGCGCAGACATGTGAGCGGGTCAACGAGGAATCTTGGATCTAATTTAAGTTCCGCCCTTGAAATTATGTAAGCAGGGTGATGAATTTTCATTTGGCAGCCCTGACATTGACAGTTATTTTCTGTCTGAAAGGATTTCTGAGAAAGAGCAAGTTAAGTATGGAAGCTTTTTCCCCAAAAGACACTCAAATTATACTAAAAAATTCAATTACTGATGTCTGTCAAAATTAAGAAAAAGTGGATGTCATATTGCATGTGAATCATTTTGTTTTTTTCACCCCAGATTTCTTTTTCTAAACCACTAGTAACAGTGAGAGTGGTCATCACTATTTGATGGTAACACATCAGCCTGCTCTTTTGTGTTTGTATGGTGTGAAATGAGTAAGCATCTACCTACAGAGCTTCACTTGCTAACATGAGGCAGAGATGGAAAATGTTCAGAGGAGAGAGCAGCGACTTGAGGCTGGAGGTTTTCCCTGCAGGATTCATACAGTATATGTGGGGAAATTGAGCGTGTTGCTCTTGTTGTTGTGAGCTGCTCCAATGGAGTAGGTCGTAATGCATTTTTCTGTTACTGGAGAAAAAGCTCTACCATCCCCAAAGTTGAAATTAAACTCACAGAGGAGAAGCTTGGTGGTATAAATTGTGTCTTGCGAGCTGTGTTCTTCAATCTGCTGTTCATTACAAGGCTGCGACCTCTGTGATTTGTCATTGAGTGAACTGAAATGGCCAAAATGGACCGAAAAGTCTGGCAAATACTGAACCATTATCACCCTGTTATGCTTAGGATTAGCTAGAAGGGCACGAGTCCTTACTACCACAATACAAACCTGTCAACAATGAATCAAATCAAAAATAAAACCAAAAAAACAAGCGTATTGCCAAGCCAACGACGTTAACAACTAGGCGAGCTGACCAAAACAGAAATATGGCAGAATCCAGAGTGTTTTCTATTCGAGGGAACGTTGGCCTCAATAAGAAAAGATGCAATGCATGAAATGATGCATGTCTGCGGTAACAAGAAGAAATTAGAATCGCTTACTGCACCTTCAACAAGACTGTCCTCCCAAAGGGACATTTGTGTACATTGAGGCGGTCATGGTTATGACACAAGCACAGCAGGAAGTCAGGTGACGTCGTTAGAAAAGAGGTCGGGGTGGATGAATATCAACAAACAGAAGATCGCTGTTTGCTTCCTGTTAAGTTCCAACAATCATTGTTAGTTTGGTTATTATTGGAACTATGACAGCAAAGGGCAGTTATTTTAACACAAACCATGATCTTTCCCTAAACCTACTCAGGCTGTTTTTGTGCATAAACCTTACCAAACCTTGACTGTAGCATCACAGCATAAACATTTATATTTCGACAGTGGTTTGAAACACTTTTGGGAGGCAAATTATGCAAATAACAGCAGATCAGAAAACACTTGTGTTATGCTAACAGGCAGTTCAAGGAATATATTTTATTTATTTAACTATTCAATTTTCTGTTTCATGTGATTTCCTCACACAGGCCCGTCTCCTTGAAATTACATTTACTGTACCTCTAAATTGTTTTCCTTGCCTGCATTATGCTCACAGGCAGCACTGCGTCAGGTAGGAAAGTGGACTATTTTTACTGCACCGAAACCATAAGGAGAAGGTTGGGATGGACTGTGTGACCAGAGACTGAGATCCTGACTCCTACATGTGGTCAGATTCAGGCGATAAAGGCACTTTGATTAAGCAAAGATTGTAGTTTTGGTTAAACGTTAATAAACATATTTCAAGGCATAATCAGTCCCTGACTTTACCTAAATTAATTTTACTGTGTTTTAATTGTTGGAAAATCAATGAAATGTGATATCTGACATTCAGCATACACAGGGTGCATGACCTCGGTGTCCTCTGTGGAAGTCATAGTCCTGAACACCGTACAACAGACACTACTCGTTAAAAATTATAGCCACAAGCAACAGGAAGAAAACTTGGTTCAAATATTGTGTATAAATGTAGAATAAGCCATATAAGTTCAGACAAGAACAGCGTTCACATGTCATTGATCAACCATATTTTCTAATCACACACAGATATATGAATTCAGTACGATACAAAAGTCCCCTTTAAAGCACATCCATACTGAACTGTAGATGTTTATGTGATCCACCTTGAGGTGTGGAGCCAGCAGGGCCAATGTTTTTGATCGATGACCCAGAGGAACAGCCGATCATCTCGGAAAGTGCTGAATGTGCACTGTGAGTGAGTGGGGCATTTACAATCAACGGCCGAGGGATTGGACTGCACACGGGAGGCCCTCTACATCAGTGAGAGAGAGGACCAAAGTTGGAGAATTTAGGGGTTGATGTAGTGAAAAAGTTGGATTAGGAAGCGGGAGGGATGGAAGGTGGAGAAAGAGGCCAGAAGTGATGTGGCAGGTGAGGATCAGAGACTTTTACAGGCAGAGAGGAATCACTCCTCCTAACGTGTGTGTCCTGATGTAAACTATCGACTAATAATACAGTTGGCTTTCAAATGTAACCACCAAGAACATATCCGAAGCTTTACTTTGGTTCGTCCTGATCTTTAAGGAATATCCCAGTTTATTCTAACTTTGTCTCATTTTTGTAGTTCTATGATAATAATGATAATAGAATGTTGGAATTAGCAGCTTAATCCTGATACATGGGGACACGTCGACATTGTTAAAGGGTGAATTTGCGGAGAGTCAGTGTAGACACCAGTGATAATTGCATTGCATTGTATTGCATTATTGTTTTTGATTAATGTCTTTGTGTCATGCTTGCCAATGAGACCACAATGTGAAACAAGCCTTAGGGCTCTATTGTGTTATCCACACTTTTCCTTTTCTGTAAGCACTCACTGCCCAGGCAGAGCTGGTGTTTCTGTTTTTAAATGAAATTCTCTAATAAAATCCATCAATCAGTTTCTGTAAATTTGGGCAGCTCACAGGGAACACAAAAAAATGTTCTAAGACTTGTTGCCTCCTAAAAGGCCATTTTCAAACCCCACAGCTGCAGTTTGTAATTCTGGCTTTATATTCGGTTATGTCTCGGTCCCAAAGATGATGTCATCAGGGTGATTTCTTCAGACTTTGGAAGGCTCCTTTCAGGCCTACAGCAGACAATAAGAGCAGTACTCATGTTGCCTATAAAACTCTGGAAGAGAAAATAGCCATGCTTCCATCGTACTATTTGTTTGTGCATTTTGAAAAATCGCATTAGAAAAGGTCTTTTTTTTTTTTAAATGGTCAATTTCGCATATCAGTTTTTACGCTCACTTGAGGTTGTTTTTGCAGTTTTTCAAAAAAGAGCAAACATGTTTAACAACAGGTGGAAACACCTTTTCGAATAAGTTCTGTCATAATGAACATTTAAATGAAATGACTGATCAGCTGTTTCTGCACTTTCTTCTTCTGCTGCGGTATAATGGTTTTTGGACTGGAGAACTGGCGCAACCTACTGCTTATCTCAGTGAACTAACTCCTAATAATCATTAGATGCAGCGGCAGTGGATGGAAAAAAGCATTCATTTGCTTTATCTTTTGCAGAATTTTGTCTAAATTTGCGCTTAATGTTTTAAAACTTTAAGCAAAAACTGTAAACAAAAAAAAAACATTCCATCTGTCTTTGTGTAGAGTTGAAAAGTGTCATCATGTGAATATAATACAAAACTACATTACAAAAGTTACATCAAGAGACAGATCACAAACCCACTGAAGCCTGATATTACACAAAGAAAACAACAACACTGTGTAGAAAGCTTCCTGTCTCACAGCGGCTGGCTCTCTGAGTGATTTGCCCCTAAAACTTGTTTAGCATTAGCAGCCGGTGTGAGAGCTACCTGCGGACTCAGCTATGCTCACTGTTTCATAAACACACATTCACTAAACCTTCATGCTTTCTGCCTGCATGTCCTCCACGGCACATTGAAGCTCCTCGATGTGACCGTCCACCATCAGCCAGCAGGGGCCCCGCTGGCTTTTTGACGGATGCCTGAGATTTAATGGGAAGTGAGAGCTGCCAATAGACAGGATCAATAGGCACATTGATGCATATCTCAGCAGCTTCACTTCACAGACCTCACAGCCTCAGAGCCATGTTACCCCCCCCCCCCCCCATCCCCCCCCGGCCCTCAATTCACACATAAATGCACACACACATGCATCCACACATGTGGCGCTCTCAGCAGGCTTGGCCTTGATTGCTGTGAAGCTGAATACATCAATAAACATATGTGATTCATAATATAACACACACCATCGTGAAAGCTAAAATTCACAGCTACTACTGTATATCATATTTGATGAGGAGGTGCTGTAATGAACTTTGCACCACTTCTATAGCACCTCTATTGCACCTCTAATAAATTGTAATCGTTAGCTAATCCAGCTAACTATCTTGCAGTTAACAGCTTCTCAGAAGAAGCACCGAAACCTTCTTAGATGGAGCAAATTAAAGAGTTTCAAAGTTTCAAAATTGAAAATTAATAGGCAACATTGATGTGGTTTTATATCAATGTGTGAGTTTACGTAAGAGACAAAATCAAAGCTAGCTATCTGCATACAACTGGCTGATAATGTAACATTTGTACTGGCCTGAGTAGCGGCTATATCTTGCTGCTAGTTTATTTACTATAACGACAAAATATTACGAGGTGATGTTGATAACTTTAGCTTTGCCGACAAAATGACTACAAATAAGCGAAGGGAGGTTGGTGGGAGGCTCACACGTGACCTAGATGTATCAACCAAATCATGGAGCCGACGTTAGCTTAATTTAGCAGCTAGCTACAGCTCATAAAATCTGCCAGGGACAGAAGAGCGCTTTCACTGAACATCAGATTAGATGGTGAGGGTGTGATCTGCCCAACTCTGCCTCTGATTGGCTCACACTGATATTCTAAACGATTCTCTCTCCTTGTGTCTAAACCTAACCAACCAATGAAAGGCGAGTCATGACTTCACCATCCTGGAAAAAAAACGGAAACATTTGCATGCCTGCATGGCTAGTGTATCTCGCAATTCACTTTTACGAACAAATCAGTGCAGAATCTAACAGAAAAAACACAGTTTTTTGCAATTGTGCCCTTCAGGTCTGAAAAAAAGAATTCAGCCAGACACACTAAGTTGAAGCATCCGACCAGTCATGGGAAAAATCTGCGAGTGAACGGTGATCACAAGAAATCATTAATATAGACTACAAGTCAACAACAAGCCCATTTAAAACAGAATGGACTAAATGAATGTGAACTAGTTCATTTTGATGAACTGAACTGAGCTGAGAGCTAGATCCACCTGTGAACAGCATGTGAAATGTGTTTCTCTTATTATATATTCATGTTCTCTTTGTTCCTCTGGGAAAGAAGAACCTTGCTGGCCTTGTTTGCACCAATTCCCAGCAGATGTTCTTCATGCCATTTCAAAGTGATGAATGATATTGGAAGGCTCCGGCACATTCTCTGTTGGAAATATCGACACGAGGGTGTTTTACAAATCATGTCACTCTTTCATGGATCCTGATGTGGTGACGGCAGATGTCCAGATTGTCAAAAGTCACCCAGTCAGTATCAGAAATACACATCCAGTGGAGAACATGAGCACAGGGGGTGCTTCAACTGCAGGAGCATTTGAATTTCCTCTCTCTTACGGTGACAATTTGACCAAATACATGCATAAATAAATAATTTCAGTCACAATCCAGGACTGGTTGTTAATATATGTGCTGTGTGCATAATGCAACACCTGGTGTCTTTTTGCATTTGGCATCAGGTGTGTATCTGTCCTGTGTTCATCCTTTGATGAAGATCTCAGTCATGGGAACAGATGGTGAAAACTAGTGAGAACATCAGTCACTTAATACGCCTCCTCCTCACTACAGAGAGCTAACTGCTGCTCTCTGGCATTCATCATGTTTATTGGTTAATCTTTTCGACAAACAAAGTTGAAACATGATCGTAATTATCAATTTCCCGACACGGACATTAACATGCAGCATATAAACAGAAGGTTGACGCTAATTACAGCTAGCTCTCTGCGACCTGTAGATTTCTTTTATTACTATTCTATGAGGCTTTTCATGGTTTTACACATTCAGCTGATTGCTTCTCCTTTTACACACCAATCGCTGCCTTGCAGGTCATGAAGTACTGAAGTGGTGAATGCACAGAAGCATGGAGAGGGCGGCGTTTTAGATGGACTAAATCTGTGGAAAGCCGTGCTCTGTACTCTCACTCACCTTTTAACTCTTGCTTCTAAGTTGGTAAGGTACTTATTTTTTGGGGGGGTTGTATGTGTTGTTATTTGGGTTTTTTCTTGTCAAGCATGAGATCCATAGAGGTAAAAGCAGCATGATCATGAAAAACTGCTAATGAAACAATTATAATAGAATAAACTTATTCATAAGTTAATATAAGGGATGAATGACTCTTTTCAACAATACCACATTTTCTAACTTAAGTGCAGGGCAGCACGGTGGCGCAGCAGGTAGTGCGTGTGCCTCACAGCAAGAAGGTCGCCGGTTTGATCCCCAGGTCGGGCGGGGTCTTTCTGTGTAAAGTTTGCATACTCTTCCTGTGCATGTGTGGGTTCTCTCCAGGTACTCTGGCCTCCTCCCATAGACGAAAAACATGCTCATTAGGTTAAATCTGTTTTGTATGTTGGTCCAGGTCCAGGGTGTACCCCGCCTCTCGCCCATTGACAGCTGGGATAGGCTCCAGCCCCCCCGCAATCCTGAAAGGGATAGTTGGTATAGATGATGAATGAATGAATAATTTAAGTGCAAATCTTATATTGTTGCTGTAAACAGATACAATCATAACGTTATATTAAAATGTGTTGTAATGTTCTCTGCAGTCAAAACGCCTGAAGTTCATGCCACCATTGCATGAGATTGTAGTTCCACATGCCAAGTTTCATGGAAACTAATGCTCAGATGACTGCCCAAAATAATGATGTCTGTCTGAAACAAGAGCAGAACAAGACTTTGGGTTTCTAGCAGTGAGTAACACAAGACAAACAGTTATTTGTTGTTGCTACCCTTGTTCTTTTCGGGCAGTGAAGTGTCATGCAGGGGCTGAAAATGAGACAGCATCGGCTCATAAAAGGACCCCTGATGCACCCACACGGCTTGTACTTGTTGTTGTGTGTTTTTTTGTGACATTTGCAAGTTTAAAAAGCGCACTGCAGACACATTATTTTGCTCATGCTGGAGGTGAAGAGAGGCCATCTAGCAGATCCATGTTGACACAAAACTACTGCAAAACTTTTAATATTATAGAGAATAATCACAGGAAACCTGTGACACAAGGTTTGCTTAAAACAGAGGTATCAGACCTCTAAGTTTAAGTTTGAAGGACTGTGTAAAGGGGTCATGTGCTTCAAAGGAAGTGCTTGTCAGCCGTTGTACAGCATTTCAAGCCCTCCACACTTCAGCATTCACTCCCACGTCACACAATGATTGGCCAGGTGTGTGGAGGTGGGAGAGCATGCTGAATGTACTGCTGCTTTTGTGACTGTTCTGTGTATAAACCAGCATAGAAGTGGGAAGAAAAAATTAGAAAAGAAGACCCTCCGCTTGAAGAATAAAAAAAAGTGACAGTAAATCATGAAAAAATAAATGAATGAATAAATTGTGAAAACTACCGAAGAGATGACAAATGGTTGTAGATGAAACTGCAACATTCATGAAATCGTTATATGAAACTGACGTCAAACCAATCGTGTTTTTCAAGTTTTCCATGTCGGCGCTCCTTTAATGATGTCATCTTGTCATTCCCTCTTCTTCTGCAGTGGTTTAACAGACTGGAAAATTAGCACCACCAACCACCTTGATGGGTCTAACCTAATGTTTTCATTGCAGCAGCGGATGGAAAGGCACATTAACATTTGTGCTACATTTGGATGGAAACCTGGATAATGTGCCCTGTTATCCTAATTTTCCCATCAGGCTTCGGGGTTAGAACAGCTATAAATGCTGTTTGCCTCCAGATGTGATCCCAAAACATATAATATGAGCTAGTTCATTGTCAGCAAGGGTGTTTGGGTGGCACGGTGAAACGGTGGAAACACTGTCGCCTCACAGCTAGAAGGTCCCAGGTTCGATTCCCGCGGTGGGCACCGGGGGCATGTCCTCCATCGTGCCTTTGGTGCCTGCTGCTTGAGGAAAGAGGCCTTTCTGTGTGGAGTTTGCATGTTCTCGCCGTGTTCACCTGGGGTATTCTCCACAAAAAACCCCACTAAAAACATGCAAGAAGATCACCACCTGACCAATGGTGACGAAAGGAACTGGGTCCCCGGGTGCCGCTGTCAGCTGGCAGCCCAGCGCTCCTGGTCTGCCACGGAGGAAGGACGGACCAAAGATGGGTCAAACGCGGAGAATTAATTTCACAAGAAGCATGGCGTGTGCATGTAGTGTGTTGTGATAAATAAAGTACACTTTCTTCTTCTTCTTCTTCTTCTTCTTCTTCTTAGGGAAGAAATCAGCAAAAATATATGTTTAAAAAAACATCAGAGTACAAGTAGGACTTTTATCAGGATCAAAAAATACTTGACGCTCTTTGACTTTCAGCAACAGATATTAGTAACAGTCACTTGATAGAGAGACTGACCAGTTGTTTTAGTAAATTAAAGAATTCCCCACAGTGTTTCGTAATTGCTAATCTTCTTCTGATCCACTCGCCTGCTATGAGACGTATCATTGATAGGCCAGGCACCGGCTCAGAGTGTTCTGTATTTTAAGGTTTTTTCAGGTGCATGTGTGCATCAGAGCAGCACCCTCCCTCGTCTTCAGATGGGTGCCCACAGCCACCGACACACCAGACAGATGGAGGTGGTGATGTGGTCTGCAGGGTGTATAGTGAATCATTTGCTGCTCAGTTGCGACCCTGTTTCCATGACATCCATAGGCAGCAGGCACACCAGAGTGAGCGGTGACCTTTAGGAAGGATTTATAAATGACTTAAATCAAATGAAAATGTTTTTTGGGGAGCTCATGATGTACGTAAGTATGAAAAGAAAGATTAAGAAATCATCTATTAGAGCTAAACAAGCCTCATAAATCAGAAACCCCTGAATGAAACTCAAACATGAAAATGGGATTAGCACCGTTCATCATGGCTGAACCATAATTATTGCTTTATAATGTGGCTCCTTAATAATTAATGCTCTATTACACATGCTTTAAGAGTAAATGTGTGTTTGCTGCAGGTGTTTCATAGTTCATCACAAAATGAATCGCCCCGTCGGAGGACTTAATGTGATAAATCACCCTGATGCTGAGCTGTGAGGCTGCAGGCTGTTTTCAACGTGTACTTGATAACATACGACTGGAGTAGCGCTGATTTGACTTTGCATTTTAAAACAGAGGCACTGAGGCTAATGCTGCAGTGCATTAGGCCAAGAGACAAAGTGATCAGTCCGAAAAGCTTTTGTGTTGCCGCATTCTTAATATGGTTTCATCAGCCGCCCTCTTGATGCACTGAAGCTTTGGGGACATTACCAGAGACACTGAAACTTGTTAAGAGTCTCAGAGATTGTGCTGCTGAGGATGTTAATGGCCCCATTTCATTAGATCAATTACTTCTGAGAAAATTAATGCAATTTGAATATTTGTGCTGAAGTGTCCTCAAACCTGAGGGAAACTAGAGGTACTCAAAAAATATCTTTTGCAGCTGTTTTTATCAGTTGAGTCACCAGGACAGCATCACTAACAACAAGATATTCCCTCAGCGATGCTCTGAAGTTATTGTTGTGAACGATGTACCGTGCAGCATTATTCCCAGCTTAGAACTCTATCGGCTACATGGCTTTTTTAATGTGGCTCTAGGGACGGCGGTGTTGCTCTGTCGGTTGGGTCGCCGCTTTGGTCCAGAATGAAGTATCTCAATGGCTATATTGGATGCATTGCTATGAAGTTTTGTACAGGCCTTCATGGTCCCCCAAAGTCAAATCATGGTCCAAGCTCCTGCAGTACGCCCCAGCTTGACACTCCAGTCCTCGCCGGCTTGTTCACTTTGGCAACTTGGCGCCAACGCTACAACCAAGTATAAGTCTTGTCAGTATTTTCCTCGTGTTCGCTTGAACCCAGTTTAATTCTGTGTTTTCTTGTGCCTCAGGTGCATCTTCCTTGTTTGGTCTCTGCCTGCCCGCTTCATCCAGCCAATCTGCCTTCCAGCTAGCTGCTCAGCTCTCTCTGCTTCCTCCACTCCAACGTTGTTTTGGCTCACCTTTGCAGACCTCCAGCTCAAAATCTCATCAATGGATCTGCATTTGAACTGTGGCTTTTGGGCCCAAAATTAGTTAAACATTACACAGGACTTAATACTGTCCAGGGTCACTAAAGACTGGAGGTATGCATTGAAGGTTAAATGATTCTCTCTAGTTACTAATGATGCACTGATGCTAATTTGCTATATTTGAACATACTAAAGTACAGTAGCTGCTACAGGAAGTTTTTCAGACTTAAGTTAATGTTCTCTTCTTGTGCGTCAATACTTAAAAATAATGAAGCAAACCTAATGATCCATCGCTCCATATGGATCATTACAGTCTGAATCCAGAAGCATACTTTGTTGGAAACTGACATTTCTAAGTGTGACTTCAGCCATTTCCTCTCATTCATTAGCCAGCTGCTTCTGGGAACTGTGGGGACTGGACAGGCAAATATTAATAAATATATCTGGCAGAGATGGATGTTAAAGGTGCTGGAAGTGCATTTCTATTAAGTCCTGCCAGCAGCACCTAAATTATCGGACCATAAAGACGGGCAGCAGAGCTCTGTGAGCGCTGGTTTGGCATGTCGCTATAGATTCATACTCAGCTTTACAACCACTAAAATCAGAGCAGAGCGATAGAAGTTCATTGATTGCCATATGGAAAGAGAGAGAGTGCAGTACATTTGGTTTAAATAGTGCATTGCGAATGAACACACGGAGATGTCGAAGTCAGAGACAGCCCCAACGTTTTTTGTACCAATTAATATGTACCTCAAGCTACAGCTTAATGAAGTATGTAGTGTAGTACAAATAGCTTGTATAGTGTGGATATGTCATATGAAGTCTGACCATGAACAAGCCTTCTCTCCCCAGCACCAAAACGCTTTGATCCTGAAAGCCCTGCAAATGACAAGGCTCATTAAATTTTGCATGCAGTTGCTCAGCCAGAACAATATCTTACAGGCTACTTCCATGCTCATTATGAGTCCCAAAAAATACTTAAAACGTTCTTGAGTCAACCTCTTAAATATACAAAAAACAGCAGTCTGTGCAAGCAGCCTATTACAGCACATGTTTACTGTTAGGTGGCGACCTCTAGTGGCCATAGTAATTCTGACCGGATTAAAAGACGTAACCAATCGCTGACCATTTCATAGCAACGACCACGTGTTTTTCCAGTATGCCTCTCACTGGTACTCGCCAACGGTCATAGCCTATATGCCATTTGAGGAGTCAGTAGCAAAGGACCCACTCTGTCATAAGTTAACTTACGTACATAAGTTAAAATAAGCCAAGAAGGCGTCACCACCTAACAATACACGTAAACATGGGTAATAATAAGGTACGACCTATATGGCCATTTTTTGGAGGGAGGACAGTTTCATATTAATTTAGTGTTTATTATTGTTACCATGATGTCATCAAACTGCAATGGTTTCACAAAGTTAACCACATGTTTTTCGGGTATACTTGTTTCCGGTACTCTCCAGTCATATTTGCCTTTTTAGGGGTCACTGGCAAACCTATTCTGCTGTTTCAGTTTGAGGACGTGTTAATATAACATGATGCTTTCAGTGTTTTCTGTTTTTTGGGGGGGGGGTGGACCTCTGTTGCAAGAAAAATCTAACGTCAGCTGTTTCTGTGTGGAATTTTTCCCCTTTTTTCTCTGATGATCCCTGAAGGGAAATCCCTCCTCATTAGCCTCAGCACAGGACAAAGTTTTTAGGTGTTCAGTGTCAGTAGGGTCTGAACTGCAGCTGTTCACATGAGTCTGCTGCCTCTGTAACTCTCCCCGCAGGCCGTTCAGGCCAAAACCCAATTTGAGCCCAATTTCTGCCATTTGTAACCCTCCTACATCCTCATAATCCCCTATGTGAGCTCTGTATATGACACTGATAAATCAGACTGAACTGCTTCAGCCGCACTGAGACATATTAAGGTCAAGGTATTATGAAATGTACATTGTCGAGATGACTTTCTCCTGACCTCAGGTTTGTCCGTCCAACTGAGCCGGATCAGCCACAAGCCAGGCAAGGACTAAGGAATAAAAGACACCAGCACTTAAAGGTCACATATGTGGTGATTGAGCAGAACTGAAATTAATTAAGGCTGAATTAAAGATATATAAAGTCTGCTTTCATTGTTCCCTCTGGCCTGCTGGTGCAGCCTGGTAGATATTTTATATTCTCTAAGGTGTTTTGTGAGCAAACTGGTGGATGATTGTTGCATTCAAATTAGGAGATAACACAACAGGTATTAAACAGAGAGCAGAGGCGCTGTGTTTGAAATGGACTGAGGAGTGATGATGAGCTTGAGGTAATCACGATCAGCAGGACATTTTCAGAAAGAGGAATAACATCATTTTCCTGTTAAATTATTCATACCATGTACGGTATGCTGGAGGTATGTATGTGCATGTATGCTCAGACAAGGCATACGAAAGGAATGAATAACAGCTATGTCAGAAAGGAGAAATCCAATATTTACCTGCCATAATCATTCAAAAGGAGAAGAACATGATTTCAATATGAAAAGATTTTCATTTAATTTTATTCTCAAAGTGCGGCTCAAAAGACATTCAGCACAGAAACTGCACTTTTTATCGCCGTTCCTTTTGTATTGATTATGTACAGCATACGTGTCTCTTTGCTGTTTCCTCCTCCTCCCATTACGATCAACTTAAAGGGGAGAAATGTTGGCAGGAAATCGCCGCTGGTCTTTAGCTGATACTTTTTGTTGTGTTTTAGCTAGCTAGCTTGTCAGTTGTTGGGCTGTTGACTAGCATGTGTGCGTCACAGACCTCCACTAGCTAACTAACATCTACCTGCCTTGGAGCTTGGAGCTGTGTTCAGGCAAATAAAATCATGAGGTCAAGGTTTGGGAAAGACTGGTGTCATGATTAAGAGAAACTAGCATCGTCAGTAGGAGCCAGGATGTAAATCTCTGGTGGTCTCTGGTGTCAAAGTCGCATATTTTATTTGCACAATTGAGCACCACAACCTCCTGCTAAGTGACTTGTTGGCAGTATAACAACAGCACTGATGGCAGACCTCTTGAGAGCGGAGTGGTGCAGCAACCACGAGGAACAGGTACTGCATCAACGGGCAAAGATCTTGCACAAGAGACTAGACAGACACTGGATCAGCATCTGTGAAGACCAAAACCAGTCACAGCATCAGCAGGGATGTGACCCGTGTTGTAGGTCACATGAGGACAGCTGATCAGTGGTTAATCAGAATAGATCAAGATTGCTTGAAGATATGAAAGTGAAAAACAAGTACTGCAAACGTTAGAGGACTTTGAGGCTTGAGTTCAGATGCCTCCTTCGCTTTGGAGAACATCAAGTGAAAGTTTTTATGTCTATCTTGAGAGTCACATTTACTTTATGTGTAGAAATACTTACTGTCCATATTAGTTCAAAGTAATTTACAAGCTTTCTCAGACTCTGCAAAGTGTAAAATATGTTCTTATGCTCCTTCTTGCAAAGTAATCTAACAGCGATTGGACGATAACTCCTCACGTCGTCTCGTTATCTGTTTTCCATCTACAGTCCACCTGTTTAACAGCAGCAGAGCAGTGTGACAGCCGCAGAGGATAAAGGCAACACACGGCAGCACGACAAGCGACTGATCTCAGGAGGGGAGGAGGAGGAGAGGGAGAAGATCATTCCCCTGTGAAATATTCTTTGAAGTTACAACAAAAGGTTGAAGCAGAGGCCTCCCGGGAATCCCCACTGCAGTGTCCCACACATTTATTTCACTTTTCATCCGAGAGTACAGACAGGAGGAGAGTGAGATATTGCCTTTGTCCCCCCTCCTCATTTTTTAACTTCACATTCCCTCTAGGTTAAGTTAGATTGTTATTTTTGCTCCTGACAGGAAACCCTCATTCGGGTCAGTCATGATGCGATAAATCACCAGGCTGCAGAGGCACTCATTTCAATCTAGTCTGGAATATTTGCACTTATATTCTGCATGATGTTCCTTCCTAAAAGCCCAGCTGCTCTGACAATTAAATCTAAACACGGATTCGACGCCTCAGCTGCATCTGCCGCTGAGCGGTGAGGAGTTTGGCTTCAATGGTCCTGCCTCTCATGTGGTCATTTATAGCTGCGAGCGCCATTGCGCAGAGTGCTTCTGGAGGAGTAATGATAGCATCGTGTGCCACCGCGGACAGAAAGGCTGAATGAGAATCTGAATACAGGAGAGGATTCAAGGATTTGAGCATGTGACATTAATACTTGAGATGTTTTCACAGATGTCAGAAAACTTGAAAATATTGCAAGTCTAAAGAGTAAACCTGGTGAGGCGGGATTTTATGTTTCTATTTAACAGATGGAGCATTTCATTTAGCACACAGCCAAGTGAATTTTATACTGTAAAACATATGCTGCTCACGGACTGTTTGGCATGAAGACTTGAATCAATATCAATACTAAGTCTGCCCCTGGCTTGTGCTATCTCGCCCAGATTTATTCACTTCATGTATCTGCATGTGCGGCCATAAATAAGAAATACTGTATGTGCACGAGTAAAACCAAGCCTTTAAACAATGTGAGGTATAAACCTATGCCAGCATGGTGGCAGGCATGCTCGTCGAGTCCTTCGAGATAACTGGGTGGTTTAATGTGTGAGGTCCTGAGTGATGAATTGCTTGTTCTGGCTGATACAAAAGCCTGAGGCTGAATCAGGGAAAAGAACTCCAGAGCCATTGAATGTGTCACAGCATCGACTTCTGCAAAGACATTTTGGATACTGACAAACCTGAATCAAGAGCCTGACAGGTCTGCACACGCATGGCCTTTTTTAATCCCTGACCTTTAATTAAGGCCACAGTCGAAATCATGATCAAGGACCGGCCTGAAACCCCCACGTTGAGTTTAAATATAACTGATGTTGCTGGTCTGATCACCACTCTACATATGTCAGGGTCAAACGAATCTCTATAGTTCCTATACGTAGCATATATATGCTTTAGTGTATGTTCAGTCACTGCAGGTGAAAAGGATCTCAACAGACATTTGAAAGCATTAATAAGAAAAGAAAAGATAAGATAGAAGTACAGATAAATAGATTATTAAATGAATAATTACAAGTATATGTAGGAGGGAAATACAAATATAAAGATAACTGAAACAGTCCTTTATTTGATTTGCACTGTGTGAGTATACAGAGTAATACGATTAAAGATATATTATTTTGTATATTATGTTAAAAACACATCATATAGTCTAATTTAGTATTAGATATGTAGAGAAGATCGTAGTAGTAATAGAGTAAAACATACCATATATCCTATAGTACAGCAGCATACTATAACATATAATAAATAATGAATACATTTAGTGTGAAGTATAATAAAATATAACAGATATTATATGTGTTTGGACTGGCAGAGTACTGTGAATGTGGGGAGGATGATAATTACCTGACATATGAATTCGCAGCTAAATGGAATTCAGCCATCATTCATTTTAGTATTTACACCTGTGCTTTTCTCTTCTGTGCTAAAAAACCTATTGAAACCTGTACAACAGACAAAATATACTAAATGTCCTGCTCACTGCTGAGCGTTTAATGGACAGGATCTATGAGTGGATGAGGGAGTGATTTTGGAGATGTGCCATCACCTTGTGTCATACAATATTACACTACCAGGCTAAAAAAAGACTCTGCTGGTCTCACTATGAATGTTAACAGTTGGTGATCGGCCGCCCACAGTGGAGCCATCACATCACATTCTCATTCAGGGACCAGTGTGAGGCCGTTTGGTTCATGCTGCAGCTTTAAGGTGGGACGCGTCCACAGTTGCCTTTCCAGCATGATTTGAATTATATGCCTCATTTTTTGCATCCCTCTAGTTTAAATTCAAACAGTTTTGACAAGCAAGCACCACAATTAAGACATATTTAATTCAGTTTTGACATGCGGTACCTGTAGAGCTCATTCCCATTTGGTTCTGAACAGTCCAAAGACTTGTTCAGGCTAATCCGTCTCTGCGAACAAGCTGCTAATCCCCTTTTGCAAAGCTGCATCACAATGGTGCAATTAATCTGGTTTCAAAGGAGCCAACTGTGCTGAGAGTCATGAGAAGACGTGCTTTACTTCTGCTGTCTGAGCGCTTCTCCCATTTTTTCCTGTCCTGCACTGTCTAAAATAAATCTAATAGCAAACACTATAATCTGATTAAAGCGCCGGAAAATGATCTACAGCCGTCTAAGGCAGCGAGGGAACGCAGGGGAAGAACAAAAACTAAGATCAAGCTGGAAATGCACTTCAGAAAGACACTGTCAGTCAAGCAACTCTCAGATTTCTCTGCAGAGAAGTCGAGTACTTAAAGAAGAAGAGAAAGTGTTTCCATCCCCCTGCTTTTATGCACATTTTCAATTTGTGCATAACAATCATGAGTGCAAACAAAGAAATATTGCGAAGTGTTGCCATGCTTGGCAGAGGTGGAAAAGCTGATGTCATATTTATTCAACTTTATGTGAAGTCTACTGCCCCAGGCTTAACGTCACACACTTAAAGCAATGAAGAAGGAGTAAGTCTGTCTTGGTGTTATGCCAGATTGTGCCGTCATCGATCACAAAGTGAGCTACGAGCATTGCAAAAGCTAAAACACTCAATTTCATTATAGATGCATTTCTGCACAAAGTGGCTCCTGCTATGTGAGCGGGTGGAGCCCGAGCAGAGTGCCAGGTGCAGCCCAGTCAGGATGAGGAGCTCCACCTGTTGCCAATTAAGCTCTTTGTGTGTTTGCCGGTGGAGACGCCTGAGTGCTGCCGGGAGGAAGACGTACAATCGCACACCTGAAAGCATCAAGTGTCGCCGCACTGTTGACTCAACTGCTGCGCTGAAGGCGCGGATCTGATTTTGTTTTGCTTATTAGTTTGCATTGAGCAAAGAGCCGCAGGTGCAAACCAGGATGCTGTGTTTTTGTGATTTTCCTGTTTACAGGTGATACATTTCACACCGACTGGATTCCACTCTGAAAGGTTTTTCTGGCAATTAATCTTTATTTAACATAGACGCAATCACACGAGAATTCACAAGTGAATTTATTAAATTATGGCTTTGGCAGGACGGTATCAACCTGATGAATGCTTTTGTGCAATGACAGGTGTCTTCGGAGTCACTTATGTAATTATTTCTCCATCACATGACCCTGACCTCACATACGGAAATGTCTTATGCCGCACTGTGGTCGTGTCATGTGGCCAAAAAAATGAGCAATGCTTTTATCCAGTTTCCTGATAGGCAACAGTTAATTAATGGAAACATCCCTTTGGTGGTCCCACTTAAAACATCATAATTAATGAATTCCTATCTCCAGCATCGCTTCACATCTGAGGGATCCTCAGCGAGTTCTGGGTCTAACGAGGACTTTAATATATTAAAAAAGTGATTCATACTGTGAATTAAGGAATCAACCATGTTGTGTGGAACTGATAATGACAGTGGCAGAACTGCTGATTATTTGTGTTTCTGGCTCACAAACAAAGCCGTGAAAACGAGCCTACCAGCCCCCCATCCTCAGCAATACAGCAAAAACAGACAAATCACAAAGTACTGCAGCAAACAAAGATGGTGGAGGTGCTCAGAAGCTGCTTCATCTGGAAGAGAGAGCTCCTCCTCCTCTTCCTCCAGCCTCCTTAAATAGGGGCCAGGGCCACACACTAATCGCCAAAACCAGGAGCACCTGAGAGAGGAGAAGGAGGAAAAGGGGGGGGGGGGGGAAGAGGAAGCTTCTGTCGCTTCTCTCGGTTTCTGTGTTTGGCTGAGTTTTGCTTCGCGTAATGTTTCTTGCACAATAACTGGATTCACATCACTATGTCTGCATCCTGACGCTGTAATTTTGATGTAGAATTTGTTTGAAACAGGTTCAACATCGAACAGCGAGGGAGTGGATTAAATGCAAATCGCTGGGAAGGCCGGGTGTGCTGGCTTATTCAAAGATCTGTGAGGTTTTATCACGTTTTATGTCTAAAGCAGACTGCATCACTGGTTTTCAGGGTGTGAAGGTAATGTGATACTGAATCTGAAATATAAACATGAAAGGTATGTTTTCACTTTAAAGGGTGGATTTCTTAATAATAATAATTCAGCGACATTTCTTCTGACAAAATAAATCAGATGTTTCCATTGATGCTGTACGTTCATTCCTCGTGGTTTCATCTTAACGGAGGCATCAGATGTTCCTCTGATTTGTCGCTGAGGTGTTCACACCTCTACCAGCAGGTGTGAAACACTCGCCACTGGTCTTAACTATGACGAACAAACCCAAACAGCACATCCCTGGTCTGGAGGCAGCAATCATTACTCTTACTAATAAGCCCTGTCAAGGTGGAATACGCCATGCATCCATCAGCCAATGAAAAGCTCCTTACCTTGAATGTCTAAAACGATGTCTGTTAATCACCAAACAAGGCAAAACAAATGGTTTTTCAAGGAAAAAAGTTAGTGCTGGTCTGAGGTACCTGACGTTGATGTTTCAAAGTTTGTGCCCCTCAGGAACATTAAGTTGATCCGTCTTCTCATCATTCAACTCCAAGTGCTCAAAGTGGACTCATCTCTAATAACATGGACCAAGTAAATCTTCCAAATAAGACGATATAATCCCTGCAGGGAAAATAACATCGCATGGATTCCCTCTCTGTCATGAAATGTCTTTCATTGATCCTCACTTGGTTCAGCGCCTGTAAAATGTAAAATCCTTCGACTGTTTCAGAATTTGTTGTTGTGCAACACTGAATCACAGTTTATGTGACAAGATTTCTTCCTCGCCCTGATCAATAAAAAGACTTTCAAAGGACAAAATGACAAAAAAAGTGAACAAATTTATCAAATCATTAATACACTGAATTACTGATAAGCTAAATATGTTTCATTATATATGATTACAAACACGTTGCACTGTTTAAATCACCTCATTTTTTAGCAGAATCTAAATTTGTACATTATTATATTACTATCTTTATACACAGTAACACAGCTGTAATCATATTTAATGATATACGATCTCAGACATGAACAAAGTTAAAATAGATGTGTCCAAATCAATCACAGGTAGGTTTTTAAGCTGGGTTTTTTTTTACGTGTGCAGTCACTCATTTGATTTTTATAAGCAGCATATAAACACTTGATGCAAAGTTTTTAAAGATCTTCTTAAATAATTTAAAAGTGTTTGTTAATGAGCACCCTTGCAGTGTGTCACGAAGCAGGTTTTTCCTCTTTATACACACATACAAACCACAGCTCATTATGATGCATCATTTTATATGTTTATAACGAATGTTATCATGCATTCATTAATAGTTTATACACCACTTTTTAAAACTTCATGAGCTGTGTTGTTAAAATAAATCAATAAACACTCAGAAATGCCCTCATATTTGCAACTATATATTATAGTGTGTTTTGAAGAATTTACAAATTGATTGTATTCTGTTCATAGTGGGGGGGGGGTTAAAGTAATGAGGCTTTTACTGATCCACAACAACGCAGGGAACAGGCTTTTAAAGAGGTAGGACATGAATGAAGACAAATAATAATTAAAAAAAGAAAAAGAAATTAGACTCAAGAGCAATACATGTTATATACAGTGCACTAGTTTTGCTCATAAAGTGTTTTATTGATGCATCATGCAAATCTACATAAATACAAAACACAGTGTACACAATTACACGTGAGTCATCCACCTTCTATTATTTTGAATTTACGTTTTAAACAGGAAACATGATCAAAAATAAAGAAACTGTCGTATGTCGTTGACGAGAGTTTTCTTTTAATGTGGAGATGTGGGCCGCTCACGACAGCTTGATTGATATTTTTATCATTTAAGGTTTCTTTCGTAATCTTTTGTCATCGTGGTGACTTTTTGTTCCTCAAAACTTTAAAAGAAAAGCACAGGGAGACACTTTGTGTGATCAATGTTACCCGAATCATGTTTATATATTGAGCATCAACGACGAGCCCTGATGGCGCTGCATGCATGATGAGGACGGCTGACATTTTCAAAGATAGTGAGCTGTAAACGTCAATTTCAGGCTGTGTTTGAACAGGAATTCATATGGATCACCTGCAGTCAGAAAACAACAATAATCGCTCAAATAATTCATCCAGCCTGGACCCTGTGAGGACATACTGTCCTGTCAGTAAAAGCATCGATAATGATGCTAATATACCTCTCGCTCATGCGTGTGTCAGGGATTGGATCTATAAATGCATTCATCTGTATTCACCCCACAAGTGGAAAGTGCTGAGTTTTGCATGAGCAGGCCACCAATTGCTTATTTATTTTATCATATAAGATGATCAATCATTTCTTTTTCGGGGCCAGTCCTGTGGAGATTTCTATGCACAGTGCAGTAGGTCAAGCTGTGAATAATTTAGTTTGTTTAGAGGAACAGAGCTATTATTCACCATCAATCAGCTTTATATTGATGAAGACCCTCTTGGGCCAGGGGCTCCCCAGACTGGTCTTTAGGCTAATGGAGGTGACGACCAGCAGGCACCATCGTACTAATGGCCATCAGCCTGACAGGCAGCCGGCTAATGGGGACTGTGTCCCTCGTCCAGACACCTGACTGACCTACACGCTTTGAGCTACATGTCTGAGGCAATTATGGGACCGTTATCATTTAATCCAAAGTATCTGGAAAACATTTAGCACCCAGGAATACACATCAGTGGCTCGGGAGGGGGGACACATCTTAGTCACATATGGGTTTAGATCAGCGTGAGTCACCATGAAAGTGATGTAATTGTGCAGAAGAAGTTCGCGACAGCAACATGATCCCTTGAATAAACTTTATTGTGCCAGTGTCAGTCCTCAGGGTGCATGAAATCAGATATTTTCACACAGTGCAAGCGGCCCTTCAGAGGTCAGAGGCTGAAACCTGAAACA
This sequence comes from Chaetodon trifascialis, assembly GCF_039877785.1. NCBI lineage: Eukaryota > Metazoa > Chordata > Actinopteri > Chaetodontiformes > Chaetodontidae > Chaetodon > Chaetodon trifascialis. The sequence goes on from NC_092073.1 coordinate 17,787,282, forward strand.
AACTATAAAGCCTAAGTGACAAAGTGTTGTGCATGAAATTGAAGCGTGACATGACTTAAATGATTCATTTCCAAAGCAGTCCTGCCACATTACTGCATATTTAAGATAAGATAAGATAAGATAAGATAAGATAAGATAAGATAAGATAAGATAAGATAAGATAAAACTTTATTAATCCCACACTGGAGAAATTAAATTGTTAGAAAAGAACAAAAAAGACAATAAAAAGGATACAGAAACACAAATGAACAATATATGTACATTACATAGAAGGATATAAGAATATTATTGCAATAAAAAATACTATTGTTATATTGAATTGCACGAATCAGATAAGGATAATAAATACATTGTACTATTACCATTACAAAAGCAGTAGGTTTGTGATGTTGAGATGTGAAACACAGTGCCATGTTAAATAATGCTGAAGTCAAACAGTCTGACCGCTGTTGGGATGAAGGACCTGTGGACCTGCAGCAGTCTGTTACTGAAAGAGCTGCTGAAGTCCCCTCATGCAGGGGGTGGGATGGCTTGTCCATGATTGATGGTAGCTTGGCCAACATCCTCCTCTCACCCACCTCCTCGATGGAGTCCAGAGGGCAGTTTAGGACAGAGCCAGCTCTCCTGACCAGTTTGTTCAGTCCCTTTCTGTCCTCAGAGCTCCCACAGCTCCAGCAGACCACTGCATAGAAAACTGCAGATGCCACCACAGTGTTTGTTTTTTATCATTTAATGACTGTGGAGTCATTAATTGTAGTAGCAAGGATGGCTCAGTAAACAATGAGGCAAAGAAGTTGGAAGTGGAAACTAAAGACAAGGGGGGTTGTTGGGCAATGGGAATGTGCAGGGGGATGCTGGGATCAGCTGACTGGGACCTGTGAGAACATTTGTGTTGACATGAGGAAAAGATGCAAATGATGCCGTGACTCTCAGCTCTCATGCAGTTCTGTAATTTATTTGTACAAGACACAGAGGAAGGCCTCCAAAAAGTTCCATGAAGTCGGCTTCTTCTTCTTCTTCTTCTTCTTCTTCTTCTTCTTCTTCTTCTTCTTCTTCTTCTTCTTCTTCTTCTTCAGGCTCCTCCAAGTGTTAAAACATTAATCACTTCCTGTTAAATGACATCATCAATCACAGGTGGGCCACAGTCAGTAACAGGTGTAGCAATCCATCCTCAGGCCGGCAGCTGAACAGTCAGATTGTATCAGGGTGTTTGGTTTTGATTTGTTTTGTGTTCATTCCTTTTTAAAGCATTATGTTATGGCTACAGAAAACCAATGAGTCTCAAATTTGATCTCTTACAGGTGGACAAATAAAAGTGTTGGCAGCCATTTCTCAGCTTACAGCGTATAAACACGAGGTGTTACTGCTTTCATTTGTCTAGAGCTAAATGCATTTTGTCTTGCACCTTCTCGACTGAGAAAATTAAGATATAACAAAGTGGAGCAGGAGGCGGTTAGTAACGAATTAGGGCTGATAACTCACTTCTGTGGTCTTTTCACAGCCTGTTTGAAGTACTGTCTGCCCCACTGATTCAACACCACTCAGGTCTACAGCTGGCCTCAGTGCAGAGGAGGATCTGTTTGTTGTTTATCACCACCTACAACAAGTGCTGTAAGTGGTGGGTTAATGGCTGCCCTGTACATGCAGTGTTTGCTCAAACTCAATTTCAGATTTTGGCAGCTAAACAGCATTTACAGGTGTTTACCCTCTCTGTATCTCGTAATGTGTTACCCACTCCATAATCCACCCAGCAGGCAGTTGAAGTGTCAGTCCTGCGTGTTTTAACTGTCTTACATGAAATGTTAATGCCAACTGATCAAGTTGTGTTCCTCGAACAGGCATAATGAGAATAATCTTATAAATCTTTGCTTATTGTGTCATTCCACTATCTGTTTATCTGAGATAAGTGCCTGGATGTTGTTTATCTGATGACAATAGAGGAGCAGCAGAGCCACACAACACAGCACCCATTTACTTTATTTACTGTGATAATATCACAGTATGGAGCTATAAGAGTGACAATAAAATATGGCATTGAAAACAAAACCTGAGCTGAAAAAGGAAACATTGGCAATGAAACACTTGATCCACTAAAAAATAAAACACATTAAAAATTATTTCATTTGATTTTGATATTTTTTGTATTCCTGTGTGTTTTTTCAAAATATCACTCTGACCTGAAATCTGCCCCGAATGCCTCTGACATGACCACACACCTAGCATACCGCAATAGAAACAGCCTTAACAACATGTCATGGAGGGCATAGCCGCATGCTAGGTGTGCAGTGAGTTGTGATGCACGTATACTCCTGCAGTTACGGTACAGGTGTTTGAAGCAGATGTGTTGAAAAAACACATCAGAAAACACACAAAAGTAATTGATTAAAATGAAATGATTGTTAATGTCTGTGCTTTACAGTGGAACTTTTCTACTTTCTGCAGTGTTTCAATGCCAGTTTTTCCACTTTCAGCTCAGTTTTCAATGCCAGATTTTATTTTCAATGCCATAATTTAAAGTCGCTCTTCTAGCTCCATACAGGTCTCCTCTGCTTCAGAGGATGGGTTAAAATCTCCTTGTTGGACTGCTTCAATTTATAGAAATAATCAATATACATTTGTGTGGTCAAAATCTATTTAAAAAAACAATGTGCATGTTTTTGTGTGTCGTCTGAAAACTCTCATAAAAGCACAATAATCCATCATTTAAATTGCACTTGTGCAGGTTTACTCTCAGGGGGCTGCGCCGCCTCAGTTCTTTAAATCAAGTCGTTAATGTCACATTGATTTTCCGTATTTGAAGTATGGCCAGTCCAAAAGAAGGAAGCTTAATTATTCAAATATACAGAAAAACTGAATTATTCAAAGCCTGGCTGATTCGCCCAGCAGCGGTCTGATTGTAGATGGATTCACCCGACAAATATTTCAATCAGCAGTGTTTTTTTACTGGGTTTCATCTGGTGTGATGGCTGATTTACAGTGCTTTTATGCTATGTGCCCCAGAGGTTATCAGCAGCATACAGAAAAATCCTATTTACTGTTTACCTTTTCCTTCTGGACTGTGCCATCCCTTAGGGCCAGAGTGTAGTCTGGAAGAAGAATCAGCTCTATACTGGGTAATTGGTTACCTCTTCAAGGATACTGCATGCGGCAGCCATCCAGAACCTACTGGGTAAATCCCTCTGCAAAGTAAAAGCAATTGTTTCACAGCGCTAACAACAAAGATGGTTTTATATCCGATCAATAAAGTGTGTTCTGGCTTTCTCTTCCCCCCGTTTTAATTACACCATCTCTTTCCTGCCCTGACTTGGCATCCAGTGGGAACACACTCAGCTACTCAGTCATGTCATGTCAGCTCATTTGGAAGTGATTGAAGCCGACATCCGAGGTGTGCTGGACCAATTGCCCTTTCCCTGGCACAGAAGAAAATCAAACGGCCGCCATGGAGCAGCAGGCGAGAGGGCTGAAACAGATTCCACCTTGCAGGCTGAGGTCCCATCAATAGACCTTATCTCCCAGGGGCCATCAGGAGTGGTTTGTCAAAGGTTAATTAGAAGCCTTTTTGTCTTAATTGACTCTTAAAGAGGATGCTTTGGTGATCATCACACGGTTCATCACATAAGCCTGCAGCCGCTTACGGGATGAAGATGATGGGCTAACAGTAAACATTCTCCACATACAATAAATAGCTGTATAGTGATGGTACAAGCGTAATAGCTGCAAAACCACCCGAGAAACTTAAAATATAGTGCAGAAAATGGAGAAGTTCAGCCAAGATTTTCTGATTTAAACACATCACACAGTTCTCTGAGGTAAGTTTGGTCTCACAAAGCTCGCTTTCCTTCCGGTGGGATTGATCATGGTGGTGGTCTGCACTGCACGGTGAACCTGCCCAAGAGCGAGGTAAGTTCAGAGGATGAAAGTATGAAAGAGCTGTCAGCTCACCATCAGCTCTGAAGAAATCAGTTCACCTCTTCTGTCCTTTACTTGACCAGGAAGTTTGTTTGGGTACAGTGGTTATTTTACATATGTTTGCACTCTTGTACAGAGTGTTTTACATATTTTCATTCAATAAAACCGCTGTTACTTTCCCCGTGGACCCCAGGAGACGTAGCTGTTGTGCTGCGGACAGTTAATGGGAATCCAAATGAATATAAAAAGGTGTGATGCTTTTCAGACTGAACCTTGAAATAGTGGACATAGAAATAACGGGACATTCAGAGTCTCAGTTAAAAGGATTCTTTGGAGGGAAACCGACTGAAAGGCCCATTTACTTTTGGGTGATTTCCACATGAAAGGCTGGATTACTTGTGTAATGTTTGCTGTTGTATTCGCAGCTCCACACATTGAAGCCATTATCATTATGTGGCATACTGTTTGTTCACATCTTTGTATGTTGGTAATGCACAAGATCACAGCCAAGCAGGATGGAAAATCTCAACGTACTGTGTACATTTTTTTGTTTGTTTCACACATTTGTTTTACAGATGTTTTCATAACACAAAAACAAGACAAGGTGCGACATTTGCATTGTGTTTCCTGCGAATTTAAGTCCAATATTTTCCCCCCTTTTTGCTCTGCTTTGGTCTCCACCAACTCCTGAGATAACTATCTGGCTCTTTAGCTGGTAAATGCTGAATGCTAAAATCTAGCCGCCAATATTTAGTTTGTTTTTTGGTGCCAAGCAGGTGGTGTACAGTGGGTTTTTTAGAGCTTTGAGAGTCTCTTTACCCATCATTCATATGAAAATTTAAAGTGCAGCTTCAATGTAAATTTATTTATTTTTTTTACATGGCACTAAAGATCTATGTTAGAATAATTTGTCTTCTTATTCATGTGTCATCAGCTGGAGAAAGTCTTTAAATGTCCCTGTCATACAGGTCCAGGAGCTGAATGTGATGGGAACCAGGAAGCGTCAAAATATTTTTGGTGTGCAGTGGGTGAGAAGCTGTCATTGGATTTAACAGACAGAAAGTTTGTATTTGTCATTGTGTTCATTAAATCTTTGAAAACTCACTGCGACACAGGAGGTGAAACAGAATTACCAGAATCAGGATCAACAATTTCATTCTAGGCCCGTTTTATGAAACTGGTCGTCCAGCTTTGCTGTGTGCCCACAAAGCTGATTAATCACAATCAGATCAGACTTCAGGTGAAATCATTTGGCTGAATCAGGTTTTTGGTGGTATAAATATTCCAGAAGGTTCTCGTCCTCACAGCTCGCACTCTCCCTCCGCTCTGTCTCCTCTCCATTGCTTCGGCCAATATGTGTGAAATCTGGTGTTCAGCAATTTATACCTCACCTGAAACTCCTCTGTTTGCCTGAGCCCACTCTCCCACATCCCACCACGATGGATCTGACTTGGAGAGCTCCGACTGTGGACACACTGGGAACCATCCACACTGGTCTGCTCACAAACTCCACAAGCTCAGTGATGGAGGAAGTACTCAGATCCTTTACTTCAGAAAAAGCACTAATACCACACTGTAAAAATGCTCTGTTACGAGTCAAAGTCCTTCATTGAAGGCAGAAAAAATGGCCCCTGGGACTGTTAAACCATTATATATCATTAGATTATCACTGCTCGTATATGAATGTAAAGTCAGGATTTTAAAAGACTCAAGGAAAGTACAAGCACCTCAAATTTGTACTTAAGTAAATGTACATTCCACCACTGTCCCTACTGCACAAAGTCCACTGAGGACAATTTTCCATGTTTCAAATTTATTTTTAGCTTCAATCAATCGGTTGTTTTCAAATGACGTCACGTCGCTCTGCAGGTGGAGGGCCGGCAGTGATTTTCTGCAGAGGAAACAGTTGAGTTGAAAATTCGGCTGCAAGAATAACAGAGATCTCTGAGCACATTTAATCTTTACATTGCATTGCATAACACAACATTAAGCAGACTTGGGCGTACAGCACAGGGTCGTCATGAAGCAGCTGTGACAGGGTCTTTGTAATGAGTCGCATGTATCTTACAGTCTCCATCCTCCCCATTATTACTTTCCAGGATGTAACACGGCAGCAATCATTTTTCTACTTTGATGCAAATTGTCTCAGGCATGTTTGACTGATGTTTGACTTGATTGAAAGACAAGGCAGTGAGAGCGCTTTAAATGACAAACAGAGCACGCACAGGTAGAGACTGAAGGGGAACATGGATCATTCTGATGTGACTCACCGCCTGGAAATGATGCGGGACGAAACTCGACCTACCACCGTCAAGAGACATGCCTGATATAGCTCATCAAAGCGCAGCTCATCAAACGGATTCAACTGACGGAAAGGACTCAGAATCACAAAGACAGCAGAAGATCAAAGACGTCCTGATTACAGGTTTAATATATCAAAGATGTGAATTAGTGTGCCGCTGCTGGCATTTCCACGCTGAAAAAAGGGAATAGGTGGAAAAGGTAAACTCCGCTCAGGCAAGTCATCTTTTTCTTGTGTCCCAGCGATATTTCAAACCAGCTGGGACAGCAGCAACAAAAGACTGGGAAAGATGTGGAACGCTCTAAAAACACCTGTTTGGTACCACAGATAAACAGGTTCATTGGTAACAGGTGATAGCATCATGATTGGTATGAAAGAGGCGTCCTGGAAAGGCTCAGTCATTCACAAGCGAGGATGGAGCGAGGTTCACCACTTTGTGAACACATGATTGGATAAAGGAGATTACTACATGAGCTCAGGAGCACTTAGAAAACTGCTGTCATACCAAACTTCACTGCAGTCCACTGACCAGCTGTTGAGACAGTATTTAAAGAGGTGGACGGACCGACCGACAGACGCTGAAGTCCACATCACAAAATCTCCCCTTTGTTGCACTTTACACACAACAACCTCCCAACTTGAATCAACTGAACCTGGAACAAACTCCACTTCTCTGTTATAATGTTATTTTTCCACTTTGTCTTTGTGCTTCTCTTCACCTTGTTTTGATTGATGTTTTCATATCGTATTATACCTCTCATATATTATTCAGTGGGAACATGGAGGTGGCCTTAATGAGATTTTGCCTAATAAATGATCAGATCTAATAATATTTCTTGTCTGCTCCTGTGCGGTATCTTGACTCATATGAAAAGGTTGTTTCAATTGACACTTTTTTTCAGCGTGAATGGTGAACGCTGCTTTATCTTTCTGCGTTTCCTCTTTCACCTTTTTCACCTTTTTTGCATTTTTCAAAGTTCATATCTGAACAGTGAAAAATGCAACTCAAGGATCCCGTGCTCACACACAAGTTTCAAGACAATACACAAGTAGATTTGATAATGGTCCTAAGAGTTTTTCCAGGGATGAAGTATAAAACCAGCACGGTGCCTTACAGCTGTGAGAATCTCATTAAATTAGATTATTCTCTTCTCTTTTTTACAGCTCTCACTAAACCAGCAGCGTATAATCAGTGAGTGGATACGATAATTTGAACGCCCCCTCCGGCTGTAGTGGGGGTTTCGTACAGCGTGCACTCGGTCCTAACAGGTACGTATAACAGATTTGACAATCGTGGAATCTCTGACAGCGATGATGGTACATCAGTAAAGACAGATTCATCTTTAAGGAACAAAGGACTGAGTAGAAATTTGTTCATTTCAAGCTGTTTGATAATCACCAGTCATCATGATGTTAAGTCTCATTGCTGTTTTTAAGTAATGTAGAGTAGTAAGTAAGTAAGTACAAGACTTACTTGTAAGTAAATTGTTTTTGTTGCAGTGCTCCTTACAAGGATAGAATTAGAATAAAATTAGAAACGAAAGAAAAGAGAAACAACTATATATATATAAAGCAAATATAAAAAACAAAATATTTATATTGAGAATATATATATAAAACAAAATATACTACAAAATATAGAACAGAATATAAAACTATATGTGTGTATATATATATATATATATATATATATATATATACTGAGAAAAAATAAACAATATATACAAAAGGATGTGCAAAGAATCATGCGTCAGTTTTTTTTTCTGTCTTTTTCTCATTTTCGTGCCCTGTACAGTTTGTTTTTCTAGGTGATGACGTTATCCTGCTGCCTCATATGTTTGTCTGTGGATTGTAGGACGCTCATTGAGAGGTGAAAACCATGAAAATATCACCCTTTGTCACCAGCTTTCTTCTCCTCAGCGCTCTCATTCATTTTGTAGTTTAATCAGGCCAAATGTCCGAATAATAGACTCTTTTCAAACAGTAGAAAGGAATATAATCTTTCAACTGCATGGAGCAGATATGGTCTGTTGTACAGTGACATATTGAATATATCCCAAAATAGTTGTTGTTAAACTGAAACTACCCTATTTGTCTCCAGGTGATGACTGTTTATGTTCTGTTAGAAGGAAAGTAATGTACTGCCCATTGATTTTCACATGTGGCTCCTTGCCTTGAGAAAAAGCAAACGTGCACCACAGGGGACCCTTCCTATAGGCGACAAACAGTGGGTAAGTGCTGAAATTGCAGGAATAATTCTTCCAATAATCCAATCACAAACTCACAGAATACCCCCGCAGTGTGAAACCAGCGTCCAGGAAATCTGTCCGTGTGAGACATATGCCAGCTTTGCCCTTGGCATCAGATCACATTGTAAAGTCTCCCTCATTGTAAAACATCAGCCTCGTCTCTGGAGCAATCATCTGCTGGATGTGTGAATTCCCAGTCTGTTTGTTTTTGCGGTGCTGGTTATTGGATCACTTGTGTTTCATCACTTCCTGCTGTTTGCTGTATTGTTTTGTGTGGTTTGATGGTTCCTCCTCATCATAAAAAGTACCGGGTTTGACTCTGAACTGAGCTGCCTGCTTGGTTAGCTTGCTGAGGGCACCGTATGTGCTCGGTCCGGCTCTGCTTAATGTACACGTTATTTTCAGTGGTTGAGCTGCAGCAGGCGCATATATTTTTGGACATGATTGTAGGATGTCCTTGGGCAAAATGTCTCAGCTTTAGTCACACTGTGCGTATTGTAAACAGGAGAAAAGACAGGCACTCTGAAGGCAGACATCTTAGCTGCTTTGATATAAACACTATCCACATCCACAGCTCACTTTTCATTTATTTCCTTTGTTGCTTGTGCTTATAGCTCCTGCTAATTAAACATCAAGTAACTGTGTTATTGAACAATAAGATGTTTGACCTCTACCATCAATGCTCACAGCTGTGCTTTGTGTTTGAACATGAAAAACCATCTTGTCTAATAGCAACATTGTGTCATTATCTTCTTTTCTTAAAATCTTTAAAAACAGATAAGCAAGCTCCACCGGGTTTGTGCACTGATGCACCTCAGACAAACCAATGGGTCACAGCACATTTCATGTTCCTTTGATTGCTCTGAATAGAGCTAATTGGAAAACCCAAGACCAAGTCAGGATGTGTAACCCTATTATCCTCCTTTCAAACACAAAAGAGAAACAGTTTACTTGAACCAATTTGTTTGACACCCCACTGAGCTGATCCCCAGCTCTGACTCATCTACAGGTCACTGATTCCCCTCAAATTCAACTGGACGGAGACAGAGCAGCAGATGGTTAACAAAAGAGAGGGTCAGTGCTACCTCCCATTCACATCTGTAAATATGGTTGTCCTAAATCCTCTCACCCCTACTCTAACACCGAACATTTGGTTTTCCTCTTTAAACATGTCCACCTTGAACCAAAAGAGGAGCCCTGAAGCTACACGATGATTTTGTTTGAAACAGACATGGTGACACTAAGCTTGTCTGTCTCTCTAACATCTTGGAATCACTAGGCGCATTTCCACCCACCTGTTTATCAAGTTGCATGTAAAAAAGAGAAATTTGAGAAAAGTTTTCACACTTCATTGAGGTGGTATTAGTTGCAATGGGCTGCCTGTTGTACTGAGTCTGGGATCAGGAGGTTTTTTTTGTTGAGATTAGGACTCATTATTGCTCAGAGCTCAGACTTGATAGAGTCCAGAGAGCATTTTCTAGTTAACTATCTAGTTTCCATTATGGGTTTTTCATGTTTACACTGATATAGACTCATAGAAATGACACTCATTTTAAAAGAAAGTGAATATATTAAACGATAATAGGATAATTAGGCCTAAATGGCACGACTGGAGGACTTCCCCACCTCATGTTATGAATAGACTGCAGTACGTTATGAAGTGTAACGTTTTCTATTTTGAGAAATGACTTTACTATTGATCAATAAATGGTTAGTGACATTCAGTTTACAGTGTAGCTGCAGATCTTTCACAACAATCCTGTCTCCTGATGAATGTGGCTTTAATGTGGCTTATTTCCCTATGTTGACATCATTGTCATGGCAACTGATGGAGAAAGCGTGTGCAGTTGCTGCCGCGTTCACACATTAATGTTCCACCAGAGAATTTGCTATCAGCTCCTAAACCGCAGAGACAGAAAGCGTGTCCTTTTCTCGAGGACGCAGCTTCTGCAGCGAGAGTAAATGTAAGAATATGAGTCAAAAATGAACGTGGACTAATGGTCTTGTCTGCTTCGGTTTCATGCTGATCACAAGAGATGTGACCTTAATCAACTGATTAAATGTTATTTTGTTATTGCCAGTCGTTCCAGATCTCCCTCTCAAAATCAGACCTTTGAATGATAAGTTTGAGAACGCCCCGACAGCACATTAAAAAAACATAAAATCCAATATTTACAACATGTTTTCTACATTGTTGCTTGAGGTTTGACTGGTGCTGTGTTCTCGTCTTCTGAAATGCTTAAATGACATCCTACTAACAGCCCAAAACACGGATCACTTCAGTGCTGAGGATAAAAACCACAACAAGCAACTAAAGAATCACAAAATTAGACTTCTGGATGCAAAAAGTGCTAAAACATATTTTGCAGCCATAAATAGACTCTTCTTCTGAGTGAAGTCATCCAGGAAGCCACATTACCGACTCATATCATAAAACACTGAAGCACAACAACTCTTTCCACTCCACCACCTTCACCACGACGCCTCGCCCATGTCTCTCTTTGGAATAATTAAATTACCTCTTCAACCTCTTGAGGAAAGATAAAGGAGGAAAATTGATTTAAACAGCAAAGAGGAGGCTTCTCTTTGGGGATCTTTAGCATTGACAAGTTTTCCATTTGTGCTATTTTTGCTGCAAAAGACTATTAGCCGCGATTCAAAGGGACCTGCAGATTCAACGAAGCGCTAAAGGAAGGAGAAATGATGCTTTTGCTTAAATTCCTTATAAAAACTGCTATTCTGTCACTGAAGCCTTTTGTTGCTGTTGTGATGAAGAGGTGACGTGCCGTCAAGGAGTAAATGACCCGTTGCATGTGTGGGCATGCACCTGCCACCCCGAGGCCTCCTGCGTCTTTTGTCATAAACAAACTGCTGAAAATAAAAGGAAAATGCCAAATGGTGTTAGCTGTGAATTACCTGCTGTGCTGTGGGCGCTCATGATGATGCAACGGGGGCAGCTCTCCAGACGGCAGAATAAAGGATCACAGAGCGAACGAGTGCAGGAAGGACTGTCTTTGCTTCTGGCATTAAAGAAAGGTACAATACACATTATAGTGCCAAAACAACAACAACAGGAATCTGACAGTTTTACCTTAGGTCAAACTATTGTGCCATAGAAAAGAACAGTTCCCTTGAGACAGGATGTCTGCCATTTGTTTGCATTAAATAGAGATTATTATATTGATTTCCATGTAAATATAATTGCACATGGACAAGCAGACAGCTAGCAAAACATGATGACCTATGGGCTGTAATAGGTTGTTTGCAGATGACATCACGTTGCTCTTTTGTTGTTGTGTAAACTGCAGATGGAGGGCAGGAAGTGATTTTCTCCATGGGAAGCACTATAATACACACTCAAAATGCAGATGTTTTGTGTCGTTTACGGTTGCTCAAATCGATCAAACCAAGAAATCACAAGGAGCTTTCATTGAGTATCAGAAATTGTTGTTTGTAAGAGTGAAAAATGCAAGAAATTGACCAGAAAATGCTGAAAATGGCTTGTTAACTGTCAGGAGGACCGAGCCTGATAATGGTAGAGATGGTGTAATGTTAGCTATTGTTTTATATCTATGGTAACGAAAACAACAAAAAAGCTGTATGCCTCCTATTTTTATAGGCTTTCATTTGGTTTCTCGAGTAGACGGACGTCGTCCATTGCAGTTTTCACTTCCTGCCCTCCATCTGGATTTAACATCACATAACTTCAAGCAACCTATTAATCATAGTAAAGCTGATCTTTATGCAAACAAATTGAGAAGAAAAGTGAAAGAACATCTTGTAAATAGCTTTTCAAAAGCAGTGTACAGTATCTACATTTTTAATCATTATTCAGATTATTCAGGTACTTATTCAGTTTTTTTCTTTTTTGGCATAATAATCAGCCTAAAGACATAAAATGAAGGCATTACAAGGCGTTTCTATCTGTTACACAGCTTGTGGTCCAGCCTGAAAACTGCTCCCAAACTGCTCTCTCTCTCTTTGCAGGACAGTAATACAGTCAGCCATGCTGCTGCTGGCGAAATGAGAGCAATGCTTAACATGTGCAGAATATAGGAGGCTGTTTTACATCTACTGTATCTCTCTCAGGTAATGAACAAAGACGATGGATCCCTGACAAATCCTAAAATATGAGACCAACTGCCTTGAAGTAGAGACACCAGGGTTTGTTTTTTTTCACTGCCTCAGAGCAGCAGTATATCAGCATGCCATCACTGTCTCAGTCCAATTATTTTGGAGGAACATGTTCCATTTCTCCCAACCTTCATTTTATTCCCGAGAGATCTCTAATTAGTTGCCGTATTTTCCGGGTCGCTGTCCGCAGGAGACGAGTTAAGCCTTGAAACAGTAATGGACGTAGAAGAACATTAAACCTTTACAGGCCTCCAGACAGATGTTAAAGACAGCCAGCACCCACCTGTGGCAGCCTGTGCTGGAAGCACCACCATGTGTGGTGTGTACAGGATGTATGAGCACTCAGAGACAGAGAGGAGGCGGATGTAGACCTTCAGTTTATCATGGCAGCTGGGTGACATGTCAGTTTTAGAAACCAGGACCTGGAGGGTGAACCACTGTGAACCAGCTGATGTTGTTTTTTAAGTGTTTGCCTTCAGACTTCCTGTCTTTCTTCCGCCCACTGATTTATCAGAATGTGAGGCGCATACAGCCAGTGTCTGTTTTTGCCTTGATGCATGTTGTAATTGATGTATTGCAAGTATTGTTGTTTCTCACTGCAACATATGTCAATAAGCTGTTGGAGTGTTTAGTGCCTGTTATGTTTTTTAAATGCAGATGAATCCACTACAAAGAGGCAAGTGGCCAGGGAGCTGCTGAACAGAGGGCTGGACAGGAGTGGAGCTGGAAACCTCAGACAGGCAGCCTGGGGCTCCCTCTGTACTGAAAAGTGAAATGTAGCATCCCCTCTGTCCATTTCAAGTCGTACTGTTATGTTTGGCAGTTCAAAAAGAGCCAAATGCAGGACACCAACCAAACAGGCAGGCAAACACTGCAGGAGCAGGCAGGGACAAAACCCCAAAAAGCAAAGAAGAAAAACAAAGGACCAAACGAATACAAAATGCTATGGCACAGGCAAGAAACAAACGCAGGACAAGGGAACAAACAGACCACCTGACAGCTGAAAGAGGGAAAACACACTGACTAAATAGAGCAGAGGGAGGACTAACGAGGGACAGGTGGAACTCATCTACAGTCACAGGAAAGAATCAGAGGCAGGAAGTCAAACAAAACACGACACATGAGGAGAAACTCTTTCAACATAAAACAGGAAATAACTAAAACCCAAACCATGACACACTGAGGAAGGGAAGGCATTCAGTTTGATCTGTATCGAGCCGCGGGTGGATCCATTTGATGCTTCTCGGCCCCCTTGATGTTTTGATTGTTGTACTGTGATGATTTTTTTTTCCAGAGGTTTTTGTTTTTCCAATAAAATGTCGTCAGTGTGTCCCCTGTGTGGAGCCATTTTGCTGCTGGTTGTGTTTTTTGTGTGTTGGGATCACTGCGAAGGAATAATTGATTCTCGGTAATACCGTCATCTTTATTGGGCAATGCGTCCTATAATGGATCGTCACTCCATTACCTGCTCACTGTGCTTCTCATTACAGCCTCTTCTCCTGGGAGTGCAGCAACCGCATCACTCTGACGGCAAGGCTATTGTATTGGATTACATTATGCTAATGTAAGGTCTTCCTGTTATTGTTCACTCTTGAGTGTATAAATAAGAAAATAGCACTTAAACACTTGGAGGGTGCAAAAGCAGTTGGCAGAGGATTTAAAATCATGTTATATACAGCATTAGATGAGTCTTGAAGACGTGTTAATGGGCTGATTGTCATTGTTTGGGCTGCGAGTGGTCGTTCATGCAATCAAATTTTAGATCAACCTTTTTGTTTTCAATACTTTAAAATCAATCAATATCTACTCATAACTCCTCATGAGCAGTTATGGCGTTGTATGTGGACATGAGTTATGAACAGTTCAAACCTTCTTTTATTTCATGTGAAGGAGCTTTTGAGGTAAAAGTAAAAAAAAATAACCAGAACAGAAACATTTACTTTCTTCATATTTATCTTCCCCACTTTTGGAATTGTTGTTTCATCATGACAATGCTCCCGTGCACAAAGTGAAGTCCACAGAAAATGGTTTTCCCACTCTGGTGTGGACGAACTTAACTGGCCTGAGCCCAGAGTTCATTCCCATCCATCACCTTCAGGACGAACTGACTGTCAGCCCGTCCTTACTGCCCGACATCAGCAGTCAACCTGATTGATGCTTTTTTGACTGAATGGGGGGAAACTCCTGCGGCCATGTTCAGATATCTGCTGGGACACCTTCACAGGAGAGCGGAGGCTGTTATAGCAGCAGCTTTGGAATGACAGTCACATGAAGGTGTAGTGTTGGGCTGTCCACGTGTCTTGTTACACTATGCACATAGAAATACAGTTCAGGTGCACACACAGGGATCGGGCTGGTCTATGAGGCATTATTCATCATGCATGCAGGACGAGCACACACTGTACAGACTGAAGTAAGGAAACATACATTTTTAATCCAAGTCCTGGATGAAAAATAAAACTTTAATGCTCTACTGCAAATCCTAGAGAGGTAGTATTCATCATCGTGATTCCGCCTCCCTGCTGCAAGAAATCATATGGATGGCGTTCACTCTGAGTGCCTGTCACAACGCATTGCTTTCCTCAACATACAAACAAACAACTCGTCGAAAATGACAGCTGTAACCAAAACTTTAGACATCCGCAGGGGGCCCGGAGGAAAACAAATTATGAGACTTTCAAACTCTTCATTTTATCCAAATGGAAGTGCATTAAGTTGAATGATGACGCCCCTCTAAGCCGTATGCAGTCGGAGGTCTTCAGTTCGCTTCTGTTTCTGTTTCACGCTCCTGCAGACAAACGACAGAACATATAGTCGCTCGGGGCTGCTTGAAATCATAACAAACCAATTTCCTCCAGCAGCAAAGCGTTCCCCCGAGTTAAATTGGAAATTAGCTGCAATTCAGCGATGGCAGCAAAATTGTTTCTATAAGGGCACTGAAGTTTAAATTGGAGAAATGATTGCCCCTGATTGATAAATGATTATGAATCATTGTAAGAAAGGCTTGGCTCCAAATGCTGATGGTTTGACCATTTTACTTGGAGAGATTGGATTTAATATGCTGCAGGGTCTCATAGTGACGGATCGAAAACTGCAGTAACAGTTTAACTCCACTTATTGTAAATAAGCATTTAAAGAGGCTGTAAACAAGATGTTTCCAGTTGTTTACATGGCTGAAGAAATGAATATTCCACTAACACTCCCCTGAAACAGTAGTTTGACCCAAACAAACTTCATTAAGGCGCACACACTGGAGCTTTCAACCATTCTCATGGCCTTCATCAGCAGATGGAGTGAACTCAGTTGTCCTGGAGGGCGGAGAAGAAGTATTTTTAAATACATAAAAACTTAGTTAATATACATAACAAACAGGAGAAGTTGTAGTTGTTGTGAAATACATTTCTAAACCCTTCAGATTCTCATTGTTTCTACATGGTTTTATGTTATAGTGCTTTATAAACCATGTGTTAATTGCTTATAAATACTAAAAAAGAGGGATTTAAATAAAATGAACATCAAATTTCTTTCCACGATTACAACTTTTTGTCCCTTGTTCTTTTCACTTGGTTGGTGACCTGCTTCCGCGGAGTCACACTGATGGAGCTGGTTTGGAAAGAAATCTGTGAATTAAGTCAAAAGTGCCAGCAGTGGATGTGATTTACCTGAGGTCATATCCAGGTGTGCTCACCTTCCAAAACTGGTGTTGTGCAGCAGAGCGCTGCGGTGGCCTGCAGGCATTTTCTGCCTTCCCTCTCACTCAGATACGCAACAATCCAGCAAATTATGGAGCTGCGTAAGGAAGGCATTTAATCAAGTGGATAAAAAATGAAGAAGAGTCATTACAGTGGAAACCTCTGTGGCTCTGCGATAAACTCTGACAGTGTATAAATTACAGAGCAAAACATGAGTGAAAACCAATGATTTCTTTTTTTTTTTGAGCCTCAGCTCATTAAAAGATTTGTACTCACTGCTGAAGTGGGAATAATGACTTGTCAGGAATCGAGCTCCGGGATGGGAAAATGGGAAACATAATAAGCAGGGTCGGTCGTAAACGGGATCAGCAGACAGCCACTGAATGTGCTGCAGGATCTTCTTCGGACAAGTTGTGAAATCACTGTATTGAACGTAGGAAGGATACACATACAGCAGAGCTCGGTTTGCTGACAGTTTATAGGTGATAGAATTAAAAGATTCACACGTGTGCTCATATGTTCCAGCTATAGATCACAGTAACTCACCAGAGAGCAGGATCCATTTAAGAGGCAATTCCTCTCAAAGATTGCTCCGACTACAACATATATGAGTTATTACGCAGCTCAGAGAGAGCGAGAGAGACTTTTCTGTACATTGAGTTTGTTTTATAGCTCACACATACAGAGTGAAGAAGGATGGATATTCCACCTCAGCCGCAATCACCATTTAGCATATTTCCAATGTCGTATTTGCAGCTTCAGCTGCAGTGAATAATCTCATTCAACAATATGTGCTGTGCTGTGAACTCTGGGAGCAGGAATAAGAAAATTTATTCACTTTTATTGGTCTTCCTCCTCTGTGTGGACGATATGATATGTGTGGCCGTACTGCAGTGAGATATAGAGGTTCTGTTTTGGTCAGATTAGCCAGCATAAGAAAATTTAACAGCGTATACTTGAAAGGAAAGCTGCTGTCTGTACAACAAACAAGCAGCATCTAAAATAAATTTAACGCTATTAATTGCTGCCCGAGTTCAATTTATTCTACATGTAGACGGCTTCTTGGTTATATTATCTCTGGGAGTTTGGGGACTTTAATGAACTGAGAAGCAATTTTACAATCTACAAACACATGCAGGGTTATTTAAGGCTGATTCTGATATTTTGGACCAATACTTTCAAAATATCAGCAAAATATACTTTGAGTACCACACGTAAAAGTATACTCTCATTTGTTACATTATTAGATTGCAGCTGCAGCATTTTACTGTTGTAGGTTTGCCCCAGTGGTTCCCAAGCAAGGGTTCAAACCCCTCTACAGGGTCACAAGATCAATCGGAGGGGTAATGAGATGATTAATCAGGTTGGAGAGAAGGCAAAGGTCTGCTGAAACTGTGTCCATGTTTGTTGACTTTTCTGTGATTTAGTGCCATCTAGTGGTGAGGTTGCAGACTGCAACCAAATGAACACCCATTATCTCATCCTCCCCTACGGTGGCTGCAAAAAACACAAAAAATGTGCCCTGCCCTTCTCAGAGCAGGTGTTTGGTTTGTCCGCACTGGGCTACTGTAGGAACATGGCGGTTCAACATGGCGGACGCTGTGGGAAAGGAAGCGCTCCCTCTGTAGACACACAGAGCTCATTCTGCGGTCACAAGGACACAATAATTCTTATTTTTTTAGGTGATTAAACACTAAAGAAAACATAATTTTGAATATTATTTTGCATTTCTGCCAATACATGCCACTAAATCCTTCACATGTATCCTCAGTTAAGTTCCACCACAGCAGCTTTCAGACTAATTTGTAGGCAGACGAATTTTATAAGAAATATAATAGAATGGTTAAAATGATTATGCAAAAAATAATAATAAATCCAAAACATTTTTTTGTGGCTGGTCAGTAAAGGGAGCTCATAAGGTCCATGTCTCCAGCCCTGCATGGGACCAAGCTGCACCACATGGCTTACATTGACTCACAGAGGCTTGAAGGCCAAACAGAGACCATGCATGAGTTTGGTTTATGATTTTGTTTCAATAATCTCTGTTTTCAACACTCACTCCGTCAGGTCTTCGCTGTCTTGCTTGCTCTCCACTTGTTTTCTTCATCCTTTGGGCTCCCAGAATATCCTGGCATGCTTAAAAGGATCACTACTGCCCTCTGGCGGACACACGCGGTACTGGGCCTCCTGGGCGTGTAAGGTGAGGTGAATTGCAGCTGTGGGAATTGAGGTTTTCCAGATGTTTGGTTGAATTATTGAGAGCCATGGCATCCTGAACTGCCTTCCATCTCTGTCATCCAGTTTGAAAGGAGGAATCAGTTTCCAAACTGACAGCTTGACAGTCAGGAATCAAGAGCTTACTTGACATATTCCTACATTTCAGTTTTATGAATGATCCCTCATGAGGTTTAAGTGGGACAGCAAAAGATGAGGCAATTTCTAGAAACTGATGGCGACCTGAAATTGCATTGATAATACAGCAGCAGCTTGTCTCCAAACACAGAGTCGCAGATCACCAATCAATAACATAAAATCTGTATATTCTCGGTGCCGAGCAGTCGCCTGACAGCCTCAGTCTGCGCAGGAGAAGCCATTGCTGTAACACACCGCGCGCACCGTGTTCTGGCCGCTCGCGCACGGGCGCAGAAAAATCTTTTCACACTTGCAGGAAACGCATGCGCGTAGAGGAAACCGACTGGCTTGTGTCAAGTCGAGGCAGACGGATGCGATCGAGCCAAAAATCATCTGTAACCTGGCATTCATGGTGACACAGTGAGTACACATTTATATTAGACCTTCTGGACAGTGTAGAGCTCTGAGACATCTCCTGTTTGTGCATCTTTTCTTGGAAATTAAGCCGGATGAAATTTGAGGGTCCATTGAGGCTGGAGCATCTTTGTGTGGATATTCCAGCAGAAATATTCATCTTCAATTCGTGCATATTGTGATCTGGATCAAAGCGAAAACGGCGCCGATCAAACATGTGAATATCTGCAGATCTGCTGCTTTTTGCCTCGAAGGAAAGAATCCTCCGACTGCAACTTATCAGCTCATCTGATCAAATAATGTCATTATGTTTCTATAAATGGCTGCATGCTGCTTGCTTCGGGGTGCTTGTCTTGAATCGACCACCGTGCGCGCGCGCGCGCGTGTCCTCCCGTGGATGCGACTGATGGATGCGATTGCTGCGGTCCAACAGTAACGCCTTGTCGCTATCATTACTGTTCATCCCTCATCCAGAGAGGAGAGGAGAGGAGAGGAGAGGAGAGGAGAGGAGAGGAGAGGAGAGGAGAGGAGGAGAGAGGAGAGAGGAGGAGAGAGGAGAGGAGAGGAGGGCGGCTGTTGCTCATCATTATTTGCTTTTGTTGCATCCAGCATGAGCCAACGCACCGGTAGGACATTAACCATCGGCTTCTCGAGCTGTTTGCATGGCCATATCTGCACCTAAGCGCGCTCCACGCCTTGTTTCGTGTCGTTCGTTGGGGTTGCATTGCACAGAAGTTGACCCCACGCGTCATGATCGCGCATTCCGCAAGAGCTCGGACACCGTTGCCTAAATTTGGCCATTATCACCACGGGATTGTAGGATTAGAATTGATTCCTCGATCGATCAGGTTCAATTCACTCTCCTCCTTGAGGCCCTCTTGGGTCTGCACGCCTCCTGTCAGATCTTTAATCTCTTGCGCTTTCTTGGATCTGGTGATGTTTGTGCGTGTGATGGTGCTCCGGCTTAATGCGGTAATAATCTTCCAGTAAACACCCCCACCCACCCAGGTCTCACTGTGATCTCCCCATCTTCTCCTCGCAGTCCATGGGCTCAGAGCGGGTGGAGATGCGTAAGAGACAGATGCAGGTTCACCAGGAAGCAGCTGCCAGTGTCCTCCAAGCGCGCCACAGAATGGGAAACACCCCCACCAACGCCTCAAACGCCTGCTGCTTCTGCTGGTGCTGCTGCTGTAGCTGCTCCTGGTAATAACACTTCCCACACAGCAGGGCTGGACACAGGAGACATTTGGTCTGATCGCTTTTTCACTGCACTCTGCTAAGCATTTGTCTTCTGGACACATTCTGGGTTGAAATGGTGGTTTTTGGCTGCTAATTTGCTGCCATCCATCCATCGCACACATCAGCTTCTTCATCATTTTGCTGTCATCACTGATCATCAGGCTGCATAATTGTAAATTAAATATCTGGATTTTGGACGAAACATTTGAAGATGGACATTTTCAGATAAGACCATCGATCAATTCATCAAGAAAATAATCTGTAGACGAGCTGATAATGAAAATAATCATCACAGCCCTACAGTCTGTCAGTCAGTACCCGTGAGTAACATCAGTCTTTTCTATTTAATGCAGCAGAGATGATAAAATAAAACAGCCGATGCACTTTGCTGTTCTGCCTCTTCCTGTCCTTGATGGCTGATGGAAGTCTATATAACACATTATTCATAATGTAATCAATTTAGTCTGCCCCTCCCTCATTATATGATATGAAAATGCATTCATGTTAATTTACCATGACAGAAAAGTAAACCATTGCACAAATCTTTGCTTTTATATCTCCGGTCTCCATGCTGATTTGCTTAGACAAGTGTTTTTTTTTAAAGGTATCATACTGCTGTTTTTACCCATTTAAATTCACTTATTCTGCATGTATATACTATTCATACATGCACTGTTGCTGGTGACCATTGTTCTTTCTTTTTTAAGCTTTTAATGGAGGAAGCTGCTAAATTCATTTTATTTACATTGCTTTTTATTGTTATCCAGGTTGAATTTTCTGCAGGCGTATTGTAGCTCGTCACTACAACGTGCTTCTGAATGCAGGTTTTGAGTCTTTCATTCATGCTTTAGAGCGTGTTGGCACTGTGTTACGAGATGAGTCTGATGAGTGGATGGGATATTTTAATCATGTGTGAGAGAAAGGGTGCTGAACAACGAATTCTGGGCAGAAATTTGTTTTCTGTTATGCAGATTTTTCATTTTTTTATGTACTTGTGGTGTGCAAACTGTAATGTAACAGCAGCATACTGCATGCTTTTATAACATGAAGATGAAGAGGGATCTTGGCTTGATTTGTTAGTAGCAGCACAACAGTGGATACAACTTCCTTTCTGCCTCCATCCGCCCACCCGCTCAACAACACCACAACCCATGCCATCATCCCAGAAAAACAGAAACACAGTGGTCCTGTTACCTTAACTGGATGTCACTGGATGGAGGCCTCAGGGGTTTTAATCTGCTCTGGACTCATCAAGCGTTTGCTTGTGCTTCCTCTGAGAACAGCCAGCCTGTTATGTGCAGAACACGGCCATGCTAATTCACTCCGCTGGGGACGAGTAATATGTTTTGTCTCTACATCTATATCAATTCCATCTAATTGTTGCACAGCTACAACAGCCACATTCCCAGATGGGACGGCTCACAGTGGACCCTCACCTGAGCCAATTAGTCTGCAGCCAGCTGCCACATCAGGTGTTGGGAACTTTTTAATTACGCACAGGAGCTCCCCGCAGGACGCTGTGGACAGTTGACACACTTTACCATTTACACAAATGTTCCCAACGTTCCCAGTAGATCATCCTGAATCTACTGAAGGTGTTCTGTGTCTTTCAGATGTGGAACAAACAACCGTCAGTGCCTCCAACATGGATAATTGGCCTAGAAAATCTGTGCATGGCTGTTTTGGGTTACCTTCATTTCATCCAGTTAAAGGAATAGTTTGACATTTTGGAAAATGTCAAGTTCCAGAGTTTTTGCAGGGTACAGGCAACCTCACAGGGACCCCAAGACTCCAGGATGAA
The DNA here is from genome assembly GCF_039877785.1 of Chaetodon trifascialis. Taxonomy (NCBI): domain Eukaryota; kingdom Metazoa; phylum Chordata; class Actinopteri; order Chaetodontiformes; family Chaetodontidae; genus Chaetodon; species Chaetodon trifascialis. The sequence continues at coordinate 17,809,374 of NC_092073.1, forward strand.
CCCAGCCAAGAAATAATCAGGCACATTACCCCCAAAACAAATGAGCTATTCCGTGTAAATTCCTGAGCTCCGGAGGTGCTGCTAGGCGTCTTTTGTCACCTTTGGTCAGAGCCAGGCTAGCTGTGTCCCCTGCTTCCAGTCTTTCTGCGAGGCTAAGCTAACAGCCTGTTGGCTCTGGCTCCATGCAGATGTAAGAGTGGCATCAAACTTCTTGGCTCACTCTCTGCAGGGAAGCAAATAATTTCCCCAAATGTCAAACTATTCCTGAACAGGAAATCTCACCACCATATTTTACTGGACATTATTATACATAAGAGTTCTTCAAGCATTGCAGCAGCATTTTGGTGAAAGCCCTGTCCTGTCTCAACCTGACAGTGACACTTGAGAGGCCTGCGCAGAGCTCTCCTGACCTCACCCCCATCCAGCATCCTCTGGATGAACTGGAATAACATCAGCGCCCGATCTCACTCATGCTATCGGGGCTGAATGTGAGCACGTCCCTGCTGCCAGGTCCCAAAAGCTTGTGGAAGGCCTCCAGAGAAGAGTGGAGGCTGTTAGAGTCGCATATTAGCACAGATGTTTTTTTTTAATGAGCTGCTCAACAGTCGCACAGGCGTTTGATTGACAGGTTAGATTTGACATTGTAAGGAAGGCTGACATTAAAGACTCCAGAGTTATTTTAAATGCTCGCTTTCAGGATCCTGGTGGCAAATCTAAACTGGATGACGAGCTATTTCTGGCCTCAAAGAATAACCGGTCTCACTCTGTCTTTTTCTCCCTCCAGTCTGACTGTTAGGAGTGAGGATGAGACAATACAGAGGTCCACTTTTGAGCGCAGGACAGAGGAAACCACTAACTGTGAAGAAAGGTAACGGCTTAACACTGCGACCCCTCCACGAAACATACGATGTGATGTGCCATTACTGGGAGAATTAAAAAACAACGCACCAATGCGTCCTCTGGTCTTTTGTCTTTAAGTCTGAAGCCTACTCTGGAAGACGCTCGCTCCTGGCCGACGTCATTTGAAAAGGTGATGAAAAGTGCAGCCGGTCGCAGCTGCTTCAGGCAGTTCCTGCGGACAGAGTTCAGCGAGGAGAACATGATGTTCTGGCTCGCCTGCGAGGAGCTGAAAAAGGAGACCAACAAGACTGTGGTGGAGGAGAAAGTCCGTCAAATATACGAGGACTTCATCTCAATCCTTTCCCCTAAAGAGGTGAGCCACGAGAGGAGGGTATGGCCACAATGCTGAAATTGCTTATTAAAATTAATAACTAATTAAATAACAAACCTAACAAAAGTTGCATTGTACACACAATCACATACATATTTGTTGCCACATTATGTTAATACAGGTGGTTTTTTTCCAACAGTGCACATATTGTGTTGAAAAACTGCTGCTCAAAGCTAGCTTGTACAACAGGGAGCTTCTTACAGTTAAAGACAAATTCTGTGTCCACGCCTCAAGGTGACAAAATCGCCAAATTTCAGGTTTATTTCTGTTAGAGATTTGGTGAAAATGTCCTCTGCCGCATGTGATCTCTCAATGGCTATCCATGGTAGCGAAAAGTGGCCGATGCAACAGGGAGGACATACCCTTTAATTTTCTACCTCTCAACTCGTCACCTCATAACTTTACCTCCGCATGCTGTGTTTACTCCATACACTTCTTCACACATCGTCACGTCTTTCATCTGGTCGTCCTCTCCAGGTCAGTCTGGACTCACATGTTCGAGACGTGATAAACCGCAACATGCTGGAGCCGACCTCGCACACGTTCGAGGAGGCTCAGCAGCAGATCTACACGCTGATGCAGAGAGACTCGTACCCCCGCTTCATAAACTCGGCTGCGTACACGGATCTGCTGAAGAGCCTGGAGGAGCCCCCCCCTGAGCCATAGACTCTCCACTGCCACACACTTAGCTTTTCAAAATGGCGCATGCGTCCCACCCGAAGGAGTCTTGTGTTCCTGTTGGAGTCCTGCTATTTAGAGAAAGACAGACAGGAAAATGAACACTACTTAAAACCGGTCTTTATCCAGCTGTAACTGCTGTTTATTTACCCATGATTAGCTTACCAAAATACTCGGAGCAGACAAGAACAAATGCTCGATCCAGCATCAGTTACTTGTTCGAAAACATATCTATATTTTTATATATTCCCAAGCGCTTCACATTGCACTTTTCTACCTTGTTTAATGAGGGAAAGCATGTATCTGTGAGCACTGCATTTGTATTTGGGTATATTGTGAGCCTTAATGCATATTCAGTTCTTGTAGAAACTAGTAGGTTTTATTTAACAGTAACTTACAACCCCAATTCCAAAACGGTTGGGACACTCTGTTTAGCATAATTGAAAACACGATGCAATGATTTGCTAATTCTTTTCAACCTGTATTCAACTGAATACAGCGCAGAGACAATAGGTTTAATATTTTACCTCATCAGCTTCATTGATTTTTGTAAATATCTGCTTAATCTGAATTTGATGCAGCAACACGTTTCAAACAAGTTGGGACAGGAGCAGCGAAAGACTGGGAAAGAGGTGGAAAGCTCCAGAAACACCTGTTTGGATCTTCCACAGGTAAACAGGTTCATTGGTAACAGGTGAGAGCGTCATGATTGATGAGTCACAAGCAGGGATGGAGCGAGGTTCACCACTTTGTGAAAAACTGCATGTGAAAATAGTCCAACAGTTTAAGGACGTGTCTCGTTGCACGATTGCGAGGAATTTAAGGACTTCAGGCACCATTAAAGCTGAAAGGTACACGCAGATTTTGGAGCAACACATGCTGCCATCCACGTTTTTCAGAAACAATGGAGACCGCGAACTGTTCATCAGTGTCCTCAGTTCCCAGTACGTTACTGAGCTGCAGCACGATGGTAAAAATGCCCCCTTTGTGATGCTTTTGGAACGTGTTGCAGGCATCAAAAGTGTAAATTTACAGCGAAGTTGATGAATTTGAACATTAAATATCTCATCATTGCCTTGTATTGTAGTTGAAAATGGGCCGAAAAGGATTTGAAAATCACCTCATTCTGTTTTCACTCACACTTAACGCAGCGTCCGAACTTCTTTAGAATCGGGGTTGTAAGAAGAAGGAAAGTGCCTTGGAATAAGATCTTCTACACAAGCACCTTTGGTCTAACATGAATGGTGCAACAATGACTTCATATGTTGGTGCTTTCAGCTCTTCTCAAAGATAAAAGTTTTTACAACTCCGTGAGCTGATACCCGGAAATAGATCGTCTGTGTGTTTCAATACTGTGATATTAGTCATATTATATTTACTTTAAATGAAACAGGGAAAAAGAAACTGAATACGTGACCATGACCACTGATATATTTGTGTATTTCAAAAGGAATTTGTGTGAAATAGCTATTTGAATTCTCACAAATTAAATAAAGCACAATCGTATGTTGGTTTTGCTGCTGTGTGTCGTCAACATGTGGTACTATCCATTATTAGAAAAGCTTCGTGTGGACTGCATGTTCAGCTGCTTTAATATTACACTTTTGCATGTGTGCTTTGAAAATGCTTTATATTTGTGCACCTAAGGAAATATTTTACAGATTAGGGCTGCAGAAAATCATTGTTCACCTTTGTTTTGTCCGACATCAAAAAAAAAAAAACCCAAAACATTTGATTTACAATCATTTAAAACATACAGAAAATCAGCAAATACTCAAATTTGAGAAGCTGGAAGCAACAAATGTTTTGTGCTTTTGCTTAATTAAATGACCAAAACTATTAAAATTGTTCCAGTACTACTACAAACAGGCTACATTAATAAAAAAGAACATTTAGCAACAGGCCATTTATTGTGAGAAAGTAGGTATTAAACCATAAAGTATAGCCCTAGTTATTCCCATACATACGTTTCCTACAGGAAATGGCTTGTTTCAATGGCAAAGAGCTTTTCAATCAAGCAACTAATGTTACTCTGCTGTAACACTGAGAACTGTGTGTGGCTCCAGGTCAGAACGCAGCATCGTTACGGTCGTGCCTCTCCCAGGCCAACGAGCAGCCCCAGTGCTGTCCGGCTCTACGAGTAGCAGCGTGGTTTTATTGTCAAGTAAGTCAGTGGTTCCTCGTCCACGGAGGCTCACTGCAGTCAAGCTCGAAGGACTCTGATGGTGCTGTGCGGTCGTGTGGCTGCTCCTGAGTTCACTCGTCACTGATGGGAGGAAGCTGCTTCTCGATGAATCGTTTGACATCCACCATTTCCTGCACAGATACAAAGTAAGACCACGTGTGACACAGAAGGCACCTGGAGCGCTGGAGTCAAATGCAACGCCCCCCCCCCGTCCCCACACTGACCTCAGGACAGGCGCTGTGAGGTAGACCCCGATACGACTTGAAGGTGATGTTGGATGGATCGATGAGGCTTTTCATCTTCTCTGCGGTCTGGCTGCCAAACATAAAGGGGACCAGGGGGTCAGCGTCCCCGTGGCATTGTAGGACGTGCATGTCCTTGTTAGCACTGTTGTCAGAAGCCTGAGAACAGAAGAGATTAGGATTATTTTTATTATCTGATTATGACAGATTACGACTTGGCAATTGGATATCCCGAAACTGTAACTGAAGGAATAGCTCACGATAAAATGAACACTTTTATGTTTTTTTGAGCAATTAAAAGATGTGTGGCAGCACTTAACAGTTCAACTAACAGACAGGGTGATGAATTTGAACTTTCAGAAGAACAAGTCCTTCAGACATACTGTACGTTTCAGTATTTACTGAACCGCCTCTGAATTTGCACTGTGCACACTGAAAATGTAAAAGGCGCAGGTGCAAACCGCCGTGTGTCATGTGTTTTCTACCTGAGGGAAGGAGTTGCGGAGGGGGAGCCAGCAGCTCAGAGCAACCACCCCAGCCAGCTTCTGCTGGGTTGTCAAAGCCGTGTAGAGAGACAGAGCTCCACCCTGGAAGAAAAAACAACACTTTTGAAGATGAAAAACTGTCACATATCTCATATTGTCAGAAAGCATAAAGCAATCAGAATCAAAGAACGGAGGTCATTTCAGGACCCTAACGCATCATAAAAACAGATATGGTCATTCTCTGGGATTCAAACTGCGTGTGTGTGTGTATCTTTTGGATTTAGTTATTCAAATACCATCTGTACACGTGCAGTGAATCATTAAAAACAGTGTTATGTAACGCATCATCTTCGTACATGCCGCACTTACCTGTGAAAATCCACCCAGGATGATTCTGTGGGAAGGTATTCCATTCTTCACCTCTTGGTCTATCAAGGCTTTAACTGTGAAGAAATTACGGGAAACACTTAAATAAACAAGCCCTTTACGCGACAAAAACAAAGAGGCAGCACATTCCTCATTGTGTTGTCTTTTCCACATAGTACAAAGTGACAAATATATAGACATACTGTTCTCTGATGCTCTTTTAATACCATTCACATCCTCATCTGCATCTGGGCTCAAGCCATAGATGTCAAACCTGCGTATGAGAAGAAGAGAACATGTGAAGCTCACGGTGTACCTGACAGACTATCCAAACATGCTCAAATACTGTGACACTTACCAAGAGGGCATGGACATTTTCATGTTCAAAGAAACAGGCATGGTGGGACTGTAATCAGCGGAGAAAAGTAAGACTGTTAACTGTGTGTCAACAAGTTTAGAAACTTTTACAGCTTTTAATTTCAGTTATAGTGAAATATCAGACAGTCAAGACTGTATGAGGCCTTGAAATTAGATGTCTTCAGACTTTTCCAGCACTTGCCAGTTTGATATTATAGCTGCTGTGTGTGCTTACGCGTGTGGACAGATGTATTTCACATGTGGTATCCTGATGCCTGCGAAAGCTTCTGCCCAGCCATGCCTGTCATATTGGACAAAAAATAACCCAGTTTAAATATAAGTGCATTTATCTATATGAAACAGACAGTAATACTTGTGCACCAAAGGAGAAAAACACCCGTCTTCACGTACCCAGTATCACCAAGGCCGTGCAGAAATATCACCTGTGAAACACACACACACACACATAATTGCAGTACAAGCTAATACATGTCAGAATTTGGGCGGTTTTGTATGTAATGTAAGTTAGCTGGGCGGTTATTGACACCTACAGCTGCTTTTGGTCTAAGTTAGAGCAGCTAAACGTCAGTATTGCCACGTTAACTCACCGCCGCAGTGGCTTTCCGGGCAGCAGGCACAATGGCAGGTAAGGGCGCTGACATGTTATTGCCGCACATACAGCGCTAAGGCAGCTGATACGTAGGGACAAGTTAGCTACTGTTAGTTAGCTAATAACGCTACCCCCAACTGAGAGTCTGTGTCGATGTAGGTTCAATTCAAGCTGTCAAATGCCGAACAGCTGGAGGACAAACGTCGACCGAATATGGAGGTCAAAGTACCTCCGCCTCGTGTCACCGCTGGCGGCAGTGAAATTCTTTTTGGAAGTTCAATTTTGCGGAAAATAACACACGGCCGGATCCCACTAACGGATAGCACGGAACTCGCCAGCAGCGCTGAACGCTATGTTGTCCCGCCTCCTCCGCTATGTGTTTGGCTGTCATTCGAGGTCAATGACAAATATAAAGCAGAGATTGGTTAGTTGAAATGTCAATAAGCGCTGCTTCAATAAAAGCTAAATCCCTAACAATGGCAGTAAAGCACACTTCGGCATTTCAGGAACATGGACATTGAGATTATAGAGCGATGGAAGAACTACATTACAAAATAAATATTAGATGTATGCATTAAATATGCAACATCTTGTGCCGTGACCTTTGACAAAGTTTTTTAGGGTTTTTGTATTAGCTATGTTAACCGATTAAACTTTAACCAAGTAATTGTATTTGCTTTCCTACATTTATGAAATAACATTTAATGCCATTCACCCCAAAAAATATCAATGAAATCCAAGCGAAAATGATTGACAGCTCAATTGTTTTTTTTATAGGTTGTGGTGCTTTTATTTTGAAACGTAGCAAAGCAAACAGAATTACTTCCGCTCACCTCGGTCACGTGACGTGTATGTCCTTGGTTTGGACGATCTTTGACATGTGAGCAATAGTAACATGTCTTTCCCAAAAAAACCTGGTGGTAAAGCTTTAGATGTGTTGCAGAATCTGCCGCGGATAACTTTAGCAAACTTGCGGCCTGAACCAGGAGCCAGAAAGGCGGTAAGTTTTAATTTTGCCATCTTTATTATAGCTCTCTTTAGTAGCACAGTCTGGCTAACATAGCTAGTTAGCCTGTTATGTTAGCCTGTGGAGGCAGGTGCTAACGTTAACCTTCTGGCAGGTGCTTTAATAAGATACTACATTAGCAAGCTATCAAAACCCTTGCTCTGTATTTTATTTAATTGTAGGAGAGACGGCGGGGCAGAGGACAACATGGTGGCAACAGAAGCGGTCGAGGGCATAAAGGAGAGCGACAGAGAGGCACCCGGCCTCGGCTGGGATTTGAGGGGGGTCACACTCCCTTTTATCTGGCCATTCCAAAATATGGCTATCATGAAGGACACAGGTAAAGTCTTGTCACTCTGTTATGCACCTTTGAGATTAACCAGCGACTGTTTGGTGGGAAAAATGTACTGTTTGTTGTTGCAAGTTACACAAGCAAATACATCATAGATCATAAGTCTCTTTTAAGATGCTTGCAGAAAATAACGTCCAGTTACAATTTCCTCCAGTTATGCTTGTCACTAAATAGAAGATGCACTGTTCTCACAAACATTCACAACTACAAGAATTTCCTTATATAGATTAAATAAAATCTAAGTCTCATGGCCATATTTGGATGTTTGGGACAGTTTTGTATAGACCTCGTAATTGTTCGCCATTGCAAATGGAGTGAAAAAGAACTAAAGCTACATTTTCATATCAGGATATTTGGTTTCTGTTTGTTGAAGCTGCCATAATAAAAAGGGCTAGAACGCTGACTAACACAAGACGGAGGAATAAATGTACGGAGCCATCGGTTCGTTTGACCGGCATGCACACACACACACACACACACACACACACACACACACACACACACACACACACACACACACACACACACACACACACACACACACACACACATGGAGCAGGGGCATGCAGTCATTTATTAATTTGCAACACCTGCCAGAAATTCACCACGCCCCCTTAGACGACGGTCAGTGTAAGAGCACATTCAAGACAACGATGTTCCAACACTGTTTGTCACTATTTGGCCAACAGTTATATGCACATAAATGAATGAGTCAACAATATCAATAATAGCAGCCAGAAGTAAATGCAGTATCAGCGTTGGAGCTGCATAAACTGCATTTATGCCGTAGCTGTTGCACAGATGACAAATGCTTTTGTTTGTTTCTTCCTCAGTCGCCGTCCTCAGTACCAGCCTCTGTCGCTGAAACGTCTGCAGTACCTGATTGATCTGGGACGAGTCGACCCGACCCAGCCCATAGACCTGACCCAGCTAGTCAACGCCCGAGGAGTGACAGTCCAGCCTCTCAAGAGGGACTTTGGAGTCCAGCTCGTCGATGAGGTAATAACTGCCTGAACGTTAAAACGCGTTGCAAAGTTGTTCTTTCATCATCAAAGGCTATAAAACATTTAACACTCCAGTTACTTCCTTGTCTGTTGAAGTTGTGGAAGTGCATTCAGTGTCAATGGGAGACAGGGGATCAGAGAAAAGATGTGGTTTGTTGTTGTTTGCTGCTCTTGGATCATCTTGTGCCAGTAGGTGGCACCACATAACAATGTTGTCACTGTCACAGATCAAGATGCTGTTTTTGCTGCCTGTTTTTTTTCCTTTTTTTACCCTGCTCTGCCCTAAGTTCACTTTTAATGTGCTTTCTCTGTTCCAGGGTGCTGATAGTTTTGCTGCAAAAATCAACATTGAGGTTCAGAGAGCTTCTGAAGGAGCAATAGCTGCTATTGAGAAGAACGGAGGGGTCATCAGCACCACTTTCTATGACCCTATAAGTCTTGGTAACTAGTGAATGATCAGTCGTATGCACTCATCCATAACCCAGCATTCATCGTGTGTGTTTTAGAGAATAAGACTGGAGATGTTTCCTCTTTCTTGCAGGGATTCTCATCAAGCCCGTCCCCTTCTTCTTACGTGGGCAGCCTATTCCGAAGCGAATGTTTCCAGGGGAGGACATGGTCCCGTATTACACAAATGCTGAAAATCGGGGTTACTTGGCCGACCCAGAGAAAATCCAGCAGGCCCGGCGAGCCCTGGCACAGAAGTATGGATATATTTTGCCAGACATTTCAAAGGACGAACTGTATCACATGCTCTCCATGAGGAAGGATGTTCGACAGATCTTCTTTGGCCTCGCTCCAGGCTGGGTCGTGAACATGCCAGAGAAGAAGATCCTGAAGCCCACTGATGAGAAACTTCTGAAATATTACAGTTCATAGGTGTGAGGAGAAGTAAAATAAATGTTTATGTATAGTATTTCATGGCAACAGTATCTCAAAATGTGTAAAGAACTGTCTTGGACATGTTTCTGTTTTATATTAAAAATGTGGAAAAACAGCATTCTGTGTTTAAGAATCACGTTTTGTCATTAAACTTCATCCTGGAAACCTTTTCAAATGCACTGGTCTTTGGAGGGAGTTCATCTCTGGTGTTTTATAAGTTTTCTACAGAATATTTATGACATGATTCACACCACATTCACGTCTTTGCTTTTGAGTGGCTGACGTCTGACGGCCTCGTGGTGAAGCCCGACTGGCCCGTGCGGCATGATGGAAGGAACGTGAACTGTAACAGGTGAGGGGGAAATAAGGAAAATAAGATAACTCAAAGAATGAAAACAGGAAACAGATGCCTAGTGATGTGTGTTACTTGTGAAATGGGTTGCCTAGGCCCTAGAAGGGGAGTTTGAAATTAGTCATAGGCAGCTGTATCCTGGTGTGGACGTTCAAAAGATCCCCCCTCCTCCCCCTCCCTCGGAATACAATCACAGGCAAACATGCGACTTCTCCCGCTTCTACATAATGATGCCATAAAGAAATGTTTGTGCTTTGATATATCTAAGGAAATTACTGTGATTTTATCTTGATGTGTTTATCACTTAAGGATGTCAGACACCTTCACAAAGTTCACACTTTCACTGTAGAGTTTCCAGTCTTGTTTTAACTTGAAAATCAGATTGTTTATAATGTAGAATCTCATAAGGATTTCCAGATGTTACAGTTATCACTTAAAGACCATTTACCCCCTGCCTGTACCAGAATATAACCGCATCGGTTTTGGCTGGATAACAGCCCTCTTGTATTTGAACTCTCCATTATGCTCGTGTTTATTTTTTGAAGTCAAAATGGCACAATCACTATAAATAACTTGGTATTTTACGCAGATATTGTCTTAAGGGAGGCTGCCATAGAATTTCTGCTGGTATAAAAACACTTTATCAAAGGAAGCATATGTTTGTGTGTGTGTGTGCGTGCGTGCGTGCGTGCAAGACTGCAAGCATTGTGTAACTATACAAAGTCCCCTCTGCCGTGCAGGCAGGTCTCAGTTATGCAGGAATAAAAAGAAAAGTGACAAGCGATGCCCCAAACTGGGTTAAATTTAGCTGATTTTATTTACTCAGTTTTTGTGTTTAAGTAAAAAAAAAATGCATTTTTTTAGATTAATTTCTTGCTCTGTTTGTATGTTTCAAAATTTGTTACCCTGAAAGACAAAGGTCACACTTTGATGACTTTGCTTGCGGTTCCCTGAGTGTTTTCCTGCATCTCAAGTATCCAATAAACTACACAAGTAGTGGATACGTACACAGCCGGCCCTGCCAGGAAAACCAGCCCAAATCCTTACAGCATAATACTTTAAATAAATCACGCCACAGGAAAGAAACAGCACAATCATTGTTTATGGCAGAACTACAGTGCTTATCTTCAAAGCAGCAGATCCTTTTGAATTTGTATCAGGTCTCAGACGAGCAAAAGAGCGAGCTAACCGGCACAAACATCGACTCGGTGAGTGCGTGGCTGCAGAGAGTTTGCACGAAAGAATAGAGATTTCAAATCTGCATCAATTACAATTAGGAAAGCAGTCATTCACTTTGGCTAAAAAGATTTGTTTGTCTGTTTTAGGGGAGCATTTTATCTTGGGTTTCTGCTCCAAATAATCTAATGTCTGAGTCTAACCAGTTCACACTATTTAATTAAACATTCAAGCACTGCTGCTGGAGCTGAGCACGCCAGATTGTTTAGGTTATCTGCTGCCTTGAATGAGGCATTTAAGACAGACACAGATATCATGGTGTGTCACAGATCTCACTCTAGTTCCAGTTAATAATTAGGGTTAATTACAGCTAAATGCAGGCCTCTTTCTCCTCTGTCTGCTCAGGACAGACGTGTGGATCTGGTCTTGGATCAAGGTCAGACTTACACATTTAGGGAACAATTTGTGTCCAAAAACATGGATGTAATAAATGAGCTGCTCTGGCAATAAGCCACCAACATCCAAAACTGTCTGGACAATAAAAGACTTGGAAGACTTGTTCAATTCCGCAGATAAGACTCTTATCAGTAGCAGAATACAATTCCTAATTTACAAAGAATAGTGTTGTTTTTCAGCATGAGTGGAGCTTTGCCTCGTTAGCCGGTCTCACTCTGAGCAGCTCTGCGTGGCAGACAAATGCAATACAATTAGAAATCAGTGTGGCTATGACTTAAAGGGGGAAAAAGAAGCCAGACGGAAGATTTGAAGCATGTTTTCTTGAATGAATCACAATCCTGACCTGATTATCATGAGTGAGCGCACACCATTAGTCATTTATTGACTAAATAATGGTTCAAATTGGATTTTAAGATGTTGTTGACTATAGTTTACGATTATTTAAGTAATTAGTCTTTTGATTAAGTGTTTAATGTAAAAAAAAATGGCTTTCAGGCGGTCAAAAAGCCATGACCTAGCTGTCTTTCTACAAGACAATCATAGAAATTCATCACAAATACTTTGACCCCACACGATCTCACTTTCTTATGTCTACTCTGTATTTATTTAACCTATTTCTTGATTTAATTATTTGATTTTATCTTTTGTTGCACTCATGTTTTCAGTTTTATTCTAATAATCTCACGTTCTCAGACGTCTGTTTAAGTTCAAGCAGCGAAAGACATCTTAAAATTGCTCGTTTTGTCAGACCAACCATCTAAAACACAGATATGATGAACCTACAATGATATCAAACAGAGAAAAGCAGCAAATCCTCACACTATGATACATGGAAATACAGCACGTTTGGCATTTTTGCTTGATAGGTTTTGAAAAATGATTAATCAGCTGTAAAAACTGCTGACGATTTCCAGTCAATCATCTTGACATTTCAGCCCTGAAGAGACGTGAGATGGATCAAACCAGTGCAAGAGTTCAAATCCTCAGCTCTCAGGTTTGTTCTGCACGTCGCGCCACCTGGGCTTGTAGGTCTGAGCTGTGTTTGAAGTCTGGCTGAGCCTGGCCTGTTATCTCGACTCAGAGGTGGGGGCATCATTGTGTTCTGCTAATGAGGCTACATTAAGCCTGTCTACACCAGGGGGCATGTAATCCTCTCAGCTGGCCTGATGTAGGGCCGGGCAGGGCACTGTTTACGCGGGGAGTGTGGAGGCTAGCACTCAGGACCCCGGGGCCTCAGTCTATAGTGTTGAATCTGCTCAAACACGTGATTAAGAAGTGGAGGTGGAGGGGGGAGCAGGGGGCACAGCCCACTGCATAGAATGGTGTCTGAGTCCTGACAGTGCAGATCTTGATGCCGGCCTGCTGTGACCATACAATACAACACAATGCAATACAGTCCCTCGCTGTGAAGATCATGGTCACCTGACACAACAGTATTATATCCCCTTCACACCTTCCAGCTATGAAACAATGCAGCTCTTTATGAATGATCCACTGTAAGGAAAGTCGGTGGGATGGCAGTGAAGTGACTGAGGCCAGGCTGGAATACAGTGCTTCATTATCAGAGGCCTCCTGCTTTACACGCCTGTGGCTCTCTTCCAGGATAGTCGTCTCCAGGTCAGCAAGTCCTGCACCAAACATCCATAATGTGAGAAGGCAAGAGCGTTCAGCATCAGCAGCGTTGACAAAAACCTGCAGTCCACACATAGAAAATGTGAATTCAGGTGATCCAGCTCGCAGCAAACCATCCTTTTCATTTACCAATTGCATCAGAACAGAAGTGCCCCAAATCCAACCCAGACAACATCCACAGCTGTCAAGAATCCACAAGGGCCTTTATAAGTCCTGCTAAGTTGCTCCTGCAGACCTCTGGTGCACAGCTCTACCTGTGCCAGCCTGCCCACCACTGATCCAAAGTGAAGAAGGAGAGGAGTGTCCCATTTATGAGTTCTGTCCAATACAATGGCACATTGTGATCAGAAGCCACTGACAACAATCCCTATTCAGAAAGCATAGTGCCCATTCAGCTTGTTTGGCTATGGGACAATGCAATGATACCCTACTGTCACTTCATAGATTAGGATTCATTAATAGGGCTGGAATAAAAGGCAAATGTTCCTTTAAAAAAAAAATATATTAGAATAATGTCCGGATGGGAGATTAACGCACAAGAATAATTATTAATGTTTAAAATCACAAGTCAAACTTTTAAATCCACATATTCGCCTCCACCTTCACCCCCAAACACTGTCTAATATTTAGCCGGCTCAATTCACAGAGAAGCTCAGCCGAAACTAACGTTATTGTATTCACGCTGCGTCTTTCAAGCTAATTGATTAAATCCATTAGTGCTTTTCACAGCGCATGGGCGCGTGCGTCCCGCTGATGTGGATTCCACCTCTAATTCTGACAACACGTGAAGAAACGGACCCCCACCCCACCCCCCCACCACCCTCACCGAGGACTGACACTCTATGGCTTCATGTGGATGAATCTTAAATAACCATAAGCATCTGCGTTTCTCGCGCTCACATTGATTTCCTGAGACGTTTAATGTTATCTCTCCTCCTCAAAGCCGCGCGGCCGCGTTATCAGTTTCGGCTGATGCAACGTGGTTTAAGTCTGTTTGCCAAAGGGAGATGAAGAGCACAGTTTAAAGAGCATGCCTTAATCAATTCTGGTATTGAATTTGCCAAAGTCAAGGTATTGATTGGGCTTTTTGATTAAGACATCCTCCTCCATGACTCCTTTTTTGCAGGGATGAAACAAAATGCTCATAGTGACAGTATTCATTTCAATGTATGCATGAGTTTATGGTCTTAAATCCTTTAAAGTGGGGTCCAAGATGGAGCACAAAGCAGCCCTGCTTTGCCTTGTGTATTAACCCCCGCTGCTCCAAACTATAATCCACACAGTATTTACAGTGTGAAGAGGCTCGTCTGCAGGCACAAAGCGGCGCAGGTGCAGCTTTTCCTGCAGCTCGCTCAGTCCGTGTATTGCAGATGTAACGTCGCTGCTGTCCCCATAATGGCATCTATTGTTTGTCTAACGTTTGCCGCCGGTGCCAAAAACACATATTCATTGAAACCACACGGAGGAGGCGAGCAGCTGTAATGGCATCCTATCAGACTGAAGTGAGCTCACACGCCTGGAGAGTTTCTGGAGAGATCATTGATGGTGGATCCGCAACATTTGAATTCACTTTATTTCCTAGTTTTACTGTTAATGTCTCTGCAGGAATTCAGATATAATAGTGGCCTTATATGTGTGTCATGCTTTGTGGCACCATAATAAAGTGTTTTCAATGCTCAGAAACGAGCATATTTATGCTTTGCGTGGCATTTAACTGTACATTTCCAAGAACTAAAACATTCCTATAATCAAAACAATCCTCCTGCAAGTCTGTGTACCCAAAAGCCCTATTTTACCTTCATTTCTTGTAATATTCATGGTTCAAATGTTTTCAAAATGATGATTTGAGCGCTGTCGTTTTTTAATAGCACAGATATGGACAAAAACTGACAAAATAAATTAATCATAGGCTGAAAGAGAGTAACTGCAGCCACCCAGTCACAGTTTCTGTGAGTTTTCACTGATTTCAATACACTTTTGTCTCTTTGATTTAGAGCCAAATCCCCCGCTGCTGTTTCTTCTAGTGTATTTTATTATATTTTTTAATTATTATTAGCATTTTTCCAACTTTTCAATCAAATCGAATACAGTGTTTTGTTAAATAAAGCAGTTATTTCAGTGTGTTGGTGTCCTAAAGGTGAGCTCATCACGCCCTATCGTGCACACCTATCAGTTTTTGTGTGGAGCAAACATTTGTGTGCGGTAATCGTGTAATAAACGCGCCTTGATCATGTTTGTTTCAGTCCTGTAAAATGGACTCTGATAGAGACAGTGGATGGCCGATAAGAGCTGAGAGCCACAATGTAATTAGTAACCAGCCCTGCCTCCTGAAAACTTTGATGTTCTCCCCTCAATATCATGCCTGCCTTTCAGGGCCTATTGATTAGATTCCATTTCTCTCCAACAGGCAAAGCTTTAATTTGATTTCCTTAATATGGTTTTTAAGAGAAGCAAGACTGAAACTAGATTTTTGTCCAGCTGCAGTGATGGTCGGCGCATGTCAGGGGCTGCTAATATTTATGCACAGATATAGGAGATATGAAACCGTGGTCAAATTTAAATTATTTTGTCTGAAATAATAAAAGGAGGGTAAAATATGATGTAAATTTGCAGCTTAAACAAACATGTGCGAATAAAAAAGACAGTTTAGTAGCCAACCCTGCTTTTCATTTCACCAGTTTGCAGTATTTGTTTGTTTTAGGTCATAATTAATACCACAAAGAGGCAAAAATGTGCAATTCTGATCGCATACTGGTTTATTTAGGTCAATCCAGACATGGAATTATGCCTTTTACATTAAATAACCTCTTAATTGTAGATTATTACAGACTCAGGACTCTTTTCATCCTAAGTTTCGTGAGGTCGTTGATTGGGGCCTATCGCCGACCCGAGAAAACACCTGGAATTCACACCTTAAATCCACTCCTCCCGGCCTCCTATTGGTGGAGCGCCCACATATATCCCTCACTCTGCATCACTAGGAGGATGACAGCGGCCTGCAGCGCAGCCAAAGGCACCATCATCATCACCATCATCATCATCATCATCCGTAACCATGCGTTTCAACCGCGATCCCGCCGCTTTCCAGCTCTGCGCAAACATGTTCGAAGGCGAAGACTCGGGCTCCGCAGACGGGGAGCAGTTGACCGAGGTGCGCTCGCCGTGTTCAGGGCCCTCCAGCCCGCTGTCCGTGAACTCGGACTCCAGCTGCACCAGCCCGGAGGCCAAGTCTTCCTCAGCGCAGCAGAGAGTCAGGAGGCCCCTGAACGCCTTCATCATCTGGACTAAAGAGGAGCGCAGGCGGCTGGCGCATCTTAACCCAGACCTGGAGAACACGGATCTGAGCAAAATCCTCGGTGAGACTTCAATTAACAGCCTGAAAATGTTATTATATGAGCACTTGTTGCTTGATTTTAAAGTGCCTCTTGCAGATCTTTAAGTGCCCCTTCTTAAAAATACTAGAATATTTAATTTTTGTAGTTATTTTACCTAGAAAATATCTCCTTTTTATGCTGGTCTAATAAGACCAGCATAAAAAGTTCCAATCATAGCTGCAAATTAGCTCATTAAGGTTCACATTTAAGTTTTTATTAGCTGTCACTGGTCAGTTGCAGATAATTAACGTCACTGTGTTTCTGCAGGGAAAACCTGGAAGGCCATGTCTCTGGCTGAGAAGCGTCCGTACATGCAGGAGGCCGAGCGTCTCAGGGTCCAGCACACCATCGACTATCCCAACTACAAGTACAGGCCCCGCCGGAGGAAGCAGCTGAAGAAGAGCTCCAAGCCTTCAGGTGCAGACACCTCCGCTGCCCTGCCGTCGCTCTGCAGCTCTGGCTTCACAGTGCCCTACAACCTCACCTACCTGCTCCAGAACCAGCAGCCGTCCTACCCAAACACACACGCTTACCCAAACTCCCCAGCTCACTTCACCCCTCTGAGCAGCAGCTACCCAAACGCTCCAGTTTTTCCAGACACAGTAGCTGCAGACGCTTTCCCAAATAAGTCTGAGGTGTTCCCAAACCCACCGGCGTACCTCGCAGAGCCTCAGGTGTATTTTGGCAGCCAGCACGGGCACATGCAGTCGAGTTTCTCCAGCTCTGCAGGTCCCCATGTAGATTTGGTTGAGTCCAGGCTTTATGGGGGCCAGCTGTGTCCTGCCGGCCCCTCCCTGGAGTTTTACCTGGAACAGATTCAGCTGGACATGCTGTACGATCTGGACCGCAGCGAGTTTGAACAGTACCTGGGTCCGAGCCCTCACAGGCCTGAGTCAGTGGATCCCAGCAGCTACCATCAGCATAGCAGCCACAGAGAGGGACGCTTGCTGTCTTAAGACGCTAACACTGGTGTACTTATTTAAATGTTTCAGTGTCTCTTGAGGACTGCTGAAAGTGTATATTGTGCAATCTGTATTTGAAAAGCTGTGTTCTTAAATTTCTGCTTCTGTCTTCCAATGTAATTATAGTGTATCAATAAATAATTAATTCAACTTACAATGTTCATGTTCGTAATAGTATCTTAAAAATGAGAACGCAGCAAGATTAAAATATTAAAATATTAAAATAATACAAAAAATGAGGCGGGTGAATGAAGCCCGGTTGCTGAAACCTAGCGGCTAGCTGTCACTCAGTGCGGCCATGATTATGCAAAAAGTTAAGCCTTAATATAATTAAAACAAACAAGTTCTATAAAAAATTCACCCTTGTACAACTGTTATGATCTTAGCTATAGAGATCAAAATATTTTTTGGTGCCAGGCTGTAAACATGTTTATTTCTGCTGTGAAGTTGGGGGTCTATGGGGATTAACTCACTTTTGGAGCCAGCCTCAAGTGGCCATTTGAGGAACTGCAGTTTCTGGCACATTGGCTTCATTTTCCAGAGGTTGCCTCTTGGTTTATCTCAGTAAAGGAAAACAGACAAATCGTTCCACCACTGGTTTCACAGGGCGACTCCTCATAACAAGTAACTTTAAGATGATTTTAAATATCTGTTGCATTAAACAGCGTTGGAGCTGCACCACACACCCTTTGGCAGAAGGCAAACTGTTGACATGCGGTTTTATCTCCATCCTCACGTCTTTCTTGGCTCAGAGAGGGAAGTAGGGTGGGCGCCAGGGGCATAAACTTCCCAACTTCCTGTTTCATTTTAAAACATTTCACAAAGGCTCTAAAAATATGCCTGAAAATCGACATATCTCCAAACTCATTCGACTTTGGCTGCCAAATGTTTACTCATTTAGGAAAATGTTTACTTCCCTGCCCTGTGTTTTCTGTCAGAGCCTCGAGGTTGAACTTGGTCCTGGACTGATAAAAGATCGAGGCCCTTCAACTGTCAATCAATTGTACTCATAAAGTGAGTGTTTTAGGACGTTTTAGTGATTGTGATCTGTAAAGATAAATATGTAAAATAAAATCTACAAAACAACACAAAATCTGATCATATACAGGGCAGTCTTTCTAAAACTAAATGCTCATTATTTGGGGTTTTTGTGTGGTGGATCTGCCTTCAAACACAAGAAAACAAAGTATTTCCTCAATGCTTCACTCTGGACACACTGTTTGGGCAGAAGTTGCACCACATTAACCAATCAGAGTGAAGTCCTGCAATGTTCACATTTATTATTGTTCTCTGAGCTGTCTTAAGTTTCACCCCCTTTAAAGACTACGTTGTCATTGAATGAAGCATGGCTAAAAATATGACAGATTTATCCATTTCAACACATTTACAGGGAATTATTACAGAGTTATCAAACGTTTTGGGAGGATGCATTTACATAATTCTCAAGTCAGTTAAAAAAAAATTACCTTTGCAAACTTATTTGTCTGCTGTTCACTTCCTGAAAATGTGTCCTAACACTGCAATGCATCTTGGGGATTTTCCAGGCCTCACACACTTTAACCAAGTACATTTCACTCATAAGATAATAATATTAAAGAACCACAACCTAAAATGTGTCCACCATACAGTGGAAACGACAGCAGCGGCGGTTGGAAAAGAGTCTGCAGAGGGAAATGTTGTGAGTCAGCGATGGAAATCAGATCTCGAGGTGTTGGAAGGAAATGGATGAGCACAGCGGCTGAGGGAAGGACGACCTTGCTTGGACGAGAGAGCAGACAAGCTGATTAGGAAAGTGAAGACCTGCTGCAATCCAACGCCACCTGAATGAGCGGAAGAAATCTGACGTCAGTTCAATTCCCATGACAGTATTACAAAACACTGGGATGTGAAATGCAGAAATGTACTCTGGTGCAAAATAATAGCACAAAATCCACGATAATACGGAAATATTGCCGGTTTACGTACCATCAGTCCTTGTTTTCCCTCTTTTAGTAGCTTGAACTCAAAGCTGTTGGTTCAACTTGTTGTTTTTCTCGAACTTCGGCCCCTCAGCAACAATTAATGAGCAGTTGCAGGAACTTCCTGAAGGAAAAACAACGGGATGATATCAGTGTTTCAGGTGAAAATATCATCAACAATAAACAGTGATGGAAATGGCAGCTGGACAAATCAGATATCTTTGTTACATTTATGAAACTCATGATTTGTCAAATATTTACAAAGCAGTGTTTTAACAGACTTCTGGTTTATTAGATAATATAAAAACAACTGAAAGTGAATGTGGAAAAAGATTTAACTTGGTGATGTTCAAGCCTTTGAAATACATGAAGACTTTTATTTAGTGTTTTAGTGGCTAAATCTGCTCAAGATTTAATTTGTGATTAACATGCAAAACCATATTATTTAAGGACAATAAACATATGAACTGTTCATAGATTAAATTGATTTCTTGTGTCCAAGAATAGGGATCAGAAATCTGCTGGACAGCTCACAGAGGCCTGTTTGAGCTTATCACCGGTGAGGAATGTGAGGAATCTCAACATGTCAAACATGCTGTAATTCAGAGGAAACATTCCTCAACCATAAAATACTTTCCTCGTTAGAGATTAAATATGTAAATATGTCCCCTCTGTACGACGGTCCAAATATCTGCAGTTTATATTAGACCCTAAAAATAGATCTGTGCTCACTTACCTGTGACATTTCTGAGATTTTGAGAGTCATAATTAGATTTTTCTTGTCTTATCGGCTACATGAAGGTCATCAATAGTTTCCTGTCCTGAGTGCAGTTTGGGTGAAATCGGCGCTGCTGTCTACAGATAACGATCATCCGAGTATTATCCTGCAGGGACGTCTGCTCTGTCTGGAGCTGAAGAGGAAACTCAAACAGGAAGAGCCCTGAAGTGAAACACTCCACAGGTTCTTAACCTAAAGAAATAGTAAAGCAAGCTTCATTGTTTCTGCTACTGGGAAATGTAATTCCATAAAGCAACCTCTCAGGCTCATAAGAACAGGAATTTCTGGTTGAGTTAAATGTGTCTGTCTGATCACTTCATTATGTCAGTCTGCTCAGCCTCTAATCAAGCACTAATTGGGCCTATCAGATTACTATAACCTCATCAGGCCACTGGAGCTTCAGTAAGTCTCACAGGTTTGCATCTTCAGCAGCTCTGTTGCTTCAGAGAGGGTCCAGACATGTGCAGACGGCAGCTCAAGGACACCTTCAAAGGGTCAGTTAACTCAATTTTAAAGGGTCTCCCACCTCCAGCGGTATCCAGCCACAAATATCAAAATCTCTTCTTTCCCAGAAAGAAACAGTCCCTGTGAAAACTAATCCAGAGTAACCAGGACGTTGTTTCTGCATATGTAATGTTATGAGGATCATTAACTAAATTTAATTTGTCTCCACTGTTTTCAGTTGGTGACAGAAGTCCCAAAGATGCATGTGTCCACTATTCCAACGCAGACAGATGATTTCTACACAAATACATTTCTGAAATGTTCAAATTGTTAAAATATTTATCAAATAACTCTGCAAAACTGCCAGCTCTGCCAAATACACCACGCTTGATCAGACCACAGACCGTTGGGTTGTGCTGCTGCGGGAGCGAGCCAATCACACGTCGCATTTAATCAGTGCAGTGATTGGCTGCAAGCAAAACCATACAGTCATATTTTCCGCATCTGGATGCAAAAGAGATCGAACGCAAGTATCATTTGACTGGTTCCATACTACCTGCCACTGGGTTATTTTGGTTGATACCTTAAGATTATAGTACTGATACCCAGCATAAATAGCTTTACTGTTGTAAATGCTAATGACTTATTTAACGTATAATAATGCAACATGTTTTATAGTTATGTTTTGTATGAAGTTTTAATCTGCAATGTAACTATGGCTGTCAATGTATCTTAAACCGTCTGCATGGTTAGATATTAATTTTGGTGAACTAACCCTTTAATTTGCTTTGCTTTAAATATTCAAAGCCTCAAATGAGAAGGACGAAGTCTCGTTCTGGAGTGCAGAAAGTCACAAAGAGGAACTGTTTTCGTGACTGTTGTGACCTCAGCCGCGTTTCCAGTCAAGAGACAGACAGTCGGTGAGCGCCAGACAGATGATTGCTGTAACAGCGTCCGACAGACACACTGAAGAGAATAGAGCAGCTGGGTGTGTCCCTGTGACCTGCTGGGCAGATACAATACTCTATCAGAGTCTCTTAGCAAAGAGACTAACGCCTGTCAACAAACATTTAGAGGATGATTAACACAAACACAATCCTCAAACTGGAAGTGTTTGTTTGTGTCTGCGCTGTTTTTATATTTTCACCATGCAGTATATGATGACATGTATGTGTGTGCGGGTCTCCTGTGCCTTTATGTACCGTGGAGGCATTTTAACACGAGATTCCCTCATCAGAATGAAACGTGGCGTTTCGCTCAGAGTCATTCCTACCACATTATTTTGTGTGGAAATAACGTCACACCTTCTTCCTCAGTGTCTTCTGGTGCTTTATGACTCAGACTGTGACTATGTCCATGAGTTTATCTGCTATGAGTTTATCTGCTATGAGTTTATCTGCAATGTGTGTGTGTGTGTGTGTGTGTGTGTGTGTGTGTGTGTGTGTGTGTGTGTGTGTGTGTGTGTGTGTGTGTGTGTGTGTGTGTGTGTCTGTGATATAACGCTGAGCATAATTGCTTTTGGATTAAATGATCATTCCAGATGCATTGCTGAGACATGCCTATCATTTCAGGATGGGATTGGATTTTCTTTTTCTCTTGTTTTCATTACCAGTCACCACCCCTTTATTTACTGGAATACAGCAACAGTAACCATTAATTAAACTCTGACCTACTTATATTTACTTCTCAGTCATTATATATTTTGACATGTTAACCTGTTTAGCTGAAATCATCACTGACAGATTGTTAGCACGAGCAAGCTAATTAAGCTAACGTTAGCCAAACAAACTGGATTAAAACAGTTTTCAGTTGACTTTTTAAAGGTTTTAGCTGACTCATATCAAAATAAGAACCATGTTTTCCCATCAGATGATATGTACAATTTTGATTAAGACAATTACAATGAACTATGTTATAACCTGTGTTAATGCAGTTTTTCATATTATAGTGAAGTAATATGCGAAACAAAGTCAAATTTACATGCAGTGTGGGCATGTGCATGTTTGTTTGCAGCTTCATAGCATTTCCATACAATGATAACATCCAGTGGAAGTTACAGCAGCTCCATCCCCTCCGTGTCTTCCTCCACCTCCTTCTGCCTTGTCAGTGGGCACCTGTTAGTTTATGTTGACGTGGCGTCTCTAACACCTCTGCTAATTGACTTAGCGGGGTAAAAACCTGACAGCTCACCAGGCCCCTCAGCAGGCAGGAGACTGTGTGCATGCAGCAAGCTGGTAGCACCTGAGGGCGATGCATTGTGTGCTAAGCTGCCGTGGTAAAATCACTTTGGTTATAATGCTCTGATAGGGTGGTGGAAAAAAAATTAACATTATGTCTTCATGGTCAAACCAGTAGACATATCAAACTGTTGACAAAGCTTTATTTAAAGGCAGAGCCGTAGTCAAAGCTGCCTACAGTAAATCAAGTCCAGATTACATCAGACATCCAGGTGCTATAAATTCCAGTCAAAGGTGTTCGAGATTAAGTAAAGCATGAGACCAGAGCGAATGAAGGCCATTTCAGGAGCAACATATGCCAGAAACACTATCTTCAACTAATTACCACAGAAGACTTTGACTAATTAACCCAAATCAGCATTTGAGCATAATTGCAAAGTCTACACAGGTTCCTTACTATGTTACTGGTGGTTACGCGTTTCTTTGCAAATATTAAGATTAGCAGGAAAAAGCTGATTCAACACCCTTGACTCAAAATACATACGAGATAAGCCCACCATGTCAGAAAAGTGGTCTTGATTTCAGGCTCTAGCCCTGGCAGGTAACGCAGAGTAAACAGTATTGGGTTTGATTGGCAGGTTATTGTTGAGTCTGTGTGGGTGTTGAGGAAGGTTGGACCTTCTCTCAGGACGTAGCCTCACTTCCCTCGCTCAGAGGCTCTCAGGAGGAGAGCAGTGGGCCTTTTAACTTTTTTATTTGTGCTGTGTTTGTTAAGGCCACATTCCCTGAGCCTGGCCTGCAACTTGTGTTATTCTTCCTGTGCTGTTTGCCCCACTCGCAGCTGGAAGGACAGGAAAACCGATCTGGAAAACTACTTCATGTATGTCATCAGTGATTACAGGACGGCAGCGCCCGCCTTTGCCTGGTATTGGCAGCCTTATGCCCGGACTCACGGGGGCAGCGGCAGGCCTGAATAATGCCGTCCCGTGGGGGCGATGCTGCGCACCCCCTCCTCTCTCAAGGCCTCGTTTCTGCTTCCATGCAAAGAACTCTGAGTCCATGCAGTCCTGTCAGCTCTCTTCCTGTGGAGAAACTGGAGAGGAAGCTCCACCAGGCAGCCCGAGGAGGCCAGAAACCTCCACGACTTTCAATTTCTTTTTTTAATCTTTCCACTTAGAACCCACACAAAAGACACATAAACTTTCCACGAGTGACATTACAAACCCGAGTCCTGCGTTCAAAATCTTACTGAAATCATGACTGCGTAACTTTTACTGAGGAGAGGCTGTTATGGCTGCAACAGGCAATTACGGGATAAAAGAGAAGCGCAAGTAGAAATGAGTCATAAAGACAGTCAGCTGAGTCATTAATGTCTGTTACATACCAGCATTTTGCTACAGTTAGTTAATATAAGCTAACAGTCATAGCAGACCAAGTTAGGCTGCAGGAACAAAGCTGCTGAGTGTGTTTAACTGTAGTATTTAAAAAAAAAAAAAAAGTATCTTATCATTATATGAGAACTTAAACTGAAAATAATGGGCACAAATCTGCCACTCAAGTCAGATTATTTCAAGTTATGTTCTATAGGAATCTTGAAAGAGGACAGAATAAGGGAAGCTCTAAAATCACTGAAAAAATGGCAAATTCACGAATCCCATTGACTTCTATTAAAACAGGTTGAACTGATGTCACCACAATGGCAGATTTTTTTCACTTGTTTTAAGAAAATAAGACTTTCTAGATTCAATAATAGAGATTTCTGCACTGCGCTGTATCCTAAGAGTCAGGTAGATGTGGTGGAGTAAAAAGTACAGTACAATCTACTCAAAACTGTAAATGTCCATTTCCGCCTCTGCTATCAACAAGAATACGTTCACGATTTTTGATTACGTCATTTATCAGATCGGCCTGATTTGTGGGATGCAGCACAGTAAAATATTCTCACAGATCCTTTTTGCATTGCTTCCTCTTTCCTCTGCTGCCACTTTCCCAGGCAGAGGACCTAGAAGAGCAATCTAGGGGGATCAGGAATGACAAGGCAGTCCGGCCTCCCATTGTATGTGAGCGTTTACTCAGCATGGAGGAGCAAGGACAGTGAGGCTACAAGAATACAATAGGCTCATATTTATTTACTGCTTAGTGGCAGCCAGGGAGACCCCCCTAATAGCTGATAGCAGCTTTACAGTAATAGACCTCTAATAAAGACCTCAGAGGGCAAGTGGAGGCTAGACTCTCTGGCTCTGTACTGCTGAAGGTATTCCATTTCAAACGTGAGCAGTGAAACATTAAATCTGTTGAGACGGCACGATTATTTTGCTTTATTATATCATGATTATGAAATACAAACATCACAATCAGCAGTGAAAGTTCCTGCAGGTCTTCTCTTACAGTACAGTATAGTGCAACACTTGATTCAGTACAGACAGATCCCTGATTTCTACCCAATGGCGCTGCTG
Source organism: Chaetodon trifascialis (assembly GCF_039877785.1). Lineage (NCBI taxonomy): Eukaryota > Metazoa > Chordata > Actinopteri > Chaetodontiformes > Chaetodontidae > Chaetodon > Chaetodon trifascialis. Next base: position 17,834,537 of record NC_092073.1, read on the forward strand.
TCGTGTCCACATTGTGAATAATGCTCTGATGGTTGCATTGAGACATTTCAGATAAGGGTTTGGCAATATGTGGAAGTGCAATTATATCTGCTGTTTTGGGTGAGAATGTTTCTTTTGTCCCCAACTTTCCTACTTCTAAATGAACACGTCTCTACTTTGAACTGGAAAAGGCCCCATTTGTTAATTCAAAGAATGACTTTGCTTTCACTGCTGGATTTTATTCACAGTATTCAGGAAAAAGGGACAACATCTTTGTTAGCCATTTTTGATTTAATGGGCAGATGTGCTTACACAGTATATACATATGTGTGTGTATTTGTGCATTTGTATGTATGTGCTTACGCTCTAGGAAGCAAAGTGGCATCTTGTCTTCTGCGCATTTTATGTGATATTTCATTTTTTTATTTGCTGCGTCCTGTTGCCTGTTATCCCCTCAACAAGCTCCCGATAAAAAGTGAAACCCAGGGAGACAAAGGTTCCTGCTCTTAAACCCTTTTGAATGGTAAATCCTTGGAGTTTATTATCAAAATCTTAGAATTAGTCCATGTGATAATAAGTGATATATGTGTGTGGATTTACCCTGTGAGCAGCAAAGCTTTCAGTTTGTGTGCAATGCCTTTGAGTTCCAGTGGAGGGCTCCCTCTGTTCTGCTGAGTCCATAATCCATCTGTAAAACACAGCAAATCAGAATGCCTGTCTTAATATGAATTTATTTATATGAATTTACCTTTATTCTGTAATGTCAGACAGGCTGCATTTCCCTTAAAACTCAACACGCAGTTTGAAGAATACTGCACATATGTACTGTCCACTATTCTGGACCAAAGGTCAAACTTCAAGCTTCTGTCCAGCTGATCTGCTGTTCTTAAACACACCCTGAGAGAGGCATGACCATCATTTACACTTGTTTCCTTCCATGTTTTAATCTGACTGAAAAATGCCTGGAAATCGACCAAACCAGCACCGACTATCTGACCTACATGACCGAGCCTGGAGCCTCAGAAAATTAATTTTCCGAGAGGCATTATGAGCGCGTGATTTATTGGTTGCCTTGATGCCTTGTGGGTGTAATTGTGAGAGCAGGGCTGAAGTTGAGTGGCTTTGATGCCCCGTTTGTCCCCTCCTCCAATCCCTGAGTTTCAGAGATTAACTCAGACACTGGATTAAAATCTCAAAATAGAGAAATCCTTTTTAGATGAAACAGATTGATTAAAAAGGGGAAAAGATGAGTGTGCAGTGGAACCGCTGATATTCTCACCTCGGAGTTCTCCAGTGGTGAAAGTCAGCTCTGATGAATTCAAACCTCACCCAACAGTTTCAGCAGTTGATGCTTATAGATGAAGTTAAGGCCCAGAAAACCCTTTTTCCTTGCCTCTTGTTTATGGTGCTGGTTGATGGTGACAGTCTGTTTTATGGGAGCTTGTCTGCATACTGCAGTTGTATTTAAGTTAGTTTTTTTTAGCACTTTTTGCATGACATTTATCATTTATGATCAGTCATTGACTTCTTGCTGAGAGTTAAATGTGAAGATATCATTCTCGTATCGGTGCATTCAATATAAAGCTACAGCCAGCAGCTGGTTAGCTTAGCTTAGCATAAAGACAGCAAACAGGGATAAACACCTGGCAAAGCAGACATGCTGCTATGTCTTATTTATTTGATTTGAACAACAACGCAACAAGAGACAGAGGCAAGACTAAATGCACAAAAAACTGGTACCTGCTGCATGCTCAAATATGCACAAAACTACACACCTACGCATGCACAGCTCAGTGTAAGAAACTCTTGGAGCTCCACTCTGTCATTCCATTTGGTGCAGATTTTATGGAAAGCAGCAGATCAACATTTTCTTCTTGCTATACTGCTGTGTGTGGTGTTAACAGACAAAAGCCTGATGCTTGATATCGTCATCATTGTGTAGCCTGTTTGATTGCGGGAAGCAGGTGTATGTTAGTGTGGCCTTTCAGACCAAATTTAGTCAGCCACTCACTTCCCCCTGGACCCCAGGTTCCCTCTGCGTTTCCCAGCAGAGCTCGGCCCTCCCTCCCACCTGCATGCATGAAACACAGTGCAGCGAGCGTCCACCTCAAATACACACACAGCAGCATGTATGCAGCAGTTTGATGCATTTGCTTGGATACTTTTTGATTTTTAAATTTCTTGTTTTTGCTGCTCGGCCCTGCTCTCCTACATCTCTCTTTGCCCTCATCCCTCCGTCTCCCCTCTCTCCTTCCAGACCTAAGCTCTCTTCCTTCCTGCCCTCTCACAGCTTCCTGCTCCGGCTCTTATCACTCCAGAAAACGTGACACAGTCTCAGCCCAGTCAAACCGACACCAACCTCTGTAGTCCCCCTTTTCCTTGGCCATCACTGCCTTAAATGGAAGCATTCTGGCCCCGCTGGGGTCTAGGTGCTTGCAGGGGGAGGGGGGGGGTGAGGGGATATCACAGAGGCCGTGTCACCCATCGGGGCCAAATCTGTTAATGGACATATTTATTATAAACAATATAGCTTCTACTTCACAGCCTACAGAGGAACAATAAACCTGAAGTGGCCAGGCGTGTTTTTATTTATGTATTTATTTATCTGAGAGGAAGCCGTGGGCACATTGGGACATTATCAACCTCCTCCGAGGGGTTTTCCTCTGAGCTGAGGAAATCGTCCGCTTTGATTTACTCTGTAAATCTGTGCCTTATAGCACAGCGACAGGAGATCACATGAGGCCAAGGCTGTGTTACTCTGGTTTGTGGTACAAATGTACAGAATCATGCTTGAACTGAGATAACCTTTAAGTTATTGTTATGAACATCTTTCAGAAATCAGAAGAATTCCTCATTCCTGGTCTAACCACCAGCATAGAGTCAATAAAAATGATTCATAATAACTGCAACCTGTTGAGATCTTCCTCAGGTTGGTCTATTTTCTCTGTCACCTCAGATTTAATGAATGCCCACGCCAGTTCATAGGAGCATCTTGAGTAACATTATGTGCTTGTAGGCTTTATTTATTGTTGTTCTATGACACTACAACCAGATATGGGTCTGCTAAGGCATGATAGAGCCTGTGTTATTGTAAGGCCACAAGGCCATCTGATAAGGGCCCATGCTCCACAGCCTGCAGCGATAACGCGTGTTTTGGATGGTATCGAGCCAAAAACACTGAACCTGCCACTGCACAGAATGCAACAATTACTGCAAAGTTCAAAGTCTGCACCATTGATCAGAATATCTGGATGCCATTTTTCAGCTGCGCAGAGCGTTCTCTTGGGTCTCCATTGTTTCACACGCTGCAGCATGTCAGCATAGGTAACAGGCTTTTGTCTGGATGCAGTTAGTGATGATATCAGGAGGGACTTTCCCCTAGTTTCCTGATATGAGCTTTTCCCATGTTATCATATAGGAATAATCTCAGGAGGGATGCTGATCAGCTGACATTGATTGCTAAAATGTGACTGAAAGGAAAAACACAACCAAACACAACCAAAAAGCTTTTAAATTTGTTTTAATGTAATTGTATCTATCATGGCATTTACTCATTTAAGCACAAGTAATTATGCATTCATAACACAGACCTACACATGCTTTATTAGAATAGTTAGATATTTTGGGAAATACAGTATTAAATGTTTTTGCTGAGAGTTTGCCAACTAGATTGATATCACTCTCATGTCTTAGGCCTACATCTGAAGGCTTTAGTTAAGCATAAACTTTAGCTTAGCATAAAGGCTGGAAGCAATGGGAAAGAGTTTACCTGTCTATGTCCAAAAATAAAAAATACACCTGTCAACAATGCTTGGTCAGACAGCAAATTGTCATGTTTACATTTGAGTTTGTGTATGAATTAACCAAATAGCCTAAGAAATAATGATAATGGAAGAGTTATTATTGACCTTTGGAGAGAGCCAAGCTAGCTTGATTCCTCAGCATTTCCAGTATTTATGCTAAGCAAAGCTAACTGACTCCTGGACGCAACCCAATTCTTAAAAGAATACTTCGACATCTTGCTAATTGTGCTTTTTTGTTAAATATGGAGATCAATAACGCTATTTACAGTAAACATGAAACTACTGTACCACCAACAGCCTGTTAAGCTTAGCATGCAGACAACAACACCTCTAAATGTCACTTGTAAACACATTATGGCTCATTTGTTGTTATGCTAGGTATGAAACTGGTATATATCTTCTCTTCTAAATCTTAGCAAAAAGCAAATAAGAAAATTTCACTTTATAGAATTGTTATAGCAAATGTGTTATAGCAAACTATCGCCTTTACACTTCTAACAAACACAGGGCAGCAAGTCCAGTGTTTGCTCTCCTTGTAGCTAGCAAGTGACAGTGGCTGTGATCCAGTAACCAACTGTAAAACCATAACTTGTTGTACATGTGTGTAACATGTTAATTTTACAGGTGCTGGTGGGCAGATTTAATTGTCCTTTGAAAGAGCTATGCTAGCTGTTTTCCCTCTGTTTCATGTCACAATGCTAAGCTAAGCTCACAAGCTGGCAGTAGCTTCATATTTATCAGGCAGGCATGTGAGTGGTATAAATTTCTGTATAACTCAACAAGAAAGTGAATATTTACTAAATAGCATATTCGATCAAATGCATTCCTTTAAGCTGAGGCTACAGGCCAGGCTTTGGTGCAGTGCAAACAGAGTGAGTAGATGATCTGGACCATTGTGTGTAAATGAACTGGGATAATCTCCATCAGGTGAACTGAGGTACGGAGAGCTTTAGTCAAACACAAACTCCTTGAAGTGTAAGATAGGACAGATATGTGAGATAATGTATTGATAAAATGCTCTCATGGCGTTCATTTCAGTGTGACTTGACTGACTGTCGTCGAGACAGTCAGAGGGTTTCATCTTAATGATTTATTTCTGGAACATGTTAAAATCGGCTCTCAAAAAAGAAATTTAAAAAAAGGTGAAAGCTAAATTTTCACACCTGAGGCTGATTTTTATTCCACCGCACACCATTGTTAATTTGACACCAATCCATCTCGTGATTTAGCTAATTTGATGGGATATTAATTTGACGGCAGCCTTGAGCGAGAACGAGCGGGGAGGTTTATTCCGTCATCGTGAAGAAACAATCTGGCAAGAAATTATGTGTGAATACGATTAAAGGTGGGTTGAGTCTTCCTATCAGTGCTGCTTGCCTCTGTGTAGCGTTTGTGTAAAGGGAACAAGGCAGGGAGGAAGGACTCACACAGTGCATTTCCTCCGTAAAACCACAGCTGTGTGAAAACAACATGCAGCGCATTCCATTTCTCCCACTTTAACACGATAAAGGGGTCTGCGGAGCACTGCGGCCTCTGCTGTGAATGTACCAGAGTTGACTTTGCTTGCGCTTATAAAATGTGTGTAATGATTCCACAAAACGGTGACATCATTAAAAGGTAAAGATCAGAGCTGATGTGGGAAAACAGTTGTAAGGAGCCTTTAACCGCAGTCCACTAAAGGAGAAGTTGTCGCGTCTATGAGGAAGTTCCAGCCACGATTTGGAGTATTTGTTCTGTAATCTCCAGAAATGACGGCGCATTATTTCACTGTGAGAAAAAAAACTATAAAAACTCCCATATAAACCAAGTCTTATGATTCTGTTTCCACCACAGCCGAGATATGTTTTGTGATCTTTTCTCTTATCTTCGGTCTCTGCAGCTCGCTCACATACCTCTATTGATCCAGATTCTTGCTAGGTGCGATGCCACTGATCACACACGCTCTTATTGATCAACACTGGTCACCCTGGGCCGACATGGCGTCCTGTTAGCACCCTCGGGGGTATTGGCGTTTTGTTCCGTGGTGACGCTTTAGTGCCTCAACAAGGCAAAGGCCACACATGAAAGGATTCGGAGTGTTTGAGCTGCTGAGGAATCAATTCACACCGTGATTGTCATATACAAAGGCTTCACTGTCTCTCCCCTCATCTCCAGAAACCTCTGGAGAGTTTGATCAGTAATTAACTCATCATCTTTCATCACAAAGGCATCAAAAAAACGATGTTAGAGTCAAGATATTGCTCTGATTTCCATTCGCTCGGGATTAAAAGTGCAATCTCTTCAACCTGCATCATCATGCTGCTGCCAAACAGATCAGATGAATTGAGGGACTTCTTTGGGCGGAGGGGTCAAAGGCAGGTCAAGTTGAGGAGAGCGGTATTTATGTTGCTGGTGGCAGTCAGGAAAACAATGATGCTGCTTGAACATAATCTATCATTTGTTTTTTCACCACTACTTATGAAGCAATTCCTTATTTTGCCATACAAAGCCCACAGTAATGGCAGGAATTGTGTGAGCAAACGTGAGAAAAACGACTTTAGTGTTTATCTCTTTGGCTAGGCAAAACTATTGTTGGAACATAAGTGAGCGACTTATTGTTTAGGAGTATCCCGTCCCACTGATGAGACAAAAAAATTTTAAAAAGTGGTTATTATGTACCTGCGATTTGTTTTCTGGTGTTTTGTAATGTTTTCTGAGTATTCGTATGCACGTTTTGTTCTCTTTTAAAACAGCTAAAAGAGTTATTTCAGGCTCAAACTCATGTGTCAAGGACGAAAAGAAAAGAAAGACCCAAAATAGACAAGTCTTATCAGTTTGGGAATGGACATAGCACCGGTAGGAACAATGCTGTGGCGAGATGGGAGCTGAGGTTGACCCTAATAATGCGCCTGGTCCGTCAAGGAACCTGGAGAACAGGAAGCCCGCCGTACCTCTGTCTTCGTGGATAAAGTCATAAAAATGATAAACACAGGTCTCGATTAGCCTCCGTCAGGACAATGCGCTGGTCACCAGTGGGGAGGATTAGGGTCAGGCCAGTAAAAGTGAAGAGATGAAAGAGCTGCTGTCCCGTGTGGCTGACCTCCCTGTTCATTTCACTGAGGAAACCTGGGTTTTCCCTTTCCCCCGCGTACTAATGACGATTCATCAGTCAATCAAGACCTTCTATTAATAGATTTTCCTCTCCCTGTGGTGCTGCTGTAAAGAAATGGGAACGCAGTTAAAACACGAGTGCTACCCTAAAAGCAAGGTGGTGGCTTAGTGTAAATGTAGGTTACACTGGAGTTATAGGCTTGTTTTTAAAGGTTTGCCTATTGTTTCTGTTGCTCATAATAACATGGCAAGTAGCATTCAGATGATCGTATAGGTTTTAATATCCCCAGCTTAGCTAAACATATTTGAAAGACAATGTAAAGGTTCAAATTATAACCTAAAGTCAACAAAACATCCATCACAGTTGACAGACTGACTTCCTGTTTGACTTTTGTCTCACAAAGCTAACTGACTCCTGGACGCAACCCAATTCTTAAAAGAATACTTCGACATCTTGCTAATTGTGCTTTTTTGTTAAATATGGAGATCAATAACGCTATTTACAGTAAACATGAAACTACTGTACCACCAACAGCCTGTTAAGCTTAGCATGCAGACAACAACACCTCTAAATGTCACTTGTAAACACATTATGGCTCATTTGTTGTTATGCTAGGTATGAAACTGGTATATATCTTCTCTTCTAAATCTTAGCAAAAAGCAAATAAGAAAATTTCACTTTATAGAATTGTTATAGCAAATGTGTTATAGCAAACTATCGCCTTTACACTTCTAACAAACACAGGGCAGCAAGTCCAGTGTTTGCTCTCCTTGTAGCTAGCAAGTGACAGTGGCTGTGATCCAGTAACCAACTGTAAAACCATAACTTGTTGTACATGTGTGTAACATGTTAATTTTACAGGTTACTGTACTTGATGGGTATATTAATTTTTATGTGCTATGTACATGAATAATTAGGCTTATCTCTTTAAGCTCAGTCCCTCTACAATGTGTGTAAGTTACGGTAAATGTGAAGCTACAGCTCTTATCCGTTAGCTTAGCTCAGCATCAATTCTGGAAACAAGAGGAAACAGCTAGCATGGCTCAGGGCAGAGGTAACAAAATCAGATCTCTTACCATCGCTAGAGCTCACTAATTAACAGGCAGTATCTGTACAAAAGTTTAAAAGTAATCAGAGGCAGACAGATTTCATAGCTGCTCCCATTTCCGGTCTTTATGCTAGGCTAGGCTAACCGTAGCATCATGTCTAGCGGGCTCTATTATCATAGCTGATAGAAATTGTGGCTAAAGCTAATAAAATATACAAGCTGTAAACCAAAGAGTAAACCTCAACTATTATCTAAGGAAGAATCTGAATAAAATGCCCAACATTTGTGATGTTTTCTCAGACAATATGATTTATGATTACTTTATCATTGTTTAGATACCATTTTCTGGCAGATGATACATCCACAAAGGCCTCTTCTCACGTTTGATGGCACTGATTTACAGCCTAACCTGATATCCTTGACATTATAATTTTGTATTTCTGTATCCTCTAAGTCGCCTGACTGAAACTGCAGCACTCTGGTTGTTCTCAGGAAAGAGACTTTGATTATTTTAGTTGTTGCTTCCGTTTTATTGTTGGCTGACCCCTGGCAGCGCGCAAACCCTGAGGTCACCACAACTTGTGGTGAAAAGTTTCCAAACATCCTCATGCTAGCATGACTAAAGGCATATTTAAGATTTGTCTTGGACCCGGTCTTCAGTTTAGTAAAACAGACAGAGAATGAGGACGAGACAAGAAGATAAGGCGGATATGCTCATCTCCAAACTGAGCAGCGCAGACAAACAAGAAATAGTTTTATCATCAGAGCATCTTTGTGAGGCGGGGGCAGGATGGTGCTGCAGAGGGGTACTGGGTGAAGATGTCCTCTTCGCTCAACGTGGAATGAACGGGCCAATAAACACAACAGGGCCGAGTAGATTCCCACCTGATTCCCAGCAGATCCCTGACAGATTAACGCCTCCAGAACAATGAGACCAGAGTGGAGACGGCTTCCTCTGTGTCCCCGCTTGTCTGCGGCAGACAACATCCCAGTGCTACCCTTTTTGCAGGGTTGTGGTGTGTGCTCCCGGGCAAGGAAACTTTCCCACCAATCCCCTGGGGGAGGGGGAAGACTATACCACCATTTAACACATAAAAACATCTGTGTGTGCAGGTGAATAAGGAGCAATGCTTTCGGCAGCGTGACCGGTTTCTATCACTTTTTTCATCGTGTCATTTGCCAGAATTTCAAGTCCCCAATTTCTGTGACCAAAGAGGGATCTCAGGGGAAAAACATTACCAAACATAGACTCTCACATCCTTCATGTGAGCATAATTAAACCACCAACCTGTGGATGATCTCTCATATCTGTAATCTCCCTTATGGGGTGATTTACAGGTTACTAAAGATCTAGTCGGTCCTCCACAAGTTTCTGAAGAGTTTTGACTGACAGCTGAAGGCAGAATAGAAACTCATTCTAAATTCCTGAGCGACATGATTAGTGCCGAAACTTGAATTGTTCCAGCTTCGGGAAAACGGTGTGATTTCTATTTACAGAATCAATCTCAGACAAGATGTTTTCTCTCCTCCTTTCGCTCCCGCACACCTGTTATGTGCTCACTTCCTGAACCCCCTCATTCTCTCCACCTGATGAGCCCCTTCCCCCATCCTGAAACACCTCCCGCTCCCCAGAGCAGGTGTTGGAGGAAGTCATAGTCTAATCAGACAGTCTAAACAATCACTATCTCACCACTGATAATGACAAAATGTCTACACACTTCAAACTGGGTGCAAGACTGCATAGAACTTAAACCTGGGTTTGATGTAGAGCTGCAGCTAACTATGATTTTTTTTCCTGTAGATGAATCTATGATATTTATTTCCAATAACCCCTCCACACCAACCCAACCTTTTTTTGGTGAGCCGTCCAAATTGGAACAAACAGCTGTTTTAAAGTATTAGAATCACATATTTTTAAAGTGACACTACTCAATATTTTTACATCAACAATGGGTCCAATGTGTGATGTGAAAGGGTTTCATGTTGCAATGACACTACACATAATTATCACCCAACTCTGCAGTTTCCCTCAACTCTAAAGCATTTTAGCATCTTTAATCTCATTGTTTTGATTCTCTGGCTCACACTTTTTCTGTTTTGATTGAGTCTCACAGCTCTCATCGGTTGTTTTCCAATTCAAGGCAACTGTTTTCAGGAAAAATAAGACAGCAGACACAGTTAGCAACTAGCTTGTCAATATAGTGGAGCATTTAGCAGCTAAAGAGTCAGATATTTCCCTCAGGAGTTGGTGGAGACCAAAACCAGTGCTACAAGAGAGTGAATACATGAACAAACCTAATGAACAGTGATGTTACTCTATGTCTGCTGGATGTACAAATGGGCAACTGTTTGCTGACACATTAGCCATTATAAGGTGATAATGTGTCACTGTTGTTGTTACAGCTTGTTGCTCAGCTCCCAAGTGGCCAAAAAAGTCTGATCTGTTATAACATATGTTACATTTTTAGAATCATGTAGGGTTTCATAGTGCTAGCAATGACATGACATTTCCAGACAGTACTCCAGACAGTATGTATAATACAGTACAGAATAGTAGTATAGTTTCTAAAATGTCATAAATTTGTGAAAGATGTTCACGAATTGCCCTTCGACTCTGGGAAATTTTGAACTCGATGTCTTCAATTTGCTAGTTTGCAGCTGTCCACAACCCAAAGAACTTTGACATAAGGTATAGAAAAAGAGAAAATATTCTCATATGAGACACAAGCAAATGTTTTTTCATGATAAATGGATTCAATTTTTAACTTAATTGATTGTCTGTTGATTGTCCACTCCATTAATAAACTAACAATTATTGAGGAAGTGTAAGATTTTAAGAATAGTAGTAGTATTTGCTGCTAATTAGCAGAGTATTGTTCAAAGTCAGAACACTGTGCCCTTCTGTGTCTTTGTCCAGCTTAGGCCTTCACAGCTCAGGGGATCAGTGCAGAGTGCTAACATATATATACTTTCCGTCCCTGTGATTTAAACTAACACCACTGCCTCATAGCTCAGCACAAAGGAGCCAGCAAACACATTGTGCAATTCCCAAGAAAGCCACCCACAGACATTTGTACAGCAAGACTGGCGACCAGCAGCTCAACTGTGTTTCAGAACTCACTTGGAAGGCGGACAGTTTGTGCTGCTACGCCAAGGACAGGAAGTGCTTGCAGAGGGACAGGAAGTGTTCACCGCTGCAGTAGCCGAGGCTGGAACTGAGATAATGCCATTGTGTAAGCAAGCCAAGTGACCTCTCCCTGAGCGCAGAGTCCAGAGGCTGGCGTCGAGAGCCCTGGCCCCCACCCAGCCCCAGACTCCCCAGGCACGGGGTGGGGGACTTGGTGGAGGGACAGGGGGAGGAATGGAGGGAGGGGGGGGGGTATGAGGCGTGTCACCTCCCCCTCATCCACCACCACCACCTCCCCTCCACTCCTTTGGGTTGACTCTGAACCTCACCTTGTAGAGGAAATGTGGCTACGACTCCAGACTTTATGACTTCTTCCATCAAAAGCCAGGATTTTTCACTCCCACACAGCAAGAGAGAAAGAGGTGGCCAGGGCACACTTATGCCCACGCCCATGTCAACACACACACACACACACACACACACACACACACACACACACACACACACACACACACACAGAGTCTCCCTTTCTCCACTCTCTTAGGATCGGAGGGGGAAAACCTTATCAGGTCATCAGCGGTAAAATAGATGATGACAGTATTATTGTCCAGATCCTGTCCCATGCAGCATTTGGCTGGACCTCCATCCAAAACACCCTCCCACCAACCCCTAGAGGGTCACCCAGCGTGCTGTGGAGTCCCCGCTGGTGTCTGCACGGGGCACAAAGACGTTGCATAAGCATCTCTCATATTTCTGTCAGCCGCTTTTGACGTGTCAGAGGGACCATAACCCACAACCAGACGGGAACAGTCCGAGAAAAGACGGAGCTGACAGGTTGAGGTCTGCTGGCTCTGATAAGAACCCCTGCAGCCTGTGGGTGATGTTTGGATTTCTGGCCACAAACAGGGGGCTTCATTCTCTGCCACATAAACGCTCAAAGTCTGGATATTTGAGGTGCAACAGGTTGCTTTAACCTTTTCCCCCCCTGCACCACCGTCCTGGTCTGGCACAGCTGCTCCAAAAACAAGGAAACACATTCTCACACATTTCTGTAGCTCACACGCGTGTCATGGAGTTAACAGTTTATATTTGACTTCTGGCTGATGTCATCTAGTCCATCAAGTATCGTGATTGCAGCTCAGTCCAAAAGTTTCACCTCAAACATGTTGTCAAGTCTCAGGGAAAGCTAAATATATTCGTATTTATACAGTAAGCCTTATTTTAACTTTTTTTTAAAACTCAGACAAGGATTATAAAGCATACAATGAAGTGAATGAGCATCTAATGAGGTAAAAATAATTTGACCGAGACAGATATTTTAGGTGAAATGCACCCTAAAGCTTTGTTGAAAGAAAAATAATAGCTGGGAATCAAATCCTGAGCACATAAAAATAATCAAATACTCTGTGATTCTTTTAAACTGTTTTATTTTTAGTCACCACAGACTTGGCATTAGTCCCACTATGTCCCTGCATTATGTCACTGCTGTAAAAATAAGTTAAGACAAAGATGTTTGGGCTGTTTTCCAGACATGAGCTGTTCTCTTCATAAATGTGATACTGGAAACGTGTTTTACTCTCTCAAGTTGTTTGTTTGGGTCATTAACATCGCAGACCGACGTCTGGTCGGCCAACGACACTAAAAGTGTTTTGACATTTGAAGGTCACACCAGTATCACAACATTTTACAGTTTTTGTGTCAGGGGCCTCATCGCTTCACAACTATCTGATGGGAGTTTATTTAAGCTTTCTTTACTCTTACTGATTTCACTTTCAGGGCGTTCAAACGCCGGATTAACGCGTTTTGTCCAGCGCGTCTCATTAGGCTGCACTCAAAGACAGTCTCTGACCAAATGAATCAAATGATCGTGCGTAAACGTCGCCAATGAGGGAGCCATTAAGTCCACGCGTAAACCTGATATTCAAGATTCTAACGCCGCTAACCCGCCAATACACAGACTGGTGATTGATGCCTGAGTATTAGTGTCGGTCTAATGCAAGGGTGACGATTAAAACTGGACCACGTGACTGTCCAAATAAACGTTATTGTGGATTAGAGTTCATCGGTTTCACGTCTCCTCGCTCTTAAAGTAGGTAAACACACTGCCGCTTTAAAAGCTGACACGAAAGCCTGGATTTTATATCTCATACTCTTATTCTCGCTTGAAATAACTTTCTATTTAAATAAAATGCGCACATGAGCGTGTATCCTCATCAGCCACAATTTTGCATCCATTTGAACTCTCTCAGCGTCTTTCCCCAGAAGGTCCCGGCTCTTAAACTAGTTTAGGAGGCGGGGTACTCGAAACTTTTTTACACCTTTGTAGTGGGCACTCCCACCCCATGGTGATTGGCTGCCTGTGAGTTTATAGCGCACCAACCTTCACATGCAGCGCTGAGTAGTCGGTACCGATCAGCCCACGGGAGACTTGGAAGTGGCCAATGGATGTGATTAATTATTTTTCATTCCAGCTTGAAAGCCAGAATCCTTGTTAAGTTCTTGTCTTGTAATCTATCGGTAGGCTGTTCTCAGTAGTCGTGCGCTGTCGCCTTTGCTCTCCTAAACCTCCCAGCTGGACAGAGATGAGCAGTCCCGATGCGGGCTACGCCAGCGACGATCAGACCCAGGCAAGGTGTACGATGTCAGTCATGATGCCTGGAATGGGACACTGCCAGTGGGCCGACCCCCTCAGTCCTCTTGGGGACACCAAAGTGAAAAACGAGCCGTGCGCCTCCGGCTCCGGCAACCAGAATCGCGGGAAGAGCGAACCGCGGATCCGACGGCCCATGAACGCGTTCATGGTCTGGGCGAAGGATGAGCGCAAGAGACTGGCGCAGCAAAACCCGGACCTGCACAACGCGGAGCTGAGCAAAATGCTGGGTAAGTAATTCTAAGCTTTATTTAATCAACCCCATGCTGTTCGCCTATTTGCCAGAGCACTGCAGGTTATTATTAAGTGATAATATTATTGCTCTCATTGTTTCTGAATTTTACGCGCGTGTTTCATTTCATTTCATGTTTTATTCGGATCAGAAAAACGTGAATGGTTATTTGTCACTTGCTGTAGTGGCTGTTTTGGCAGCAGGTTATGTTGCTGTGATATTAAAAGTTACTGTGTCAGAGTTAAGCTGCACATGTAACCTGAAAAACCTGTCCCTGCCCCCTAAAATGGCAACAAGCTATTTTTGTGTGCATCACCAGACTGCGTACAGTATCTGCTGACATATCACTGATGTGCACTCTCCTCTTGACCTGCAGGGAAATCATGGAAAGCCCTTCCTGTCACAGAAAAGCAGCCCTTTGTGGAGGAGGCCGAGCGGCTGCGGGTCCAGCACATGCAGGATCACCCAAACTACAAGTACAGGCCCCGGCGGCGGAAGCAGGTGAAGAGGATTAAGAGGCTGGACTCTGGTTTTCTAGTCCACGGCGTGTCCGATCACCAGGCCCAGTCGATGTCCGGGGACGGCCGAGTGTGTGTGGAGAGTCTAGGCCTGGGCTACCACGAGCACGGCTTCCAGCTTCCTCCGCAGCAGCTCAGCCACTACCGAGATGCTCAGGCTCTCGGGGGCCCCTCTTATGAAACCTACAGCCTCCCTACGCCTGACACCTCTCCTCTGGACGCTGTGGAGTCAGACTCCATGTTCTTCCCCCCACATTCACAAGAGGACTGCCACATGATGCCTGCGTACGCTTACCACTCCCAGGCGGCAGAGTACCAGCCCCAGGACCCCCTCCCCAACCACCACAGCAACCCCATCCTGCACCGACACCCCACCTCAGCTCCAGAGCAGCCCCCGCAGCCTGCCGCCCTCCCCCCTTCCTACATGGGATGCCCCAACCCTCTGGCCATGTATTACACCCAGCACTGCAGTCCCGGCCACCCCAAGAGGCATCCTGGCGGGGCAGGACAGCTCTCCCCCCCTCCTGACTCCCACCCTCACTCAGACAGCGTGGAGCAGATGCACCACTCTGAGCTGCTGTCCGAGGTGGACCGCAGCGAGTTCGAGCAGTATTTGAGTTCCTCTTCGGCGCGTGCGGACATGACAGGCTTGGCGTACGGGCCACACGAGGCTGGCATGCAAGGACCTGAAAGCCTCATATCATCGGTGCTGTCAGACGCCAGCACAGCTGTGTATTACTGTAGCTACAACAACTCCTAACCTCCTGCCTGGCCCGTCACCCCTGCTGCAAGGACACATGATCTGACCTCAAATCTCTGCAGCTAAATTTGAACAAAAATGTTTTTATTTTTTTAAATCTGTTTTCAGCACAGGAGGTCCACGAGGTTTTGAAATGAATCTTTGGAGAAGACTGTTGTACTGTATCTGTCTACTGTCTATGAACACTGGTTTTAACTTTTTTTTCTTCCACCCTCGCAGGGATATGAATTCATTTTGTGATAATAAATATTGTACAGTCACTATTTTAAAGTTTTTGTATATACTGAAGGTGTTTTTTATACTTTTTGCACTTTTGAGAAATAAATTTTTGCAAATAGACCTATCCTCTCCTGTATTTATTATTTCCCATTCTTTTATATTTCAGTCTGACTGAAACTTTCTTTATTATTCTTAAAAGCTCTGTCGCCTAACAGTAGAAGCTGCTGATTGGCCAGTGAGTTTATAATGAAAAAAATGAAAATCCTCACAGGACAAATTCACTTTTCAGATGTTTTTCCACGTGGCACGACATTACCGTTCATTCAGTGCTGGCTCTGTATTACATGGCGCTATCTCTGTTGGTTTTTCCCACTTCCACACGGAGCTGAATGGGCTCCCAGCGGCACCAGTTGCTCACCTGGAAGCAGGGCAGCGACCCGGCTTCCTGGCCCGGACAGAGTGGAGGTAATCTCAGTGTCTGCGTTACACATGGCGCCTTGTTTTCGCAGCATGGGAGCACAGTTTATGCTCCGGACATCCTGCCGGTAAATGATTTAGTCTCCTCTGATTAATGCTAGAGGCCATTAAAATTCACTGCGGCCTACTACACATCCATTAAACAATAGTGACACTTTATTTTGTGTATTTTCACAGCTGAACATGAGGCATAGTTCAATATCCATCCTCCCTCTATGCATAATAACACAGCAATGACATCAGGTTTTATTTCTGTGAGTCTACTGATAGACCTCGTGATATATTTAACCACCAACGCCTGTCTGTTGCTTCATCATATATCAAATTTATCAGGTAAAAATCTATAAGAGACCAGACCAAGCCTTGAGGAAAATTTATGGTATTTATAGCCAAGAAAGAGTCCCATTTTATAAATAGAGATTTTCCCGAATTTGAAAGGAAGAGGTTCTTCGCTGGGGGGTCAATCACCCTGACCTCACGATCCATTTTTAGCACTTCAGAGGAAACATGTTCCAGAAGTGTATATGTTCATGCGCTTTGTTCGTGCTGAATGTTTTTAAATATTCTCCTTTTTAAGAGAAGTGGTGGACTAGCTGGATCTCAGGGTAAATACTGCTGGTTCTTCCCACAGCTCTTATTTCAATCAGAAAAAATATGGATTGCTTTGTCGTTTTAATGCTAACAGCTACTTCTTGACTTCAACACACACTGTGAAGCGTTTTGTAAGTCTGATATGTGTAGGATGTTACGTCTTCTTACACCGCTCACACTCAGGCTGACTTATTTCCCTCCGGGCTGTGCGGAACAATCCACTGTAAGTAGTGTGAATGCGTTTAAATTCAGTCTGCAGCTGAGTGGCAGGTTTATCCTCCCTGTTGTTACAGCTAATGGGTGCATAACAACAGGCTCAGGCCACGATCCCCGAGGCTTCAGCAGAGTGGGTGGGGGTCACCTGTGCAGACTTAGGGAGAGACAGACCCCCCATGTCAGCCGTGATATTATCTCCTCAAGCTAATTGATCTGGGATAATTGACGAGGAAGAGCTCACTGAGTGACTTTGGCATTTCAAAGTTTATTTTTAAGTCACGGGAAGGTGTTGGTACGTTGTAAATATTGGTATGAGACTTTGTGATGATTATGTTTTGTCTATTTTCTGTTGAATTAAGTTGATTTTATCTTTTAAATGGAGGTGCAATTATTTGACAAATAAACAATATGTGAGTGAAATGCAGCATAGATTCTCTCAAGACTAGTGTGACAAATAAAAATCTGAAAAATTACATATGAATGTGCATCTTATACAAAAACAACACTATATGTTTTGCATGTGGTAGTTTAGTCATATAGATCTTGTTTGCAATATGTTTTCAAGTGTTTTACACATGTCAAATTAAATTGTTGATAGTAGTAACCTTGTATGTCTTCTATGAGACAGGCCATAATAATATCAGACAAGCAACACCAACATGCAAATATTGTATGTTTGAACTATATAAAAAATATATTTTATACACTGCACATTTACCACAATACAACTCAGGCTTTTTCATATAAATCAACACACATTTTTTTTCCATTTTGAAACATTTTGGGTTTATTTACACATTACAGTAAGCAGCCCTCAGGTGTTTCCAGGTAAAAGACGTTCAGTCAGAGCAGAGAGAGCACAGCTCAAAGCTCAGGAAATCAGGGCTTTCATGGTGTTCCCATCGCTGTGGAAGTGTGTGTGTGTGTGTGTGTGTGTGTGTGTGTGTGTGTGTGTGTGTGTGTGTGTGTGTGTGTGTGTGTGTGTGTCCCGGGGCCTCACTGCCAGCAGTCTGCAGAGAGCCACTCAGAGATTACAGCAGGGCGGTCGGCTACATTAACACAGCAGCACTTAATCATGGCACTGCCCTAATCTCATCTCAGGTAGCTGCCTTTCACAAACACAGCGTCATTTACTCACAGAGCCAGCTGCAGTTTATTTCATTCAGCCCCCAATAAACCATCAATATCAGACACAAACACAGTGGAGCTCAGTCAGAGGTTTTATTAGTCGTTATAATGTCATGTTAGCTGCAGTTGAATGTGCTGTACATCATAAATAAACACTGAATGTCCAGACGAGATACGCCCTCCTTATGAGCTGAATCCAGGTGCAAGCTATTGTGATTTCTCTTTCTCTTAACTTTCCACCGTTCAGAAACAAGGAGAGTGAACAAAAAGACATTTTTAAACAGTGATCTTTAATTTTGGATGCAGTCGACATGTGAATTGTTCAAAACCAGTGTTAAAAACAAGAATAGTGCCAAAGCAATTACTCGATAAAGCAATTAATCAGCAGAGGGAAAATTAACGCACAATAATTTTGATAACACCTTAATTCTACAGGTTAATTAAGAGATCTGTTATAAGCCATTAAGAAGAGCAAATTTTCTGTTGCCAGGCTGAGAAAAATCCCTTTGACTGATTGGTGCAGACTAAAATATATAGCTGCATTATTTCCAAAAAAAAAAGACAGAATAAACACCAGCCAAAGGGCTTTTCCACAATCTGGCAACCACAAAGTTGCTCACATCAATGGCTAATAGCTCATCTAAGGATAAGTAAATGATTTATTAACCATGAATAAAGTCATTAGTTTCAACTTAAAAAACCTTTTATCAATGGTGCCTTCTTCGAAAGTTAATCGTTTTTATCAAGGAAACATTTCCTTTCAGCTTCGCATGTGTGAAGATAGACTACTTTTGGACTGTTGGCTGGACAAAACAAGGACTCTGAAGATATCTTATTTGGATCCGGGAACATAATTTTGACCTATTTTCTAATATTCACAGCCTAAATGATTAATTGATTTATTGTAATAGTTTGTCAATATTGACAATAATGGTCAGCTGCAGCTCAAACCCCAAATATCAAGCACTGTCAGCAAATAAGTCTGTGTCAAAGGTCATGATACTTGGTGATTATTATTAGGAATTCTTTGCCTTAGCATAAACAAAGACATTACTGAACAACGTGACAGGCGTCGTCTGAAGTTACTATGATCACAAAACACATGTGCCCGTAAAACAACCTCAAAATCTGCGTGTGTGTTTGAAAAGTGTTTGGTTTCATCATAAATACCACCCAGTAATGCACACACATAAATAAAAAGGCTCGTTGAGGTGAAGATTCCCTTGTCCGCTTTCAGGGACAGACACAGAGAGGCAGCGAGGGCCCAAACTGATTAAGTCATTGATAGCAGATTGCAAATACAGCATGTGAGACAGCTGCAGGAGAGGGTGTGTCCCTTGTCTAAAGCAGGGCTGGTTGCTCATAATCCCAGGCATATGCTGTCCCTCTCTGGCCTGCTTTTATGGTCCCTGCCTGTCACACCACCGTCCAGTTGTGTCCCCACTATATATAGTGGATCCAGTCAATCTTCACTCAATGCTGCGTCTCAATAGTTTACTTTTCTTCTGATTCCAGCTCTGCTTTTGTCACACATTCAGCTATAAATAGTTGATCAATTGAACAGGTACCCCCACTTTTTGTGCCAAGATGCCAGCTGCTGTGTCAGAATTCACAGGGATTATACGCAAATGGTTTTTCAAGTATTTTTATTGCACAGCAGCTATGGTACAGTGACATAAAGCTCAACGTGATTTAACGGCTTTGCATCAGAACCTGTTTTTCATTTCTGATGGAAAACTTTATCTCTTACGCCCTGAAGACCCTTTGCTGGGTCCATCGCGTTGTGAGGGAAAATATTTTGTTTTATTTTAATTCGTTAGTTTGTGAGTGCTATTTTATTTATTGGGTTGTGCATGTAAAAGTTCCCAGCCTATATGGACCTAATTACAAATGAAGAACTTTGTTTTCTCTCAATTTACAATTGAAAAATGAACAATAAAAGATAAAAATTTATCATCAGTCTCATCTGAAGCACATAACAAACAAAGCCTTTTTATTCTGAGAACCATTAAACCCACCTAGTACAGTGGCAAAAGAAACACCTGAATGCAACACATAACACTTAGAAATCTTTGGCTTTTGGTTAAATTCTGGTTCATGAGAGGCTTTTCACTGTAGTTGTTTTTGAAGATACAACACTGTACGTATGTAAAATGTATTAAACATTAACAGACTGTTTAGTATGTCTTCTGAAATACAAGGAAAGCTGTACAAAACAACACATTAGACATCAAGTTTTCTGTTCAAGGTAATGTTGCAGCATAAAAATGACCAATAATGTGTTCATTTTAACATTTGTGAATACAGCATCAAACATTTAATCTACCTCTGAAGCTATTGAAGGGGAAATTTAAAAGTGACAAATGGGAATCATTTAATTTATGTTTAAAACAGGATTAAAGTGTAAGATGACATGTAATTATCATAAACTGTCAAGACACAAATTAATACAAGGACACAAAGAGAAGCTAGCGTTGATTATAAAATGGTTGTCTGATACCAGAGAACATTTTTCAAGGTGGCTGGCACATTTGTTTCACAGTCAGGAATTGAGTCAGGGAGCTGAATCAACTCCAGGCCTCTCCTGATCAGCTCAGTGCTCCCTGTTCTTTTGTTTGAATCCCCTTGTGGCATCCAGGACAATTTTTAGCTCGTGTCCAGGCGGGTAGTGAGTATAAGATGACTACATCAGCAGTCAGTTTCCTCTGCACTGTGTTTTTCTTTGGGAGGCTAAAGGGTGTTGGCAGAGTACAGCCACATTTTGCCCTCTTTAAGTCTCATGTCCCCTTGTTAAAGGACTCCTTGTTGGCTCTGGACCTCCCTTCTTTGGAAACATGTAAGGAAAGTGAGCAATGCTGTCTCGTAGCAAAGAACACTGCGCACCATGACTAACTAAACGTCATACTAAGCAACATTAATGACTAACTTAACTTGATAGGCATTACCAAGGACAGAGGAGGGGAAAGGGAGCAATTGTGAATGAAAACAAAGACATATATCCTATAGGGCCAATGACTGGCCTATATTATTTTTTTTAAAACTATTCATTTATTTCAGTGCATAGCCTATATGGGAAGATGCAGAATAGCTCAACTATGGTTTAAAAAAAAAAAATGAAATCACTGTTTTAACATGAAATATATTGAATATTTGAGCAAGCTGTAACACCCCAACACAGAGCTTAGCTAGATACAATTGATGGAATCGATGGTTGAAAGAAATAAAAGAGATGGAAGAAGTTGAAACGGTAGCCAAATTGTTAGCTAGCTATCAAAAAGTAGTGAAATAGCTAAGACAGAAATGTAATAGTTAGCCAAAAGTGGCTTCGTGGATAAATTGCTGAAACAGCTAAAAGTGGCTAATGGATAAATTGCTGAAAGAGCAGACAGTGGCTAACGCATAAACAGATGAAACAATGAGCTAATGGATCCATGATGAAATAGCTAAAATAGAAATAGCTGAAACAGTTAGCCAAAAGTGTTCTCATGGATAAACTGTTGAAACAGCGAAGGTTAGCTAATGGTGAAACATTTGAAACAGTTAGCAAATAGATAAATGACGAAATAGCTAAAGATTAGATAGCTAGATATCTAATGAATAAATTGTGAAATAGCTGAAGGTACGCTAATGGTTGAGTTAGATGAAAGTTAGTAAGCTAATGGATGAATGATTAGATATATATAGCTAATGAATGTTGCAATACCATTAGCCATTAGCTAAAACAACAGTTAAGCAGTTGAAATAGCGAAAAGAAAAGAATGTTTGAATCAAGTGGCATCGTGAATCAAGGCACGTTTTACATACGTTTGCATTTTATTTTATCTTATCAAAAAATGGATGACTGGTGATGAGAGTGAATTAATATAAAGCCAGTATAAATACTCAGAGGCTCGGCTGAGCTGCATTTCACAAGATAAATATGGACCATTGTCTGTTGTGGTTTTTTTTTTCTGTGGATCTTTGAATCTTCCAGAGAGCACCTGTCTCCACTTCCTCGTTCCGATGACTCCTGTTTGCTCCATCCATGAAAGATTGGCTGGGAACATCCTCTATCCGAGAGGAAGCCACGCTCTGTGAAATTCACACCATTTCGGGAATCACCGGTAGGACTTCCTAAAGAATAAAAATACATAAAAATATATTCTAAATAAAGACGGGAGAGGGCAGAGTGTCATGACCCGGGTCAACTACCCTTTGTTGTCTCATTGTTTCTGAATGAGTGTGTATGTGTATGTGCATGTGTTTGTGTGTGAGCAGGAGACTTTTTTTTTCTGCTCCTCTTATTGACATTTAATAAAAACGCTAAACTTGCTGTTTAAATTGAACCCTTTATTATGTTTAATATTTGTACACAGTTTCTCCATCGTTGTGTCAGCCTCAGATTTTTTTTGATAAGGGAGATTTGTAAAACTAATCTACTAATATACTGTATTCAATAAAATAATAAATTCTGTGGCTTTTTCATCCTTTTGAATGCAATAAAAACAAATGTCTATCATCTAAAATTCACATGACAACTTCCAAACTCATAAATTTCTGGTTTTATGAGAATTTTGCCACCAAAAAAATGGGTAAGACAATGCGAGTAAAACCAAGTTCCAGTATCATATTTATAGATAAATGTTTAAGTTGAGTGAACCTACAGTCAGAACAACGTCTAGACACTGTTTGGTATTTTTCTGTTTCAATAACACAATCCGTCTGAAAGCTGTCTCTTACACAGGAAGTGTATTTGTGCTCATGTTATTGGATTATGAACTTCAAACAAATATCAAACACATTTCCACTGAAATAGCAAACAGTCTACTTCCAGTTCCCCAAAAGCTGACAGTGTGTTCCTCCCTCCTGTCTCCTCTGGGTGGGCAGATAACAATCTGTAACACAGTCATACTCACTAATGTTCATACTGTACGTGTCTAAAAATTCAGATTTAATGTTCTCTTCATGTAAAAGTGGCTGCACTGTTCCAGGTTTCTACATGCTAATCAGAAGTCAGTTGCAGTGTCAGTTGTTGCCACCAGGGGTCAGCTGTGCACAGGAATACATGAAGCTCACGTTAATCCTTCACCAGGTGGGGGTCTGTGAAAAAGTAATAATGTAGTAATGTGGTAACTTTGAGAAATGCAATATTAATGTTTCTCTAATTTGGTTGACATGTAAAATGCAACATTTATTCAGTGCGCACAAGAAATTGTCAGATAATTTAAGGACATTATGTTATTACATTAATTTTCATTGAATAATGTAAAATTAAATATTGATTTTTTAAAAGTGTGTGATAGCAGAGGTTTTCTTAAATATTGGTTAATTGATGGAATTAATCAATTATAGTATCATGTCACAATTGTAAAAATGTATTAAGTCTGAGTTTTTAAAAAAGACATTTGATTCGATTAAGAGACCATTTAAAGGGGTGCCTTTCTTTTATTTTCATTAACCAGTGATTGTGTAATATTTGTACCTTTCCTGAAATTGAATATTGACCTGTGGTGGGACTCATAAATAAACCTAAACATTTTCTCAGTTGCTTCACCTTAAAAATAAATGTATCATTCAGTTTTTTATTCAGTTATTGTATAGATGTAAAGAGGTGGACTTAAGCGAAAAATAACAGCTGACATTTTAAGTCTGGAGGTGCAGAGTAAGGTCAGTCCAGAGTCTTTGGGGAAGAGTCAGAGAGTGAGGGAAGGTGAGAGCACGTGAGCTGGCTGTGAGTGCCATGAATCCAGGTAAGGTGACGTGGCCCAGTAATCCCTGACAGAGGTCCTGCTGTGCAGTCACGCACAGCCGGGTTCAAGCTCCAGCTCTGCTGTCATTACTACTGATGCGGTAACCTGTCACTGACGTGCTTGTTATGGTACATTCGAAGTCGTCGTAAACACATGACAGCTAAATCATAATTACATAATAGGCGAATCATAAAATGTCATAATGTGTATTAATGTGTCATTAAGAAACAAGGTGAGAAATGCTGCAGGTCATCTAAAGTCTGTTGAAAATGTCAGGATTTTCCCCTAATGTTAAATCTAATGTGAGATATACAAATATTATAAGATGATTATGATATTCCTACAGCTTTGGATGTATGATGAAGACAGAGAAACACCACGTTTAGAAAATGCAGTGTTTGTAGTAGCCTTACAACTTGTATCATAATGTATCATAAGTGTATTTATTATAACATTTTCTATCACATTATCTCTTTTCTAATAGAGCAGTTATCTAGGCAATGTAAATAATTCCTCTATTATTATGATCATAGCTATTTATTTTTTAAATATGTTGTAATACTTTCTTGCTTTGTTCATTACTCATTTTATATAATCATGGTTGTAGGATTGCTAGAAGTTTGTATTTTCTTATAAAATAATTGTTCATTACTGTACATACAGAACATTATTATATTGTTATACAGTTAAAATGCTATATTATGTGCAATAACCATTTATTATTTTCAGGTAAAATCTTGCCAAATCATTTATTGTCCCATCATAATGCTTGTCTTTGTTTCTTCTAACAGAGGTGTGTCTTTATTAATTTAATATCTGAAATATGGAGAGGTGTGTGTATCTGATCGGGTGTGTACACATTCTCTGGCTGCTCCTGATTATTGTCTGATGACACTTCAGCAGCTCGATCTACGGTGAGGACGCTCGGCAGTATTGTCTGCTGTTAAACGTCTGCTTTGATCGGCCTCCTTAACCACATGAAAGGTAAAACTCTCTGTATTCAGTCATTGAAATGTGGAGTAAGGTCTTCTGAATATTGTGAAATTTTGTGACATCTGACACCATCGAGCATGTTTCCAGGTTTTGTCCTCTGATTTCCTGAATGTTGTAAAAATCAGAGGGAGGTTGTGGCCATAAAATTCATGGACAGATTGTACTGTGTATTGTTAAAATTGTAATCTGCACTGATGATCTGTGCCATATAAGATTTCCCCTCATGGCTGTGAAACTATTTCTGTTCATTTTGTTGTGTGAAAATCTGTGTTACTCTCCCAGACTCAATATTGTTGGTGATATTTTATTCTAAAGATCCATACTAGCCCGAATATTCAGCATGCCTGGCAGAGGTGAGAGCATCTTTCAGCAGCTCACAATTATCCACAGAGATGAATAAAACCTCACAATATTGTTCCACTATACATACAAGTGTCACAAAACAAGATACAAACCATTCCCTTGTTACTTTTAATGTAAATTCTGAGTAAAACAGGAATATTGTAGCCGTAATTTCTTTCAGTACACAATTCAACAGCTTTAAAAACAGCTACTTAGTCTCAGGAGTTCATTGTGAAAGAGACACAGTAACAATGACTACAACAAAGGAAATGAAAGTAAAAGAAACCAGCGCAGGACATCTCAGGACGCAGGAGGAGTAAGGCGTTAATGCATGAATATCACCGATGGAAGTGCATACAAGTGAAATAGCAGCTGGGCATGTGGCACATTGTATCATGCAAGGGTTTAACATTTGGACGGATTTACAGGAGTGAAATTGTGGAATAAATTAAGGAATGGGACCAACAGATGTTTTCATATTGTAAGTAGCGTTACATGAAGCGGCCTACCAACTGAAAATAGTGCCTGTGTTTTCTTTCTGAGCTTCCTCGTAGATTTCCTTACCGTTGAAAGTCCTGATTTTGCCATAACTGCAGGTTAATCAGTAGCGGTTGAGGCCAATAATTAATTTTCTTTTAATCCCTTTAGAAGTACTGATCTCAATATTTACTTAAAAACAACCATGAGTCCATGAAAACTGAACCGGGTACTTTTCACCCCTCCAGTATTCCCTTACAGTATATGCACACAATAGACACCACCTCCCCTGAAATTGATGGAGGTGGTAACCTGTTTGTGAACCCTGAGCAGGAGGAACACTGATCTTTAACAGCCCGCAGAGACAAGTCAAACAGTGGGCGACTCAGATTCACCACATCCTTTTGTTGTCAGGCTGAGTCAATGTCAAGGCCAGTTCAATACGTCTTTATCTCGGCTCTGCCGTGTCTGTTTATGTGTGTGTAAGTCAGTTAGTGTATGTGAATAAAAGGGAGAGGAGGAATAATGACTACGTGCACAATCCCGTGTCCATGCCCACTTGTAAATGTGTGTGTGAATGTGTGTGTTCATGGCAGGCACACACTACAGTACATGTGCTGCTTGCAGCGTCTGGAAAGTCCATTTGTGTGGCGGTCAGGATGCCAGTGTCTCACACAGGGAGGCCGCCTGTCTCGCCCTCTCCACTCCACTCAGCTCTGTCGCTCAGTGACTGACCCTTAATCAGAGGAAGGCTGTCTGATGCGAGCACAGACGGATAA
This sequence comes from Chaetodon trifascialis, assembly GCF_039877785.1. Taxonomy (NCBI): domain Eukaryota; kingdom Metazoa; phylum Chordata; class Actinopteri; order Chaetodontiformes; family Chaetodontidae; genus Chaetodon; species Chaetodon trifascialis. The sequence continues at coordinate 17,860,696 of NC_092073.1, forward strand.
ATCACTCCTCACCCCGGGCTGCTATCTGGCTCGCGGGTAGCCAGGTTGTCCCGTCAGCGGACTGGCCCTCCGCCCGGGCCCTCCAAAGCTAACAGCCATGCGGTATTGAGCCCTTTGGTGAGGAGGACCCTGCCTGCCACTGTCCTCTGGAGAATAATAGTCCACATTCTGAGCATTTCAGTATTTATATTGCTGTAGAGGGGCTTGGTCGTTTATATACTGTATCATCACAATCTGCATATCATTTTAACTTATCTAACACTGTATTTTACCTTTGCTCCCTTTGTCTATTTATTTTTTCAGTCCACAACGTCTCGCTCCTGCAGCCTTTATGATGTTGAAAACACACCGTGTTTATACTGTCTTTAAACTGTACTGCCTTTTTTGAATATTCTGGTAAAATAAGGATTAAGAAAAAGAGAAGAATAAGAAAAATGCAGTCTCAGATGTAGGACTGCGTATGTGTTGCCAGTTTACTTCAAATAGCAATACTGCAAAATGTACTCAAAAGTTAAATTGGCCATTATGCAAAGAATGGCCCCACTCAGTTTGTTATATATTACATAATTTGATTATCATTCCTGACGCATTGATATTCAAGGAGAAAATGAAAATAATGTGGAAACAGCCGCCAAGCCTCTGACTGTAATTACCAAGAATTGTGGTGAGTTTGAGTGCAGCCTAATTGAATAATGGTCATATCAGTGAACGAGCGGGAGTGTGGAGTGATTTACCGCACAGAGAAGCGTGCTTATCTTTCCCTCTGTCCCATGCAGGAAACACTGGGATGTCACCAGGCAGATTAAAAGCTTGGCACAGCTGATACTGAGTGCTCAAAATGGATGGGGTGGGGACCTCTGACTGCTGCGCGAGGGGTTTTGGCGGGGAGGGGACAGGCGGTGGTGTGACCTTATGAGTCCGTTTGGCAGGGATTCATTCAAAACCTGGGAATTCCACTGGAAGTTAAGAGGGGAAAAAAGATGTAACATCATGCAACTTGAATGGAATTTTGAATAGTAAGCATATTTTTGGCTCAACGTCTGCCAAGCCACCATTTTTTTTATCTCACATTCAAGCGGCCTCAAAGGAAAAAGGGAATTTATCGACATTATTGTAGATATTCAAGAATTCTGGAAGAACAGGGAATGATTTGGGGCACAAGAAAAGTTCAAAAGAGATCATATTTGCGGGATCAGCTGCCTTGCTTTTAATTGAAGTGAATGTTTAAAACTGCTGTTGGTCACAGTGCAGCTGTATCACTTATAATTGAATTCCTGACAGCTGCAATGCTTGGAATTTTAACCAGTTCTTACAAGGGCTACAAAACAAGCTGGGCTTTTTATCTCAAACGACACTACAGAGGCTAAACGCAGCGCAACATCAGAGCAAACTGCTGTTATTTGCTATGTAGCCACCAAATTATTTCTGTCCTTTTAAGCATGAGCCGACTGGGGCGAGCTGAGACTCTTTGCCTCTCGAATTGAGGCAATATGTGCAGACTGAAGAGAGGTGTTTGATGGGAACACAGGCAGACAGATCTGGAGGAGCAGCTGCATAGAGGACGCTGAGCCAAATATAGAAAGGGGACAAGGGCCAAAACATATCACACATTTTTTCCCATTAACAGCATAGGTTTGAATCTAACTTGGCGCCAATTAGTTGTAGTATAGGCGCAAGGACTTAAAAATAGAGCACGGCAGGGGTGACAATACACCCGGAACGCAGAGACAGATATCTCTGTCATGGCGGCGTGTGATTTCACATGTAATCATGTGAAGGAAAAATAACAGTATTCATATCACCAGCTGGTTCGGTATAACTCTGTGACGTGGAAGGTTATGTGACAAATAGAGCTTCAGACATTTGTTGTTATTACCTGTCATGCTACTTTGAGTGCAGAGCTTCAGCTCAGGCCTATTTTCAGTCGGATTCGGGTATGTTTGGCAGGATCTGTGCTGCTGTATCAGCGCGACCAGACGTTTCTACCCGCTTGGTTTCAACGTTTGCTTCTCTCTTATCTCTGGAGTGGAGGGCTGGAATGAGGGGCATGCAGGCTTCAGGCCTACCTGTTTACTCTGAGGGCTTCCTCCATTGTTCACCCCCAGCTTCCTTTGAAGGATTTTTCACATTTTTGTGCTCGTTGTTGTTTTGGGAACAGGTCACGGGCTCGGCACATGGGAGCCTCCTGTGGCATTCCTGAATCTCTGTCGGGTTCAGCAGGAATTCTTTCCTACAGCACAAATTGTCCCTTTCGTACACACCTGAGATATTTTTACAGCAGTAAACTAAACAGTATTACAGAGTGTCATCGCTTTAAGCTTTTATGCTGCGCTGAAACCTGATAACTTTTGTATATTCCTTTGACTCCTTGACTTCAGCCCCAGGTTTACTGTGGAATGAAGTTATCCCTTGTCGGCTAATCCCTTTCACTACAGAAATAGACTTGGTTTTGGTAACTGTTATGCAACTCGTGATAGTTCATGGTTAAGCGTATACATGACGAGCTAATACCCCAGTAATACGGTTCAACCTAATCTACTGGACTCCACTACCCTTCTAAACTTAATTGTATTTTGAGAACGAGCTTGTGTATTTTCAGAGGAACTATAAAAGTGTGTGTTTGCTATTAAAGGAATGCCAATGTTATTTATACATTTCATATTTTATTTCATGTTAACGTGCTATATGTGTATATGTACGTTCAGCCTCCAGAGACAAAACGAATCATTTGTTGATAATCAATGTTAAGGTCATGAGGTGAATTTCATTGAAAATAAGTGCTCTTCTCACAGGGTCCTGCTAATAGAGAGCCCCTTAATCCTTATTATCTGAAGAGTTCGTAAATGAGATTACAACCCTGCACGGATATTACAACTGGACTCCATTTTACCATCTGCTGCTTGCATTTTAATTCGTAGAACCTTCTGCAGGTGCATCTTTGTGCTCTTATTTAGGTCTCAAATAAAAGCAAACACACGTGCAAAACACTTTGACAGATGTTTTGTTATACTGTAATGCTTATATAGTTCTAAGAGTGACTGTTTATTTTATTTATTTTTTTAATTTCCAAAATTTTTGTTTTTAAAATGGTTATGGTTTTGCAAAAAAGACACCATTGGCAATATAACCCAGAGAAAAACATCTGCACAAATGTGTTTCAGGTCTGTTTAACATAAAATGTGCAATGAATAAGTGTCAAGTCCTTAGTCCACCCTGCCCTGCTGCGAAAGCTCTGCATGCATCTGTGTGACACACCTTTCTGAAGAGGATTTCCAAGCACTGCACTTGCAGTGGAGATTAACTTTAAGCAAAGATTAAGCAAATTAACCATGCTGGTGTCTCCCGAAATAAACTGTTGCTGTGCAGTTAGTTGAACAGCAGTCATCATGTAGAGCGCGGAATAACTTTTCATGGATCCTTTCAAAACGGCTGCGACTCTCACGATGCCGACGTAGGTGAGTTCACTTGGAAATGCTGCAGGTTTTTTTTGCTGTTTTGCTATTTGTTTGTTTAGCTTACAGTCTCCAGTTATAGTCTGTAGTTATGTGTAACACTTGCAACATTAGAAATGCAATGACTGAATATTTGAATCAGATCTATTTTTTTCCAAGCAACAATTACTTCAAATATATTTTTTTGTTTTTTGTTATGTCTATTTCAAACCTGAAAATGAAAAAAAATCTACCTGAATAATGAATATTTTATTTGAATAATATTTTTCTCACGTGAAATGCACAATAATTCATCAGTCAATCAATGCATTGAAGTGTTGAGACCTCAGTTAGTTCTGTTCTCATGGATCAAATTAATTCGCTTCTTGAATATTCTTATATATATATTCTGTATTAAAAGCATGATACTGAAATGTGGTGTTATATAAACTTACATAAACTAAACTAAACTAAACATAAACTAATAATTGCGCTAAAAGAAGCACTGGGTGCAGTAAATACTGTTAAAGAGAAGACTGTGCCAAACAGTTGCGTATCACTCGTGTTAATAAAACCCAGGTAATCAAATAATTGAAGATGCAGTTCACGTGGCAAGATTCCCAGAAGTGAGGTCACGTTACCTGATGGCCACAGTCATAAGAAGTAAACAACATATGTCTGCAAGACGTCATTCAGCTGTTTGCACATCATAAATTATCTAAGTTGTCTTGAACATGGTGTTTTGTTCAGCCTGCTTATGTTTGCCTGTTGACCCAATTGCAGAAGTCTTATGAGCGCAGAAGTGTCTTTTATTCTTCTCATTATTATGTTACTGCATCACTGACAGTAATTAGGTTCTAATAATACCCTTTACTTTGTATATTTCTAAAATTGAACAAAACAGTTGAACAATATGTGTGAACATTAGTTTACTGTAAAAAAATGTTAATGTTTTGTAGAAGCAACTTGAGAAACCTTTTGGACCTTCTCATTGATTCTGTGGAGGAAGTTTTGCTGCTAAGGAATCAAAAACATTGTTTGACCATTTACTCCATCAAACCATACAGAACCTCAACTGAGCAGCATAAAGTGGAAAAAACAGGAAGCCTTTATGTTTCTACTGAATATCTAATCCTTGACTTTTGACTTCCCAGCCAATCAACATGATGAATGAGACGGGGCTTCGGAGGATCCTCCCTGACCAGTCATCAGGGAGCGGGCACTCCTTCGGCACCCCTCGCCACCCGAGCATCATTGACCCTATCCTCTCAAAGCGGGTCTGCTTCTACAAAAGCGGAGATCCTCAGTTCAGTGGTCTGCGCATGGTCATCAACAACCGCACCTTTAAAACATTTGATGCACTCCTGGACAGTCTCTCTAAAAAGGTTCCCCTGCCGTTTGGGGTGAGGAACATCACCACTCCCCGGGGGGTTCATGCGATCTACACTTTGGATGAACTGGAGGATGGCAAATCCTACATCTGCTCTGACAGTCGTAAGGTAAAACCGATCAACCTGGCGCTGGCCAGGAAGAAGCTGCCGCCCTGGTACCATGCCAGGCCTGTTAGTTCCCGCCGCCGGACTGTGCAGCAGGCCAGGCTTTTCCCCGGCCAGAGCATCCACAAGAAGGAACCGGTGGTTGTGCGCACACCAAAGAGGCTGCTGGTTTTTCGCAATGGTGACCCCACTATAAAACACATTGTGGTGCTTAATAAGAGGACTACACCCACGTTTGAGTCCATCCTGGAATATATGTCAGAGCTATTGCAGTTCCATGTGGTGAAATTACACACACCTGATGGCAGACGGGTGAGTGTTCTCTGTCGATACGACACATGCAGCACAATTTATTTCTAAGAAAACAGGGTTTTGCAAGCTGTAATTTCCTAAAAAGCACCAGAATATATTCACTAAATCTTCCCTTCTAATGCCCAGAAATCAAAGAACACTGATGACCTGAATGACAAAGCGATTCAGACCCAATCTGAAATCTGAAAGCAAACTCAAGCATCATCTTACAGAACCATTACAATATTATTACATAATAATTTTATTTCTTAGCAATATATTTGATAGATACATAGAGGGCAGTACAGTTTTCAAATATATTATGTTCAAATATAATACTAATGTACAGGTTTAGGTTTTAGTAGCACCGTTATTGGCCCGTAATCGACTGGTTCAAACCTTGCCTGTAAATAAGTGTCACATGAGGAGAGAAAGTTTTAAGCTTCTTTAGCAACTCACCCTAATACGCAGAAAGGCATTCTGGGATACTTCACTGTAAGGCTTTGGGTCAAGGATATACTGTAAATGCAGAGCCTGCTGGTGCAGGCTGCCATTTTAATAAATAATAATACAGACTTGTTTCATATGTGCATGCATGTACTTTGTAATTATATCCCAATCTAGCAAATGTATTCAAGGTTTTATCCAGTGCTAACGCAGTGGAATGCCATTAGAAGGATAATTCATTTTATTTTTCTGTCTACTGCAGGTGGATGGTCTTCCAGGTTTGATACTGTGCTCTGGGACAGTCGTGGCTGCAGGCCGCGAGCCATTCAGGCCTGCAGTCTACAATGTACAGAAATCACCAGCTCCAACAATGCTGCCTACCAATCGAATGCGCCTCAGAAAACTAAAGGCTTTAAACCGTAAGTTTTCATAAGAATCTCCCTTTTTTTTTTTTGATGGATCCCTCTACAATCATTTTATTTCATTTAGTTAATGAGAACATTTATTCTCATTAATAGACCCTTGCATTGCACCCACAGTGTGTCTGCGGTAATCTACCTGCTCTCATGGGATGAAGACTAGCAAAGTGCTGAGGCAATGATATTATGTATAATACCGTAGATGACCTACATACACCGTCTATGTGGCTGTCGGGTATTGTTCTTCATGAGCTGTGAGTAGTTACATTGTATTTCTAACTTTCCTTTTTTCTCTGTCTTCTTCTTTCATGCTTCCTGGGTTTTCTCCCTCAATTCTTACCTGAAATCTTTGGACATTTCTACTTTTTGGCACCTCACTGACTGAATGAAAAGGTAAAAAGAAGTCTCTGTCATATACTTCAAAGTCAAGAAAATTCTCTCCCTCCTCTGAGAGGTACATTGTGAATCGGATCCATGACTCCATCGCAGAAAGTTCATATGACCTACCCAGCAACCCCTCAAACTCTGTGGACTTGGAGTCGGGTCATATGTTGGAGTCAGTAGCAGAAACAGAGGGCGACATCTGCCTTGGAGATGGAGCTGGAGGGCAGAACTGCTTGCTGCCCACAGAGGACGACATTGAGAAGTCCTTTCGCGTTAACCAAGATGGTAGCATGACAGTGGAGATGAAGGTGCGGCTGACAATTAAGGAAGAGGAAACCATCCATTGGACGACCACTCTGAAACGCTCAAGTGTAGCCAATCAGCTTAATGTGACCTGTTTACCAGAGCCTGAAGCAGAACAGGAGATCAGCTCACTACAATCTAACTCAGTGGATTTACAAAGTCCTGCTGCCTCCATCGACACCATCAACAAGGACAAAACTGAAGATAACAATGACGAGGATCCACCATCGCCAAGCAATGGAGCTCTCAGTGAGATCAGTAATGAAGAAGATAATGTCAAAGTACAAACAGAGGTGGAGTCCCCTCGGAGAGCTCCTACACCAGGGCACAAACAAATAAGAAATAAGCAAGCCTCTGTGGAGAGCATAAAATCACTGCCAGCAGAGGGGATCCAGGGCGGTATGGTTGGTTCCTACTCCTACAGAGAGCAGACAGAACATGGCGCCATGACCGAGCAGTACTGCGTGTTCAAACAGAGTAGTACTAAACCAGTGCCCAAACCTAGAAGACTTGGCTCTGTGGATGTCAACAACATAAACTGCAGAAATGTCTCCACATTCAGATCAGCAGGGGTGACTGAAATCCTTCAGACTGAATCCAGCAGAGAGGAGGTCACTGAAACTGTCTTACACATATATGAACAGCAGACCTGTCAGGATAATTTCTTTGCAAACCTTTGTGCACAGGGCGTGTCTGCTTCTGGGATTCCTTCTTGCAGGCCAGCTACCTCTGGAACTGGACAGTTCACCTCCAATAGTGAGTTTGAGCCTGAGCTCTGGAGACCATCGACGGCTTCTGAGTCAGTCAGCATCTGGAGAACTGAGAGCATGTCTATAACATCTGATTTAACGTTTCCCTCACTGATTACTGGTGAAATTCAAGCAACAAATGTTCAGCAACAATTCCCAAAGCCCACTAAAGGCAAAGACAAGCCCCAAAAAAGAGAGGTCAATAAGGATAAGAGGGTAATCTCGAAACCCAAAGTGATCAACAGACATGTTCGTCGACTTATGTCACCAGGGAAAAGACAAAAAGACAGTTATGCAGAAGCAACCGAGAAACGTAAGAAAACTTTCTCCAGTGCTGGGTTCATCAAGAAAATTTACGGGAATAAATCCAAATCAGCAAAAAGCACAATGAAACTTAAAAAGGGACCAACACAAAATGGAGATGGGGGCGTTTCAAGAAACAGCTCACAACAGTCGGATGACACCATAAAATGTGTTCTCACACACCCAAATATACCACCGATATTGAAAGAGAATAAGAGTGAGACGGGTTCTTTTGAACAAATCATGCTGAATGTTGCTCCCAATGAAGCAAGCCAACCACGGGGAATACTGACGCGGCAGACATCAATTCATCAGGAGAGAAAGAAGGAAAACGAGTCCTATGATGTCAGCGAAAGCATGTCACTGCCTGCTTTTAACTCCTCCAGCTCTGTTACTAATGAATATGTGGAAAACTGGCTGGAGAAAGCCCATCTCAACCCCACAGCTTACCCAGATGAAGAAGGTAAAAAATTAGAAGCAGTTACTGTTGTACAAACAGAAGTTAGCAGATGTGGAGAGCCTGAAAATGATAACGGCTTGATGATTGTGGTAGAGGAGGTAAAATGTTTGGAGGAGACATCGGAAATACAAACATGTCAAACTCTCAAAACTGACCCACTGCCTGAGAACATGCAAGGGGCTTCTGTCAAACAAAGAATCCAGTCCTTTGACAACAAATCAACAAGTCCATCAATGGAGAAAACCGCAGTCAAACAGCAAATCATCGACAGTCACACAACCACTGCAAACACAGAAAACCGCAATAGTTTAGCTCAGAAAAGTAAAGAAGAAATAAAGCCTCTCTCAGATCGTTACTGTCCTGAAATAATGCCGCAGACTAAGACCCCAACAGAAAATAAATCAAGTCCAATCAAGATCTCTTTTCAAAAAGCAACACCTTGCAATACACTTTCAATGGAGCTCCCACCTCCCCCACCACCTGCTGAAGACACAGAGCTACCAAACACTGACTACTGTGTGATGGATGTTTCCTCAGTGGTCAGCAGCCCATTGTACGGGCTCTCATCAGTGAGCAGTCAAATGTCAGATAATCATCCATTATCCATCAGTCCTACATCTGACAAGACCATATCACCCACTGACCACACAATGGAAATGACAACATCGATTCAGACTGACATTCCTGCCACGCTGGGGGAAGCACCATTACCAAGAAGTCCTTCTATTAAAAGGGCCCCTTTGGTGAGTGATTTATCTCTTGACAGGAAAATGTCTCTCAGAAAGGTTTGTCTGGATAAATATACTTTATGTAGTGATGCCACTTCAGAGACAACCACATCATCAACTCCCATCAACATGGGTGATAATGTGCTGCCAAACGGCATCTGTTCAATAGGGACACGAGTGAGTGACACCCCACCAGATGAAACACAGCAATCAAAGAGCATCTTAGATCTGAAAAATAGTCTGTCGTGTTGTTCTTCTGCATCTCCTAGTAGTTTAACATCTGCAGACAGAGTGTCATCGGGCAGTGTTTCATCAAGTGAGGCTCCTCCACCAAGCGAGCTTCCATTTAAGGAGACAAAAATTAATAAAACACCACTTTTAACTCAAAAGGAGGTATCATCACCTAAACCCTTGGAGAAAAAAGTAAAGCTTATGAGTAGTCCATCTCCAGAAAGAAAATCCCAAACCAAGAAATTCTCTCCTGAACTTCCTTATAACTCTCCAAAATTCTCATCAATGCATAACCATGCTCCTGATAAAACTATGTCCCCAAATACTGGAGTACGAAAACATGCAACACCAAACGCTAGCCCCTCCACTGACAGAAAGCAGCTTTATAAACCTAAACCACGGAAGAGACTGTCTCCATATTCTCAGTCTCTGGACATGGTGTCGCCACCTGTAAGACACAAGTCAAGTGGGAAGCTTCTCTCCAGAAATCTCTCGTCAGACAGTACATCAGAGGCAACAAATAAGACACAAAGGAAACCGTCATCTGAAAGAAAGCGTCACCAAACACCACAGAGTGTAACAGCAGCAGCTGAACTGGATAAAACACAGACTTGTAACACTCTTACGCCATCAGATGCTGATCAGAGTGATGACAACAAGGTAAACAAGACAGATGACCTTAGAACAGAGAGATCCATGACAGGAATACAAATGTCACAGCCATTAAACATCACAAATCAGCCAAGCATGAAACCTGTGCTTGAGGAGATTTGCTACTCAATAAAGTCAATTAGACAAATCACACAGAACAAACGTCCTTCATGTCTGGAAAGGTCCAACAGCCTGCCTGACTTCTCCTCTCATGTGGCCTCCACCTTTGGCTCATCTTCTAAAGCTCTCCTTGCTTTCCTGTCTGTCATGACTCTAAAGGAAGGCATAACGAACCTAAATATGGATGAGCTGAACGTAAACAATGTCAGCTGCGCCGAGGCTTTGAAAATGATAGGCTCTCTCAGGGAAATCGCCAGCATTGAGGATTCCCACAAGTTAAAAGCTAGTTTGTCAAATTTACAGCAGTCAGCTTCAAAGCAGCTCCTGCAAAGTTGGAAGGGCTTTCAGGAACTCAGCGAAAAATGCAAGAGTCGCAGCTCGACTCCAAATGATTCAGAGCAGGAACTCGAAACCAAAGCTCACTCTGAAAAAGACTGTGACACTGATGAAAATGTTATTGATGAGATCATGGATAATCTTGACATACCTGTGAAGCTCAAAGAGGAGCTTGCATCCCTTTCAGCGGGTGTCAAAATTGACAATGCTGATACAGAAAAGATATCTGCCCAGATTTGTGAAAAAGTAGAGCTGACATCTCATTTATCCAATGAAGATGTTGTCAATGTCACGGATACCACTGATGATAAGAAAGTTAATGTTGATGTGAGATCCATCATTAAAAAATTCACAGACATTAACCAGCCAAAACAACCCGGGATGGGTAGTACAAAAGAGAAAGCAAAGCATAAACCAGCTGACCAGGCAGCTAAAGACAACGGGAGCACATATGGGAGGAAGGGAGAGGCCAAATGTCCACCAGCCGAACCAAATGATGAACAGACACATGAAACAAAGAATGGAGAGGGTATGCAGTCATCTATGGATGCAGTCAATCAAGAAAACCAGGAAGAGAAAAGTCAGGAGCAAGGTCACGATGAAGAGTCAAACCAAGAAGAGACAAACATGAATGTAGCAGTCCACAGCGAGAAAAACCTTGAACAAGACAGCTGTACCTCTGAGGTGGAGGAGGAAGACATGGAAGGTGATGAGTTGCACAGTGAGGAGAGTATCCCTGACGATGACGAGGCAGGTTCAGAACAGGAAGGGCAGAACACGTCAAGTGCCAACAAAGATTTAGAGCAGAAAGTGAGCTGTGAGCAAAGTGTGTCTAGCTCAGAAGCAGGTGAGCAACATAGTTCAGAAGAGGAACCAGAGGTTGAATGTGAGGGAATACAACCGGAGAGCAGGGGAAGTGACGACTTGTCCATCCCTGAAAGTCACTCTGAGGAGGAAGAGGAGAAGCAACCAAACTCCAGCTGCTATGTCGAACTGAATGCAAGAGGGGAGGGAAGAATGTCTGGCCCAGATGACCAAGCTGAGGTTGACTGTACGGAGCTGAGTAACAAAGACGCTTTGTCCAACCCTGCAAGTCCATCTAACTCAGATGTGGGTGAGTTATCCTCAGAGGAAGAACAGCCTGAGGTTGCACGTAAAGCGCTGAAGGTCATCATTGAGGAAAGTCTGCCTAGCAATGAGGAAGAGCAGGAGAGCATGGAGGACGATGAACACCTTGATGACGCTCCACATGAAATGAAAAAATGTACAGAGTTAAAGGCTTTGATAGAAGAGACTGAAGAGGACAAGGTCAGCTCAGAGGATGAAGACCACCATTCTGATAAAACACAAATGAGAGATGAGACACAAAGTCAGAATACTGGAGAAGGAGATCTAAGCAATTTGATAGTAAATCAGGATCCATATATCAAAAAAGACAACAGCAGTTTGGTAAAGTCTGACAGTTTAGGAAAGCATTATCGATTTAATGTGGATGAGGACAGTGGGAATGACCACAGCGGCTATGAAGACCATGCAGAGGAAGAGCAACCAAAGGCCAAAGATGATCAAATAAGCAGCTCAAATGAAGAAGAATTAAGCTACTATGAAAAAGAGTCCAACTCAGAGGAGGAACATGCCAATGTGGACCGATACATAGAAGAGAGCTGTAAAGATTATCAGGAACCATCTTCTCTGACAACTCAGTCTGAAGTTAAAAAATATGAAAAGGCTGTGGAGCAACTCAAGAATCCACCTGAAGAAATAATACCCCAGTCTATCGCAGAGAGAGTAATTCTTCTGGAAAAGCAAGTCGCTGATGCCCAGAAGAGAGACAAATCGACCCAAAGGTCTCACGTGAGACGTTTATCACAAAGAAATGTCCCTCTTGCGTCGGATCTTGAACAGCCCACACCTGAGTCGGCTCTCGGCACCCGATCGGCGCCGCAGTCATCATTATCTTTCAGCTACGATTCCAGTGGCGTTATAACCACGGAACCTGAAGGCAACAGGGTCAGATCCATCAGGGAAATGTTCCTGGCAAAGAGCGCCACAGATATCCAGCACGGACACAAACGTTTCCCAAGCCCCAACACATCAGAGCTGTCCGATCTGAGAGCGGAGACCTCGGCCAGTGGTGGGTATCAGTCTCAGACTTCGAGTGAGCTGTCCAGCGGCGAGGACGACTCAGCACGGAAATCCATCACTAAAGGCTTTGTGAGGAGAACAATTGAACGGCTTTACGGCAAGAGGGATGTTAATCCTGACGAGGAAGCAGGTGAAAGGCCCCCATCTGCACCGAAACAGCAAAAGAAAGAACATTCGAGCATTTTCTCTCCCTTCCACATCGCCCGGTCCAAAGCAATGTCTGAGCTGTCTTACTTCAATTCCACCAATGCACTGGACACCCTCAGCGAAGCAACGCGATGTGTTGCTTTTAACGCACAGGTCGGGCCTGGAGACAGCGTCCCCACTGATAATGAACAATTGCTCCTTAGAGAGAACGCTCAGATCCGAAAGTCTGTTTCAGACCCGGTTGGAATAAACAAAGCCTTCAGAAACTCTCCTGAAGGCGAGGCAGTGTGTGAGGATACAGAGGAGAACCCCCCATACTCCCTTTTCAGCACAAAGTCTGAACTTGAAGACAAGAAGTCGTTTTCAAGGAAGTGCACCTACTTTTCTTTGCCTCATGCTAGTGACTCAGACGCATGTCAGGATGACCTGAGCACAGTTAGCAAGAGCAGCGTGACTGGAGACAGCATCATAGACACAAAGGACAATTCAGAGGACACCAAAATGTGGGCAGAGCGGAACGGCACGCTGCCTGGAAGTGTTCTTAGTGACTTCAGGATGATGGATAACAAAGTGCACCCGCTGGTCGAGCGTCCACCTGATGGCGAGGTTGTTGTTGCACAGCCTGGGAGAGGTCAAGGTGTTATGAACAGAAGGCTTCAGGAGCCTGACATGTTGGACTTACTGTACAATTTCTGTGGTCAGAATTGTCCCATCCTGTAAGGACATTTCCTTTAGCTTCACAAGGACGTTTTTGTCTAAATAACCATACATGGTTTGGCTACAGTATATTGTCTTTGGTGCCTAAAGCTTGACGTTGCCATAGCCTTGGCATAATACACGATCATATGTCACCTCATTTGAGCTGACTGCCCAATGTGGAACAATGTGTCACTGACACACAGGCCAACAGATTAACCTTGGATCAACCCTCACGTTTCACCATGTACGAATATGTGATCGATTTGTCAGTTCATGCTCCTCGTGAAATTAGCGAACGTGTTTTTGTAACATCTCGATTGTGTATTTGCCATTCACGCTCCAAAGCAGCTCTTTTCTCCTAATAGGTTGCCTGTCAACAGAACAAGTACCCAGAGCATTACTGTAATCTTGTTTTAAAACTCTTAAAACCGATCAAGCCCCCGCAGATGTCAGGCAACAAGGCCAATCCCCGCTGCACTGAATGAACAGGTGTGAGCTGGAGTTCAGGCCGACGTCATGTTGTTTCTTTCCTCACACTCAGTAAAGCAACTGAATATGACACAGGTTGTGTGCAGATCGTAGGAACTGTCAGTGAATACTCTGTGTGGTGCTTGATTTAATGTTGTTTTGTATATTGGTGATGTAAAGTGTAAATAAGACATTGATTTTCACTAAGTTACCATAGTTTAACACATATTTACAATAACCTGACCTTTAGAACTAGGATAAATGGTTTTCAATGTGGCAGCTGACAATTTTGTCTCTTTAAATCGATGTGTGAGAATAAAAGTGGATTTACAAATGTTGGTTCTCGCTGTGTCATGAGCTTTTTCTGGAGTAAAGTCAGTCCAAATCATCTCCAGGGATCCTGGATTGAATTGAACACACTGTGCAGATGATCCCAGCCTGAGTGAAAGTCAAAAAAGACCAAGATGACCGTTGTGTTAAAGATACCTTAGGAAGCTCAGCTCAGTAGTTTTCTCCTGCTGATTAGCATCAGATCTCCAAGGAGGAGCGGAGGCCTCTTGTTTTCTCACTCTCTGCTTGAGGAAGTATCCATGTTGTTCTAAGGCTGTTTTGCTTCTCAGAAGTTGCCATCGAGTAGGCTCGTGTTGTGACAGGAGTGTCGAGGAATGCACTGAGATGGGAGTGTTTACATCTGCACCTACGAAGAGAAAACACAACAGCTGGACGGTGCACGCATTTGACACTTAGCTCCAACATGTGTATACAGCATACATGCAAACATTGACTGCAATTCATATTTCATAGTCGTTTACATTCTGGAAATGATGATTTTCTATCAAAAAAAAAAAAAAAAAGAAGAGAAAAGCTCTTTTAAAGCATATCTGACACGTAAATGTTTAGAATGTCCACTAGATGGCAGTGCTGACCAATACAACAATGTGAAGGGTCAACAGCAGTTAAAGGGCCGGTATTAAGTTTCCAACATGAACAGACTCACCAGCGAAAATGTTTTAAACTGTTTATTATTTAAATAAATATTTACATAACAGCTTCGTATAAATCAAAGTTCTTCTTCTTACACGACACGTATTTCTAAAAGCAACAAGGAGAAGAAAATAAGGGATGGATTACAATGATACTGTAAATCTGTGTTGAGAGAGGCGAGCCCTCGTGTTCATCACTGAGCAAATATTCCTGTTTATGATCACAAAGGCTGAACCTGGATCACACTAACCATCGCTCAAACACCATTTCACACCTGAGCCTGACGACCTCGCTCACCTTTCATTATACATTTTGTTATAGTATGCATAAATCTACATAATTTGATATACATTTTCATTTGTTGTTACTAAGAAATAGGAGGGCGGTACTCTACACTAACTCAATAAAAAGCCATGACGTATGGCTGGGAGAAATAAAGAAAAACAAATCAACATCTTAAGTCACACGTTATTCATTCAGGCACAAACAAAGCAATAGACAGCCTTGGTAAAATGAAAGGACATCAGTCATACAGTAGAGGCTACAATGCCCGCTAAATGGTGTACAGTATATGGCTCAGCTTGGAAAACTAAACATGTCAGGCAAGGTGATCTAAGAAAGTTAGAGCACACCATTAATGCCCAAGCTACACTTCTAACCCACACCTGTTCAATAAGGTTGATGAAATGAGCCCCCCTGGTTCAGACGACTCGTCTGAAACGTCACGACGGTGAAATCAAGGGGTCTAGTGTGGAAAAACGTCAACCTTAACCGCCCAGTAGGAACATTTCAACGCTGCTTTAACACAATTTGAGACGATGGCAGCATCACTTCTAACTGTAAAGAGATGACCATGAAAAAAAATGCCAAGTACACATTTCATGTAGACAGTTTACATGTAAGTAAAAACCATTAAAACCGAATGAGGACAAAAATGTAAAATTATTTAATGCAGTCGGTCGATCTTCGGCTTCTCAGGGATTAAAAAGAAAAACAATGAAATTGTCATTGTGTTCTATTGCTGTCAGGTCATGCATGTAAACTCTATGCTTCTAATAAAACCAATTGTTTACTTAAAAATGTATAAAGAAAATACTTTTTTTTTTTTTCAAAATACTATTCGGGGAGGGGTTAAAGGGTGAATTAATAACATTTTTCAACAACACCTTGTTGTTTTCATCCTGAGATTTCAACCAATGTGTTTCCTCTCCAAGGAGTAATTTTACAGTTTCTTTTTAATTCTTATGCAAATTCAGATTCTGCATCAGTCACAGTTTGGTGACGGCGCGTCCCGTTGGTCAGTGAGCGTCTCCGTTGAAGCCTCCGTTACCTTCCCCGAAGGCTGTCATACTGCATCGGTTTGGGGCTGGGACGAGCGCGTTCCACTCACAAAGTTATAAACCAAAAACTGAGAAGTGCCAAAATATTGTGTGGCGAAGAGCTTTCCGTCAGGAGTGGGGTCGGAGAAAGCGATCTCGTCTTTGCTCAGGTACGAACCGTATACGAAGTTGTTCCTGTGCAACAAAACACACACAAAAAAAAGGAAGCGTTAGTGAAGTTCAATTAGTTTGGAGGTGATCGTTAAATGTGGGTGTTCTGGCGACACACTGACCTGAGGCACTCGAGCATGCGCGAGGCGATGCCCTGGCGTCTCATCATGCTGACCACCCAGATGCGGCTGATGCCACAGATGGCCGGCTCCGGCGTTGTGGAGCAGCACCAAGCTCTCTGACGTTCGAACATCACCTTCTCTCTCTCTGAACCCTCCGGTACGGCCTCCTCGATCACCCGGTACCCCTGTGAGCATTCGGGGGGGCTCAGTATGCTGACAGTGTGTTCATAGATGTGTGTTTACACGATTCAATTCAATATTCCTTTATTCGTCCCTCAAGGGGAAATTCTGATACATTAGTGCAGTCTCTTACCTCCTGTATGTGCTCTGCTATCAGGCATCCGCCCACTTTCTTGTCATTAGAGATGAAGAGGAAGGTCTTGGTCTGCGAGGGACACTTGGTCTCCACCTGCTGGAAGCCGAGGTCATTGTCCACCACCTCCCTGATCTCCTCAACCTGAGAAACAAACAGTTAGTGTAGTGGAGAAATAACATGCTGGTGCTATGTGGAGTACTGGAATGGAAACCAGGACACTGTGGCATGTAAACACATCTAGATTCTGAATATACTGTAGAGCAGAGTGGCTGAGATGTTGAAAGATTACTGTTATGATCATGTTAGGACATGACTAACCAGGTTTTTCATGTTCCATATAAACACCACATCCCAGATATGATCAAAAACAGGACAGTAAATGCAGTCAGTGATACACTTCTATCCTTCCAGCCCTGAAAAAGTGACAATAACCTTGTTTATCTTAGATTACTGTCAAAGGTGAGCCCCTGTAAGCATTCTGTACCTTCTTCAGAGCATATTTGGGGTCATCTGGCAGCACGAGGATGATCTTGCCGTCGGGATACTCGGCCAGAATCCTCTCTTTTTTCCATCCCTGTAGAAAAAGGTGCATTTATGTTATGTTCACACAGTTGTTTAATCTGTTTAAGTGCTGTTCTTAACTAACACACTGTCACCTGTACTGTACAATGACTTACTGCTAACCTTTTCCTCCACTGCTCACATTCACTGCTCTGCCACTTGCTCAACGACACACTCGCTATGCACACACATAATGCACCGAGCTACGGGAACACAATGAAGGACATCGAATGTCTTGTGTTCTTTCTTCTCTGCATGCGACCAACTTTTTTAGAGAAAAGGCTGCAGGCAGTGAGACAAAATACTGCTGAAAAAGAAAAAAAAAGAGTTGGGAAATCCTACATCAGAGCGCAGACGACAAATTGGCTGCTCCAATTCTGTCTGACTGATCAGTGGTCTGCACTGTTTTAAATTCAGCTGTAAGTACTGGATCAGTGTGAAAGGTGCCTCAACAGACGGGTGACGAGAAAGTGGGACGGAATTGGGTACTTCTGGTGGTACCGTCCACAACTTTTGTCAATAGAAATGCAAACTGAACTGCTTGGTGGAAACGTGGCTTGAATTCAACACTCTCGGTCAGTTTTATGCATCAAAGCTCATGTTCTCACGTGTCCAAATGAACTAAACTGAGCAAACATTAAGCGCTCCAACATTCAAATAGCTTAGAAAAGCCTTGTGCGTGGATGCATCTGCGCATCGCCCTGATGAGTCAATATTGTGAGATGGCAAGCATGAGACATGTCATTTAAGGAAGCTTCCTCTCACCACGTATTTGACGGCGCTGATGAACTGGTTGTGGAAGAGTAAATGCTGAGACTCATCCTCAGGGTTGGCAGCAGAGTAGAGCATCCCACACACACCGCAGGCCACGGCTCCGAAGTGCTTCTGTCCTGCATCCTACGAGAGGAAGAACGCAACAGATCACTGCGAACGTCCAAACACATCCTGCAAATAAATACGCTAGAATTTCTTCAGCTGTCGTCAGAGATGTCCAACAGCCCAAAAGGCCCCTAACCCTCAGGATAGTCCGACCTGTAGTTTAAAGTTTAAGATAAAATAAGATACACACTGTAGTATATACGCCGATATTGCGTAAGTGAATCTGTCAGCTCACTTGTGCAACATCAGTGTACGCTACTTGCTATAGTGTGCAATAACAGACAGATGCTCTAAAATATTGATCGTAGTCTGAGGGGTTCAGATGCACAGGAGTCCTGCAAGTTAAAAAGGCAGAGAGAGGAATTCACTCACAATAATGGTTTGCGTGCCATCTTTGTCAGCCTCCTTTAATTTCTTAACTTCTTTCTGCAGAGAGGCATCAGAGAGAGGAGTCCTGCCATCTTGTGGCTTCGCTGCTCTGCTGCGACACAAACACACATCACTTTACTTCAGGTTTCTGTTGCTGCAAGCGAAAACAAGCCGGATTTAGACTTAAGAGGAACTTCTTACTCTTGACAAGGTTTTTCCGACGTCTTCTCGGCTGGCTTGACTCCGTCTGTCTTATTCTCTGGAGACGGATCAACATCAGTGACTGCAGGAAAATGTAAGATTCTTATATACCAGGACAATTTTGTACGAGCAGAAATTAACATCAACGTTTACGCAGTCAGACAAAGCAGGATGTTTTTCACACTTCATAATCCAGTGATATCACTGCAAATAATATCAAATGCCTTCAGGTACACATAAGAATAAATGCTCACTAAAACGTCCTGAAAACAGAATTAATCCTGTGTTTAGTAATGCGCCAACAACAAGACAGAAATTTAAATAAATCATGCAAATAAATACAAACCTTCATGCTTTTCTTTACACTGCTGAGGGCCATCAGACACTTTTGAGCCCTTTTCAGAGGGAAGGGAAGAGGTGGGAGCTGATGAGACTGGACCTGCTGTATCCTACATGAGAAGAAGAGAAAGGTGAGTAACATCTTAATCCAACGATGCCGTTTGCGACACATCCCGCAGCATAATTTGTTCTTGACTTACCTTGCATTTTCTATCTTCCGATGAAGGTGGATCTGTGGTTTTCTGAGGCACTGAACGAACAGGAGCAGCAGATGTGGTTGAACCAGCGGGCTGAGATGCTGCTGAAGTCGCCTGCTTGAGCTGAGCAGCACCTCTGCTACCAGCTGGAGGCGCAGCAGAAGCAGCAGGCTGGGACTGACCAGGAGCTGAAACAGCTTTTGACTGAGGCGCCGTCGACTTTAACTGAGCTTTAGCCGAAGGGACGGCTTTTGAAGAGGCCGCTGCGGCGGCGGCCTTCGACTGGGGCGTTGTTGCGACAGCAGGGTTCGACTGACCTGAGATCCGTCCGGCAGGGGTGGTCTGAGCTTGGAGTCTTGCCTGGTTGTGCTGTGGTGAAGCTGTGGGTTTTGACTGAACTGCGGGCTTAGGTCGAGCTGCAGGGTTTGCCTGGACATTGGGTCGCGTCAGCTGCGTGGGCCTCGACTGAGGGCTGGGCTTCGCTGGAGTTACTGGTAAGGGGTCATCATCTAGTTCAAAGTCGTCAAAGGAATACTTGGGCCTGGGCCTATATGGCTTGTATTCAACAGGCTTTTGTTTTTGAGCAGTAAGCCCATTAGGCATGGGAGGGGGCATTGGTGGGAGGGTCCTCTTGGATGCTGATCTGGTCACTTTTGGAGCAGGTCCTGGAGAAGGGGTTGCTTTAGGAGTTTGAGCCTTACTTTGCCTTGTAGATATACGGGTTTCAGTCTTAGGAGGCCCAGTTTTAGGGGGTTCAGTTTTGGCAGGTTCAGGTTTAGTGGGTTCAGTTTTGACAGGTTCATTTTTAGCAGGTTCAGATTTGGAGGTTTCCACTTGAGTGGGTTCACTTTTACTGGGCTCAGCCTTTGGAGTGTCAGCCTTGGGGACTTCTGCTTTCGGTGTTGCAGGCTTGCCGGTTGAGACAGGACTTGGGAGAGGTGTTGTAGTAGGACTGGCTGCGGGTGGAGGAGCCGTGGTCACAGGACTCACTGAAAACGGAGATAGTGCAGACAGGGGTACTTGCCAATCGATGTCTGAGAACATCTGACTTGCCTGGTCAGACTTAAGTTTCTTTACACGCGCCCAGGACATCTTCTCTCTCTGCAGTTCGACCTGTCTCAGTCTTTGATACCTCGTTAGCTTCTTCTTCTCGTGGGCTTTCAGTGGCACTGACACCTGCGTGATGAAGAAACGCCTCTTTGGAGTTTCCCCAGCAGGCTTAGCCCCGGCAGAATCAGAATCGGCTGTCGAGGGCTCAGCTGTGGGCGCCTCCTCAGCAGGCGTCACTGAAGCAGAGCACCCCTCTGGTCCAGCAGGAGTTGCAACGTTAACAGTGTCTGACTCCTGTGTGCTAACAGGTGGACTCTCCTTGCTGGCCTCACTCTTGGCTGCCGCTGCTGCTGCTGCCGCTGCTGCTTGCTTTTCTTCCTCTATCCTCTTCAGCAGCATGCTGTCTGTAGCAATGTCCTCTGCGATTTCCTGACACAGGGCTAAGAGGTTCAGCTGCTGTCTGTTGGCTGTTCTCCTAGATGCTGCAGCCTTTTGCTCAGCCAGAGCAGCCAGGCGGGCTTTGGTCCTGGCCTGCGTGTTCATTTCTTGCTTCTTGGGTTTTCCTGTTTCCTGTCCCTTTTTATCATCTGCAGTCACTTCAGCGGTGCTGTTTTGCTTCAAGTCAGTCCCGCAGGTGTCGTCTTTATTTTTCTCATTAACCTTTTCCTCTGACTTCTTAGGACGGACTGCCTCAGGTGTTTCCTGGGGTTTTTCTATTATAGTAATGTCGGCATCTTCCTCATTCTCTTCCTCTGCTACCACAATCTCATGACCAATCTCTATATCCTCCAGAATCTGCACTTCTTGTAGATCCAAGTTAGCCTCAGCGTTCTCCATCACCAGTGCATTACAGTCTTCATTTGTGACTTGAGCATGAGAGCTTGTCACATCAGTGTGTGAGGTATTAACATCCATCATGTCAGCTGATGGTTGCTGGCAATGGTCAGCATTTTGAACAGCCTCACCTTCCTCAGCTGAAATTTCTGCTCCAAGTCTGGTCTCCTGATACACTACCCCGCTCGAGTTGGTCACTGCAGCATCTTTGACCTCAGCAGGTGTTTGCTGCACCTCTGCCTCAGGGAAGACGCTTTGTTGGGAGCCATTTAAAATCCTTTCATTTACCACTTCACCTGCCGACGCGCTGTCTGGAGTCACCTGCTCTGAAAGCGAGACCGATAACCCCGATTCAGCCGCTGCTTGAGTGACAATATCAAAGTGAATTTCACTCTGTGGGACAGGCTCCAAGATCACAAACTCCTCAGATGTACTGTCTGGTATTTCAACTACAGTGGTCTCTGTAGTTGCTGTTGCAGTGGCGTCTGCAACCTCCTGAAGCCCGGAGTCATCCTGCACCTGTTCAGAAAACTCAGTGGCACCGGCGCAGTCTGGGTAGCCATTGCTTTCACTTTTTTCCGTTGCATCTTCTGACTGACCATCTGGCGTACTGATGTCATCGCTCGAGCTGATCACCGCAACTTGTTTCACGTCCACGCTCATGTTGCTCTGCTCCAACTGTGCAGGCACACAACCCTCTGGCTCATCAATGGCTCTTACTTCTGTCTCAACTTCTTGGCTGCCTGAGACACAAATTTGTGGGATCGCTTTGTTCTCGTTGTCCAGTCGTTGAGTACAAATTTCTCTGTTTTCTTCACTGGTCGATGAGTCTCCTTCCATCTGCTGGGTGTCTGTGCTCTGCATGTCTGGTAAAGAGACACCGTCATGGTTCTCTGATGCTGCAGAAATCTCTCTGTCATCATTACTCTCTGGACTACTAATGGGCTCATACACGACTTGGTTTTCATGAACCTCAACCTCGTCCTGATTAATCGTCTTCATCTGCTCTTCTGATGCCTGGATTACAATATCAATGTCATCAGGTCGACCACAAACAAAAACTATCACTTCACTGCCTCCAGTTCCTTCTCCAGGTCTTTCAATATTACTGACGGGCTTGTCAGCCTTATCAGAGGAAATGATTGCAGCCTCTTCTTTGACCTCATTAATCACTTGCCTCCCAGTTTCCTCTTCTAAAGCAGTATCAACCCGTTCTATTGATCCACTTATGAGATCCATATCAGCTTGAATATTCTCAGCACAAGGCTCTGTCTGCATGCTTTCATCATCCTTGCCTTCAGAATTTGCCACAGGAAGTGGTTTGTGAATTTCGTTTGTTAAGGCCACACTGGGTTCACTGACGTCCCCCATCCCCTGACTTTGCGGTTCAGTTGTGGGTGCTGCTTTACAAATCTCCTCTGGCGTTGTTGTAGTTTCCAAATTCAACTGAGCCTCCAGAACATCAACACATTCAGCCGTAAGCTTGTCTTCCTCTTCCTGACTCTCACAACTTGCAGTCACTGCATCTTTTTGAACCTCTGTGTTGAGTTCACTGACCTCCTGCCTTTGTATTTCCACTGTAGATGGCAGGTTAGGAATCTCCTCTGGTGTTGCTGCTGCTTGCACATCCAATTCCATTTGATTCTCAGTAGAGTCCACACATTCTGCGGTGACCTCGTCCTTGTTTTCTTCACTCTCCACATTGGCGACGGAAAAATCTTTTTGTGCTTCAGTGTCTGCGGTGAGTTCACTGACCTCTTGGCCTCCCTGGTTTTGTGTTTCAACTGTAGATGTTGGATCAGGAATCCCCTCTGGTGTTGCTGTTGTCTGCAAATCAATTTCTCTTTGACTCCCAGTTGCACTGAAGCATTCTGTTATAACCTCGTTTTCATGTCCATTAGTCTCATGAGTCTGAATCATTAGGCTTTCTTGAACTTTTTCAGATATGTCTGCTGCAGGTTCAGGGACTTCTTGGATCTTCTGGACCTGTGTCTCTACTGCAGGTGCTATGTCTAAAAGCGTCTCTGATGTCGTGGCAGACTGCGTGTCCACTTCAGCTCTGCCTTCATCTTCGGTGCTCTGACAATTTGCAGCAGGATGTTTCTGTGCTGCATGTACTGTGGACATGCCTGTGATGCGTTCACTGGCGTCTGGGCTCTCCTGGCTCTGTACTTCTGCAGATGGAGGATGAGGAATCTCTGACGTCGCTGTCGTCTGTCTCTGAGGTCCACTAGTACTTTCAAAGTGCAGCTTGTCTTCATTTTCCATTATTTCAGGATTTTCAATCCTAATATCTTGATGACCCTCAGCAGACATGACTGCAGGAAGTTCCCTGACCTCCTGTCTGCTCTGGCTTTGTTCTTCCACTGTAGGTGCTGGGTTAGAGGTCTCTGAGGTCAGCGTAGTCTGCATTTCCGTTTTGATTTGACTCCCGTCTCCACTGGTGTGTTGAAAGTTCACCTTGTCTTCATTTTCTGTCATGTTAGAATTAACCACGTGATCCTCATTTAATTCTGTAGATATGTCTGTAGCATGTTCAATGACTTCCTGGCTCTTCTGGCTTTGTATTACCACTGTAACAGCTTGATGTGAAATCTCCTGCTCTGATGTTGCTGAAGGCTGTGCATCCATTTTCATTTGACTACTTGGTGTAGCGGCACATTCAAACTTCATCTCTTCTTTGACTTCAGCAGTTGTTTCTGCCATGTGGTCATTAACACTGTGGTTCTCCTGGTTTTGTAAGTCCTCTTTATGCGCCAAGTCAGACCTCTGCTGTGACCTTATGTCGGTCTGACCCTCTGAGGCTGTAACACCATCGGAGATCACCTCTCTTTGATCATGCTTGTGAACGGCTTCACAATCTGGTGTCACTTCAGTACAGCTGTAAGTCGTCTTGTCCATCATCTCTTGACTCAGGTGCAGCTCAGCTACAGACCCAGGACCAGCTACAGCCTGAGTAGACAGTAACTCAACTCCTTTCCTTTCACTTTCCTCGAGCTTTTCTTCAGACTTCCTGACTATTTTGTCCACACCATCACAGGAGTTGGTAATTGTATCTGGCACTTCATGGCTCACTCGATCCTGCAGGTGTTCAGATTTTGATTCCTCTTTGAAAGTGACTTGAATTTTGAAACTGAGGTCTGTCTGAGTCTCTGGACTGCCAACAGACTCTGCTGTTGGTAGATTTTCCTCAGTTTGACTCTCTGGATTACCGCTTCCTACCAGGATCCCCTCTGCTGCAGAGTTAGGTGTGTTTGACAATGCTTTATCTTCTATATCTACATCACTACAGCCTGCAGAGATACTGCCTACTTCAATCTCTCCCTGCACTTCATGCTCTCCTTCCTTACTTTCACATTTTACATCCAGCTTTATCTCCTCAGAAACAGACACTGTGGTCTCCCTCGTTTCAATATCACTGCTCATCTCTGTCTGACTTAGCTGAGCTGAGTCCATCCTTTCATCTGCCTGTCCTTCACCTTCACAGCCTGGATTTGTCTCTCCGGTACGAGAACATAGTGTTTCTACTAACGAAGCTAGTGTTTCATTATCTACATCCTTTTGGCTTTTGATGGACTCTGCCAGGTCGTCCTTTTCATTTTCCCCTGCTCCAGATGTGATGCAACCCGTATCTGCTGCTGCTGAAGTGACAGAGTCTGATATTTCTCTACATGATGCTAGTGCTTCGTTATCTACGACCTCCTGACTTTCTACATTTTTAAATTCCTCATGTTTACTTTCAGCTGCACATCCAACTTCAGCACCAGCTGTTGCATTCCCCGTTGCAGAGACTAAACTTTCCTTCACATCTGATTGTGTAATATGAACTAAAATTTCTTGTCGCTCTTGTTCAGTGACAGGCTGTGCAGATTTACTGTTCTTGTCCTGATTAGCTTCACCTAAGGTTTGAACACTTGTCAAATCTGAAAATCTACCATAATTGTGGTCCATCTGAATAGTGTCTGTAGGTGCAGAGGGTGACCCTTGGCTTGTCTCCTGCGGGTCAGAAGAAGATTCTTCCGCCTTGCGCTTCGCTTTGACTCGATTTGAATATTGTCTGATGCAGCGGGCCTTGTCGCCATCATCCCTCTCTCTAAAGAGGTCAGTCTTACTACCATCGCTACTCAACTCATCCTCGGACTCTGTGGAGGCTGTCCGCTTCAGGGAAGCTTTGGAGTTAGCTATTAGTGAGGGAGCTTCTCCGCAGGAGGCACTTGTGGCTTTCAGGAGCTTGGCTTTTTTGACAGGCGGGCCAGAAAAGGGTTTGCTGGGATCCTTCGAAGGGGAACTCTGTTTGGATGATTTGGCTGGTTTATTTCCCCCTTCCACTGAAGAAGACAGTTTTTTCTTAGTCCGTGGGGCTGCTGTCTTTTCTCGCGTATTTCCTGTTTTGAGGGACTTATTGTTGGTAGCTGGTGCAGTTTTGGATGGCAGAGCCTCCTCATCCTCTTCATCCAACTTCTTCATCTTGGGCTGAGAATCATGAGGCGATGATCCTCTCTTTGGGGCTGGCATTCTATCAAAATATTAGCCAGAAATAGAGCAGTTACAATAAGCACCATAAAGCCACGATAACAGCACAGATGCAATTTCATCCTAAAATCATTATTTAATAAAACTGGCTGGGACCAGGGGGAACATTTCTTGAAGCAGTTTCTATTTTCTAAGTAGGCAGAGTAACATTCATGAAATGTAATGAATATGTATTCAAACGACATAAACAAAAACTGATCTGTGTTATATGATTACGAGCTATAATACTTTCACATATGCATCAACTATCACCTGGTTTTCCCTCACAAGCAACAAGGCTGGCTAACGCTGGACATAAACAGTGATAAATCGCAGTTAAACTAGGTGGCTAACGAGTCACGCAATGTACGATCCACGTTTACTTACTTATTCGCCATCTACACGGATCATCCTACTGACTGTCTGACAGAGCACAGAGGTTGCTGTCACCAGGAGTTGTGCAGACAGAAACAGAAATAGTCAGTTAGCTAGCTAGCTAGCTAACAGCGGCTAAGGTGCTAGCTGGAAGTGGTGGGAGCTAACGCTAGCAGCAGGCAACTCGCAACAAATGAGCGAAACGAGACTCGCCGTTCAAGTCAGCAAAAACAGCAGCCAGACAGGCAGAACAGGCAGGGAGAAGAGTACTTCCTACGATACTGAAGTCTGCGGAGAGATAAAGGCAAGACACTCGCCAATGAAACTCACTTTGATGATTTCTTTCTCAACAACAGCTGTTTTTTTCCTGTGAATAAAAATTAACTGTACTTCCGGAGGGAAACGGCGGATGTGACGTAGCAGCCCTCCAGGCACGCTCAACATCGAGACGACTTTCTTCTTCATTTATGGATCGGAGACAAGCAAAAATTATATATTTATGATGCAAATGTGATCTAAACAAAGTTAAAAGTTAAAATTAAACAATACACAGAATTAAAAAGGCAAACCATAGACCGTATGTCAAATGCATACATAAGAAAATATCATATAGCAACATGTAGAGTACAGATTTTATATAAGCTTCTAGACAGACGGACCAAATTTAAAAATAATGTGAATTAAACATTTGTGTTCATCCAACCAGATTTATTTTTATTTCTAGCAGAATAATCATGATGTCAGGTCTATTCTGACAAAGTGCTGAGTATGTATTTATCTATTATCTCTTTCATAGCTCACTGTGTTTTTCTTCAGAGCTTCTGTTATCATGGAAGGAACGAAACCATCAAATATTTTAAAAACTAACAGTGAGTCTGCATATTTCAGACTTTGATGATCAGAGTTTAATACCACAAATCAATCATCCTTGTGGCATCTTTGTATATCCTCTTAACAGTTTTGAGGAGTGTTTGCGTGTGTGTGTGCACCAATTCAAGCTGTAACATCAGTAATTTGAGGGAGAGGTCTGACGAAATCAGATATTAAGCTGCCTGTATTCAATTATGATGCATGCACAACCTTCTTACATATTTTCATGGAGTATTTTGTGCGATTATGACAAACATGTCTACAATAAGCTGTAGCTTAATGTTGAATGTGTTTTTGACTACAGACTTAGTTTTCTTTCTCTATATTTATTATCTAATGAAATCTCAGTAAATCCTAACAATACTGAAATATAAGATAATGTGGAGGATGGCCTTTGCACTTTTGATGAATGAAATAATTCTTGGCACACTATATTGTATGTCAGACATTTAACTACCCTCTCACCAACAGAAACACTCTCTGCTCAGACTCTGTTTACTTTAACATATTTGAAACAGAGAGGTCTTCAAACCTTAATGACGAGCCATCCAGTGATTCAGTGGTTTTACTCAAACATTTCAGTCACGTTCTACCACAAACTCTGTGCAGAATTTTTAAATCGATTCCTCTTACGCATTTTTAACTGATGGACTTGACAGGGCTAACTGTGTGGGTTACAGAGAACACATGTATAATTATCAGCCACAAACCACGAGCAGTTTTTATGTGATTTTATTTTCAGACATTCACCAAATCACACCAGTGGCATGCAGAACAAGTACAGCACTTTACGTTGGTTAGATGTAAATATACAGAGACGATCCGATATGAATGTTTTGCCATTTTGTCAGTGGACAGTTCAGTACTGAGGGAAAGTGATATTCATTGAAGCAACAGAGGGGAAGATGAAAGCATTAATAATAACAACACAGTGAGTGCATGAGTCCATATCACTTTTTCATCTCCAGGATTCCACTTCCTGGTCCGCGCCTCTTCGCACTGCAGATGTTGCAAAACTGCACCCCAGGAATCTGAGCCGGAAAGAGAGGAAAGATACAAGAGCCTCATCACAGGACACCCAAATTATGTTTGAGATTCGTTGAGATGCAAGTGGAGAGAGAAATGAACGACCAAGGGGAAGTTACTCACTGAAGATGGTAAACATTCCTTGTGGAACATGTGTCTGCAGTGAAACACCACCACACTGAAGGGCTTGGCCATGTCTGAAACACATGTGAGAAGCAGAAAATTAGCAACAAATACCTTTAAAATGCAATACAACATTAAAACACATGGAAGTGCATGGAAAACCCACCTGAAGGTAATATAGTAGCATGGCACGACTCGCAAATGTTCTCCTCTGAAAAGAAAAGCAACACATGCATGAGCAGAGATTAAAATGACTTCATGTCCACTGCTTCTCAGGAACGCTAAGACAAGCGCACCCACCGTCGACCCTGACTCCTCTCATCTGTGTTCGGTGCATCTTCTGGAGCAGAGAGAGGGAGTCGGCCACCAGGATCTTCTTACATCCTTCCCTCAGAAGAATCTTAGAAACAAGAAATCAAAGAGCTGCTTAAGAGACTAAACATGATGCAATTTCTTATTAATTCCTCCTCTGAAATGACTAATTATTGCTAGAGTGACACATTATTTCCAAATAGAGCTGCAGAGCTTATACAATCCAAACAAATAAGTTATATAAATATAAATTATACTTGTCTATAATTACAGTAAAAAACATTCACTAATCGTTATGTGTTTGTAAAAAACACTTTAAATGTCTTGTTTCACTTAGACTGAAGCTGCAGTATATAAAACAGAGCCACTTGGTCTTTTGCTGATTTTTAAGTATTAATGCCGCCTCAACTGACTATATTGGCACCCGTGAGATTTTAGTTTTACTCAGGCGTTTAACCCATTCTTGTGCACTGAATTATTTACTGCTGGTTTCACCTTTATTTTCAAAGTTAAACTAGTGAAGAACAGTTTCACATCTGTGCTACATTCAGTCATCTGTAATCCAAGTGAGAGAAGCTGTGAGTTTATTTCTGAAGCTAATCCAAGAGGGACATGTCTAACCTGTAGGTTGTAGTCCTGGAGGATTTTGACCAGTGAGTCTCTGAGGTTTGGGATCTCCATGCCCTCTTTAATGCGATGGATGAGCAGGATGGGATCCACATGAGTACCGATGTTATTAAGGAGGCCGGTGATGAACGCTGGGGAGACGACGGCAGACAGACGGAAAGAGAGGAATATCATGAAAGTGAATAAATGACAGAGAAAGATAGAATCAAACAAAATGAGAAGCAGAGGATTAGATGAACAGATCAGCAGGAGGCTGAATCATACGTGGCTTGTCGATAGAGTAAGAGATGAGATCCTCCCAGAGCTCTGCGTCGTCCTGCTCTTTTGCAAAATCTATGGCCTTGTCCACGTCCTCCAGCTCCTCCATGATCATCTGCAGAGCCCGTCTGCAGTTCCCCATCCGGCCTGGGAGCAACATTCGCTGGATTAGCTTCCCTTAAATCATTTCCAACACACTGAAAAGTAGGACCTGAACTACCACTTACTGAGCAGGAAGACGGTCTCCTCTACGAAGTTCCTCTGCTGACACACCTCCAGAGCCTGAGAGACACAGAGGAGACAGCGTCATTCATGTCTTGCAGCTTCCTGAAGCTGCAGCAGGATGAAATGTAAGAATCGTACCTTTTCGAGCGGGCAGTGCGTGCTGTCTCTCAGGAAAGGTAAGAGATTTGGCCGGTCATACTCGGCATACAGGCCGATCTGTCTCTCGTGGTATTTCTGGCCTTTGTGGTGGTCCCGCTTGAACAGTTTATGGAGATACTGTGGGGGGAAAATATGAGGCAGGTCAGTTCTGAATTCAATTTTGCGAGCTAATTTGGTTATATTTAAAGTCATACACATCTCAACTCACCACATGCAGGAGCTCGGGCCTGTCCGCCAGCTCCTCCACCACCCTGTCAGTCTGAGAGCGCCGAGAGGAGAAAGAGGATCAGCAGCAGCGGATTTTAATCAAATCCTCAAAGAAAGAAGCCAGGTACACTTACCGATAACTTGTCTTCATTGTCCAGAAGCATGTCAACAGCTTTCTAACAAAGTGAATTAGGAGAATATATCACAAAGATTCAGACACAGCGAGGCTGTTGGTGACGACATTTCATGAGCGATTTGACAGAAACACGTCAGGAAACTTGGCTTTCACCTCTTTGTCGAAGTCCATGAGCAGAACGATCTTGTCCTCTATGGAGGAGAAAAGGTTGTGTTTGTGGATCAGCTGGTAAACATCTTTGTGCCTCAGTCTCAGGTAGATCTCTAAGGCTCTGTCGTACCGCTGGTCGTAGGTGTACCTGCAACAGCATCGAACAGCAACAGGCTGCTTCATGACAGTGGATTTTGGATTTGGATTTATTCAACTTTTTAAGTAATTCATGTGTTAAGATCACTCACAGTTCAGCCAGCGTGGTGAGCAAAGTTCTGTTGGTGGGGTCCCTCTTCAGGTGGTCTGTGACCGCCTGAACAATGGCCATGTTATTGTACAGCTCTCCAGGCCACTCACGGATCAGTGTGGCAAAACCCTGCGTGGACAGCACGGGGGGCGGGACAGGCCATGAGCTGACGCCCAAACGATGGATTAACACTGAATTCTGTCACAGGACGTCGAGACTAAAGTACCTCATAATCAGTTTTGAGAAACTCATGTAAGATCATTTCATAGATGGCCGGTCTGAGACGCAGATCCCCTCTGGGCAAATACTGACTGATGGCCTGGAATCGGAGAGAGGTGGTGCAATATTGATTAGAGACTGACACTGTGAAAAAAAAAAAGACAGCAGACATCTGAGCCAGAGCCCCTGACCCACCTTCAACTGTCCGATGGTCTTGAACCTGTACACTTCATTCTCCCACAGCTCCATGTTTTTTCCAAGAACCTTTTGACACTTCCTGCATTCAGAAAAAAGTTCTCAAATCATTCAGAGGAAAAAAAAGAGTCTGTTTTTTTTTTTTTTAACTCTGTTAGCTGTGGAGATGCTTGTGGCTCTGTGTACAATTTTAAATAAAGATTTGAGTGAAATATTCTCCCTTTTTACTGAAGCCTGATTCCAAAAAAGTTGGGACGCTGTGTAGAAACTTAATAGAAAACACGCTGGGACAGGAGCAACTAAAGACTGGAAAAGATGTGGAACGCTCCAAAAATATCTGTTTGGATCATTCCACAGGTAAACAGGTTGATTGGTAACAGGTGAGAGTATCATGATTGGGTATGAAAGGGGCATCCTGGAAAGGCTCAGCCTACGTTTACAAGTAGCAGGGTATTTTGGAAAACGGATATTTTGGCCCCTCCGTTTTCAAAAATTAAATCGTGCACACAACATCGTTTTCAAAAATGTTGTCGTTTACATGAACCTGGATAAATACGCCGTCGAGCGCCATCATAACTATGCCAAACCTATGGGCGCGAGTGTAAACATAGGTCACTCACGTGACGTTTCAGAACCTAAAACGCTGTTTAACCCTGTTTACATGCCAACACATAACCGGCGTTATCAGAAATCTCCACTTTGGCCGGAGTTTTTAAAAATGATCGTTTTCCGTTAAAAAAAACGAGAGGCCAAACCGCATGAAAGCATATGCGATTTCCCTAAGTGTAAACGTAGCCTCAGTCGCTCATAAAATTAGATTAGATTAGATTAGACTTTACGGTCATCATCAGAGTGCAACACAGAGACAACTAAATGCAGTTTAGCATCTAACCAGAAGTGTAAATAGTCATAATATCCAAAAAATATAAATACATGTAAGTAATGCAAGTGGCATGAAGTATAAGCAGTATGAACAGTATGAGGTAGGTGCAGGTAGGGCAAGTAATTTCCATGAAACCATAAAAACATGTGCAACAGGTGGTAAGTGGCAGTGCAGTAAAAGTAAAAAGTGTAAGTGAACAGATGACAAGCGAGGATGGAGTGAGGCTCACCACTTTGTGAACACATGACTGTATGAGGGATATTACCACACGGGCTCAGGAACACTTTGTGAAGCTGTTTAACTGCTTAAAATGCAAAGTCTCTGTAATCTGGACCCTGAGGAGTTTTTCAAATATCAGATATGTACAACTTATCAAATGGATAAGCGTGCTGTACATCTGCAGGACGTCAAACATACCTCGCAGCGCTGTCATAGTCTCCTTTCTCCACTAAGTGATTGATGTAAGCCATCCCAATTTTCTGGACGTCATGTCTCTTGATGTTTTTGAAGCTGATCTCTGCAGCCATCAGTGCCTCCTGTCACAGTCAGACCACAGTAGCAGGACACACAGTTAAAACTGCAGACTGTAACCTTTTGCAACCTTCATAAAATCCAACCACACAAACCTCATATTTCTTCTTTTCAAGCAGCCAATCGATGTGGTCATCCTGGTCTCGCTCCTTGGCCACCACGATGTCTTTGGGACTGATGATGTAGAAGAGCGACTCTCCCTCAGAGTGCTCTGTTAATGAAAATACATTTATGCCTCTGCGTATTGCGCATTACAGCTGACATTTGATAGTCGATGCATAATGCAATCAGAGCGCAGCAAAAGGCCGCCTGACATTTCTGCGAGGGCTGTTTTTATAGTCTCACCGAGGCGGTAGTCTCTGCACTCGTTGTCTTGGAAGTTGCGCACAGTCAGCGCATCAGACGAGATCTCCTCACAGCTCTCGGGGAGAGGCTGGATGATGTCGAGGCGAGGCCGCGCCCGAAACTCCTCGTCCTGCACGCGCACACGCACACAATGAGCAAAAGCATTCACGCCACATTTGGCCCTTTAATGGAGGGGTAAAGGAAGTCATCAGTACCATGTGATCAGAGTTCTCCTTCACGAAGTACAGGGTGACGAGCTGATCTGCCAGCGGCGCCAGACCACTGATGAAAAACTCCGTCTCAAACGCAGACACTGTGGGAAAACACAGAAGAAGATCAAAGATACTACAAATATATCTCGTTATAATGAATTTAATCTACAGCTGCAACACTTAGTCGATTAGTTGTCAACTATAAAATCAATCTCCACATATTCTGATAATCAATTAATCGTTTCGAGCAACTTTTTAAGAAAAAATGTCCAAATCCTCTGATTCCAGCCTGTGAAATGTGAACATTTTCTAGTTTTGTCACTCCTCTATGACAGTAAACTGAACATCTTTAGGTTGCGGACAAAACAAGACATTTGAGGACGTCATCTTGGACGTTTTTCAGTGGCACCGTCACGACATTCTATACATCTGTCTCCTCATCTTCAAAATATCAGCCATTTTTTTTTTATCTACAAGGCCATTTAGACTTAACACAACCAGAACGTGAGCTCCTGTTTGACTCTATCATCCTCTGCTGACATACCAGTTGCTCAAATGTTCCTGCATCATTATCACTCACACAAATTCCTGTGCATTTATCACAGTAAACAGACAAAGTGACCTCAATCACACTTTTCCCTTATCTTTGTTAATCTGGGACCCTCGTACTATATTTTTCAAAGCCTGTCTTACTTTGTATTTCACTTCACTATTGCAGTTGCCTGTTTTCAGTTCATTATTACATAAATGTGCAGTGTATTTCATACCTATTTCCACGTAGCGGCTGGGCAGATCTCTCATTTCAGTAGGATTTCGCTCTTTCACAACACAAATCTGAGAAAAAATAAGGAAATTACAGAGAGTCGGACAAACTGGAGTAGCATCTGTAATGAATTTAGACAGAAAAGCAGCTAACCTTAATGGACGTCCCCCAGCCAACAATGAGAGTGGTGTTGTCTTTCCAGCACAGGCTGCATGGGTACATGTCAGGCCTCAGACTGACGTTGTCCCGCAGCACGTTTGTGATCCGCTGTTTCGTACTGATATCGTAGATTTTAACTCCCTAAAAGAAGCCAGACTTTTAGTATTTTCACAGTCAGTGTTGCAGCTTTAATTGGCGTCTGTGCCTGATCACTCACCACATTGTTAGCCCAGGCGATGAGGTTCGCTCTCCACTGGATATTAGTGATGGAGCCCTCGCCTTCATGGAGAACAGACGTCTTCCAGCGGTTCAGCCAGTTTCTCTCATACAGAAGCAGCTTTGGGAGAGAAAACGGGAAAATATTTAACAATGCACAGCAACTGAGGGGTGCAGTCGTGCAGCTCAGCCTACAGAGGGCAGTAGATGAACAGCACATTGCACAGGAGCAGCCGGTCAGGAGCCGCGTCTGCAAAAGGTGGAAACAGCCTTGAAGATTTAACTCAAAGTGCCTGGAAGTTTCTCATTCATTCTGCAAATGATGAGGTGAAACCTGATTTTTTGTCCTTACATGGAGATCTTAATTCCACTTCAGAGCATTTAGGCACAAAGACAATGAAGACAGATTGCTCATTTAGACTCCGTCTGAGTGGGAAAGCTTCACATCAGCTGCACATTCAGTGGTGAGAGAAGTAATTTTACAGTTTCACATGGTCGATGTAATTTGCAAGTAGGAGACTGCGTGAAAGCCATAAAGAAAGGGTTGATGCATTACAAGCTTGATTTCATACATCCTTCTGCCTCTCATCACAATAGCTACACACCATTTCTTGTAGCCGCTGCAGGTGGCGTACAGCGACAAGTATTTAAGCACATTATGCTTTCATGCTCTGTATATTTACTGTCATGAAGCTCAGCGAGAGTGCTGTGCGAGGTTTGCGTTTCTCACCACAATGCAGTGTGGCATCAAGGCGGCCGCAGAACAATTTAATAAATTGCAGTTTAATGCTCAGGCCTTGTATTGTACGTACCGCAGAGGACAAAGCCAGTCATTCACATACTCTGCATTGTTGCTGTCCTGACTGTACACACTGATACAAAATAGCCCCGCAAAAAGCTGCATAATATGACCAAGGATGCTGAGAGGAGGTTGTATAGGCTCTTTAATTCAGCAGTTGGGCTATGTTAATAAACAGTTTGCTCTACAAAGAGATGATATGACAAAAGAACTGTGGAGACAAAATTGAATTTCCTTTGACAGGATGTGGCTCCCGTTGAGGCTTATTGATTTTCATCACAGGCACATTGTGGAGGCCTTCACAAGTTGGAACTGAGAGGAATCAGCGGCAATTGAAAGAAAATGGCAAAGTAACACTAACAATGGGGTTTCATAAAAAAGTTGTTTTTCCTCACCCGTGTTGTATAAATGTCAGTGTACTTTATTTACGGATGGTTTTGCAGTGACGCTACTTCCGAGCAGTTTATAGTTGTGTACAGTAATTGGCGTGTTGTAACAGGTAGATGGTTTTACTTCCAAAAACACAAAATGACAAATCTAATGTGTAAGATACTTTCCACCTTCCGCAGTGACATACCTCTCAGAGAGAGCTTTCAGGAAAGAGATCACTGTATGCGCCCGGAAATCCTAAGACTATGTACCCTCTTGATAATGACATCTACTTGCTGTGCTTGTGAAGCATTGCCTTTCAAACACTGTTGAGCGAACAGCACTTTGTGAAAATGGGCAGCTCTCCCGAGAGCACTCCAGCAAGGAGACAGGAAAGTAAGAGCCTTTCACACCAGACAAAGGCAGGCGCATCGCCTTCAGCCGAGCCAAAGTGAGGAGGTTTGCGGGATTAGGTTTCACTCGGACACAATCAGGATGAATTATTGTGGTGGGAAATGTCTAAAACTGTACATAATGACTGGCAAAGTAAAAAAGTACGACTCAGACTTACCTTGTTGCCCCCAGTGACAAACTGTTTGTAGTTTGATCTGGTGAACTGAGGGTGTAACGCCACCACCTGCAAAGCAAGACACGACGGGCAGATTAGGCTGCATAGTTTTTACTGTTTAGGAGAGTCAAAACGAGATCTCTCATGATGTTTTATGCAGGTAACAGTGAACAGACGCAGGCTAAGACGCTCAAAGGGAAACTTCAGGGAAAACTTTTCAACAACTTTTCAACGCTCCGCCAAGTAGTTACTTTTCAATGTACCCCAGGTTTTAACAGATTTGGGGAAAACTGCCTTTTCCTACTATGCCCCATGGGCTTGGAATAATCTGCAGAAGGACCATGGATTAGAAACACTCATATCGATGAATACATTCAAGGGCATCATAAAGAATGTGGTGACGGAGACATGTGCTTGTTTTTCTTGAGAGGTCCGCTCCGCTATGTTCTTGTTGTTTTATTGTGGAATATGTATGTTTTTTGTTTGTTTGTTTGTTTGTTTGTTTAATATGTCGCATTTGTTGCATTTTAATATGTTCTGACTGGCTGCTACCTTGGCCAGGTCTCTCTTGTAAAAGAGATTTTGAATCTCAATGGGACTTCCTGGTTAAATAAAGGTAATAATAATAAAAATAATAATAATAATAAAACTTCCCTCCTCTAGTGTTTCCAAGTGGTATTACTGTCGTCGCCTCTGTCGTAAAGACGAACAGTTCGCTTTCTGTTTTCCACAAAGCCCAGCGACTACCAACAACACAGGGCACGCTGCATTCATTTCCAGATTTCCATGAAACAACAACTCTTTGGAAATAAGATGAAAGAAAGAAGCTCACTGAAGAGGCGAAGATGTCCTCATTTTAAATGGAGTAATAACACAGTTTGAGTGTTGCTTCATGCAAACAAGTAACTACAGCAGGTGTTGGTGTCAGGGTGGAGGGGGCAGTAGGTGTAACGTTAGGGGAAAAGTGTGAGTTTATCCCTTCACTTCCTCCATAATGGAGACAAAAAAAGCAAACTGGGTTGTTTTCATTATATTTTATGTTCTTACTGAATGAAAGAAACTGCACAGCAGAGACGAAGATAACAGAGTATTTTCTGACAGTTGACTTTCAGATGAACGACTATGTTGACGCACAAGCTTCTGGGGAGCCAATCTAAACGCTGCTGGTGTCATTATTCTATCGCCATGACACTGTGCGATCGACATTTACTTCACAACGACACATTAAAGCCGAAAACTTCCACTGCCAGTTTCAGTTTTCAGAAAATTCGCCGTCAACTTACTTTGATGGGACAGTCAAAGTTCTCGTGGAAGCCCTCTCTTGTATAGAGACCAAACACCTGAACCTGGAACAAAGATGAGACAAGCAAAGGTGAATAACTCAAAATTTCTCATTTAATTGCTGCCTCTGCAACTATCCGAGTCCAGCGGGGGGAATTGTGGCGAGAAAAGACTTTGATTGGCTCCCTGCTCCTCCGCTGGGTCACCAATTAGTGGACAAGTTGATTCTTTGAACCCCGCAGGGTTTAGAAACAGAAGTCCACGTCTTGGTCTCGACCACGGCCTCAGTTGGCTACAACAAACCCTAATGTACCATTAAAGTCCATGACACCCAGTCTGAGGCCCAAAAAAGAAGGCTTTTTTTATTTTTAAAGTACAGGAATAATATGAAACTCTGATGCAATCTCTTTTCCGAACCGCACCAACGATTAAGGATTAAGTTAGATTTTCAAAGGATTAACAGCCAACTGAATTGGTTGAGGGCAAACAATTGCTGTAGCATTGATTTTAATTGTCTGCTCCACTTTTTGTGCGACAAGATCTTGTTTTTGCCACCAGAGTGCTAGAAGCAGGGGGAGGGTGATATCAGAGAGCATATCTTGACTGCGAAATCCATGAAGGATGGTGGTAATGATGAGAAGAGACAAGATAACAGCAAGGTGGAGAACATGGAGAGGGTATCCATAGACGCCTGATGGCTGACTGACAGCTCAACGGATCTGAGTGCAAGCTTTTCCCCTACTCTTCAAAATTGGTACAAGCTTTTTATAAATTCCCGCATCATGAAAAAAATATGGGTTTATGTGTAGATACGAAGACGATAAAACTTCAGGTTAATGCTCCGACTGTGGGAGAACTGCCTTCTAAAAATTCACCGCCAAGCAGCTCCAGTTCCACAGCATTAGCATAAAGTTGAGCACTGATAAGATGAGTTTTATATGAATCTGAGGATGAATTATGAAAGATGAAAAACACTGATTGGTGATCTTTTTTTTTGCTGCAGGCCCAGGGATCAGTACCCGGCGCTGATGAGCGGAGAGATCTCACCTTCCCATCCTCGGAGCAGATGCCCACATGCTCTCCACTTTCATCCAGACTGATCTGGTTGATCTTCACTGAACTCTGCGGAGACACAATATCGAGGCATCTTTTTTTAGAGGTGGGCGAATATCTTTGTGGCCGGCCAAATGTTGCTGGCTGACATTTTACCCCGCTAAGTGAAATGCCAGAAAGAGCGAAAAGCACAAAATTTGAGTATGTAATGGATGCGTAGTCCTGTATGTGTCAACGTATAGAGCGTGGCATTAACACTGTGAAGGTTAGGGGGTGTCAATTCACTGCTGATGCTTTCATGACACTATGGGGCTCTTTACATAAAAAGGATCATCCAAATGGCATAAATCATGGCAAATGTTACTTAAAAACCATCCCCAAAGGGTTGACTGTGCCTCTGTGTAGACGAAAGGAGAAAAAGTTTCTTTTTTTATTATATATTTACAGTCACTCTAGTGCATTAGCTTCACCTGGGTGTTTGGCACACATTTAAAATCCTTTTCTGCTTCTCACTGAGTTCTGACCAATTCATTTTGAACCCAGCGGCATCTCCTCTATTCAGGTAAACGCCTTCCTTGTTTCTTTCAGGCACTGACTGATAACTGGCAGTGAGTTTCGGTGAGTAGCACTTGAATCAATGTGCTCAGCAGGGACGCCGCAGTTAGAAGCACGAGTGCAGGTACATTAATGTAAAGCTGTCCCTTTGTGTCGGCCAAATCAGCCTTGATTACTGATGGTTTTTTGACTTGCAAATTGAAATTATTGTTCAGGACTCATTCCCTTCAGGTCAAGTGAGTTCAAATACGTGGAGGAAGTAAAACATTGGGACTAAATCAGATCATTGCTGCTTAGAAATCCAACAAATGTGAAGTTTTAAACTGACAATATCAATGATTACATTGACATGATTACATGATTAATCATTACATGATTAACACTGTGTTCATTGTGGTCTGTGAAAAGGGATTCTGCCTTTCAGGACTGGAAACATGCTTGTTTGCTTTGTTGCAAAGCGTTACATGAAAAGATTGATACCACTCATGTCTGTGCGCCACATATGAAGCTGCAGGCAGCCTGTTAGCTCAGCTTAGCATGAAGACTGCAAACAGGGGAAACTAGCACCTCTAAAGCTCACTAAAGCCTCTTCCACACCGGATAAAACCCCACTAACATCTGGCTTTTGTCTTCAGTGGGAAAGGGTACAATCAGCATTCATTCCCAGGTCAAATGACTGCAGGAGTCGCGGGTATTTATCAGCTCTAGCTCCAATCGGCAGTGATGGAAACATGTCACCTGGGTGGACGCGTTCATTTTCGGCACTTGTCTGGTGCGATGGTGATGCAGGTCGCAGTTCCGGACATTCAGCTCGTAACACTCGGTTTCCATCTCATCATCATCTCATGAAAGATATAAAAGTGTAACCACCATAATATTGTCACTGGCCTCTACGCTGCTAAGCTAACCAGCTAGATACCAGCAGATATCCTGCATGTAATGGACAGACATGAGGGTGGTACAGATCTCATTTGACTCTTTGCAACAAAGCAAATAAACACAAGATAGTGAATAAGTTTATTTCCCAAAATGTCAAACTCGTCCTTTAATACTAATCCTCACTGTTGTCAAGGGAGACACTGATGACTCTTGAGGCCCCTATGAGTCCAGACAGTGAGGCACTAGGATACATTTATATTGACACATATGATAAGTATGATTCGATATGACATTTGAGAATTAGCATTTAACACAAAGTCCAGCAGAGCCTCATTATTTGGTCATAAACAACAGTAATGGACAAATCAAACCTTTGACCTGATGGTGGCGCTAGATGAACAGTCAGAGGATGACAAGTCATTAGCATTATTTATTGTTTGAACATTAATAACACATCATATAATTAATCATATTAGCATTCGTCCTTAGCATAGCTAACAGCAGGACGATGCTTTTAATGTACTCACAATTTCAAACTTCTGAGTCACATTTCCTTGAACGTCCAGCAGGAACACCTTTCCAAAATGAGTACCTAGGGCAAGAAACTGAAAGGGGACAAAAATTAATGCCACGTAAATCGACCCAGAAGACACTGGAAGCAAATTCAGGATTTTGGTAAAAACGTTGTGCTGATGAAGGCTGTGGAAGAGGATAAAAAAAATACTTTGGGGAGCTGGAGCGACATGGGCAGAGTGGGGATTGGGTGGGCTTGGAGGCAAAACTGTGAAATTGCAGGGGGTGGAAAAGCCCTATTTATTAAAGCATACAGTGTGAAATGGCATTTTTTTTTCTCAAATTAAAATGCTTAAGCATAATAAATGCACTGTACATCTGACTTCTTCCCATGCTCCCCATGCAACCCCATCACATCCCTGCCCAGTGCAGAGCCATTATTTCTGCTGAGCAGCAACTGGTTTCTGTGTCTTGTGCTTCAACAAGAGTGCATGTGCGAATTTATGTGTGTGTGAGGGAGTCCGCTGGGACAAAAAAATTATAGAAACCGGGGGCTTTTGGCATTAGATTAAGTGTGTGTTCTTCCACCCCAGCCCCTGCTCCATGCCCTCCTCCTAATCCCCCTCCCTTCTAGACCAGCATGTGGATGTGCGGCGAGCCCACCATGCTTCAGTGCAGTCTATAATGAAATGCTTATATTTACAGGCACAGCTGAGCATGTCAGACAGAGCCCCTGCAATCTCCCCAAATAAAATAACCAAAAATAAATAAATAAAGGGTTCAACCCTGTGAGGCGGAGCGACTTTTAAAGGGATTTATCAGAATGGAATTGTTCAAATGAAATTCCGATTCAGACACTTAAAATATGAGGCAACATAAGGCAATATGTGCTGTCGGTGGCTTTAAGGTTGTGGGAGGTTGCCGCGGCGGAGGGGGCTGGTGTGACCACACAGGTA
Organism: Chaetodon trifascialis; assembly: GCF_039877785.1. NCBI lineage: Eukaryota > Metazoa > Chordata > Actinopteri > Chaetodontiformes > Chaetodontidae > Chaetodon > Chaetodon trifascialis. Next base: position 17,901,569 of record NC_092073.1, read on the forward strand.
GCTGGATGGCAGAAGGTACACAGGCACAGAAATCCCAGGAAGAAAGACAGTCAGATCAAATTGAGAATTTCAGCAAAGCAATGTCTCTCGCTGTGGCACGGTTGCTATTTTAAGGTTAAAAAAAAAAAGAGGGGGGACCAAATCCTCAAAGTAAAAATAAATAAATGAAAATCAATAGCGGTTAATAAAACATCAGCTGAGGAGACATAACTGGTGGTGACTTTTGCTCTGCTCAGGCGTGCATGTGTGCTGCCGGTGCCACAACGATTAACCATCTGGCCGAGAGTGGCCCTCTTAAAAATATCAACATTGGACAAACAGAGGAGAGGAGCGAAAAAAAATGTGAGAGTGGGAATAAAAAGAGGAGAAGACAATGGCGCCTGGTGTCTTCTGGTGTGCCTCCCTGAGAGGAAGAGCAGGGGAAGGTGAGAAAAGAATGGGCTGCCGGTAGAGATTGAACAGAGGGGATGAAAACCAACTTTGAAGAGGACATCTCTCAAATGCGTACATAAACAATGTGAAATCTGTACTTGAGACGGCTGGACTTGAGGCTGAAATGCCCTTGTGGGTGTTGGATTATAACCTCTACCTTGTCATGGACGGTCATGCAGCTGGCGGCATCCTTCTGGAGGATTTCTGTCACCCCATTGGAGAGCCTCTCATACTTCAGCTTGGGCTCCTCCTCGCTGTCCTCCTCCTGGTTGAGAAAGCAGACTTGTAAGATGTGCTCTGACTGTGACGCACCCTGAAAGGTGTTGATTACAACCTCTTACGATGTTATAGTTCACAACGTGCTTTGAAAGCCATTGACAAAAATCCTTCAGGCAGTAAACTGAAATATACAAAATGCCCACTTCAAGTCATTTAAATCCTGCGCTCTGTCTTTTTAAAAAAAAAAAACGACTGAGAAGTTGCAAGTCATCTTAAAGGCACTCTGTGGAGTTTTTGATCACCAGTGGCGCTATGGAGCAATGTTTTTATGTGTGGGTCCCTGTGTAAGGATGCAGGTATTCTGATTTATGTTTGTTTAGCACTTTTCCACTGATTGACAGACAAAAAAAGCAGTGAAGAAGAAAACAGCTTGGTAGTTGACATGAACATACACAATTCATAATTTTAAATACACGGAAGAAGGAACCTTTAAGTCCACTACACTTAGCATGAGCTTCATCAAAACATCAACTCCTCACATTTGAGACCTAAAAACTACAGAATATGTGGTGCTTTTGCTTGAAAAATGACTGAAATTATGAACAAATGATCAAAATTGTTGTTATCAAAATAGTTAATGTTCTGTTGATGGAGCTATTATTTCGCTTATTCATCATTCATCATCATTCAATTCATATTTTACCAATGAATACATTTTGGGAGCCTGTTTTTACATCCATACTCAAGGCCAATCCCTCATGTATTCTGGTCTCTTGTATCAGGAGATACATGCACAAAGACAAATTTCCATTAACTTGCATGAAGTAAGCCATTCAGTTATTTTGTCACGAGACCGTTCATCCCCTGTGACATACATGAATTTAGTCATTTCATAAAGCGAACTTAAGCTATTCTACACTTTGCAGCGTGAGCCAACATTTGCGGCCAGTCACAGCCCGAATATTACTCATAATTCAGTTTATAACCAATGCTGCACAGTCTGTGGCTGCCCAGAGGGTGCATCAACTCAAAACATTGTCTGCCATTATGTGCTACTGGGTTGGAGGTGGGGGACAATAGCGTGGAAAAAATGTTATTTTCAAAAACAATCCTTTCCCACTCAACAACGCCATATCTAGGCTATTTCCTGTGTATTCTGGTTGTGAGATTTCTGATGCGAGGGCATTTGTCACGGGTTTCAAAGGTGTATCAAACAACAAAGGCAAACTTCATCCCCAGAGAGAAACTACCCATTTTCAAACTTTTGCCATTTCTTGTAAGTTGCCTTCTGTTTTGTCAACTACTGAGCTTGTCTTTGTGTTATGTCCATTTTCACCACATTCTTTGCCTATTGGCAGTTCAGATACATCACGCTGGACCAAACCGAGGGCAGCATTCTGCTTTCAGATACACACTGGAGACCACATTAGTCTGACATCCAGGGATGAGAAAAGACGACATGCCCTCTTAAGAAAATAATGAATCATCCTGCCACCCAACCCTCCACTTCTTTCTGCCTTAAACACATCGAGCAGACGGGGGGTGACAAATAACAGGAAAAAGTCTGAATGAATGAGGAGAGAAACTCCACAACTGCAGGTGCTTCTTGGCCTTAACAATCACCTGATCTCAACCCTATGAACAACATCTAAACAAGACCAAGCAAAAACACTCAGAACAAGGCTTACTTATAACTGCATTATGTCAATAATCAGACTAAGTCACAAAGGCAGTGAACGGCGTGTCTCTGACATTCAAGTCAAGTTCTTATCCTGCTCATTTCTTCTGTGAGTAGCAGAGAAAGAGCACGCAGGCGCTCGCTGCCTTTATCCTGCGAGGCTGCTGTCAACCAGGTAATGGCAGACACCAGGAAAGCTAAATTATGTTGCAGCATACTAAGTAAATAATCAGCTGCTTGTCACCACTTGGATGAAACACAATCTCACAGGCCCCAGTGCTTTTTCCTCCTGTGAGCGTCCGTGTCCGACAGCACTGAACACACTGTCCACGGACAGAAAACAGGATGTAAGAGCTCTTTCTATTCACAAGCCTGGGATTTTCCCCTTTTCCTCTCGCTCACTCTTAACTGTTTTCTTCTGAGAGGTGCAAGCGTCCGCTGCAACCTTTCCCTGATAATTCATCCTATTGTCTGCTTCCTATACCGACAAACTCCTTCCTTCCTGCCAGGCTGATGTGTAAAGCCATATTTTATTTAGCCTACTTGTGATTCTCAGAAGCACAAGTGTACTGTAACATGCACAAGCTCAGTCATAATATTGATGGATCTGGAAAGCTATCTGTAATTCATGAGTGTTTGACACCTCTCAAAACCTGACAAAGATCCTTCTGGGATGGAGCTGGGTTTGATGAAAGCTGGCTATGTATTATAGTCCTTTCAGTGGGCAGCGAGCTGAATTTGAGTCCAAGAATCACCCATGCTTGACAGAAGTATGCACACCCCTGTCATCAGCAATATGTTGCTGCTGATACATTTCTAAATCGACATACTGGTGCAACTGCAACACATTTTAAGTGTAACTTTTTAAATTTACCTCCATATAAACACTCTTTGGCTTCTTGTAGGTGAAGTGTTAATGTGTATCTTACCTCAGACTCATCTGTGAATTCCTCACTTTGTTTTCTGCCCTGAATGAAGAGACATTTTAAATAGATTTTAACAATCTCTCGTTAGATGTCTTACTATATTAAAGTACAGCCATATTTAAAGCTTGCGTGCACTAGAATGTAATTTAACTCAAATACAGACTGTGGAGATTAGCCAGGGCACAAGAGCTCCAATATCTAAGTTACAAAAGGCAGCACATAGATGTCAAACTAATCTAAAGCCATTAGCACATATCACGCAAATGTACGCTCTCAAAACGACAAAAAACTGGTAGATAACAAGCTAAATCAAATTAAAAGGCAACTGACAGTGTTCACCGATCATACTTCTTTTTTTATTTTGATGCACATACGTATAAAACATCATCATTAGCCAGCTAACGTTAGCATGCAGTGCTCACCTGCTCCTCCACTTCCGCCATTGTTATCAGCTGTATCCGAAAAGAATAGTTATAACATCTTAATACACGTTAAGAGAATACATGTTAAAGGTCCACAACACAGCATTTAGGTTTGTTTCATCTCAAAAATATCCACTACACAACAAAATGATGTTTGTTGTCGAAGCCTGCTTCCTCTGTCATAAGTTAAATCACATGACTGAGACGAAGCCGTGAGGCATTGTGGGTGTTGAAGTCTTTTCTAGAAAATGCCGACACCAACCGTCGAAAGGAGATGTGACAATTAATGACAAAGAACAGGTGATACCTTAATTGTGCTTTTCTTCCCTGTAGTTGTATTTGTCTTAACCTTTCCTGCCTTTTAAATGGCCTTCTGTTCGGTTCTAACTTTGTTTTTTCACTTTTATTCATATTTGAGAGTTAAGTTGTTAGCAAGTTTCTGGAAAAATGTCCTTTCTTAAAATTAACCTTATGTATAAGTTAAGCTAACCGTTAGCCTATTGTTTCTTTGGGATAAAGCTCAAGGTCTACTAATCAAACGGTGCCAAGTACAGGTAGGATATTCTCTAAACCACAAATCATATCTTCACAGAGTTTTATTACACCAACTTCAACAATTTGAAAAGGTGCCAAATCCAATAAATCAATGGTAGACAATTAACAGTTAGCTGATCTTCCAAACTTTCGCCAAGAGGATTTAAGGGCTGATGGCTGCTGAGATGGAAGAAGAACAGAATTCAGGTCCTTTGGTGTTACTAATACATTTACAGTAAGCTATTCAAGTACAGTGTTTGAAGTACCTTTGTGGTACTTTACTGGAGTGTGTTCATTTTATGTTACTTCTCACTTCTTCTCTGTTGCATTTAGTGAGATAAAAGTTATTGTACTTTTTAACCCGCTAGCTGTATTTATCAGACAGCTAGCTACTAAGTAATACTTATACATGATGGTCGTACTGTCATATTTTTGAAATCAGAGTTTGAATTCACTACTTTTACTTTTAGTGGAGTATTTTTAGGATGCTGTGTTGCTACTTCTGCTAACTAGAGGATTTGAATACTTATGTCCTGCAATGTAGTATTAAGCGCTGCATTAATCAATATTAATATACCAATGTACCAAACACAAAAGTACTTAATATGCAGAATGTCCCCTTTTAGGATATTATATTATTATTAGATTTTTTAGTTGATATACCTGCAGCATTAACATTGCAGCAGGTGAAACTCATTTTAAAAATGCATCATACTTTATTTAAGATGATTAAGTTTTGTGTGTAAAAGCTGATTCTGCAAAGTGGAACTGTCAGATGAAAGTGCAGTGACGAGAGTAGTTCACTCTACATTGAAGGGTAAAGTAACAAAAGATGCAGCTTCAACTCAAAATTACATCATGCAGTACTTGAATAAATGTACTGAGTTCCAGCACTTGATGGAACATATAATAAACAAATAAATACAAATTTCAAAATAACATTAAAATGCTCTAGAAGACTGCTTTCATACACGTTACAGATGTCAGTTAACTTTTGGTTTTGCATGTTTCTAGACATTCCTGGACTCGGTGACCACATGAATCCCTCAGATGTTAGTCGACTCTCCTGGTGCTTCTTCATCCTGCTGACAGCTGCTTGCCAGAGTCCAGATGAATGCCAAAGGTATGATTTGCCTCTTCTTTATTGAGATTGTCTCACACCCCCATCTCGCCTCATCCATCCTCAGGAGAATCCTAATGCACTGATACCAAGGGGGAATAATTTTTTTTCTTTACAATCTACTTAGCAATGATTTATTGATTGTGGCTTCCACCCTCATAGAGAATTACCGATCCTTTTTGGGAAATCAGATTTTCACACCTTGCATGAGTGTGTATGTGGCACAGGTCTCCAGAGACTATGTGAGGGGAAGCTGACTTTGAGGAGCAGCGGTGTGTGAATCTCTGTGGTGTCACTACTCTGCTGCCAGCGGTGTGCCCAATGGATAGCCCTGTGATTCTCTGCTGCTCTCTCTATAGTTTTGCATTATTTATTGGTTGATAAATACAGTGTGTGAGCTTGATTTCAATATGTTTTCATTGCCTTTCAAACCTTTAAAACACATGGCTCGCCCACACTCATATCATAAGCATGCAGGAGCCCCTCTAAGCATTTCATAGAATAAAGGGAAAATAATAAAAACAACCCTTGCCCTCATAGGAGGAGTCAGATTAGTGTGCTGAAAGCTTTGATGCTCCAGAATGTCAGCTCCATGAATCGATCTTGCAAAAAACACACACACACCTGACCAATCACAGGCGTCTATGTGTTGTGGACCTGCTGGGCACCATGGTTTACAAGCTTCAAAGAGCTCCTTTTAATACACTGCTTTGATAGCCCTCAGCCTTCACTGACCCGCCGACCATTCACTGGGGAGCATTTTAGTTTTAGTGGAGTAGAGATGAATAACTGCTGATCATATTAATGAGTGTCCAAAAAAAAAGCCCACTTCAAATCTTGACTGCTTATACCACTGGCCTGCTATTCCGAAAGAGTGCATGCAGAGGAAGTAAATTAGCACATCATTTTACAGATGCAATACTGCAAAGGTTTGTATTTCTGATTAGTAAATCACAGAAATGATTAACAGCACTTGCAGACATCTGCATACATAAAGGTCTTTTGGCGAAGTTACTACACAAAAAACCATTTACCATGAGAGAGGGGAACAGTTTGGTTAATAACCCTAAGGGGGAGACAAATCATCATCTACCATACTACATTAGACACTGAGGTCTTGGGATATTTGCCCAATACCGTAGGAAACACAACAGAACAGTTATTCAAAATTGGTATTTTGACTGATATAGTAACACAAAAATGTCATTTTAAAAAATAAAGTAAAGTTGCACTTGTATTTTAGTTTTGAGTTGTTTGAGGTAGTCAGATCAATACTATAACTTTGAGAAAGGCAAGATTTTTCAACATGCTGGTCTTATTTTAGCATACGGGCTGACATGTTTACTGTTTTGGTTTTTTTTTTGTGGAAAACGTTCCTTAAATTCATTGAAGTAAATTTGAATTCAGATTTACTCCTGGAAAACTAAATAAAACATGAGACATCCAACAAAATTTGTATTCTGTGTCTGAGTCATTTGTCTCCAGCAGAAAAACAAATCAGCTAATGACTATATGAATTTATTTTCCTTGTAGCCAGTAGGACACATAGACCAGTGATAATGAGTTTAAAAGAAAGCTGTCGTAGATTGATTGCAGACAATAATTGTATTGTGTGTTGTATTTGTGCTTGGAATACATTTGTTATCTCAGAAAGTCATCTAACCTGATGAGGCAAACACAGAATTTGACGCCGGTACATTACATTGATGTTTATAAGAACATGTGAAACCTGAAAGAGAAGTCTGACACATGGTGGGGTATATTTTGGGTATATTTTAAATCTCATTCTATTTCACAGTGGCTTTTCTAGTTCAGCATTACAGGTGTGCTGAGGCCTATCCCAGCATGCACTTGGCACGAGGCAGGAAAATGGACAGGTCACCAGTGCTTTAGTGAGATTATAAAACTCATATCCTGTGTCCCAGTTTAATGCGACATACTGATGCTGAGCAGGTTTACAATATGCCGTGACTTTCACTGGAGAAGTAAGAAAAGTGTGAACATAAACATCATCATGCATAATTAAAAAAAAGCTTGATTGCAGAAATGAAAAAGAGCAGGGGGGTGGAGGGGGGGAGATTATTACGCTAATTGGCACCTGGTGAGACAGATTGAAGAAGATACTGGAAAATAAAAAATAATTTATGAAATCATTTTGGGTTTTTTTTGTTGAATTGGTATTGTCATCGGCTTTCTAAGGTCAGTTTGTGTGAAAGAAAGTTTCATTTCTGTTGCACAGGACTATGACTATCTTCTTTTTCTTCATTTTTATACCTATGAGCCACAAACTGTAGTCAGACCTCTCAAAAAAAACCAACACACACGAGCCAAATCTCTAGGCTTAGCATAGTGTTTTTCCTGCATGTAATGTCAGGCAGCCAATCACCAGCATTGTTAGATCTTGGTCCGGGCATGCTGCTCACCAATGCTGATGAGATTTACCCCTTAGGTATTGAAATTTGCCACCAAATGACAAGGCAATTTTTTATACTTGATAGTATCTAAACAGATCAGTTGGTGTCATAAAAGTATTGAGCATCAGTACCCAGCACTAACCCTTTGTCAACAAAATGTCAGAAAATTATGAAAATGCCCAAGGTGACGTTCTCACCTTACCCAAAGATATTCATTTTACTCTTTACAAATAAGAAAAGGATCAAATTCTCACATCTGAAAAGCTTGAGCCAACGAGTGTCATGATCTGTTAATACAAAGCAGTGACATATATTAATGATAAATGTAGACTAACTGCAGACTTAGTATGTATGAGTGCAGCTTTCAGGTATTCTGTTTGGGCAGTCCATGTTGAATACTGTTATAAATATTAAAGATCATTGGGAATAACATATTAAAAGCATAACAATATTATGACCATAACAATGATTATTGATGCTTTTTCTCTGTTCAATAACCAGAGGAGCCCTGAGTGTTGGTGTGGAGGGTGTCAGTCTCAGGTTGAAACCCCTCACCCACTGACCCTCATACTGGGACAGCACAGCTAAGAGCGCTAGCTATTAGCATGGATATCTGATGACGCTCGGGACTCTCTGCTAACCACTGATTATTCGGCCACTGGGGACGTTTGGTGAACAGGAGGCAGAGGGGGGATCAAGTGCTTTTTCTTGTTCCTGCAACCTGTTTCTGGGCTGTGGCCAGACCGAGTGAACAGAGAAGAAATGAGACAAACCTTCTCCTTCATGTCTGCTCCCGCCAACCTTCTTAGACACACACAAATGAGCAAACTAGCATTATTGCTTTAACCAGAGGTCCGAGGGTTACTCTAAAAAATGAAGCTAATCCATTAAACATCCACTGCTTAGAATCAGTAATATAATTTGTTATGGTAATTTTTTAAATATCCCTTTTTATTGCGTATTTTTACAATAAGATTACAGTTATCCCATTATGTGTAATTACATTACTCCCTGGCCTTAAATTAATAAACACGCCCAATTTGGTGGCGTGATTGCAAATAGGCAGAGCTAGCTGTTTTGAAATGAAGTAATTAACAGCTGCGTAAGATGGTGAGAGATGTGTTGCCCCCTTATCCTCGAGCCTCAGAGGCCAGGGGAAGATTAGAGCTCTGATCTCATTCCCAGCACTTGTTTGGAGTCTGTCAGGAAGAGAAATGCCAGCATTAGAGAGGTACCGCCACACTCCTGATATGATGAAATAAGGAGAAAAGGGGAAAGGGAAAAAGATGGAGGGATGGACAGAAAGGACCCTGCCCTTCTCTGAAGTGTCAGTAGCTTGTTTATTCTATTTTTCATCGTAGCTGCCGGGGCAAAGATTCCCATTTTTCCTTTATTTTTTTCCCCCACCTCGTAACAAAAACCACTGCTCTCATTTTTTATAGGTCTTGCAAACTCTCTTGCCCCAGCGAAAATTACATTGTGAAACGGTAGAAATTTCAGGGCTGCCTGTGCTCTCCCCTGTCCCTCTGAGCTTTCAAACAGTCAACAGACTGTGAAGAATAAATAATAAAAAACTATTGATTATTTTGATGACTGCAAGATTCAATTAGGTATTAATTTTGCCCTCCAGTGGACCTATCAAGCAACTCAAAGGAGAGGAGGTGGGAGGTGGGGGTGGACCCAAATGCATGCAGAGTGCGGCCAGGCTCAGACAGAGGGGAAAATGTGTTTACCTCGGCGGGCAGAGAGGTGCATTGATGCGCAGTGTCCCACATTTAAGTGCTCCACAAATGAAGCCCTGATGACTAGTGACATTGTTACCAGGGATATGAGTATTGACCAGCTGGCTCACGTTTTTAACGACAGCTTAAACTATTTCTATTGATTAACATTTTCATAGATTATCATGTGTCATATCAAAGAGGGCCGAGCACATTAAAAAGGCCCCTCTGGGCAGGAACTCATCGACCACCCTGAGAGAGGCGGGGGGATGTGTTCATGGGTGCAGGGGCAAGATAAGCCTCACCCCCACTTTTTTCCTGTCTGTGCCTATATACGTGGCGGTCACCTGTCCTTAGCTCAGATACATTTAGGTTGGACTTGATTCATAAATAAGGAAGAAGGCCGTAGTCCTGCTGCTCTGTGTCTGTGTCTCAGAGCCTGAGGTGGGGTGAACACTGTCTGAGGAGCTCTCCAGTCAGGGGACACAAGGGGGAAGAGACAGAGGGAGTGAAGGAGGGAGGGAGTGTGTGTGTGTGTGTGTGTGTGTGTGTGTGTGTGTGTGTGTGTGTGTGTGTGTGTGTGTGTGTGTGTGTGTGAGGGAGGGAGAGAGAGAGGGAGGAGGTGACATCTCCAGTGCCTGCGTTAGGAAGCAACCTCAGGCTTGAACCTGTGGTGGCCATTCAGATACACAAAGGTTGAGCTGGCTCCTTCTGGTTCAGTAGAAAGTATGTACTAGCTGGTCTCTGCTGTGGTGGCATGTTTTAGCTGCTGTTTGACTGACTTCAACATTTGGACTTTCTGAAACCTCTTTTTTTTTTTTTTTTTTTTAACTCTTCTGGAGCTTTGTTAGGTAAGAGCCGTTTTCCAGTGGCTATTAAGAAACTTTCCTTTTAATGTTTGTAAAAGTAAAAAAAAATGCTGGATGTTCCTACAGTTAAAATTGCCCTGATGGAAACATTTAAACCTCTGACGGCGTTATAAAATGCTCTTAAGAATATTTTTTGTATTTTCAAACCATGATGTTTTTTCTCTTTGCTCCTCCAGGACGCTCAGACAGATGATACTGATGTCTAATGTCTGCTCTAATCATGTAGATGCTGTTCATTCTTGTTTCTAAGTGCAGACAAAAAATGAAAATAATTGGGAGAAAAATTTGGGAACATCAGTGACTTCATCTCTTGTTTAAATCAGGCCTTAAGTGCATGTTGCTTCAGACTGTGCTGCAAGATGTCACCTTTGATCTCATTTTTTGTCCCCAACTATGTGAAAATTGATGTAATCACTGGTGTGTGTTTTCACTCCATTCTTTAGATGTAGAATTATATTTATTTCATTTATTTATCAGCGCACAGCCAGTGGACCTCTTTTGTAGACTGCTGTCAGCCTAGTGTTTGGTAAAGATGAGGCACATGTCAGGTAGTAATGAGCCCTTGGAGATGGATGTATCACTGTTTTAGGACTGCAGGGTATAATGGTAAAGCCACGCGATCCGTAACAGTTCTTCACCAGGCAGCAGCCGGCAGTATCAGCAGGGTAGCACCAGCCTCAGATAAAAGAGAGAGCTGGAGAGGGAGGGAGCAGGAGAGAGAGGGAGAGTGATGAGTGAGCAATAGAGAGGAGAAGCTGGGTAGAGAGTAGAGACATAGAGAAGGAGCCGGTGAGGGTGAGACGCCGAAGCACATCTAACCAGGGGTGTTTTCTCTTTTTTTTTCCTCCTCCCCGTTTCCCACCTGGGCTCCCAGCTCCATCCAGGATCCGATGATTACAGGGCAGCTGAGCAAGCCGCTGCTCTCCCTGCGCAGCGACATGAGCGCGGCAGAACTCCGGGCGGACGACAAAGCGGCCACCCCAGACAGCGATCTGAACGACGAGCCCCTGCTCCTGCCCTCCGAGGCCACGGACAGAGAGGGCACTCCCAACAAGCTGTACGGTAAGTGGACTCACGCCTCCCGTTCGTCCCTTCTCCTTCGTAAAGCTGCAGGCTGAGGTCTGTTTCAGACAGCAGCGAGGTGCAAACGCAGGGCTTCTATGCTGGGACAGGTGTCAGCAGTGTCAGGCAGCAAACTAAGTTTAAGTGCAATGAGTTGGTCAGTGTTTGGCTCATTTAAAGCTTGGATATCGTTGTGGGAAATTGTATTTTATGTCATGCTTTATGCACCTTCACTGCTAGACTTCAGATTCTCATAACATTTTTGCAGTCTGGTTAGTTGAAAGTCTATTTAGAATACAACAGGTAATTATGTTGCAGTTCCTTTTGAAGATGCAGCACATGGTTCTAGAACTATATGTTTTAAATACTAAACCAAAGCTTTAACGGATAATTGTGATGCTTTATTGCAGTTGTGTATTTTATGGCAGCTTCTTTGCTTTCACTCTCCTTCATAGAAAATGTATTTAAAAGTTTAACTGATCCATGAAAATCCAATTTTCACTATCAGCCTACTTTGCTACAACCCCACCTTCACAACCCTGGTGGTGTTTGGTAATATTATGCACTTTGTCCTTAATTCAAATGAGAAAATGTCATATTTGTAATTTGAGCATTGTTAGAATCAGTAGCAAATTATGCAGATAAATGATAAGTTAAATTAAAATGTCTACTTAATGTTAGATATTGTATTTATCATCAGCACATCAGATATAGTGTTATTGTTAGTAGCTTATTGCAGAGGCTTATCTCTTGCAGTTATTTATTTTCAGTTTTCAGTTTATTCAGTTATTTTTGGTCTTTCGGCATCTTCAGTTGCAAATTATCTTCAAAATTAGCCAATTTCTGTATCAGCATGCCTCATTATTTTTGCAGTTATCGCTTAATTGAGTGTTCACACTATTTTGGTAGTTTGCCTAAATAAGTGTGTGTGTGTGTGTGTGTGTGTGTGTGTGTGTGTGTGTGTGTGTGTGTGTGTGTGTGTGTGTGTGTTTTTATTATGAGCTGTTTTACTCATGTGAACTAATTCAATCGCCGGGCCTCATTATGAATCAATAAGCATAATGACATCAATTACCATTTTAGCAAATTTTCAAATTATTTGTTGTAATGAGAGGCGTAATGTAGCCATAAAGGATTTTTTTTCTTGAGATGCTTTTATTAGAGAGATTGTATAATCATTAGAATGAGAAATAATTACAAACTGAATATTTGCATTTATATCATTTACATTTGACAGATTTGTCCTTCTGGCAAGAGCTACAGAATTTAAACTTGAATTTCTATATTTAGTTTCAAGGAAATTGTTAACGTGTGAAATGTATCCACCTCCATTAACAAATTATTCCCAAGACTTTGTTTTTATCTGCTTAATTTCAGTGGAAAGCTTCGTAGGAGATATTATTTGAGATATAGCGCAAAACAAATTTGAAGGACTTCCTTTAAAGAGCTTATTTGCTTAACACGTCCTCATCATTTACTGTTTTTGTCAAGTTTTATTATTGTTATTTTTATTATAGAATTTGTTTATTTATGTCTCTTTCTCTAATGGCTTTATGTTGGTTACTGTTTTGAATATTTATACAAACTACCTTGTCTCCTCTGCTTGTGAGGGCCTGTTTGTCTGTTTTTCTCTTTCTGAAAGTTAAACTGTGTACTTATTTGTGTATGTGCATGCCTTAGTGTGTATGTCTGTGAGATTTTGGCAGATAATTGTTTTACTGCTGGGTTATCAATTCATACTGCAGTAAACAGTGCATATTTTTTGTTTTCCAAGATTTTAATGAGAGTTGTTAATGTAATATATCAGTATGTGTGGATCTGTGTGTGTGTGTGTGTGTGTGTGTGTGTGTGTGTGTGTGTGTGTGTGTGTGTGTGTGTGTGTGTGTGTGTTTCCTGGCAAGTGGCAGAGTATAGTATGGGTCTCATATACTGAGCTTGCCAAACATTTGTGAATGAAATACAACGAGAGTTTGGAGGAGGGATAGCCAAATATTACTCTCAAACCTCATCAGTAAGAGTTTAGCTCTAAGCCGAGGTTAGAGTCTCCTAAACAAGGACTGTGTACTGCAGGATTTGTCTCAGAAGTGTTGCAATTTGGTTTAATAAGCATCAAGTCTCTCCCTCCTTCTTCGTTTCTGATCAGTCTCTATCTGACTCCTCTTCTGCTCCTCACTTGCTACTTTTTGCTTTTCCATCTCGTGGTACGTGCACTTGATTTTTATGAAATGCTTTGCTGTTTATTTAGATTTGAATCTCATAAATAATGACACTTAATCAATGAGAAATTACTTAGGAAAAACATGCAATCATCTAGCATTTTGCTAATTTCTGGATGCATAAGATTAAGATTTATAGTGTCTATTTTGGTGTTCCTTGATGGCCTGTCTTCATACTGCATGTGGCTGGTCAGAGCTGCTCCAATGTGACTTGTGAATTTTGGTGGGGGGGGTTTGCTTTCTCTCTGCCCAGTGGCGGAGCCTTGGGCTGTGCCAGCGGCAGGTTTGGTTTGGGAACCGCTGCCCACATGACCTGTCACAGAGAAAGGCAGGGAGTGACGAGGACACTTGGCGCAGTCGTGTCTTCTGCTGGAGGAGATAGGAAGGAAGAATAAGACAGAGAGAGTGTGGGGTTGAAGAGGAGAGACTCAGCATCTTTCTGTATGCTTCCTTAAATGCTACCAGACAGACAGAAAGGAAAGGTGTGGTGACTGTGACTGGTCACTCACATTTTTTACCCAGTCAAGAATGAGGATGCACTCTTTGTTGCGAGTGTTTGGTTCAGTGTTTAGTTCTAGAGTCGGGTCTATGAATCCTGTCCAAACCCAATGGGTGTGACACATGTGGACATAAATTTAAAAGCAAAAGATAGTTGACATTTTAAGAATATTCACTTTCCACACAATGCAGAGTAATTTATCTGAAGCTGCTTTGACCCTTAGCAAAGCTAAACAGTGTATAAAAGCAAACATTTCATTATTGTTTTGGTACATCAGTTGGTTTTTATGTTGTACTTATTTGAGACACATTTGCTTATATTTGTGTTTGCAGTAAAACTCTCATGGTTGCAAGGAGAGTGTGTTAAGTTTGCAGTTCACATTATCGCCATGAATGCCACTGATATTAAAACCACCCTTAATTGAGCCTGTAAACTATAGGCCTTCCATTATTCAGTCCTCTTCTTTATGTGGTTGTGAACTGTGCAGAAGCCACCCTGATTTTTCCCTTTTACTTGCATTGTGGTAGAAGTAAGGGGCAAGAGAAAACTGGATACCTCGCTGATTGAATGCTCCGGTTTCATGATCGACATTTGCTCACGAACCAGCACGCTCATATCATAGGCACAGAATAACGGCATACACTGGTAGTTTCAAGGAAATGCACATCATGACTTAATTTGCTCCCCTGGAATTCAAGTGTTAGTGTATCTATTGTGTCGACAGAATCGAAATTTTCTTAAATGCGGAGAAACTTTAGACGGCTTGACTGAGTTTGGAGTAATTTTACTACATGCTCACATGTATACACAGTGCATTTCATAACACGGCTGACTGAAAGTGTGCACCTCTTGGTTCATTATTGAAACAGTCGTATGTCCTGTAAGTGTTCTGCTGAGGGCATCCTAAAGATAAATAGTCATATACTTCCAGAAAACACATACAGTTGTACAAAATCTCTTGTCACTGGGCTGTTGTACAAAAGGTGTGATAATATGAAGCCTGGTACGATATTCAACAGTGAATCATCATCACTCTGTGAACTTCGATACAGCTGCGTGTCCACTTTGTGCCGCAATTACATGCGCCATATGTGTGTTTTCATATTTAGAGAGCCAACCACAAGTTTTCGTCTCAACAGAGCTGATGTATGACTTAAGTTTGTGCTAGTATGAGAAGAAGAAGTCAGTGGGAGACAATGACAGTAGCGGTCATGTTTGTCTACAGTAAATTGTCCACCTTCTACACCCACCACATGCTTACTGCAGTGGTGAAAGGGTCGTTCTCCTCCTAAAAGCTTGCCTGTGCAAATAGTCTTCCACTTCAGCTAACAGGGGCTACGAGGCACCACAAACATCCTGCCGCCTTGTATTTATTCCAAGTAGAAGTGGACATTAGGTGGGAAAGCTGTGGTTAGTAGGGCAAGCAATTTTTTCAAAGGACGAGATGGTGTTGGATGCGTGCAGTTTCTGTCTTCTCTTCTCAAGCAAATCTCCCCCTTTCAGACATCAACAGACAAGATAATAAGACACTCAGAGCACAATTCCGTATTATATTCAGCAACCAAAGGCTCATCTCTTGTCAGTTTGCATTTACTCTCCCAAGGATGTGACGCTTCTATCATCATGCTGTCAAAGAGAGCCAGGCTGGAACGACAGGAGCACTCATTTCATACACTTACTGTCTACATGAAATGGTCTGCACTTATACGGATTCTGCCAAAATGGTGGAACATTTTCACAAAGGTCACCTAGAGACCCCCCTCCCCAAAATGAATCTTTCATTGATTTCTGGTATTGGAGGTCATTCAGAACAAAAAGTCCACACCAAATGCCACATCTGCTGTAATGCTGCACCTTCTTTTGTTGTATTTCCAGACTTATTACACTGCATTTGCAATCAGATTGCTGGATTAGTGAACTTAATTTCATCTGGACTATTCAAGGACTAGTCAATCACATACGTCTTTATTTTGGAGAGTACTTTGTAGCAGTACCTTTCTCTCTTAAATGTAGTTTTAAACTATTTTTACAATGCTTAAGTTTCATCAACTCTTTTTTTAGTGAGTGTGCATCGCAGATGCAAGTAATGGTGGATTTTGGTGAGACAGCCTCAAGAATAGCTGCCAAACATTTTCTTTCTCTTTGTTGAGTTCCAAATTTTAATTTTTTTGTGTACTCAAATATTTAAGATTCTTGATAGTATTATTATATATACATATACATATAATAGTGTAAATATGGGACAACACTACTGTCTTTCGTGCAAAATTCTCTATTGCGTTGCAAATTCATACACACGAAAATACACACACACGCACACTGCTGCAGGCACGAGTTCTTATTATTTTTGTGTAATCAGCTTAGTGAGCAGGATGCATGGTGAGATAGGCTGCTTGCTGATGCAAAGAGCCTCGTAATGTTGTGTGGTGGGGTTAAGTAATAAAGTGGCGCAAACCCAGCGCTGAATGGGCCACGCTGAGTAAATAAGAGTGGATAAAGGAGACAGAGGGAGAACAAGTCTCTCCCCAGGAGGTGGATCTCATTATGGGGATTTTAGCTGTCTGTGCAAACTTGAAAACAAGCTTAATGCATGCCTATAAAGCAGGTGTAATACATTTGCTAATGTGCCCGCAGTGCCCATGGCTACAGCAACACAATCACTGCGTGGCGTGGAGGACAGGGAGGATGAGCACAATGCAGACGTCTTGTTTCTGATGCAAACAGCAGCAAAGGTCATCAGGTTTCACGGATGCTTGGTTATGCAGAAGTGACTTTCAGCAACACATAGAACCTCAAAAAAAACTGTAATATAATTCTGCCTGTTGTTTGTATGTTTAAAGTTAAGAAGATTATTTGCACCCTGACTAGAAAGTATTCCAAAGAAAAGCACATTACAAGTTCTGTAGGTGGATCGCTGTGGAGAAAATAAATTGAATTTCAATATGCATTTATTTTAGTTATACACTTTCTTTAAGTTGGGAAATCATTTTCACAAAAACTTATATGTTGTGTCGCACACGCTCCATAACAAATATCAATAAGCCTTTCATGTAGAGCTAACAAAGAGGCATCACATCTCCTGGCACGGACACGGTTGGTGTTGTTGAGATGTAATTGAAGCTGCAAGGGTCACATTTTCGGAATAGAAATTACAGGCTTGTCTTTGACTTGTGTGGCGTGAACCAGAGATGCATCCCACAGCCCTTGTGTCCTTCACAAGCCTTTATTATTTATAACGCTCGCTCTTTGAGCAATGACCAGTACTAATGCATAACCTTCTGTCCTTCTGGCTGATTCGCTTCCTTTGAAACCAAAGATTGAGGCAGGAGAAGTGGGTGTATGGTGGATGAGGCAGGGGTGTGGGCGGGTGGAGTGGGGGGGGGGGGGAGCCAGTATAGGGCAGTAGAGATCCAGGCTATCGAGAAGTTATTATGTTTTTTCCCTTTATATCTGAGGATGTGGAATAACACTGTGATGATTCTTTTCTCCAGAATAGAGTTATGTGCTTCAAAGCAATACTATTTCCTGACGTCCCTCCTTCCACTATTTGTCTGCTCCACAAGAATAATGCGCTGGGAGGGGTGGGTGGGGTGAGTGTCTTTAAGCTACATTATTATTTACTTGTTTCCACCTTTACTCACTCAGTTCCGTAAACATCACTGCAACAGGGGAACACAGTAACAACTAATACAGGCCTTTGTTCAGATAAACTCATTTCTGGATAAACTCTGTTTAGCTCAGGTTCAGTGAAAGTAAAGATTTACTCTTCCTCAGCTTGTATCACCTGATGTTATCCTATAGTGATTGAGCCTGTGCTGCAGCACGAGTGTGATCCATTGTTATTATACCTCTATGACAGAAGGAAGGGGTGAGGACGGGGGAGGAGAGGAGGCTTCGAGGGGCAAGGGGGTAGAAAGTGGGACATAGGCAGCATTAGTGCCGTATAGCCTGGGGGGCCCAGGCTGATGTGTCAGGCATGACATGTGGGTGTCTGGCCCCTCCACGCACACACAAACACATACACTGGACTGCCCTCACACCCCACTGGCTGCTTTTAAATGTCCTGCAGTTGACCAGATGCATCGCAGAGCAAAGGTGCTGTTTTTAATGTTATTACAGTGTGAAAGTCAACTGCAGCTTGTTGTTATTTTTTTATTATCGATTAATATGATAAGTTATTAAGTTTTTTCAATTAATGCTTTGTTCTTCTGAATGTTGGTAAAAATCAAAATGTCCAAGCCAACTTTCCATTGCTTCATTTTTACAACAAACAGCACAAAACTAAAAGATGGAAGCTTTGCACTGATGTAAAAGCTGGAACCAGTGACTACTCGACATTTGGCTTGAAATGATTATTCAATTGAAAAAAATGGTCTAGATTCTTCTTCTGTTGATTGACTAATGGAATAATTGACTTCCAGCACTAGCCATAAAAAAAGCTGAAAATACTTCTTACTTCCATTTAGAGTTTGTTACTATGGAGCTTTGTGCAATTAGACTTTCTTCTTCTTCTTCTTTCTTTTTTGAAGTCATAAAGTGAGGCTGCAGCTATGGATTGTCTTCATCAGTGTTTAATTTGCTGATTATCTTCTTGGTTAATCAATTAAACGTTTGGTCCATAAGACTCTAAATTAGGGAAGAATGTACATCACTGTCTCCAAAATCCCAAGGTGATGCCTTCAGATGTCTTGCTTTGTCCGACTAACTGTCCAAAACCCAAATATATTGACATAATATGAAACAGAGAAAGGCAGCAGCTATTATTATATTAGAGGTGCTGGAACCAAAAATTGAATTTAAACGATTATCAAAAGTGATGAATTTTCTGTTTATCAACCAATTGATTGATAACGTTTCAACCCTAGTCACAAGAGCTTTTGGTTTAGACAGACACAGTGTGAGAGGAAGGCCTCCATTCAGCACATGGTCGCATGCTGCCGGCAGCAGAATCCTATTTAGAGCAAATATCATTTAAGTAATTTAGGAGGAGGAGCAATAGTGAAGCAGGCATCTCCTAAAAGGCTTACAGCTCTCTAAAGCTAGTCTTCATCTCAGCGTCCCTCCTTCGCTCATGGCCGTAAAAGGATGAAGAATAATTTGGATTATTATTTGTCTCTTTCAACCCTGAGCTAATCAGGTTGACATTGCTTTGGGAATGAGGAGGACGCACCGTAACAGATGTGCTCATGTGCAAAGTGTCCCAAGTCCCCTGTGAGGATGCAACACAAAAGCCCTCTTCTCCCCCTCCCCATTCCTCTTCCCTTCTCCATCCTCCTCCCTCCATCACACCATCTCTCCTTCTTGACCTTTGAAATGGGCATTGCCTCTTCTCACCAATTTACCTCCCTCTGGTCCCTCTTGTGCTTGTGCTGCTTCCATCTCCACTCCAGCATCAAGGGAGAGACAGGTAAGAGCTGGAGCAGAGCACTCTCATGTCAAAGAGCCTTTTGGTGAAGACCTGTGGCCACGAGTGAGAGCTTAAGTGTTGGAGCACAGGGTCCTCACTGCTTGAAGCATCGTTTGCATGCAGATTCTCCACCCATTCATCAGAAACTGGGGGGGGGGGGGGGTTACTTCTACAAACTGAAGTGTACAGTTTCCTGTTGTTTACATTGAAAACCTCCAGGCAGTGGAGACATCTATTACACCGTTGCATCCATTTCTTCTCTGCCTGCCCTTCTTCTTCTTCTCCTTCTTCTTCTTCTGTCCTCTGAGTCTTGTCTGCCCTGCTTGTGGCTTAACAATCACCTTAGAAATAGTCACAGAACTGCTGAGGTGTAAAATCCTTTCTGTTCGGCACACTCCACGGCACCACCTCCTGTGTAATTCCTTAACTCCATAATTCCACTTTGTGCCAGAATAATGAATGAGATAGATTTTTTTTCTCCCCTGTAAGGTCGACGCCCTTGTGCGATGACGAATCAGGCTTTAATGTTCGGGGCTCAGAGAGATCGCCGTAGTCTCTTCTCCCTCTTGCCCTGCGCTGGGCTCTTAATTAAAGAAATGGCAGCCCTCCTCACAGCAGCAGTAGCCATAATGTAACTAATAGTGTTACAGGCAGCCACTCAAAAGTCAGTCTCTGGTGATTTTCTATCCCCAGAAACACTATTGAGCTATCCTTAGCAGCTTCTCCACCCCAGCCTCTAAACAGAGTATTACTTCCCTGCCAGCCCAGAGGGAGCCATCTGACTAAGAGCACCTGGAGTTATTGGCAGCAGATTATGCCCTGTGTTATTGTTGAGGGCTTTGGTGGGAGTAATGAAACACTGGACTAAATCACTGGTGATTTTGGCTCTCTTGCATTCTACATGGAGTTAAATAAATCACTGTAAAGCCCACATTGCATATTATAGGGGGTTGTGCCCTGGGCATCGTTTGATTTTTATCAATTCAGATTAGAATTCCACTGATTGATTGATTGATTCCCGATGTATGATGAAACTTTGCTCCCTAGTTTGATTTAGTTAAGCTCCTTATCTTCGTGTTTCTTTATGTACTTTAATATCAGTGGGCAATAACGATTTCCTGCCTTATTTTTGCGGCTTCACTGTAGTTGTATTTATACTACATCCATGGGCTAATTACGCAACATCAGCTGCTGCGTGGATATTTACTGAGCTACTCACTGCGGAACACCTGGCTTTTCAGCTGGTGGACAATCTCTTGACACTACTCTCCTCATCTTCTTCTCACTTGCTTTCCTCTGAGCTTCGTAAGTCGCTTGCTCAACCACTCGCCCCTCACCAGCACCCGCCCCACGCCCAATCACCTACACGCTGCTGCCTTGATGCATGATGTAGACATGTCCTGACAACGTCCACGTCCTTGCAGATATGTAGCCTTTGTTTGCAGTGATAAAGGATTAAAACGTTTAGGAGTCAATAACCAGAACAATTTTTTTTTTTTTTGTTGGTCCGTGATCGTTGGCATGTTGGATTCACTTCTAATTTGGAGCTGAATTTCTGCTCCCAGCTCTGCCTGTGTGCGTCATCACTTTTTGGACTTTGTCTCCAGCTGCTTTTAATAGAAAAATGAAAGCGAAATCATCTGTTGCTCTCAGCTCTCTCTGCAATGCCACATCAGCTTTCCAAGTGGTATTAACAAAATCAATGGTCAAACAGTCTGGGACAATTGGTTGTGTATTGATGGAATTAAACCTCATGTATGATGTGGCTTTTTGTTTATCTGGCCCTTTCTTTACGCTTCAACAGCCCACAGATGGCTGTCCAACAAACACTGAATCAGCACAACACTCTTTGATGATGAAAATTATATTACTGTGCATGCATGTTTCTTGTGCTATTAATACCTCTGCTTCGATAATTCAGTTTATCATACCAATTAAGATTGTAATTAACTTATAATCTTCAGTCTTTTAAAATGTGTTCACATGTGAAATTATTTTCCATGGATTAGATTTCAGTGGCAAAATGATTGACAACATCTTAATAGCAAACACATGCACTCAGCCAGACATTTTCAAAAGGACCATTATAAAAATGGGGGTTGGCTGTTCATTCTGAATAGGCTGAATCGTTACCAGGCCTCTCTCGTACATTTGACAACTTACATAATGCATTTCCACTAAAATAGCTTTAAGTGTTAAAGCTTCTTTTATGGGCAAAAATTGATTCATGAACGCACTGAGGCGAAAGCTAACATGAACACAAAGCTTTCAATAACAGCCATTTTATTCAGACTGTCAATGTATGAAGCGGTTGCATTAGACAAGGTGGCATGCTGATTGCTTTATGAAATCCAGGCTAATTGTTTTGTGGTGTAGTCCTTGGGGCACCCTACATTAAGACAGGCCGAGTGAAGTCAAATAAATATAGCTCTTTGTGCCCCCTCCCCAAACACGTGCACACACACACACTGCATAGAAAGACCTTCTGCCTTGTGTGGCATTGAAAGTCGCTCTCCAGTGGCCACTTTGGTGATCAATGAAAGAGAATTTATATAATGGTGGATATTGGCGATATTTCCATGACATAAGTCACGCCAAATTGCACTCTGTGCCCTGTAATAAATATAATTATTTAAAGAAATCTCACTGTAAATATCACGTCACTATCAGTATGAGTATATGAATATACAACTTGATTCATGCAATTAAATTCATCCTCTTACTTTGAGTCAAAGCCATGAAAAACATATGTGTGTTTGTACTGAAGTGCTGAAGAGTGTTTTTGTTATTCAGAATTGAGATTTAATGGCCCTTGTATTCTACAACAGCAATTAAACACTTCAGGAAATTCAAAACAGAGACGAAATCTGAACGTCCTGGATGAATGTAAAGCAATGTTGTAAGTGCGACGCCCGTTCATCCGCTTGGCCTTTTCTTTCATCTCTCCTCACATCAATACGTCCATTCATTCCATTTTATTCATTGTATAAGCTGCGTATAAATGCAGCATCAAAGGACTTTTTCCTTTTGGTAAAGTTTCTCTTTTTTCCCTGTATATAGTATTAATTTCTGTCTGGAAATCCATTTAAGAATCATTCACACTGGATAAGTACATTTTTTTTAAAGAAAATCAAAACATGTACAAAGATTCTAGTAATAAAAAAGAATTGAAGATTGACTCCCTGGATATTTCTCCTGTCAGCTATTTAATTTAGTTAAAGAAATTACACAAATCCTTTGGGGAACGATGTGCATGTGTATTTATTTATTATTGATTTTTTGCCCTGCGATAAACGTGTTAACGTTACAGATATTTGCAAGGGGATGAAGCTTTCTAAGTTATTGTGAAATGATGCAATGAAAGGCATCAAAGAATCGTTATTCAGAAAGTCTCCCACACTGTTTATCAGATAGAATACATTATTCACCACCAATATCTTAACTGCAGTCATGAGCCATACTGTTTGTGCCGCTTGATGATGTTATAAAGTCTCATGCCTTCATTATAGCTGAATATCTTAATTTAGCTAATTAGCTTTGTTACGACGATAACGAGATAATTCACTGGTGTAAAAGTTCTTCAGCAGCACTGCTGGGTTTGTTATTGTTATCACAGCGTGGCAGCTGCATTTAGAGAATTGCGTTGGAGATGATGGAAAAGTTTGAGTTGCTGTAAATGAAAATCAGACTGTTTAAAGTCAGCAGGAAAGAAATTACTTTAATTTAATAACATCCAAAGTGAGAATTAACTGCTTAGAGACAATACCTCTAATTAAATCCGGTAAGAAATGTATGGCCTCATGATATCTACTCTCTCAAATAAATGTGGAATTATACAGCAGATTATGATGGTAATTTTCTTTATCTGGAGCTTTATATTTACTCTAATACAGCCACAGAATATTTCCTGTATGCTCACATTGATCTTAATCCCAGATAGAGTGCACAGGGTGGGGCCTTGCACAGCGTGATCCATAATGGGTGAAATAATTGCTGAAAAGAGACTGGCTTGTCAAAATATCCACTGCGTTGCGAGGCTGATAAGCGAGAGGATGTGGACCTTCATCGAGAAGCAGGGCCAGCCAGCCAGAGGTAGAAACCAGCAAGAAAAGCAGGCGTCCCCTTGGGCTTTCACATCACCCATCAAATGCTTGAAGTTTCTTAGGTCATGCCATTCACCAATTATTTGGATTTTATGTAAAGATGAAATGATTTTAGTTGGCGGAGGAGAGTTTAAAAATGTAATGCATAAATATACTTGACAGGCAATGAGATCTGGCTGGCAAGGCTATTCAATAGTACATTTTGTATGAAGCTTTTATAAAAGGACTAGAAAGCACTGCATGCCCTGTATGTTTAACAAGAAAAAGCCTATTCATCCTTGAATAAAAAGACACAATACACCAGGACTTTATTCTTCATTTAAAAGCTGCAATATTCCATTTAAGAAAATCGATCTTACAGTGGAAATGTGATTACATTTTTTTAATTCATTGCCAACATTGTGCAGTTAAACTAGCTTGTGTGGCCTTCAAACACGTTTCCACATGGTTGGCTTGACTTCATCTACAAAATCCACTTTATTCAGGGGAAGAGCTGTTTTGTGAAGAAGAAGATAAAGATGTGTTATTCACTTTCTGTGTCATGCATTCAAAACAAAGTCATGCTTACGAAATTACAGATGGCACATAACCCTTTTGTGAAACGATCACATTGGTGTTTTTGAAATAAATAAGCTTGTAAATTGACTTAACAAGAGCTCCAGGCACTCATCTGTACTTAAATAAATTCTTTCAATTTCAAATCTCAATCAAAAAATAGAAGTTTGCTTTTTTAAGAGCAAAATAGCTTCATTCACCACATGTTGTGCAGTTAATAGCTCTGCAGTGCAATTAACACTTCAGTACATCTACTGAAAGGTCAGTTTTGCTAATTAAGACACATCTCCAATCTGTGTTTTACTTTGCTGTTGGATGCCAAAAACAATGAAGTATTAATGAAATAATTGGACTTGTAAAGCCTCTGAAAACCTGGCTTCAAATCCAGTGTATTTCTCTGTAACATGAAATTTATGTGTCTAAATAAGCAGCCATCAATACTAAAGGTCAGAAAAAGCAACATCTCCAGATCTCACAAACCGGTGAGATGAGTACAGACTTCATTAAAAAAAAAATACAGAAATATCTGAACTGAAATAACCAAAATGTTGTTCATGTAGGACTCCATCACTTATACAAAGACGCCAACTGAGAAAATAGATTTTCAGGGCTTTCAGAGGCATTTCGGAAAAAGACAACGCTTTCAGCTGTCTGTGATTGAATTTATACTCTTGCATATTTGTGTGTAGAAATAATTTTGTCACTGTAGCTGGTTATGATCAGGACAACAAAAGTGTGCTTTCTACAAACTCAACACTCAATCAGAGCAAAAAAAAAAATCCAAAGAGAGAAGATGCTTTATGGATGGTACTGTGCACAATATGTCATACAAAGTAAAAATGCACAAAAAAGACAACTTGATAAAGATGTCTCCAAAGAAAAGGCTGAATAACCGCTTCAAGGTCGATCAAGGACAGCTATATTCACCCAGGTTGAGGCTAATGTGGTAAAACATTGCAGTTGGCATCAATAAAAGGCTTGAAGTTGTCATTGGCACTGAGATGAATGAGCAAGATGATTCACTGAGTAGATATTATCCACTATATTGACAGCATGTCAGTCAGGGAACAGGATTTATAATAACACATAGTTTTAGCACATTTCTGCGGCGCTACAAGCTGACCTTCACCAACTTATTCAGAAGAGATTCATCCTCCAAAATGCCCAACAACATCTTTTCAACTCTCTTCTTGAAAATCATTGTGTGTTGCACCCTGTTTACAGAGTCTGCGTTGTTTTTAGAGAGCGAACAGTTAGCAAATCAGACGCAAAAATCGCTCTTAGAAAGTCAACCTTTGTCCATGTTCATGAGACGATTGTTTTGGTTGAAGTTTGTGCACATTCTTGTTTTAGTAAGATGTGAGCGCCCTTCGCATTAAATTCATCCAGCTTTTAGTTTTCTGGTCCTTTGAATGGCGACTCGCACAAAATAAAATGAAGTCATTTTTAGTCAGGTGGTACTGTATTTTTCTTCGAGACAGTCATTTTGGTGAAGGACATCTAAGCGACATTTCATTTTTCTGACAGTTCTTTCTGCAAGATTTACTCGTCTTTGCACTCCACAAGCCTTTGTGTCAACTGTGAGACATCATGCGATCTCGATATCGGCGAGGTCAAAGGGTGAGGGTCAAAGCAGCCTTTCAGACCTTTTAGAGCAGTCCACACTCGCTGCACTGCTGGGAGATTCTGTGAGATAGGGATTGCTATAATATCCAATCGTCGGTGTCCTTTATTTTCCCTGCAGCCATCAGCAAGCTTATTATCATGTCCCTGTCTGCTCCGCTCCACGCTGCCCTCATAGCAAACAGGTCTAATTGTGTCTCGTAGCTGCAGGCTCAGAGCGGAGGGAGGGAGTGGGTTTAGATGAGTGATACTCAGTGATGTAAATGGCTGAATAATATGGCCCCGGCGTTTGTGGTGGAGCTCTATCTCTCAGCGGTAATCTAGGCCATCGGGGACCCGCCAGTATGCATCATCCCCCATCAATGAGCCTCTCCGCTGGTTGGTAATTTATTCAGTGCTACAGCGGTTATTGATAAAGCACTTAAATACAAATTCCCCCTCTTTCCCAACTGCCCTCCTCTGCACTGTGCGACACTCTGCGCCGTGTTATCACAGTGTGGTTTGTGTTGTGTGTTTATCTACTTGGATTGTCTGTGTTGATCTAAGGTGGGCTCTTTGTTGTCTCTTTTTCTTTCTGCTTTCCTGCCTGTTGCTCTCCCAGGAGCTCGTGATGGTTCAGTCCAGTCTGACGTCAGCAGCAGTCCTTCTGAGCAGAGCCAACTGGGCCAGTCCCACCCAGGATATCCAATGGGTCCACAGGTGAGTGAGGGGGTCTGCAACAAACTGAAGCCAAACTTCAAACACCCTGTGTAGTCAGTGATAACGTGAGCACTTTCAGTAAGGTAATATTGTGTTTGTGGCATTAAAGAAGTTCACTAAAGAGTTACGATTGCCCACTGGGCTATAAACGTTGAGTCAAGCTTACAGACGTCTGGAGACATCTCATTAAAAAAGAAATGACACAATAAGATGTTAGACAAACAAATGTGAAAGGGTTTGTACTCTCTAATCCAGTCTTTTCAAGCTGCAGTGTCAGGTGTGCATAGCCGAGATAAATTGTGCATTATCTTAGGAAATAGTGCCTGCACACAAACAAAAAAGTTGGAGGAGATACTCAGACGTAAAACGAATCAATTTATTCCCCCCTGTTTATCATTGTTGTTTGGCTGCCTACTTAAAGCCTCTGAAAACCTCAAATCTGTTTCTCTAAAACATAACATTAAAGATTCATGACTGAATAAGCATCTCTGTTATTACTTTGTAAATTACTGTTTTTGATATCAGCACCTATTAGGAATATTTATTGTTCAACACTCAAACATTGATCTGCTTCGTCAGGACTGTGTGGATTGGTTTGATCAGATTGAACTGAAAGCAACCAAACAACCAGCTGATCATCAGATTCAAATATTTCAAAATCCTTCATGTTCGTACGTGACATCACTGCTTTCCAATCAGCCCCGCCCACTAGTAATCGGATAAGTAAATTTTTTCCACACTTTGCACGTGTCATAAATTCTTCCTTTTAGTCATACTGTAGTATACCATACATGCCGAGGTGGTCTTTGCTATTCTCCATACCTACATACCCTATTGTGACTGACTTCAGACATCTAAAAATGACTGTGCAACACTGAACAGATGGAGGCAACGAGCTGCCAGCCTCATCAGCTTTGACCACCTGCTCCACACTGACAGTCAAGTCAAGAAGGACGGGGACACCTGACATAAAGGTGTAATACTTACCAAATCAGGTCCAGCACTAAAGCATTTTATCTCTTCCTAAATGACCTTTGATTTTAAAGTCATGTCAGTTAATGTGTGGAAGGTATCAAATCAAAATTCACAGCTTTGTCAGCACTTTCTGTGCTTCTGTTCTGAACAGTATCCACTGTTTGGTTTGACTGTAGCAGTGTCCTAACATAACCAGCAGTGTGACACTATAATGATGATAAATGATTGGACAAACTGGAGGCAGGTGCGTGTAAAGTCACAGGAGGACCGAGATCTCTGATTGGCTTAAGCATGCTTCTTTTTGATGAGGGATCCACTGTTATCCTCGGTGTCCTCGTTTTTGTCACGGGCTCCTTCGCAGTTTATTTGTCTCCCTTCAGAAGCAGTGCTGCTCTCTTTTCACTGTGACCAGTGTTGCACATGTGCCAAGCCAAACTTCAGTACAGCAGGAGCGAAAGAAAGATCGTCACTGTTCACCCTGATCACAGCCACAATGAGAAAAAGATTAAGGAGTTTGTCTTGACAGTTTCACAGGTGAAACCGCTGACTTAGTCCTGTTGCATTCACCCTCTCTGATCCCACACCTCGAATAATTTTCAGCTGAAATGTGAAATCATTAAGTATTTTGTCATCACACATCATCCTGAGATGTAATTCATTTGTGGCACTAATGAGCTGACAATACAGGCCTTGTCAAAACAAGCAGGGGAGCAAAGAGCCTGAGCCTGCAGCCCTGTTAATAGCTCAATCAGGAATTGTCCTATCTGATTGGATTTATTGGCCTGGTGGCTCTGCGATGTTTAATGAACATCTATCTCATTAGTGCTGCTCAATGTCACCGCTCAACACACAGAAGCGCACACAGAGCGTCAGGTTTCCTCCACCCTCTTTAATAAGGCCATTCTCCCTGCACTCAGTGTTACTCAATGACAGTCAATCCTCATCAGGATAAACAAAAGAGGAAACATGAGAGCAGGAAAGCCATTCAGGTTTGCCGGGCTGGTTTGCAGGGTGAGAAATCCCCAGTGAAAGAGTCAATCTGCAGCAAGTGGAGATAAAGAATGAGCTTAATTAAAAGCACTTTTCTGATTACAGATACCGTCGCTGGTCAAAGCCGCTGTTTTGGTAATAGATAAGAAATAAGCACAAAGCGGAAAGCATCTCAAGCAGGCAGCAGTTAGAGTCTGAGCCTCAGCAGGCGGCTCTCAACAGTCACCATCTAATATATTAATGCTGTCAGTACAGTCTCTGTGAAGCTAACACTTTTCAGAAACAAAGGCGCTCCGCATGCCATACCCAATTCTCTTGTTCCAGGATCAATATGTTTTGATAGATTCTCGCTCCAGAGCCGGATATTGTTCGAACAACCATTATCCGATGGTAGTTTACCCAACATGAATCCACCTTCCTTCTGTTTCCCACTCGCAGTTAGGATGACAAAAGTCTGCTATCTGGGTGATTATGGGCAATTTCTCAGTGCCAGAGCTGCCAAGCAGATAGAAGGGCCTATTCTCCCCTGATGGGCAGAGAGGCTGGGTACCACATCCAGTCCTGAGCGGGGCTGCTTCCCCATCCAGAGCCCAACACACACCCTGTCTGCGTGTCTGTGTGGCCCCTAGGAGACCGCTTCTCAACATGCAGCTGTCAGGCCTGCCAAGCAGCGTAGAGCAGCTTTCCAGCAGCACCTATGGAGAGGAGGAGCGAGAGTATCAGGCGAAAAGGCAGAAGGTGAACTGCTTGTAAATCTAGATGAGTGATGCTTGGGATTCTCGTAGTAAAAGCTTGCTGTGTGGTTGCAGAGTTGAGCTAATTATGTTCCTGCCCGATTTATTCTTATCTCTGATTTTGACGTGTGCACATACTCAGATAATCACATAATCAGTCTTAAACTGGCACAACAAACAGCCTTAAGACTAAGCGCTCCTGCATGCTTTTAAAAAAACCTCCAAAGAGCGTTCTCTCTGCAGCAGCCTGTGTGCCTAACAGCTGCCTGTTTCTCCAAAGCTGCCTGTAATGATAAATAAATCAG
This sequence comes from Chaetodon trifascialis, assembly GCF_039877785.1. NCBI lineage: Eukaryota > Metazoa > Chordata > Actinopteri > Chaetodontiformes > Chaetodontidae > Chaetodon > Chaetodon trifascialis. Next base: position 17,931,072 of record NC_092073.1, read on the forward strand.
AGCTACATCTGATAATTGCAGAATTGTCTTTTAATGTTATTCCCTTATATGTGAGGCTGTCTTTGCTGTCAAGCCTGGCAATCTCATTTTGTTTGACTCCGAGATGAAACGCTCAAAGACTGTCTTTGATTATATGCTGCTTCGACTCAAGATTACATTTAGTTTAAAATGTGAGATTAAACATATGTCACTTGCAGCTAACAAACGGGTTGCCTTTGTTATTGTCCTTTGAGGATTCTTTGAGCTCCCGAATTATTAATTCATTTTTTAAAGTTAATGGCAAATGTCATTTTGAATGCTCTCAGAAGCGTCAGATATTGTCATTTGTTATGCACTGTTGTTGCGTATCAAAGCAAATGTTGAGAAAGAGGAGTCATGTAGCATGTGTGTGATTACTCCTGCCAGCAACGATCACCTCTCTGTGCTTTATTATTCTTTTAGCGGCTTAGAAACACAAACAGGTACTCGTTTGTCTCTCAGTGCAGATATTTCACCCTGAGATCTCTCTGTGCTTTGTGGCTTTAAACCCACATGACCTCGTACCTCTTAAACTGTGATCGCATGTATGTCGGAGTGGGCGCAGGCGTTCTGCAGCATGCAGGGTTATCACAGTGACACGCCTGTCACCCAGGAGCACCAGGCGCGGGAGTATGGCGGGGTCTTCGCACTAGTCAGCCCGCTCTGCATCCTGTGCAAGCTCCAGACACACCATGCAAAACAGAAGCAGATAGCTGACAATTGGAGTTAAAGCCTTGTGAACATAAGTCACAGTGGAGGAGCCAACACAGTGCAGCCAGGCTTACCTAGCAACGTCTAAAGGCTGCTTCGCTGTGGATGCAACACAAGCTGGCCATGTACTTCTATTATTTTATTCCAAACAGTAAATTTGTGGGATTTTGTAGCATCTTCAGTATCTTCCGTCTTGTACCTCCTGTGCAGATTCAGTTTGACACGCTCAAACGCTGACGTAATTTGAAACAGTTTTTATCAGAATGAATGAAGTGAAAATGCCATTCCCTGTGTATTCATGGAGATTTCAGCCCTGGTACAAACCTTCCCACTTGTGGCTGAAAGCTCTCAATGAAAAATGTGTTGGTGTGTTTCCAAACCCACTTCCTCGGAAAATACATTTGAAGAGATTTTCTACTGCGTAAAATATCTCAGAGCGATTCTTCTGATAACATATCTTTTCCTCTATGGGTATGACTGCACGGATTCCACTTTAACTAATATGAATGAATGGATACATGAAGAGACAAGAGTGATGTGTTATATCCCTCATCAAAAGAGTGAAGTACTGCTACTTTCTTTTTCTTTTCATTTTTTTTAAGCACTGTGTATTTCAAGCACATTTCTGTGGTACCAGAGATTTGTTCAATGGGATGAAACATAAATCACTCTGCATCTCTGTGAAAGAAAAATGCTCAGCTCGTTCACAAAGATTGGATTTGATCTCTGTCAGTACCAACGGCAGTGTGTTTTGACTGTCTGTCTGTGGCGCAGCAAAGTACAGAATTCATCTGCAAAACAACTTCATTCATCAAAACACACTGAGTACTGATATGGTCACTTTGGTCACATCTCACAAGTATTTTGCAGCTCACACAAGTAATGTCAAGCCGTAATTCAGTGTTATCTTTTATACAGAGGAATTATAATGTTGAAATGTTATTGTTCCACAAAATTCTGGACTGAATGACTTCGAACAAGCTATAATTAGAAACTAGCAAAATTAGCTTAAGAGTTTGGTCTCATATAATACATAACATTGGTTCCAACAGTTTTCATATATTTACCATATTGTCATATATTGGAGAATGGCCTTATTATTGCCGTGGTAATGATTTCAACCATATCATCCACCATACAAGTTTATACAAATGCTGTTGTGCATTCAAGATGGACAAAGATGTTCCTGTAATCCACTACATTACCTAAAATGATATTGTATTCATCTTACACTTACTCGTGAAACATCTGAGGATTGTGATAACGTAAAAAAACACAGCAACTCAGTACTGAGTTGTGGAGGGAGCTTCTTAGGACCGTTGGCCTCCACATGTACCTCCCTCACTCATTTTGTGTGACCAGGTGGCGGAGAGTTAAATAAACAGACACACCTCCAATTATGCTGCTGTGCTAGCTGCCCACACTAGCTAACGGCTATTGCAAGCTACTTACGGAGTTGGGATTTCTGGCACAATTTCACCTCTAAAGTCTAAAAAGGTCAAAGCTCCAGTGACATGTATACAGAGTATAAGTTGAGTAAGTGTCGCTGGAGTTTTGACCAGGTTAGCTTGTTGCCCCAAATCCCAGTTGTCTGGTTATGTTTATGTAATTGACCCCAAGTTCAAGATCTTTAGTCAAAACTATGTATATGTTTTATAGTAAAAGAGACACATTTTGAGAGAGAAATGAATAAAAAAAAATTTTTTTTGGACACATATTTTTCATGTGACACGAGACAAATGAACAATAAACACAATGTCATAGAACAAGAGAAAATGTGCATTTTTATTTAACTCTGCAAAAAGTGGCAGGTTGGGTATCTGTATAAAATGTGGCACAGTGGAGAATTTACTTTCATATAAATTTCTTTTGTCTATGTTTACTTCAAAGTACTTCATCATTTTTGAGTCATAATCAGAAGTAATCACATTGCAGGCAGTGGGTAGTTTAGTTTTAATTTAGCTGACGTTACAAAAAGGACATTACACTGAAGTAGAGAAATGTCCATGATGACACAGTGATGATATGTTTGGTGTTTGCTGCGTGTGTCTTCTGCAGTCCCTCCTGGTGGCCCAGCAGTTGGCCAACGCAGTTGGCGGCGTGATGTCCGGGGCAGCGCCAGGCATGAACCAGCCCATCCTCATCCCCTTCAACGCAGGTGGACACCTGGGCGGGCAGCAGGGCCTCGTCCTCTCCCTGCCCACAGCCAACATCCAGAGCCTGGTGGCTGCTGCTGCTGCAGGGGGCATCATGACGCTCCCCCTCCAGAACCTGCAAGGTAAGGAACAGGGCCAAGTAGAAATGCAGCGATAGAAAGACTCGTTCCTTTGACAAAACAGGGTCAATATGACATCCCAGGAAGAAAGGAGAAAATAGTTCAGGTCCTCTTGGAAGCTGATGGATGCTCTTAAAAGACGTTGGCCTCATGGTCACGTAACACTAATGATACATGATGATTCATAGACCATGAGACACCAGGAACTATTAGTAATAAATAAAACAAATATCAACCCCAACAAGAGCTTGATGCATCCATTGTATGGCATGGACCAGTTTTGTTTTTTTCTTTAATAAAAATGCTTTACAAAGCTCCTGAGCAGGTAAGAATCCTTCAGGGGTTTGTATCCCAAAAAGCCGCTATCCTCAACTTGCCCAGAGGAACAACCGTATTAATTACAGGTCAATGTTTTGCAGTGCAGCGCAAAAGCACTTTATGCCTCTTTCCTCTGCATAAGAGTGCACTGTACTTCACTTTTTTATCTCTTTTCCACCTCATCTGTCCATCCACATGGCTGTACTTATCCTTGCCTTTTAAACTTTAATGCCCAAGTGTTCTCTTTTGATCATAGTTGTAAATGGTTTTCATTTTAATGTTTAAAACATTGTCTCTTTTATACCATTAGATTGAGGGATGGATGGGAAAACTGTTGGTCATGAATCTTGGATGAGAGAGCTCCACTAATGTAAAAAGATGCCAGGCTACATGTAAAGCAGTGTGTTTTTAGGATGGAGATTACAATAATGCCAGGGCAGCACAAAGTGCAGGGACGGCTCCCTTCATGTGGGGAAATGGATGGACAGATGCCCTGAGTGAGGAAATGTGGAGGTAGAAGCCTAATGGACACAAACATGCATAAATAACAGCAGCCATCGCTGTGGGCAGAGCTTTTAATAAACCTGCATCTATCCAGTGAGCCCTTCAATGTATCCATCAGTAGTGGACGATAATGGGCCCAGCAGGCCCGTCTGACTCACACTTTAACAGATCTTCCTCCTGGTGCGTGAGGGACAACCCCAGGGGCTTCAGTGATCTGATGAACTGATCAAGAAGCACATTGTCAGGGTGTCAGAATGCCAAAACAAACACCTCTCAGTCATCCTTATTGTCCACTGCTAAACAAACCAACAGGCAGTCTGGTATCCAATGTCCTGATAAAATTCCCTATCCATGAGAGATAGCAAAAAAAAAACTGTTGTGGAGAAATGCCTCTGTGGCAGATCTTTTTTTAAGCGTGTGGACTGACAGACTGCCTGTTCGCACGTCCTCTTATCTGAAGGGGATGCATTGAAGGGACCTCCATGGAGAGAAAGTGACACAAGTCACGAGTGAAGCTAAATGTCTTGACTGTGTCCAGGCCCCTCTGGCCACGCGGCCCTCCTCCACACTCCCCTGTCTGAGTGCATCACAGCTCCGCTGAATGAGGCCTGCTGGCACAGCACCTCTGTCAGACAACTGCAACTCTAGCCTCTGCCCCCACGTCCCCCTCGCTTTCCCTCCCTGCCCCTCCGGGTCTCTAGGCCTGATTAATCACACATATAATACAGCGCCGCGCTGTCGCCGGGGAGCAGTCAGCTCATTTCACGACCTCAGGAGCAAGTGTGCTTTACAGCACTCACGCTGCTAGCTAATTAGCGTCAGATCAGACACAAGACAACTGTGAGGCACAGTAATGAGACTCCAAGAGGAGCCCAGCCAATGGCTGTATTTAAATGTAATGAGGCGGCTAATGACCAACTAATAAGGCTGTTTGTCTTGGGGAGTGGGTGGTTGAGGATGGAGGAATTGTATTCTATAAGGCTACAAACCAGCATGCGTGTAATCTCTTAGTCATAGTCTTTGTAAGAGCCCAGTGTTTAATAAGTTATATTGGATCAAATTTTGGTTTTCCAGCCCAGTTTGCTCTTGCATATCATACGTTTTCATATTAAGCTTTAATGTGGAAAATTAAATGAAAAGACAAAATCAGAACAAGCAGTAACAACAGCATGTTTGATCACGTTTTGATCATGCTAATCAAAGCTGGCTCTGCAAGAATTAATATTGACAGAGGGGAACCGGCTGGACTGCTGTGAGCTTCAGGAGGGCAGCTCTCTCAGACTGTGATGAATAACTATCACTGTAATGGGGTTGTGCTATAAAGTTGGAGCAGTTGCTTAAATAAAACTGAGCAGCATCTTGTGGCAGACTCAGTAAACACAGGCACCAGTGGTAACTGGTTATTTGTCAGGATGATTTATGCCTGCAAACATGCAGTAAAAACAAATTCCCAATGAAACTAAACAAGGGAGAAAGTTATCTTTTGTGACAGAGTGCACAGAATTCTAGCTGACTTCACAGAGGCAAAAACTAGGTTGGGTCATGCTAGAGGTCTGTAAATATGACGGCTCATAAGAATAAAAAAATCATACTTGATTTTCACAATTTCAGAGATAAGTATGTGCGACTGATGCAGACAAAACATCTGCACATTCTTGTTATTAGATGTGATGCTAACTTTCTGCTGCATTTTTAATAGGTTTAGATTTCACATGATTTTATAACAAGCAAAGCGTGATTACCGTACTTGTAAAACTCGTTGTATCAAAGCACTGTACATGTAATGCCCAATGGGAGGAAGCAGAACAAAGTCTCATCTGTCTACTCCTCTTCTCTATGACTCACTCAAAGGTAATGCAAGAAGCTAGTTTACTGGAGCTCTTTCATATTAATAAGGATATCCCATCTTATTTGCTCTCAGCAGAAAGCCAGGCAGCGCATCACATCAGAGAAGCGAGTTCTAATGGTGAGGTGAGAGCATTGTTCCTCTGTACTCGTCCGCAGGAAACACAAAACAGCACTCAAGCTTCCTGATAAAGGTCGACATCCCACTCACCTGCAGTAATGAGACCCGGTGTCAATGCCAATCAAAGACGTGTCTGCCGTTTTGATGAAAACGCTCAGCGGTGTCGTTCGCAGGTTGCGGGTGTTGGCATGATACAAATTAGGGAAATCACTGTGCTCATTACACCACCAAAGGGTGGGCTCCTGGGGGAAGAGCCAAATGTTTCCACACTAGTTAGACATGTCAGACTGCATCTCTTCTGCCTCAGCTGACTGCTGCTCCTTTAAGAGGTTAGATCACCGGGCCGGGCTACTGACTTAACCTCTGTCTGCTGTGGGAATACCTCTGTGTCCCTTTACCCATTGTATTATCAGAGCCAGAGAATATCAAGCATTCTATTTGGGCCTGTTAAAGCCAAACTAGTTGCTCATTGTGGGCTCCTTTTTCTCATGTGTGTATTTGTTGAATCATTTTTGAGCTAAGAAAAGAAAAGCTATTGTTTGTGTGCACATTCAGCCACAACATGAGTACATCAAGAGGACCCGGTGCGAGGTCCCCATTTCCTCACATCAGCATCTGCCATCTTAACACAATAGAGGCCAAACCCATCACTTCTCCCTCATCGCTGTTTAATTTGAGGTGTTCTCAAGCAGTATGTATTCCACGTCGGCCTTTAATGATTTAACTTTGCTGTGGTTGTAAGATGACTCGCAGGGGAGAGAGCTGCATTAAATAAATAACAGTGATAAAATGTAGACCTCATACATTTCAAAGCTAATGCAACTAGCGGTGCAATAGGAGCAGCTGCACACAGTCCTGGAGCAGTAATTTGATTGATTTGTTGTGACAGCAGCCAAATAATTGAGAGTGAGAGGTGCTGCTGGAGATGAAGCGCAGGCAGAGGCAGGTTCGCCAGGCAGTCCCAGCAGATATGGCACCCAGGTTCTCATCTCTGCCATTGATATCTGCCAGTGGTTTATTGTTTGTCTTCAATAAGCAGCTTGGAAATGTGTGGGGTTACTGCCTTTGTGACAGTTTGGCGACGGAAAGAAGAAAAAAAATCACCAATCAAAATGTACAGAGGAGCGATGAGAGGGGTAGAATCAAACACACAGATTTACACTCGGGCTGATGCTCAGGTTTACTGTACACGCACATACGAACACACACAATCTCCCGCGAGACTCATGATTTATACTGTGATGTCTTTTTGAAGCTGAGATGTAAGTAAATTTTACCCCCTGGTGTTTCACTTGTTGCAGACATGCTGATGATTTGTTCTGAATTCAACCTACACGTATTTCATAATTGCCCAAAAATAAGAGTACAAATGATGCATTTGAATATACAGTATGACTTTTCCAACGTATGCATGCCGAGATATGTTTATGTTCCCTGTCTAATAAGATACTGTAGTGCTGTTTGTCTTAAGCTTCTGGCTCTTGACTCGTGTTTTGTTTCTGTGGATGGTGGCAGTGTCACTCTGGCTCAGCCGTGCCACAGGACAGCACGCTGCCAGAGCCTGAAATAGAAAGAAAGAGAAGAAAAAAGGAGGGCAGGATGAGTCTTTACGGCGGTGCGGAGGAGGACAATAATATTGTTAATCAGATGTGGCTGTGTCTGCTTCTACACAGCAAACCCTGACATCTGCCCTCACTGGTAAATACTGACGGAGGTTTTTTGCAAACCTCCTGCCATAAACACACACAAGGCAGACTCCGGACATGACACACTGTGCATGCCTGCGCTGTGTATGCAGAGAGTTTAATGCATTTACTTAATGGATTTTGGAGAAGTGTAGTAGGAGAGGATAGGTTTCCGAATTAGTAGTCTGAATGTCATCATGACAAATTTTCAAATTAGCTTCCAATTACATGAGTGATTAAGAACTTGCAAATTATTCCATTTTAAGCCAGCTGTTTTCTGTTCCCTTAGCTCCTGAGCTACAGCAGATTACCTTCTCCCTGGTGTAATTACTGAAAAAACATGCACACTGTTGTGTCCGTTCAGCCAACTTAACAGTTTACTTTAAAAATATTCAGAGTTGAATGTGGGTATTTTTTACTAAAACCTCAATTATCTTTTCTAAAAATCATCTGCACACTGATCTCCTTAATGCATGTTCAGTATTTTTGTTGCATGCATTGATTAGCCATCCCCAACAATTGTGCACAATCAATAGAGTTCATCTCTTCATCATCTCATAATCAGCCTATTGCTCCCATTGAGCAGACCAGTCGATCACAAGTTTGAGGGAGTACAGAATCTGATATAAATTACAATACATAGTGTATTGTTTTCATGGTATTTCAACACTTGTGAAATGCTTCCAGGAAATGCCTTGACCACTTGGCCCTGGAGTTGTTTTGTAGAAATTACATCTCTCTTTTTTTCCCTGCCTTTTCCGACCAGACTGTTTCCGAAAGATTTGCTAAAGGTCTGCCGTACTGCTGAGGCGCAATTCAGAAGCTTTCAGCAACAATCTGTAGTCAAGCATTTTAAATGAAAATTGATTTGTGATTTACATGGTCAGTGAGGGGAAAATGAACTTATGAAATGTTGTAAATGAAATATTAGACAAGGTGCAGTGGGAGAGAGCAGACAGAGATGGTAATCTTGTGGAACTGGAATTCCCGCCTGGCAGAACTGGGTGACATTTTACATTTATCTGTGTTCTGCATGAGTTGTAATGTTAATGGTAATTTTATGGGACTGAACCGGAATGAAAATGGTGTTATCACCGATTGCTTCAAATGTGGAATTGTGTAAAGTAGCACAGCTGCATCCTTTATTTCCCATTCCCCAGTAATGTGAGTTATTGCATGATCTGTTCTCTAAGGTTGAATGTGTGTATTCAGCCTGTTTTTATCAGTCTGTTCTACTCACAGCAGCTTATATCACACACCTTTGCCACAGGATGAAATATACAAACTGCTGTATTTTACTATTAGTCTAAATGCCACATTTGTATGTGAATGTTTCCCACATTTATTCTGTAGGTCTTTTGTTAGCGGTTCCCTGTGGGTTTACATCACAGGTACAGTAAAAAAAAAAAAAAAAAGATTTAATAAGATATTAATGGCCTGTCCTCGCCCTGTGTCCTCATATAAACACTAGCAGTATTAAAACTGCTATGCACAGCATTATTTTGATATATCCTCACTTTCAATATAAGTGTATATAACATTATAATGTAAATTAACATATTATTAATGTGGATCTATCATGGACTTAATAATACAAGCAAATCAATGTAGCATTACGCTCTAATCAATACTCCTTACACTCAGACCAGATGTTCTAATTTTGATCGATACCTTGTGCAGTGAATGTTTCCTATTCCCGCTCTGGCCATGCGCAGCACATATGGATTTTCAAAGAGCTCGCTCCTCCATGTTTGAAAGAGAAGAGAACCAAAGAAAGAACAAACAAAGTGATCCTGCAGCAGCAGAAGCTGTGGGAGCCCGGGAGCCCGCCCGGATCACACAGAGGTCATTTTTAAACGTGGCTCTCCGGTTCCCCGTCTGTGAAACCAAAGAGTCCGTGGTGACATTTGTCAGCAGATGGTGTGGAACCAAACCCCTCACCAGTGGGGACGTCTCAGCCGCTGCTAAAAGCTATCTGTGGTTACTAATTGCTGACCAGGGCCTAATTACCTTAATTAATGGCCGAGGTATCTGGGGGCCAGATTTGTGGAGGCTTTTATCAGTATCAGTGTAGCTTAAAAGGTCCCGTAGGAGGCCTGAGCAGCATGTAAGTCCTGTGGGTGCTATTTCTGGACTAACTGCAGACACATCACAGATGGATCCTGTGGCATCAGTACAGGACGGCGCGTTTGGAGAGAGATATCTGTTACTTAGAGATCACAAGTAAACCTCACCAAGAACATCGCAGGCTGGAGAGGGAAAAGGGGCTTTTCATGCCTTCCTCACTGAATATATTTTCTACTCTTCTCTCACACACACACACGAGCCCGTTTCCTGAATTACGCCGCCGTAATTCACAATGACAAAGTAGACTTAGCACCTTTTTCCACAGACCGTAGGGGGTTTTGTTCAGTGAGCTCTCACTGTGAAATTAGCCCTGGTACTTTCATTTTCCGGCTGCAGTGAAATGGTTAAAAGACACAGATCAGCCAGTATGAAAATAGAACTGATTCAACAAAATCTGCTGCTTCCCCTTGCTTGCTCCTCACCCATCCAGCAACAAAACCCTCCCCTCTATTCTCCCACTCCCCCCCCCCTTCCTTTTTTTTTTTCCCTACTATCCCACCCTCACCCCCTCCCCCAACCCCGTCAGGCACCTTGTCCGCATCTGGAGAAGGCTTGTAAGTTTCGGGTGCATACATTTCTTTTGATGATATATTGTCCCGGTGCGGAATTTCATTTACTGCTGCTGCCCTTTGCTGAACCTGTTGCTAGTCAGTGAGCACGATAAGCGTATAAGTAGCATGCTACTTCATTCATCATACATCGTTCTGGGCTCTCAAATATCTCATATGCGATTCAGGAAGAAACTACTAAACCGGCACAAAGGATCCCACCAGGATCAGCTGAAGTTCCATTAAACACTGTGTACAAAATAGAGCACACTTGGTAGTTATTATCAAATACACATTTCCCGCGTTGCATCTACAAAACATTAGGCCTCATTTCATGGTGTACACGTTGTTTATGTAGCATGGGGAAGATGTATCTCAAGTGCAGTGCTCGTGTAGTACATAATTCCATTCACATTGCATTTTGAATGCATGCATTTTGAAATCTGTTTTTTCCCTCAATCATAGTGGCTGCTCTGTGTTGTATTAAACAGCATTAATAATCACAAGAGGCTCAGTGTCACTCAGAAGTCTCCACATCACTAAGGCAGACAGTGTTGTGCTGCTGGGCATGTTGTGCTGTGTGAAAGTGCTTACACGCTCCCTCAGACAACCAAAGGGAATAATTAAAGACAGAAGATGGAGGCAGAAGAATGGAAAGCAAATCCCATTGTTTGGGGTTATTTCATCCCACTGAATTTCTTTTTCTCACTTTCTTTCGTTCTCTTCTCACATTCCTCCCCAAATGTACTGTGGGTATGTGGCACGCTATCAAAAGCATATGTAAGCGAAGCAGCGCAGAACAAAGGCCCTGTGATGTCCTCCTCATACCCACATTGTCTTTTGATTATTCTACAATCATTTTAAATCTGTGTAAGTTGGAAAGGAAGGGAAGGCTTAATAACCCCATAATATACAATACTTTAGCTGCTCAGAAACCGCAATGCAAGATGTGTTTCAGACGATTTGAAGACTAGCTTGCTTATTCTTGATTTGTTCTCATATGTTCTAATGGGGTGATTTCTTCAAGCCCTCAATATGCAAGTTGTTACCAAAATAAGCCACAATGAAATCTTTTTTTAAATCTAATTTAAGGTGAACTAGACTATTAGGCCAACTCTACTCCACTCCATTTCTAGAGCAGTAAATGTAGCCCCTCAATCTCTCTCAGCTTTTACTGTCAGTCAGAGAGCACTCAGTCATCTCCGTGCATCAGGCCCGCAATATTGATTTTTCCACCCACTGAAACAGCCGCATGAACATAAATTTTGCATGAGGCTTTTACTCGCGGCCTCCGCTTTGGTCTGACGACACATGATGGGACCATGAACACGCTGTAATAACCCAGTCTGTCCTGCCAGGCAGACAGGCTCTTTTTTCTTAAGGGGAGGGGGGGGAGTCCAGCAGCATCTGGACTATGAAGGACAAAAGCGAGGGACCCCCTTACTGAACAACACAGAATTACATGCTGTTCAAGAAGTATTTGAAATGACAGTTAACCAAAAACGAGGAAATCTGTCAATGTATGAAAGAGGTTTGATCTTTCATTTGATTTAAGATGGTCTTTGGAGGTATTGTATATAGTTAACTGTAGTTGATATCCTTAAATGTATACTTTCCCTTTGGAGAATTTCATGAAAATAAAAAAGAAGATGAGGTTTCTGCATAATCATACATTTTCTGAGAATGAAAGTTAACCAAATGCTTCATTGTGCAATTGAATAAGGTTTTATCCTAAAAAAGAAAACACATCTGAGAAGATTTTTAGTTTTAGACTAGATAAAAACAGGTGCACAGCAGTCTGGAGCCATGGAGGGCCAGAGTCTGCAGGTTTTGTATTAAAAGCAGACAGTAAGCCAACAAATATCACTGATTTTACTTCTGTAGTCCTTAGTTGGGAAGAAAACATGCACACTTTCAGCCTCATTAGCACATCGTTTGATTGGAGAGGAGAAAAGTTCAACAATCTTTCTATATATATTCTGTCTCAGGAAGGAAATCTTTCTTTGTTTGGGACCCCCTGGAACTCTCTCAAGGGCCCCTAGAGGTCCCTGGACCACACTTTGGAAATCAATAACCTAGCGTAAGCAACACCAAAAGGGCAACATTATCGAGCACACAGGGATTTTCTTGTATGTGTAACATCTCCATGGAGAGGATTTGATTCTTTGAAATGCTTCCCCTAGAGTGAGAATTCTACAACACAGCTTGATATTGCCTTGCATCACAAAGTGAAAGCATTATCTCTGGATCCCTACAAGCGATGTGGTTTACTCTCCAAAACCCTGTGGCTCCGCGACTCCGCTCAAATCTTAACTGCCTATATTTTTTTGTAGTCGCTGAGTTCCTCCTGCAGCCGGACTGAAACAGTGATATTGCCTGCTGCGGCTCTGAGTAATGTTTTTATTCAGTAGTTCACTACTTCCTTTAACGTTTCATTTTCTCCATGTTTATTCCAGCCATCGCCAAGGCAGGAATCTATTCTCCATTCCTTTAACATGATTACCACTTGTATGGACTCATTGGTAAAAGCGGTGTTACACCAATTTGTGTTCCAGAAAAGCTGTGATAAGAGCATTTTTGGTCCTTTTTAGTTTGTTTTCCTGCTTTTTCTTCAGACGTGATGTTCCAACTATGTATTTTAAAACGCATTACACGACAAACAAATATATGAACGACTGATGAAGGAAGTAACAATGAAGTGATGAGCAGCACTTGAGTGTAACTAAGTTAAATTACCTGAATTCTTCCTCCACCGCTGTCGATGAGCCATTGAGTGAATTTTGATCGCTGATTTAATGTTTAAATGTCACATTCTCAACACATTTCTTCATTTTATTTATTTTTCATGCCTGATTCGAGTGTCGTTACGTGTTTGAAGACTAAACGATCGAAAAGACATAATTAACAGGGTGATCGCTGATGAAAACAATTAACATTTTGTCATGTGGACGAGTGTCATTGTGACAAAGTGACCATCAGTGCTGAAAGTTATCAGTGGAAGTAAAGGAATGAGTGCAGAAACAGTGATTTTATCCCCTTCATCAGTGTACAAGTGCTCCGATCTAATCCGCAGAGTAAAAATGACCTTCCTTTGACCACCTTTGTAATTACCAGATCTCATAGAGTCTAAATCTCCTTACCTCCAGTGGAGTAATTATCAGTGTGACTCACTGAAAAGGCAATTGAGACAGTGGTTTATGGACTCCCATAGTGGAACGTGAGGCAGAGCAGTAATGGGGAACTTGTTTGTCCCCTCTCACCTCTCTTGTTGGAGAATGACAGCTGTGTTTAGACGAGAGCAGTTCCTAAAAATACAAGATGGCTCGCGTTGGACAATTTCATTAACTGCTGACAGGCTCCTCCGCAGCCTCTGATAAGCTCTTAATTTACAGCACTCACAGACGCACAGCAGCAGTTAGGGATGATGTGAGTTGGCGTTTTTCTGTTCTCAGTTGGGATGAGCCACGTGATATTGTTCAATATAATATCGGTATTATTTTTAATATGGTGAAAAAAAATATTCATATCGTGATAACGGCAATTGTGCGACATCTTGACAGCAACAACAAGCATGGCGGCTCCAAAAAGAGCGGCTGCATTAGTGTGGAAATGGTTTGGCTACTAGAGGTCAGATATACACCAAACCACTAATATTTCAGAAGTGCAAGAACAACAACAACAAATGGAGGCTGCAACAAACTTATTTAACGGCTTCCAGCAGAAGCACCCAGCTGAGTACAAGGAGAGTTCAACAGCTATTGTGAGTTGTACACCAAGCAGACAGACCGCCGTGGCTCACCACAGCATCGCCGAATGCTTTGCACGTCGCGTTTTGTCATATCGCCAAGAACATCACAGAAATACCCAGTGATATCGCGATATTATTTTAGGGCCATACTGCCCGTCCCTAGTTCTCTGTTTAATTTTCTATCTGAGCGGAGTAGCAGAGGCGAAGCACGTCTTCCAACCACTAAAACGACTTCAAAAGCAATAACCATAACTTTAAGAAAAGCATACAGTGCACACATAATTTACTGGTCTTACACAAAAGCCACTATAGATTTTATTCACTCTTGTGAACCCAGTAGATTCTTTTCAAGGTTTGCGAGCTATATTTTCCTTTTTGATGGCCAGAAAACTTGAATTCCTTTGACATGAGACGAGATCTCCATTTTCCCTCTGACCGTACATTATGCTGAATGGTGCACACGCAGTTTGATGGAGTGAAAGACAGTCGGAGTCCTTTTGTGTGGACGTGATTACTGTTACACTGCTGTCATTCTTCACGCTGGCCTTGACTGGGCCTTTTCTAAGGCCTATAATATGATGAGCACCTATTGACATACGCTTTCTAGAAAGCATAAATGCATCGGTTGATGTTTTGTATTTCTTTTAATCTAATACATTTACAGAGGCAGTTAGTATGACATGAATCAGGTGTGTCATGGAGTGTGTCTTCGGTTCTGGTACCAAAATGTAGCTCATTTTCACACACACAGTGTTGTGATTCGTGGCATTTTTCCAACATCAATGTCCTGTGTGTTCATCACCTTTAGTTTGAGTATCAACATGTGAAAAGTTTGACTTCTGCCCTGACCACACCTGTACACAAACACGCACACACACAAACAACATATAAGATAACTCATAGGGGAGAGTTGTAAACGTAGGTGTTGTGCATTGAGAGGAAAACAAGGAGACGAGCTTGAATCAGCCCCAGAGAGAAAAGTGCCGTAATAGGGGGGTTGGCAGGGACTACTGAGATAGCGCTGGTAATGAGAGAGCAGGCTGCTCCCCTCCCCCCTCCCCCCTTTACTCCTCAACCGCACAGGAAACAAAAATAGCATTTTGTCTGAAGAATGAGCCGGCTTTGACCTAGCCTTTCGACCTCTGACAATCAGTCTCGCTTCGTCCTCCAGTACTTCAGAAGCTGGGACCGGGACAGTCAAAGATAACAGTTGATTTCTACTGTGGCACTAAAGCAAAAAGGAAGGAAAAAAAAAGCAAGAAAGAAAAAGCTCTGAGAGAGAGATGGCAGACAGTTCTTCAAAGCACTGAGGTTGGAGGCCTCAGACTTCTCAGTGCTGGTGTTTCATAGTCCCAAATGAATGTTGTTAAATGTTTAAATGGAGCACAAAATGCCACAGTTCAGCTTGTATCTGGTCACTTAGCTGTATGACTCTCCTCTATGATCTGGCTCATTCCTCATTATAAACATTAGCATAGGCGAGTTGTGACAGCAGTGAAAGTGGGACCCGTGCTCTTACACCCCTCGGGCGTGATGACTAAGTGGGAGCGCTGCTTGCTTCGCAGTCGGAGAACGAGTGAATATGAAACACAACAAAGAGACAGTGGGAGATATAATGAGCACTATAGGATCCCGGCACCCTTTTGCCCTCTCTCCATCATAAGTGAAGCTCCCACTCTCATCCTCGGCCCTGTGTCTGCTGGAGGAAGGAGTGCAAACAATTAGCTGAGACAAGCCGTTTGGATTATGTGCTCAACCAAAGCAATCAGACAGCTGTGGTTAAAAGAATGAGCTTCAAAATGCCAGTTGCCCAGTTAGAGGGGAAGGGAGGGTCAGTGGTCCTGACAGTCTTAACAAGATGACAGAATTTATAAAGCACTGCTGTTAAAGAATATAGTACCTGCGGTGTAGCCCTTATAATAAGGCCACATGGGGCTTCTTCCATATTCCCTCTGTATTTGTTTTCTTTTGCCTCATATTTTTTGTTGTACCTCTTGTTCCTCGGCGTAATGGTTGGCGCTGGAGGAAATTCTCCAATCGTCTTTGATCTTGCCTGGTTTCGATAATTTTCTGACAGAAATCTCATTTTAGCCCCCTTTTGTTTTCTCCGTCTTTGTTCCCTTTTATTCCATCTTTAAATAGGGCTCAACATTTTGTCGTTGTGAAGTTGCAAAGGAAAAGAGCCGGTCCTGTCAGGGGCTCGGCGCACGGCAGACAACTTGCCCCAACATTTCAAGTGAGAATTGGACTCTTGCCGTTTGCACAGATGATATATAATTCATAGTGGGGGTGTGAGAGAGGTGTCAATGTGTCAGGAGGTAGAAGAAATGTAAAAGTGCACTGTTTACTGGCTTTCTTTGGCTGCGCTTCTGCAGAGAGAGGAAAGAGAAGGATGATCTGATCTTCATCAAATGTTCATCTGTGCCCGTCCTGGAGTCCTAGTGACCACACTAATCAAAGACTTGTCTGCACTGATGTTTTATTTATCTTTTATGAGGCAACTATACTTAAATTATTTAAGTGCATTGATTCTGTATGTATACAAGCTACGCCTGTGTTCACAATTGCTCGGCTGCGTTATCAATAGATGTTCACTCTTTTGAACCAGCGTTTGCTATTCAGTCCTTTGTGTTTTAAGTCATTTTAACAGTAAACTGTGTGGTGCTTTCTCGTCAGTGTAGCTGTAGATATTAGGTCGAAGTGAGACGTCTTTCATCATATGTACATTATGTGCTGTAATTAGGGTGTTTGCACGATGGAAGAGACATTGTTTCTTTTATTTATATCAGTGAGGATTGTCAGGGGAGAACTGAATTCGTTTTAGAGAGAAGAGTAGTTTCTTTTGTTCACTTCAATCAGTTCTAATTTTTACCTCCCGTCTAGACAATTCTAAACCAATGAGCTGTTAGATACTGCACAATTAGCTTCGTTTTCAGGAAGCAACATTGATTAATGTAATTCTCGTTGACAGTGTGTATGCGTTATGTTTTACTCTGTGAATCTATCTTGATTTTTAGTCATGGGAAATGTTACCATCAGTTATAGGAGCTATCTGAACCTCGTCTGGCCTCAGTTTAAGAAAAATCTGTGTCAAATTCTGTTTATACTGCAGTCCAGTGCGTGGAGTCCAGTCAAATGTCAACATACAGATCAGGTCCCGTCCCTTGGAAGCCTGTATTATCTTTCAATCCACTGAAAAACATGTCGGATCCTGCCATGGTCATCTGTTGTACTCATCCTTTTGTTTTCTGTACAGAGCTCAGAGCTCAAAAGGCTCAAAGGCGGCAGCACAAATTCACATGAACTGTGGAGGTCACTGTAGGACAAATATTTCTTAAAGTTTAACGTCACTGGTGTTTGTTTACCGTATGGCTTTTACATTTAGCATGACCTGTGAATAATCTTTTTGTGTCACTGCACACATACGTTCGTAGTTTGCTATATAGAAAATATTTTCTTTTAAGGATTTTCTAGTGTGTTTGACTGAAAAAAGGCTGTCAAGAGCTTTCAGAATGTGAGCACAGGTATAAAAACATATCTACCCATCACATCAGTATGAAAACTTGTCCTTTTTCTATTTAAGGAGCTGTGAAGGTCAGCTTAGAGCTGACTTTTTAGCTCAATTCTTCACATATAATATTATGATTGACACCTTTAATAGACATTATTTTTGTGTGTGCTGTGGTATGGATTTCTTCTGAAATTCTAACAGTGAGTGAGTGAGTGAGTGAGTGAGTGAGTGAGTGAGTGAGTGAGTGAGTGAGTGAGTGAGTGAGTGAGTAATGAAAGATCCACCAAATTCTGTATTCAGATGTTTTTGAGTGAACTTCCATAAAAATTTACCATGAAGTTGTGTGTTCATGCCCAGATGTTTTTACATATGTCTTCTATTCTTTTTGAGATGGACATTGTGAGTCCATGGGAGCATTTGCATGCTGGTGTGGTCACAGCCCAGCTCAGCCGGAGTGTTAAGCTTTTTTTTTTTTAAACGGCATAAAAATTTAAATGTAGAAATGAGGTTCTAATGGTGTGCCATTATTGGATCCAATTAGTTAATGGGTTTATTTCTGAAGTCTTCCAGTGAAGATGGATGTCTCTTTCCTATGAGATTTTAAGCCATTAAACCAAAGATTCTGACATTCTCCAAGTGACAATGAAGACTTTTGGCTCCAGAGAGAGCAATTATATCAGTCAGGCTTGATAGCTTTGTCCTCCAGCTAGCTAAATTAAATTCACTCACTCCATCATGCAGGGTAAAAACCCTGGAGGACCTTGTTGTGGCTCCATGCTATTTACATGTCTCTCACTATTCACCCTATGCATCCCACACCTCCATGTGTGCGTTCCTGCCTGAGGTGTGAGCATGTTCTTCAAATATCGAGGGCTTCCTGTTTATGTGCTAAAACATATGCTGTCCAAACTCATGTGTGTTTCTTGTTCTCGGGTTCAGCTCTCAAACACAAAGAGAAATTAAACAGCTCGCTGTCTTTTCATCAACAGCTACCTCATCACTGAACTCCCAGCTCCAACACCTGCAGCAGCTCCAACAGATGCAGCAGCACCACCAGCAGCAGCAACAGCAGCAACATCAGCAACAACAGCAGCAGCACCATCACCAACAGACCCACTCCCACACCCAGAACCAGCTGCCATCCCAGCATCACATGACCCCACCCAGCCAGCAGCAGACCTCTGTCCCGTCTCCAGGCTCTGCCTGCTCCTCCACCTCTGGACAGCCGCAGCAGTCCCCGCCGCACCGGCCCAACCAGTCACCGGCCCGCAGCCTCCCTTCACCCGTCACCCCGCCCATGCCTTTGCCGGTGAGTCTGCACCGATCCAACGTTTTCTCTTTGTGAGTGTGATGCTGAAATCTAAACTCATGGAATTGGCCTCATAATGATCTGATACCGATTATCTTTTACTTTGTTTTTTACAATTTAAAGCAGTGTTATGCAAGAATCGGTATTTTTAACTATTTGGCACCCTTACAGTTTCTTACTGGAATTCCCCCGTACAACACTGTCGTAAATATGGACAGCTGTACATGTGCATTTGTCATTAAAGTCAAAAACTAGCAAGTCCACAACTTTGTTAACACAGCCAAACATCAAGCAAGTACAACACAAAACATAGTGAGCCAACTAATATTACTTTGTCGTCCAACAGCAAGAAGTCCAGAACAGCGTCTGTCTTGCAGCCTTTTATTTTGTGAAACTCTCACCAAAGACTAAAAGCCAGTCTAAAAGTCACTCTTGTCTCTTGCTTCTTGCTCAGTCACCCTCTTCTTCTCTTCTTAGCTTCCTCCAACATCCTCTTCAGTCTCTTTGCCTGTCATGATGTTCGTAGAGGCTGCTCAGCCCGGTTCCCTTGCCCACTCGCACAGCTGCATTTCTGGTGCTCATTCTGGCGCCATTCCCCAAACCTCTTCTCCCCAGCAGTTCAAAACTGCTGTGCTGGTGGTGTAAACACTAATACTGCTCTGAGCTCCCAGTTCAGTCAGCTAGCCGCACAGCTAACTAAGATAACTAACTGCAAACAGCTACTGGTTAGCAGTGACTTTAGCAACAAGTAAAGCTATCTGTCCATCAAGAAAGTCCATGCATCACAGAGATGTGAGGCAGAGCAGCCAGAGGACATCAGAGAGAAAACCAGAAAACGTTCTCTCCATAAAATATGATCCAATTTCACCACTGTATTTGGTATTGTGTGACGTAGTGCTCGTACCCGAGGAGATCGTACCAGCTTGTACTAAGTTACATAAAGCAACAGGCTTTTACAGATTCTAAATAGAAACAGTATTTAATGGGGATTGGTTACCTCTGATTTCATGAATCCAGTCTGTCCACCAGTATTAACAGCAGTGCTGACCCAGTATCTAACATTTGTGCATCACTTTTTTAAATAATATTCACTTGTTAATGATCTCAACTCTGGCAGTTGTACACAGATATAAGGCTCTTTAACTTCAGCTCATTCATGTCATCAAACACTCATAAAAAACAGCTAATTCTGTTAATGTATTATTACAAATACACACCATGATCAGCAACAAATTAGATTTCTAATTCCCGTAATTCTCGACTTAAATAACTGAGGTGTCTGTCTGAATGCTGTCATTGATGACGGTGTGATTTTGGGCAGAACACCATGTTTAAGCAGGATACACAATTTTTGATTCTCTGTCAGCACTTGATCTTTATCAAGTTGCAGTATTTGAATGGGGCCTGGCAGCTCTTCTGTCTATGTGGAGCGATTAGAATATGCATCTTGTTGCTGAGGTCTTGACACACTTGAGCAGCTCAGAACCTCGCAACCAGGCGAGAAGCACGATTCGCATCCTGCTACGGCAGAGAGGGATTCTGAGGTTATCTAACCTTAGGCTTTCCGGCCATAATCAGTCTCTTAATCTTTGCTGCTCTTCCCACTCAACCTCCTTTTTAGTCACTTTGTCTGTCCATCCATCTCTGCCCTTCTGTCCGTCTGGTTGTCACTGTGTGACGATAATAACCTATTTTATATCCCTGTGGTTTCATTTCTGGCGGAGACTGGCCAGGGTCGCCTCTCTGTCCCTGGTCACATTCATCAGCGTCAGACCCTTATTGGGTTGTGGTGCAACCTTCTTTATGGCCAGGATGAGTTGGGCTATTTGTTTCCCCCCTTGCAGCCCTCTCCGGCCCTGTCACGGCCTAGTGAGACTCAGCAGGAAAAACAGCCTCTGGATTTAATGGGCTCCAAAGGCTAGCCGCTACATCGCACCAAGCACACTGTCCAGTTTGACTGTGGATACAAGGGCTACTGACCAACATACAGATTCACACATTAAGCTTCCATCAACGCACACAGACCTTAGGTAAGAGATACTCTAAAATCAGACTATCCACTTATGTATGTGTCTGATTTCCTAGGAAACCCTACTCGGTTGAATTTCTTAAAATCTGTGATTGTCAGGCACACAAAGACAGCAGAAACAGGGTTGCTTTAGAGCAAACTCATCGGTTGTTAAGACTGAGACCCTTAGCTTTATATAGATTGTCTTCTCTAAAAGAAGCAGCGAGGCTGATTATGATGACTGAGGACAGACCTCCCTTGAGGGGGTCCAAAGGGGCCACATCAGGTATCATTAAGATATTGCCTTATCAAATAGGATTATGGAATGCGTGTGTGGCCGTGTGTGTGTGTGTGTGTGTGTGTGTGTGTGTGTTGGAGAAGCAGAATGGCCATAAAAGGTTTAGTTTCTCTGGGTCAGTGCTGGTGTTTTCAAAGAATGCGTCACCCGGCAAAGGGCTCACCCAAGGACAGGCCGCAGCCTCAGCACCCACTCAAGGCTGCAATAGGATTTAAAGAGCGGCTCCGCCTCTCTCCGCCGCCTGGGTCAGTGATTGGATTTTCAAGCCCGGAATCACTGACCAGCTCGCAGGTTAATTGACATAAGTTTTTAATTCAGGGAGACTCCCCGAGCAGAGACTTCCTCACAAACACAGACTGTGATCG
The DNA here is from genome assembly GCF_039877785.1 of Chaetodon trifascialis. Lineage (NCBI taxonomy): Eukaryota > Metazoa > Chordata > Actinopteri > Chaetodontiformes > Chaetodontidae > Chaetodon > Chaetodon trifascialis. The sequence goes on from NC_092073.1 coordinate 17,952,463, forward strand.
GTCCTTTGTATGTTTTAATTGAAGGCACGGAAGGGCATTTCTGGCATTTCCACGCTTTACTCAGAGGGACTGGTCTGTGCAGTAAAGTCAAGCCATAATTACCATAATACAATCAGCATTACACAGATAACACCCCTATTTCCCGCTGTCATTATTCAGACGTGCAGAATCATCCAGCCATTCAACTATTTGCTGAAAGTACAGCACAGAGCTGCAGAGAGACAAACACTCATTATGTTCCAATTAATGTCCCATTGTAATTCTCTTCTCATGGGAGGTGTGTGATATTCTCTGTCAACTCATAGTGAGGAAATCCTGAGCATTCATTACATCCCTAGTGTTTTTAGTGTTTGGTGTTTTTAATTTCTGAGACAAAATGCATTAATTGGCTCATTAATATCCCTATTAGAGCACAAATCGCGCCGCCACAGACTGTGTCCCCTTGAGCCAATGGTCTAAAGTCAGATTACTGCAGCTAATTTGGTTAAATGGAGTGAGAATTTACCTTTCTACCCCGCCCACATCCTCTCTCCTCCCCAACATGGAGAGTACAATGAGATGCAGCCTGTGGCTCTCTGAAATAGCCACCACAGTGATGACAAATAGACAGGGGAGATTATAAAATTTGCTTAAGTGTGTTAATGGGCTGATTGTGGGAGCCTGCTGGATTTTGCTGGAAGTTGATTGATTAGAGCTGCGGGTTTTCTCCACGCCCGGAGAGCTCAGGGATTTGACGGGGTAAAGGCGCTCGCCAAGTCTGTTACACCGGAATTGATCTTAATTAGATCTGAAAGACCTGCCACAGCAGAATGGTCGCGGCGATTAAAATGAAAAACAGGAGAAATTACTGATCAAATTAATCATAATGTCGGGCTACAGCTGTAGGTCTGGTGTAATTTGCCACTCCAGTGAGTTACATCAGCCCAGGCAGGGAGAGGAGAAGCAGTACATACTGATCCGTGGCAGCGGGAAGCTTAGGCCAGCCTATCAACTCTCGTATTCCAGTTCGTACGCCCCAGACCGCCCTGACCCAGCTGCGCCATCCAGTGGAGCTCCAACACCTCTCCCTCTCTGTGGCTCTCAGCTAATTAGTTGCTTTTTATGGCCCTTTTTTTTTTTTAGCCAAATCCTTCTACATTATGTCTTTCTTCATCCGGAAGCTGCATCTTCAAGAACGCTGTGCTGTCTCTCTGCCGTTCTTGTCATGGCTGTCTTGTCACCAGCATGTTGTGTGCTAGCTAATAGCCTCTGACCTTGGTCCAGTGTCTGGCTGGCTGGTTTTGCGGGGGGCCTGGCGGAGATGGAGGCGTCCTGTCTTCCTCCTCCGCCAGACTCCTGCCGTCTGTCTGTGCCTCTGTCTCTACTCCCCTTCACAGTCGTCTCCTTGATCGCTGTCAGAGCCCCACACTGGGCCTGTCCACTCTCCATCCACACACTCATAGGGGTAATTACAGCCTAGGGGCCTGCCTCCTATCCCTGTGCTCCACAATTTACCACCAAAGCGTCCACAGACATCTCTCTTCTTCCCCACTGCACCCCGACATCACAGGACCGCAGGGCCTCAGACCCACAAGTGCTGCAATTACCTGAGCCTCTCCTCTATCCTTTTCTCTCTCTCCCTCCCTTCTCTCTTCTCACTCCCTCTTGCTCTCTCTCCTCCCCCCAGCTCCCCCCCACCCCACCCCTTGGCTCCCTCACCATTCCCTGGCAATCAGCCTTCATTAGAAGCCTCTGGTGAAAACCCATCGTCACCAAGGTCAGCGGCTGCCAACCACAACGGCCTTTCAGAGGCCTGGCTGTCTGCACTCTCCATCTCTCCTCACCTCCTTGCCATTCTCTCCTCCTCCTGCTCCCCCTCCCATTCTCTCCACCGTCCTCCTCAAGTCTCAGGCCCATCTCTGCTGCTTTTGTCTCCAGCTGAGGCCCCTTCAGACACTCATGTCACTGTTTTCCGCTGCAGTGCACTTTTACTTATGTCAACCACTGTTAAAATCACCACTGTCCAATTTGCTCCAAATGTCTCCTTTTTTATGTCTCTCCCATTATATTAACATGTGTATTAAATGAGCCTTGCACATCGATTAATTGATTTTCCAGATCAGCCCCACGTCTATTCAATTTAGCGAAACGGGCCACCATCGTTCCACGGGGTATTAAATCAAAATTAAAATGACATGCTCAAACGTGGACCCAATGGCTCATACTGTGGCTTGTCAATGAAACTGGCAATGCTTAAGTTGAGGAAAGAGTCCATTATCTATCTTATGTCATAACTCAACTGTGGTGTCTGTGGTTTGGGAAAAAGATCACTGAGTTTGTTAATAGAAATATAATTTTGCAGATATTTTCAATGGACTGTTTGTTTGTTTTTGATGTGCTCATGAGAGCCAAACAACTTCATGTTAGTCAGAATTTTAGGAATTTAAAATAATGAAATTGTGTGTTTATTCAAGGTTATTCATTCACAAATGAAATTTTTGGCGAAACATTATGATAAGATCAGTGAGGTCATGTCCTCCTTATTCTGACATTTTTTTAGACTTATTAACTTATTATCATCTGATTAACTTTGACTGTCTGGAGGCAAAAAATGTACATCAAATAAATGGCTTTAGTATTTTGCCAAGCTTTAAAAAAAAGCATTCAGACCATCATGTTGGGAGATGAATTGTCAGAAAACATAATTAATCAGATGAATAAAGGTGAGTAAATAAATGCAGATGGTTGCAAAAAGAAAAATCTGAACATACTCAAACTAAGCATTCTCATACCTGACCACTATCAATGAAAACACCTGTTTTAAAATCACAATTTTCTAATAAGGCTGTTAAAGTGTACTGTACAGTATAAATGTACTGCCAGGCTGTGTGTTTAAATGGCTGTGCTGCTAGTTTGGGCTGTGTGGTTTAGAGCATGAACAGGCCCTCAGCTCCCCAGCAGCTCAGCCTAGCCTCTTATTAATGCACAGGAGATCCGGCTCTTAAGAAGGCAGAAAATTGCCTTACATAACAAGCGCTCCACAATTTAGAAATACAAATGTGCACTGTTGACTGAAGCAGAAAATAAGACTGTTGCCCATCAACAGAACCACATTTCATATGAATAATTATAAAGCATGGGAGCTAGATGAGGAAAACAACCTGACCATGACAGCTCTACTACTTTTATTTACTTCAAATGAGGGATTAGGCAGGAAGAAAATCTACAGACTTAAGGACCAACGATGAGCCCTGAATTTATAAATATGGAGAAACTTAAATTTATCATATTTCAGAGGCACCCTTTGCAAAACTGTGGAGGCACTTTCACTTTTAAATCGCACCCACTGCCTGCCTCGCACTTGCTTTTTGGCTTTTCTGGTTTTGTTGGGGTTTCAGACCTCACCAAGTTGATATTTTCTTCGCTTTTTGAAGTCTGTGATTCTTCTAAACCTGGCCCTGTTACTCTCGTGGCGGGCAGAGGGCTTCCAGCTCAGACACCCAGCAGAAAGGCACAGCTCTCTGATCAGCCCACATGCACATTGGGGGCAACACGCATTAGACGCCCACAGGGGAGCCCTCAGATGGAGCACCAAGCTAGGGCTCACCTAACAGTGGATAAGGAATAGGGTTTCTTTAATTATGAGGCAGGGCTATGACATTGAGTTCCCCCCTTCCTCCTCCAGCAGGCTCCCAGACACTGTCTAAGTGCTCCGCTCCGCTGAGGAGGCCAGTCCCCCCGCGGGGCGCGATTCCACTGCCTGTAATTTCTGATGCCCATTAGTGACCGCAAACAGAGCACCGGGTTCACACAAGGAATACAGCCGCACAGCGCTGCCACGCTGTAAAAAGACCCTTCTAATGCAATGTTATTGCATTATGCCCTCCTCATAGACCAAGTCAAAAGTCCCATTTGTGGTCCCTGCAGAATATTATCAGAATTTCTCCTCCACAGTATTTTCGTGGTTAGCGGAGACTAGATTTGATACATCTTTTTCAATGTACGTATAGTGGGCTGCATGAGTTGAAATTCCTCTAAACTGTACTCTGCTGCCTTGAACTCCCTGAGGAGATTTTTGCATTTCTATTTTTTCCTGGTGGGTGATTTTATGCCCTTTTTCATTAGGAGTGGGAATGTGCAATTGATGGTTTTGTAAATAGACTCAACGAGAATGCAAGAACAGTGCATTTTCTTAAGTCAGCTCCTCCAAGAGGGGAGCCTCAGAAGTCAAAACTCGAGCAATCAATACAAATACGGCTGTAAATGTCATCAATTCATCTCTCCACTTATGCTGATTTAGCTTGTGCCAACGCTTGTGTATATTTGGGAGAAAAAGTGAGAGAGAGACAGTGAAGCAGAGGGAGGGGAGGGGAGGGAGGCAGATTTATCGATCAAGGGTGACCACATCTTAGCCACAGAGCCCCTCTCTTGTGATTAATCTTAGGGCTTAGAGTTGGCCAATGACACATGACAGGCCTCCCCCTCAAACTCCTCCATTTCTCTTCATTACTGGCCGTATTTTTGGACACCACAGTGGAGAGTAATCATTTACCTTTATTGTGTTTATAAAGCTGTGGCATGGATGACCCTTCCTATATTGAATTGAGGACATCAAAAGATCACTGGACATTGATTAGGAGGATATTAAAGTCATTCAAATGCTATATTTATATGTCAAACAACAGCAGAGTGCAAAGAGACGGCATTTCCACCTAAACGAAAACGAATGGGATGCAGTCGGCGCAATGGAAACGGAACTCCCAAAATCAAGAGATATGTTTTATTACATATTGAATATTTGAGGTAATTGCTGGCGAGAGCCTTCGATAATACAGCGAAATAATAGTGCTGATAATTTCTTCATAGTCTGATCTCTTGACTCCAATGATTTTATTTTTCATCTTCTCACAGCAACCACAAACACAGCCAGGTATCCACTTTAAAGTCATAGCCGGAGCAGCAGTAGATTTACTGCAACGCCAGTTTAACGCTGCTATGATTTCCAACCCAACACTTGTATGCTACAGGAATAACTGCACCAAATATGTCACATCACAAGCTGAAACGGTCAGCACTTTCCTGTAGATACTTAATCACCAAGTAGTTTCAAATTTAATACATCTGGAAACAGCTAAATATTATAGATCATTGCTCAGGAAGAGAAATCGTGGAAGAGGAACGTAGTATTACTTATATTTTTACTTGCAGAGCGTCTCCTAACCAGAGGAAATATACTGCTGCTGTGATTGATGAAGGAGAACCCACTCTGAACCTCTGCGCCTCACAATTATCAACAAATGGGCTGGAGCAGATTTTATGTAATGATTAAAGCTGCTGTTAATTTCACATGAAGGTAATGAGTGGGGAGATTGACGGCCACTGTCCGACACTCCATCATCCCTTTATAGTTAGTTTAAACGTTTTCACGACTCTTTTCCTCCTTCATTTGCATTTTGCCTCATTAGATATGGCCATTTCTGGGGCTGTCCGCGATATCCATTTCCTGGAGTTAATGCATTTTATTTGATCAGCCAAACCTCCTCAGTTAACTAGCTGTCATTCTGGCGTTTCATATGACATCACTCCATTAGCACCCGCCACGCCACCTCAGCCACCTCCACATCGACACCCGCTGCCACCACCATCCCTCCACTGCCTTAAGCAATTACAATGTCCGACCGTCACCGGATGCAGCGTTATTGTATTTTGCTGGGTGTTATCTGACCCAGTTGTTCTATCTGTCTTTCACTTCCCAATATTTTTCCAAAAATGGCTCTTTTTGGGGTTTATTTTTCACAACGGCTGCAGCAGAGGCCCAGTGGTGAGCAATAGTCAGCGCTCAGAGGGCTCAGAGTGCACGACCACAGCGCGAGGCCCCGCTAACCAAGGGACCAGAGGTGTTTTGGAGGGCCTAATGGCATTTTGATGTTCATAAGCACAGCGGATGTGAGGGAGGGGAGACGGAGAGGTGGGGGAGAGGCCGTTTTGGGGGAGGAGGAGGAGGAGAGTCAGCAGAGGACTGTCAGCAGAAGACTAGCAGAGTCCTGACAGACAGAGAACGTGTTTTCTCATGTCACAGCTGATTACATTCACTCCGGAGTGGGAAAAGAGCAGGAGGAGACAGAGATGTGGGGATGAATGAGGGAAACTTTCATGTTGTTCCGCACATAAAGGACATTCTTCTCAGAAACAATACTGCTATTGACTGCTGATATACACTTTGACGCACTTCTGGCTGAATGGCAGCGAGTAAAGCATGAAGCCTTTAGCACAGCTCATGTCAGCTTCTATCACACTTATTTCCACCTGTAATCAGTCTGAACTGAGGAAAAGGAAACAAGATTTTTGTCTAAATCACCTTTTAGACAAAAGTTTACATTCAGCTGCTCTCACTCACTCATTCTCATCACTCATTAAAAGCATTACTGACCACTAATTTGCTCAATCATTCTCTGTGGTCTTTCATTGCCTTTCAGTTTTCTCTGATATATTAGATAAATGTTTGATTCTCTTGCTGAATCATAGATGAGCAGAAAAGAAGTTTTACACACCGCTGAAGCCTGAGCGTAGACAAATCAGCCCGCCTGCTGGTGTCTGCACCACTTTGTCCATTTATCTTTGCTCTTTTTTTTTGTCCTGTGCAGGCCCAGAACAAAAAAAGCAATTAAGTTTCAAACGGGCCACATGAAAAGAGCAAAACCAAGAATAAACTCCAGTTAGTTTGTGTCAGACAATTTTGGTTTCCAGGGGTCTCTCCACGGTTTGCGGGGACGCTATTTTTCCCTCTATTCCTGAGATTACACGGGTTGCTGCACCAGGTGACCCTCATGGTCAAACAGGCGACGGAGAGCCCGGTGGAGTTTAGATTCCCTCTCCTTCATACCGCACAGAGAAAAGATGCATTTTTAACAATTTCCCCTCAGAGGCATTTATTTTGTGTTTGTTGATCCCTGTGTAGCCCTGTATATTTGGCTATATTAAACTGTGATAGTGCAGAGAGTGGTGACTTAAAGGTGACAGCATGATGTCACATGATATAATGGAGGGAGTGCAAAGTTTTGCTGCTACACAACATGAAGAATGTGTGGAAAACATTTCTCCACGTCTGACTTGAATTTGACATTAACATCTCAAACATTCTTGGTCTTTGCTGCTGCAAATCCTCTTGACGCCCTTTTCACAGGGAATGAAAAGAGTGAAACAATGGTTAACATGCAGGCTCTGCAAACTGGAAGATCACTGTTTATCTCCTCCAACACATGCAATCAGTACAAATGCTGGGCCAGGTCTGTCATTTTGTGCCTCCCGCCGAGGTGTTGAGAGGAGTCACCGTGGCGGAAAATCACCTGTTTAGGTGTTGAACACAGCCTCGCCTCTCCTTATTCCTGGCTCTCCTTTCAACTGCTGTCCATATTACCCAGTGCCAGGAGATACAGCAATAAAGTCTGCTCTCTTTTCACCTAGATTTACCAGAATAACATAGCGTCTGAAAGGGCTATCATCGAATGAAACACAATGATAATATTTCAAATAAATCTGAAAGCTTCGCCAGCAACCTATCACTCACACAATGACACCAAGCACAGCAGATTTTCAGGGAGAGCCTGGATGTGCTCGCCTGAGCAGATCACATTATCAGTGTGTTGATCTGCAGCCTCTGTTTAACTCTGCTTAACTGGCCGTGTAGGCTTTTCTCTTCCCATTCGCTATCACAACACCGGTAATACTGTGTTTTCACCAGCATGGATTAAAGACCCCCTTTATCAACACTTAGGAGGTATTTCATGTTGACAAAACTTAAACTGCCACAGCAGCTCATTCAGGTTCTCTTCTGTCCCTGCATCTTTGCAGTTTATTGTTTTGACAGATAAAATTAGAAAATTCTTTTAAAGATCTGGCATTGGGAATGAGAAATTACACGTTTTATATAATAAATGCATGCATCTCCTGCTGTTGATCTGAGTTTAATGGTCATATGCAGTCGTGTTCCTTATTGGTTAGAGTACTCAAATTAGCCAACATACTCTCCCATTGTTTAAGTTAAAGGAAGTCCATATCAAATGTTGCAGGTTAATTCCTGCCTGACCAAAGTCATATTACCATATTAGTGTCGCATGTACAGTCAGAATCGAGCTTTTCTCACATTGGAGACGTCGAGATTTCCGAAGGACAGCTGCTGGACACATAAAAGACAATCTTGCGATTATTGAGGAAAAACTGGATGACTTTCAGACGAGAGGAGGCAATATCAATCACGGCCAATTTGAGGCCACCAACATGAAATATGATTTCATAAGACAAATGCAGTGTCATTCTTAATGTGCTTAACCTTTACTGTCAATGAAAAAGTATTGATCGCTGTGTGGCATTTTTTCATCATTTGATTTCAGAAAGTGTAATAATATATGGTGGTGGGGTACGATAAAAGATGAATGGCAACTGAATGATCTCAGATGAACAAAGCTGAATTCCCTGCAGATGCACAGAGAGTGTGGAAGCAATTTCTTTTACAGCACATTGTATTTTACATAAACTTAACAATATATGGAACACGTGCAATACTTTATGTTATTTTAAACCTTTTATATAAACTCTACTTTTAATTTCAGCGGTTTGTTTGACTGTAGCCGACCAGTATTAACAGCAGGGAGCAGGCAGCCTGCTCCGAAGCAGTGTTTCTATTATTTCTCTATTCTGTTGAGTAATTGGGAGGTCTCCTATCTCTTCTTGGTCTTTGATCTACTTACTCAACCTAATAAGACTTTGCTCTGCTGCACTACAACCAAATCAGCAGTGCATTTTCAGCCCCCTAATAAGTGGTTAGCTTGATTTATATGGGTAATCTTGTCGATGTGGCGGGGCTCTACAACCTCTCCCCGACGCAAGGAGCCTCTTTTCACAACCGCAGGCCAGACCAGATGAGTCCATTACAGCCAGGGTAAAGATGGTCATTTTAACCCTCCTCTCCTTCAAAAGTAACAGTGTGCTAGTGCATTATGACGCAGGAGGAATTCTTAGTCGAAGCGTATTGAAGGGGTTGACGATACAGTGATGCATGGCCACACTGCCCGGCTCTATTGTGAGAGCAGGATGCTGTTGGGCCATTGCTGCTGGTAAGGAGTCTCAGCTCGGCCCGTGGGGAACCCTGGGGGCCAGAGGAAGCACTTAGAGTGGTAAAATGGCCACTTATTCACAGCCACCCTCCCGTTCTCACTGCTCCTCCCTACCCTCGAGCCTCCCGCTGGGTTCAGGAGCACAGACCTCTGGGATCTGTGTGATGGACTGCATCGCCCTCTCCACTGGACTATACACACCTCACTGCAGTTAGCCTATTCTGGCCTGAGCCATCCTGAAGCCGTTCTGTTTGGAATTTGCATTATACTAGTGTTCATCTGCACGAGTGACATAAGCAGATGCACTTTTGGAGCGCGACAACAGCTCATCTGGTAGAATGCACCCCCATGCACTAAGGCTCTGTCCTAAGGCGTCCCTGGTTCAATTTCAACCCAGAGCACTTTGTTGCATGCGTGCCCACTTTCCTCCCCTTTCCTGTCACTCTCCAGCCGCCCCATCAAATAAAGGCAAAAAGCCCAAACAAAAAGCAGATGTAGCTTTGACGAGTGATTTCTTTGCCCTCACCAGCTGAATCCACTGGCCAGCCAGGTAGCAGCGGCAGCAGCCATGGGATCCATCGCCGGTTCTCAGGTGTTTGGAAACGCCCTGTCAAACCTGCAGGGAGCCACCGGACAGCTGGTCACCAACGCACAAGGACAGGTGAGTGCTGCATGCTGGGAGCTAAAAACTCTCTGAAAGATCAGTTAATGCAGCTAATTAAATACTGCAGAGAGGAAACTGTTTCCGTAGTAACAGATCTGTAAGAGATGCTGCTGCACCATCTGTCATGTATGCATGTGCAGTCCCAAATAAAACATTTGTATAGTATTTCTGATCTTTCCTCATAGATTTCTAGTGGTGGGTCTGTGTGTTGTGTTGGAGCCTATCGTAGCCATATATTAAGCTTTTTGGGAATAAACAAATCCCTTCTTTCTCTTATCCGCATGCGCCTGTTGCAGTAAAACGCTGACCTTGTCATATTTGCAGGGTGGCTGCAGAATTGTTCCATCAGTAGCCAGAGGCTTGAACGATGATGCTTGTCATTGTGGGACCCTATCTAATGAATCATCTTATCGCAGGTGCACACGGCACATATTAAAGGAAAATTGTATGGACAATGTGCCCTTTCATGCCACTCTGTGTTATTTACCTTAACCTCCGTTTCATCTTTCAGCACTTGCACTGTCCTCAGTGTAAACTTGACACAAACATGGTGAAACCAAAGCAGTAGGCAGCATTTCTTAGCATTAGAAAACATGTTAACACAGTTGATTTTCAGTGTTAAATTTGACATTTAGCTGACTGCAGTTAAGGTTCAGTACCACCAGCGTGACCGTGCCTCATTGTTTACAGCAAAGTGTTGTCTGAGCGCTTGATGCTAAATGTCGCTAATGAGACAGTATGGACTTCCCTGGCTCACAAGGTGCCTGGAGCACTGGGGACAGATCAGTGTGGATATGGACTTGATGGGATGCTCTGTGCTTTTGTAGTGTCTTGGTGGTTGACAGCCCCTGACATAATCAGGTCACAGAGACGGTCAAAGCCCTGGGCTACAGCCTTTGCTCCCCACCTCATTATTCTACAGCATTATTCAGACGGAGGGCTCTGAAACATGCACTACCCTATCAGAAGGTCCCGCCCCCCTCCCCCCCCCCATCACTGAGAAGATTATACAGGCTACTACATAGCACACAAAAGGCTGGAGGTCCAACAGAAACGCTTGGAGAACTTATGTCAGCATGGAAAAGCTACAAAACAGAAGAGAGTACCGCAGCTTTTATCAGGTTTTTGTTTGTATTTACCAGAGAACCGCTTTTATCCATTCAGGGTAGTGTTTAATTGTGATCTAGGCAACAATCTGTGTCACCACTGTACTGCATGAGTTTTTTACTCACCTTTCTTTGAATGTAAAACATAGTATACTGTCTGACCTCGTAATTTCTTCTACAGCTCTGTCAAAAGACCTTTTTATAAGCGAGAGCTCAGGGGACCTTGAAAAGTGCCAGGTTTGATGAACGTTTGGAGTTCAATATGTTTTTAAACCTTAATTATATTGGCCCCTGCATTTTTATTCTCCAAGGAGAATCAATGAGGCTCTTTTGTCCTCGCCGCCTCTACAACAGTGATTAAAGCTGTGGATAAAAGCCAGAATATTGTTATCTCGCCGCTGAGACTTTTTTTTCCCCCTTTAATGAATCTGTGGCATTTTTGTCAACATCTTTTATTCAGTGCAAATTCTCACTTTTCGTGTAGCTTTAAAATGACTGTAAAAATCTGTTGGGAAATTAAGGCATTAAGCACTGTTTCATGTCGCGTATCGCACGTCCCAAAACGCATAGAAACCTCTGAAATCCCAGTTTGGTAATACTGCAATGCCCTGGCTTTGCGTGAGACACCCTCATCTCCCTGAATTTGGGCTGTCAGGCCATCCATTCTTTCACTCCCAGCATTCCCAGTCCTTGGTGAGAGCTTGGGTAAGGAACACACGCATGGTTAACCTGCAAGCAAGTCAGCCTGTAAAGTGAGCAAAGCTAAACCACAACACAAGTGTTCCCTCAGTATTGATGGAAGCTTCCAGGCCTTAGATCACATGTAACGTCAGTGTAAACTGCTGTTGACCTTGTAGTTGTAAATCCACTGTAGGGCTGCAACTATTGATTACTTTCAGTATCAGTTAATCTGTTGATGCCCAACATTGTCCACTCCAAAAATCAGAGTCATTACATTGACATAAACACAGTAAAGTAGTAAATTCTCAATTCAGCATTTTTTGTTGGCTAAATATTTCTGTTGAACAGCTAATCAGAGCTGCACTCATTTACTGTATCAATATTCTTTTGTATATTTAAGAAAATTTAAAAAAAAATGCTGTTAAACTGATCACCCTACCCAGAAAATGCCTTCTGTCCAGTCACCATTATCAGTCTGCTGTTTTAGGCTTTGATTCGCTCTGAATGTTAACTTTTTTTTTCTTCCCAAACATTTTCCCTCTTGGGTCTCAATTCAACGCATGAACAGTGGAGAGGAGAAAATGGGCAGAGATATTGCCTGGCGACCATGGCTAAAGACACAGATTGCCCTGGCTGGAGAGATGAGATGACATTTCTGTGGAAACAAGAGCAGCATAATCTTAATGAGTTCTGCTGGGTGTAGAGAGGCACGTTACTCACATGTCGTACGAACTGGAGCGGGAAGCAAACACAGGAAGCCAAATAAAGGAAGCTGAAAGATAAGTGAGGAGAGGGTCTTGGTCGTGAACGAGAGAGGGTCCTGAAGGCTGCTTATTTAACAAATGTTATTGGAAGTTATGGAATTAATAGCAAGATCTGATGTGTTTCATGACTGAAATGGCATTTGCTATAAAACCAGTAACTCGGCAAGTCTGTAGTTTCACAAGAAACACACAAAGTTGGTTTTTGATTTAAACATTATAGAAATGTTACACAAGGATGGACTTCTTTAAAAAAGCTGTTTTGAAACATTTTTTATCAATTGCGTACAAGTACGCAGCGGGGAGTTTTAATATGCGCAACTGGATATTTTATGATATCTGAGATTTGGTACTAATATCAAATTAAAACAGCACTTATTTTGATTCTTTGTTTGGAGATTAGAAATGTAAAAGATGTGTCTGTGTTGAATAATGAACTTTGCTTAAATGAAACATAAGCTAATTAAAAAAAATGCTTTGTTCTATTAAAAGAATAATTATCATCAGTCAGTCATTGTTTCAATAAATTGGCTCTTTTCGATACTACAGACGCGTTTCTGTTGCTACTCGAAAAGTAATGAGGTTTGATAGCCAGCCTTGATTATCTTAAACTGTAAACTCAAGGCCCCTGAATTCACCACTTTCCATTAAGAAAATATATATCAAAGTTTCCCCTCAGTCTTTAGATGAACACTCAAACAGTTGCTCTACACACTCTGCCCCTTCAGCCCCAGGAGAGCTTTGAGACACTGCCACGAAACATCTGCCTCAGATAGTCAGAGGGAGACGCATTGCATGGTGGGACGGGGACGAGAGCTAAGCTGTCACTTGCCTGCTCTTTTATTATGCTTATAGAACAACCACTTAGTCCAATGACGATGAATAATTGAGCGGAACAAGTTCCCTGCCACAGTGGCATGCAAAGCGGGATCAGTAGGACTCGGGAGACAAGAGCGTCAGGCAGGGCAATAAAATATGCTAAGTGGCAGGAGAGCATTACAGGGAATTTGTAAAGCCGGTGCTGAGAGAGAGATAAATTATCTCTCCCCTAATGCGAAGCAACGTAAGCAAATGAGCCATGGCAGGGATGAATTACAGATTGTCGGCCCACCTTTCTCTCACTGATCCCTCCCTATTATGTCAAAGAGAGGGGGGCTAGGGAGGAGGGGGAGAGCGAAGCACGCGCTGAAGCACATCAGCGGCGGTGGTGATAGAGACTGTAGGAGCCAGAGAGAGCTTGGTTAATGCTATGTAGAAGCTGTGTGGACTTCTGTGTTGCTTCGGGTTGACGTGTAGGAGATTGCACTAAAATCTAAACTTAGAGAAGAAGAAGAGCGCAATTTTTGCTCTCTGCCCAGTAACAGAATTTAGAGTGATGGGCGTCTCATCCGTGTTGAGCCGCTCTCTGGTGTAATGAGGCTTGGTGGAGGAGCGATGTCAGCGGGGGGGTGGGGGCCGGAGCGACGGCTGCTCAGGAGCTGCTCAGAACCAGTCCCCAGATGACATTAACCTTCATCATGGTGAAGAGGCGCTAAGACCCCCCTAAAGCGCCACTCTTGGCCACACTCTGGCAGCTCTGAGAGCTAAAACGCTGCAGTGACACTCTGCCGCCCCCTTTGATCTGCCCTTCCTGATTACAGCCACAGAGGAGAGGAAAGCAGGGGCTGGAGGGGGGTGGAGGAGGGGTGAAGTACCCCTGGGACCCTGAGAGTTGAATTAGAAACACAAGGTCCTGTCTCACTCTCTGAGGCTCCTCTTTTCTGCCTCTTATTGTTTCTTTTCTTGCTCTTTCTTTCCACTTCTTCCTTTCTGCCTGTGTGTGTGTGTGGGGGGGGGGGGGGGGGGGTGAAATGGGGGTCTCTGTCTCTCAGCAGCCTCACTCCTTCTCACCAGAGACAGACAAAGACACTTAAGCACAAACACACTCAGACACACACAGTCACACACTCTTGCCGGGCTTGGCCTGGTGATGGATAATACAGTCAGTGGTGTGCACCATCACACACACAGGTATTCAGCGCTGACCTTTGCAGTGTGCTCCCAGCAGTCTGCTTTGGCTTCACTTGTTCTGGCCTGTAAAACCACCTCAGTGACAGATCAGTGGACACTTGTGCATGTTTCTCTTGAAATCACGAGCAGACCAACTGGTAAGTCGAGCGCTCTGATTACCCTCATAACACGGCAAAATGACCGGCTCGTGATTGGTTTACGATCGCACGCAAAAAGGCAAAAAAAGACTCACAGCGGCAGAGATCATTAAGAGCGATACCTCCAGTAGCGTTTACCCTCTCTGCTCCATCTTCTTTTTAAAACCGCCCAGCTGATTTTGTCTCCTCTCTACCCCCTTTGTAGATAATTGGAACAATCCCACTGATGCCCAACTCTGCAGGGCCCTCCAGCCAATCAGGGGGTGGCAACCCAGCACTGCAGGTACAGCCAATTACACCTCAGCTTCTGACCAACGCTCAAGGCCAGATCATCGCCACAGTGATCGGCAATCAGATCCTGCCTGTCATCAACACCCAGGGAATCACGCTGTCACCAATCAAGCCTGGACAGCAGGTAACATACACACCGATGCACAAACACACAAACACACACACAAACACACACAGAGCGAGATATTGTAGAGCAGCTTATTATACACTTAAACTGATGTTTCAACAATGATCAAGACTTTAAAACCGTCGAATGAGCAGCACCTAGTGGAGTCAGACCAGAGCTCTTTTTATTCATGAAAGCAATATTCCAGCTCGTCAGGTCTGCTTTATGCTAAACACCTCATATTTTTCCTGCTTCAGCACTCATAGCCTTCATTTGCATCATTCCACTTGGAAAATTGCAGCTTTTGGAACGACTGTTCACAATGTGTGCGCGTGTGCGTGCGTGCGTGTGTGTCTGTGCATGCTTGGAAGGCACTTGTCAGCCAACCTTTCAGACTGCCGCGCCCTGCAGAGCCCAAACCAAAAAAAAAAAAGAAACAAAACAAAACAAAGCAACACTTTTCATCACCCCACTTAAAACTCAAACACTCCTGCCTCTGTTCTCCACCTCTCTCCATTTTCACTCTCCCTCCCTCCTTCCCTCCTTCCTCAATCACACTCTCCAGCCTTATGATTTGTCCGCTCTGACCTGAACAAGAAGGATTTTGTTTCGATTTAAGGGAATAAGACGCACGAGTTCAAGTCGGACTTTTTTGGCACACTAGATTTGAGTTCATACTCCAGCTCGAACAATTTGAGGATCTATACGGTGCACGGGTGCGGAGTCTGATGCATGCACACAACAATGAAAACGTTATTGACATGATAATGGCGATGTCAGCGCTGAATTACAGCGTAAAAGTTCACATTGAAGGCCCGTACAGTGCAGAATGGATGAACTCTCAGCAGATGGACACCTAATTGTGGCTCCCCTGAAAACACCAGATCATACTCTTGAATGAATTAATGTATTTGTGATAATGTTTATGCTTTTGTCTCCACTTCAAAGCCTGCATGTACACATTGTTCCACGGGCATAATTTACGGTTGTCAGAGCCTGCAGTCTAGAATATTTCCAGTGAAGCTAGATAATTCTCCGAGCCTGTCAACAGTCCTGACAGTGTGTGCATCGCTGTTGACACCCCCCACCATCCAAACAAACACATGCCACAGAGAAAATAATTAATGGCAAAGAAGGAGAGGAGAAGCCGGCCTAGCTTATAGCGGAGACAGCTTTTCACGTTAAAAGTGAAGATGTACCATCTTGATCTTGTAAAAGCAATTCAAATGTGCATAAAACATGAAAATACATCGTTTTTTTTTTTTTGTTTTGTTTTTTTGTTTTTTTGCCATCAGAGCACGTAGCTTGGGGATCATGAATTATGTTTGATATGGAGACTGCTGTGTCCACATGTTTTTTTTTTTTTCACGTTCAAGCTGCCATTATTAGCATCCTCTCGGGTCTGATGACAAGTGAGGAGACTCTAATTGTCACGAGTAGTTTCCTTGTTTTTTTAACTCTGTTGATTTTCTGCACAGAAGCGTTTGTAAAGCCCACAGAGACAGTGGAGTACCTGAGTTGACTCTCACTGTCTCCTGCAGTAGTAAATCACTGCTGTAGTGCTGTAGTATTGAGCAGACTATTGACACTATATTCTGCTCTGTCAGTCTAAATACTGCAGGCGGTAATTAACGTTTATTCATCATCCAGCACAAGGTAAATCTCATTATGTTCAGCCTCTAAGTGGCTAATTTAATAGCTGTTGATTGGTTGATTAGATTTCATATTATAGCCCAATCATCATAATGACATGATGACTGTAAGTGATGGTTATTGTGGCGATGTGATGGGAATAATGGATATTTTGCTGTACTGCATGCTGTCAGTTATTGTATCAGCTCTGTGTGTGTGTGTGTGTGTGTGTGTGTGTGTGTGTGTGTGTGTGTGTGTGTGTGTGTGTGTGTGTGTGTGTGTGTGTGTCCAGCAGCAGGGTCAGACAGGCTCCGCATCGTCTCAGCCCAACCTGCTCCACATGCCCCACAGACAGAGTCCTCTCCACCAGGCCTCTTCCTCCTCCTCCACCTCCTCCTCTTCCTCGGCTCTCAGCGTGGGGCAGCTGGTCAGCAGTAAGTGTCTGACACAGCTCACAAAAACACAACATGCCTTCAAACACACAGAATAAATTCCACTGATTCTTGTGGCCTCGATACGCATTAAATGGTAAGATCAAGGGTAATTTCCTTGAACAGCTGGGAGCGGCAGCCTTTAGCAAACATTATCAAAACAGCAGGAAATAGCGTATTTGTTGAGGGACTGTTTTCAGCAGAGTATTAATACATATTTGGTGCTCGAGTGAGTTTTTACATAAGGATGGTAAATGTCAGATGCTTGGACAACAATGGAGCTGTGTGACAGAGGAATAAGCTATGTCAAGAAATGAAATACAGTTGATCTCCATTTTGAGGTGGAGGCTACAATCTCAGAGACGTATATCTCAAAATTTCAGGAAACAAAAACAAAATTATCTGCATGCGTAGATACCAGCAGAGGTAGAAGAATAAGAACATCTAAGGGTTCAACATGGTGGACGCTCAGCATCCACATTACTCTCAGTGTGGACAGCTTTTGACTGATCCTAGCCTCCTACGATTGTTTTATTTTTTTCCTGACTGTCAATTCTTTGGTTTATTAGACGATCCAAAGTGGCGTGTTATGTATAATGAACATAACTTTCATTCTCCCAATGCAGGGGCCTTTGGCAGAGCCATATAAATCACCGGGCCACAGCCTGTCAGCATGCAGCTATTGCCTTTAAAAACTCTGTTTTATTCAGATAAATTTCATTTGTCAGAGTCAATTCCCCTAAACTCCATGTAAACTAATTCCAAAGACAGCTACAATGCCAGTGAATTTAATAAAAACAAGACGCCATTGATCAACTTGTTGTAGACACTGTGTTTAGTTTGCGTTTACTTGTAGCTTGGAAAATATTGTATAAACCACTTTTGAGTCTGCACAAAATCATTGTGGTTCAGCTCTGCAGTAAATAGAATTAATGCTTTATGCTGAGCATGAGTCATATCATTTCCTCTCAATATCACTTACGGCGTACATACACAAAGCCAAATCCCATGACAGAATCAGAGTCGGCTGCAGAGGAGAGAAGATGAAATGTCATTGCCTTCACTGGCCACAAACAAAGTGCCAGAAACAGATTTAAAAGCTGAGAATGTCTGTTACCATTATTTGAAATCATCAGATGGGAAAATGTCAATCAGAAAGAGGAATGTCAGCAATATTTCGCCTTGATGTTGTTTTTAACGTTTATTTATTCGGAGGACGTCAACTGAGCAACACCCTACTTAGAATTCATTTCACCGCTGCAGCCACAGCTTCTGTTGGTCACCAGTGAGCAGCCGCTCTGGAACAGAGTAGAGGTGAAAGCGTCTCCCTCAATGCCACTTACTTATTTACACCTGCCAACAGCACGCAGTCTGTACCTGGATGTCCTGTCTGGATGGGGAAAGACGCATGTTAATGCAGGTGTGGATCGAGCTGGGATCAGATCAGTCAGACCACTTCATGAGGTGGACGGCTGTCGTTGTGATCACATGTCAGACAGATGCAATGCAGCCTGTACAGTGGGGCCACGTTCTGAAACCTGATCCAACAGTTTCTGGCCTCCTTGTAAATGTAAGGCCAATATTAACCAGTATTAACGCCCGCTTGTAGCTCTTGGTGTCTACCAGCTCATGAGAAACATATCTGGCTCACCAGCAGTGTCTGGTGTTAATGTAAAAATGATGCTAGACCCTAAAATATCAAAAGAATGAGCTGAAGGTCACCGTAAAGCTCCTTAAAGCTGCAGATTCACATGATAATTCTCTGCAGGTTGATCACCATGAGCAAACTCTTTCGCACTGATCACAGTGAAGGCAGAATGCTCATTAACACCAGATGTAAATGAAAACAGTCTGTATCCAGATGTAGATCCAGATCCACTTATTCTCTTTTCCCAGTCACATTTCCTTACTGCTGGGTCACATTTATGGACTCATTTGGTCTAATTCTGGTGGATTATGAACATTTCAAGAAAAAGAAAAACATTTTTCGCCTGAAGTGGAGGACAGACAGAGACAGAAACTGGACTGTATTGTGAGCCATCACGTCCTGGCACATAATAGACGAGTCTTTATGTAATTTATGAAGATTTCTCATTTTCCTTTTCAGCAGAAAAATTGAGCGTTTAACTTGTTATTGTCCTGCTGTAATTATTAAGCTTATTAGTGTTTTATTGCTGTGAAGAAAAGCAGCGTTTGGGCACAGGCATCGATCGTCTGCATTGTTTCAGTGTTTTTAATTTTTAAAGCATTATATTCACTATTCTATTTGATTTGTTAAGGCTTTACTCCACCGGTCATTACTGCAAAATGAATTCGAAGGGTTTAAATCTAAAATCGTGTTTGGGTTGGGACTCAATGTCAAAAGACAAATATGGATCCAGAGTTTGGACCAGTTGAGCACCGCCGCTCCGGAGTACTATTAGTCTTTGAAAGCACTGAGTAAATAGACTCTGTTGGGAATGATGAAGAGATGCTCATCAATGTGGAGATGATGGGACCCAAAGCTGTGAGTGCTCATCCCTCCCATGTAGTCGGAGTCTCTAGTCCCTCGTCTTCCAAGTGTTCACACGTCTGGAGCGCGCCGCATACGCCACACGTCACTTATGAGGCACAACGAGATGGCAGCCCCATAGATTTTTGCTTAAATACGCTTGGAGGATTCCTTTAATAATTCATTGATAATGACCAAGATGAATAATTCAGAGGCACAAACTTTGCTTTAGTAAGCAGGATGCCAGGGCACCTGACATTGATGTACAATGTGAAATCACTTTTTATTAGCAGGGAAATTCTTCAAAATGGTTCAGTGAAGTTTTTCAGATGCGCTCAAATGCGGAGATTCACAAACAGCTTTCTTTGTGTAAAGAGCGCTCTTTGTTGCTCTCTGTCGGACTGCAGCTGGCTATCATTTGTGCAGTTTGAAGGTGGTTTGAAGGTCTGGACTGTCTTCACTAAGGGTTCGAAGGATGAAATAATGTCTTTATACATTATTGATTGTTTATCTGAGAGTGCTAGCTGTAGAATATGTGTATTCATACAGAAAATTAAAGGAGATTAAAGAAAAAGATCTGCGGTATGTGCCAGCTGAAGATCTGTCCCTCTGTTGAATTAACAAGCTCTGTGTCATACGGTTTTGTCCATATTGCTTTTGTATGTACGATTTACACTCACTAGTCAGAGCCATGACTCGCCTGCATTCACAGCTCAGATGAATTTATCTCAGATGCACGCAGTTAACAGCAAAGAGGGCAAAGAGAAATAATAAGTTCTGACCCTGAGCAGGACTATTTTTTTAAGTTGTTTAGAGACGAGATCATGATCACATATGTCTGGATGTTTGCTTCATTCGCTCTGAAAAATGAGTGAAGCGACGGGGGAGCAGAGGCCTAATAAAATGAGGTGTGTGTTGTATTGTAGACCCGCAGACCGCCCCCAGCGAGGTGGACGGGGTCAACCTGGAGGAGATTCGTGAATTTGCCAAAGCATTCAAGATCCGCCGGCTGTCCCTGGGCCTGACACAGACTCAGGTGGGCCAGGCGCTCAGCGCCGCCGAGGGGCCGGCATACAGCCAGTCTGCCATCTGCAGGTAAGAGCAAAGACAGAGGGTGAAACGGCAACAAAAAGGGCTCATTATTTCTGATCAATATGTCCTAATTCTGTCAAAGGAAAGCAGATGACGGCGTGCAGCCTCACTGAGTTGTCTGGTGCTCATAACTGCCATCTATTTTTCATCCCATGTTTTAACAGACGTTATTAAGATATTAAAATACATAATTGACTATCACCACCCTGACAAATGAAGCTCTCACGTCTGTACTTACTCCTCTTCCTCTCTCTTCCCTCTCACCCACTGACATGACAGCCGCGCGTTACTTATGCAAAATACATACGCAAGTATTACACGAAGCACTTAAAGCATTTAATAATTACTAAGGCCTCCGCCTGAACATGAGAGAGCTTGACGGCGATGATCTGTTAATAAGATTGCCATGTTTTACTGCTGCCACGAGGACAGTTTAGTCATAAATGGTGTATTATATATTCATGAGACAATCAGACAATCAGTGTTTCATCCCTCCTGTTGTTCCACTTGACTAACATTTTGCCAGAGGAGGCCAAATGAGCCGCATTTCCCTTTCAAGTCACAGTTATTGGACTATATCAGGCCCAAATATGAGTTTTTAAGAGAAACAAATAGTAGTATATATATACAGTATATATATATAAAAAGGTTTACAAATGGAAGTTAATGTGAAGGATTTTCTAAAATCTAATTTAAGAACATTTCTTTGTCATTTCTGACGCGTATTCTCCTCTGTTTCCTGTGAAATTCTCATTCCTGTATTAATTTTAATGTCCCTCCGCAATGCATGCGCTTTGCTGATGACCTGTGCTGTTTATGTGACACGCCACTGCCACGCACTTTTAAAAATTTCATCACATCAACATCAAACGGGCGATAAAATGTGAAACAGTACAGGGGCCGGGGTTCTTATGAGGCCCAGTCATCTCTGACTAATGTTTAAAGTCTTAAAATCACACATGAAATATTTACGGGCAGGAATAATTCAAATATTTATAACATACATTAAAAGCCATTAGCTTCAAAAATAAACACTCTGCGGGCTGTTATTCATGCCGTTAAGACAATTTTTTTGTTTGTATGACATTGGACATGACATCCTGATGTTTTAAGTAGAGGGGCAGACTTCACATGCTTTAGTTTAGTTAACATCAACATAGACGTGAAGTTTGAGGAGAAGCGGGACATCACGGTAGCTCTGGGGCTCCGGCTCTGAGCCCAGACAGTGAACAGACACTGACAGATGCTTCCATCTTGTCTCCTTTCATTGCTCAGTATGTTTCCAGGGACTTTATTAGTTTATCTAAACAGGCACAGGCATTACATGAGGGCATCATCAAACCAATGATGTACCAGTGAGTCCGCTTTTTGCTCGAGTTTGCTTTAGGTTTGGCAAATATGAATATTATACACGTTTATCACTTTAATTATGTGATTTAAGATTGAAAAGGTTAATAAATCGTCATTAGTTAAACCTTTAGTACAGAGCCAGCTTATGGAGGCAGTCAGCAGCCTTATGTAGAGCATCGCAACCAACTTAATCAGATAACTGATGTACAGCTTCAACTGAACTCATGTCACAGGACAGGTTATTGTTCCAGAACCTTACAAAATACAAAATCATTTTACTGTTAAACAAAAGAAGCCAAGTTTCTAAGAACTTCTGCTAATAAAATGCAGCCCAAACTGAGTGAATCAGGAAATATTTAGCATGTCATGCCCCTTCTCAGTGCAGTCATTTTGAGCAATATGGATAAAATACTCTATGACTGTGTATGTAAACCTAAGTCATTATATCTTATATATCTATACATATCTTATAAATAAAATACAAGTTTGGAAAAGAAGTAAACATGAATCTCTCTGACTAATCCAGTTACACCTGACGAATAGAAATATTCAGGCAGAGTCATATAAAAAAAGATTTTGCCATAAAAATATCCTGTTCAGTGATTTTCAGCCTAGCCAACAAGAGTCTGAGATTCTAGTAGGATTGATCCATAATACGATCAGTTTTTAAAATGATCTTACGTTTTCAATAACAGCATGTCAGAATTAAACCAGCAGAGAAAGGAGATACATGTGCTGATGTCTAAAGAACAATCGTACACCATGTTCATATTTATTACCATGGAGGTAAATCTGGTCGTCGATCTTCGTGGACTGTAGCTTTTAGGTCATACTGGCCCTGATTTTAAGCATCCAGCTCTCACACAGCTCTCCCTGGTTCATGACTGTAAAACCTCAAGGAAACTGTACACCTAAACACACAGCACGTCTAAGCAGCCTCCTGAGCTACTTTTAAGAAGAGCCGGAGAGGCTGGAGGTGCATTCAGGGCCATTTCTCCCTCGTGCTGATGCACAAGTGGAGGGAGTGCATACCCCAGCTGAGCAGCTCTCAACTCATTTTAGTATCCACGCTTCCTGTTGATCCATGAAATGTCCTGTCTCTGGTGACTCCTCATATTTACTAATGTATTCCCCGCAGTATGGAGCCCTCCTCTCCCCACTGTTTAGGAGGAGGGTTATAAATAATACCGCCTGTCGACAAAGAGGAAAGCACCAACAAGGTGTAGAAACAGAGGAAGTTCATGCATGCATGGGCATCTCGCCCTCGCTGCCGCTGTCTGCAGCCGCTCACCTCGCCATTAAAAATGTCTTGTGTGCATTGTTTGTTCCACAGAGAGCAGAGGCTCCTTGTAGATCTCTGCTGTCTTTCCATCAGAGCTGTCAGCTCACGAGTTATTTTACTAAAAGCATTCGCACGCGTCGCCCTCGTGTTTGTCCCAGAAACGCACAACGTTTCCTCTGTGGATAGACGTGATGTTAAGAGACGACTTCAGTGTTTGTAGTTAAATTTATGGTTTGTTAGTTAGTAAAACAGGTAGTTTCAGACGAACTCCCATCATTCATGTATCACTGCTGCACGACACTGAGTCCTGATATGCTCTTTCAATAAAAACAAGTTACTGTAAATGCGCAGCCCAGACGTCTTAATAACAAACATATCTCAGTAACTTTTGCGACTGTCGTTTCTTCGAGTCTAAATGGAACTTTATCGCCTATCTTTACTCCCATGTTTCCTGTCGCTCTTTATAACCGTAAATCAGGCAATAAATGACTAAAATCTTTCCAATGAGATCAGTTCACAGCAACTTTAAAGCATTGTCAGCCAATCAGGTCCCATGCTGTCAGTAACAGACCAACAGTAACTGTCAGAGTGGTGTCTGAGCTTGTTTCCACTCTCTTCATACACAGTATGGACCATCATTTAGTCATGTGACTACAAATCACCATATATTCAAAATATATAAAACAATATTAACATTTTTTTTTTTTTATAAAACACAATATTTATTCAGAAGAGTTTGCACCCTCCTCATACTCTCTAATTACCACACTTAAAGGGTCCGTGTTAAAAATGTGTGTGTTTGTGGTTAAAAAACAGTTTTTAAATTCTGCACTTGACCTCAGAAATCCACCAACAGTGAATGAAATCATGCATTTCCATGTCAAATTAAACCAAAGTTCCATTCATTTTCATCATTTTATCTGTTGCCATAAAAACATCAAAACAAAAGTCAGATAACGAGGTCTCCTAAGGCAGCAGATCACACACACACACACACACACACACACACACACACATTTCAGGCATGAGAGGAATCGTTTTACTGTAAAGCATCATCATCTCCATCGCATCTAATTCTGATACCACACACGCTATCTGCTCATGTCACAGGAAAAGCACCTGACAGAGTCACTGAGCTGCCAACGCGCAGTGTTTTCAGAGAAAGCTTCACTCTGCGCTCTCACTGTGACTCGCTAAAATGCAGAGTATACGTGAAGTCAGAATTACGTGTCACGCAGCCGCAGAGTCGCAGGAGCCTTCAGGATTAGAGTGTGCAAATGTATTCTTATTAAATATGAAATGAGATGTTGTTAGAGGATGAAAGAAAGTTTGAAAAATGTATTGAATGTACATTTTGATTAATAATTCAAGCTCTTTTTGTAAATAAATGATGGTGCCATATTTAACGCATGCATTAGCGGATTTGGGGGTTTTATCACCTGAGGGAAAGAAATGGGATATTTGGGAATAATTCCTGTTCTGTTTTTCTGTTGATTTATGAGGGGGGGGTTTTTTTGAAGTACAGTATATTAGGTAGATGTTTGGTATGTTGTTGGTTCAACTGGACCTGTCTTTAGCCATTGGCAGTATCTCCTTGCTCCACTATTGCCAATTTGGGACAGAGAACCACAGCCTCCTCCAGAAAATTAACACACGACTGGCAACCGTCACCTCCAGCTGCTGCAGCTGAGGTGTTTCCAGGTGCAGAATACAGAGGATGTGTTTGGCTCGGATGTGTACCTGGATGTTAGTCTCAGTCCCTGTGGCATTCTGGTAGAGGAGAGTAAAAGGCAGGCAGCTTATCCCTTGTTCTGGCAGGGCACCTAAGTAAGATTCTTTTTTCTCAATTCTCCCCAGACACACCATCCTGAGAAGCCACTTTTTCCTACCACAGGAAGCCCAAGAGAACACTATAGGTAGCAGTCTGACAGGCAAACTGAACCCTGGCCTTTTATATCCTGCCAGGTTTGAGAAGTTGGACATCACCCCTAAAAGCGCCCAGAAGATTAAGCCCGTTCTGGAGCGCTGGATGGCCGAGGCTGAAGCCCGCCACCGATCCGGCATGCAGAACCTGACTGAGTTTATCGGCAGCGAGCCTTCCAAAAAACGCAAGCGGAGGACCTCTTTCACCCCGCAGGCGCTCGAGATCCTCAACAGCCACTTTGAGAAGAACACACACCCCTCCGGACAGGAAATGACGGAAATAGCCGAGAAACTGAACTATGACAGGGAGGTGGTGCGTGTCTGGTTCTGCAACAAGAGGCAAGCCTTGAAAAACACAATAAAGCGTTTGAAACAGCCCGACCTCGGCCCGGCTGCACCAATGGACCCTCTCACCGATTCTCTAGAGGAGCTCCCGAAATGAACGAGCTCGCCGACTGGAAGAGCGGAGTGGAAAAGTGGCAGCCATTAAAAACAACAAAGGTGGACGAACTCATCTTGAAATGAGAACTGAAAAATGTTCCCGAGTCACCCGGACGGACAGTCATGAGTTTGCAAACAAAAACTATGTGTTGTCAGTGTGATTACCACAGCTATGTAAATGACCTTGGCGAAACCAAAAACATGAAAAAAGAGATTAATATCTGAGAATTATGTAAAAACATACGGTGTGCTGTTTCAAAGAGTTTTAGATTCTGGCCTTACAGACCAGACTATCGCCCAAATTTTGGTTCCCACGAGGAGGGATTTAGTAAAGAGATCATACCAAATCAAAACACTATTTACCAAAGTCTGTTGCATCTGAGTACTAAGAATAATTTTGTAATGTAAATGTGCTCTAAATTTTTACATTTGTACTGGCAAATCTAAGCTATATGTGTGAGGTTGAGTATACATTTTATCTTTGTCTCGCTTACTTTTTTCTTCATTGTTTGTATGTAAATATCTTTAAAAAAAAAAACGAAAAACGCTGTCTTCGAATTGAAATCACACTGATAAAGTTCTCTTTTGGACAAGAAAAAAAATTTACCTTTGCTGTTGAACAATTGCATAATAATGTTGTTTGCCTCTGATTTGTGTTTCATCTGCAAATATTTTCAGTCACAGTGTAACTTTGTACAACTTTTACAGGTATTTATTAATAATCTCATGAGATTGTTTCAGAGGACGGACGGAGGGAGAGTAAACTGAGGACTTTCACATGATGATGATGATGATGAGGAGGAGGAGGAGGGGTTTCAGTGTCTGTCAAGTCGACTGCAGCTTTGTTTTGAGCTACTGTGTCATTCTGTTGCCAAAGCCTGATAGCCAAAGAACACATAAATTTCAGCTCAAGGACTGGTGAAGATTTTACCTTCTTATTTACTCCTTCACACGGCTTTCTCCCCCCTTTTTCTAAAGCCTTTCACTCTGTGGGTCGAGTTTAACAACAAAAAAGAAAAAAAAAAAAACACCATTGTGTCAAACCGCTGCAACAGTGTCTGCTGTAATTCCTTCACGGCAACATGGAAAATGTGCTGGATGAATTTTCTGTTGAGCTAATTTCTCTCTGCATGCTTCAACTCAAACCACACGAAGAAGAATTATTAAAGATGAATTTCACCAGGCCAACCAAACTTAACATCGTTACCTGAATTTTGCTAATATCACTGAAAAATAACACATTATTTTACACGAGAAACCCTTTAATTAAGCCCTAAAATGAAGAAACCGTGTGTGTTTTCAGCCTGTTTGTTGCCACTGACCAAACGACTGAGCTCATTCTAGTTCAGCTGTTTTTATAACCTGAGTATTTCAACTCAAATATGCTTCTCTGCAAAGATAAATGTGGTTTCCTTTATATTCTGCATCTCACGCAGCTAAGTGAAGGTTCACAGATGCTACAGTCAACCTTTCAAAAGGTTCATTTCAGCAGATTGTATTCAAGATTTTATTTGTGGTTTTGGTACCAAGATCTTCATGGCAGAAATTAATTTCAGTCCACTGATATGTTGCTTAATTGACTCTCCATCACTGTGTCGCTACGTGTCACTAAACTGTTTCATTTTACGTTGTATTAACTTGTGAGAAATGTCAATATTTTGGACAAGAACCTCCCAGGCGTCACTGCAAATATTAGGCTTTCACAAAAACCCTCACAGGAAAAGAAAAAAAAAAGGAGGTGAATGTTGAGAATAAGTGTCACATGTCAGAACGAGTGAACTTAATGTGAAGTGAGGTGAAATTTGATGCAATTTATTCAGAATCATGTGTCTGCTCAATATCTGTCCTTCCATGTCACGCTGGCTATCTCAGTGCTTCAGTCCCCCGTGCACTGTTGTGTTCTTCTTCACTGCCTGTAAAACACACACACACACACACACACACACACACACACACACACACACACACACGCTCGGTAAATATTAGAAAACACAGGAAGAAGCTTTACATGTTAAAAGAAGAAAGTGAGTTTTGCAGGAAAGGCGACTCTCATTGTGGCTCACAGAGACTTTATATTTGAGTATTGAAGCTAAATTTCCATCTGCACGTCTACGGCAGCAAAGTGTTTTTACTGCGTTTTTATGTTGCTTGCAGTATTTCATTCAGG
This sequence comes from Chaetodon trifascialis, assembly GCF_039877785.1. NCBI lineage: Eukaryota > Metazoa > Chordata > Actinopteri > Chaetodontiformes > Chaetodontidae > Chaetodon > Chaetodon trifascialis. The sequence continues at coordinate 17,980,120 of NC_092073.1, forward strand.
CAAATCTTTGGCCAAGAAACTACATGTCTGCATCCACCCACCAGACAAACATACGGGGAGGCAGCAGGCTCCTGCAGGTAGAATATGGATCCGTTCTGAGGCTTAACAATAAAGCTGTAACCAAAACCAAAAAATAAAAAGAAGACACAGAAAGGAGTTATGCCTTCGCTCAACTTTTCAATGCTGGACCAAAGCTCTATAGTTATGCACATTGTACAGAGAAATAGATTCATGATGTTGACAATCTTTAAAATCTGAGATAAAAGAATTGAAGAGTAGAAATGTACAGTAGTTCATCCAAGGTTTACCTCAGTACTGTTCTTGTGAGAATCATACAAATGCCATACAAGCAGCGGCAGGTCAGTAGAAAAGACAGACGATAACTCTGCACTGTGTGTGTGTCGATGTTCACTTCGATGTGGAGGGAGAGGCTTGTGCTTTAGTTGTTATTATGTGACACATGATTGTTTTATTTTCGTGAAGTGGTTTCCTGAACCACATGTGACTCTCTGGTCATCTCTTTTTTATTATTGCTGCATTATTTCTCATTCGTTGTGGCGTTCACCTCTCAGTTTTCACAGACCTGTAGACCCGCGTAGAGGAAAAGGAGATTACAGTAATGTTGCTCTTAACCCAATTAGGATGATTTGTGAATCACCTTTAAATGCTTTTGTGAAATTTTACTAACACAAACAAACCGGTTTGATGTTTTGTTAATAGTCGAAGAACTCGAAACCAAAGCTGAAGAGCCTGCAGAGGTTGGTTTTCATTTTTTTATAGACTGAAAACTGTACTTAATCTATAGAGCAATATCTGTTTGGTCAGTTAAGCAGCACTTTGTGTATTTCCAAAAAAAAAAAAGCTTCAAGTATGTCACATTGATTTGTACCATAATTAGTAATAAACAATTGTTTGACATGAATTTTGATTCCTGTTTTCAGTGGAATGATTTTTTTTTATTATATACAGGTTCTGCTCCACAAAGCCCAAACACAAAGAACACAGACAGAAATCTAAAAATGAAATATATATTATAGATTAATTTATTATTGATTTCAATCTGAGTCATTCTCTTTCTTATTACACAGAACTGAATGAGGCAGAAGCTAAATTCAATCGTGATGGAAATAAATGAACCACCGCTGAAGCTAACTAGCTTAGCAGAGAGGCAGTAACTGCCATCTCAGCTTTTGACTCAAGTGGAATTCATGATTTGCTGCAATTAAGCTACCTTTAAATCACATATATAAACATATGAAATCATAGATGATCGATGCTTTTAATGTCTGCATTTCAGTCAGTCAGTTTACTTCATTAAATGAGGCAGATAAAACCAATCATGATTGAGAAATTAAGCTAAACTTCTGCTACATCTCAGCTTTTAAATGAATGCATGATTTGCTGAGGTTAAATAGTTTATAAAAAAAAATCACAGCATTATTGAAATACGTTAAATTGTAGATTCAAGTATCATTGCTTTCACTGTCAGCAATTTGTTCCCCTGAACTAAATGATGCAGATCGATCCAGTCATAGAAGGAACACGTTAGCTAAACAGCTAACGTAACATAATTTAGCAGAGTAGCAGTTAACTGCTATCTCTTAGCTTTCAAATTCATGTGATTTGGGGTGTTTAGCTTCCTCTAAAGCACACATTTAAATGTAATTGATATGTAGATGAGTTCCTCATTGGTTACAATCTTGGAAATCCAGTTTACTATTACAGATAACTAAATGAGTTAGCAGTTAAACTCACGAACAAAAACTCAGCTTGCTTAAACTCTAGCTAACAGTCCTAGCTAAGCAGAGTAGCAGCCATCTTAGCTTTTAACTCGGTAGTGAAATTCATGTAATTTGGTGTTTTTAGCTACCTCTAAATCACAAATTGAAGTGAATTGTAGATGAGTCTATCATTGATTACAATGTTGGAAGGATAGATAGATAGATAGATAGATAGATAGATAGATAGATAGATAGATAGATAGATAGATAGATAGATAGATAGATAGATAGATAGATAGGTTTGATTGATTTACGATCAAGATACAAAAAATTGAGTTCATATTTTGTATTTTCATTTTAAAAAGAAACACAGGCGCCGCTTGCTGTAAAGTTCAAAGATTTCAGCAACATACAAATATTCTAAAAACATCTCTGACTTCTCTTTTCATCTTTTTCGACTCCACACATAAACACGGTTATTGAAAGCGTCAAATAAAATCAAACTTGTCCTGACTCCCTCTCTGCAAGGTCATGGTCAAGTGCAGCTTAATTCATCACATGCACACCGTCATACTTAAGGTGTTTTTGGACTTTTAACCCATTGTTGTTGGAGAGATGAATGAATGGAACGGAATATTTGATGTGTTTAATGAGAGGGAAGGTTACAGAAAGAGCCTTACATACAATATTTAGCAATTTATTTAGATTTCCTCAGGGTCAGTGGAGAAGAATACATGTCAGGTTTGCTTCTCATCAAAGCTTCATGTGTTTGCCTCACCAAATAACAACAAGACAAGTGTAAAGAAGAAGAAATATATAAATAAACGGGGAGAAAGCCTTTTGAAACTAAACTCAAAAGTTTGATACGGCTTCCCTGTCCATGATGCCTTTGAAAAACGGCAGGCTGCTGAAAAGAAAGTAGTAAATAAATAAATAATAATAATAAAAAGCACAGACAACATAAATTATTAACATTAGACTGAAAACTGATGTTCACGATGCTTTTTCGTCTTCCTTTCAGCTCTCTCCCCCTTCATTTCAAAACACTGGATGTATTTCTGAGCGGTGATGGCTGAGGTGTACACAGCTCCACTGAGTTATTTGATGTTCTTTTGTTGTCGATCCATGCCATTTTCATTGTCTTTCCCATTAACGGTGTAATTGTGCAGATGCAGCTCCTGACCCATATCTTGTTTTCTCAAACTGTTTGTATTCTGCTGCTGATAAAAGTTTACTTTTCTGCCGTCTGTCTGCCGCAGCAGCACAGTTAAGAGGAATCCCAGCGCAGAATTACAGTCAGTGTCAGGGTTTCAGCTTTTTATCAATCATTCTTGGAAGTGAATCTGATAACAGTGTGTCACGCATGAAAGTTTTACAGTATCCGAGATTTAACAACTTCTATGTACAAGAAAGCAGGGTCCCTCTCCTAAAGCCTCTTCACACGTTCACCTGCACCAATGTGAAAACGTGTCGTTTAATCAGTCGAATCAAAGAAGTTCTGATCAGAACAATTTCCACTGCTCATCCAACGTAACCCCAGTCCACCGTCTATCACCCGGACGCTTACTGATCAAAGCAATAAGCATTTTTTCACTGAGGTCACGGCAGGAAAAGCACAGGAGAAAATACTAAAATAAAGATTAACAATAACACTTCACCTACTGAGATATGACAGAAGGTCACATTAAACTTTATACAGCCCTTGTTGTACATGTTAGCTGTTGATTCAGAGAACTTTATTCAATAGAGCTGCATTAGATTAATAATATTAGACTCATCCAGAAATGTCCAATTAACCATAAAGCAATTAAGTACATTTTCTCAAGCACTGTGCTGTACTGTATTGTATTAATACTGCTTTATACTTCTACTCCACTGTATTTATCTGACAGCTGTAGTTATTTTTCTGATTAAGGTTTTACTTTAGTTTCTAAAATATGATGCATTCTTTATGATTAAATCATGATAGTTTAGTTAATTTGATTCTTTAAGTACATTTTGCTGATAATACGTCTGTATTAGGTAGGATTTAGATGCAGGGTGAGTGACTTCTTCCACCGCTGCCCTTCATGTGCTTGATGAAACCTCTTCTGACTGTACTCGGGCCCCAAACAGTCAGGGGCCCCGAAGCTTCAAGCACCAAATTTATTGAGTGGTAATTAATTAGTGCTAATTTAAAAGATTATAGATTTTTTGATAGCACTTTGTGAGTCACCTAAGAACAAATTCATGCAGGAAAATACAGAGTTACGGTGCAATAAAGCGATTAAAGCTAGACTTGAAGCTGGGGGCCCCACAGCAACATGGATTTCACTGTATTTCTGTTTATCTCCGTGTCTGTTTTCCTGTTGTTCCAAACCAAGCTGTGAACGCTGTGCTAACGTTGCGTTGGCCCACACTCATAAAACAAACATTAAATAAACAAACAGACAAACATGCAGCACCCTCTACCTTCAGATCCTCGAGCTGCATTACAGGAGAAACTGGAAGGAGGAAAGAATCTGAGGAGAAACACAAAGTGAATGATCACGTTTAGGACATGAAGTATAACATTACGTGTAATTAGTGAAAGTCAGCAGTATGTGAAGCGGTGTTTGTGCAGTAGTTTGAGGATTCACCCTGAAGCTGTGGTGGTGTTTCTATAAGACGGCTCTACAGTAAAGAAGAGTTTTGATCTCTGGATGTTGTGCTTTATTGTTACTTTCTGAGCCTGTAGAGGTCAACAGAAGCAGCTGAAGTCTCCTGAAGAAGGATTTAAAGTGATCCATAAGTCCTCCTTTTCTTTGTGTCCCTCCATCTCTCTCTTTATATATACTTTTTTCTAAACAGCATCAAAGCGAAGACTCCAGTTTTCAGCCGACTGTCTGACTTGTTGCAATAAAACATTCCAGCCTGCACCCACCTGAAATTGTCCTGAATGTGGAGAAGGAGGCCGGATAGAAATATTATGACATGTCGGCGCTCCAAATGGATTATGTTTCAATATCAGGCAGGACACAGAAACACAGAGGTGGAGGGAGAGGGTGCATGTGTTGGATGCAGATGGTTTTAAATTGCTGCCTTTGTTTTCCATCAGGCATGAAGCATTCACTTCCCTTATCTTTCAGACAATGCGCGGTGGGCTGATGTTCTGGGTAAATGAACTGTCTGTATATCCCTCACCCTCCGCTCCTCCGCCTCCTTGTTTTCACTTCCTCCTCAAGGTTGAGATGTTGGTACGCTGACTGTGAAGCCCGAGCTGCTCAGGCGTCTCCCACTTTGCTGCTTTGCACACCCAGATGCCTCTGGGGGTGCAATTACCAATCCTCACATGCGATCCAGGTTGGCCATGCATATGATCCCTTTTGCTTTCACTCTTGTTTCTGGGTTTTTTCAGCCTTTTTTTCAGCATTATTAGCAATGACACACTGTGAGGTATTTGCAGGTAGAGGAGTTAATCGCCCGGTCTTTGCAGAGACACCTGTCTGACTTGAGCAGCTGATTGCATCGGCACATAGTCCATTTAACTTTCTAGCAGCCCAGTTTCTGAATGCATGTCTTTAGGCTGTGATGTCTCTGTTTTCTCGCAGCCTGAACTCTGCTCGGTGTTTCTGTGCAGGAATCTTTTCCCCAGAAGTCTCACAAACGCTCAGGTTGGACTGTACGAGCTGCTGTGGCGCTCCTGCTTCCCACCTGGCTGCTGCACACAGGCTGCTGCTCCGGATTTCTATATTGTAGCAGATAAAAGAAAGCAATCAATAACACTTTATTTAAAAGTTCACATGCAGCTCTAATGGCCTCGTGGGCGTGCACACCCTTAACGCACTTCTTTTGAATTTAGTGAACGTGCACTAAGGAACACAAGGACGTGGTGAAAACAATCAGAACCGCCATCAAAAATGTATTTGAAGAGCGAGTGAATAGTTTAAATAGTTTGTTTAATAGTTCCTTTAATCAATAGCTCCATGCTTGTTGTTGCTTGTTAAAAGATTATCTTTGCGTTGGCCTTGAGCATCAGAACCATCATCACGGAGTTTTATACGACACATTACATTACGTCAAATTGAAAGTTTGATTTTGAAAGTGTTTCCGACCTGAAATGCACCAGGATGGAAGAGACAACTTAGTTTTGTCCTCAAAGACAAACTTTTATTGTAGATAAGTCTTTGAAGATGAATCCTGATTCATGTTCTGCTTCAGTGACAGCAGTCCAATCAGAACAGTTAGGTATTTTAAAAACGGCATTTTAAGAAGAAGTGCACATAAAAATAAACATGAAACTTTGCTTTCAGCCTCTGAGTTTATGTAAATGAACGGGAGATTAATTTAGGGTTGATTTAGATTTTTGTAATTCTGTTTAATCAAATGAGGAATTCAGTCACGAAGGAGTGAAAACCTAAATTTATGTGATTTGGTTGTTGCCTCTAAATATTAACGTGTTAAACTGTGGTTTGATCAATTATTGATTCCAGTACATTTTAAATATGAATAAACAGGCACTTTAAAAACAGATATTCTCCATTTTGGCGACTTTAAATAATCAAAATTAAAAAAAAGAAACCGTATCTTCTGTGTTTTCTAAGTGTCCTTGGATCAACTGTGGCAGGAAGAAACTGTTTCAACCAACAGCAGAACTTCAGAGCGACAGTTTACCTAAAAAATACCACAGAAGAAGAAGCAGAAAGAGCAGCAGTGATGCAGAGGCTGCAGGCTGAGGGGGGTGGGAGTGTGTGCTCATGGTGGAGGGTTAGTGCATTTACTCAAGTACTTTATTTAAGTACATATTCGAGGTACTTGTTTTCAGATTATGCTTCTTCATCTCCTGTCCAGTGAAAACCACGTATCTCCAAATGTGCTGACTTTTTCTGATGAACTGGAGGATGATTTCCTTTTTTCTTTATTGAGCCAAACTAACTCTTTAAAAAGCCTCTCGGATTCGCTGGAAAATTCATCGTCACAAAGCTGAAAACAGGCTGTTTTTCTCATGAAAAGTCGACTTTTTACAGACTTGTGGTTCCCACAGGACAAACATATGATGATCTTATAGAGGATGATGCATCAATGTAGATTAAAAGGAGCTCAACCTTAAACATCTCCAGCAGTTAAATGCAACATGAATGCAGCAGTAACATGAATCCAAAAACATCAGATATTCTAATAAAACAGTGACAGGGAACATTTTACTGCACAATGAGTACTTTTTACACTTTGTACTAACATACTTTTACTTTAAAAGGGTTTTGAATGCAGGACTTTTACTTGCAGTGGAGTTCTTTCAGAGTGTATTGTTAGCACTTTTACTGAAGTGAAGGATGTGAATACTTGGTCCACCACTGCTGAGGGGTCCGTCTTCAGACCTCCTGCTGATGTACAGCAATGATTACAGTCGTTATTACAGAATGTGTTGCAGGAATGTGCTGCTTACTACCTGAAATGGATGATTATGAGTCAAAAGCAGCGGATGAAAAGTGAAACCGTTTCCTCTCCAGTCAGGTAGTTTGTGAGCAGCACATGGAAAAGCCTTTGGCAAAGTGCAACTCTGCTGCACATGGGTCATCGCTGCTTTAAGAGCTGCAGGAAAATAACCGGCCCTGCCCTCCATCATCCTCTCATCCCGCTGACCTCCACGTACGGTATAGTATACTTACAGCACATGCAGAGAGGTGGGGGGATGATTGCATATCTGAAGGCATCAAGAGAGCGGATATGGATGGTGGAGGAGTGACATGGTCGGACACATCTTTGCTTTCTTATTAGCGAGGGCCTGTACGGACACTTTGGTCCTTTTTTTACGGGGGCCTTGATGAAACCCCTCTTCATGCATCTGTGGAAAATGGCCAGGGGAAATCACAGATGAGAATCACTCAAAGACAGGGAGATGTCAACAGGCACATAATGATAGCTGATGGCCCCAGAACACTCTCCCCTTTTCCCTCTCAGCCTTACCTGCCCAAGTTGCACTATACCAGAAAACATAATTAGAGGTAAAACAGAGAGATGGAAGCGTTATCTGTGTGTTTTCTGTAAGCAGTGCTCTTTGTTTTATACATCTGGGAGTCCTCTTTTTCTTCTTCTTCCCAATCTCTCTTTCACTTCATGGAGAGGAAGAGGAGGGGAGGAGGGCGAGGAGGAGGAGGAGAGCTCCCTCTGTGAGATGCCAAGGTGCTCCCAGTCCATTGTGCTGCTGGCTGTCAGGTTAAATTAGGGAGTACAGGCTCCGTGAGTGTAAAAAAATCAATACTTGATGGAAGATTGCTCCCCGGAAAATCTGTTTTGATTCCAGGATTAATTCTTGACCAAAGGCTCCAGCAAAATGACATGCCATTAGCCTGAAAATGAACACATTCTGCAGTGGAAATTGGATGGAAATGTGTCAGGTGATTGCCCCAGCTGGTTGTTTTGACTCTTTGAGCGAGGGGACTGGAGGTGTGGCTGCTGTGAATGAGGCCTCCATTTCCAGAACAGAGACAACTCCGCCGTGGCCTCGGAGTGGTCTCAAGGCCATTGTTGTCCAGCGGCTGCAAATGCCTTCCAACAAGGTGAAAGGATGCGCCCGCCGTGTGCTCTCTCCTGTGTTTTCCATAAAGCGTGGCATGAGGAATGAGAAAATCTGAAAATAAAACGACATGACCCCCACACACACACTTTGTGTCTTAACTCAGCAGTGAGGTGAAAAGGCTGGCTGAGATGCATTATTGATGAGTGAATAATGTGTTTGTCATGACGGGTGACACTTTTATTGTTTGAAAACTTAAACAGGAAGCTGTGAAGATGCACCGGACAGTGATTTGAAGTGTTCAGGCTGCACTGAACATGCAGCACAGATGGAAAAAAACAACATCAGACATGATTTCTGCCGCCCTGACAACATGTTTCTGATCAGAGCATGTAGAGGATTCATCCATTTCTCAGTAAAGTCAAATGATTTTTCTTTTTTCTGCTCATCAGCTGCAGATGCTTTCAGAGAGACAAACATCAGTCATTGAGAGTTTTTGATGTCTTGTCTAAAGCATGGATCATATATCTTCATCATGCATATGCAAAGTAACATTACTGTGTATTTGTCATTATTTTTATTGTTGTGTTTAATGCCACATACTCAGAAACAAACAGACAAATTCAGGAAATCAGCCTAAAACTGAGGCTGAGGTTCAGCTCTGATTAAACTGGCTGCAAATCAATTACCAATTTACCAAACAGGAGTTTGGTAATTTTTCTATCTGGAAAAGGGAGTTGGAGTTTTCTATCTTTAGACATTGGAAGTAAATCTAAATTCTTTGTTTTATTTAAAACCCTAAAAATTCCCAAACAATGTGCCTACATTGTTTTTACTGTGCAGCAGTGATGCAGACATTTACCTAAACCTCGTCCAAACTTTTCAAATAAATATAATATTGAGTTTTATGTGTTTTATTGTATTAATTATTTGCATCTCTGTTTGAATAAAAACAAAACAAACAATATTTAAAAAATGCTGTTAGGATGACAAATCTAAAGTATGAGAAATAAAAGACATGAGGAGACAAAAACAGCAGGCTGATGATGATGATGATGATGATGATGATGATGATGATGATGATGATGATGATGATGTGTGGTTAAAGCTAAAACTGGAATATGTGTTAAGTAGTTAATCTGGTCTCCCGTCATTTGAGAACACTGCTAAGCTCTGATGTTTGATGTTTGAGCCTCACTCAGTTTTCCAGTGAGCCACTAGCGCCCCCTGCAGGATATGCAGTGTCTTTGATGACGCTTCAACCAAAAACACCACAGAAGAAGTGTTCGCTAAAGGAAAAGTACACCCTAAAAGAAAACATTTGCTTCTGTTCGAGATCATTAAATGAACGTTGTCAAGCGTCAGAGGGATCTTTTGTGAATGTCAAACCAGAATAATTGCTACGAGAGCATGAAAAAAAGAAAAAAACAATTTCTAATTCGATTAAACAAAATCCATCCGCTGTCCTGGTCCAACTTAAGAAAAGTCTATTGTGGTAGCCTTGATTTCCAGTGTAACTAAGTACATTTCCTCAAAGTACTGTATTAAGGTACTTTGGGGCCCAGTCTGTTACAATTCTGTGATTAAATACTGTTTAAGTAAAACCATGTGCCAAGTTTAAAGGGGAAATGACTGAGCCTCAAAGAGAAAGTTAACGGAATAAATTCTGTTTTAAGGTGGAATTTCCCTCTGAGGCGCAGGATGATGACGTAGTCTGTTCGCTAGAAGCTGTCGCTGCGGTCGCGTTAAAGTTGGCTACAGACTCTCGGGTTGTTCAGATGTAGGTGAAATACCAACAGCGTTTGTCTAAATAGGATTTATCATAAATTCATGATGTCTTGGGTGAAAGCAGTTTCGCACAGTGAAGAAGATGTTTTCGACGAGAATGCGGACGACATTAGTTTGCAGACGAAAGAGTGGACATCCAACATGAAGAAGAGAATCAGGGTAAAGCTAATGGGTAAAGCTAATAGCTAGCTCCGTTATGCTATGCGGCATGCTAGCTCCCAAACCAGCCTTGAAATATGTTGTTAAACTCACTGAAAATGCTAAAGTTGGCGTGTACATTGTAGTAACTACTATTCAGTCTACTACCTCTCACATATTCGTTATGAGCATCGTCTGTAAAGTGAAGTTTAGCGTCTTAATGCCGGCCGTCTCCCTCCTGACTGATGTTGCGGACAGGACGGGTATGTAGACGGAGTAGATGCCGGGGAGGAGGCCTCGCTTCAGGTCGGGTTCAACATGGGCTTCAGGGACGGAGCAGCTCAGATTGCTCCCGTGGGCCGTCTCAAAGGAATTGTAAGGTAAAGCATCCTGTAATTTATCTGATATGTCATATCGCTTCAGAGTAAAGTGATGAGGCCATTCCCATGAGGCCCATGACACACAGTGGCTCCAGTAAATCCTCATTTAGTTGATATGTCAAGTAACACTGTGGTGAGGTCACCTGGCTTCAAAAGGAAGGAAAGAGCTGCAGGGATGATGCATTTCTGTTGGCCAGCCCTGAAATTAGCATCACTCACAAAAAGCCAAAGGGAGCTTTCCACCTGAGTTCATAATAATGCAGAAAGTAAGATCTATGACAACCAGAAGTTTCAGATACTGACACCTTTTGTCCAGTAAGATAGTTTTCACACAGACACAACTTCCATGGCTTTTGAAGCATAAATACAGTCAGTAGGAGTAAAACGCTAACGTGAGGCTACAAATGAACTAAACCACAGTTGCATGACTTCAGCATCACCACCGTTAAGCTTCTTACTCCGCTGCACTACGAACACTTTCCTCTGAATCTGAAGGTTTCAGAGTCTGAGTGAGGAGGGTTTGCATGAATTCAACAGTGGGGCTATTTGTTGACATATTTTAAACTGTAGAACAACGTGTGAAAATCTCTGAGGCTCGTCTTCACCACAGACCGCATTTCAAGCAAAAGGGGGGGACTCGAGGGACAAGCATGTTCATTTCACTGTTAAAAAAAGGGCAAATGACAACACCTGCATTCGTGTGTTGACCCCAAAATTTTACTGTTTCAGTAACTGGCAGCGTGTTTATTATGTGATGTCACAATATTTCAGTAAATTAATCCTAATCAATATCTCATCTCTCAATGTCGATGCATTAACGTGTTTTCTTATCCAAACATTTTTTAAGTTGACACCTGTGTTTATCAGTAAGAGCAGAAAAATGGCAGCCTTTTCTTCTTATTTATTTTATTTTTCCTGCATAAAAGCCTTTAAATTTGTAACCCCTCATGTAGAGATGAGTGATCTACATGTTTTGAAATTATTAAAAAGCAGAAAAGTGTGTTTATGTCGGGCTTATTTTTTTAACTTGTCAGTTTTTAGATATTGAAAATAATGCTGCAGATTTCTGTAGTTAGAAAACATAAAACAGCATATTTTTTTCATGATCATTTATATTAGAAAAAGGTATTTTAGGTGTGCTTTAGATGACTTTTTTGCCCTGCCTTTCAGTTTTCACTCACTCTTTTAAAAAGGTTTCTGCCTCTTTCCTGCACAGAAACATCCTGAGCCTCTTTTGTTCTGCTCGTCATTGAAGACTCTTCTGTCCCAGTCTCTCCTCTGTGCCATTGTATCTGACACTGTCGCCTCTTTGTGTGTCACGTCACAGTGCTATATGCTGCTGGTGCCAGATCCAGCATCCGGAAAGTCCCGTCCCAGCCTCTGTGACTGACCTCCTGCAGCGGGTTTCGCAGCACGAAGACGCGATCGTGAACGGCATCAGGGAGGTGTTGGAGAATCCTCCTCCCAGCGTGAGCAGCGTCTCGGAGAGCATGGAGGACCTGGAGGTGAAGCAGGCAGACCCGGGCTGCTGTGGAGCGGCGTGTAAAGAAACAGACTGCTGCAAGGGAGGAGAAAAGATGGACCTGGACCTTTCTCACCAGCAGCCAAAGCCCCGTTCTTCGTCCTCCAGCTCGAGCGAAGGCCTGAATTACCTCGTGCAGCGCTGCGTGGAGCTGGTGTCAGAGCTCGGACTGCCACAGGAGCTCGTCAGTCACATACAGGAGCTGCAGAACATGTAGTGGTTCAACATGGGGACACTCTGACAGCACATGAACCATGAACCAGCCGAGTGTGCGTTTCTCACACATGGCTGTAAAGTGTTTTGATGTATATATGAAGTACAGTATAAAATTTTGCATTCAAAATTTGTATAAGATGGTTGAACATTTGAAATTAAAAAATACTATTTTTACTATATTTCTGTTCTCACACTCGTTTTGTTGCCCACCTGAATGAAAACATGTATATTACAGCTTATTTGTCACTGGCCACAGATGAATTTTCTAATGAAGAATTACCATTTATTTGTTCTAATATTTATGGATTCCCTAAATCCACTGCTCAGACTACAAGAATGAATGAGTCCCCCCCCATCAAATGTTAAAATGGGTCAAATTTGACCTGAATATTATGTAAGGGTTAAACCACAAAGGTTTATTTCTAAATATTTTGTTACCAGATTGACAGAATTTAACAAGAGGATGGTGTTAAGCTTTAGATATTGTATGATGCTGTTCTAGTTGTTTCAGTAGTAAATTTTGGCATGTAAAAGGAACAATCACACGCAGCCATTGTTATTACAGAGAGAATATTACTGGAGGGAGAAGTGGGAAGAGGCCCTCATAAAACAGACAAATAAAATGTTTAGTGTAGAAGATGTCAGGGGACCGTGAACTACGGCTACGCCAAGTTCCCAGAGCCAAACGTGACGTGTTCAGGTTGCTGATTCTGTCTGTCCTAAAGTCCAGCACACGCAGATATCTGATTTAGAGTCAGACATAACAGCAAGAAACCGCGAATAATCACATATTAAAAGCTGATAACGGTGCATTTGGATTTGCTTTGCATATCAATAACACATATTGTTGCCCATTAACTTTATCGACAGACTAAACGGTCAATTCACTCGTTTTTGTTAGGATGAATACTTCGTTTATGTGTCAAAATGCACCATGGTTGATGTGAACTTGCGAGTTTCCGAGGAGCCCTTGAATGCAGCAAAACTCTCGGCGCACATGAGTATGACGTCATGCGCTCGGACCGTGCCGTGACCTGCTGCTCTGGCTAGCTAGGGGTTCGTACCAACAGATGTTCCGCATAAAATACAGTAAATACGCATTATCTATGAAATGCGTCGTATTAAACGACAATGATTTAGTAATTATAGAAGGTAACCAGTGTGGCACCAGTGGTTCTCATGACGGCGAACAGTCTTTAGCAGCGCATGTTTATATTTTAAGTTTACCTCAGCTAGCTGGCAAGCTAATTTATGCTTGTTTTCCAGCTAGCCAAAAGTGAAACAGGAATCGGAGCTTCATGATTTCACGCTTGTGGGCTTTAACTGAAATTAAACTGAATCGAGGTACGTTTTTTTGTCATTATTAAAAATATGGCAGTGACAGTTGAATGTGTAATATCAAATATCCTGTCACTATCGTTGCTTACTTGTGATTATATGAACAATTAACAAGCCAGTGTTGCACTAAATGTATATCAAAAACATCGTAACAAAATCTGTGACCCAGCTTGAATTTTCAGCTATAATTCCACGTTTTATTTAAAAAAAAGTACATGATCACATGCTGCATTTGGATCAAACCTGCTCCCTCTCAGTATACAGACAGGGTCAAAATTGTTGTTAGCTGATAGCCAGATATTGTTAGCATACAGCATTTAAATACATGGAGAAACAAACTTTGATAGCCGTAATAGCATAAATTGTGTGTGCAGGTTTGCGTACAGCACTCAGACACCTCACTTGACATTATATGGTCGTTTTTCATGTTGTTAATCCTCTTGTGTTTATTGATTGAGAATTTACTGTAACACTTGTTTTAGCCCTCAGGGCGTGTTTTCAATCGATCATTCAGTGATGTTGCACTTCCTGCTTTTTAGGTACCGGCTCTAACACAAGATTCAAACATGGGTGCTTCCTGGCTTTAGTGGCTGCTTGACCCTCGTCATCATGGACTCCTGAATTCTTCACGCTTCGGCGACTCATCAGGTCGCTTGCGGCTGTTTTGGACCAGAGGTCACCGTTCAGCCTCCAGCCTGTCTGACCTCCCACGCAGAGGGAGCGGTTGGCATAGATGGGGAGCAGTTGCTGTCACGCTGAGAGTCCCTGTGGCAGCGCGGAGGAAAGAAGTGGTTTGCTGAAAGATGAGTCGAAGGCCACGGTGGCCACAGGCAAAACCATTGCGGTGGGCGCTTGTGGTCCTGAAGGAGTTAATGACCAAAGGTGAGATAACCCTCTCAGCAGTACTTCCTTTTTTTGGACTTTGGAGACCTCTAGCCTTATTTTTTTAACCTCAGCACTGCACATGTCACTACATGATCTGGTGACAGAGTTTCCTGATGCGGACTTCAGGGGAAAAATCATCAAGTTATTTTAAACCTGTTGCTCAGCAGCGGGTTACACCCTTAAAGGTATTTTCATGATCCCACAGAAGAGAGAAGAGTAAACCTTTAATGTCCCAGATGGACAATTCTGCTCAGAGACAGCAGCCAACTGATAAATAAAAAATAAAATGATAAACCAAATGAAAATAATAGATGCAGAAAAATACAGCAGTGAATAAAACCACTGGTACCATTTCAGTTTTTCAGTGACTTGAAGGCCCACAGTAGCAAATTTTCCCACAAGGGTTTGTTGTTTCAGACTGAGATCAGATTTGACTCAGTGAAGAAGGTTTCGGCCGCTTTCTGCAGAGACTTGTCAACAGTGAAACTAACTTCTTAATGAAGCTGTGTTTAAACACTGGTTTTGACAAAAATGTGAGATCATGAAAATACCGTTAAATATGTGACCCGCCGCTGGGCAACAGGGGAAAAAAAAAAAAGTTTTGATGAGAAGATTAGATGGTTTTTGCGTAGGGTGTGTTATATGACCAAATCACAGACTGCTGAGGTCACAAACAGGGCTGGGGGACTTTCCGAGGTCTTGAAGGGTTTCAGGAAGAGTCACATTTATTTGTCATTTCACGCTCTAGTTGTTACTGTGAAGACATACTGAATAAAGATGTTTTTCCGCCTCCTCCACACTAATGATACAGAAAGAGTCTTTAAACATCTTGTCTGTCACTTATCAGCTTGGGGTTCCTGGTTATAGGTCAGAGGTCATTACTCAAGATATCAAAGCTCTGACTGAGCAGGGTTTTAGTTTAGGGTCTGAAGGCTGTTTTTGTTGTATAATGTGATGCATCCTCTCTGTGTTACTCAGGACAACGCCTGATGGGGCTAATGTAAAGGTGGAGGTAAAGGCTGAGGCTGTGCAGGTGAAGCAGAGTCCTGAGGTTGGAGAGACAGGACCCAATAACACTCAGGAGAACGGACCCTTGCCAGAGGTGGTCATACAGACGTCGAAGTCTTCTCCCAGGACAGGGTCTGACCCCAAAGAAAACTCCACCAGAGTACAAGATGAAGACATGAAGGACCGTCCTGCAGACGGTGGACAAGCTGAACTTCTGCAATGCACTTTAAACTCCCTGCAGAAGGAACACACCACGGCTGATTGGCAAGTTTTTACAGCGACAAACGCGGCACCAGAAGAAGAAAATCCAGCCTCAGAGGAGGACAAAGTCCCTGATAGCACCTCGCTACCAGCCAAGGCGGTTTGTCCTGAAAACCATACAGAGACAAACACAGCAAGAGAGCGCACGACATTGTCCACTGATGATAATGATGAAGAAGAAGGCTCCAAGGTCCCTATAGACATCGCCGTGGCCGAGACATCGGGGGAGTGTTCTCACAATAATGAAGTGTTATCTGTGCCAAACACGCAGCTCGCTGCAGCAGCTTGTCAGCTGCCGTCCATCTCTGTGGTCAGTCAGGAGATTGGCAAAGAGTCTCCGAGCTGGTGAGTCACATGACAAACCGTAAACTTTCCGTCTTGGGTGTTGGTTAGAAAAATGCATCACCACATCACGAGGCTGAAGTGGAATATGTCACATTTAGCTGTTTATTTTGATCATCCGTTATTCAGTTTGTATTTTCATCTTCTTAATATGCAGTACAGAGTAAAGGAAACGATGAGTTTAGGCCGGTGGTTGCAGATATGATGGTTGGGTAGCAAGTTAAAAATGAGGCATCGGAGGGATGGTTCAAAAAGTAGGAAAGCAGAAATAGACATTTTTACTATAAAACTTTAAGATTTTGCTTGCCGTTTTCTATTTAACAGATTCAGATATTCCATGACATGGCTTCATTTTAAGCCAAAAACATCAGAAACCACATGTTCATAGAGCTGTTCAATTCAGTGCTCTTTTTATGCAACAAGTGCAATTCAACAAATGGCGTGTGTATACATAGTTGATTTTTATTCTTTATCCTGTGTCCTTATCGTGAGCCTTCTGTGCCACTGTTTCTGCTGTTTTGCTTCTTAATGCTGGTCGGCTGAATCGACTTAATGTCCCCGGCGTGGGATCGATAAAGTTTCATCTTATCTCATACAGCCGACCTGCTCCTGCACAGTCAGTGTGTGCATTAGCAGACTGAGCCTCTGCTGCGTAGAAATGACCATCTTTCTCCCATCATCCTGTGTGTCAGTGCCATGGCTGAGGATCCAGAGCGGGAGAGCTCCTCAGCGTGCGAGGAGGCCGGTCCTGGAGTCATAAAAAGCCATGATGTCTCTGAGTCTTCTTCTGGATCAGAGCCCACGGGGCTCAACCACAGCGATGGTGAGGAACGAGACTCCACCAACTATGTCGGGGAGCCAGAGACCACAGCTCTGGCAGACGCCGGCGTCAGGTCAGTGGGTTCAGAGTTTGCGATATCAAAACAAGGCACTTGTTTACATAAACTGTGTACTTGTGTTTTTGAGAGCCTTCCTGTGACCACTAGGGGGCATATAGACACCACCAGCTTGTTGAATTAGCGAAAGGATTTTCAGACTCCCAAAAATATTTTCTGCTGTATTTGTACACCTAAATAAATACTGCATGATGTAAAATGTCACTTAAGAGGTGCATATTTTTATGAGTTAAAGACATAAATAATGAATATATATATAAAGCAGGAAGAGTCAGAAAGATGAATTCTCTCTCTCCAGCTCGAAGTCCGATCAGGATGCAAAGCCAAGTCCTGAGTGTGCAGCTACGAGCTCCAAGGAGGTCACCTCCTCAGAGAGCGCCAAACAGGATATTGGGGAGGAAGTTATGTTGAAAGGACAGGACAAAGATGGAGATGTTCCCAAAGCGGAGGAGAGGAGCGAGACGGAGGAGGAGGCGGGGAGCGTTCCCACAGAGGCCGAGGCTCAGGCCGGGAAAGATGGGGAGATCCAGGAGGTCACTGGAGACGAGGAGCAGCTGACAGGGAGCTCATCGGCCGGTTTGAAGGCGGACGAGACATCTGTCACCGAGAAGAAAGGCTCTGCTGAAGATGGCCGGGGGAACAGGTTTGTAATGATCCATTTTTTTAAGCACCTCAGCGAATAAATCAGATTTTAACGCCGCACATCACGTGTTAGTCATTTTATCTGAAAGGTTGTGTTACAACACAGGAAGGCACTGTTTAGACACTGTGAGGCAACGTAGACTAAGCACAACGTGTTTAGTCTTCACATTTGAAAGATCACCATCATCATCATCATCATCATCCCTGGAGACATGGTTAAAAAGTGCATGTGCTGTTGCCACAGAGTAACCACGAAGAATACACAGCTGTCTTGTGAAAGTGAAATGGGATTATGGTACAAAAACACGAGCAAATACTGGTTATGCAGAGATTTTGGCATTTTTTTAATGATGTTTTGTAGGATTATTGTCAACAGATTCCATAAAACCACTAAAACCAACACTGTTAGTGGCACTCAGCCCCAAACCCCTTCATTCCTACCAGATACCTAACTCTAAACACCGGGTACAAACGCACGGTATATTTTCATTGTTTTTTTTAGAAGAGCCGTTTTTAGCACACATTACTCAAGCAGGAGTAAAGAGTGCATTGGTGGGGGTCTATTTTCAGCTGCAGATTCATACCAATTTGGTGCGGTAGTGAGTATTTACAGCAGCAGGACAGAGCGTGCGGGATTGACTCAGAAGAAAGTGCAGTGCCCGTGTTCACCGAAACGTCACCCAGTGAAGCGCTGACGTTCTGGGCCTCAGTGGCACACGAATAAGATCCATCAGGCTCTGGATTCACTAGTTTTAGAAGGATTTGCTGACAAAAAGGAAAATATTAATAATTTATAACTGTTCTTTTCTCCTTTAGCGAGGAAGACTTGTACAGAGGAGCCGAGGAGCTTTCAGCATCACAAGAAAATAAAGCAGGACCTCCGCCTGCACGTCAGTACATCCAAGACACACATCAGAGATTTGAAACAACACTGCTTTTGTTTTGTCCTGAACAATACGGAGTCTTTTAGTTTTGTCCTCTGACTCTCCTCTTGTACTCAGTTTCAAAGGTGGAGGACAGATGCAGTTTGGACCCGGCGATGGACATTCTGTCTTACAGTGAGAGAGAGTGGAAAGGAAACACTGCCAAGAGTGCTCTCATTAGAAAGGTCGGTGTGCCTGTGGGGAGAGAAGTTTCAGATTAAAGCCAGTTGTTGTTTTTCATGTTTAATGGCTCAGAGTCTTCCTGTGGTGTCCCCGTGTGCTGCTGCAGGGTTATAAAGAGATGTCCCAGAGGTTTGGCAGCTTGAGGAGGGTGAGGGGGGACAACTACTGTGCCCTCAGAGCGACGCTGTTCCAGGTGCTCTCCCACAGCACCCAGCTGCCTGCATGGCTGCAGGAGGAGGACGTTTCCATGGTAAACATGTCGCTCACTCCATGAGTGTGAAGTTGGCTAACTTTAAGCCTTCATGTGATTTCAGTAAGCGCGTATGTACCAGGCTGTAAACATGTTTATTTCTGCTGTAAAGCTGGACAGTTTAATGTGGGGGTGTATGGGGATTGACTCACTTTTGGAACCAGCCTCAAGTGGCCAGTCTAGGAAGTGCAGTTTGTGGTACTTTTCATTCTTCAGTCAGAGAGGTTGCCACTTGCTTGTAGCTAGCTCACTGACGATTTAAGCTGATGTTAGCTAGCTTTAACAGTTGAAAACACAGTCCAAGGTCGACTTTTTAATGTTTGTGGTGGCTCGCTTTAAAATGAGAGTCCTCTTCGAGGGAGTGAACGTGCAGCCATGAATTGAACTTAGTTGGCCTTGGCCGTAACACTCAGTTTTACTGTAGCTAGCTTGTTAGCAATGCTAACGATTGCAGGTAGCATAAGAGCGTCTTAACGCACTGTTCAATGAATTCCTTACCCGTTTGCTGTTGTGTTTTTGGGTTTTAAAAAACCTCTAAACACTTCAAACGCCTCTTCACCATTAGCTTGACAGACCTGCTGTGCCTCGCTACAGTTGCTAAGTTCTGATTGGACAATCACAGTTTGGGGGATGGGCTTGGGAAAAGAAAATCCTGAAGAATGCCCGTTTAATAACGTCCGTGCTTAATAACGTCCGTGCTTCAGCTCCTTTGAACGCAGCTGAAATCACATCGCAGCTTCTTAATTCTGTGTGTTTACAGCTGCCGAAGCAACTCGAGGCCCAGGAAGGTCTGATAAGTCAGTGGACATTTCCGGGAGACTGCCTGCAGGGAGATGGGACGGGAGATGCCGCCCTGCAGCTAAAAGGCTACATGGAGCTTCTCCAGAATAAGGTACCGGCTGCAGATCTGCTCAGAAACAGTGAGAAAGTATTTTAAAGACACATAGCGAGAAAACCACAGCACTATTTTTATGCTATCCGTGGACACAGAGGGTATTGATACTCATCCACAGAGCTTTTAGATGAGATTGCTTCCATATGTTAAAGGGAGGCAGTCCTCTAAATGCTGCCCTGCTGCCTCGCTCAGGGTCATTAACACACAACCTTGTAATGCTTTAAAGGATTTTGAGGGATAGATGAGCCCTCAGCCTCAAAGAAACTGCTTCAGCAGTTAAAACCACAGTTCCTCTTTACTATAACAGAATGAGGCCCCAGCCAGGATTTACAGTCAGTCAGAGCCGCTGCTAGCTTGTGAGAAATTCTGCTGTTTACTGCACACATTGTTTTTTTTTAAGTCAGACCTCTGCTGCTGTGCTGCCTGCTGGTTTTGTGCCCGACATTATGGATCCTGTATAATTGCACTCAGAGTAGACCATTGTGTTTTTCTGGTCTGCGCTGGTTCCATGAATATGGCTGTTCATATGCACTGATGTATATGCAGGGGATGGGACAAACACACCTTACAATAGCACGTCTGTAAATAGAAGCAGATTTTTTTTTTCTTGATTTTTGAGGCCCACTTTGACTTTCAGCCCCAGGAAGTAAAGTCACGAACGAAACTAAGCCTCCCTGCTTCACATTCCTGTTTGCGTTTCCTCTGCGAAGGACTGACGGGATCAGTCAGACGGACTGATGGCAGATAAAAATGATGTGTTTGTTGTTCTTGAGCAGAATCGTTGCGTTGTTCTTCGATCTGTGCTGTTGCGTAACGGCGTTTGAGTGCATGCTGATTTAAAGGAGATGTGCAGAGGCGTAAAGGCTGAAATCACGTCTCAATTAACAAATAATCATCTTTCATTAACCGCTGCTGACAGGTCACCGTCACCTTGCAAGACATGTTTTTTGGCCTCAACTCTGATGTTGAGCTCCAGGTCCAGCTCCAGTCGTTGCACCGTGTGATGAAGCTTTCAGCGCGTTTCTTACTGGAATCAAACATGTCAAGAAGAAGAAGAAGAAGAAGAAGAAGAAGAAGAAGAAGAAGACATAGACATCCTTTATTAGTCACAAACACACAACATGCAGAGTTAGGGAGGGAAACTGCACACGCCATGCTTACGTGAAATTCTTCTCTGCATTTGCCCATCCTTGGTAAGTCCTTCCACCACGGCAGGCCAGGAGTGGTGGGCTGCCAGCCGACCGGCACCCGGGGACCCAGTTCTCCTTCATCACCATTGGTCAGGTGGTGATCTTCTTGCATGTCTTTAGTGGGGGTTTTTTATGGAGGATACCCCAGGTGAACACGGGGAGAACATGCAAACTCCACACAGAAAGGCCCTTTGTCGTGAGCAGCAGGCACCCGCCCACAGCGCCCCAGGTGGGAATCAAACCCGGGACCTTCTAGCTGTGAGGCGACAGTGCCACCCGTGCCACCGTTACCCCTGTGCCACCAATATGGTGATAACTTCCATTTCACCCAAAATACACAGAATACCTTTTGGTGCAGACGTGGAGGTGAACTGTTTGACAGAGGCATGAAACCACAGGGCAGTAATTCCAGCTTGCCAGTGGTGTTTTCCTGTATTTAGCACACTCGTCTGTCATCTTGGTGAGGCTTAATGATGGCATTGTCACCCGGTTGGTTAGTCTATGCTTTCCTTCAAACGAAGAAATCTTCCAACCGCAGGCCAGATCACACAAGGCTCCCGAAAGTATGATTTCTAATCATTTCTTTAACACTGCCAATCAGTTCCCCCTCGATTATCTCAATTACATTAATCATTTTGTTACATTCCTAATTGAAAATTTGACCTTGTGGCTTTAACTGCTTCTTTTCTTACCTTTCTTTATTTGGCAATCAGTCGATTTTAATGAACCGATTAATAATTTAGGCCAGAAAATGTTCAGAATAATGAGAAATTCTTCTCACACAGTCTAAAATTTCCTCTTTAAATTGCTTATTTTGTCTGACAGAAACAGTTTAAACAGAAAACTGCAGCAAATCCTCCTGTTTGTTTGATAAATGGCTGCAACGATTACATGCAGAGCAGTTATTGATTCATTTGATGGATTCGTTCCCAGTGGCGGGCGGCGGTGGACTCCTCCTCGGCGGCCGAGCGGCAGCAGCTGTGCGAGCGAGCGTTTTGGGGAGGAGAAGAGGAGCTGGGGCTGCTGGAGGCGCTCAAGCTGCTGATGCTGGGCAGAGCGGTGGAGCTGCACCGCCGCATGCAGGCCGGCGGAGACGTCCCGCTCTTCTGCTGGCTGCTGTTCGCCCGCGACTCGTCCGACTGCCCGCGCTCCTTCCTCTCCAACCACCTCAGCCACGTGGGCCTCAGCGCTGGGCTGGAGCAGGTAGGAGGCTCGTCTTTTTATTCGTCGATCAGCAGACCGCAGATCCACTTGAGCGGGCACTTAAAGACCCGCTGAACGTTTTACTGGCTGCGTACAGTAGTTTCCTGGCAGGTAGAGAGCGTTTATATGAAGCTTTTATGGAAAACGACACTCAGAAGAAAATAGCTGCTGGGATTTTCGTGCCCTTTTGAATCCAGCAGTAAATTTCTGCCGGATAAACCGTTGTCACGCTTGGTAACGAACACAAAAACAGTTACTAATGTCAGCTGTCATGAGACTGGGCGTGCAGCATTCTCATCATGTGAAAGCCGAACAGTAAAACATGCCAGCGCTTGTGCTGTTTGCTCTGTTTTCGAGCTGCGCTGTCTCCGCGCCGCCAGCCTCGGGGGTGATGAGGTTTCAGGAAGATCAAAGTGTTGTGTGGTTTAATTGTTATTTTCACTCCTTTAATTAAAGCTTTTACAGGCACAGTTTCCATATCGAAACCCCACCCATAAATATCATGTGCTCGAGCAGCTGATTGTGCTGTTTTGGGAAAGCTGCATTCTCTCACTGTGCCATTATGCCCCTGCTTTGTGCCTTTTGTGCAGGTGGAGATGTTCCTGCTGGGCTACGCCTTGCAGTGCACCATTCAAGTTTACAGACTGTACAAGGCCGATACGGAGGAGTTCGTCACCTATTACCCGGACGACCATAAGGACGACTGGCCATCCGTGTGCCTCGTCACGGAGGACGATCGCCACTACAACGTGCCGGTTGTAGAAGCTGTGGAACACAGGGAGCTCAGCTCGAGCTGATCGCTGCAGAGAAATCTCCTGCCATACGAACAAAACACTCCTCAGGTGCATCAAGATTCATAGATTTACGCCAGTTAAAGGAATCGTTTGACATTCGGGGGAATGTGCTTTCTTGCTTAGAGCTAGATGAGAAAATCGATGCCACTCGTGTCCGTCCAGGAAGTGTGACGCTGCAGCTAGCAGCTAGTTAGCTTAGCACAAGGACTGAAAACATGGGAAACAGCTAGCTTGGCTCTCCTAAGGTAGTAAAATCTGCCTCCCAGCACCTCTAAGGCTGAAGTGTAGACATGACGTGTGGATTTACACAGTTTTTCATCATTAAATGAGATAAGTGGGTTAATCAGTCAGCTTAAGAAGTACTGTTAGGTGTTTATGACCTCAAGACAGAGCCAGGCTAGCTGTTTCCCTCTGTTTCCAGTTTTTGTGCTAAGCTAAGCTAACTGGCTGGGGGTGTTAGCGTCATATTTAGCATACAGACTTGAAGACTTGAGATGGGTGTCAATCTTAGTATCTGATTCTCGGCATGAGAGCGCTTAAGCGGACGACCCAAAATGCCTGTTCCTTTAAAAATATGCTGATTCTAGACCCTGTACAAGACGTGGTTTCCACACGTTTGTACACACTGTTCTGTATACAGAGTTTTCTATTTGGGTGTGTGTACATATATGTGCAGTTAGGTCCAGATTGGTTTCCCAATGGAGCTACCAGCAGCGCCAAAACGATCAGACAGTTGGTGTTTACACTGGAGTTTGGGCACTTTGGTTTGTGTATTAATTTATTCTTTTTCATTATGTTGGAAAATTTCAAATCAGTGAAACGACTGAATTCGTCAGCGGAAGCGTTTGATGATTTATCAGGTTTAACGACAGCTCACACCAGACGACGAGCGGAGGAGTCATCGCGGCCTCTGTGTCGGAGGATCTGTGGTGGTCTGTGTGTGCGTGTTTGCAACTCTGCGTGTGTGTCAAACTCAGTGTGTAACATGTTGCCTTTAACCAAGCTGTTCTGAGGACAGAAGCGTGCCAATGTTGCTGCAGATACTGGAAACAGTCCCGAGCAGCAGCCACTGGATTCAGTAGGAGACGCTCGCTTGGTCCTCCGCGTTGCCTTAGAAATAATGCACAATAAGAATGAATGTTGGTCATTAGCGATAAGAGGCCATTTCCTAATTCAGAGCCGATGAAGGTGCGACGTTAACGGGAAACTTTGCTTGTGCCATTTGCAGGAATGTTCTTGCACTTGTCAGATTTTTGGACGGCATTTAGATAAAATGAAAGTACAATTTTTGTAAAAGTCTTTTTTGCTTTATGTTTGATTTTATCAGCTTGATACTTTGAATTTTCCTAATTTAATGAGAACTATAAGCAGGATTTTGAACTGATGGCATGTCAGAGGTATGCCAGAGAAAATGACGTTGGTTTGGGGTCTTGGACTCCGTCTGTAAAACATGGTTGAATACAATGAATTTTCCAACGCTCTATACCTGATTGGTGTCTTTTTATCTAGACTTCTGTCAGAGTTTGAACAGGTGATTTAACGAGGATCCGTCTGGGGTCAAACATGTGACTTCGCTGTGTAGGCTGACACTGCATTTGTTTGGTCTGTCAGTGACTTTTTGTTCACACGTGGCTCATATAACATCAAAAACCATTTCCTTATTTGGTGTAATAACATGCTTTATGGTCGACTCAGTGTTTTGTCACCCTCACAGAATGTGCAAAGCTGGTCGTGTCAAAGGGAAGGCGTTAGCGCTTCAATCCTTTAATACACATCTGGTTATTTAAAGGAAAAAATGATTTTTTACACACAGCAGTGGGGTCAAACAACGAGGACCTAAAGCCAAAACAAAACACAAGGGGTAATAATAAAGCAATTTATTTGCCAAATAAGAATGCCTATACAGTATATACAGTACATACGACAGTCTGAATACTACCAGGAAAATGCTTGGCAAAACAAAAGTAGATGGACTCCCAGACTGCATGGAAAGTGAACAATCATAACTGTATTCTGTAACACACGCAATGATATAACGAGGGATTCCTGACCCCTCTGGGCAATTAAATATACACATTGCATTACCTATAGAAAACAACAATAATCTGTACACCATTGTATGTAAAATACGATTGCACAACCCAACAAGTCCCACAACATGTCTATATTTGAATTCAAGCAAGGCCTTGCTGCTTAATCTTGATAAAATAACATAAAATAATGAACTCCGTATTTTGGCAACTCCACTACCACTCGACAGATGTTTCTCGCTGCGGAGGAGGACACGTTCTCCTGTGTCGTTTTCCCTTGTTTACCAGTAGACACATGAAAGAGGTTAATACACCCGCTGATGTGATGGTGCAAAGATGATGAGAACTGTTGAAAAGGTCGGAAGACAGAAGGTATTTACACTGATGAATGAACACTTGGAGGTGCATGGCTTTCTTTACAGTGTGCGTTTTAATGGTGGGGGGTCCACGTGAAGAAGACCTCGTCACTCTTTAGTCAAAGTCTGTCGGGAGAACCTCTGAAACCAAACCATACTCGGGTCCTCGCTCTGCTCCAGCACTGTAACACTCGGCGGTCTCCTCTCCAGCAAAGTTCCACGTGGAGGTCGGCTTTACCTTCTCCTCCTGCTGTCAGAGAGTTCACTCCTGCTCCTCCTCCTCCTCCTGGAGCTCCTCGATGGCGTCCATCTGAGTCCTGGAGCACACCTCGCTCATCGGGGCGGAGTCCTCTCCCTCCACCACCAGCTCGTTGGACATCTCGTTGTTTTTCTGCGGAGGCGGCAGACCAAGAAATGAAAACCACGCAATGCTCAGCGAGAAAAGGAGGCCGAGCGCGGCCAAAAACTGCAGCTGATACCTTTGTTGTGCAAATCTAATACTTGATAAGCTCCAAAAAGAAAGAAAGCAGTATAACTGCGTAATCCAGTCCTCACGTGAAGATGGAAGTATTTAGGAGCATGCAGAGCCTCTTGAACCGGATCACCTCGTTAGGTTATGCTTCTGGTTATTTGCCCCCGTCATTAAACGCTGGCTGTGACTGCAGTTAATTTTGATTTAAATAATACAAATTCAGAGAGACTGGCAAAGATTGCTGCTCTTTGGGCTCTTAATGAAAAAGAAAGGTTCAAAAATGTCCCAAATTCAGTAGTTCTAGTGAAAATAAGGAAAAATGGGACTTTTCAAACTAAATAGAGTAAATTATCCAGCTCTGTGTGCAAATCTTTCTTCAATTATTGTATTATGTCAAATACAACAGGCAGCGAGCAAAGATGCAAAGACTGAACTAGACTAGAAATTCAGAGAAACTCCAGTGAGACACAGACGGGCTGCACAGGAAGTGGAAACAGCCCGACTCATCGTTTTTGTCACTTATATCCAAATTTCAGTGATGAAGACGAGCACAAAAGCGTGTAGATAAAAGGTTTTGGAGGTCTTTTCTTCTTGCACATCTCAGTTACATCACAGCTCAGATCAAACAGGACCTTCATGATAAACTGGGGACACACCTGGTTCAACTCAGAAATCACAGAACAAGGTGTGTGCTGTCATGTTTGTAACAACGAACAGCCCAGGTGATCTCACCTGCTGTCGATAAACATAGCAGGCCGCTATGGCAACCATTGTCGACTCCCCTATGAAGCCGGCCAGGAGGGATCCAACCCCGAGTGTGGCCCCGTGAACCCTGAAAGACAAAAGGATCGTATGAAGTTTCAGTGGCTGCGGCCTTTTATCTGAACTTACTGAACAGTTTCTGAGGCGGAAGGAAGCCTCCTCCTGTTTGACCTTTTCAGGTATAAAAAAAGATCTAAAAACACAGAATACGAAACAAGAAATCCTGAGTCACAGCGCTGACCTCTGTGACCCCGGCAGTGCTCTCTGAAGTGTTGACTTACCCCATATAAGGCAGCACAACCAGACTGGTGATGAGGACAATGATGCGGAGAGCCGAGCTGGGGGCCAGCACAAAGGTCTTTTTCAGGGTCATGAGCCATCCAGTCAAATGAGCCCGAACAGTCACTGCAAACACACACACACACACACACACACAAAGTGGAAACATCACCCCACTGGTCCGAGCTACGCCCCGGGTTAAAGCCACAGCAGGAAGGAAAATCCAGCTGGACGCTGATGCTGAAAAACAGCTAATCGAAGGTCTTACCTGGCAGAGGAAAGAAGGAGAAAATTCGGAGCGGGACCACACACAGCTCAGCGAAAGTGTACTCCACTCCAATGACATCAACCAGGATCTTCTCGGACACATGAGGAGTCCAAAACACCACAAAGCAAAGCTGGACACAAAACCAACAAAGGCAAATTCATTTTTGCGTTCGCTGCACCACAATAGAGCGTCCGGCACGCCTCATTAGATTTCATTAGTTCATTAACTGAAGGGCTTTCAGATCGAATGTGGGCCTTTGAAGCTCGCATAACAAGAGCGAGCGAGCAAACGCACGGCGGACAATGTTATTGTTTCTGGAAGCAGCTGCTGAGGCACGTGCAGCGTTACCAGAGCATCTCAAAGCTGTTACTGTATTATGAGCACATTAGGGCGTGTTGAACGGCGTGAGCCTGTCTGATCTGAGCCTGAATTATACATCCATTTGTTTAAAATTGCATAAAGACAGTTTCTCTGCACTCCAAACTTAGATCGAGCACCGAAAGGGGGGGGGGATAGCGATCCGTGAAAGGGGTTTTTCTGGTTCCTCTCTGACTACACTGTCTCGCACTCTCTCATGTTGTCTCAGCTGTGAGTGAAAAACAATCAGTGCATCATCTGGGTCATATCTGGCTGCAGCCTTCCCCTGTTAAGACCTCATTGGTGTAAAGACCTGAGACAACAAATTCAACCTTCCTCATTTCAATGAGGTCAATATCTCTCTTACTGTTATTGACCCTCCACCAGTTGGGCCACTTTTCTGATGAGCTGGACATGCGGTCGTCTTACTGTACATTCCCCACAAAGTGTAAGCCGGCCCAAGCAACCACCAAACCGCCCTGTCCACTTTGTCTGAGCCACCAAGACCCATCTGGTTTGAGTCCTGCCTCCAGGCTTCAGAGTGCCATGGCTCAGGAGGAGAGTCTAAATGTCCCTTCCTGTCCAGTGGGATACCACAAAGATTGGTACTTGGTCCCCTTTTCTTCCAAGTACTCATTAACAGCACAGTGCATCCACATCATCCAAACACAAACCTCCCACAAGCAGCGCTCCAGGAGATATCCCACAATGGAAATCCACCAAATATACAAACACAGCCCCCACAGCACGCGACACAACACCCGAATCCAAACAAGAAACAAATTACATCTGCAGCCAGTCGTGCCTAACACTGCAAATTTGATCCAGATCATAAACCAAAAGTCTGCAATTTACATAGAATAAAGTGAACGATTTATCTACTTCAACATTCAAGTAAAGCTCCATTCTCAGCATCTGTCAAACCCAAATCAGGAAAATGAACTCTTAAACAATATTTGTTGTAAGTCATGAATGAAGGCCAGTATAAAATGAAATGATCATTTACGGAACATCGTGTACTATATGACATCTGACTGATTGTGTACTATCTGCCTGAACAGGCCTCTCAACTCTCAACAGACTCTGCTCATCTCTCCCCTTCACTGCTGCACCGCCCTGCTGGCAGGCCGGCCAGCATGCACAGAAAAGCCTCTGCAGACAGCCCAAAATGTGGCTGCACATCTGGTCCTCAACCAGCCGAACACACGTCGTCACTCCACTTTTCATGACTCTGGCTCCCTGCGGCTGCTCGCATTCAAAACATGTCACAAAAGCTCACCTACGACCCGGATTCCAAAAAGTTGGACGCTGTGCAAAACGTAAAACAGAATGTGATAACTTGCTAATCCTTAAGAACAGCATATAAGCAATATATTTAATATTTCACCTCATCAGCTTCATTGATTTTTGTAAATATCTGCTTATTCTGAGCAACACGTCAAACAAGTTGCAACAGGCACAACTAAAGACTGAGAAAGATGTGGAACGCTCCAAAAACACCTGTTTGGATCATTCCACAGGTAAACAGGTTCATTGCTAACAGGTGATAGCATCATGATTGGGTATGAAGGGGGCATCCTAGAGAGGCTCAGTCGTTTGGGCTCAGGAACATTTCTTAAAACTGTTTCAGAAAACAGTTTGTTCGCAAATGACTGCATTCTGTTTTTATTCACGTTTTTGTGTCCTGAGTTTCCCAAGTCCTCAAAAATCTTCCTTCTCTTCAACCCTCTTCTGAGAGCACCTACTCATCTAATGTGCTTCTCGGCTACATCCTTCTCTATTTGCGTCCTAACCTTGTGTCTAACATGTGTCAGGTGGAACGTGGAACCGAGTGCTGCCGCATTTATTCTCTGAGGCTTCCACTTGATCTGCTGTGGCCTGCGCTGCCTGCGCCTCGTTTGTTTGGACCGAAGCGACTGCGAAATGAATAAATGTAAAATTATTTCACACTGCCGACACTGAGTCATACTTATGGTAAGAATAAGGTTAGGAGAAAGGCCGACAAGCCACAAGCTCCACATTATCGTGAGTAAATGAAAAGAAATGGCCCAGAGCGCTTCCATAAACATTTCACCGTCTCACTGTTTTTACTGATTTACATGTGTAGCAGGAATTGATGAATTGTGCCAAAGCCTTTGATGTGGTTTTGTGGTTTTTCATCCCATGAACCCAAAATATAGGAAGAGATTACAGTGAACGATGATTTCACGTGGCATTACCTTACCATCTATCATTATTTTAGCAAGATGGAGGCGCGTAATAACTAATTTGTGTGGCTCAAGCGAAGCCGCCGTCTCCCCTGACTCAGCTGTGGTTCCTCTAAACAAGGTGACACATCCGCGCTCGCTGCCTCGCCGTCCTCAACGCGGCCAGCTTTTGTAAGACGGACTTTTTTGTTACAGAACATCTCCTTGCTCCTCTCCCAAATTCCACTTCCTCCTCTGCTGTTTTTCATTCTGCGTCTCTCCTTCATGTGTAATCAGAACAAGCCCTGGCATGAAGGCCCTCAGCTTGTGCTTTCCACGCGGCTACAGGCCATACCTATCTGCCTGTTGCGCTGTGAGGAGCACACACACCCTCACATACATGTTTACAGCTCTGGGATTCCACATCTGGTGTGCCATTCTCCTCCTCCTCCTCCTCCTCCTCCTAAAAAGACCCAACCTTGGCCACAAACTTCCTGTTTTTCTTATTCAGGCTGTTAAGACAACAAACTGGGGCAAAGGCTCCTTCTTGCTCCACAGAAACTGGCTTTGCATCATTGTATTAACGTTGAATTGAGGGCAAATATGATCAGAGACTCTGGACCGTACAGGCGGGATAATCCAAACAAAAACTCTGCAGCAGCAAACGTAATGCAGCAGCAGCCCCCATCACTTAGCAGAGAAGCTCACCTGCGAGGGGCTTTGGGAATGTGTTCATTGTCACCTTTTATGTGCATGCCTGTTTTATTAAGCTCTTAAAGACTGAGGCGGTGGGGGGACGGGACACAAAAGCTCCTTAGCGTCTTCACAAATTCCACCCTAATGTGTGTCCCTCTCTGTGCAACCTGAAACCACAACATGACGGCGAAGCAAAAGTACACTGAGTACGCCTGTGTCTGAACCCGCATAACCAGCCTTGAATGTGAGACCTGTTTTTTTAAAGGAACTCAGAAATTTTGGCTTTGTCTCTGAGAAAAGCGCTCAGGTTTAGAGCTGAGTGAGCGGGGGACCTTTGACAGCACTGCCTGTAGCGATCTTTTAGAAACTATGTCAAACATGCTTCTGCATAACGCTGGACGCGTTGTGTCAGTCTGAAGCCTGACCGGCACACGGCGTCTGCCAGCAGGATTACAGAAGGGTAAACACGGCCCAGGCGCTGTGTTTTGGGGAAAACGTTCAGCGTGGTTCTGATGTGTTTCTATTGTTCTTTTTTTTGCACAGAATCTAATATCATCAGTGTGTGCAGAAATAGATTCAAACCCCCCCCTCCAAAAGAAAATAAAAAAGCCGTACTGTATTTATTGTCAAAACAAACGTGTGTGTGCAGTATGATTAAGCATTTCTAAGATAATGACTTTGGATACAAGCTAGTTGTAATGCACCGTGGTGGGACAACTGACACCGACTGTAGGAGAAGTGGAGTCTCAGTGAAAGACACCTCAGGCTGTAAACTAATACTCTGCATGTGTAGGAGTGACTGCATTGAGAGTGAACACTGGGCTTCATGTTAGCAGGGTCAGCTGTCAAGGAGGGTCTAGATGTGCGAATAACAAGCATCTCAATTACAGCACCTGGTTTGTTTTCTTATGGCAGGACACCTCACAAGGTTTATGATAATTCATTTGGCCAATCAAACATCAGAGTCTCTCTGATCTCTGATGATGAGCTCTTCAGGTTGCTAATTTTGTCTGACCAATAGTCTGAGACCCCAAAATATAGGATTTTTAATTGATTTTGTGACAAAGACATGAGCTGAAAATCATCACCTTTGAGCAGATTTGCTTGATAACTTATGAGGAATTATCAGAATTGCTGCGGATTCATTTTGTCTTTTGACGAATCGTTTCAGCTCTAAACCTCATCAGCTTTTCATCCAAAACTCCGGCCACAAGTTAAGGATTGTTTCCACACGGGCCGTGAAAACAAACCGTGAGCCACACCTTCTCTCTGAGCTAATCAAAGCCATATTCTTGGAGCATAACCCGCGAAATTATGCGAGAGAAAACATGTGACGTGCTCATCTTACCGTGAGTGAGAGAGCCAGGCAGCAGAATGTAAACTTTTTAATGTTTGACTTGGTGACAGGGCTGCTAGCGTTCAGCTTGTTGCTGGGATTGTTCTGTTGGGAAGAGAGCAGAATTAGAGGCATAAACAAACCCATCGACAACAAAGTGCAGCAAACGCTGGTAGGGTGAGCGTGGAATACCTTGTCAAAGGCAGGGTACACTGCTCTCAGTTCAGTTAACCAACCGTAGGGCATGTGACCCACAGGGTATGTGGCTGTGAGGACAGCCACGGCCTGGAATGACAAAGACACGACAGCTATAAGTCATCGGCACGCCGCCGCTTTAATGCTGAAAATACCACACGCAGCACACACAGCAAAATTAATGACAGCTGCCCAACAACAGCAGACACGAAGGCAACACGTGTGTCTCTCACTTTCCCAGCGGCGTGCGGTTTTTCACAAGTTTACGATTGGATAACAGCCTTGAGCTTGTTATTGTGTCCCAAACAACAACGGGCCGTGACAGGCTTTACGCAGGAACAGTAGGGCCATGTAGGAATGTTTTCACTCGGTGTAATCATGCCCTGAGTTTCACATGAACATGGTGAATCACCCAAACCACTGGCAGCCAGTGTTGTCAATGATTTCCAGTTCATTCTGGTAAACAGCTTTGTATTGTCTCTAGTAGTTAGGGTCTCTGTAAGCCAGAAAGCTCCAGAGGGAGTTTGTTAGCATCTGGCATTACATCTGCAATAACTTGAGGGAAAATTAGTCCACTGGCTCCACATAGCTGTAAAGTCCCTCTTAATGACACCTTTTATCCAACAATAGAACTATACGAGCTTCGCTGTTATGTCATTGGTGGCAGCTTCATTGATAACATCCGGATTAGATGGAATGTAATTCTCCTCAAACATTCGTGACAGTCACACTCAGGAATGACAGCTTTCTGGTTCAGACGTGTTTGGTGAATTACACTCCTGGCACACCCACCTCTGTCGCATCAGAGGTCCCCTTGAGGTCGCGAGACACAAAGAGGTTGACGATGGGTCGGCTGATGCGCTGAGTGGCCAGGATGAGGGCCAGGGGCCACCAGAAACTCAGCATCTTTTTGATGGTGGCGTCGCCCTGCAGGGATGGAGACACGTCCAACAAATCGGTCTCATTTTTGAAGAAAGACACACTTTACTCCTAATTTTATGAACAGACAACCAACTACACAGTTTAGGCATTAAAAGGCAGCACTTACCCCCACGTCAAGTCCACTGGAGTCTGGGATGCTGTCGTGAATGTTACAGTAGTAACCCAGACCGACGATGCTGAAACGGACCAAGGCACCCATATACAGGGAAAGGATCGGGATGAGTAAAGGCTCCACACACTCCAGGTTACTGTGGAGGAGAATGGCCACGAACACGATCTGCAGGAGAGAACAGCAGCCGTAAAACCTCAGACTGATCTCTTCACACGCACTGAGTCAAAACGAAGGAAATTACCTGGGCCACGACATCAGAGATGGAGGCTGAGCCGACGATGACGCTGTACTTGTGCTTGAGAAGTATCCCTGCATGAATCCACGCCTGCAAAACACAACAATGGACAGAGATGTTACGCCAAGACAAAGACACCGAGCTTTGAAAACAAAAGCTCAACCGCAGCTGGATGACAGGCCTGGACTTTAAAGGAGGGAATGCACCATCACCAGCGTGAGACCAGCGTGGACAGAGGATTAAAAAAACAGTCATTTATAGGTCAGCTGCAGTTACATTCATGCTCGCATGATAAAATCTCTTGCAGAATAATCCTGCTATACTGCACACTCACCATTGCATCCAACAGAGGGAACGCAGCCAGGTATAGGAAGGCCTTTCTTGTCTTGTGTCCCACAGATTCATCCACATGGTGGAGCTTGTTAATGATGTAATATCCTAAATCTGTGTAGGCTACAGATAAAAAGAGGAAACCACAGATGAGGTGAAAGAGATCGTTTCTATCCTGTTTAGATTGTTTTGAGCAGCAGAGGCTGCGACTCTCAGAGGGTGCTACAATAATTCAAGCTCAGGTTCGCCACAAAAACCAAAACTTAACTTTTACAGGATGCGGTTTAAGCGCAGTGTGTCATCACATGTGCACAAACAACCCTTAAACACACACCTATCAAGATGTGAAGGACGAACGCGATGGCCCCGGCCGTCACCATGCAGAACACAGCCTTCCTCCGGTCCCTCTTGCTGTTGACAAACACCAAGCCCACATTCTTGAAGTCGCTCATGGGCCCGGTGAAGAACTTCATCAGGGAGTAGGCCAGACCGTAGCTGGCCAGCATTTCAACTGCATCCTCTTTGACTGTGGCTATGCCCCTGTTGAGGGCCTGGAAAAGGGACGAGGTGGGGGTGGGGAGTGAGACAGCACACAAGGGAAGTTCAGTATGTCATAGCGTGACCGGTCCACATGACTATGACTTGGTCTAACTTTATCTCTGACCACACAGAGCTGCGACCACCGCCGCCCTTCACTGTCTGCCTTCGCTTTAATGGTGGATTTCTTCATGTGGCACAATGAGACATTTGTCTAATGCAAAGCAGCGCATGCCTTCATAATGTCTGCACAGGAAACACCCACAGCACATCCCAGAATTATTTCCATTCAGTTTTACCTGAGGAGCAACTACAACTGCTGCTGCTGCCCTTTTCCTTTGCAGGGCTGTGTGCTATTTATACCAGCTAACAGAGCCATTACATAAGCTTAATCCCAACATCTCCATGTTTTTTTACTCTCGCACTATCTGCTCATTGTCTTCTGGGAGAGGGCAGCCACCAGATCAGCCGAGACCGCACAGGAAATGTCTAAGCAAGAAAATATGACGATCAGGGAAAATGAAAAAAAAAAAAAAAAAAAAAAAGAAAAGAGCCGGGTACATGAGCCGCCATCATCTCCAAAACAGGCCCTGGATCAGATTTACTGATTAATCAGAAGACAAATAAATCACAGACAGACAGAGAGGTGCTTGTCTAAGTCAGGCTGGAGGATCAAAAACCCGCAGCAGCTCCACGTAACTGCTGTCAGAAGTGACAAAAACATTTCATCAGGATAAACAAGGGCCTCTCTCTGCGTGAGGTCCCTCTTCCTAAATAATGTATAGAACAGCCTAATGGATACCTTCACGGCGGCTCAGCTAAGCTAGCTGTGGCTATAGCTCCAGCCCGCCGCGTTGAAGCGGCCAAACGGGCTCGAAGCACTCAGCTGTCACAGAGGAGAAACGCTGTTTTCTGGACGTCAAAACCCGATGCTCAGACCCTCAAACACATTTCTCACACAGGCGGAATAAATAACGCCTGGAGCCGTTAGCCGCAGCTAGCAAACGCCAAGCCGCAGCTCCAGGCATTTCCGTTAGTGACCGAACGCTTCGGCGGAAAACAACGAGCCAGGAAGAAACGTTACCTGTTCCCCGAGGTCGATGGCAACATTGGTGATGGCCAAAGGCACCAGAAAGCGGATGAGAGGCCAGTAGGGACTGAGAGATGGAAACTCCACCATAGTACAAGCCGGGCTGACAGAGCGAGGGCATCTGCCTCGGTCTTGATTGATGTGAAAGAAAATCAAAGAGTGGCGGCTAGAAGGCGGTCGGAGCACCTGTATTTCTAGCGAGAACGGGAGGCTGAAGTGGGGCAGCGGCGGGCGCCGGGGCGCTCCTGTGGCGGCTGCGCTTGGCAATGCTTCGATGCTGCTGAGCGGAGGCGAAGGTCAACGGAAATATCAGACCGGCGCATCTTCCTCCCAAATCATCATCAAGGGGGTGGGGGGAGACGCAAGGTGACATCAAACTGCGCCGAATTCGAGCGAGGAGGCGTCCCGCGGCGTCGCCGGTGGAAATTTACATGAAAGCGCCGACGCGAAACTGGTCGGATTAGTTTTGTCGCTCCGCGTCTGACTGCGCCTGTGCTGCGCAGTCCGGTTGTTGTCGACCCTCCCCGAGGCTGGAACCAACCGCTGGCCGCACGTGGGCCAGGCATCCCGACCGTGACATCATCACCGGGTCCGAAGCTGGCTTTCATTATCGTTGTGTGTAAACACACAACACACGCAGTCTCCATAATGTGTGTTTGCGTTAAAGACGGCCGTGGCCGCGAAATAACATGAATGTGAGCTAGCTTTGCTTCAGCTGGCATGATAATGATGAATAAACCTTACACACGTTTTCAGGGGAATATTACTTCTGTATGAACAAACTACCAAATTCTGGGAAAATTTGACTGGAATCTGGTACAAAGATGCTCATGTGAATTAAACCGTGTGCAGCTGGATTCACACGGTGAGAAAACCCAGCCATACATCTGAATGTGACACGCGTATTTTCACGCAGGATAATAGTTTGGTCCCATGCAAGTTTTCATATTTTCACTGTGCACCTCCACTGAGGACAGAAATTATACACAGGATAAACAGATGAACCCTGATAGGACAATAGCTGGGGAAACGCTGACCCCTGCTGGACGAAGCTGGAAAAATTGTTCCAAAACAAGTCTATTTTTACTGGTTTTATGGCTTTTTAATCCAAATGCTGAACATATCAAATTGGAGTTAATGACAACAAAAGTGGAGATGAGTGTAAACAGAAAACACTAAAACAAAATATCTCTGACACAGATGTGTTTGATTGAATTATTTGGTGAATCTCAGCTCTGGCAGACAGATGTATGACAGCATACTGATTACACAAACAAAGAAAACCCTGAGATTTGTGAAATATTGAACATTTGTGCTCTTATTTTACCGAAATGCATTGCACTGAATATAGAGATTACATGAATTAGCTGAAACATGCAAATGCTTGTGTTTGTACAGTGTGTCTCATAGCAATTGGTGATTTGATTCTGACTGAAAAATCCTAATTATTTAGGCTTTAATCAACCTGGGAGGCCAAAAACTCACAAAGAAGATTTTCATTAATGAGGAGCTGTTGCTCAGTGGAAAAAGGAAATGTTTCCCTTGTTAGACACTGATTTAATTGGGAAATATATACATATTATACCTATATATATATATACCTTGGAAACCGAAGTTTGACCATTTTTCAGACTTGAAATGCACAGTCATTGCGCAGTCCCTTGTTACCTTTCACACACACACACACACACACACACACACACACACACATAGGTATGCTACCGTGGTCTGTTTACAGTTAGTGTGAAATGGAAACATACCAGAGTTTCAGCGTAAAGAGCCGTGAGTAAAGTCTGCGCTGTGAGTAACGTTCAGTCAAAACACAGAGTTGTTTGTGCCTCTGCCTGGTGCCTGAGGGAAGCTCTGTAGTGATTTTAACAGTTGACTCAGCCTTTTACTAGCAGACATGCCTTTCCTTGGCAGCTGTAACTAAAGTCAGATGTTTACCAAAGAGCCCATATACCTGCAAGAACACTTTTGAGTTGAACTCCTGAAGCAATATAATTCCTCCATAATGTCGGGATTGTTTCATTACCTTCTGCTAACTGTTCACAGGGTCCTTCATAATGGAGGACTCTGTGGTTTTCTTTTACGAGCAGGTTTTTAAGCAAATAGTCCAGAAGTGTGTTTCGTTCAGCTCGTATGCAGCCGTGTGTACTACAGCTCATTATGTGGGTGTGTTTGGATAACAAAGCATGAAGTGTTGCTCAGGTAGCCCTCTTTAAATGTGATTGCGTGCCAGCTTGTGTGTGTTGCAACAGCCAGGATCCCAGATTATCTGTATGTGTCAGAATAATGGATGTGTGAGTCAATTAGAATTTCATTTAGCTCAGCAGAGTGCTGTTTGTTCCTGCTGCTGTTGGAGGTGGCAGCGTTGGAAGCGATCACTGGCGCTGGCATGAACATGTTCATTTTAGTATTATTTTCCATGACTTGGAAAACCGTGTTAACAAGTTTCCCAGATTATTAAAACCCACCTGCAACATTAATTATATTGCGTGGTTTGGAGATACCAGGCTCTGTTTTTATCAGTTTCTCCTATCACAAAAATGTTCTGAGCACATTTGACTGGCAGACATTTAGAGGGCAGAACACAAGCAAACTTTGTGTTTCAGATGACTGAAATGATCAAAAGGAAACACCTCCATAAACAAAACTTCAAATGTTGCTGGACTCATTTCACACAGTGCAGAAGTAGGAACAGAGCGA
Source organism: Chaetodon trifascialis (assembly GCF_039877785.1). Classification (NCBI taxonomy): domain Eukaryota; kingdom Metazoa; phylum Chordata; class Actinopteri; order Chaetodontiformes; family Chaetodontidae; genus Chaetodon; species Chaetodon trifascialis. The sequence continues at coordinate 18,018,062 of NC_092073.1, forward strand.
TGCTGCAGTACTGTAAGGGATGGTGGGAGGGATTTTTATTTACTCTACCTGTGAATGAATGACAAATATAGGTTTTAGGTGATTCAACGCTCCACCTAGTGGCCATTTTAGTGACTAACAGCTCTTAGTAACAACACCTGGGAACACCTGATTTGATCATCACACCTGGGTCATTTTCACTCTCTTGCATACACACCAGTCACACAGCGTTGCTTTAGTTATTCTGTGTGCGCTGTGCAGCTATCGGCTACTGAAGGACAAATATATTTTTAAAAATGAATATGGGTTTGCGTTTCATGTGGCGGATCCTGAAAATTAAAGAACTCAGATTGGGATCGAACCAGGATCGAGGTGTTCTTCTCTTTGACCTTCAAACAGGAAATGACTCCAGACAGAGCGTCTGCCTCTGAGGCCCCTGGGTCTGCGTCCTGTCGGCCCGCAGGATAATCCATCTGCGTCTCAGCCTAGAAAACAACAGATAAACAAATCTGGCCACATATTAGATTGGAGCATTATGCAGAGGGCCACGTCTCTCCTGCATTAGCGACGTTCAGCAGAAAACAACAGACAGAATGGGTGAAATCTCAGCACAGATGTCGGTGAAAGGCAGAACTGAAACACATATTGCAGGTTCTGTATAAAATATCATGCATTTAAGACACCGTTGCTGATGCACACCTCCTCCAAAGAGATGGTAACAGTTTGCTTTCACTGTCAGACCGTCAGCTCAGCCATTGATATTTAATGCAGCTCTGATGGCCTGAAGAACACAGCCTCAAACAGCATGCGTGACATCGCCATCTGTACATTTATGCTGCCAGCATGGCTGAAACCGGCATCTGCCTGTACTGCGGCCTGCATGAGGATGTGCGGCATGACAAACATGACTCACGCAGATGAGCTGCCTTTCAGTGAGTGGAAATCTCCACTTGTCTTCTCTGCTGTAGCAGAATTTTCCAACTTCTGCAAAATAAAAGTGCTAAAAACTGCAGTTCCTCAGATGAGGCTGGCTCCGAAAGTGAGTCAATCCCCATAGACCTCCATAGTAAAACATTCATCTTTACAGCCTGGTACAAAAACAGTTTTGATCTCTGTGGCTAATTTCCCCATTTATGACAACAGCATGGGAGTTTTTATATGACTCATTACATTATATTAAGGCTTAAAGTTGTGCATGGTTATGGGATTATTGAGTGACAGCTAGCTGCTGGGTTTCAGCAACCAGGCTCCATTCTGCCTCAGCTCCACCTGTTTGCCCTGAAACCCATGGCCCTCGTCCATGTTTCACGCTGTCTGTGATCTTCACACACCTCAGCTCTGTGGAAGCTGGATGTCGGTGATCCGGCTGGAAATCAAGGGCACTGATGCTGTCTCTACCTCAGCAGCTCATCGCCCTCCAGGTGTTCGTCCTCGGGTTCCTCACAGCCTGTTTCTGTTGTTTTCAGATAAACGGAGCCTCACAGGTGCTGCTGCAGGACACATGATAGCTGCACAATAGTGCATAACAGCGACAGCAGGACAGACCCTCTGAAAATGGTGGCGCTCTGAAAACTGTCCTCTCCTCTTGCCCCATTTCATCGTGCTGCTTTGCCTTCCTCTCTCCTCTCCTTCAGGTTTTTAATGGAGGGTCATCATTACTACTTTTTGGATCTTTGTATTTGGCTTGCATTGCGCCGTTTTTGTTGACTTTGTTGTCGTCTTTTCATTGTTCTCGTCCCGTTCGAACCCCGCCAGCGACCACTTTGGGGAAGCTCATGGGGATCCGGATAAAGAATAAAGGATTTTGTGACTTCTGGCTCTGGAGCACAAATCACAAACAAGACAGCTGACATGTCTCAGGCTGCAGGTGTGGTCTGTTTTTAGAGACAGGCAACACAGGCTGACCCAGTTTTCACAGAGAAGAAAAGGAAATTCATGGAACAGCAGAAAGATTGTGCTTCATGTCAAGTGTACAGGACTGATTAAACCTGACTAGATTATGAGCCCGCAGCTTTTAGAAGATGGACCAGTTCGATGGCAACAAGTGCTCATACGGCCAGCCATCAGGTGCTGCCGGTCGCACAAGAGTTTAATTTCCAAATCAAAGAAATGATTACGCAATCATGAATCATGTTTAATTAAAGAAAATGAAGAACACTGAACTAATTGTCACTTTGGGAACATTACCAGGACTCATAATAAGAACAATTCACTAGAAGCACCACTGAATGATGATTGTTTCTAACAACCCAACAAGAGTAAGGTGTGTGTTTGTGCCCTGAGTGCTGTCTGCAGGCATTGCTTCCAGGCAGCCCCAGCAATCACCTGGGACTCTGCATGTCGTTCAGGTAAAACACTGTTATATACAGTTAGTATTCTCCTAAAAAACAAGACAATTTAGCATCCATCATAGAGACAGTAAGGCGGTAAAGCTCTTTGCTCAAAAGATACAAATACCATATTATCTATACCTACTAGGTGCAGTATTTTATCAGAAAGTATGAGGGCTCTGTTCAGGACACTAAACGTGGTTTTAAATGGTTGGTACATTAACAACACAAAGTTTTAAACAGCATTTTCAATTTTTCTTTTTGTTATATTACCATTGTTACAGAGAGCACAGCAAACTTATGTAAAGACGGGGATGAAGTGTAGGATTAAATCTATCATTTCTATTATAATGGTAGTTATTATATGTCTATGACTTCACTGTGTCCGCTTAAGCTTCTGAAAGCAAACCTACACGTTCAAAAATGCTGATGCACTCTCTGTTATCATCATGCGCTCAAAGCAATGAGCTTAAATCCACAGCAAGGAAGTGAGACCATCAGCGAGAAGTTTGGCTTGAGGATATGAAGATTAGTTCAGAGTTATTCTAACTGCCTGTCTGACTCCCCACAAAATTAGTCCAAACGATTTACAGCACGCCGCCCTGAAGAGCCCGTGTTTACATTCTCCCCAGGCCAAGTTTGAAAGTGTGTAGTACGTTCACCAGTGGAGAGGAAGCAGGAGGAGATTTTTCTTTAGAGAATTTCATTTTTCACGTGATGGTTTGTGGTTATGGCTGACACTGAGCCAGGACCAGCAAAGAGAGACACAAGAGAAGTAGTGAAAACAGGCCGGGGCAGGCTGAAAGGAGCGCCTGCAGACACTACTCAGGGCTGAACGAGTCAAAGTCAGCATGGTTTTCACACACACTGTCATCATATGATGGAAATATGACATTTCTGTTATTGATCCGGCTGTTGTTAAAAATGGAAATGATGCTAACAATTTGGCAAAATGATGGTGGTGAGCTGAAATAATCACCATCAGGGGATTATGTTATGAGTGTGACAGGTCTGTGAATGGGATGAAGCAGCACACTGATCATCTGTGCACTTCTGTGGATGATAAAGGTGAAATATTTCCTGCTAAATAAGTAAAGTGGAAGTCACTTTCTTTGGCTCTTGTTGAATATATAATGTTTCTCTGCTCCAGATATTCTTAACTCTATTCTGGGTGTGAATGAGACGAATATGAAACGTCACCAGGGCACAAATGGAGCACTGCTGCAGCTGCACCGTGTGCACGTTTAAAGGATGTAGTAAAAGCAGCAGTAAAATGTAGTAAAAATCTGACTTTTAATTTTATTATATTTGACTTGGCGCTGGCACACAAGAGGAGACAAACTGCATTTTGAGAGCAAAATGAAACTGAGCCTGCTGTTACAAAGGTTAGGGTGCAGAGGCTATACGTCAATAACTGCCTTTGTCACTGTCAATAATTAATGACACAATTAGCTCTTGAGTGGTCAGACAGATCAGCCATCAGCTCATTGTTGTCTTAGCTGGCTGACTACGCTGAAAATCTATTGATTTTCTGCCTCGTACCGCAGCATCATGCTGAACTGTGTCCTCGCTGCACGACACTGAATCCACATGCTGATGTGTGGATGACTTGTCAGGTGTGTCAGGTGCTGCATGGCACGATGCAAACGTCTGAGGAAAACCAGCAGCCTGTGAGTCAAAAGGAAGGAACTGCAACAGTTGGTGCAGGACTCATCCAACAGTCACACATCTTGCTGTATGTTTAATGGAAAAGAGCTGGAGTGCAGATCTGTGGTGCGTGCTGCATCAGCGCTGACATAAAGATCAGTTTTATTTCTATATGGTGACAGCTGTTTGAACGTGATTTTGATGCCATTTCCTCCCAACGCTCAGTAGTTTACTCTAGAGTACCTCACTACAATTCAGAGGCAACTATTGTACTTTTTTTTACTGCACTTTATTTATCTGACAACATTAGTAACCAGTTACTTGCAGATTTAGTTTAATAGTGCAAATACAAATAACAATAACAAGTAATACTACTATATAAAGCAGTTAAACCACCTTTACCAGCTTCAGCATTAAAGTGATGAACACATGAATGCATCAATAATTACAATCCAGTAACATAATATAGATTATTGTGGAATATGTCATTTTGAATTCTTTCGGTAGTTTAAGCGTAATTTGATGGTAATACTTTTGCTTTTCACAAAGTATTTCTACACTGTGGCATTGCTGCTTTTACTTAAGGACAAGATTTGAGCACTTCTTCCACCTCTGGCATTTGACACCTTGCTTATAAAAACAGAAAGTATTATTGGTAAAATGTAATTTAAGTATCAAAAATACTCATTACTGTCAGTGTTTTACTGCTGCATCAGTGTTGAGGTTGAGCTCATTTTAACTACTTTATATACTGTTGGTTTCTTTAATCTACATCAGTGCATCATTTTCTATGAGATCAACATATGTGTGTAGTGACGCTGTCCTGTAAGAACCACATATCTCTAAAAAGTGTAAAAAACAGCCTGCATTTTCCAACTAATCCCAGAGGCTTTTAAAAGCTTTATTCAGCTTAAGTAGAAGGAGATTTCTGTTCAGGGCATAAAGGAAAACTTCCTCCTTCCGTTTATCAGAAAAAATCTAATTCACAGTCACCAAATTTGGAGATACAAGGTTTTCACTGAGTAGGATGGGGTTTTTTTTGTAAAAGTAGCATACATGCTGTGGACACTAGAGGGCGCTATAAAGGCTTAAACGTCACTGTAAACATTCTGACTGTCTGATTTCAAACACAGCCTCTGACAGTAAGTCAAAACTGACGATAAGGTTATTGATCAATCAGTCAAATCAAATCATTTTCCAGCCTCTCAGCTGTGAGACTTTTTGTTGAATTGAAACTGAAAATCTTCTGGGTCCTTTGTGGCACAAAACAAACAATTAGAAAGAAGATTATGAGGCACATTTTTCTTCTTCTGTGACATCTGAACAATTAATGGGTTAATTGAAAATATAACAGATTGACTGATAAAGAAAATCCATTATCTGTGTCCCTTCACGGTGGAGCTGTGTGTCTTTGTTGGCATGCAGTGACCAGCAGCGCTTTGATTATCGTACACATCTTTCCCAGCCTGCTGTTATTTTATATAATTAAAACCACAAAGACACCACAAATCTCTGCCGCGTTTCACTTTATTTTTTATTTCCCTGTTTCCATCACTTTTTATCCTTTTACTCTAGTTTAAATCAGATTTCTTATTAAGATTTATTCCTTATTTAACGTCTTATGTCTCATATAAACACACTTTGAAATGAGTGTGAAATATAATGACTAAATAAACTTGAATTTATAATGATTGCAGAATGATCCCGATTTGATGGAAATCTCTGCCCTGGATGGAAAAGAAATAGTGTTTTTGCGAACTTAGCCTCTGCACTTCACTGCATGCAGACCTTTTCAATCAGAAGTGGTGGAACCAGTTTTACTGGGAGAGAAAAGAGAAAACAATCAAACCTCTCCCAAGTACCTTCAGTCTCCACTTATCAGAGGAAATGATGCCAGCCGGTCTCAAAGCTTCCCTCTGTGTCTCCAGACGCTCTGAAAGCAACACGAGAAACATCCGGAGCCGATAAACACAATGACCACAACACATGAGTCTGGTGGGTGTGATGGCTGCAGCACCCAGAGCGAAGGCAGGAGAGAGGCCGTCGTTCAGGTTTGGGTCTGCTCTCCTCGTCCTCTGGACCTCAAGTGAGAGAAAACACAAACGCCCTCTTCTCTCCTTTCCTTCACCCTGCTCTCCTTTCCTTCCCTCTTTTCTCCTTTTCTTCACCCTGCTCTCCTTTCCTTCCTTCTTCTCTCCTTTCCTTCACCCTGCTCTCCTTTCCTTCCCTCTTCTCTCCTTTCCTTCCCTCTTCTCTCTTTTCCCTCCTTCTTCTCTCCTTCCCTTCCCTCTTCTCTCCTTTCCTTCACCCTGCTTTCCTTTCCTTCCTTCTTCTCTCCTTTCCTTCCCTCTTCTCTCATTTCCTTCCCTCTCTCTCCTTTCCTTCACCCTGCTCTCCTTTCCTTCCTTCTTCTCTCCTTTCCTTCCCTCTTCTCTCATTTCCTTCCCTCTTCTCTCCTTTCCTTCACTCTGCTCTTCTTTCCTCCCCTCTTCTCTCCTTTCCTTCCCTCTTCTCTCTTTTCCTTCCTTCTTCTCTCCTTTCCTTCCTTCTTCTCTCCTTTCCCTCCCTCTTCTCTCCTTTTCTTCACCCTGCTCTCCTGTCCTTCCTTCTTCTCTCCTTTCCTTCACCCTGCTCTCCTTTCCTTCCTTCTTCTCTCCTTTCCTTCCCTCTTCTCTCTGCTTTCCTCCATTCATTCGCTCCACTATTGATTTATCTTTTTCTCTGAAGCCTGAAGAGCCACAGATCCCACAGTGAGCTTATGGAGGCTGCTTATTCAGGACAAAATCTCATTGGACTAAAAATACAGAAACAAATGGTCTGGTCTGTTTATTGTGATTGTAGTTTTTACCTTTTTCCTGAGGAAAAACTGTTTCACTTGTGTATTTTCTTCAAGTGAGAGGCCAAACTTTGCATGTTATTGTCTTTGAAAGCTTAGAAACATGTTTATGAGTTAATCCTTTATGTAAATGAGCAGAGTGATTGAGATCAAGATCTCTTTTATAAGAGACACATTTGTGTAAGAGAAAGTATTCACAGAATAAATTCTCATAAATGAATCCACACGTCATTCTGTTTTCTTGTTTATTGACTTATTTTGAACTTTAATCACAATTACTGTTTTAGTTATACAGCTTGTAAAATGTCTACATTTAAAATCTTTGATAAATTCACTTTGTTAGAATAATAGTGGATCATATTTCACTGATAAATATCCTTTTTAAAATGTTTTCTTTTATCTGATTGCACAAAAAGCTGCAAACTTACATTTCTCATTTAATACTTCTCAGAAGTCTGTTTTTTGATGAAGTGACCCAGTAACCCCATCAAACAGCTCCACTAACCCACTGCACAGCCCTGTTTTATCACTGAATCCGAACTCTGTCTTTAATCTGCGTCAGTCCACAGTCTCTGCCTTCACGGAGTTCAAAGTTCACCGCCATCAGTGTGACCCCGCACCTGCAGGGCTGCTCCGCTCCTGCAGCGCTTTGACCAGCAGAGGGCGCCCCGAGCCCGCTCAATGTCCTCCTCCGCATCACAGCAGAGAAGGGCACCTCCGTCCGACTGCGGTACCCATCTGACCCCTTTAATTACTTCCTTCCTGTAGTTAATTGGTGCCAATCTGTCCAACCTCAAAAACCAGCTACATGACGTGGTCAGGAGCGCGCGCACCGTTCCCCACTGTGCGCACGTGAACTTATGCGTCCTCCCAAAAATAAAACTGCAGTTATTTAGCGCGTGTGCTTGTCGAATTCACCTGTTTCAGAGGTGTCGGTGCCTGCAGACAGATCGAGGTAAGCTTCTGCACCTGCGAGCTTTGCGCTGCGTTGTCCTGAAGCTGCTGCACAAATCGTGCAAACCTGACAACGTGGGTCTGCTGTAACATTTCTGCAGACAGTCGCTTACAATTGTGATTAAAAACAAAAAAAAACAAGCATGTGTGTGGTTTGCTCAAATGCAGGTAAAATGACTTTAATCTCACTTATTTGTTAATTATGATGAGACCAGAATCTGCAACGAAACTGAGTTGAATTCATGAGACAGCTGGGATGCTCAGTGATATTTTAGGTGGGGTGGTAGTAAAATAACTCGTCCTAATTATCTCCCACTACTACTAACATTAGTATTTTTTGCATGTCTCCCGTCAATGGGAGCTCTACTCTACTATGACCCCTCCCACTTCTTCGCCGAAATAGACCCGGCGTAAAGAAGAAATATATCACTTAGTGACAAAACATGCCAGCGAAAGCACGTGTTTCGAGTTTAAATCAACCTTAATGCCGCGTAGAAATTATTTGGGGGACTAAAATCGGGAAATGAGTTTGGGTTTTATGAGATTTTTAAGGCCGGCGAGGGTTTCGCGGGAAACTGAGCGGAAGGATACAGCGGCAGAGCGCTGCGGCCGTTTATATTGTGGCCGGCAGAGCACACAGCTGTGATTCTCACGCTGCTCGGGACCGACGGCACGTCGTCCTCAACGGGTCGCTCCTGCAGCCTCTCAGCTTCCCATGCATGCTTCACACAGCCTCACTGAAACCGACTGCAACGCCTCCGTGGAAGGATTTAATGTGTCTTTCGTGTTGGAATAACTTTCCTGCCCTTTTTTGCGCCTTTTGGGTCGATTTCGCCCCGTCTTCTTCCGCCGACGGTTTAAAATCTAAAAGGTAAGGGAGGGAGTGGGTTTCTGGAGCTTGCACGTCACCTTCCCACAGCAGTTTAGGCAGAAAAGGTATTAGTTTATCGTCAGTCGCTGGGTAGTGAAGGTGGGGTTTCCCCTCTTGCACTTCATTTACTATCAGTTTCCCAGTTGAGCACCTGCTGCTGCAGCCTTGCATGCATGCAACGCGTGCACACAGGGTTGATGTTTTGGAGCAACCATGTGATGTTGCTTACACTTAAGTTAGTGCTGCAGGGCAGGATCACAGCCGAGCCGCCGCTGTCTGCTTTGCACTTGCGGACGTTTAAGAATAAACATCTAATCAGAGCATTTTTTCCCTTTCAACCAGCTTCATAATAAGGAGAACGACAACAGAGACAACATGCCGCTGACTTCAAGTTTGGCGAGTAAAAACTATGACTACGACTACGACTCTCTGCAACCGTATTTCTACTATGACAACGAGGAGGAGGACTTCTACCCTCAGCAGCTTCAGCCTCCGGCACCGAGCGAGGACATCTGGAAGAAATTTGAACTGCTGCCGACCCCTCCCCTCTCCCCGAGCCGCCGGCCGTCCCTGTCAAGCCTCTTCCCCTCCACGGCGGATCAGCTGGAGATGGTCACCGAGTTCCTGGGCGACGACGTGGTCAACCAGAGCATCATCTGCGACGCCGACTACTCTCAGACCTTCCTCAAGTCCATCATCATTCAGGACTGCATGTGGAGCGGCTTCTCCGCCGCGGCCAAGCTGGAGAAGGTGGTCTCCGAGCGGCTCGCCTCCCTGCACGCTGCGAGGAAGGAGTCGGCGGCCGGCGAGTGCGCGGAGCCCGCCGGCGCAGCGGCGTGGAGGCTGAACAGCAGCTACCTGCAAGATCTGAACACGTCCGCGTCGGAGTGCATCGACCCATCTGTGGTTTTCCCCTACCCGATAGCAGAGACGCCCAAGCAGAGCGCAGGGACGCCGCCTAGTAAGGATCTGGGGCTGGATACTCCACCGAACAGCGGCAGCAGCAGCAGCAGTTGTAGTGACTCAGGTGAGCATCGTGCAGTCACACCCCTCTGTGCAATTAAGAATTTCCCTTTGCTGAGTGCGCCGGGATTGTCTGTGCTACTCTGAATAAAAGCAGGTCAACTCTCGCTTTAATTCCTGTGATTTGCAGTCAGATTTGCAGGCAGGAGGTAGGGACGTGCTGTCTGTTCCACCCATGTCATGCTGTAGACCGCTGTGAGATTAGCTGCAGGGTATGGCTGCAGTGTTAAGCAATCAACTGATGTGGAAGGAGAGATTGTGCCCCCCCCCCCTTCCCAGCAGCATGACTGTATTACAACCTCGCTTCTGAAGCAGTGTGTGTGATTCTTTTGCCTTTTGTGTTGCAGAAGATGAAGATGATGACGAGGAGGAAGAGGAGGAGGAGGAGGACCAGGAGGAAGAGGAGATCGATGTGGTCACGGTGGAGAAGAGGCAGGCTGTGAAACGGTGCGATCCCAGCCCGTCCGAGACCAGGCATCCCAGCCCACTCGTGCTGAAGAGGTGCCACGTCTCCACCCACCAGCATAATTACGCCGCCCATCCATCCATGAGGCACGAGCAGCCGGCTGTCAAGAGGCTGAAGCTGGAGAGCAGCAGTGGTGGTGGCGGCGGTGGAAGTAGCGGCGGCCACAGCAGGGTCCTCAAACAGATCAGCAGCAACCGCAAGTGTTCAAGCCCCCGGACGTCTGACACGGAGGACTATGACAAGAGAAGGACTCATAACGTGCTGGAGCGCCAGCGGAGGAACGAGCTCAAGTTGAGCTTCTTCGCCCTGCGGGACGAGATCCCCGAGGTGGCCAACAACGAGAAGGCGGCCAAAGTAGTGATCCTGAAGAAGGCCACAGAGTGCATCTACAGCATGCAGTCGGACGAACAGAGACTCCTCTCACTCAAAGAACAGCTGAGCAGGAAAAGTGAACTTTTAAGGCAGAGACTCGCACAGCTGCAGGGCTCTCGTGCTTAAAGTTTGAATCAGAGACTTTTTGGCCTTTTTGTTTTTTTATGCAAGTTCAAGACTTACGGTGTACAGTTGTTGCATGCAAATGCAAAATGGATTAAGTTGTTTGGAATCTTGTTTGATTTCAATGTTGAAACTGCCTCATCTGAAGTTATGGGTGGATTAAATATTTAAAAGTTTATTTTTATTAATAAAATATTAAAAAATGGTGCTACCCTGTTGAGGGCCCAAACTAAAATATAAATTTTTATGTTTTGTATATAATTAATATTTCCTAAGAAAATGTATTTTTGGATTTCAATTGTCTGGATGTTCAGACCCAGTGTTTGGTTTTTTTCATTATGTTCCTAGATTGTTTTTGAAATATAAAAAAAAATGTTTCTTCTTGAATTTGTGTCCTTGTTCTTGCAAAAACACTTCACACGTAACATCACACTTCCTTTTTATGAGTGGACGTGCGGTCATATGTGCTGGGGGTGCGTGTCGCAGCAGGAGGAGGCGAGCCACAGACGTGATGGCGTGAAGTGACTGACGGGGACTAAGGTGGTCATGTTCAGGTGTTATGATGCTCAAAGGCACTCTTCCTTGGTCTACTTTAGGTAAAAGATGAAGTACTTTAATGGTTAAAAGTACCAATATTCTCACTTGAAGATGGTGTTTTGGGTGCTGCTCAAGTGTGGGGTCAAATGAGACAAGGTAAGCTCAGACCAGGGAGTCTTATCTATATATAGAAGCACTTAAACTGTAAGTGGGAGCTTGTTAATAAAGATATTCCAATATCGCTGATGCTCAAGTGAAGAAATCTCATTAAAAAGTCGTCATCACTCCTGGACCTGTTTTGTGGATGAAAGAGGGAATTCAGCAGTCAGCTGGTTTACCTTTAATATGCAGCAGAAACACTAAAACCATCAGTTCATGCACACACACTCAGATTTCCAACATGATTTTCTTCCTGAACATTGCTGCTTCAGATTCTTTGCATGATTGGAAATGCAAAAAATGATGCCTATAATCATTTCACGTCTCAGACTTAAGCCAATTTTTTGGTGTATAGAAACAAAACTAGGTTGTTTTACAGCTGCAAACATAAATCTGAGCAGATGATTTGCCTGTGGAGACTATTAACACTGTGCAAATGTATTTTTTTTCCCCAAGAAACTTATCATTTCTATTACAGGGGAAGATATCACACAAATATTAAGGCTCAAGTTTAAATCTCGTGAGAATATTAATATAAATTAATCAATAATAGCAAATAAAAACATCATAAATAACCTCCCACTTGAGCACCACATATAATTAAGTCTCTACATCATATATCATGTGGTATTTAGTTGTTAAACAACGTGTTTTATTATTATTGATGTTGCACCGGTTTCTCCACCGGCTTTCCAGTCTCGCGGTGACGTCACGCGCCGTATCCCGAGCGCTCCCCTGAGCGCGTGGTCCCGGTCGCGAGCACATGGAAGTGAGGACGAGATTTGTGCCTGAGAGACGCGCGACTGATCACCAGCAAAAAGGAATATAAAAGCCACAAAGCAGCAAGAGAAAGAGGCCGAACAGCGCGGTAAGAGCTCCTCATGCGGTCCTCGATCGATTGCATTCATCAGAATTTGACTAATTCCTCAATGACACTGATTATCAGGCCTGATGGTCTCATGAGGGAAAACCTCTCTGTCTTTAAATCTGTGTGGCGGAAACTTCATTGAAAGCAGTGATAGTGAGTGTGGAATGGCAGCGACTTAGCAGAGGTTTAATCTGATGTGGATATAAAACCTCTCGCGATACAACCTGTCTGAAACTATTGTTCTCAGTTCAAGTGTTATTTTCGTCTGGCTTCTCTATTGTCTGTCCAACTCCTGCTCACACTGCACAGTTCAGAGCTGCAGACGTCTGAGCCGCATGTTCTGCTGGTCTGCTGTTGTTTCAGCTGATTCCACTGATGAGATGCTCACTTTCTGCTCTGTGCTGTCTGCTGTCCGTGCTTTTATTCTCCATGGACCACAAAGTCTGCTGCTGCTTCAAGCGTTGTTTAATCTCTGCTGTCAGTGTGATAGTGCAGTGCTTTGGATCATAACAAAACATGATAAAAGGTGATGGCATCAGGCACCGCACACACATTTTTATGTCCAGTGTGGAGCTTGTTTGAGTGCAAGAAAAGATGATTGCAGAGTGTTTTTGAGTGCATATAAAAGCTGTGACGCAGAGATTTTGGGGCAGCAGGTCTGAGACGTGAGGTACGCTGAGACATGGGAGGACCACGAAAGATGGGATTAGTGTGGATTCATTGTGTTGGACTCTGGGTGGGCAGGACGGTGAGCTGTGAGCAGGGAAAGTGTGCTGCAACTGGCTGCCCCGCTCCAGTTTTGTCCAGGAAAACTCAGAGTCCCCGTGCAGATGAGGTGCTCTGATGTGATTTTGTTCCAAAGAAATGCAGGATTAATACCCAGGAAGTGTGATTTGGTCATTTGCAAGTCAAAAGACATCTACAGAGACGTGTTCTATGTGAAAACTGAGCTGCATTTTGGTGAAAAGTTTTGTTTTATCTGTTTTTAAAACCACATATCTGTATTATCAACAGCATTTGGAGAGTCACTCCTTTTTTTGCACAATTGCCCAGTATTTCGACTGCTTGGCATCGATTATTTATTACCACAGTTTCCCAACACTGTCAACACCTCCTATGAACATTTCATATTAAGTAACTGAATGAAGTTCAGCTTTTCAAGTCCAAACTGGCTCGGCGTCCGGAGAACGACTGTTCTGCCGTTCCTGATGTAGATATAAGTCGGGCTGAGACTCAAATGTGTTTGAGATGCATTCAAGTCACAGAGCTTTGCATTAGTTCATCTTAAAGATAAATAAGCATGGATACAAAGCCAGAAGATCATTAAGCAACGCAAACTCTTCTAACCATGTGGATGGAGAGCAAATTCACCCGCTGCAGGATCTAAGTGGCAGCTCATTGGTCGTTGTGCTTTGACACATCAGCATGGAGTCACAGAGCAAAGCGCCTGACGGATGGACTGACGACGATGTGCAAAAATGACCTGTGAAAACATCGCTTTTCGTTTCTTCAAAAGTAGTTCCTGGGACTAAAACTTGCAGGCACTTTGAGCAGAAACAGTTGAATGTATTCACGGTACAGTGACGTATCTTATATTTAAGCATTAATTGTCAGCAGTTGACGGCAGCAGAGACGGTTTACAGTTGTTGGACTCCATATTGATGCGTACGGTGGAGGCACGTCCAAATATATTTGCTGTTCCTCGAGTCGGAAAGGGAATTTATATTTTTCGGCTTTGCTGTGACTACATCAGCTCTCCGCTTGTCTGGTACCTCTTGTAACCCTCACTGGAGTTGTTTTGTAGTAAATGTTGTGTATGTTAGAGTGTATCTCAGAGATCTGTGCGTTTTCCACACAAACTTGCACCGAGCCAAACTTCACCGCCTCGCCACAGCGACTGCACACATGCTTTTCAGATACTTCAGAGGCCCAGGAGTACATCGGAGATCTGCTGTTACATAATCTGTGTTTTTCAGAGCTGGAAGCTGGAATAGATTAAAGCAGTTCATACTCCTGAAGTCAGAACTGTAGCTGCTCGCCAGCGAGACTTTTCTCTCTGGCTGTGTCTCATTTTACAGCATCGTTATTATCAAATGACATCACTTTCCTCTCTGGGAGTGCGCCGCCTCATTTGCATGCTCTGTTTCTGTCTCCGAGCTGTCAGTGTGTTTTTATTGGCGGTGACGACTTGTGTTTGGCTGCTAGCGTCTCGACTCGCATAGTGTTTTTAGTGCGAGACGTTTTACCATGCGAGAGTCTTTAGGAATATGTCGCTGAGGAATGTGACAACGTGTGCTCTCGGACGCAACTCCACCGCATACTTAGCGTCAGGCTGGAAGTTGATTAGCCGACTCATTTCTGTGGGGAAGGAAATGATGATCCTGCAGCTATTGTGCACATTTTTCCATTAAAACCTTCTCTTGAACACATGTAGAGTTGGTGCGTAGCTTCAAACTTCTGGGTGGTTGTTTCCCATGGCAAGTTGACTAACATTTGACACCCTACATTGCCACAAGATGCACTATCAAGTTTCGTGGTGCCCTATCGACCCCAGTTCATCATAGTGTTCAAAGTGCTGATACAAGCACACATAGAACTGGTTTGAACCATTAGCAATTTATGACATCTGTCTCTTTTACAACTTAAAACGCTTGGCGAGGATCCATCATGCTTTTATGTTTGGTTTCTGCTGGGAAATTGGAAGCTAGCAAGATAGGCTAGCTGGCTTCCACTCAGAAATAGAACATACTTAGCCTAGCTTGCTAACATTAGTGCAGCTAAAGGTTACGTTTTCTTTCTTATTTCAACAGCTGCCGTGTCATTAGCGGTTTTGGGGATTCTCTGAGAGGAACTGCCTGCTGGGGGGCTCCCCGAGAACCACACACCTTCAAGGGTTTTATTTCCTGTTTGCGTTCCCTCCACTAACAGGACGGCCAGACGGTTGTTGGTAAAGCAACGTCATATCCATGCGACAACAACAACAAGTCTTGACTGCACTATTGGTTTGTCCGTTCCACCTTTTTAAGGCTATCGTTATGAGCGGTGTTTACGTGGGTAACGTAATAACTATGATCATTCCCACCTCTTACAGTGTGGACACAATTAAAGGAGGGGTGGAAGGCTAAGCAGATTAAATGCCAATATGTCCAATGAAGCAATATAACAAACAATTTTTAGTGTTTGCTAACTAATGCTAATGCTAATGCTAATTGCTAAAGTAGGGGGCGGCTATCGCTGCAGAAAAATAAATTAAATTTATTGTTTTCACATTTATAGTTTTGAGTACACAAGTCAAAACAAACAGCAAGGACATGTATGCTGATTCTTAGCATAAACAAAGGAAAGGGTCTCATTCCTTATCAGCACCCTTCCTGATTTTGTTCAAATCAAGCTAAAGCTTCAGATCTTATTCATCATTTTCCACAGAGGTGGTGTGTAGTCGTCATCTTTTTCATAACTTCACCGATGCTCGCAAATAATGCACTGGAGATCATGACTCAAACGTTCATCTCTGGACTGTAAATAAGTAAGTAGGCCTTTGCAGCGTATGGAGCCTCAGACCATTTGGAGCAGTGCCGCGGAACGCTCTCAGCCATGTCTGGCTCTTATGTAACGGGATTGGTCCCTCTGCTGAATGATGTCATTGCCTAACCTCATATGCTTTTAAAGTATACAATTTGATAAAGAAAGGAAAGAAACCAAGACTTGAGAAATGGGTGCATTCCATCTCCTATTTAAAAACTCTCACTTAAAGCTTTTATTGCTTGATGTTTTCTGTAGCGGTGCAGCGTTTACTTCAGACTGCCGTAACCTCGTAGCAAGTCTTTCTGACCACCCTTTTTTTGTCACATACCAACTTTTCAAGCGCCTCGGCCCATCTGCATTCAGATGGAGAACCGGTGACAAAAAGCTGCTGAACGCTGTTGCTGGTCAGCCTTTTTTACTGTTTGCATGCAGAGGACATCAGTGCGGGTGGGGGGGCATTGTCATGTGCCATATTGTAACGGCGATCCTCGTCAAAGCAGGACGTTGCGGCCGGATTAGGGGCTAATTCTCCCACAGGCGTTTCCCCACAGCGTGGTGCGTGCAGACCTCCACCCAGGAGGCCAAGAAGAGGGCAGGTTTTTGAAGCCAAGTCTTGGTGGAGGAGAGGAATGTTGCAGCACGCTTGCTCTCCAGACTGCAGATACAGTTATTCGTCGAAGGGAGCTCAGATGTTGACGTAATTATCTTTGGTATTCAGCTGACTTTGTTCCAGTGATGCCTGTTTTTCATTTAGGTCACATGACAGAGTGGGATTTATGAATATAAAGCAAATAATCTGTGGCATGTGTGAAGTTGTGTATTCCTGTTAGATTTGTGCATGATGTTCATCTTGGTACTCAAATATTTACTGATTCCACCTTGTTAAATGTGAAGATTTCCTTCTTTTCTCTCTGTTTTTGTCATTGTTTGAAGAAACCTTTTGGTTTTAGGCTGTTGCTCAGGCAGAACAAGCATCTGGGAACATCTTGATTTGAATGTTTCACCATTCCCTGACATTTCATACACAAAACCAATCCATAAATAACAAGGCCAGTCATTAGTTGTAGCCCTACGCACTGCGCCTGAAGGACAAACCCTGACGCCTGTGTTAATTCATTCCTCAGGATGAACTGGCTTGGAGTCATAAGTTTGATTGATGGCACTGACTACAGACAGGTGTACTTGCATACCAAAACCACCATGAACTCCTGCATTTGCATTCTGGGACTAAACATGAGAGGCCACGTCTGTTTCTTATGTTTACAGGTCCTGTTAAAGAGGAGTCGTGTTGAGTTTAAGGAGACGGATGAGTAGAGGGGCGCACGTGCTAAAGAGAAAAACTGTCCGAGGACTCACCAATCTGTTTCTGTGCACATTAGCGTCCCCCTCCAGGACAGGAATTACAGACCCAGAGTTTCAATCAGTCACACTGATGTCCAGCCTTGAGTTGCTCCACAAGCGAAGGAAATTGATGTCATCTGACCTTCTGTCTGTATCCGTACAGAACTTAACGTTCCTGTAGCTTTAAAACCGAATGTATGACTGGAAAATGATCCTGACTTGATAACATCACAGTCGCTTTTTGTATTGTAAATACTCGTGTTGTGTCTGTAAAGATGAGTGCCCAAAGTCGAGTTGAGGGGCTGCTGCTAAAGCTGAGTGTGAGCATTTTGCTCAGTTTAAAACAGGCCAAAGACAATATATTTAATGTTTCACTTCATCAGCTTCATTGATTTATCTAAATATCTGTTTATTCTGAATTTGAGGCAGCAACACATTTCAAAGACGTTTGGTCAGGAGCAACTAAAGACTGGGAAAGATGTGGAAAGCTCCAAAAACACCTGTTTGGATCATTCCGCAGGTAATCAGGTTGATTGGTAACAGGTGATAGTATCATGATTGGGTATGAAAGGGGCATCCTGGAAAGGCTCAGTCATCACAAGCGAGCGACACTTTCCAGTCCCAACTTTTTGGGAATCGAGGTTGTAGTTTTGTTTGCCTCATTTGTGGCAGACAGTCATTTTAAACTTAATGACGGCAGCTTGCGTCATCAAACACTGCCTCCCATCTCTCAGACGTCCCTCCCAGAGCCAAAACCACAACATGCATTTCTATTAAAACTAGGTGTGGGTGCCATTTGTGGTTGAAGTAAACTTAACTGCTGGTCTGCAGGCGGAAAACAGTCAAATATCTGTCTTTGCCGTCAGTTGGTTCACAATAATCAGTCGACACCATGTGTGTGTCTTTAAAAATGTTTTATTTCTTTAAGCTTTAGCACTCCACTCTGCCTACAAGGACACCTCTGCAGCCTCAACTCTGACTGCACCCGAGTTATATTTATGTGTTTTAAAGAAAAGGATTGAAGATGTGACCGTAAAACATGTCAGTTACCTCATCTTTAACCTCTTGAACCTCACCTGAAGTCCCCTAGTTTTGACACAGTTTTTAAACTCTGGATATTCTCCCATATATTCTGCTCCTGCTCATCCCAGAGCTCAATTGAAGCTTTGTCACTTAAACTTTATTAAGTCCAATACGCCGACTCATGAGGGCGCTTTTAATAGCTGTACCATGATATCAGATGGGAAATTGTACATCCCGTGCGTTTTATCTGCATAACTCACTGATCTCACAGAATCTGTCCCGTGACATCTCTTTCTGCTTTCTCTGCTCATTAAAAGTGGCCCGCCACAGTTCATGTGACACAGCCATGAATACACAGGAAGGCAGGATTAACCGTCAGGGAGAGGAAACGCGATCCTCAGCTGCCTGAGCGGCCCGACAGGTACGCTGGCACAAACTGTGCTACAGGTAGTGTGGAGGCAAACCCTGTTCTGCCTCCCAGGTTCTCCGGTAGAGATGAGTCACACTTGGCAAACAATGTGTTTGATTTTGCTGTCGGTTCACGTCAGGCGTGGAGGGAAAGAGCAGCCACGAACTGTTTGACTGACCTACATACTGTGTTTACGTGTCCTGCCGCAGTGCTAGTGGGCACACTGGCTTGGGACTTGAGTTTGAAAGGAAACAATCCCACACATGAAATAAGCGGGTTTCAAAAATCCCATTGTGGAGCTGACAGAGCAGAGGAGGAGCGCAAGACGGATAGACACCTTTTGTTTGCCCGCGGCAGCGAAAGGTAGAGTCCGCCTGCATCGTGACGATGCTGCTGCGTGCCAACTCTGCAAACACGATGAGTAATCTGACATGTATTACCCGGATTGCCACATAAACCATTTTCACACATGGAATCTGTAACGGTGGTGGTTTTTTGGCGTTGGAACAAAGGTTCTGTCCTGGCGCTTTTCCCAGTGGTGAATGGAAGAGGTCATGAGATGATTTACCAGCCCAGAAAAGAAGAAAAACTAACTAATGTGACTTTTATGGTGAAATCTTATTTAGTTTTACTTATTCTGGGCTCTGATATTGATATAGTCTGATAACTGAATCAGCAACCAGGGACCTCCTTATAAATTTCCTTGTTAATGTCCTAAATCTAGACCTCTGAGCTGCTGCCCACATTTCCCACTCTAAATTGCATCCTTATATTCTCTCATTGACCGCGAGGTAAATGGTAGAAACACGTTCACATTACAAAATATTTCACCAGGAATCAGCTCTCTTCCACATGAGCACTTGTTTGGCGTTGTGCCAGATTAGGCTGCCCTGCAGTTAAAGAGGAGCCGGTTCAGCACAGTTGCTGGATGATCTGGGTCTTTTTGCAGAGACCTTTGCATGTGTACCTCTGTGAAATGAATGTGGAAGCCTGGTGTTTTGATGCAGTGCCATTGTCTGAGTAAGAATAGGGATGTTATCTTCCTGTGCCAGAGCCCAAAAAAAAAAAAAAAAAAAGAAAAGGCGACAGATAAATCATGGAAACAGCAGAAAGCGAGGAGCTCGCTGCAGGTTGCTGTAAGTCAACTTGTGCAGGTAACACTGCTTAAATCTGCACCTTTTTTTTTTAGCAGCGACTATTTTCGCAGTTTTCATGTAGACTAAAAATGACAGCGGTGAAACAGATCTTTGACTTTTCGGGCAAAGCAAAACAAAACCTCTGCTGCATTTTCCTGCAAATCCAAGCAGAGTAAGGAACATGTTTTGTGGTTTGACTCATTTAAATCCTTTTTGCTCACCTGTACAGTTTTGTGCTGTATAGTCAAACTGTCCACAGTTGGCATGAAGCAGACAATTCGTTTTATTTCTCTCTGTGCACATGAACATAAAACGAAAAACGAATGCCTTACGCAACTTCAAGCACATCCAAATAATTTTAAACTGATTTTAACCACTTTACCCTGAAGAAATTAAACTATGCTGCTTCCACCTTTACATTAACGTGACAGCGTTCAGAGCCGTGTTGTGGAAACATAATGGGCGTGACCTCGTCAGATTGCCATCTCAACTTCTACAGAAAAGTGGTGTGTAAGCTTATTTGGTGTAAAGCTGCCAATGCATTTCCATAATGAGGAGCACGTCTGAAAAGAGTTGCACTTGCCAATTCACAGGATAATTCATCCTTATTTATTACGCAGAGAAGCAGACAGCACAACACCGGATCACATGTTGCCAGCAGAGTTCACCGTGCAGTTTAATGATCATTAAAGGGCCGCTGATGAAATATTAACAGCGTCTTGTCACTGGCAACTCCCTCCATCACTCGCTCATCAGGGGTTGGAGGTCAGGCTGCTGTCTGTCTGGCAGAATTCATCAGGCTGATTAAAAATACCAGCAAAAGGTTAATGTGGTTTCCCTCCTGCAGCCAGACTGGCCTGTGTGCTGTCATGGCAGCATCCAGCAAATGAGGAACAGCTTTAGTGGACAGGTGAGAGCCTCTGGTTGCCAGGTCGCTCCTTGTTTTTGGGTGGAGGCGGTTTTCTCACCTTTACGCCGTGTTTTCCTCTTGTTGTTTTTATTTAAAGCAGCTGGTGTGAAAGTGTGAAAGCTGCCAGCCTCCTAAAGAAACTGCCAGAGGCTCGTCTGCGGCTGTTGTGCAGCGGCGTCGCAGACACAGCCGGTCCTGGTCCAGGCAGCCTTGGGTTGTCTCTCAGGATCCCCGGTTGAACTACTTTAGTGATCAGATTTAAGAGACTGCAAAATGAACCACGATACGCCAGTGAGAGTCATTTATTCTCTCATGAGAGCACAGATCCGTTAAGATATAGAGGTTTGTGTTTACACTGACATTTAAAGGTTTCGCCTTCACGTGAAATCACCAGATTGATTTGCTTTTGGGGCATTTCATCGTTCATTCACTTCACACTTCACAGAGCTCAGCCTTCGTCCGTCCTGATGGCGAGCCTTGGGCGGGCAGATCCCGCTCCCTTTTGATGTGCTGACTGTCTGTCCCAGGGGTGGTTTTGATTGCCTCTTTACTCCCCTCCTATGTAAGTCAATAGGAGCCAGCCTGCCATCTGTGGGAATTGATACCTCTGCTGAATCATACTATTAAAGTGCTCCTCCATCTTCCTTTCCACTGTCTCTGCTTGCACCCTCTCACCCCGGACTCCCCTCCCGTCCCTCCCCCCTCTCTCTCTTTCAGAAGTTAGGCTGAGGGAACGCGTCTTATCTTACTGCTGGAGATGCAGGAGACGTGGCTGCCAATTGGGGCTAAGGCCGCGTGCAGACTGAAAATAGCACTGCATTACAAAAAGGGTCTGCATCGGTGTGAGCGTTACCGGCGCTGGTGAGAGGCTGGAACATGAACACCGGCCGTCTATTTTTAAAAATACATCCATGCATCCTGCTTATAAGATGCCAAAACACTCCACAGAGGGTCAGAGCGGTGTCAGACAGAAGTGTACAACTCTGTAAAGGTAGAATCCTTCTATCTGCAGCCTCTGTGATTCAGTGTGTTGATGCAGTGTCATAAAACATGACTTGAGAACTTCTAAGAGTATTTTTGCTGACCATTTCTTTACTTCTGTGCACAATTCTGCAGTCAGTTTATTGCTGGCTTTATCTCGACGGTCACACAGCTCCATCTTATTCTATTTGCACACACAGAGAGCGAAGTTACTGCAGGCTGGAACGATTAGTTGGTCATCATCAAATATCTTTGGGTTTTGGACTGTTAGTCTGACAAAATAAGACATTTGAAGACATTTCCCTGAGCTGTGAGAAAATCTACTGGCATTTTATAGGCAGGTTAATGAATTGAGACAATAATTATGATCATATTTGTCAGCTCTAGTTACAGTATGTTAGTAGAGAGTTTATTTTTGTCTGGTTCTTTATCCAAAGAGTAGTTCCCAACCTTTATGCCTTGTTAGCCTTTTAAAGAGGAACAATGTGAACTCTCATCACTGGTTACACAGTTCAAGCTGTTATTTTGTCCATAGACACCTGAAGGTGTCAGATCTATCCTACACTCCCTCGTTGGGGTCTCTTCCTCTGGCTTTGGAACCACTGAGTAAGAAAACTTGTAATGATCCTGTTCATTTCAGTAAAGTATGACTTTTAAATCCACTGCATAGCTCTTTCTGTCACAGTCAAATTTAAATCACAGCTTAGGGTCTGTTTTCTCAGAAGGTCATTTGGCCACTCAGTGTGAAAACCAGCTCCTGAAGCAGATGTTTATTTATTGGTGGCATTAATGGCAGCTCATAAATTATTTCCCTGCTCGCCTCGGGTCACTTTTTTCAGTTATTCTTAGAGGACAGTTGTAAAAACACGGATAGTGACAACAGAGGAACAGAAGCCGCCATCAGCTGACACCTCCAGGCTCTAATGGAGATACAGTGTGAGGAGGAGGAGGGGGAGGAGGAGGGTTTGTGCCACCGCTGACTTGTCACTGCGAGCCCAGCAGGCTCATCCTGGTCCTGATTAATGGAGCTGTCTGCTGAGCCTCGCAGGGGAAGAGCAGGACTGTTCACTGAAGCCCCCGTTTGTTTGCCCACAACAGATGGGCCCCCCGGGGCCCCGGCTCGTTTGCACCTCCCGTGCCTTATGCGCTCAGCATCCTTCATCTTAATCAGCGAACAGGTTCCTGAGCACAGCCACCTGACCTACTGGTGACCTCTGTGACTCGTCCACCTTCACAAACTTGCCAGACGCGGCAGAGACAGCGGCTCATTGCTCTGCTGTTGTCAGGCGTGGACTGCAGGTTTGTTAAGGCTTTCCTCTTCCGTCCTCGCTCTGCAGGAGGACAACGCCCTGGCAGGGTGACAGATCTGATGGAGGCATCCTGTAGCGTGTTGTTAACCAGGCATTCGGATGTCAGCTGCATGTATGTTTGTGCACAACTTACTATATTCAGGCTCAGGAACGGGTTCATTGCCAAGTAGGTTTTCATGATCGTGTATAATGATCAAAATGAACGGAAAGGAAGAGTCTGAAAACGTCAATGAACTGCAGTTTCATCATCAAGGTCATGATTTTATTCCATGTTTGTAGCAGCACAGTGATCCCTGGCCTCATGCTGCCTCACATAAAAATGTCCCACACTGTGATGTTTGCAGCCTTTAAATGAGGGAGAAACAGAGGATCCCATCAGAACTCAGTATGTGCTGATGATGCATTAAGTTGAGGCTTCAGAGCCGGTGTCTGAGGAGAAATTCAGCCAAATTCCTTAATAGATAATGTCAATCATCAGTAAACCTGACACACTTCTCCCAATGGGTCAATTAATTGTTTGAAATGTCAGACAATAGTAATTAAAATGTCCATAAAAATGTCCCAAAGCTGAAATCAATGTATGCAAATTGCTTGTATTGTTCAACCAGCAGTCCAAAACCTAAAGACAGTCATTTTAATACACACAGAAAACTAAGAAAGCCAGTAAACATTCACATTTAAGAAGCTGAAACCAGAAAATATCAGAAATCTTAGTTGAAAAACTGACTTTCAATCAATCAATCAATCAATTAGCAAAATAGTAACTGATTTATCTTCAAATGCCTGATTAATTAATTATCATTAAAACGCTAATGAAAAGAGTTGAGGCTCTGTTACTCTGTGAACCTCTTCAGCTCTTTGCACCACATGTAGATATAATATATTTGATCTATTTACTGACACCTCTCCAGAGGATTAAGTTTCAGGAGCATCTCAGACAGCAACAGCTTAGAGTCACGAAATTCTTAATTGGATAAGAGCAGCATGTGGTCGATCCAAGAACTATGCAAGTAGAAGTAAAAGAGCC
The DNA here is from genome assembly GCF_039877785.1 of Chaetodon trifascialis. NCBI lineage: Eukaryota > Metazoa > Chordata > Actinopteri > Chaetodontiformes > Chaetodontidae > Chaetodon > Chaetodon trifascialis. The sequence continues at coordinate 18,041,889 of NC_092073.1, forward strand.
AATTAAACATTTCCTGGTTTCAACCATTCGCCAGTGTTATTTTGTGCCAGAATGTGTTTTTTTTTTTTTTTCCTTGTCTGAATAAAATTAAGCACTTGTACTCGTAAATCTAATCACCAGGTTCTGCCAAATGAGACAAATGCAGCATCAGACAGAAAAATGCCTCGTCCCAGAGGCGTCTGTGCTCTGCCATGTCTCATGAGCTTTTCATTCACACAGCAGATTGTCTTTGTTTGTCTGAGATTCATGATGAATTCCACGTCTTGGATCGAGGAGACAGTTTTGAAACTCCCCGTTAATTGTCACAAATGTACAATTCGAATCCTTTTGTTTAACCCTCTGATTTTGGAGAGCGGGACATGTCTTATCCTCCTCTCTCCTCTGTGGTGACATTGGACATTGTTTCCTCTTCCTGCTGATGGCTGTTGTTCTTTTCACTATCAGGGAGAAGCAGAACGGGACTTTTTCAGTTGCTGCTGATTCACCACAGATTAGATTGCTGTCCTCAAGTGTGAGATTGCTTGGTTTCACTTTGTAACGTTACATGAAGCTTTTATGGTATAGGCATGCCATTAGACATGGGAGTATAAAGGGAAGGGTCTTTCATGTCTTATGACTGGTCTTTACATTGATGCAAAGCTGTGCCCAAAGCATTTGTGACAGATTTAGCATACCCTTGACAGCAGATCACTTTTAGTAAAAGCTTCCTTCCGATGATTATTTCCCCTGAAAGTTGAACTCTCGCTCCTCTCTGACTGACCTGGACACTTTTTCCCCTTCATAGGGAGTAAAACAGATGCTCCATTGGGGAGAATTAGCTAGATCTCCAAATAAACTGATTAAGGATTAAGAATAAGAGAGAGGAGTCCAGCTCTCACAGCTCGTTCCCTTTGCTGCTCACTTGCCTCCTTCCTTTCAGTCCTGCCTCTTTTTCCTGCAGCAAACATCTCAAGTGTCACCAAAACTGTCTTCCCACCTCATTTTGGCTCAGCGAGGGTTTGCACTGCCAGGTGATCCATCTGAAAAACATCACAAGGGCAGTTTTGGTTGCATTACTGCAGGAGGAAGCAGCTTAAATCTTAAAATCCAACAGATTTTCACACCTCTCACACCGTTTGGCATTCACTAAATACAGGTGACAGATTAGGCTAATAGACGGCTCAATTAATCCTGTCACCCCTGCCCCCTTTATTGACTTTACACATGTAGCAAAGACAAAAGTGTCCTTTCTAACCAGCACTGACAGCTAGCTAGCCAATTAAGCTAACGCTAACTCCACGAGTTGGTTGAAAACTTCTCCTGCTTAGATTTTTATGTTTTCAGCTGACTTGTTTTAAAACAAGGGGTCTTAAATGGGCACTTGATAGCTACATAGTACTTGTTAGTGCGCTAAAAGACTTGAGGCTTAAGCTAATATGTCTTCGGCTAAAAGTTAATCTCATCAACAGCTGATGATCCATGAAGAATGTATTTAAATAAATATCAGCACTGTTGTTATATTGGTCTATAGAGATATTTAGTCCTGAAGTATGATCAGATCATACTTTTAACTTTAGCCTGGCTGCTATATATGTGGACAAGGAGGACAGCAGTTAGATTTATGCTTTATTGTTTGTATTTTCTAACAGTATGTTTTCACTTTTAGGATGAAACCAAATGAACGTAACTCTGTCTCAGGTAACAAGTTTGGTTTGGTTGGTAGAGTGTCAAATTAATTAAAGGAGGAGCAGGACATAGTTGCTAACGTTACCTTAAACTCTGATATCGAAAATGGGAATTGCAAAGCATTCTGGGATGGTGCAGCCATTTTTGGAGGATAGCATAGCAGCTGTTATTATCTGTTACTGTCACTGGTCATTTGTCATCTATCAATTGTTCATCATCACACATGCAAGACAAATCCCCATAAAAAGAGACAAAAGAAGTGATATATTACAAAAGTTAAGGTGGTTAATGATAAGGTTTGGCTTTGCTAATGTTATGCTAACTGAATGCTAACAAAATGTCAGTTAATCGTGCATAATCTACTGGTATCTAGCAAAATGGAGCATTAGCCTACATTTGTTTCTGAATATATACTGTAACATTTGGTGTTTTAAACTTTATTCAGTGTTAGCGTGTTTTGTGTTAGTTCAACAGTCCTTTCTGACATCCACAGTAAACAGCCAATGGATGCTGCTCCTGTAGATAAGGTTACCGTTATACCAAGTTTATAGCTTACATAAGTAATACAATGTCTAATCTTAACTTCCTGTGTAATATATATATCCGTGTATCTAATAGTGAGAAAGTGTTAAAGCTGTAGTCACACATTGCTCGGTCTGTTGTCCTTAAAGCACCTCAGCATGGTCTAATTTTGTTTTGTTTGTCGGCTGTGTGATGGGCTTTCACAGGCCGTTACACAACAGTGTTTACTGACCATGATGAAACTGAAGTTTGACTGAGTTGAATGGGTTAAGGCTGCCTGGCTAGATGGGTGCTGAGGATGTTCAGGTGACTCAGGAAATGCCAGATTTTATGACCTCATTCCCTGAAGCATCTAGAGCTGTGTCCACGTTGTTGCCTGGATCATGAATGCATCTTTTTTTTAATCTAATTTGTTATCTGTAGAGTGAAATGCTATTTGTCTTTGGAAGTAATGCTCATTTCAGTTACTGTGGCCAGTGTAAGCCAGTTAGCCGGACATGCTAACAGGCTCTGCTAACAGAGCGCACAAACTGTTTAATCCACTGCTTACACTTGTCTCTTGTGTTTTTGTTTTTTAAAGGCTGGATGATCAAACTATATATAGAGGGTATCACTCTTTCTACACCTCCATGTACATCGCTTCAACGTGGAAGAATCTAAAGCTTGCTCAGCTATGATTGGACAGGCACTGTCGGGGGCAGGGGCTTAGTGAATCGTTAATTAAGGAGCATTTTTTAAAATCTCGCTCGTACGTGCCTCTGTGCACCTCATTCTTTTGTGATGAACGGCATGCTCGCAGCTGATCAGATGGCTTGTTGTCTTTGTCTGTAATGCCCTCACATGGTATTCCAGCCCACCTCCGTTTAATCTCTTTGGGCCTGAGCCAACTCTAAATGCACAGATCGCCTCTTTTCACAGAGACAGCAGTGTCAGCAGGGCTGTGCTTCTCCACTGAGCCCCCGAGCAGACCCCTGGGTCACTGTCTCCCATGCCCTGAAAAGGAGGTTGAACCTGTGGGACCGGCGCTGTAAAGTGGCCTGGTACTCATCAGCTGCTGGAGGTGTTTTTGTCTAAAGCTTTTTCATTCATTTACTCTGCTGTGTGAGTGTGCTTTTAACATTAAACAAGCAAGGGCAGACGTGTAAATATTTAGCCTTCCATGTTTGAGAGAGTTCAAAGGCGGCCCAAAAAAATGAATGGAGGCCATGCTCCAACTTCTGCAACCCAGATAAAAGAAGCTGAATTAGATGTACATAAAGAAAGTTCACCGCTAAACCTCCAGTTTCATTGTGACGGGGCCAGCAATTAATCACAAACCCGTCTTTAATGTAGGACAACCAAGCCTCTGGTCTAACATGTCCCTTGAGTTTCTCACCACAGTTGTTGATTAATGTGCCTCAAATTCAAACTCCACCGTCCTGTAAAGCTCGGTTAGCTATCAGTTATTCCTCAAAATGATAGGCATGCTGGGATGTGTAAGGGGAAGGGGTTGCAAGGGTCTGGAGGGAGGGTGAAAAGCCATTGCTGACGGGCACGAGAGGTCATCTTAGGCACGAGCATGGTGCTGTTGCTGGACACAGACTGGTGTCCAGTGACCAGACAGTGCGGTCAGAAAGGTCATGACCCTTTTTAAAGTGTAGGAGCTGTCTGGGAGGACAATCACACTTCCTCAGTATGACTCCTTCATAGATGAAAAACTCCCTGAAATAATGACTGTACACAGCATACTTGGTTGAGTTTGAATGTTTTCCCCTCGGTGTGTTTAATCTGGTTCAGCAGAGTTGTGGCTATCCCCAGTTATTGATATGTGAATGAGATCTTTCATCTTTCATCCGCCAGGCAGAAGGAGATCATTCGTCTGTTCATGTGTGTGCGTGTGCTCCAGGACCTCTCGTGGCTGCAGTGATTCACAATTTTTGAAAAAATTGACAATTAGTTCATTTATACCAAGTGTTTTTATTTTAAAGGGACAGTTCACCCCACAAAAATACATATTGCCCCCTCTAACCTGCAGCGCTATTTATCCGTCTGGACTGCTTTGGTGTGAGATCTGGAGATATCAGCTGCAGAGATGTTTGCATTCTCATAAATATAATAGAGCTGGATGCACTTGGTTTGCTTCGCTCAAAGTCCAAAAAAAAATTCACATTAAAAACCAGTGCTGGTTTAGCAGTCCAGGAAACTCACAGACGAGACGTGATGCTCCTCAGCCAATCAAATGGGTGCATTCCAATAAGCATTACAAATTGAGCCAGTGAGATATAATATATAAATATAGACGGCGATAAGAGAACTTTTAATGAAGGAAGAACAGACTCATAGAGGGTCATCTTTCCCACCGGTCGTTCAAAACCAATATGTCTCATCTGCTCTGAGAGCGTGAAGATTATTAAAAGCCGAGAAGTGAAGCATCACTCGAGACGCATGCGGACACAAGAAAGGGAAGCAGGTGTTAAAGATGTGCAGTTGTTAAGATTTGATTGGTTGAGGCTGTTGAGAAGGGAAGTGGAGTTAAGATGCACGTTTTTCAAAAGCTCTCTGTTATGTGTTTTATTTTGAAAAGCAGCCCTTATTTTACGTGAAATGAGAAAAGAACATTTATTTATTATTACCTTCTTTTTATAATCCCTCCTGTTAAAGGTGAAAACTGGCAATAAAGGGCCAGCGTACACACCTGGAGGATCGGCTCTGCTCTAGTTTGTCATGTGTCATCTTTGAAGTGCATACCAAGACTGTTTCATTTCTCTTTCTTCCTCAGCACTCAGGGCTTCAGCTGCTGTCCTCCAGGCACAAAAACTGCACGAAATTCCTTGTGACATTTAGATAAGTCAGATAAATCTTCATTATCTACAGCATCAGATGGTTCACAGTTGGGTCAGCCAGATGAACCGACATCATGGAAAATGTCAAAACTGTCAATGAAAAACGACCCGAGAAAGTTCTCACAAAAATGTGAAAGTCTTCTTTAAAAAAAAGTAAAAAACTCCTGAATGAAGCTGAATAATGAGGGGTTTTTTGTTGTTTCACTGCGTCTGCTAGAAGCAATTTAGGAGCTAAGACGTGGAAAGACCCACATTAAATTCTTTGCCTGATTTTCTGGGAATAATAATGGTGTCATTCTTACAGCAGGAAATAAACGCTCCTCCATCAGAATGCTAATGTGAGGCCTGGTTGTTCATTTATTGGATTTGTGTGGGATGTGTCGTAATGACTGGAAGTGGAGATGAAAGAAGAATAAACATGGTGAAATTCCACGCATGCCGCTGGGAACAGTCGCTCTTATATCACCGTGGGTGAGCGTGACGAGCTGTCCTGAGGAATCATATGCCGGCTATTTCTACTGTGCCATATAGCAATTTAACACAATTCTGCTCATCTTGAAGAGGAAGTCTGTAAAATAGGGCACACTGGACAAAGCTGGTGGTGTATGAAGTTAGTGTATGACCTAGAGTGACCTCTGAGTGACCCAAAATCTGTCTTTTTCTTTTAAAAGGTGACAGTACAGCCGATTTTTACCTGCATTATCCATTTATCGAATTTCCCATGAAGTATATCTGCATGCTCAATTTCAGTTCCAACATGAGCCGGTCGTAACCCGACTTCATGCACTGATGGTTGTCTGGTCTTATTTACTGGTTCCATTAAGTGTAAGTAAAGATGATTGTTAGCTTGTTGTTGCACTTGCTGCCTGTTTTATTTATTGGTTATGGGGCTGCTGTGAGCTCTCAGCTGCTGCCACTTTCACCAAAAACATCAGAGGTTTCACAGATTAGCTGGATTACTGTTCTGTAATGAGTTACCACACTTGACACATTCAGAAGTCAGGAATGTTCCAGGCCAACGATTTCTTCATTTCCAACTAGCTCCGCTTATCTCTTACACTAAAATGTGAGATACATAAATATCTGAAGTTGCCAAGAAACCTTGAGAGTTCTGCAGGCAGAGGATAATCACAGGGGGCAAGAGCCCGTTGGTTTGTTAGCATGCATGTTCATTGGTTCATACATGTTGGAATACCTGTCTGCTGCTCCTCTATTGGTCTGTCTTGACTCAGGTATTCATGCTGCGCTCAGGTCACTTGGGAGTTTCTGTAAATGACAGTTTCCGACTGAGTTTAGGCCAAAGTCCAGGTTGTAATTGCAGTTGTGGAGATTTTCCTGAAAGCTGTCAGACTTGGTGTGTAGTAATAGAAAAAAACTAAGGAAGCAATCAAATATGGACGCCTCAGGTCACCTCAGGCCCCTTGTTTAAAGTGATTAAACCCTAATTTCATGAATTTAGTGCTGTATTGTAGGATTACACTGGAAAATGAGCTTTTTAATATATATATATGTATGTGTGTGTGTGTGTGTGTGTGTGTGTGTGTGTGTGTGTGTGTGTGTGTGTGTGTGTGTGTGTGTGTATATATGTATATATATATATTTTTCTATACTCAATTATTTTTATTAGCTACATCATAGTTAAATGTTTATGTTTACCTATCTTTGTTCAAAAAAAACAAAAACAACAAATTCTTCCACTTTGAAATATGACTTAAACAATAATCAGTTGTCAAACGAGTTGCGTATTAATTATCTGCCCCCTGGCCGATCAATTTATTAACCGTACTATACTGTCAACACACAGTGTTTGTAACCCTCACATGATCAGCTCTCTCCATCCCATGTGACATGAACACAAGTTTATTGAGGAAATCACTGGATTGGTCATGCCCTGGTTCCAATTAGCAAAACCACTGAAAGACCAAGAGGTGGGCAATGTGATGCGCACAAGCCAACACACACGCTGATGAGATAGATGGGAATGTGTTGCATTGAAGCACATTTTAGGAGTGTTTGGAGCAGCGAAGAAATAAATGATGCTAAAGGGGAGGCTGAAGTTTCAGTTGAAGCTGAAACCACAAACTTTATACACTTCACACTGTTTGATACTCAGAAGATAGATTTAGTCCACCTTAAGAATAATGTACACCATTTTCTCACAGAAACGTGGAAAACATCACATCAAGGACAGAACAGATTAATATCTCAGAGTGTGCATGCTTATTTTGAATAATGGTTGAGTTGTCAGGTGACGTGGAAACTAAATGTGGATGAGCAGAGAGATTTATGTTGGAAAGTCAGAATTCATACATAATTCATGTCCTGTAGTCTGCGCCGGAATATGCGACCGTGGTCCTGTTTCACTTTCATCAGATGCAGCTTGTGACAGATCTTCTATTGCAAGGCCCCACAAACAGACGAAGAGGCTTTACATCTCTTAACTAGTTTCAGTTGAGCTCCCGCGGTTGTCGTTATGTGGCGTCTGATTGTTTACATTCCTCACGTGTTGCGCTAAAATTACGGCTCCAAAATGAGTCAAACAAGCCAAGTTTCTGCCCGTCCTCTTTAATTTGCAGAGGTTTCATGAAGGACTGTCGTTGTTTTAATGAAGGCCATTTGAGCGTCGTAAGTTCTCCAGGCTGAATGCTCCTGTCTCGCTCCTCTTTGTCCTCGCTCCTTCAGAGGAGGAAAAAAAAAAACGGGTTAGCATTCATTCTGGATCTGCACCTGTTGATTGGAGCGTACGTCTGTGCCGTTTTACGTCTTGAATTTACAGCCTTCAGCTGGAGGGACGACCTTTCACTCGGCCTCTGTGGGAGAGCCGCAGCAGCTGTGATGACTTCACTGGCTCCTCGTGTAAAAAGACGTCGAGGAGGGGAGGCTCTCCATGCACCTTGAACCTGATAGCAGCCTGATTTGACACGCCGCCTCCGTCAGCTGTTAGTTCCTATCTGATTGAACCCAATTTCAAAGAAATAAAAAGGTGTATTCATTTCTCCTCGTGGTCTCATTTGTGTCTTATTCATGTGAATCAAAGAGAGGCAGGAAGAGACCACTAAAATGTCCCCAGTTCTTCATATGTGTGGTCCTTGGCAACAGAAAATGGACTTTTCTATGAGGCTAGCAGCTGTGTGAAGAGAAACATTAGCAATGCTGACTCATTACGAAGAGTAGCTGAACAGCCCTTGCCAATTTATTTCGGGTTTTGGCAGAGAAAGACACACTTCCACTGGATAACGGCGTCTCAGTATGAGGAGAAATCTCAGCTTTGTAAATAGATGATTTTAGGAAGTGCCCCATTACCGGGCAGCTCCTCTTGCCTGCTGGCTTCCCTCTGGAGCAGCTGTTGGTCAGCGTGTCAGTGGGTAAACCTCCGAAATACAGGTTGCTAATGAGGCTGGAGCTCTTGAGGAAGGCCTGGCCCTGAACTCAGCATCACACAGTCTTAAGTGACGAAGTTCCTCTGCTGCATTCAAGGAAAGGTTCAGGCGTGTGAACGTTGCGTCACGGCTTTGCTGTTTTCTGACTGCCTTGAGATCTCATCGTGGTGGTCAGTGAGCCCCGGGTGGCGAGAGCAGGTCCAGGTCAGACCTTTAACCTCCCTCCAGGATCTGTTGCCCTCTTATTTGCAGGTCCGGTCAAGAGGTTTTTGGGTAATGATCTTGTTGTCGATGAAAGACTGGTCGCAGATCACCGTCAGAGCAGCTGCCGTTTGCATCGGCACTGCTGCACATTCCTGCTGGTTCACGTTACAGCGGAGAAATGAAGCAGCTGGAGTTCGACGCGTTTAGTAACTGGTGACTCAAAGGGGCTGACGTTGCTTTTACTCAACTAGATAGAAGCAGCTCATTGCAGAGTTAAATCCCACCCGATTCTCCATGACCCAGCAGCCGATGACGTGGGTTTATCAGGGCAAAGGAGGACTTCTCGGAATGGCTTTTGAGGACGTTCAGTTAGATTCATAAATTTATCTTTTTCTCTCTATTTCAACCCCTCAGACTGAAACAGCATTTCTCCTCTTGAGCTTTTCCAAGAGGAGTGGGGGGGGGGATCCATCTGTCTCACTCTTCACCAGATGTTTGCATGTGATGCAGTTTCATTATGATGAAAAGAGGACAGAGAAGAAGAGATGTAGTTCAGGTGTTTTACGGTGAGCAGAGGTCCTGGAAACACTTTACCTTGCGAGGGGGCTGGATCACATGACATCACGTGTGCGAGAATCCATCTTGCCAGACTTCAAGTTGTGTTCTTTAGCACAGTCGTTCTGTTTTTTCACTTTGATCATATGCGTCTGAATTAGGCTGAAATGTGAGTAAACACCATCGCTCTCAATGTGAACGCTGAACGTGGACTGCAAAGAAACAGGTGTGCTGTTGTGGCTTTTTGTCTTTTTGTACTGCTCCTGCTCAGTCTTTACTCCTCTGACCACATTCCTCCTTTAGATAATCAAGTTACATTTGGTCTGATTTGATGTCGGCTGGCGATTGTGTTGCCCGTATCATGGCATTACACTTTTCATGGACGGCAGCCAGCCAGTTCCCTGTGTGACCTATTGTAGATGAGACTTTCCCTCCGAGCGCCGTCGTTATCAAGTGACTGACCTGGTTTAATCAACATGGAGTGAAAAAAAGGATTTCCCACAGCGAACCAAAGTCACGGCGGGAAATGTCATACATGCTTTCCTGCATGCTTCAGTGTTTTAGCAGCAGTTAGTTTGGTCGCTGCTTGTCATGTATAAATAGCAGTGGTGCATAAATGAAAGTGCAGCACGCCATCAGGTTCAGATATGAGTGTGCAGCGCCTGCATGTCCATAAGAGCTGCTGCAGACTGTAAAGCTACATGTGACTGACCGCCGGTGAGAGGATTTCATCTCGCTCAGTGCCACTTTTAGCCCGCCTGCGCTCAGATACCAACCCTCCACAAATAGTGTGAGATCACGTGAGGGGGCACGGTGCCAGTCGGGTCGTGTTGGTTACAACCTCGCCCACATTCTTTTAATTTTCTGTCAGCCCCCTGGAAATACATTTTCCCTGACACGTGGCGTCCTTGCTTTTACAGCCACTCAGCTGCTCAAGAAGTCAACCTCTGTGTGAACCATATAATGTCCTTATAATACACTCGGGGCGATGATGGAAGCGCCAAATCTGTCAGCAGTAAAAAGACGTGAAGCAGGAGTTCCTCTACTGTTTTACTCCACTTTTTCTCTTCAGTTTGTGTTGGTTGGCTCTGGATCGTAGCTGGAGTTTTACTTAAAGGGCCACTTCACAGATTTTACACATTCATTCATTCACTGTTTGTCATGATCCTACAATTGTAGGATCCAGGGTTGTTGTAGCTTGACCCATACGAGGGACTAACAGTCCGGATATCTCCTTTTTTCTAATCTGACCACCAACATTATGGAAATAGTACTTAATAACTGGAGAAGATCATTTTAATGGATTGAACAAAAGTTCAGTCATCACTGAAGTTAACGATAAGGCTCTTTTGGAACAAGCGTGATTCAGAAAATGGTCCCGGTGATAAAAGTACAAGCTGCTGTTTTGCTGATTTTTGATTTCTACACAGAATCTTTGCCTTTTTTTGTCTGATTTTTGTGGATCTTATCACCAGTTTGACCTTTCATGGGCAAGTCTGGGGGGTTTTTTGGCCGGTGAAAGTGGAACTTTCGAGCACTTTGGTGATGACACCCTGCTGCCATGTTTTACGTCTTGGCACTAACTATCAAACCCTGCTTTTTAATGGTGCATCAGGGTTAGCAAGATGACTTTCAAAGATGATTTTAGGATAAAATGTAGTAGGTTTTTGCCAAATCAGCCGCTCTGGAGGCTTCTGTAAACCGCCGTGTGGTTTATGGCCTGTTTGCTGCAATGAGCCTCTTAACATTTTAACCCCTTAAAACCTCACTGGAGAGCATGTCATCCAAAACCTTCGTTCTCATTTAGTCTTGAGTTGTAGGAGAAACCAAAGACATTCAGGCTAGGACTTTGATGGGACTATGCAGGCATGAAACCACAGTCTTGGGTTTGAATGTTTCACTCAGTGTGAGTATTATATGGCTGAAATGATGAGCTGGAACAAACTGCAGGAGAAGCTACACACTCACACCCAGTTTATTAGTCACACCTAGCTAACACTGACGCAGTCTAATGCAACAATCCTGCAGTAAATCCTACCTTCAGGGTCATAATGATCATTCTTGGAAGCTGCGGTTTGTGGTGTTGAAAGGTGCTCTGAATATTTCATAGGTGTGGTGGCCAATGATTGCTGACATTATACACGCACGCAACCACTTGTTCAGCAAAAGTTTCATAGTTTATCTTAAATGCAACTTAAGAGCCGAAAGAAAGGGGGGGAAATGTGTGTGTTCGTGTGTTTTCTTTATTTATCCTCTCTCAATTTTCACCACAAACACACTCTGAACTCATAATGAAAGGAGCGGCTCATTTGCAGAGTTGACAGCCTTTTTTTGTTTTCTTGATAACTTGCATTATGAAATCAGTCAGCTCACAAACCGTCATACCAGTAGTTCAACATGGCCCTTTCTCTGTCTTGCAGGGTGGGTGGTGTTGCAGACCCTCATGAAGCCCCAGGTTGTACTGCAGCTGTCGCACTCATAGACGACTGAAGATACTGATCTGAATGGGAAGGATGCAAAGGTGGAAGCAGTCGGCCTTGGATTCGGTTTCACGTGTCTTAATGGAACACACACAGACACTCACTGCATGTTTTTAATACCATTTACTTCCCCTTTTCTTTGAGAGGACACAGATACACCCCTGAATGGGCCCCTGTGGTGATATGCATTGTGGTTGGGAAGTACCTAGTGTTACAACTGCCATGCTGGTATGCTTAAAGGGACAGTGTTGATCACTTTCACATGCGTTCCCCTTTTCAGGGCTTTGAAACATCCATGTAGTTGGATGCCTCAATAGTGAGAGAGCATTTTTTCTGTGCAGAGCTCAGGAGTCAAAGGTCTTTTCTGTGTTGCAGTTTCTAAGCGATCAGGATGTTGATTTGTCTCACTTGAAATGCAGAAAGACTTGAAGGAGACGAGGAGGAGAAATATCTCTTTAATAAAGATATGAATCGAATAGTTTTAAGGTGTGAACTTGATAAATCTGTAATTGCTGGGGTCACGAGACTGTTGGGCCAGAATACATTGAGAGTTTGTGACGTCTTGGCCACAATGCGGTGAAAGAGGAATGCAATCTGCTTTTCAGTTTTTACTTGCATATTCTCTTTGTTTTTCGTTTCTGGCGCTTTACACTGTTTAATGTTTTTGAAATGGCTAGTCTGAATAAATGTTTCGCTCTGGCAGATGTTCACTAAGCATGTGTGTGTTTTTTTCTTGGAGTGAGGCGTACTCATTACACTAAAGCTGGCCCTGGGTGTTCTGCATGGTCGCCTCCTGTTTACAGCTGCGCAGAGTGAAAGCGTTTAATCTGTACACGAGCTCCTCATGCTTCTCACAAGGGTCATTTACGCACACAAGACACTGTATCTCTACAGTACTTATTACAAAATCCTAACCACAACACAGAGGCTTTGCTTCATGAATAAGGTGTTGTCCTGCAGAATTTCCAGTTATTGCAGTTTGGAAAATATTTCACATCTGATGGGGTTTTTTTGGTAATATTTGACTCACCACAATAGCTGCTGAGATCTGGGAAGTCAGCAACATTATTAGAAATGCGTCTTCAGAAACCACATAAGGTTAAAGACTCAGCAGAGTCCAGATAAGTGGGAAAAAATAACTTAATCATCTTCTGAGACCATTAGAGTAAAACCGCAAATATACCGAAGGTTTGCAGCTGTTTCAACACGTGTACAGAGGTGCGCTCTGAATCAGTGAGACAACGCTGTAATGATGTTATCATAGAGGTTCGTGCAAAACTGTGCAAGAACTTATTTAGAAGAGAAAGTGAAGGTGTCGCCAAATGCACTTCAATTCCTCGCAAAGCATTATCTTAGATAAGATTAGCCAGTTAGCTTAGTTCAGCATAAAGACTGGAAACTAGCTAGCCTTGCTCTGTCCAAGGTTAACAAAATCCACCCCCAGCACCTCTAAAAGCATCTCTAAAATTCAACACATTACATTACAAAAAACATAAAAACAGTTTTGCAGAGTCATGTACCCGACTATTTCTTGGCTGGGAGCTGTTTCCAGGCAACCAGGCAACAGCTCCCAACCAGGAAATAGCCCGACACATAAGCTCCCATAAAACAGCAAATTGTTGTTCTTACACTGTGGTTTTAAACAAATGTGGGAAAACAAGTTAATAGTGAGCCTTAGAGGTGCTGGTAGTTGGCTTTTTTTTTTTTACATTTGGACAGAGCTGGGCTTGCCTCCTCCAGTCTTTATGCTAAGCTAAGCTAACCATGTCCTGGCTGCAGCTTCTTGTTTACCGCACAGATATGAGTGGTGTTGATCGTCTCATCAAACGCTCAAGAAAGCAACAGTACAGTGTTGTGGCAGCAGCTGAAGCCTTGCTCAAGGGCATCTGAGCAATCATTTCACTGCCTGCCACTTCCAGTCCAGACTCCACGTCTGCAGGTGCTGGTGTTGCTTCATGTTGTGGACTTCACACTTCTGTCAGCCCAGCAGAAACCTTTGGATGTGGTCAGCGGTTAGTCATGCTCACTGGACTGGATATCCTCCCGCCAGCATCGCTTTTTATCTCCCTTTTCAAACATCTCTTCTAACTCCCATCCAAACCTCTAAACCATTTCACAATTAACTTCAAACACTCATCCTGATCAGCTCTCAGAAGACAAAGCGATCCAAACCCGAGACTGTAGCAGACCAATCTGTCTGATTTTCTCTTGCTTTCATGAAGAGAGAGGAGGTTAAACAAACACAAACCTCATTAAAATAAACCTCCCACGCCCTCTTGCTAAGGTACAGGAATGCGCTGTCGTGCTTCAGATCCCACACAGAATTGCTACAGGACTTAAGGTAATGAATGAACTGGGGATGCCCACCCAGCTACCAGGAAACAAAGACAAACTGCAGCCCTCACTCCCAGACTGGTAAAGGATGACTGAGTTTCCCACCACCGTGCCACCTCATCATACAGGATAGTTTAACACACACACACACACACACACACACACACACACACACACACTGGCATAAGGTGGCATGTGCACACACAACCACTGCACTCACCATTCATCTTGGTGAAGAGGCGTATGTTTGCAGCAAGGTTTTCTTTGACCCAAGATGTCTAGTTTTCTGCGATCTGTAGACACAATAAGAGAAAAATCCCCACTGTGTTTATTACATTGAAGTTTCCATCATCTATGATACACACTCGCTCAAGTGTAATACTTGGACCATCAACGTCCTAAAGCATGCTTTGGAAACTCGCTCTCTAGTTTAAAGGTTTAAAACATATTTTCTCAGTCAGATTCTTGTTAGGAACGATGGGATCCTGCATGAACACACATTTTTTTGTCCTTTCTTTCCTTGCTGATTTTAACTGGACTTGTGATGTCATGTGTTTCCAGGCGCCAATCAGAGTTTTAGGCTTTAATAAAAGATCTTATGAAACTGAATATTTTCTGTTGCACAACAAAGTGAAGTTTATGATGAGTACCTGCGGAGTCGTCTCACGCGTTCATAATCTGCTGCGATTCTTTACAGCCCAGTAAACCTGTTTAAATGTCAATTTAACTCAGCTTAACATGCCATTCTTGTTTTTTACTGGGTCACAGAGGGAGCAAGGTGAAGTGAAAGACAAAGACAGCAGAGGTTAGAGGAGACAGTAACAACAGGTATCACGTTCATCATTTAAAGGAATAGTTCGACGCTTTAGGAGAGAGTGACTTCTCCACGACTGTTTGGCTTAGCATAAAGAAATTAAAGGTAACAACATTTATAAAGGTAACAAAGTGCATCTTCCAGCACCTGTAAAGATCACTAACTAACATGTTTGTGCAATCAGTACAAAAAAAAGTGCAGGGGACTAATTCTTAGTCACCAACAGTACGTTCCTTGTGTCTACGCCATGGACAGAACCGAGCTAACTCTGTCCATGGCAACTTAGCTAGCTTGTGATAACATGAGGTCTGAAACAGCTGTTTGCCCCTGTCTGTATGCTATGCTAAGCTAAGATAAACAGCTGCTCATGAGCGCTTCATACTTGCCCCACAGGTATGAGAATGGTGGCCTGTCAATCATCTAAAAGAACAGAAGCAAACATGTTCCCCCAGCGGTTAAACGTCAATGAGATCTTTGTTTAATCTGATGGTATATATGTATGTTTTACCTTATAGAGATTATTCTGTGCCCCACAGACATATTCAACTGGTGAATATGAAAATATCTACCTGTGTCTCATAGTCACCACTGTCATAGGCCTGTCTATGTGCATGGGTTGCCATCAGGTCAACTGTAACATGTTTTTCAGCGTCCTGAGAAAGTGAAATAGATTACATTCACAGGAAAACCCACAGAGATCAGAGGAATGTCTGGAAAAATGCATCTAATGTTGTGTACAATTAATGTTTTCTGCTCTGCATTCCTGTCCTGTTTAACATCTTACAACCCCTCAAACGTATCTTTGGGCCAATTGGGAACCACAGGTTGTAGATCTACAATAATTAGATTTATGAAGAAATGACTGTAATTCTAAATCAATTGTGTGTTCCACTAAATTCATTTGTCAGGTCATCTTGATGCCCTTACAGCCATTTCCCACCTTAAATCAGTACAGATCACAGACCATCTGATGATAAATATGACATATGACACGTTCTTATTATGTAATTATAAGAATGAAATTAGAACTCTATAATAATTATACATTTAAAAAGTGTTTGAACTATTATAAAAGTATATTATATAAATAGTATATTATGCCCACTTTCATTATAATAACTTCCTTCACTACAATCATTACAGAGCTTTTCAGTTTAGGAAAACGTCTCGACTGTCTGACCTCATCGTCACTGGTCCATCCTCGGTTCACGCCCTCTGCCTTTTGATGTGGCTGCTCTGTTTGTTCACCAGCGCCGGCGGTCTGCTCTCTCCCATTCAACAATCCGCCAATTGCTAAATCCCTCACTCTGACTGGGCTGCAGTGGCATTGTTTGCGTTTTACACCAGGAGGTGAGAAACATTCGGTCTCGGTCACACCTCTGGAGCCTCAACTGTGGCTGCAGAGTTCATTCTGCAGAAATCAGGTGTGACTTCTCACCTGTGTTCAAATCCGACGTCAGGCAGTGTTGTCACTAATGCTGCTTATCGCCTTTTAGTCACAGAGCAAAGCGTCTTGTTCTCCGTCCTCCTGGAATAAACTGTGTTTTGAATGCTGGATGTGAAAAAATCAAGTTCAGTTTGACACGTTTAAAGGCTGTTTTCACATTCGTCTAATGAAATGAGAAGGTTCCTCTTTGCTCACCTTAAATGTGACTTTAACATGACTAGTTTGCATCTAATCTTGATTTAATATGCATCTTACACAAGCGTGATGTGGAGGCTTTAAACCTCCAGTGGACAGGCACTGAGAGTGGACTTCAGTGAAGATATCTTGTGTACAGCAGTTGACCTTTTGAATGAAAAATATTAGCAGATTCACTCGCAATTCACCAAAAAAATATGCCATTTTATAACATAATAAGATTAATAGTTGCAACACGGGAATTGGTTTGAAAGGCTGTCTTTATTGTTGAGCCGAGGGAAAGTCTGGAAACATCTTTAAGTGTTGTCAAACAACCAGCAGAGTATTTCAAAGTTCAGTATTTGCTGTACTTCTAGACAAAAAGTGGCCCCCTGACTCAAATGTGATCATCCAAGCAAAAGTCTCAATAGTGAAACAATGTTTACATGAAGAGCACAAATCACCTGAAACCATGATTCACCCACTGATGACACATACAACCGCTTTTAAAATGATTCAGGAAATGGTGAACAGTCATGATCACAGCTTTGAACACATCCTTTTAGGGTCTGACGAGTTTTAAAAGTAAAAGTATGTTTGTTCAAAGGAAACTTTGCACTAAAGCCGAGAGGCAAAAACTTTATGAATCATCATTAACATGAACTATGAAAGATAAGAGGAGTTTACATTCAGCACACACTGATATGTGTCCCAGACTGTGAGGCATCAACTTAATTGAAGAGCAAATATGTCAGTGTTTACATTTTTAAAGGCTTGTTTGCTTTATCACAATGAGCTGCTGAACCATGAATACAGTGAATGGAAATATAATGTACTGTAGTAAACTGGTGCTGCAGTGCTTCTTAAAATTCATTCACAGGGAGACATAACAGCTGAAACTGAAGAGAGGAAACCAGAGAGGTATAATGTTAAGTTCCTCTTGTCTTTAAAGCTCCACCAGCATCATAAAAGGAGGGAGCCTCATTCACAAATTTGCACTCTTTGAAGCCATGATAGCAGCCAGTGGCACCGCAGATACTGGATGATTGGCAGCTTGCAAAATGCACCGGAAAAAATGCACGAAAACAAGCAAATCAGAGCATTTATTTCACATTTCCTGTCAGAATCACTTAAAAATGCTAATACAGCTAATGCATACTCAAAATATTTTCTTGAACCATTAATTTTTTAATACTCTTTGTCCACTTGCATGCAAAAACACAGCTACAATATGTTTGGTTTTGATTTACCGCCTTCTGGATTTAAAGTAAATCCCAGCATGCATCACTGTCTTCCATTACATGTGGCATAGGTCAGATTTCAGAGGATAAAACTGACTCATTTAATGGCATTAAAGTCAAGGATACAGCTTGCTGTGACTCCACAGCAGCACAGTATTTTTACTACTAAAGGTCAGTGAGGGTGTAGTGAGATAAAAATAGAAAAGGCCCATTAAGCATGAGTGTGTCTTCATCAGCAAATCTTCAATTAAAATAGCTGCTCAGACCGCCAGTCATTTAATCCCTTTATCTAAAGGATCTGGTCCGTGTTGACTACATTAGCGTGCGTGTATGTGTGTGTTTGTCTATATGCATGTGCACATGCGCCTTCATATATTTATGTGACTGCATTTTATTATCTACCCATCAAGTAATATTATACAGCCGCCCTCACTACAGATTATCTCTTTCATCTTTGTTTCCATTTTGCACACATCTCAGAGGTACCGTGCTCCCCATAACTCCCTGAAGCAGAGTCTGTAGATTAGAAAGTGTCCAAACATGCTGCAGGTGAGCAGCTCGCCCTGCGTTCCCAGGCTCGGTGTAGAAAATAGTCAGACAGCTGTGGGAGGTCTCGGAGTGCCTGTAACTTGGCAGGAGTGCATTCAAAAGTATGCCCTCTTCTGAGTCAAACACCAGCACAGGCTGCTGCTTGCTCCTGTCCAACTGATCTGCCCTCCCACACATGGGAAAGCACTTTCCAGGAATCATGCTCCACCAATCTCCATGCCCAGCCAGGCACTTTTATTTCATTTAAACCCATCACTTTGTTTGGTTTAAAAAGATTCCTTAAAATAACATTCTGCACTGTAAGGCACAGTAAAAGGCTATAAAGTTCCAACGTGAATTTAAACAGCGGTCTTTAATCAAAGGCTTGGCTCAAAGTCACAAATAACGGAGATACTGTACAAGCGAAAGTGAATTTAATGCTGCGAGCGCACCCTTTACTGATGAACAAGCCACAGTATACAGAGCTGTCACACATTGTGTAGACTTAAACTGCTCTTTCCAGCTCACTATATCAAAAGGCTTCTCATTCCTGGCGTTGAAATACAGGCTCTGTCATGGCCACGACTGCCGAGCTTTTCACTCGTGTTGCATTTTAATGTGGATGTATGACGGAGTAGTAATTGGAATTTAGCCCAGAACGCTGTCAGCCAGTGCTATATGTACAGTATGACTGTTGGCATTCAAATGAAGACTTTCCACAGGACTCCTGACATTGGTAATGTGAAGCCCCTGTGTTTTTCCACCAACACATGCTTTAGTCAGAGGATAAAACATGGCAGATTCCCATATAGCAAGAAGATTTAGCTTGATGTGCATGTGATTATCAGTACTGACCAAGAAGAGCAGATAAAACGTGTCAATTCACCACAGAATAACTGCCAAACCACTGCAGGCAAACCTGACATTACAGATCATACGAGATGAAGTTTATAAGTTTCTGCATATTTTCTCACAGGTTGCAGATTACATTAGCAAAATGCAATTGTGCGCGCCAGCTAGCAGTGCTTGTGTGACACTGATGTGAACTATTACATCCTCGCAGTTGCGAGATTTGTGTAAAATTTCAGTATTTACAGTATATACTGTTTTCTTGTTATGAAAAGATAAGCGTTAGGATAAGAGCAGATCCCCGCTAGTTTAACTGTTAGCGCAGCTGAAGCTAAAGCTATGAAGAC